>NW_027362764.1:783492733-785892733 GCF_046119375.1 Phyllobates terribilis
AAGGGAGTTCTCCAGACCTCCACACAAGATCCTTCTTCAGGACTGCTCCGTCATCATGTGCATGCTGAAAGTAAAACAACAGGTACGGAGGGGCCAAATGCCGACATGTCTGCGACTCAACAGGTGGACGCCATAGAGGTGCTGAGTATATGGTGGTGATCTTATAGTTGGGGGTCAGCCGCTGCAGGGGCCCACATACCCCAATCATCTACAGATCACTTTTTGTACTTTGCCACACTGCGCAGAATTATAAAAACAGCACCACACTAATCCACAGGTCGTGTCTGGTATTGCAGCTCATGCTCATTGTTTTCAGTGGAGCTGAGCTGCAATGCCAGGCATGACCCATGGACACGTGTGGTGCTTTTTGTGGAAAAAAATTTTTTCTTAAAGAAAAATATATATCAGTTTTCCACATCCAAAAATAAAGAAATTAAAAAAATAAAAATCTGATTTATAAAATTATTAAACCCATACAGTAAATAAAAAAAAAAAAATAAACCAAAAATTGTGGTTTCCATTCACCGCCTATCCCGCCCCAAAAAAAAAACCCCATGTCATCAAAATGTAAGTTCCCCAAAATAATAACAATAAAGAAAAAGACAAGACCCCCGCTCTGCTCCATCTGCACAAAAGTCAAGTTCTCCAAAAATGGCGACACAAACCAATTTTTCCTTTTTTTTTTTTTTTTCCTTAATGAAATTCAGCTTAATTTTTTTTTTAAATTATTAAAATATAAAGGAAACTACATGAGTTTGGTTTCGCGGTGACCTGGAGAATCGCGCTGCCGGGTCACTTTTACTGCACAGTGAAAGCCGTAAAAATAAGACCTAAAAAACAATGATGGAAATTGCAATTCTTTCCCATTTTCAGTACATTTTGTTTGATCCGATGAATTATGGGGGCATGTGTTAGGAAATATATAGACGTCATCGGAAGGGGGGGGGGATCTACTATTGGGGACCATGAATTATTCCTGCTTATAAATATCCACAGCTCCATCTGATCTGTGCACCATGGATGGAGTCCCACTCGTTAATAAGATTTCCTCTGTATCTTCACAGATCTGGGTTGGCAGCAGGGGGATATCACAGGGTAAGTCGAAAGGGAAGATCTACGTCATCGATGCAGAGAAGAAGTCCGTGGAGAAGGAGCTGGTCGCTCACATTGACGTAGTGAAGTCTTTGTGCTCTGCGGAGGACAGGTACGTCCTAAGCGGGTCCGGAGATCAGGACGGGAAGGTGGCCATATGGAAGGTGGAGTGAAGCCTCCGAGGCATTAGATGGTCACCTTCATCTTATGACGCGAGTTGCCCAGGAGAAAGCAGCAGGTTTGGAGTTTTGGTCAAATAGAAGAGAAGGTCCTTGAATTTGATCTTCTTGGTGGAACCACAAACACAACTGGGAATTTGGGGATCCTGGATCAAAAGAAAAGGCCCCAAATTTCAAGACAATGGGAGTAGTAGGACAGGTTATATAATGGGAGGCAAGATCGAGTCCTCAGCGCCTGACTTCTGACTCTCTCTGTAATATAAGAGAAGGCTAAGACCCAGCGACAAAACTTGAGCCAACTTGGAGGAGATGTAAGACAGCCTCTGGAGTACAACCGCTGGTGGTGAACGAGGACTAATCCATTACTGCCACCTACAGGCAGGAAAGAGTAATTACACTAAGATTATAACCCGGACCGGTCTTGTCAATGCAAATGGATTGCTAGTGGTATGTGTATATATGTATATTGTGCCTAGTGGTAGGAGGAAGGGGTTATTTATAAAAGGAGCCTCTCGTTACACATAGTGGAGGGTCTCCTTCAGATCCGGATCATCCTTTTTTTTTTCTACTACTCCAGGAAAAGGTTTCGGAAGGGACTGAGGCCTCAGAAGTGTCGTATTTAACCCTTCGTACAGGACAGGTCACTCGGCATAGACAATAAATGATGTACTATATCTATCTCTCTCTCTCTCTCTCTCTCTCTCTCTCTCTCTCTCTCTCTCTCTCTCTCTCTCTCTCTCTATCTCTATCTCTATCTCTATCTCTATATCTATCTATATATATATGTATCCATTCCTTTACTAATTTATACTCTACTGGATAATTCCTATAGTGAGTACCTACAGAGAACCGTAGGCGAACCAAAAATATTACGATGAGCTCTTCTGCAGCTCAGCCCTGCTATATCCAAAAAAAGAAACTGCACAATCTCAGCTCTGCTACCTCTGCTGGTCTTGGCTTTTGCTGCATATGACAATCTCGCCTCTGTGGCTTCTTGGAAATGGAAGATTTGCAACATATAAGAGCGTGCGGTCTTCTGCATCCGACTAATTCAACCTCAGCGGGATTTCATTAATTCAGCTTTACTGCACCTGACAAACTCTGCTACATCTCTCCTCTTAAGTTATGAGTGTGATATACTGGGACAATTTTGATGGAGACAGATCTAATTATTTTTGCAATGTGTACATTGATTTTAAGTGAACCAAAAATTACATCTATGAGGTGCCACGTTAGATGCCTCTATGAGGTGCCACGTTAGATGCCAGCGCGGGAAGATGGGGAGAAGCAGAAATCACATAAACATAACCAGCTGAATAGAGTTCAGCATTCGCACCTGCGCTCCATTCATTCAGGAAGAGTTTGCAGAACTTTAGATGTGATCAGTGAATGTTCCTGACATCAAGCAGAGATCTTGAAAAATTATAAAGTCGCAAAAAATTTTTATTTTACTGATGTACTTACTATATTTATATGAGATCCCTCAAAATGTGAGATGGAGATGTTGTATGTTACCGGCCTGTAACAAAACCAAAGATTGCAGCAATTTCATGGGGAAATCCAGCATTAATTCATTCCCTCAGATAAAAGTATGGCAGAGCTAGAGGGGATAAGACATGTAAAAGCGATATAGGTCACTTTATTCTGAACTTTGCCTTTAATCATGATTCTGTGTGGATTGACAGATCATTATGCATTACCACGTCTTGCCATTAGATGGCCATGTAGAGCCATGATTAAGCCCCAGTGTTCAGTTAGACACTATAAAAAAAAAAAATGCTGCTACTCTATAATCTTTTTTTTTATGATGTACTGTTTCTTTAAATGTTTGATTTTGACAATTTAGAAAAAGAAATCAATTTCTGATAGTAATTTTACACTGTATGTATACACTTGTATAATAAGACATTGTACATAATCCTTCAGATGGTGAATAAATAAATATACTTGAGACGTTTGCATGTTTTGTTTATTTCCTTGAATTATTGAAGAATCCGGCACTTGGCAGCATTTAGTAGGAGTCATTCCCGGTAAGTTTGTTTGTGGTTTTTTTTTTGGTTTTTTTTTTTTAATTATTTTATTACCCTATTCCTATCCCTAATGCTGGCACAATTCCTAACTCTCTATTAAGTAAAGTTTGTTAAAAGTTTTGTTTGTCCCCTTTTTTTTTTTTTTTTCACAAAATGTACAAATGACACACTAAGCAATGGGTATTCATAAACCTTGAGGATACTAACCTTATAGTGTATTTTTCACACTACTCTCATTTTACTATTGAGCTATCTTTGCTTTGCACACTTGTGACTTGACATGTTTATTTGCACCTCTAGTGAGTCCTTTATGTACCTAAACTGTGAATTATCCTGTATAGTGATTACTCCTGCGTGTGTTTACATTCCCACCTAGGCTGCCCCTCCGTACATAAATGTTCCTGGACTATATTTACAGTTGTGCTCAAAAGTTTACATACCCCGGCAGAATTTTTTGCTTTCTTGGCCTTGTTTCAGAGAATATAAATGATGACAAAAAATATTTCTCCACTCATGGTTATTGGTTGGGTGAAGAAAATTTATTGTCAAACTACTGTGTTTTCTCTTTTTAAATCTTAATGACAACCAAAAACATCCAAATGACCCTGATCAAAAGTTCACATACCCTGCTGATTTTGGCCTGATAACATGTACAGAACTTGACACAAATGGGTTTGAATGGCTACTAAAGGTAACATCCTCACCTGTGACCTGTTTGCTTGTAATCAGTGTGTGTGCATAAAAGCTGAGTGAGTTTCTGGGATCCAGACAGACTCTTGCATCTTTCATCCAGACACTAACGTTTCTGGATTGTGAGTCATGGGGAAAGCAAAAGAATTGTCTACGGGAAAAGGTAGTTGAACTGTATAACACAGAAAAGGGATACAAAAAGATATCCAAGGAATTGATAATGCCAGTCAGCAGCGTTCAAACTGTGATTAACAAATGGAAAATCAGGGACTCTGTAAAAACCAAACCATGGTCAGGTAGATCAACAAAAATTTCGGCCACAACTGCCAGGAAAATTGTTCAGGATGCAAAGAAAAACCCACAAATAACATCAGCTGAAATTCAGGACTCTCTGAAAACTAGCGGTGTGGCTGTTTCAAGATGCACAATAAGGAGGCAATTAAAGAAAAATGGGCTGCATGGTCGAGTCGCCATAAGAAAGCCATTACTGCGCAAATGCCACAAAATATCTCACCTACAATACGCCAAACAGCACAGAGACAAGCCTCAAAACTTCTGGAACAAGGTAATTTGGAGTGATGAGACCAAAATTGAACTTTTTTAGCCACAACCATAAATGTTACATTTGGAGAGAGGTCAGCAAGGCCTATGATGAAAGGAACACCATTCCTACAGTAAAGCACGGAGGTGGATCGCTGATGTTTTGGTGATGTGTGAGCTTCAAAGGCACAGGAAACTTGGTAAAAAGTTGAAGGAAAGATGAATGCAGCACGTTATCAGCAAATACTGGAGGCAAATTTGCACTCATGAGCCCGGAATCTGCGCATGGGACCTACTTGGATGTTCCAACATGACAACGATCCAAAACACAAGGCCAAGTCAACCTGTCATTGGCTACAGCAGAACAAAGTGAAGGTTCTGGAGAGGCCATCTCTGTCTCCTGACCTCAATATCACTGAGCCACTCTGGAGAGATCTCAAGCGCGCAGTTCATGCTAGACAGCCCAGGAATTTACAGGAACTGGAGGCTTTTTGCCAAGAAGAATGGGCAGCTTTACCATCTGAGAAAATAAAGAACCTCCTCCACAACTACCACAAAAGACTTCAAGCTGTCATTGATGTTAGAGGGGGCAATACACAGTATTGAGAACTGGGGTATTGTTACGGATCTGGGTGGTGGAACCTCTGTGCTGGGATGCAAGGAGGGACCAAAGGGGCGTAACTAAGTGCCTACTCGGACTGAACCTGGTCGCATGGCGGCTTAGTCGACTAAGGGGGACCGGGCAGGTGTGAGAGCAGGTGACTCCCACGGGTCAGATGGCTGAAGCTGACAGGTACAGCGGGAGAGCACGGCAAGTAGCCTGACGGGTGATCTGGGTTGGCAAGCAGGCGGACACGGCAGGTGGCCTGACAGGTGATCTGGGTAGACAGGCAGGCGGGCACGGCTGGCAGGCACTGGAACCTGAGGGCTGAGGATAGTGTTAGCACACAAACAACAACCTTGCACAGGCACCTCCATTTTGGAGGAGGTGCTTTATATAGGAGTGGTCCTCCGGCCATTGGCTGGGGACTCTTTAGGATGGCGCGCGCGGCCCCTTTAAGAGGGAGGGAGCACGCCCTAAGCACAGTGCCCGGGAAGCTGCAGCAGCGGGAGCCGGGGAGCTGGAGGACGCCGAACCGGGACAGCGGCGGTGAGGGGAACGGTGTCTCTGCCCGACAGGAGGCAGATACGCTGACGCTATAGGTATGTGAACTTTTGATCAGGGTCATTTGGATGTTTTTGGTTGTCATTAATATTTAAAAAGAGAAAACACAGTAGTTTGACAATAAATGGCTTCACCCAACCAATAACCATGAGTGGAGAAAGTTTTTTTGTTATCATTCATATTCTCTGAAACAAGGCCAAGTAAGGAAAAATTCTGCCGAGGTATGTAAACTTTTGAGCACAACTGTAAATATAGTCCAGGAACATTTATATATGGAGGGGCAGCCTAGGTGGGAATGTAAATACACGCAGGAGTAATCACTATACAGGATAATTCACAGTTCTGCTGGGGTATGTAAACTTTAGAGCACAACTGTATGTTCATTCTTGAGTCTTTACCCTAGACATGGATTTTATTGTATTTTTGCTATGCATATTGTTAATTAATAAATTTTGATAGTTTGTTTTAAATGGTGTATCTTTGACTCCATGGTTTTTCTAGGATTTATACAATATTTTTTTTGTGTTTTCCTCTAAGTAATTTGTATATACTTTATTTTTTTCTTTGTGTGACCTTACATGTTTGGATATTATTAATGGCATACCCCAAAATGAAGCCTACTGGTAAAGCTCTGCAAAAAAAAGTCTCCATAGGGAGGGGTCTATCAATGGGGAAAATAAAAAGGTTATAGCTATTTGAATATAGAAAATGAAAAAAAGAAATCAAGAAGGTGCAAGGAGTTAATGGAACCCGGTGATTCACAAAGATCTTCTCATTTTCTTTTAGGGAACAGTAATGGGGCAGTTTTAAGGCCAATGAACCATTTTTCAGATGGGAGAATGGGTAGAAATGGTGCCAAAATGTGTCACAATTTCTGCTGAACGTGGCAATACCCCATATGTGGCTGTACAGTACTGCTTAGACACATGGCGAGGCTCGGGAGGGAAGGAGCGCTATTTGACTAATTGGAGAACAAATTATTGTAGAATAGTTAGGGGCTCTGTATATGGAGTCCACAAAGTGCTAGAAGAGCAGAATCCCCCTCAAGTGACCCCATTTTGGAAATTACACCCCTCTCCTCTGGGAATTTATCTACAGGTGTAGTGATGATTTTGACTTCATGGGTGTTTTCCAGAAGCAAGCTGCAGTGGATGTTGCTGAGTGAAAATTGCAAACTGCCGTTGTAGTGACCAGTACGTTGTAGTTCCCAGTACGTTGTGCCCAGCTCATGCTTCTGGAGGCACGCACCCATACATTATGCGTGCTCGCATTGCTACAGAAAGGCCAAACATGTGGACTCTAACTGCGGTTTAGGCACACTGGGGCTCGAAAGGAAGGTGGGCTTATGGATTTGGGAGCCCAGAATTCGTTGGATTTATTTTGGGGGGTGAGTAGCCATAGCGCTTTTCCAGAGCCTTTGTACTAACAGTAACGTGGAGGCCACCTATATTTCCGATAACAGATGACAGACCAGAATTTTTTTATTTTTTTTTTTTGTAGATTGAGTTGAAGCTTTTGTTAGGAACATTTTACATAACATTTTGGATCGCACTTATTCCCTGAGCACTCGGGGTTTCCATCGAAATCTCCGAGTGACGTGATTCAGATAAAACCCCTAAGGGATCCATTCATTATAACGAGGTAGCAGAGTTACTCTGGACTCCATCTTGCCTCCATTCAGCGTTGTCCTTCTTTTCAGAAGTGCACAAAACTGTGGCGGACCGCACTTTTATGCACGCCTAAAAAAGATGCACATTGCCGGATCATTAGCCAGATGGTGTCCACAGTGCCTCCATCTGCCTCATTATGGAGAATATGCTGCCGGGTGGTTCTGTCTGAATCATGTATTTCAGAGATTTACACGGAAATCCCGGTGTAAGAGCAGAGCGCAGGATAAATGTGAGCCGGGCCATACTGCAATGTTTAGGAGGCAAAATGAACAATTCAACAGCGAGTGAAGAATTGGTTTTATTTATACTTTACGCCATTCCTTGTGCGGTATAAGTGATTAGCTGACTTTATTCTTCGGGCCGGTGGCATACCAGATTACCTGATTTAGATAATTTATTTTTCTGTTTGGCTGCTGTCACACACTAAATAAAAGCCTTTTTTTTTAATTTTTTTTACAAAAACAAGTTTTTGCATCACCATATTTTGACAGATATAATTTTTCCATATTTCACCCGACAGAGTCGTGTGAGGGCTTGTTTTTTGAGGGAGGAGTTGACATTTTTATTGGTACCATTTTAGGTCACATGACATTTTTTGAACGCTTTCTATTCAAAATTTGATAAGGCAGCTTTTTTCTTCGGGTCAGTACGATTACAGCGATACCACATTTTTATACACTGTGTTCCAAATTATTATGCAAATAACATTTTCTCAGATTTTCCCAAATTACCTATATGAATTGCAGTCATTGTAATTTTCCAGTCAAATAACTATTAGAGTACAATTGAAAGGTTTTTGTACAATCTGCCTATGATAACAGGATATTTAAAAAAAAATAAAACACTCAAACTGCACTCAAAATGCATGTTCCAAATTATTATGCACAGCAGAGTTTTCAACCTTTTCATTTTAATAAAGAACAAAAAAATGGACCATCGAGATCATTTCATGCATGATAATGCCCCGTCTCATGCTGCACATAACACATCTGCATCTCTGGCTGCAGATGTGCAAATGTAACGTCACCTAGAATAAAGTTCTGAGTTGAAAACTGTTTGATTTCAGTGTGTAATAGCCTGCTAATGCTTATAATTTCAAACATGACAAACTTTTTGTTCTTTATTAAACTGAAAAGGTTGAAAACTCTGCTGGGCATAATAATTTGGAACATGCATTTTGAGTGCAGTTTGAGTGTTTTATTTTTTAAAAAATATCCTGTTATCATAGGCAGATTGTACAAAAACCTTTCAATTGTACTCTAATAGTTATTTGACTGGAAAATTACAATGACTACAATTCATATAGGTAATTTGGGAAAATCTGAGAAAATATTTGCATAATAATAATTTGGAACACAGTGTATATATTTTTTTACGTTTTGGCGCTTTTACACAATAAAAACTGTAGTAGAAAAAATAATTGTTTTTGCATCGCTTTGTTCTGAGAGCTGAAACTTTTTTATTTTTCCAATGACTGAGCTGTATGGCGGCTTTTTTTTGCGGGACAAGATGACGTTTTCAGCGGTATCATTTTTATTTCCATTTGACTTTTTGATCGCATTTTATTCCACTTTTTGTTTGGCAGTATGATGGAAAAGCATCATTTTTTGTTCCGTTTTTAATTATTTATTTTTTTACGGTGTGCGCAGAACCGATTTAACTAGTGACAGTTTTATAGATCGTGTTTTTCTGGATGCGGCGATACCAAATGTGTATTTTTTTTGTTTTTACATAAATATACACTGCTCAAATAAATAAAGGGAGCACTTACACAACAGAATATAACTCCAAGTAAATCAAACTTCTGTGAGATCAAACTGTCCACTTAGGAAGCAACACTGATTGACAATCAATTTCACATGCTGATGTGCAAATGGAATAGACAATAGATGGAAATTATTGGCAATTGTCAAGACACCCTCAATAAAGGAGTGGTTCTGCAGGTGGGGACCACAGACCACATCTCAGTACCAATGCTTTCTGGCTGATGTTTTGGTCACTTTTGAATGTTGGTTGTGCTTTCACACTCGTGGTAGCTTGAGATGGACTCTACAACCCACAGAAGTTGCTCAGGTAGTGCAGCTCATCCAGGATGGCACATCAATGCGAGCTGTGGCAAGAAGGTTTGCTGTGTCGGTCAGCGTAGTGTCCAGAGGCTGGAGGGGGCCGTAGGAGGGCAACAACCCAGCATCAGGACCGCTACCTCCACCTTTGTGCAAGGAAGAACAGGAGGAGCACTGCCAGAGCCCTGCAAAATGACCTCCAGCAGGCCACAAATGTGCATGTGTCTGCACAAACGGTTAGAAACCAACTCCATGAGGGTGGTATGAGGGCCCGACGTCCACAGATGGGGGTTTTGCTCACAGCCTAACACCGTGCAGGACGCTTGGCATTTGCCACAGAACACCAGGATTGGCAAAGTCGCCACTGGCGCCCTGTGCTCTTCACAGATGAAAGCAGGTTCACACTGAGCACGTGTGACAGAGTCTGGAGACGCCGTGGAGAGCGATCTGCTGCCTGCAACATCCTTCAGCATGACCGGTTTGGCAGTGGGTCAGTAATGGTGTGGGGTGGCATGTCTTTGGAGGGCCGTGCAGCACTCCATGTGCTCGCCAGAGGTAGCCTGACTGCCATTAGGTACCGAGATGAGATCCTCAGACCCCTTGTGAGACCATATGCTGGTGCGGTTGGCCCTGGGTTCCTCCTAATGCAGGACAATGCCAGACTTCATGTGGCTGGAGTGTGTCAGCAGTTCCTACAAGATGAAGGCATTGAAGCTATGGACTGGCCCGCCCGTTCCCCAGACCTGAATCCGATTGAGCACATCTGGGACATCATGTCTCGCTCCATCCACCAACGTCACATTGCACCACAGACTGTCCAGGGGTTGGCGGATGCTTTAGTCCAGGTCTGGGAGGAGATCTCACAGGAGACCATCCGCAACCTCATCAGGAGCATGCCCAGGCGTTGTAGGGAGGTCATACAGGCACGTGGAGGCCACACACACAATACTGAGCCTCATTTTGACTTGTTTTAAGGACATTACATCGAAGTTGGATCAGCCTGTAGTGTGTTTTTCCATTTTAATTTTGGGGGTGACTCCAAATCCAGGCCTCCATTGGTTAATAAATTTGATTTCCATTGATGATTTTTGTGTGATTTTATTGTCAGTACTGTAAGGCAGCGCTAGTCATCATGCTGGGGGACACTCACCGCAGCGGGTCAATTAAAGCACACCAGCCACGTTTTCCAGTATTTCACAATCCAGCAGTTTATTACACTTCATAACTGCTTATAACCGAGTCCAACTCAATGGCTCACCGACATATTACACATATAATGTCCAAGAGCCTTTCCAGTGACAGATATGTCCACTTGGCTCCAGATACAGCCTTCAGCAAGGTAACAATATAAATGTCCACATCAAGTAGTGTTTTTACCTTTGCCGGGTCGTAGCTGCTTCAGTCAGATTTGTTCTGCCACCACTGTGGCTTTACGTCTTCCTAGATGGAGGTCTCCAGCCCTCGTACCTTCAAAGGCTACTGGCATCTCTTACACACACAGGATCCAGCCTCTGCCTTTCAGGCTTCACCAGGCCTCTCTAGGCCTAACTAAGCCTCTCCAGGCTAACTGTGTCTCTCACACGGGAACAGGCCTCACGCCTTTCACACCTGTTTCAAAACTACCAGGGTTTATATATCTTCCAGTGCACACAGGACCTGTGCTGATGTCACAGTCATGTGATCAGTCACCTGAGGGGGAGGTACACGGTCGGCCAAAACACACCCTGGACCATTACAGTAATGCCGCAAGCCGCTGCATTACATATCCCCCCCCCCTCTGTTCAAACTTGTGGGGTTGAACACATAATATACACAATCACATTATAACCCCCAGTTCACACAGAGACCATGTACTTGACAATTGCGCTGCCCAGCCCCTGGAACATTAGTCAACGACATTAGCCCATTCCTTAGGGACCTACCATCTGTCATTGTCACTGACTTTGTCAAGTCACATTTCTGGGTCGTAACCTTGTCAGACCTCCCCCGCTCCCAGCGGTCTGTCGTAACCTTGTCAGACCTCCCCCGCTCCCAGCGGTTAATACAGCAGTGTGACTCACTTGCCCTTGTATCTAAGGTCCGGTCCGACTCCGTACTGTCTCGTACTCTATTGGGTTGTTTGCATGGGCCTCTCAGACCTGAGTTACTGGAGGTCTCACTACCTCTAAACCCACGCCCACTACTCTCAGGACATCTTGAAAGGTCCCTAACTTCAGCTGTAGCTGTTCTGTTATTTAGGGGGCGCTTTCTCTGTCTGGTCTCACAATTTATAGATGTCTGCCACCTTCTGCTGCTCAGACGATGCTGCCTTTCCATTCACAGTCTGGCGAGATTCAACTGTTCTACCTCTCACAGGTAGGTCACTCGGTACTCCATCAGCATGCGTATATATGCAAGACTTTCTTCCTTTCCTACAGCGGAGAATGACACCATGCCATCTTCATCTGGTATCCAGTCCTGACTATCACGTGGACTGCTTACTTTCACCACACCAGACTTCTTTACCATCATCTGCATGGCTCGGCCATTTCTCCCAATGAGCTTTCTTACCAGAGCATGAGGCACCCGGATGACCTCTTCCCGCAGACTTTGAGCATTTCTCATAAGCTCCAGTTGTCTAACGGCTTGTTCCGTCTTCAACCGGAGAAACCGCTTCGTGCGAATACATCGCCAGTGCATGTCACTTAGGATCGCCACCCTCTTCACTGTGACTTCGGTTGTGGACAGGACCACCAGCTGTTAAGCTTCTGAGGTCGAGAACACCTTACAGGCTCCCACAGCCTTCTTAGACTCTTCATGCACTGACTCTCTGGTGCATTCTTCTCTCAAATCCTCGGGTACATCTATGAGGCACTTGTACAGAGAGGTTTCTGTCTCACCAGTGGTTTCCAGATGATCAACCAGCTCAGGTTTCAGGGACAACTGACTTTCAGCTTCTTCACCCTGTATGCTTCCCCTGAGCTGACTCACAGCTATGAACTCAAGAATTCTCCTCAGGTGCACCGTCTCATGGTATAAAGGATTAAGCGCAACTTGTTTGCCCTTTCCCTTCTCCAAGGCGGCCTCGTTCACTGAGTGATACTTTGCCAGGCGACCTTTGAGCTCGAAAACTTCCTCCTCTAGCTCAGCTACTCGCCTCTCAGCAGACCATCTCTGAAGCTCTTCCTGCTTCAACTGCTCCTTTAACAGTAGAGTTCTCTCAGACCTCTCTGTCTCCAATGCTCGTACTCTGCTCTCGACAGCCAGTCTCTCGAGCTTCTCTTGTTTCAAATGGGCTTATAGCGACTCCTTGAGCTCCTTGATCTCGGCTCTTACATCCACCGAATCACCCGAGCTCGTATTATTCGAGGAGGTATCTGTTTCATACCTCCCAACTCCTGGCCCTGGTCTGTGGCTTCTCTGATAGACTCCTCCATCTTTTTCCGCTCAGCTTCCATCTTGCTGATTCTTTCCTTAAGGCACGTCTCTGCCCTCTGGAGATTATCACAGAATGTCTGCAGCTCCTTCACCTGAGCTTCCAGACCTAGAGTCTTTCTGCGGAGATCATCATTTTCATCACGGGTGTCCTGCAGAGTGGTCTCAACCACTTGGCGCATGTGCTCTGCACCCGCCTTATCATCCTCTAGTTTTTCTTTAACCTTGAGGAGATCCTCATAGTCTCTCTTAATTTGTTGCAGTTCCTTACTGAGTTCACCACACTCCTTCTTGGAGTCACACAGCTCCCGGTTGAACTGTTCGCGCAGTCGTTCTAGGTTTTGATCACGGCCAGAAGCTTCATCCTGCAGCGCCTCCTTCTCAAGCTTCAACTGCAAAACCTCCTCTTTGGTTTTGCGGCGGTCCTCTTTAATTTCCTGGAACATTTCCTCCCATTGGTTAATTTCCTTGTTGCTTCCCTCCAGGTCTCGCTGTAAGTTCCTCACAACCTGGTATATTTTCTGCCGTTCAGACTCCAGGCTCCGCTCGTCTGAGGACACGTTCTCCAGGTTTTCCCATAGTTGCTGCACGTCCCTCTGATACTGCTGCCTGATAGGCTCCAGCTCTTGGTCATGACTGGCCGCCTCCTCTTTCAGGGCTGTCAGATCCTGATCCTTCTGTCTCAGTACTGTACCAGAGGTTGCTACTGGCAACGTCTCCTCCTCTTCTGCCTCTAAAGGAGAATCCATACTTGAAACAAAGGCACACAGTACTACATTTTCTTTATTTTCACTTGCAGCAAAGACTACAGGAGCAACCTTTTTGTGGCCCTTGCGCCGTCGACGATGAGAGGGGGACTCTCTCCCCTCGTCTAGCCCCTCCTGACTGACCTCTCCTTCTACTTTCATAGTGTCACCGTCAGCTACGGGGTCTGTGTCAATCCCCATGGTTTTGTGGACTAACAGGTCACCTCCCACTTTGATGTCAACCCCTTCTACTGGAGCTTTTCTGATCACTGGTCTCATGCAATGCAATACATGTGTATTGCCCTGCATGAGACCAATCAGTTATACACTGTGAGATCGCCTGTTAGACTCAGCTTCTGGCTGAGTCTAACAGGTTACTGTAACTGGCAGACCTGGAGGTGATCATGTGACCTTCGGCTGCGATGACAACATCAGGTCACATCATGGGAGCGTACGAGAGGTGAGTGAACAACCCTTCTCCCTCTCACTGTCTTCTAAATATTTCTATTGATCGCGGTATCTATAAGATAGGAGCGGGTTAACATCATGGGGATCTGATCCAATCCTGTCCTGATGATATCACCTGTCAGAGGGGTCGCTCTGCAAGCGCTGCGAGACCGCTGACCGTAGACAAACGGAGCTGCACAGAGCCCCGCAAGCGCCGACGTGTATCTACAGTGGATGCTGGGAAACTGTTAACAACAACAAAAAAATACTCATAACTTTGGATTTATCTTTATTGATGTTGGAGCTCTGTTTTCTCGATATTGAGCTCCAAGAAAAATGATAAAATTCTGCCTGTCCCCACTCAAGAGAGCTTAATGAAAAATTAAAGTTTGATTTCACATTGGATATACAGTGGCTTACAAAAGTATTCACCCCCTTTGCATTTTTTGTATTTTGCTATCTCACAACCTGGAATTTCACTTGGTTTTTGAGGGTTTGCATCAGTTCATGTTAAGATCATCCCTACAACTGTGAATGCTTGGTTTTCTTTTTATTGCGAATAGACAACAAATAGGACAAAATAACTATAAACTTCAGTGTGCATAACTATTCACCCACCATAAAGTCAGTACTTTGTAGAGCCTCCTTTTGCGGCAATTACAACTGCAAGTCTCTTTGGATAAGTCTCTGAGCTTCCACATCTTGCCACTGGAATTTTTGCCCATTCCTCAAGGCAAAACTGTTTCAGCTCCTTCAAGTTAGATGGTTTCCTCTGGTGAACAGCAATCTTCAAGTCTGACCACAGATTCTCAATTGGGTTAAGGTCTGGGTTTTGACGAGACGCTTCAAAACATTTACACATTTTCCCTTAAACTACTCAAGTGTTGCTTTAGCAGTCTGCGTTGGGTCATTGTCTTGTTGGAAGGTGAACCTTCGTCCCAGTTTCAAATCAGTGACAGACTGAAACAGGTTTTGCTCAAGAATATCCCTCTATTTCGCACGATCCATCTTCCCCTCGACTCGCACCATTTTCTCTGACTCTGCTGCCAAAAACATCCCCACAACATGATGTTGCCGCCACCATGTTTCTCTGTGGGGATGGCGTTCTTGGAGGGATGAGCTGTTGGTTTGGCACCAGACATAGCGTTTATGTTGGTTGCCAAAAAGTTCAATTCTGGTCTCATCTGACCACAGCACCTTCCTCCATACATTTGGTGAGTCTTCCACATGTCTTTTGGCAAACTTAAAATGAGCCTTACAATTTTTGTAAGTAAAGGCTTTTTCTTCTCACTCTTTCATAAAGGCCATTGTGGTCATATGGACAAACAATCCAGTCTCTGCTTGGGAACACTGCAGCTCCTTCAGGGTTACCTTTGGTCTCTTTGCTGCCTCTCTGATTAATGCCCTCCTTGCCCGGGCTGAGAGTTTTGGTGGGCGGCCCTCTCTTGGCAGATTGTTGTGGTACCATGTTCTTTCCATTTGATGATAATGGATTTGATGGTACCGCGGGGGATCATCAGAGATTGGGATATTTTTTTTATAACCTAACCCTGACTTGTACTTCTCAACAACTTTGTCCCTGACTTGTTTGGAGATCTCCTTGGTCTTCATGGTGTTTGGATGGGTTGTAGACCCTACACGTTTCACCAGTAAATGCAGCTTTGAATGTGACTAGAGTATAACTCCTAAAGATGATGACATAACATGAGTAAAGCAAAATGTGAAAAAAAAAGCAAGTTTGCTAAATGTTATATGCAAAGTAGCTTTTCCTTTAAAGGCTGGAGCTCAGTGCATTTTGAAGTGCAGCCATCATCTGCCCTTAGTATGCCGGCGGAGATGACTTCAGGTCACAGCTAGGCAGGAGTATGAGCTGATGTCACCGGAGTCGTCTTACACCATTGTACTCATGTTTATGATCCCATACATCGCTCTCGGCTGCTATGACTAAGAGAACCGGTTTTACAGCTAAACACTTGACAACATATAATATCTCCTAATTTTTTATTTTTTTTTTCGTCTGGACGTCACCGGCAATAAAATGGTTAGTAACACATGGTGATCCACATCTGCAGACAATGGTGGCAACACGTGAGCGGAGAGTATAATCGTATACCTTTCAGCGTGACTGGCAACTGCCCGATTCACCTTCACTGCGATGACCCATCAATCACTGATGGGCCACGGGCACAACACAACCATAAAGTGTATCTGAGCCGCTGTGAGTCACCGGATCCAGGAGTCTGACAGCCGCCGGGTATTATGTCCTAACGTGAAGGTGTATAACAATAACAAAGCGGAACAAAAGTTTCACCACCTGCTAAATACTTTCTCATTTACCTGCTGAATTATAAAGTTGAACTGAAATGTTCGTTGTCGTTTTTGCCAAAACGTTGTGCAAATCAGTAATACAAGAGAATATAAAACACTTTTTAATATATCTTTTCAGAGAAATATGCTTCTGTCTCCACCTATGAGACACTTCTTTACCTCCTCCCGAACTTCGCTTTTACCCAGAAATACAGATAATATTCTTGCTAGTCAAAATAAGACACAGGTTGCCAACAAGTTGAGGGATCAGGTTACAGTTCTCTGTCAAAGTCATTACAAAGGGAAAGGGGGAGGAGGAGAGGAATGATGCTGCTGTGTTTTATCTATCTCCAGTGCTGGATTCACAACTACACTGCTCAGTGCTGCTGTAAAATATCCTCCATGCTGCTGTTTTTGACCATGTGCTAAATAGCCACAGGAGAGCAGGAATCACTCAGGTCTGTGTGGACTGTGTATTTAAGACACCTCCACCCAATAGCTCAGAGACAACTGAAAAATCAGAGATAAAGCCTTCAGAGGGGAAAACTGGTGAAAATGCAGAATACAAGTCATATAATGGCCAGAAATAGTGTTATTTATAAGAAAACAAGAAAAAAAAAATCTGTGATTTACCTTTAGATTACTGCAGAATCGGTCTACACATATGTAGACACGTAGGTTTGTGTATTATCTGTGATGTCGTGGCCATGCTGCCGCCATGAACTTTGCCTCTGCAGGGCCGCTGAGGCTGGCAGATCCAGTTGGCTTTAGAGCAGCACTTACAAGCTCCGCAGCAAAGAGTTTATGAGCGCTGCACTTCTTTCATAGAAGATCGGCCACCTTTGATAGACTGCAGAAGTGGTCGGTAGCCTTGAAAACGATAAGTAAACAATAAAATGAAATATCCCTCGATTCAATAATGGTGGGAATTTTTAATAAGTAAATTAAAAAGTTGCTTGTTTTAAGACGGACTTTGCAAATGAATCCATTAAAGATAATGTGAAAACCATTAGAGGCAACCGCTTTCAAAATTGCGACGGCGTATATAATGGAGCTGGGTGTCACGTCACTCAATCCGAGGACCATCATATTGACGAGGATTTTCAGCGCAGTGGGAGAATAGCAAATGTTGTGAAATATACACAGCGGACAGGAAAAGTTATCGGGACATTGTTTCTGAAGACCCCTGGACGGGTGGGGCCCTAAAGCTCCTCAATCAGACAAAGCCAAGAGATAAATGCTGATCTGATACAAAATGTCTGATGACGTCTTCCATACTTCTCCTTCCTCCATGTCTTTGAGACGTCCTTTACCTGCTGTCGCGTTTCACAGATTATAGAAGCGTTCCGTCACCTTCTTTTTAATAAGAGCTTGTGGGACGGATCCAGAGTCTTTTATCGTGGCAGCATTTGCTCTCGGCAGCAGAAATGAAAGGCACCTACTGGTCGCCTGCCGCCCGGGACCCCTCAGGGACCTGCTCTCATTTGCTTTATTTTTGTTAGGATACAGTAAATGTGATGTTTCTAGAACATTTTTTATAGAAGCCTGATTTGATGAATGTCTCATTTCCGCTTCTTTGTCAGTTTTCTGGCTGCTAATAATTGGGACAAGGTCATATATAGGACACGAGGCGCTCCCATAGTGAGCATGAGCGTCTCTAGCATACCGAGCAGCAATTCTGCACTGGCATCCATTAACGGCAGCTGCATTTCACCTTGTTTTATGTATACAGCTCCTGTGCAGAATTATATATATGTCTCCATAGTTACAGACTACAAACAAACTCTGTGTAGTCTGATTCTGCAATCATATGGAGAATAAAGCGACTGAAGGGTCAAAACATGATACAGGGATTATTTGTAGCCTGAGGGAGGCATATAGATCTGTATAAAGTTGTATACTCAGAACGGTAGGTAGATTTGTACTCAGGACTATTTGCAAAGTTGCTTCAATTCGTTTTATATATAATATAAATTAAAGCAATAAAATTTTGTTGCAAAAGTATACACATCCTTTTAAATGAAGGGGAAGATACAATTTATAGGTGACATTCTCTCTGTCCATTTAAGTAGACCTTAATTAGAGGCCGATACCTTGATCGGAGCTTTCCCTGTAATAAAAGGACTGCAAATCCCTCTCTACATCCAGGGTCTTGGATAATCGTGGATTAATGAGCAGCAAAATGTGGAAAATGTGCCCCTTGGAGCAGCAGCCGGTGTAGCTGTTGCTATAGAAGCACGTTGTTCGCTTCTGATTAGGATTAAGGCCGCTCTGCAAATAGAAGAAGATAATCTTTTGTATTTTGGCTTTCACTATCCTGGTTAAGGAGGTAGAGCAAAGGTCAGTGCAGCCAAAGTTCCCGGTTCCTCTACCGCTGGGTTCTCGGGCTCCAGGCTGGACATGACGTCATATAGGTTTAATGTCATTTCGGATTCATGGAACATCCACCCGATGTTCAGTCGCTGAGCATGGAGTTTGAAGTAAACTGGAAATCAAGTACCTTTTAGTTTGGGTCGCTTGTCCCTGGTGTTATGTGGTTTAGTGCCCTGGTCTCTGGTACTCAGTGAGTTTATGCCTGGTATCATGTAGCTTTATTCCTCTGTCCTAGGTGGCCCGTAATTTGATCATATTGTCACTGGTGGCCTATGGTTTGGAGCTTTTATCCCTGGTGGCCTGTGGTTTGGAGCTTTTATCCCTGGTGGTCTGTGGTCTGGAGCGTTTATCCCTGGTGGCCTGTGGTTTGGGGCTTTTATCTCTGGTGTCCTGTAGTTTGATGATATTGGCCCTGGTGGCCTGTGGTTTGGAGCGTTTATCCCTGGTGGCCTGTGGTTTGGGGCTTTTATCCCTGATGGCCTGTGGTTTGGGGCTTTTATCCCTGGTGGCCTGTGGTTTGGGGCTTTTATCCCTGGTGGCCTGTGGTTTGGGGCTTTTATCCCTGGTGGCCTGTGGTTTGGGGCTTTTATCCCTGGTGGCCTGTGGTTTGGAGCGTTTATACCTGGTGGCCTGTGGTTTGATGATATTGGCCCTGGTGGCCTGTGGTTTGGAGCGTTTATCCCTGGTGGCCTGTGGTTTGGGGCTTTTATCCCTGATGGCCTGTGGTTTGGGGCTTTTATCCCTGGTGGTCTGTGGTCTGGAGCGTTTATCCCTGGTGGTCTGTGGTTTGGGGCTTTTATCTCTGGTGTCCTGTAGTTTGATGATATTGGCCCTGGTGGCCTGTGGTTTGGAGCGTTTATCCCTGGTGGCCTGTGGTTTAGGGCTTTTATCCCTGGTGGCCTGTGGTTTGGGGCTTTTATCCCTGGTGGCCTGTGGTTTGGGGCTTTTATCCCTGGTGGCCTGTGGTTTGGAGCGTTTATACCTGGTGGCCTGTGGTTTGGAGCTTTTATCCCTTGTGGCCAGTGGTTTGGAGTTTTTATACCTGGTAGCCTGTGGTTTGGAGCTTTTATCCCTGGTGGCCTGTGGTTTGGGGATTTTATCCCTGGTGGCCTGTGGTTTGGAGCTTTTATCCCTGGTGGCCTGTGGTTTGGGGATTTTATCCCTGGTGGTCTGTGGTTTGGAGCTTTTATCTCTGGTGTCCTGTAGTTTGATGATATTGGCCCTGGTGGCCTGTGGTTTGGAGCGTTTATCCCTGGTGGCCTGTGGTTTAGGGCTTTTATCCCTGGTGGCCTGTGGTTTGGGGCTTTTATCCCTGGTGGCCTGTGGTTTGGGGCTTTTATCCCTGGTGGCCTGTGGTTTGGAGCGTTTATACCTGGTGGCCTGTGGTTTGGAGCTTTTATCCCTTGTGGCCAGTGGTTTGGAGTTTTTATACCTGGTAGCCTGTGGTTTGGAGCTTTTATCCCTGGTGGCCTGTGGTTTGGGGATTTTATCCCTGGTGGCCTGTGGTTTGGAGCTTTTATCCCTGGTGGCCTGTGGTTTGGGGATTTTATCCCTGGTGGTCTGTGGTTTGGAGCTTTTATCTCTGGTGTCCTGTAGTTTGATGATATTGGCCCTGGTGGCCTGTGGTTTGGAGCGTTTATCCCTGGTGGCCTGTGGTTTGGGGCTTTTATCCCTGATGGCCTGTGGTTTGGGGCTTTTATCCCTGGTGGCCTGTGGTTTGGGGCTTTTATCCCTGGTGGCCTGTGGTTTGGAGCGTTTATACCTGGTGGCCTGTGGTTTGATGATATTGGCCCTGGTGGCCTGTGGTTTGGAGCGTTTATCCCTGGTGGCCTGTGGTTTGGGGCTTTTATCCCTGATGGCCTGTGGTTTGGGGCTTTTATCCCTGGTGGTCTGTGGTCTGGAGCGTTTATCCCTGGTGGTCTGTGGTTTGGGGCTTTTATCTCTGGTGTCCTGTAGTTTGATGATATTGGCCCTGGTGGCCTGTGGTTTGGAGCGTTTATCCCTGGTGGCCTGTGGTTTGGGGCTTTTATCCCTGGTGGCCTGTGGTTTGGGGCTTTTATCCCTGGTGGCCTGTGGTTTGGGGCTTTTATCCCTGGTGGCCTGTGGTTTGGAGCGTTTATACCTGGTGGCCTGTGGTTTGGAGCTTTTATCCCTTGTGGCCAGTGGTTTGGAGTTTTTATCCCTGGTAGCCTGTGGTTTGGAGCTTTTATCCCTGGTGGCCTGTGGTTTGAGGATTTTATCCCTGGTGGCCTGTGGTTTGGAGCTTTTATCCCTGGTGGCCTGTGGTTTGGGGATTTTATCCCTGGTGGCCTGTGGTTTGGAGCTTTTATCCCTGGTGGCCTGTGGTTTGGGGCTTTTATCCCTGGTGGCCTGTGGTTTGGGGATTTTAACCCTGGTGGCCTGTGGTTTGGAGCTTTTATCCCTTGTGGCCTGTGGTTTGGAGCTTTTATCCCTGGTAGCCTGTAGTTTGGAGCTTTTATCCCTGGTGGTCTGTGGTTTGGGGTTTTTAATCCTGGTGGCCTGTGGTTTGGGGCCCCTGTTCTTTATTGCCCTGTGGTTTAGTGACCTGGTCACTGGTGCTTTCTGCCCCCATGTTCCCTGGTATCCTGTAGCTTTGTGCCCCAGTCCCTGATATCCTGGTGGCCTGTGGTTTGGGGCTTTTATCCCTGGTGGCCTGTGGTTTGGGGCTTTTATCCCTGGTAGCCTGTGGTTTGGGGCTTTTATCCCTGGTGGCCTGTGGTTTGGGGCTTTTATCCCTGGTGGTCTGTGGTTTGGAGCTTTTATCCCTGGTAGCCTGTGGTTTGGAGCGTTTATCCCTGGTGGTTTGGGGATTTTATCCCTGGTGGCCTGTGGTTTGGGGCTTTTATCCCTGGTGGCCTGTGGTTTGGGGCTTTCATCCCTGGTGGTCTGTGGTTTGGGGCTTTTATCCCTGGTGGCCTGTGGTTTGGAGCTTTTATCCCTGGTAGCCTGTGGTTTGGAGCGTTTATCCCTGGTGGTTTGGGGATTGTATCCCTGGTGGCCTGTGGTTTGGGGCTTTTATCCCTGGTGGCCTGTGGTTTGGGGCTTTCATCCCTGGTGGTCTGTGGTTTGGGGCTTTTATCCCTGGTGGTCTGTGGTTTGGGGCTTTTATCCCTGGTGGTCTGTGGTTTGGGGCTTTTATCCCTGGTGGCCTGTGGTTTGGGGCTTTTATCCCTGGTGGCCTGTGGTTTGGGGCTTTTATCCCTGGTGGTCTGTGGTTTGGGGCTTTTATCCCTAGTGGTCTGTGGTTTGGAGCTTTTATCCCTGGAAGCCTGTGGTTTGGAGCGTTTATCCCTGGTGGTTTGGGGATTTTATCCCTGGTGGCCTGTGGTTTGGGGCTTTTATCCCTGGTGGCCTGTGGTTTGGGGCTTTCATCCCTGGTGGTCTGTGGTTTGGGGCTTTTATCCCTGGTGGCCTGTGGTTTGGGGCTTTTATCCCTGGTGGTCTGTGGTTTGGGGCTTTTATCCATGGTGGCCTGTGGTTTGGGGCTTTTATCCCTGGTGGCCTGTGGTTTGGAGCGTTTATACCTGGTGGCCTGTGGTTTGGAGCTTTTATCCCTTGTGGCCAGTGGTTTGGAGTTTTTATCCCTGGTAGCCTGTGGTTTGGAGCTTTTATCCCTGGTGGCCTGTGGTTTGGGGATTTTATCCCTGGTGGCCTGTGGTTTGGAGCTTTTATCCCTGGTGGCCTGTGGTTTGGGGATTTTATCCCTGGTGGCCTGTGGTTTGGAGCTTTTATCCCTGGTGGCCTGTGGTTTGGGGCTTTTATCCCTGGTGGCCTGTGGTTTGGGGATTTTAACCCTGGTGGCCTGTGGTTTGGAGCTTTTATCCCTTGTGGCCTGTGGTTTGGAGCTTTTATCCCTGGTAGCCTGTAGTTTGGAGCTTTTATCCCTGGTGGTCTGTGGTTTGGGGTTTTTAATCCTGGTGGCCTGTGGTTTGGGGCCCCTGTTCTTTATTGCCCTGTGGTTTAGTGACCTGGTCACTGGTGCTTTCTGCCCCCATGTTCCCTGGTATCCTGTAGCTTTGTGCCCCAGTCCCTGATATCCTGGTGGCCTGTGGTTTGGGGCTTTTATCCCTGGTGGCCTGTGGTTTGGGGCTTTTATCCCTGGTAGCCTGTGGTTTGGGGCTTTTATCCCTGGTGGCCTGTGGTTTGGGGCTTTTATCCCTGGTGGTCTGTGGTTTGGAGCTTTTATCCCTGGTAGCCTGTGGTTTGGAGCGTTTATCCCTGGTGGTTTGGGGATTTTATCCCTGGTGGCCTGTGGTTTGGGGCTTTTATCCCTGGTGGCCTGTGGTTTGGGGCTTTCATCCCTGGTGGTCTGTGGTTTGGGGCTTTTATCCCTGGTGGCCTGTGGTTTGGAGCTTTTATCCCTGGTAGCCTGTGGTTTGGAGCGTTTATCCCTGGTGGTTTGGGGATTGTATCCCTGGTGGCCTGTGGTTTGGGGCTTTTATCCCTGGTGGCCTGTGGTTTGGGGCTTTCATCCCTGGTGGTCTGTGGTTTGGGGCTTTTATCCCTGGTGGTCTGTGGTTTGGGGCTTTTATCCCTGGTGGTCTGTGGTTTGGGGCTTTTATCCCTGGTGGCCTGTGGTTTGGGGCTTTTATCCCTGGTGGCCTGTGGTTTGGGGCTTTTATCCCTGGTGGTCTGTGGTTTGGGGCTTTTATCCCTGGTGGTCTGTGGTTTGGAGCTTTTATCCCTGGAAGCCTGTGGTTTGGAGCGTTTATCCCTGGTGGTTTGGGGATTTTATCCCTGGTGGCCTGTGGTTTGGGGCTTTCATCCCTGGTGGTCTGTGGTTTGGGGCTTTTATCCCTGGTGGCCTGTGGTTTGGGGCTTTTATCCCTGGTGGTCTGTGGTTTGGGGCTTTTATCCATGGTGGCCTGTGGTTTGGGGCTTTTATCCCTGGTGGTCTGTGGTTTGGGGCTTTTATCCCTGGTGGTCTGTGGTTTGGGGCCCCTGTTCTGTATTGCCTTGTGGTTTAGCGACCTGGTCACTGGTGCTTTCTGCCCCCCATGTTCCCTGGTATCCTGTAGCTTTGTGCCCCAGTCCCTGATGTCCTTGTGTCCTGTGGTTTTGAGCCCCTGTTCCTTATTGCCCTATGGGGTTTTTTAAATCGAGAATAGTTTATTTATTGAAACGTCATCGATAACCAGTATTAGCACAGTATGTCATGTAAAAATATACAATGTGTCTTAATAGTCCCCCCAAAAAAACAACAACTTCAAACAAGCATGCAAATACACTGTTCATAAGAATAGTTTTCCAATCCTAATAACCCCCCCACCCCCCAACCAACACCCCTCACCCTTCATTCTCTTAATATGCTGAAATGGAAATGAAATAACTCGATCAGGCTCTGAATGCTTGACTACATACACAAAACTTTATAAAGTACTTATAAAACTCTTCAACCTACAGCTAATAAAGTGAAAATGACATCCGACGCCAATCCACTACTGTAGGGCATTTGATCCAGTCTCCCCATTATTTGTCAAACTTGCCAATGGCTCCTCTTTTAATATACATACCCTTTTCTCCATTAAGACTGTATTGTATAATCCTCTAACTATCTCATCAATCAAGGGAGGGCTACTCGCTAGCCAGTGTTTGGCAATGGTCTTCCTGAGGTGGTAGAGTATTTTAGCTATAGCTAACTGCCCTGGAAAGGATCCTCTGATGTCCCCCACTAGACCCAGGACACAGGATTTAGGATTAATGGAAATTGAAATGTTAAAGAGTTCATGAATTAGTCTGACAACATTCTCCCCTAACTCCCCCAATTGTGAACATGACCGGAACATATGCATCAGATCTGCTCCTTCTTCACCACATCGGGGGCAACGATCGTCATCTCTGAGACCCATCTGATATAATGCTTTTGGGGTTCTACAGACTTTATGAATCAAGAACAATGGTGACCTCCTCCTGGCTGTGTTAATCGATATCTGCCATGTTGAGTCCAAAAAGTGATCCCATTCCTCCATGGATATATGTCCCCCCCCCACGTCTCTCTTCCACCTGTTTTTGACTGTGGTTATAAGGTCACCCAGAATTCTTGGTAGAAGAGAATTAGACATCAAAGAGATAATAATTTACCCCTCTACACATAATCTAGCATCCCGTTGACTGAGATGGAGACATCAGAAACAGTTTCCTGTGCTCTTACTACATACCTTAATTGTAGATATCTGGAAAAACTCTGAGTCAAGTTTAATTCCTGTTTTAGTTGTTTGAAGGAGCAAACGTGACCATCCTGATACACATACCTCAAGCCGTGTTGTTTCCACTCCCGATCCCCTCCAAATTTAGCTTATTGTCCTATGGTTTAGTGACATGTTGTTCTGTAACTTTGTGCTGTTCCCTGGTATACTGTGGCTATGTGCCCCAGCCCTTGTGGTCTAGAGCCCCTGCTCCTCGTATTTTGGTTTAGTGCTGTTTTCTTTAGTGTCCTGTGGCTTTATGACACCATCTCTAGTGTGCTGTGTTTTTATTTCATTGTCCTAGGTGTCTTGCAGCTTTGTGCTCCTGTCCCTGGTGTCCTGTGGTTTGGAATCTCTGTCCCTGGTGTCCTGTGGTTGGGAATCTCTGTCCCTGGTGTCCTGTGGTTTGGAATCTCTGTCCCTGGTATCCTGTGGTTTGGAATCTCTGTCCCTCATGTCCTGTGGTTTGGAATCTCTGTCCCTGGTGTCCTGTGGTTTGGAATCTCTGTCCCTCGTGTCCTGTTGTTTGGAATCTCTGTCCCTGGTGTCCTGTGGTTTGGAATCTATGTCCCTGGTGTCCTGTGGTTTGGAATCTCTGTCCCTCATGTCCTGTGGTTTGGAATCTCTGTCCCTCGTGTCCTGTGGTTTGGAATCTCTTGTCCCTGGTATCCTGTGGTTTGGAATCTCTGTCCCTCGTGTCCTGTGGTTTGGAATCTCTGTCCCTCGTGTCCTGTGGTTTGGAATCTCTGTCCCTCGTGTCCTGTGGTTTGGAATCTCTGTCCCTCGTGTCCTGTGGTTTGGAATCTCTGTCCCTCGTGTCCTGTGGTTTGGAATCTCTGTCCCTCGTGTCCTGTGGTTTGGAATCTCTTGTCCCTGGTATCCTGTGGTTTGGAATCTCTGTCCCTGGTATCCTGTGGTTTGGAATCTCTGTCCCTGGTGTCCTGTGGTTTGGAATCTCTTGTCCCTGGTATCCTGTGGTTTGGAATCTCTGTCCCTGGTGTCCTGTGGTTTGGAATCTATGTCCCTGGTGTCCTGTGGTTTGGAATCTCTGTCCCTCATGTCCTGTGGTTTGGAATCTCTGTCCCTCGTGTCCTGTGGTTTGGAATCTCTTGTCCCTGGTATCCTGTGGTTTGGAATCTCTGTCCCTCGTGTCCTGTGGTTTGGAATCTCTGTCCCTCGTGTCCTGTGGTTTGGAATCTCTTGTCCCTGGTATCCTGTGGTTTGGAATCTCTGTCCCTGGTATCCTGTGGTTTGGAATCTCTGTCCCTGGTGTCCTGTGGTTTGGAATCTCTTGTCCCTGGTATCCTGTGGTTTGGAATCTCTGTCCCTGGTATCCTGTGGTTTGGAATCTCTGTCCCTCGTGTCCTGTGGTTTGGAATCTCTGTCCCTCGTGTCCTGTGGTTTGGAATCTCTTGTCCCTGGTGTCCTGTGGTTTGGAATCTCTGTCCCTGGTGTCCTGTGGTTTGGAATCTCTGTCCCTGGTATCCTGTGGTTTGGAATCTCTGTCCCTCGTGTCCTGTGGTTTGGAATCTCTGTCCCTCATGTCCTGTGGTTTGGAATCTCTGTCCCTCGTGTCCTGTGGTTTGGAATCTCTGTCCCTCGTGTCCTGTGGTTTGAAATCTCTTGTCCCTGGTGTCCTGTGGTTTGGAATCTCTGTCCCTGGTGTCCTGTGGTTTGGAATCTCTGTCCCTGGTGTCCTGTGGTTTGGAATCTCTATCCCTCGTGTCCTGTGGTTTGGAATCTCTGTCCCTCGTGTCCTGTGGTTTGGAATCTCTGTCCCTCGTGTCCTGTGGTTTGGAATCTCTGTCCCTCGTGTCCTGTGGTTTGGAATCTCTGTCCCTCGTGTCCTGTGGTTTGGAATCTCTTGTCCCTGGTATCCTGTGGTTTGGAATCTCTGTCCCTGGTATCCTGTGGTTTGGAATCTCTGTCCCTGGTGTCCTGTGGTTTGGAATCTCTTGTCCCTGGTATCCTGTGGTTTGGAATCTCTGTCCCTGGTATCCTGTGGTTTTGAATCTCTGTCCCTCGTGTCCTGTGGTTTGGAATCTCTGTCCCTCGTGTCCTGTGGTTTGGAATCTCTTGTCCCTGGTGTCCTGTGGTTTGGAATCTCTGTCCCTGGTGTCCTGTGGTTTGGAATCTCTGTCCCTGGTATCCTGTGGTTTGGAATCTCTGTCCCTCGTGTCCTGTGGTTTGGAATCTCTGTCCCTCATGTCCTGTGGTTTGGAATCTCTGTCCCTCGTGTCCTGTGGTTTGGAATCTCTGTCCCTCGTGTCCTGTGGTTTGAAATCTCTTGTCCCTGGTGTCCTGTGGTTTGGAATCTCTGTCCCTGGTGTCCTGTGGTTTGGAATCTCTGTCCCTGGTGTCCTGTGGTTTGGAATCTCTATCCCTCGTGTCCTGTGGTTTGGAATCTCTGTCCCTCGTGTCCTGTGGTTTGGAATCTCTGTCCCTCGTGTCCTGTGGTTTGGAATCTCTGTCCCTGGTGTCCTGTGGTTTGGAATCTCTATCCCTCGTGTCCTGTGGTTTGGAATCTCTGTCCCTCGTGTCCTGTGGTTTGGAATCTCTGTCCCTCGTGTCCTGTGGTTTGGAATCTCTGTCCCTGGTGTCCTGTGGTTTGGAATCTCTGTCCCTCATGTCCTGTGGTTTGGAATCTCTGTCCCTGGTGTCCTGTGGTTTGGAATCTCTGTCCCTGGTGTCCTGTGGTTTGGAATCTCTGTCCCTGGTGTCCTGTGGTTTGGAATCTCTGTCCCTCGTGTCCTGTGGTTTGGAATCTCTGTCCCTGGTGTCCTGTGGTTTGGAATCTCTGTCCCTGGTGTCCTGTGGTTTGGAATCTCTGTCCCTCGTGTCCTGTGGTTTGGAATCTCTGTCCCTGGTGTCCTGTGGTTTGGAATCTCTGTCCCTGGTGTCCTCCGTTTGGAATCTCTGTCCCTGGTGTCCTGTGGTTTGGAATCTCTGTCCCTCGTGTCCTGTGGTTTGGAATCTCTGTCCCTGGTATCCTGTGGTTTGGAATCTCTGTCCCTCGTGTCCTGTGGTTTGGAATCTCTGTCCCTGGTGTCCTGTGGTTTGGAATCTCTGTCCCTGGTGTCCTGTTGTTTGGAATCTCTGTCCCTGGTGTCCTGTGGTTTGGAATCTCTGTCCCTGGTGTCCTGTGGTTTTGAATCTCTGTCCCTCGTGTCCTGTGGTTTGGAATCTCTGTCCCTGGTGTCCTGTGGTTTGGAATCTCTGTCCCTGGTGTCCTGTGGTTTGGAATCTCTGTCCCTGGTGTCCTGTGGTTTGGAATCTCTGTCCCTGGTGTCCTGTGGTTTGGAATCTCTGTCCCTGGTGTCCTCCGTTTGGAATCTCTGTCCCTGGTGTCCTCCGTTTGGAATCTCTGTCCCTCGTGTCCTGTAGTTTGGATGCCATTGGCTGTGGTGCCCTGTGACTTTTCTTTCCTTGTCACTGGTGTTTTGTGGCTATGTGCATGTGACCCTGGTGTAATGTGGTTTAGTGCTGTGGCTTTGTGCTCCTGTAGCTTTGTGCCCAGTGTCCTCTGGATTGGTGTTGTTGTCCCTGGTGTCCAGGGCTGTTTTAAAGTGTTCTTCTAGACATACTCTCCCACTTAACCAGTCATCAGGAGTTTTGGAAGCAACCATGTGATGGCCAGCAAGTATTGTGTAAAGGTCATAATATAATTTATGGGACCAAGTCATGACACTTGCTGCCCAGCGCCGCCACCTTCTGCTTGATTGACAAGTCACACAGCATAGAGGCTGTCAGTCAGGCAGGAGGAGGTGGCACTGGATATTGATAGAGCTGGAGTGACAGAGGCTTCAGATCTACCATAGTACTTCAGCCTCATTTGCGTATCAATTAAAATGCTGATTTCTTTGTAACGGAGAAATGTACCAGCCATGTAAATGTATGTCTGGCCTTGTTTTTGAAAGAACTACAAGCACATATATATAGTTTGAGGTGTGAAATCCAGCTAACAGGTTCCCTTTAAGACAGATATCACATTGAAAGTGATGCTGACCTGTCATTTGTGATCGATGGGTTTGCCGACCAGAGATCTTGACAATCTTCTATGACTAAGACACATCAACATCCGGACCATTTGCTACAATGATTGAGTATCGGAAATAGACACAATTAATGTTGCCATTCACAGGCACCAAGCCACACTAGATACTAGTCGGACAGGCGAGTCCCTGGCAGCTTCTCTCCGCCCTCTGCCCTGGAGTGACAGATTTCACCCTGAATTACTACTTGGTCAACACAAGATGGACTGCCAGCTTACTGAGGGGTCATATTACAGCTGCCTATTGATGTCTATGTAGAAGGGAGGAGCAGAGTGAGAGATGCAAACACCAGAGCTGGATTCGCTGCCACCCTGATCAGTACTTCCGCATAATGTCTTCCATGCTGCTACTGCTTCAGAAGATGAACTACATAGTATAATCCATCATGTCTGTGTGTGCTGTATATGGGAGACATCACAGCTGCTAGTTCCTCCCCCCCTCCCCACTAGCTCAGAGGGAACTGAAAATTACAGATAGAGCCTGCAGAGGGGATAAGTGGAGAAAATGACTAGATACAATTAATTTAGTGACCAGAAACAGTGTCATTCCTCATGT
This sequence comes from Phyllobates terribilis, assembly GCF_046119375.1. Lineage (NCBI taxonomy): Eukaryota > Metazoa > Chordata > Amphibia > Anura > Dendrobatidae > Phyllobates > Phyllobates terribilis. Next base: position 783,522,263 of record NW_027362764.1, read on the forward strand.
AAACGCAAAACTGCTGATTCTGAAAAGTCGCCTGAAATGACAGGTATGCTTTAAAAGATGAGAATGGCGATTTCTCCACTTAGTGCTGTAATAATATCGAAGTCTGACAATTAGAACAATTGAGATGCAATTATCACATCCTCTTTCTCCGATGAGGACATCTGCTTTTAGAAGTATTTATGTAATGTGTTGGCTCCCGTACAACAAGACTCGGCTCGCATTGAAGTAGAGGAAGTTTTATGGGTTTGTGTAGCCAAGTGTCACGTGTCAGTGATGCTGGGTGTTCACCATTGCACAGTCACAGCTCCATTTACTGCTTAATGGTATTTCCTCTGACACCTAATGGTCTGACAACCTTCATATACAGCTCATAAACTCCAAAACCAACAGACTGTGGGGCTATGAAAGCCTTTTAATGGGGAAGAGGGCAACCTGGCTATACTATAATTGCAAAAGTCATATATGCGATTACTCCCACCCTTCCCCAAGCAGAAAACAACATTACAATATTGAAATCCCAGTCTGTTTTACTTAGTAATTGATACATAGCAATGAATCTAATCCCTGGTGTCTAGTGGTTAATAATAAGAGACCTGGTGTCTAGGAGGTAAAATATCATTGATTCTAATGGGTAAAAATAATAACATTTTTGGAATCTAGTAGGAGATAATCATAAGATCTATGGTGTTTAGTGAGTAATAATAATACGATAAGAAGAAAACGGATTCCAGCTTCTAAATATGCAAAAAGTTTATTCCATTAAAATAGACTCCATAATCACAGATGGGACAGGCAACGCGTTTCGAACACAAAAAAAAACAGCGTTTTTTATCAGCTCCGATAAAGGACGCAGGTTTTTTGCGTTCAAAACACGTTGCCTGTCCCATCTGTGATTATGGAGTCTATTTTAATGGAATAAACTTTTTGCATATTTAGAAGCTGGAATCCGTTTTCTTCTTATGAATTTGCTACGAGTGGTCCCTCGAATATCCGTTCTTCAGGACGCCTGAAAGTGGGTGAGATGGCGTACTTTCGTTTTTTCGGCAATAATAATACGACCCTACAGTCTAGTGGTACTCACCTGTCCCATCACCAGGTTCGGGCCTGGCTCCCTTCACCTTTGGCCACCTCCCTTTGCAGTAGTTCATGCCAGGTTTCTCAGGTAATCTGCAGAACTCTTCTGACATCATCACCTTAGGCCTTTGAAGGCCAGTCTGCCAGAGGTAATACGTTTGGGTATTAAAGAGGACGTGCGCCCAAAAAATTAGTTAAACACCTTGTAAAAATCTCCAAGCTTCATCAGAGTCTTCTCTCGGGGCGTATGCTTAAACCCCTCTCTACCAGAGGCAGCCAATCACAGCTGATCTAGAAATTTAGCAGTGTCAAGACACTGCTGAGCTGTGATTTGCAGCATCTGGGACAAAGGGTTAAAAGCGCACACCCCAGAGAAGAGTCTGAAGAAACACCCAGTTAGACTGCAAGCAGAAATTTCACATGCTGCGCTCCAGAAGAAACATATGTGAACATCTCTGCAATGGAGAGACATCAAGCTAGTAGGAAAAGAGAGGCAGATTTGAAGAAGATCAGGAATTTGTACAAGGAATTTAAGTACATTTTTTGAGCTAGTAACAGGTCCTCTTTAAAATAGTACTGTCCACAGTCACCTGAAGGTGATTAGGAGATTTTGTCTACTTCTTTTGGCTGAGCTTCAGCCATGTGTCTATCGTCTACTCTGCTTCTCCTGACTTCTATGCTACAACCAGCATTATTTCCAAGCCCAGTTCAACTTACTAGGTGTTGTCCACATCAACCTCTCATCATGCATGTTACCAAATGCTTGCAACTGTTCTCAAATGGTCACACTTTGCCTCTGCAATCAAGGTAATGCATCTCTTCAAGTGTGTCACCAGTTTGCATATACTAATCTGTTATACTACTGATTTTAATCAAAGCCCTGCTAAAATATACCAATTTACATTTACTTCTCTGTTACATTGCTGCTAATAACCACTGCCCTGCTGGAAGATACCAGACTGCATTTACTGTACTTCTCTGTTGCATTGCTGCTATTAAACAGTTCCCTGCTGGAAAATACCAGACTGAGTTTACTTCTCCTAAATGCTGCTATTAACAATTGCCATGCTGGAAGACACCAGCCTGCATTTACTTCTTGGCTACTCCTGTGATTACCTATAGCCCTGCCGGAAGATACCAGACAGCATTCTTGTGATCATCTGCCTGTTTGCCAGAAAATAGCAATTTACAATACAGTTACTGTTCCCGTGTGATACATACACCTGGTAAGGCGCCTGGTATCTATGCTATCTGCTCCCCTTCTTTGTCTTCCACCCTGCATACCCAATTGTCCTGGCCTTTGCTGATCTTAATGTCATCCATTAAGATCACCCGCTGCACCATTGCCTCTAGTCCGTGCTGCTCACCCAGTCCTGGGGCTTAGAGAATTCACCTCATCAGGTGAGCCCATAGCAATAATATTAAGAATTGTCTAGTGGACAATAATATCTCTGGTGATTAGTGTGTATTAATAATATTTTATATAGTGTGTTATATATTAAGATCCCTGATGTCTGGTGGGTAATAATAATAAGGTACTATATGTATAGTGGACAATAATAGTAAGATCTCTGATGACTAGAGAGTAATAATAATATCATAGTCATAATATTATCATTGGAGTCTAGCTGGTAGTAATAATAGAGTGCCTGGTGTCTAGTGGTTATTAACATAAGATCCCTGGTGTCTAACGGGTAATAGTAGTTATATCCCGGATGTCTAGTAGGTAATAATAATAAAATCCCTGATGTCTAGTAGACAATAATAATAAGATCCCTGATGTCTAGGGGGTAATAATAATAAGATCCCTGGTGTCTATTGGGCAATAATATAAGAACCCCGGTGACCAGCTGGTAATAATATTAAGACCCTTGGTGACTAGTGGGTAATAATAAGATCCCTGATGGCTACTGGGTAATAATATCTGTTATAACTAGTAAGTAACAAAATCCCTGGAATTATATAAGTTTACCTATAATGCTGCCAAACATGGTGTTTACATAAGGGTGCCAGCCAAAATACCAAAAAAGTGAACCAGTCACCTTATAACACTGCCCATCTATCAAAAATGCCTACCATAGCAGTGGCAGCCAAGCAACAGTGCCAACTTTCCAATATCTCCCTGGCGAGTCCTGCTTACAATGCCTCCACAGTGACAGGCAGCCAGTGCCCTCCCAAAAATATGTCAGCATAACTGGGACACCACAATGCCCCCATAATTCTTCCAGCCATGCAAAGCTCGTCCGTAACACTGTCAGCCAGTTCGCAGCTATCAGGCATATATGTCATATTTAGTGGATTTGTCTTGAATAGTTAAGATGGGCACATTCCCCTTTAAGCAAATGAGTTGTCCGAATTCCTGATTCCCCCACATAGTATCAGAACAGACCTCGCTCCGTACATATGATCCCCCCTTGCCTTGCATGCCGTACGTCTCTCCAGACTTTAATAGTGACTTCTCCCTACATAATTCAGCAGTGGTGACATATATCAGCAGGTGAACCGCTGCCGACAATTGCTAACACCTAATGAGGCATAAATGACCTCTTCGTTTTGCTCGTCCTGACCTTGCGTTTTGTATGCAGTTATTAAGCTGCGCGTTCTGCAGAATAGAGAATAGAAGGAACGTCCTCTCTCTGAGCGGTCAGATAATAGGATGGATGTAAAGGTATGTTTTCACAGATTTATGAATACTTAGTAAAAAGGGTTAATCATTGTCCTCTTCATTCTGTAGTACAGCTGCAATCAAAATTATTCACCCCCCTCATTGCTAATTCACATTGTTAGTGGAATTTACCAACTTTCTGCTGTTTGTAATAAACCAATAAAGCAAGAACAATGGAAATAGCTCAACACAAATGATGAGTGGTTTTCCCAAATTCACCAGAAAATTCCACTTTTACTGACCTCCGCAGTCTAAGAATTATCCACCCCTTCACAAGCGTCTTTACTTAGTAGAGCCCCTATAGCTGTTATAACCTGCTGCAAACGTGATGCATAGCCAGACACCAACTTTATGGGAATCTTAACCCATTCCTCACAGGTTAATGGCTTACAGTTCACAAATATTTTTGAATTTGCGTGCCGCAAACAAGACCGCCAAAGACAAATAACCCCTCTATTGTGACCGAAAGGTCAATAAAATCCTCCACATTTGTAAGAATCTGTACAGGAGGATTAGTATCTTCTTAAAACATAACGTTTATTTCCCCTTTTGGAGAAATCTAGAGTCTGGCCTCAAAAGGACTCAACTCCATTATTGCTGTAAGCGTTAAAAAAGTAAGTTAGTTAACATTTTTTTTTATCAAAAAGTGCAAAAGCCATTCAACCACATGAAGGTGAGACACAAGTGGTAGGGACCATCCATATTTAGGTACACCTTAACGTGGTTGGATGGCTTTTGCATCTTTTGATTTTACTAAGTACCTTACTTTAACATTTGCAGCAATATTGGAGTTAATGTATTCATTAGTTGCAGTGCTGACGCATCGTGTATGTACAGTTGAAACCAGAAGTTTCCATCCACTATATAAAGAGACACATCTGAATGTTTTTATCAATATCTGACATGAAATCAGAATAAACCTTTCCCGTTTTAGGACAATTAGGATTACCATCATTTTTGATATTTGCCAAATGCCAGAATAATGAGAGAGAGAGAATGTTTTAAGGCATTTTTATTACTTACTGCAAAGTCAAACATTTCCATACATTTCATTAGTATTTGGTACCATCGCCCTTAAACTGAATGACTTGGGTGAAACGTTTGGGATCTCCTTCCACAAGCTTCTCACAATAGTTGGTCAGAATTTGGGCCGATTCCTCCTGACAAAACTGGTGTAACTGATCCAGGTTTGTAGGTCGTCTTGCTCGCGGCCTTTTCAGCTTTGCCCATAAATTTTCAATAGGATTGAGATCAAGACTTTGTGATGGCCACTCCAAAACATTGACTTTATTATCCTTAAGCCACTTTGTTACCATTTTAGCAGTATGCTTCTGGTTATTGTCCATTTGGAAGACCCATTTCCGCCCAAGCTTTAACTTCCTGGCTGATGTCTTGAGATGTTGCTTCAGTATTGCCACATAATCTTCTTTTCTCATGATGCCATCTGTTTTGTGAAGTGAACCAGTCCCTCCTGCAGCAAAACAACCCCAACCCCACAACATGATGCTGCCACCCCCGTGTTTCACAGTTGGGATGGTGTTCTTAGACTTCCAAGCTTCTCCCTTTTTCCTCCAAACCAAATGGTGATTATGCACAAAAAGTTCATGTCTCCAAAAATTATGGTCTCTGTTCCTGTGTGCAATTGCAGACATTAATCTGGCTTTATGTTTCTTTTGGAGTAATAGCTTCTTCCTGGCAGAGTGGCCTTTCAGCCCATGTAGATACAGTACTTGTTTCACTGTGGATATTGACACAATCTTACCAGCTTTCGCCATCATCTTCACAAGGTCTTTTGCTTTTGTCCTTGGGTTGATATGCACATGTCGGACCAAAGCACGTTCATCTCTGGGACACAGAACCCGTCTCCTTCCTGATCCGTATGATGGCTGGACATTCCCATCTTGTGTGTACTAGCATATAATTGTTTGTACAGATGAACGAGGCACTTTCAGGTATCTTGAAATTGCACCCAACGATGAGCCAGACTTGTGCAAGTCCACAATTCTCTTCCTGATATTTTGGCTGATTTCTTTAGACTTTTCCATGATGCTACACAAACAAGCAGTGTATTTCAGGTGTGCATTAAAATACATCTACACGTGTGTCTCTAATTAACTCAGATGTTGCCAAAAAAAAAAAAATCAGAAGCTTCCAAACACATTACATCATCATATGGGCAGTCCAGAATTGTTTAAAGGCATAGTAATCTTAGTGTATGTAAACTTTTGACTTTGCAGTAAGTAATAAAAATGCCTTAAAACATTCTCTCTCTCTCATTATTCTGGCATTTGGAAATATTAAAAATGATGGTAATCCTAATTGACCCAAAACAGGAAAGGTTTATTCTGATTTCATGTCAGACGTTGAGAAAAACATGCAGATGTGTCTTTTTATATAGTGTTTGGAAACTTCTGGTTTCAACTGTATATGTTTGTATATTGACCATATAGCGTATCTGTGCTCCTGTACATTAATTTAATACTAAAGATGTGCGGGTTCTTATTTATTTTTTGCTTTTTTGTAGTACCGACACACCACCATACTTCACTGTAGACATCACCGAGCTAGCGCCATATTTCGCTGTAGGCATCACCAAACCAATGCCATGCTTCACTGTAGGCATCACCGGGTCACTACTATTTTTTACTGTAGGCATCACCGAGCCATTGCCATATTTCACTGTAGGCATCACCAAAGCAACGCCATGCTTCACTGTAGGCATCACCGAGTCACTACTATTTTTTACTGTAGGCATCACCGAGCCATTGACATATTTCACTGTAGGCATCACCAAAGCAATTCCATGCTTCACTGTAGGCATCACCATGCTTCACTGTAGGCATCACCAAAGCAATTCCATGCTTCACTGTAGGCATCACCATGCTTCACTGTAGACATCAGCAAACTAGTGTCATACCCTATTGTAAGCATCACTGAACAACTGCCATGTTTCACTGTAGGCATAAGCAAGGCACTGCCATGCGTCACTGGGCATCACCGAGCCACCTCCATATTTCACTGAAGGCATCACAAAACCAACGCCATTCTTCACTGTAGGTATCACCATGCTTCACTGTAGACATCACTGAGCCACCGCCATACCTTACCTCACTGAGCAACTGCCATGCTTCACTGTAGGCATTAGTGGGTCACCGCGATGCTTCACTGTAGGAATCCCTGAGCCACCAGCATGCTTCATTGTAGGCCTCACTGAACCCCTGCCATGCTTCACAGTAGGCAGGATGTTTTTTTCAACGTATACTTCATTTTTCCTCATCCTGACATACCGTTGATCCTCAAGCCCGAAAAGTTACAGTTTTGTCTGATCTCTCTAAAATACAGAATCGCCAGAACTTCTGTGGCTTATTTAAATGGTTTTGAGCATATTAGAGACAATATTTCTTGTACTTTTGGGTCAGTAGAGGTGCACGTTTTGAAGTTCATGCATAGAGACCTACAGCATTTAGTATGCCTATTACTGTGCATACTGAAATCTCAGTGCCTGCTGCCACCAAATCTTCCTGAAGGTCTTTTGCAGTCACATGGGGTTCTTTTGACCACCAGCCTCCGAAGAATCTGGTAACAGCTTCCTCTTTCTGCCACATGCTGGTAGTGTAGCCAGTGTTCATCTAACTTTGATTGTGGATTCTCTGGGAACATTCAATGAAATTTGTATTTTTTTGTGTCCTTTCCCTTTTTTTTTCTATAAGGCAATGATCTCTTCTCTTCACTTTTTGGACCACTCTCTTGACTTAATGGGGTTGTCCATTACTTTAGATTACCCCCCCAATGTATTCCCCCGGGGCCCCTAAGACTTTTTGTAATTACCTTACGTTACTGATAATGCCTGTGAACGGCGCTATCACTGGCTGCTCATAGGCATCACGTGACCCCCGGGGGGTCTTCGTCTTCCGCGTTCCAGGTGGATACCAGGCTGTGGGCGGGGTTACCCCCTCGCGTCACACCCGGCATCCACCGCTCGCTCTGCCTCTCCCAATTAATTGGGAGAGCGCGTGGTGAATGCCGGGTGTGACACGGGGGGTAACCCCGCCCACAACCCAGCAGCCACCACGGGGACCCCAGAGCTGAGTCACGCCTCACTTGTTGTGATGTCAGCGCGGAATCACGTGATGCCTGTGAGCGGCCACCCATAGCGCTGCTCACAGGCATTATCAGCAACGTAAGGTAATTACTAAAAGTCTTAGGGGCCCCGGAGGGATACATTGGGGGGTAATCTAAAGTAATGGACAACTTCTTTAACCATATTTCTAACATGCAATCAAATGTCACATCCAATAACCCCTTGCCAGTCCTGGTATCTGATGTGTTTTATCACAAGCACACTGGATGCAACTACGGACGCTGTTGACAAAACCTTCAAGAACAAAATAAGTATAAGCGCCGCTGTAACTAAATAAGTAAAAAGCAAAATTGCATTTACATAACATAGGGTTCTTAGTAACACTGTTCTTGATCAAATCTATATATATAATCGTCTTATCCCGTCTGTCTGTCTGTCCTGGAAATCCCGCATCGCTCATTGGTCCGGCAGCGGCCAATCAGCGCCGCGGGATTTCTGAAAAAAGATGGCGGACGTTAGCGGCTCATCTGCGGGACAGAGATGCAGCTGGGAGATGACCGGCGCGAGGCGGTCATCTCCCGGCCGGTAGCAGCAGAAGGACCCCGACCGCCGGCGCCGCTGACCTCCATGCGGAAGGGAGGACCGCGGAGCGCCTCTGCGGGTCGGGATACTTCTGCTGCGAGCAGTCGCTCATCTACCGGCTTCTCGCAGCGGAAGTAGCCGCACAGGCAGCGACGCTGCCCGGTCCTCAGCAATACGATTCCACTCCCCGGTCCTCAGCAATACGATTCGATGATTGGTCGTGATCTCCGGCCGCGACCAATCACTGATCTAGCCGCAAAAGTTAAACACCGCTGTGCTGAATGGTCGCGGACGCTGCCCGCGACCAATCACCGATTTGGGCGCCACATTTAAATAGCGGCCGCGACCAATCACCGATCTTAGCGCCACATTTAAACACTGCTGTGCTGATTGGTCGTGGACGCTGCCCGCGACCAATAAGCGATTTTGGTGCCAAATTTAAACAACGCTCTGCTGATTGGTCGCGGCTGCCAGCCGACCGCGACCAATCAGCGAGATTGGCGCCAAATTTAAACAACGCTCTGCTGATTGGTCGCGGTCACCGGCCGCGACCAATCAGCAGTATTGCAGCCAAATTTAAACCCCGCTCTGCTGATTGGTCGCAACCGCCGGGCGCGACCAATCAGCGATTTTGGCGCCAAATTTAAACCCCGCTCTGCTGATTGGTCGCGGCTGCCAGCCGACCGCGACCAATCAGGGAGATTGGCGCCAAATTAAAACAACGCTCTGCTGATTGGTCGCGGATGCCAGCCGCGACCAATAAGAGAGATTGGCACCAAATGTACACAGCGCTCTGCTGATTAGTCGCGGATGCCAGCCGACCGCTACCAATCAGCGAGATTAGCGCAAAATTTAAACAACGCTCTGTTGATTGGTCGCGGCCGCCAGCCGACCGCGACCAGTCAGCGAGATTGGCGCCTAATTTAAACAACGCTTTGATCTCCCGACGGCAAGTGTAAACGGAGGACCGAGGAGCGGCACCGCCGGTCGGGATGCTTCTGCTGCGAGCAGCCGCTCATCTCCCAGCTGCTCGCAGCAGAAGTACCCGCACAGGCAGCGCCGCTCCCCGGTCCTCACTAATACGACGCTGATTGGTTGCCGCCGCCGGCCGCGACCAATCAGCGATATGGGCGGCAAATTTAAACCCCGCTCTGCTGATTGGTCGGGACCGCCAGCCGCAACTGTGGCACCCCAGGGGTCTGGTTTCCACAGTAATAGCAATATTACGTCTGTGAGCAGGTGGGAGGTCTCCTGGGCAGGAATCCTAAGCATGCCACACCTCCTGCCCAGTCCTGGGAGGGGAAGAACTTCCCCTACATAAACTGGGGCTGAGGCAGGGTTAGGAGAGAGGAGTTCCAGACAGAGACGGAGTCTGGTCTGGACACGCAGAAACAGGGACAGATAGACATCAGGAGCTCTGTAGGAGCCAAGGAGAAGCGCCAGGGGCTGGAGCTGTGCAGAGCTCGCCCTGGGAGAAGGTACTAAAACCGGACACAGGAGTCCGAGGCTGTGGGGACTAAGATATACCCAGCAGCAGAATCCATCCGGCAGGGGATTCCAGGTCCCCTGGCCATAAAAGCCCGGAGGCTCAGTCACAACGAAGGGACCAGCACCACCATCCCGGAGCGGAGGCTAACAGGAGGCCCCAGATCACCAGCCATACGGGTGAGCACCACACGGTATACCCAGGGACGTGGGCTACTTGTAACCGCCGAAAGCAGGGTAGCCAGGAAGGGTACAGACTAACGGGAAGGCCTACAACTCCACCTGGCCAGGGGAACTCCGGCTTACTCGCAGACTAACCAGGCCCCAACTACTAGCCAGTACTCCCGGGGGAATTTGCCTTGTACCATCAGTAAAGACCCTGAACTGTACCCTCGCGTCTCCGTGCTTCCTTGTCGCACCATTAGTGCTGGGACATCCACACCATCACTCCCAACATCAACCTCATCCTCTGCCCTGAGGCCATACCCCTCCCGTTGGGGGTTATACCATCCACGCTGCACATCCGTACCACCGGCCTCAGCGGACTGCCCTGCAGCGGCGGCTTCATAGCCGCATTCAACGGGTGGCGTAGTCGGACACTAATACCATCATACCAATAACTGCCACTTAGTTTGACCACCCTGGGCACGGACCGGGTCACCGCCACACGAAGACTACTACCCCCATCGGATCCGGCTCCGGGTATTCCCCGCGCGCACGCGCGCCGCACTACAGCACTGGCCCAGGGGGCGCGTCAACTTTGGCGTAGTCGGCAGGATTACGTGCCCGCAACCACCGGGTACTGCGTGCCTGAAAAAGAGACTTTTATACTTACCTGTGGTGAAGTTTCCCGCCGTCCGGAGTCGCTTCCCGCCATCCGGAGCCGATTCCCGCCATCAGACACCATCTTCGGGACGCCGCACGGGAAGAAGAGGGGCGTGGACTCCGAAAGCCCGCGAGAACTGAAGCCCCGCCTCATGTCCGGACGTTGCGTAAGGTCCTGGAAGGAGCCCAGCAGACGCCGACGTCACAGGAGCGCGACGGAAGGTCCTCAACCCTGACGATCCACTGCGGAGCCGCGGCCTACGGAAGAGGATCATCGCAAGGTAGGCCACGGTCCACTAGGGGGGAGGAGAATGTCGGATACGGAGGAGAGCTTCACCGCCACAACCGCCGCCAGCGCCACCGCTGCTGCGGTCATGCCTTTCACCATGCCCTATATCCCGGGGGCAGCCTGGCTACCCCAGTACTCAGGGGAGTCACATACCCTAAATGACTTCAGAGAAAGGCTGGATAGCCTCTTCCAGGTGTACCCCCTCACAGAAGAGCAAAAAGTGAGCATCCTGGTGGCTCAATTAACAGGGGCAGCCCAAAGGGAGGTAAAGTCCTGGCCACTTGGGAGGAGGAGGACTGTCGCAGAGATACTAGCCCGGCTGAAGGACACCTTTGATACCCGTACCTCAGCCGAGATCAAGCTTAGATTCTACGGGTGCAAACAGCGAGCACATGAGAATATAAGGGACTATGCACTAAACCTACAAGAGGCCCTGAGAGCCATTAAGCAGGCCGACCCTGACGGCGTGGGAAACGAAGACAAACTGTTGACTGAACAATTTATAGAGGGTCTACATTGTAATGCCCACCGAACCCAGTTGCGGCCATGGCCTTACAGGACCCTCATCTGGACTTTGCACAGTTCAAGGACAGAGCCATCCGGGTGCTCCGAGAACCGGCACCAGGTGGCGCTGTGACCCACAAACGCCCTGCTACCACTTACCACCAGGAGACGGCGCCCTTGTCGGCAGGGCCTGTGGGAGCTGATGCGCAGGCTTTAAACAATGACCCGGCTACAGACCTGCACCATCAGGTCCAAGAGCTCACTAAAAGCGTTGCCGCGCTAACCCGAACTGTGCAGTCTTTACAGGTTTCTACTCCAGGGAAGATCCAGCTGGCATCCGGACCGGAGGACATCCCGTGGCGCCGACCAAGGAGGACCCCACCGGCCAGAGGAAGACCCAGCGATCGATACAACGAGGACGGACGACCTATTTGCCGCCGCTGCAATCAACCCGGACATGTGGCAAGGTACTGTCATTTAAACGGGCACAACCTGGGGTAGAGGGCCAACCCCCAGGCATAAGACCATCAGGCCCATCAAACTGGCGTGATAAATACGTAGGGGGACGTCCAATCTCGCCTGTGGTACTGGATGGCATTCCTATGAGTGCCCTACTAGACACTGGGTCACAGGTCACCACCATCCCGTACGTGCTCTTCAAGCAGTACTGGAATGATTCGGACATAACCCGCTACCCAGACGACGACCTGAGTATCATCGCCAGCAATGGACAGCCCGTGCCGCAGGTGGGATTCAAGGAGGTGACCATTAAAATCGGTAAAGTCGAACTAGCGGCACAAGGACTGATTATAGTGGACATCGACCGTCATGAGAGTCACCCTAGAATCACCCTGGGAACCAATGTAATTGAAAATTGTCTTGCAGAGGTGATTCTCAATTTACAGCAGGTTGCCAAGAACGCCAGTTCCGGCCAGCAGCGTGTGCTCCAAAAAGAGATCCGGGCACTGATGAAGCGGCAACAGGTGGAACTATCTGGTGGTGAGATAGGTAGCGTGAGAATGTGTGACCCGTTCCCTATTGCCATGCCCCCAAAAAAGTGAGATGATGATTTGGTGCCGGGCAGCTATTGGTCTAAGAGGTAGAGACTACCAAGCAATGGTAGAACCCGTCTACTCAGACAGTAGGCACACCATTTTGACAGCACGGGGGGTGGTCGATGTACGCCATGGGAGGGTGCCCGTTCGCATCATAAATATCGGGGAGAGAGAAGTACACCTGCCCCGGTATGCCACGCTAGCTAAATTGTTCACCATAAACCAGAATTCTGTACAGGCCGTGGAACCCTTGCCTCCATCTCAACCAGAGGAAGGTAACGGCTCTAAGAAACCAATGGAGGACTGGTGTCAGCAACTACATCTGGGTACTGACTCCACTCCCTCACACCAGAAACAAGGAGTCTATCGGGTGGTTCAAGAGTACGAGAGAGTGTTTAGTAAACACCCGCTAGACTTCGGGCGAGTGAAGGGGGTAGAACACCACATCCCCACGGGAGACCATCCTCCCATAAAGGAGAGATACCGACCCGTACCCCCTGCACACTACCAACACGCCAAGGGGATGCTTAGAGACATGAAGGAGGCTGGGGTAATCAGGGACAGCTGTAGCCCCTGGGCAGCTCCACTAGTCTTAGTGAAAAAGAAAGACAACACCATGAGAATGTGTGTAGACTACAGGAAGGTCAACCGTATCACACACAAAGATGCGTACCCGTTACCAAGGATAGAAGAGTCCTTAGCTGCATTAAAATCTGCTAACTTCTTCTCTACTTTGGATCTCACTAGCGGGTACTGGCAGGTTCCTGTAGCAGAGGCGGACCGGGAGAAGACCGCATTCACCACGCCGATGGGTCTCAGTGAATTTAACTGCATGCCGTTCGGGCTCTGCAACGCACCAGGAACCTTCCAACGGTTGATGGAATGCTGTCTGGGACACCGGAACTTCGAGACGGTCCTGTTATACCTGGACGATGTCATCGTCTATTCCAAGACCTACGAGGACCACCTGAAACACCTGGCAGAAGTGTTCGAAGCTCTGGCAAACTACGGCCTAAAGGTGAAACCCTCCAAGTGTCACCTCCTGAAACCAAAGGTGCAGTACCTGGGACACGTGGTGAGTGCTGACGGAGTGGCAACCGACCCTGATAAGATCACCGTAATTAAGGACTGGCCAAGACCCTCCAGCATAAAGGAAGTGCGGCAGTTCCTCGGGTTGGTAGGCTACTACCGAAGATTCATTCCCATTTTCACCAAAATGGCAGCCCCTATGCAGGACCTCCTGATAGGTCAATCTCGGAAAGCCAAAAACCAGAAGCCGCCCTTCAGGTGGGAAAAGCTGGAAGAGGAGTCCTTTTGCCAGCTGAAGATGGCCCTCACGGGGGATGAAATCCTGGCATATCCAGACTACAGCCAGCCCTTTATCCTCCACACGGACGCAAGCAACATCGGGCTAGGAGCCGTACTGTCCCAGATCCAGCAAGGGAAATCGCTTACGCCAGCCGAAAGCTACGGCCCACGGAGAGGAACCCTGAGAATTATAGCTCATTCAAGCTGGAGTTCCTGGCAGTAGTGTGGGCAGTGACCGAACGTTTCAAGCATTACCTTGCCTCCTCCAAATTTACCGTGTACACGGATAACAACCCGTTGACACACCTGGACACTGCAAGGCTCGGTGCCCTGGAACAGAGATGGATGGCTCGCCTGTCCAACTTTGAATTCACCATCAAATACCGGGCGGGACGCACAAATGCCAACGCCGATGCCCTGTCTAGAATGCCGAACTTACCGGACGTAGGGGAAGATCCAGAAGATCTGGAAGAAGTCGAGCTCCCTGCATTCCACCGTCATGAGATTACCCTGTATTCCCACCGTGTGAAGGATAGGCGCTCTGTGACATTCAATCCCTTGCCCCACTACAACTGGGCAGAAACGCAAGACAGTGATCCCGCAGTCCGTCTGGTGAAGGAAATGCTGACCCAAGCCGATGCCAGTCTTGACCCAGACGCTCCGGAGGAGACCAAGCAACTGTGGAAGGAGAAAAGTAAGCTGTTCCTCTACAGGGAGAAGCTGTGCCGGAGAATGGTTAACTCTCGAACACATGAGTTGACCTGGCAGATAGTGGTCCCAAGACGAGACGCGGCTATGGTTCTGGAGGCGTACCACAACGGAGCAGGGCATTTCGGATGGAAGAAGCTGGAGTTCTTGTTGCGTGAACGGTTCTACTGGGTAGGCATGAGAGGAGCCATCGAGAGGTGGTGCAGAGACTGTGGCCCGTGCCACCTGAGAAGAAAAGACCGTGCCAGCCAGAAGACTCCCCTGCAGCCCATCATCACCAGACAGCCACTGGAACTGGTAGCCCTGGACCATGTGAAACTGGCTCCAAGCAGATCTGGGTATGTCTACGCCCTCACAATCGTAGATCATTACTCCCGGTTCCTGGTGGTGGTCCCGGTCAAGGACTTAACGGCTCAAACAGCAGCTAGAGCCTTCCAGCAGCACTTCTGCCGTCCACACGGGTACCCGGACCAAGTGTTGACAGACCAAGGACCAGCCTTCGAAGCAGAGGTCTTCCAGGAGTTCTGCAACCTGTATGGCTGCAAGAAGATAAGAACAACGCCCTATCACCCTCAAACTAATGGACTCTGCGAGAAGATGAACCAGGTGGTGATAGATCTGCTAAAAACCTTGCCCCTGGAAGAACGCAGTCTGTGGCCTGAGAAACTGCCCGATCTGGTGGACCTGTATAACCACATCCCTGTAGGTTCCACCAACTGTACCCCGGCTTACCTAATGAGAGCAAGACCTGGTAAGCTGCCTATTGACCTGGATATGGGAGTCCTGACGCCTGAGGACACCTCGCCAGAGGCAGACTGGGATACAGAACGGCAGCAGCAGTATCGGAAAGTACAGGAGAGCGTCGAGCGAAGTCTGTCTCAAGCTAGAGAAAGGCAAGAGAAGGCTTATAACCAGTATGCTCCCGCTGTTCCCCTGGTACCTGGAGAGCAGGTCTTGAAGAGGAAGAGGCGGCTCCACAAGTTGGACGACCAGTGGGAGAAGGACCCGTACACCGTACTGCCATCAAGCCATGAGAACCCAAAAATCTGCGTAATCAGTAAGGATGGAGGAGAAACCACAGCCATTGTCTCCAGAGACCACCTGAAGAAGTGTCCCGAGCAGCTGCAAAGCCCTGAAGAAGATCAAGAAAACCCTCAACCCGCAGAGGAAAGGGAAGAAATGATCAGTACCGTACTCGGAGACTTCCCCCGGTCTTGGACACAAGTAAACGGCGCTGTCGTGGTACCCGTCCTCACCTTTCTCCAGCCAGCCCCGCAAGTGCCTACAGAGGAACCAGTAGAGCTGGAAGAGCAGCCGGCCCAAGAGGCAGAAGAGTCCACACCAGCAGTCCAGGAGGATCAACCCTCTGCTAGTAGTGAGCCTGCCGTGCCCCTAGTGAGCCAAAGAGTGCGCAGAAAGCTGCCCAGCTTACCCATAACACCTCCTTCACCCTGTAGTGCAGGACCAGTGAGTGAGCTCCGTAGGTCCACTAGGGTTACCAGAGGCCAGATGCCCGTACATTGGAGAATCTAAGTTGGCTAATTGCTTTAACTATTTTATGTTTACCTGTTTTGTTGTAGCCGTTGCTAATTATGTTTTTCAGTTACAGATTTCTTTATATGGACTGACAGGTTATGGACAGTGAGTAACCGGAACTCTGTTGTAAATATGTTTGGAGCGTAACCCAGGAATGGACTAAAGACTGTTAAAGACTCGGGGCAGGACAGACCCCTACCTGGTTACGGCTCCCTGTTCTTTGGTGAAATGGACACCCTTATTGCTTCCCGGTTACGGACACGCCGTGACCATCTCATGTATTTAATTGTTCCTGTTTATACCCTGTTATGTTTTTGAAAAAAAAAAAATATATATATATATGTTTAGTCCGGGAGTACTAAATTTCACTAGGGGGGAATGTGGCACCCCAGGGGTCTGGTTTCCACAGTAATAGCAATATTACGTCTGTGAGCAGGTGGGAGGTCTCCTGGGCAGGAATCCTAAGCATGCCACACCTCCTGCCCAGTCCTGGGAGGGGAAGAACTTCCCCTACATAAACTGGGGCTGAGGCAGGGTTAGGAGAGAGGAGTTCCAGACAGAGACGGAGTCTGGTCTGGACACGCAGAAACAGGGACAGATAGACATCAGGAGCTCTGTAGGAGCCAAGGAGAAGCGCCAGGGGCTGGAGCTGTGCAGAGCTCGCCCTGGGAGAAGGTACTAAAACCGGACACAGGAGTCCGAGGCTGTGGGGACTAAGATATACCCAGCAGCAGAATCCATCCGGCAGGGGATTCCAGGTCCCCTGGCCATAAAAGCCCGGAGGCTCAGTCACAACGAAGGGACCAGCACCGCCATCCCGGAGCGGAGGCTAACAGGAGGCCCCAGGTCACCAGCCATACGGGTGAGCACCACACGGTATACCCAGGGACGTGGGCTACTTGTAACCGCCGAAAGCAGGGTAGCCAGGAAGGGTACAGACTAACGGGAAGGCCTACAACTCCACCTGGCCAGGGGAACTCCGGCTTACTCGCAGACTAACCAGGCCCCAACTACTAGCCAGTACTCCCGGGGGAATTTGCCTTGTACCATCAGTAAAGACCCTGAACTGTACCCTCGCGTCTCCGTGCTTCCTTGTCGCACCATTAGTGCTGGGACATCCACACCATCACTCCCAACATCAACCTCATCCTCTGCCCTGAGGCCATACCCCTCCCGTTGGGGGTTATACCATCCACGCTGCACATCCGTACCACCGGCCTCAGCGGACTGCCCTGCAGCGGCGGCTTCATAGCCGCATTCAACGGGTGGCGTAGTCGGACACTAATACCATCATACCAATAACTGCCACTTAGTTTGACCACCCTGGGCACGGACCGGGTCACCGCCACACGAAGACTACTACCCCCATCGGATCCGGCTCCGGGTATTCCCCGCGCGCACGCGCGCCGCACTACAGCACTGGCCCAGGGGGCGCGTCACAACCAATCAGCGATTTTGGCACAAAATTTAAACACCGCTCTGCTGATTGGTCACGACCGCCGGTCGCGACCAATCAGCAGTATTGGCGCCAAATTTTAACCTTGCTCGGCTGATTAGTCGCAACCACCGGCCGTGACCAATCAGCGATATTGGCGCCAAATTTAAACACAGCTTCGCTGATTGGTCGCGGTTGCCGGCCGCGACTAATCAGCATTATTGGCGCCAAATTTAAACACCGCTTTACTGATTAGTCGCGACCGCCGGCCGTGACCAATCTGCGATATAGTCGCCAAATTTTAACACTGCTTTGCTGATTGGCCACGGTTGCCGGCCTCGACCAATCAGCGATTTTGGCGCCAAATTTAAACACTGCTCTGCTGATTGCGCCCGGTCGGCCGCATACATATTCTAGAATACCCGATGCGTTAGAATCGGGCCACCATCTAGTATAGCATAAAAGCCATACCACCAACAGCAAGGTGACCCTATTCAGGACGGTCCAACACTGTCAAATATTAAAAACCTTACCATGTGTCAGATGTGACCTGTGTGAATGAGGGCAGACAATGGACTGGGTCCTGAACTGTGGACACCTCAGCCATGGGAAGCCTTTTAAATGTAATGTCCTGCTCAAGGAGGAGAGGACTGCACAAAATGCAAAAAATCCAAGAGAAAACACACACATTGAGCTGGGGTTTGAGTTGGTATACACGCAGGATATATACGCATGTTCACATAGGCCATGAAACAGCAAAACCTACAATAATCAAAATGAGTATAAACCCTGCTATAACTAAATAAGTAAAAAGCACACAGGTCATATCGGACACATGGTAAGGTTTGTAATATCAGACAGTATAGGACCGTCCCGAATAGGGTCACCTTGCCATTGGTGGGATGGCTATTTTTGATCAAAAAATTGCTTTTTACTTAGTTACAGCAGTGTTTATATTCATTTTGTTTATTGTAGGTTTTGTCTTTTTCATGATCTATGTGAACATGCGTTTATATACTGCATGTATACAAAACACAAACCCCAGCTCAATGTGTGTGTTTTTACTGAAGCTGTTGATTAATGTTTGAGACAATACCTGATTTGCAAATTTCTGCTCTTATGAGAAATTCTATTCAGGGGTTTGTATAATTCTGAGTAGAAGTGTCATTTTGTGCTGAATTTGGAGAAACCTCTTGCTATATTAATTGTGTTACGCTATTTACATGGTTCTTGTTTCATTGGTTTATTGCAAACAGTAGAAAGTTTGTGAATTTTACTAATTAAAATATTTTACTAATATTTTACTAATAAACTTAATTTGGAATGGGGAGGGGGTAAATAGTTTTGATTGCAACTGTAAATGAGTATTGAAAATGTGGAAGGAGCAAAAAAGATCTACCACATACAGAGGAAAGTGCACCAGCCAGTGAGTGCACTCATACATAATAAGTGGCAGAGTCCCCCCATATTCTTCAGTGCTTTTAGCCGGCAGAGGTTGATTCTCAGGATAGTAGAGGACCCAAACAGCTGTAGGGAAGTTAGAGATATGGGTGCTAATGGTGACAGCCAATAGTCCAATGACATACTGAATGTTTGAAGAACGTACACTCCCATGCACCGCTTCGTGTTCCACGCAATCTTGATGCCGCTTTTTCATATTGACAAATCACTAAAAAAATCAAAAAGAGGAGAACGTCTGGTGCCTTGGATTTTTGAATTTTTAGTCCAATGACAAATCAGGAATGAGATGTAATGCACTCACAAAGTAAGGGATCAGTAACGATAATGAAGCAGGATTAGGTACGTGGTACAGTCACGGTAGTCAAGAGGGTAGGCAGGGAAACCAGGGTTTGGTATGCAATACAGTGGATAATTCCTCCAAAAATTTAGGTCACAAAAAAAAGGTTGAAATAGCTCAATCAGATTAAGAGAAAAACAACTTTTATCATCGAGGCCATAGAAAAGCTTCAAAGTGCTAAGAATCTGTTTGGTTGGGTAGCCACGTGCTCTGTATATGCACAACCTGGCATCCATACCTGCCCGCTGAGATATTGTGGGCAGCAGGGCGAGACAGTGTTGGATTGTCATAGGGAAAGTATGTCACAGCAACATGATCCTGTGTTGCCACTCAGCACCATTGCTCTCAGTAATAGAGACAATGACAACCCCACACACATGCCAAGACGCATGAACGCTCGGCAGGTATGGTGCATGTGTCCTATTCCAGTGCACGCATCTCTGCAGGTGTGCGGGGTCATAATATTGGCACGATGCAGGAGTGAGCAGCGGCAGATAACCCCTGTAAAAAAAAATCCTACACGGTTTAGTGTTTTTTTTCTTGCATAACCACAACAGTGACTGGATATGAATTGCACAGGATTACAAATACATGTCGGCGTCACGCCTGCCCACCGGTTGTGTATGTGGTTGCAGCTCAGCATTATTTAAGTGAGTGGGATTGAGCTGCAATACCAGACATAACCTGGGGACAGGTGTGGTGCTCCTTCTGGAAGAAATTGCCTCCCCATCGGAGATGATAAATGAATCTGAATCATATCCTCACCGTGAGAAAAGCATCGCATGTCTCACCGGCCATTTCCACCATTACATCTAATACAATGAAAATTCCAGTATATCCTCGCCTGTGTACAGTTCTGCAAAGGAAACTGTTTGACGGGGAGTTAATAGAAATATATCCTGTCATTTTCATACGCGAGGGATAAAACAGCTAAAGCGTCGGCTTGTGATATGGACGTGACAGCCAACAACAACACATAAGAGAGAATACTGGATCGATGAGCGGTGACTGCGCCCAGAAAGCGTGGAAAAGCCATTTACTATCCGTGTGGCTGCTGCAGAAGAGGCCCCCCAAAAAAACACATCCTGACCGATCAGATGGTTGTTACTTAATATATCCGCTAATCGTCCACCAATCTACAGATTAATAATTCATTCTGCCAAGTCACTCTCATAAATACAAAAGCAAAATGGGCCAAGAAAAATATTCCCTATGAACTGGTGACTCCAAACCTGCTGCAGGGAGCCATGAATCCATCACCAAGTTACAACAGCCAAAAACACCTCAAATAGTGTCCGGTGTCAAGTGTAATTCATGGCTGCGAGCGGAGAATAATGAGGATCACTCATCGCAGATCGTACACGTACAGGGAACTTTCATCATCCGGGATAACATTGTAATATTACCATATTGCCATTAGAGATCACTAATCAGGACGATGACGGAGAAGTAGCGCTGCTGATATGAATGATGGATGATATCTTGCAAGAGGTGCTTTGAATCTCGAATTTCAAGCCATTATACAGTGGAATGTAAAAGTTTGGGCACCCCTTGCAAAAATTACTGTTATTGTGAACAGTGAAGCAAGTTGAAGATGAAATGATCTTTAAAGGACTAAAGTTAAAGATGACACATTTCCTTTGCATTTTAGGCAAAATATATATATATATATATATTTTCATCTTTAACATTTTAAATATTACAAAAAGGAAAATGGGTAAATGCAAAAGTTTGGACACCCTGCATGGTTAGTAAACACTTTTTGTAGCCAGACAAGGGTCTTTCAATTCTTATTTGAAGGATTTTCAGCCATTCTTCCTTCAAATATTCTTCCAGTTCTGTGAGATTCCTGGGGCGTCTTGCATGTTCTGCTATTTTTGAGGTCTAGCCACAGATTTTCAATGATGTTCAGATCAGGGGACTGTGAGGGCCATTGTAAAACCTTCAGCTTGTCCCTTTTAGGTCGTCTATTGTGGATTTTGACATGTGTTTGGGATCATTATCCATATGTAGAAGCCATCCTCTTTTCAGCTTCAGCTTTTTTACAGATGGTGTTATGTTTGCATCAAGAATTTGTTGAAGTTTCATTGAATCTATTCTTCCCCCTACCCGTGAAATGTTCTCCGTGCCATTGGCTGCAACACAACCCTAAAGCATGATTGATCCTCCCCCATGCTTAATGGTTGGCGAGATGTTCTTTTCCTGAAATTCTGTGCCCTTTTTCTCCACACTATACCTTTGATCATTTTGGCCAAAGAGTTCTACTTTAACCTCATCTGTCCACAGGACTTGTTTCCAAAATGCATTAGGTTTGTTTAGATGTTCTTTTGCATACTTCGGACGCTGATGAATTTTATGATGAGGACTCAGGAGAGGTTTTCTTCTGATGACTCTTCCATGAAGGCCATATTTGTGCAGGTGTCTCTGAACAATAGAACAATGTACCACAACTCCAGAGTCTGCTGAATCTTTCTTAAGGTCTTTTGCAGTGAAGCGGGGGTTCTGACTTGCCTCTCTAGCAATCCTATGAGCAGCTCTTACCGAAATTCTGCTTGGTCTTCCAGACCTTATATTGACCTCCACTGTTCCTGGTAACTGCAATTTCTTAATTACATTTCGAACTGAAGAAAAGGCAACTTGAAAACGCTTTGCTATCTTCTTATAGCCTTATCCTGCTTTGTGGGCCTCCACCATTTTCAGAGTGCTAGGCACCTGCTTAGAAGAACCCATAGCTGCTGTTTTTTGTCACAAGGTTAGAGGAGGCTGAGTTTTTATAAAGCTGGGAAATTTGCATCACCTGGTCTGTCCTAACGATGGTAGTGAAAAAGCCATAACCCTAACAGGCTAATTAAGGTCTGAAACCTTGGTCAAAGCTATCTGAGCACACAAATCTTCAAGGGTGGCCAAACTTTCGCATCAGCCAATTTTCCTCTTTGTAATTTTTTAAAAAATTACAAGATTTGTTTTTCCCTAAAATACAAAGGAAATGTGTCATGTTTAACGTTTCGCCTTTAAGAGATTTCATCTTCAATTTGCCTAACTGTTCACAATAATAGTAATTTTGACCAGGGGTGCCCAAACTTTTATGTGCCATTGTATAACCAGTCTTCCGCTCTTCAGGTCTAATTTTTTATTTTATCTGAGCAAGTGGCTCGAGATTAGCTGCCATGATGTTTCCCATACACAAGACACACATAAGTGAGGGATTCCTACTCTCCTGTCTCTATGTGCCACATGTTCAGAAACATCCAATAACACTCTCCTCTAGTCAGTAACTTGATGACTGCAGTCAATAACTGGCTACAGCGTTGCTGGGACTTCCGAACGGGGTAGACACTTCTTCTGAAGCCACTGGAGACCTTCAGAGTGGCCTGCGATGGATCTGGGAGAGGAGCTGAAAGCGGAGTATGCCTCTGTTTTTAATCAATCCACAACCCAAAAAAATATGTTATTGTTGGAAGAACCCCCTTTAAAAGGCCTTTGGTAATGACACCAATGGTGCTTGTCCAGTTACTAAAGTAACCTGGCATGGACTGGTATAGAAAGAGCCAGTCATAGAAGAAAGACTAGGTCCTGGGGCCATGACAGGTGAGTAACAGTACCCAACCCTTTAAAGAAGAGTCCATACCAGAAGGAATTTGAGTAAAATTGAGGTATTAATGTCCTTTTTTAGAAATCCAACATCTCTCTTCGGGACGGTATTTTGTCCAGTTAATCCAGTAGAATAAATTCCCATGAACTTCCTTACAGTCCAGAAATTGATTAAACTCCATGTCAAGATCAGTAGCAGACCTGACAGGAGGAGAGAATTTGTTGAGGATCAGATGATGTAGCAAGGAAATGCGAAAAGCATTGGGAGCATTTAACGTCGGAGGTAATTACAGACGAAAAGTAACTGGATTGATCTGCTTAATAATCTAGAAAGGAACAATTAATTTAAGAGCCAACTTTTTTTTGCAAAGAGTGTTTACACAGATATTTTTGGTGGAGAGCCATACCTTGTCATCAGGAGAGATGTTGGGAACAGGTCGATGATGTCTATCAACACTCTCCTTTGCTTTAGGTGTGGCTGCAGCCAAATTGCATTGCACCTCAGCCCAGATGTCATGAACGTCCTAAGAGATGCTGTGCACAGCAGGAAGTTGACTTTTTCATGCAATTGGCAGAGGAAAACGAGCCTTTTGATGATACAGCATGGTGGTTCAGTGGTTAACTCTATTGCGTTGCAGGTAAGGGGTCCAGGATTCTGTTCTTCCCTGTGTTTGTGTGGGTTTCCTCCGGGTTCTCCAGTTTCCTCCCACACTCCAAAACACATACGGATAGGGAATTTAGATTGTGAGACCCAATGCGGCCAGCGATGATAAGGTCTTTAAAACGCTGCGGAATACGATGGCGCTAAATAAGGAAAACATAATAAATAATAATATACTGTTACAAATGGAGATTTCTTAGAAGACTTAGAAACTGAATTATTGCAGATGAATTCGGTCCAAGAAAGTAAATCTGGCCAGTTATCCTGATGGGAATTAGAGAAAATCTGTAGGTAATGCTCCATATACTGATTGAGGATCAAAGCTTACTTATTACTTTGGGCATGATAAGCAGATGAGGAGAGATTTTTAGATTCTTGAAAAACCCTCTTCAGAACCTGGAAAAAAAACTGCACACTGTAGTCAGACACTATATGCGCTGGACAACCAGGGAACCAGAAAATTTATTTGAAGAATATTTGGGCCAGCTGTGAAGAAGATAGAAGTCCAGATAATGGGACAAAGTGAGACATCTTAGAAAAATGGTCCACCACAACTCAGATTGTAGTGACTTCTTGTGCTTCAAGAAGATCTGTAACAAAGTCCAT
Organism: Phyllobates terribilis; assembly: GCF_046119375.1. NCBI lineage: Eukaryota > Metazoa > Chordata > Amphibia > Anura > Dendrobatidae > Phyllobates > Phyllobates terribilis. The sequence goes on from NW_027362764.1 coordinate 783,546,466, forward strand.
CAAAATATCAGTCCAAGTCTCTTGTGATATAGGAAGAGGCTGAAAAAGACCAAAAGGTGCTTGACATTAGGATTTGAACTGTGCACATGGAGGACAAGATGTCACAAATTAAATGTCTAGCTCTCATTTAGGCCACCAGTGGATATAAGAAAGGAGTTCTGCAGTTCGTTTAACTCCAGGGTAGCAAGAAAGTGGAGAAGAACAGGCCAGGTTAAGACGCTCCAGGGAAGTGCTTTCGAGACAAGAAAGGCCACGGCTCCACTATCAGTATTTGGTCAATATTCGGTCAGTATTTTTTCTCAGCAGTGGGATCCAAAACCAGGAGTGGGTGATAAATGCAGAATTGGTGACTTGTTTCCATTATACCTTTTCTCTGATTGTTTCTCACCTGGTTTTGGCTCCAACTCCTGTGAAAAAATACTGACCGAATACTGATAGTTTTGCCGTGGCCTTAAAGGAAGAATTAAGAGAAATAGAAGCAAGAATACATTCTGATTCTATTACATATGAGAGTGTATTTTTAGATGCATCAATTCGATCAAAGGACCTGTAATGAACATCAGCCCTATATATGTTCCCAGCTGGATGCTTGGTGAAGATGAAATCAAACTGCAAGAAGAGTGACCATCGACTTTGACGGGGATTTAGCCTACAGGCTGACAGAAGATACTCCCGATTTTTATGATCCTTATAGATGAAAACTAAGCTTCTTTTAGAACTTCTCCTGCACCAATAGAAGAGGCATCAACTTCATGGAAGCCCAGCCTGTTGAAATCAAGGAAGTACAGAGTCCGAGCAGTGGAAAAACAAGATTTAAGTTGCTTTAATGTTTGAGTATTAAAATTCTGAGAATTAGTACCCTTCCAAGTAAGGTCCTGAAGAGGAGCTACCACTTGAGAGTCGTTTTTAATGAACTGGCAGTAATAGTTTGCAAAGCCTAAGAATATTTGGAGGGCTTTAATGACCAACGGGTTGATGTTAATCCAGAATGGATGAAAGTTTCTCTGCATTCATATGCAGAACTCCTGAAGAGATGATGTAACAAAGAACCAAAAGTTCATGATGCTCAAGGATGACCAATGAACAACTGAAGCATGTAGCCTTAGCCACAGAAGTCTCCAAAGCACTAATGCATTAGCAAGTGGCAAAACTAAAAATAAATGTCCTCATCATGTAGTTTTCCAATCTAAAGAGTCATCTTCTCAGTCCAAAATTGAAAATGAGCACCAGGAATTTTCACCCTTCTGCCAGAGAAAAGTCAGTAAAGTTCTCTGCAGTTCCAAAATAAATGAAGGCATGTCCCATAAACTCAGAACAAATTAAAGGAAATAGATATGGGCTTGTCTCTAGCGGAGGATAGAGTAAACCCAAAGATTTCCCTGTTTGGCCTTGAGTGGATGACATTCCAAGCAAGAATGATCCACGTGACCAAAATAGAGACAAAGCCGTTCAATAAGGCAACAGGATCTTTCGGCAACGACAATTTCTTCTTGGCAATTTGCATGGGTTCTAGTACCACCTCAATTTGAGGAGATTTTGAAGACGCTCTGGTATGTTGAACACGAGAATCTTGAGCATTCTACCCCTCTTTAATATGTATTCATGGTTAGCAAGAGAAATAAAGTAATCAAAAGAAAATAGCACATCTCTGAAAGCAAGTTCGTCCTCAATGTGGCTAGAGTGACTGAAGTAGAAAATTGCCAGGAGAATGTCACTGTTCCAGGCCGATTCAGATGAGAAGGTTCGGAGCTGGATAACAGCATCCCACAGACTCAGTCCCTTGTCTGAGCTGGATTATAGACTCTGTGTCTGAGTGGACACAGTTTGGTTCCTCAAACATTCAACAGAAGGTTAATAGGAAGGAAGGTAGAGAATGCAACACCGGATTGTCTCTTTCCCTTAATGGGGAGGCCCAAACAAAGTCATCTCTAGGCAACAAACAAAAAAACATATGCCACTTTCAATGCGTCAGGAAAAAATTATTAGGGACAAAGTTCAAAATGTATGGGGCATTGGTATACAAAGCCCCGGCAGGCCTTAGGATCTCCATCAAAACAGGCACATGTGGAGATGTTCCCCAAGAAGAATGTCTCGGTGACTGTGGCAGGTGTTGAGGAGCAGATGCGAAACAGCAGTTGTTTGAGTTCGTGCATCAATATGAGCCAAGAGGTCACGCACAGTATGGACATCCACCCACATTGGCTCATAGAAAAGTTGCATAACCAATCCGGATAAGTCCTCCGTATCAAACCGCAAGGATGTTAATGCCGCTGCACCTTTGAAGTCCATGGCCTAAGTATTCTGTTAAAGGCTCAACTGGTGAGGTGGATTCTCTGCCGTAAGTCAGGGTGAACGGCACAGACCATAAGCAATAGTGGAGTGGAACAGGTCTTGGTGGATGGCACAAGAGTCAGCGATTACCAGGAAAGAAGGATATAAAGGATAGCAGACAAATGGAGCAGGAAGCACAAGAAGATGCAGAGCTAGATGTGTGAATACACACAGAGACTGTAGATATATAAGAAATCCGTAACAGGCTAATAGTTAATAGTATAATTGAAAACATTCAGGAATGTATAGCAGGGAAATGGTTAACCAGTGGATAGCCGTGAAGTATTGGCAAACTTGCTTGCAGAGATGTGGTTCACACAAATAGCAGAAATGTATTGGCAAACTGGTAACTGTTATATATTACCTAGGGCTGTGGAGTCGGTAAGCCAAACCTGCGACTCCGACTCCTCAATTTCCCTTACACCGACTCCGAACTCCGACTCCACGACTCCGACTCCCACATATATTGCTTATATTTAAGTGAAAAATTTATTGTAGTACAATGTGAACATCAGACATTTAATCATTTTTATGATACAATAATCAAGATATTTAGATAGAATATAATGATGGATAGCTGGAGGGATAGATGAATGGATGGATAGATAGATAGATAGATAGAAGGATGGATAGATAGATATATAGAGGGATGGATAGATAGAGGGATAGATAGAGGGATAGATGGAAGGATGGATGGAGGGGGGGATAGATGGAGGGATAGATGGAGGGATAGCGTGTGATAGATGACAGCTGCAGACAGCAAATAGTACATTGCACATATCGCACATATAGTTCACACACATCGTACAGAGAGCACATAATAATCACCTACAATATTAGCATTAGTTACCTTCCTGTGACAGAGATGAGCAGTAGTACTTTCACTTTCTCCAGCTCGGGGCCCAGGAATCGGATCCTGTGCAGGGCAGGCACCCCTCCCCCTCCTCTCTCTGGTGAAGACAGCAGAAGACAGGACAGAGGAGGAGAGATTGCCCCCTGCAGTCTGGAGCCAGTGCAGGACGAGAGCACTGCAGCATACAAGTGAGTTTTGATAGGTGCGTGCCCCTGCTTCTAGGGGGGGGGGGGGCAGCTGCCCCCTGCCCCTCGCTGACTACGGCCATGATTCACACACAGCGTTTTTGCGGATCCGTTTTTTGCAGTAAAATGCAGTGTCTCTGGGCATCCCAGCAAAGTCAATGGGTTTCAAGATATGACATTCAGACACATCGTTTTGTGAGGATCCGTTTTTGGGCTCAAAAACGGATCCTCACAAAGAATGAGCATGTTAGTTTGTTCGCCGTTTTTCTAATCTGCTTTTGCTATTGAAAACATTATCTATGAGCTCAAAAACCTTTCAGGTGATGCGGTTTTTTAAAAAACTGATCTGCTTTTGCAGCTGAAAAACGTATCCTCAAAAAAACGCAGCAAAAACGCTGTGTGTGAATGTAGCCTTAGATCAGGAATAGAACAGCCATTTATAGGACATTTCATAACTTTCCCAAATTCCTATGAAAAAATATTCCCCACAAACTGCATTGATCTACTGTACCCAATTTATTATATATTTTAGGAGTCTGAGTCGGTCCATTTTATACCGACTCCGACTCCACCAAAATGAGCACCAACTCCAACTCTGACTCCACAACTCCGACTCCAACTCCACAGCCCTGGTTACCTTGATAGCACAGACTGAAGTGTGAACAGTGCCAATAACAGTTGCAAGAAGTTGGTAATCTGGAATCTTGATTGCACAATAAAAGGTGTGGTTTACGCCAAGATAAACTGGATTGATCTTGAAAATAGCACTGGTAGTAGAAGTTAGGAGTAGCAGAGATAATTAGACACCTGTCTGGAGCTGAGCTAAGTGGAAGGGAAAGCAAACTGCTGACAAACAAATAAAAGCTAAGAACAATGCTTTCTAATTATCCAGACACACATAGGTGACTGAGCTTGCCTTACAAAAGCCTTAGGTGATGACATCAATTATACTTACTGGGATACCTCAGTATTAAGGCATAGACGAGCACAGAGAAAGCCAACCGTAGGGGAAGGAAGCAAAACCTGGCGCTGGAGTCAGGACAGGCAAGTAACGCTAGAAAGCAGCAGCATGGAAAACATTACATACTGTAGCAGTACAGCCGTGTAGGTATGAATCCAGCTCTGGGGTGAGAACACACTTCCAAGAAAGCAGCATCACATTTCTATTTGTATGGCTGCGTGCCCACGATGCGTTTTTCATGCGTTTCCGCTGCGGAATTTCTGCAACGGAAACGCATCAAAAACGCTTGGTAAACCGCACCCCATGGTCCCCAATGGCATTCCGCAATGTCAATGCACATGCTGCTGATTTTTCCGCAGCGTTTCTGCAGCGCTCATAAATCCGCAGCATGTTCATTAATTTTGCGGAAGCGTCGCCATTGACTTGCATTGAGACGCATAGAATTCGTGTCTGTACATTTGTACACGCGGATAATATGCAATTCAATGTGCGGATGGTACCCAGGTCAGGAGGAGAGAAGACTCTCATCCAGACCTGGGTACCATTCTACCTGTGAAAAAAAGAATAAAATAACAAATAAAGTTTATACTCACCTTTCCGACGGCTCTCTCTGCATGCCGGCATCGCTGAAGGACCTTCGGTGACGTCACAGTCATGTGACCGCAGGCTCTTCACCGCTCTGTCTCGCGATATGCCGGCAGCCGGGAACCAGCCAGTAACGAGCGCTGCAGCCACGCCGGGGCATCGGGGGTGAGTATAGCTTTATTTTAAGCATTGTTTTACAGTCACACTATATAAATCCATGCCGGTTGCCGGTTGCATGGATTTATACAGTGTGATCTAGTTGTCAAGCACTTTCCAAGTGATGCTAGTCGCCTGGAAAGCGCTTGTCAATCTGCATGCGGAAACGCATGTGAATCCGCATGTATTCTGCAGGAAAAACGCATGCACAATCTGCATGTACAATCTGCATGCGTTTTTTTCTGCCAGGGAGATGCAGAAATGCTGCAGAAATTTTCTGCTTCATTTCTGCATCGTGGGCACATAGCCTATCTCAGCTTTTCTCTTTCACAGTTTCTTTTATTCACTTGTAAATATTGTATATTTATACAAAGTTTGTTGAAACGACAGTGATCGTATATAATATTGATCATGGAAGTGAGCGTGCTTCTATTTAGTATACACTTTGTGCACAATTAGTAGGCAGTGAGTATTTTGACCATATCATAATTTTCATGCAGATCTTCCAACTCTGAGCTGTATAAACATAAATGCTTATTGGATGAAGCAGATCAGGTGATGTGTATTTGTGTAACAGGGGAGGGTATTGCCTAAGGCAGTGCTTGCGAACCTATGGCACACGTCCCAGAGGGGGCCCGCACAGCTCTCCCTAAGGGCACACACGCCATCGCCTCAGCACTAGCGGACCTGGACCTGAACCGGGCCTGGGGGGTCAGGACTCTGAGCCCGCCGACGCCAGCCCCTACTTCAGCTAGATGTGCGTTCTCAAACTCGGACACACATCTAGCTGAAGTGTATTGCAGCAAAACGCACAAACTTGCCAGTGCGCCGCAATACACACTGTTGGCCAATCAGAGGCCAGCAGCAGCTGACGTCAGCGTACATGCGACTGGGCTCATGGCAATGACGTCATGCGGCCAAGACGCTAGGACACTGGAGTCAGCTGCCGGCTACAGGAGAGGACGCGGAGGTAGGAAGGTGAGTAGGAGTGTTTATTATGTTTTTTTTTTAATTTTTTATATGCGATGAACAGCGGTGCCAGCAGGATGAGTGGGGGAAGCATATATACAGGGATTGGGGAGGGCAGCGTATCAGCATATATACAGGGATTGGGGGAGGGCAGCATATATACAGGGATTGGGGGAGGGCAGCATATATACAGGGATTGGGGGAGGGCAGCGTATATACAGGGATTGGGGGAGGGCAGCATATATACAGGGATTGGGGGAGGGCAGCATATATACAGGGATTGGGGGAGTGCAGCATATATACATGGATTGGGGAGGGCAGCATATATACATGGATTGGGGAGGGCAGCATATATACAGGGATTGGGGGAGGGCAGCATATATACAGGGATTGGGGAGGGCAGCATATATACAGGGATTGGGGGAGGGCAGCGTATATACAGGGATTGGGGGAGGGCAGCATATATACAGGGATTGGGGGAGGGCAGCATATATACAGGGATTGGGGGAGGGCAGCGTATATACAGGGATTGGGGGAGGGCAGCGTATATACAGGGATTGGAGGAGGGCAGCATATATACATGGATTGGGGGAGGGCAGCATATATACAGGGATTGGGGGAGGGCAGCATATATACAGGGATTGGGGGAGGGCAGCATATATACAGGGATTGGGGGAGGGCAGCATATATACAGGGATTGGGGGAGGGCAGCATATATACAGAGATTGGGGGAGGGCAGCGTATATACAGGGATTGGGGGAGGGCAGCATATATACAGGGATTGGGGGAGGGCAGCATATATACAGGGATTGGGGGAGGGCAGCATATATACAGGGATTGGGGGAGTGCAGCATATATACATGGATTGGGGAGGGCAGCATATATACATGGATTGGGGAGGGCAGCATATATACAGGGATTGGGGGAGGGCAGCATATATACATGGATTGGGGGAGGGCAGCATATATACAGGGATTGGGGGAGGGCAGCATATATACAAGGATTGGGGGAGGGCAGCATATATACAGGGATTGGGGGAGGGCAGCATATATACAAGGATTGGGGGAGGGCAGCATATATACAGGGATTGGGGGAGGGCAGCATATATACAAGGATTGGGGGAGGGCAGCATATATACAGGGATTGGGGGAGGGCAGCATATATACAGGGATTGGGGGAGGGCAGCATATATACAGGGATTGGGGGAGGGCAGCATATATACAGGGATTGGGGGAGTGCAGCATATATACATGGATTGGGGGAGGGCAGCATATATACAAGGATTGGGGGAGGGCAGCATATATACAGGGATTGGGGGAGGGCAGCATATATACAGAGATTGGGGGAGGGCAGCGTATATACAGGGATTGGGGGAGGGCAGCATATATACAGGGATTGGGGGAGGGCAGCATATATACAGGGATTGGGGGAGGGCAGCATATATACAGGGATTGGGGGAGTGCAGCATATATACATGGATTGGGGAGGGCAGCATATATACATGGATTGGGGAGGGCAGCATATATACAGGGATTGGGGGAGGGCAGCATATATACATGGATTGGGGGAGGGCAGCATATATACAAGGATGGGGGGAGGGCAGCATATATACAGGGATTGGGGGAGGGCAGCATATATACAAGGATGGGGGGAGGGCAGCATATATACAGGGATTGGGGGAGGGCAGCATATATACAAGGATTGGGGGAGGGCAGCATATATACAAGGATTGGGGGAGGGCAGCATATATACAGGGATTGGGGGAGGGCAGCATATATACAAGGATTGGGGGAGGGCAGCATATATACAGGGATTGGGGGAGGGCAGCATATATACAAGGATTGGGGGAGGGCAGCATATATACAGGGATTGGGGGAGGGCAGCATATATACAGGGATTGGGGGAGTGCAGCATATATACATGGATTGGGGAGGGCAGCATATATACATGGATTGGGGAGGGCAGCATATATACAGGGATTGGGGGAGGGCAGCATATATACATGGATTGGGGGAGGGCAGCATATATACAGGGATTGGGGGAGGGCAGCTGTATATACAATACAGACCAAAAGTTTGGACACACCTTTTCATTTAAAGATTTTTCTGTATTTTCATGACTATGAAAATTGTACATTCACACTGAAGGCATCAAAACTATGAATTACCACATGTGGAATTATATACTTAACAAAAAAGTGTGAAACAACTGAAAATATGTCTTATATTCTAGGTTCTTCAAAGTAGCCACCTTTTGCTTTGATGACTGCTTTGCACACTCTTGGCATTCTCTTGATGAGCTTCAAGAGGTAGTCACCGGAAATGGTTTTCCCTTCACAGGTGTGCCCTGTCAGGTTTAATAAGTGGGATTTCTTGCCTTATAAATGGGGTTGGGACCATCAGTTGTGTTGTGCAGAAGTCAGGTGGATACACAGCTGATAGTCCTACTGAATAGACTGTTAGAATTTGTATTATGGCAAGAAAAAAGCAGCTAAGTAAAGAAAAACGAGCGGCCATCATTACTTTAAGAAATGAAGATCAGTCACTGCGAAAAATTGGGCAAACTTTGAAAGTGTCCCCAAGTGCAGTTGCAAAAACCATCAAGCGCTACAAAGAAACTGGCTCACATGAGAACCGCCTCAGGAAAGGAAGACCAAGAGTCACCTCTGCTTCTGAGGATAAGTTTATCCGAGTCACCAGCCTCAGAAATCGCAGGTTAGCAGCAGCTCAGATTAGAGACCAGGTCAATGCCACATAGAGTTCTAGCAGCAGACACATCTCTACAACAACTGTTAAGAGGAGACTTTGTGCAGCAGGCCTTCATGGTAAAATAGCTGCTAGGAAACCACTGCTAAGGACAGGCAACAAGCAGAAGAGACTTGTTTGGGCTAAAGAACACAAGGAATGGACATTAGACCAGTGGAAATCTGTGCTTGGGTCTGATGAGTCCAAATTTGAGATCTTTGGTTCCAACCACCGTGTCTTTGTGCGACGCAGAAAAGGTGAACGAATGGACTCTACATGCCTGGTTCCCACCGTGAAGCATGGAGGAGGAGGTGTGATGGTGACACGGTTGGGGATTTATTCAAAATTGAAGGCATACTGAACCAGCATGGCTACCACAGCATCTTGCAGCGGCATGCTATTCCATGTGTTAATTCATAGTTTTGATGCCTTCAGTGTGAATGTACAATTTTCATAGTCATGAAAATACAGAAAAATCTTTAAATGAGAAGGTGTGTCCAAACTTTTGGTCTGTACTGTACAGGGATTGGGGAGGGCAGCATATATACAGGGATTGGGGAGGGCAGCATATATACATGGATTGGGGGAGGGCAGCATATATACAGGGATTGGGGGAGGGCAGCATATATACAGGGATTGGGGGATAGCAGCGTATATACAGGGATTGGGGGAGGGCAGCATATATACAGGGATTGGGGGAGGGCAGCATATATACAGGGATTGGGGGAGGGCAGCATATATACATGGATTGGGGGAGGGCAGCGTATATACAGGGATTGGGGGAGGGCAGCATATATACAGGGATTGGGGGAGGGCAGCATATATACAGGGATTGGGGGAGGGCAGCATATATACAGGGATTGGGGGAGGGCAGCATATATACAGGGATTGGGGAGGGCAGCATATATACAGGGATTGGGGGAGGGCAGCATATATACATGGATTGGGGGAGGGCAGCGTATATACAGGGATTGGGGGAGGGCAGCATATATACAGGGATTGGGGGAGGGCAGCATATATACAGGGATTGGGGGAGGGCAGCATATATACAGGGATTGGGGGAGGGCAGCATATATACAGGGATTGGGAGAGGGCAGCGTATATACAGGGATTGGGGGAGGGCAGCGTATATACAGGGATTGGGGGAGGGCAGCACATATACAGAGATTGGGGAGGGCAGCATATATACAGAGATTGGGGAGGGCAGCATATATACAGAGATTGGGGAGGGCAGCATATATACACAAGGATTGGGGGAGGGCAGCATATATCCAAGGATTGGGGGAGGGCAGCATATATACAAGGATCGGGGGAGGGCAGCATATATACAATGATTGGGGGAGGGCAGTACATATACAGAGATTGGGGGAGGGCAGCACACATACAAGGATTGGGGAGGGCAGCATATATACATGGATTGGGGGAGTGCAGCATATATACAGGGATTGGGGGAGGGCAGTACATATACAGAGATTGGGGGAGGGCAGCATATATACATGGATTGGGGGAGGGCAGCATATATACAGGGATTGGGGGAGGGCAGCATATATACAGGGATTGGGGGAGGGCAGCATATATACAGGGATTGGGGGAGGGCAGCATATATACAGGGATTGGGAGAGGGCAGCGTATATACAGGGATTGGGGGAGGGCAGCGTATATACAGGGATTGGGGGAGGGCAGCACATATACAGAGATTGGGGAGGGCAGCATATATACAGAGATTGGGGAGGGCAGCATATATACAGAGATTGGGGAGGGCAGCATATATACACAAGGATTGGGGGAGGGCAGCATATATACAAGGATCGGGGGAGGGCAGCATATATACAATGATTGGGGGAGGGCAGTACATATACAGAGATTGGGGGAGGGCAGCACACATACAAGGATTGGGGAGGGCAGCATATATACATGGATTGGGGGAGGGCAGCATATATACAGAGATTGGGGGAGGGCAGCATATATACAAGGATTGGGGGAGTGCAGCATATATACATGGATTGGGGGAGGGCAGCATATATACAGAGATTGGGGGAGGGCAGCATATATACAAGGATTGGGGGAGGGCAGCATATATACATGGATTCGGGGAGTGCAGCATATATACAGTTATATGAAAAAGTGTGGGCACCCCTATTAATCTTAAGCTTAATGTTTTATAAAAATTGGTGTTTTTGCAACAGCTATTTCAGTTTGATATATGTAATAACTGTTGGACACAGTAATGTTTCTGCCTTGAAATGAGGTTTATTGTACTAATAGAAAATGTGCAATCTGCATTCAAACAAAATTTGACAGGTGCATAAGTATGGGCACCTCACCAGAAAAGTGACATTAATATTTAGTAGATCCTCCTTTTGCAAAAATAACAGCCTCTAGTCGCTTCCTGTAGCTTTTAATGAGTTCCTGGATCCTGGATGAAGGTATTTTTGACCTTTCCTCTTTACAAAACAATTCCAGTTCAGTTAAGTTTGATGGTCGCCGAGCATGGACAGCCCTCTTCAAATGATCCCACAGATGTTCAATGATATTCAGGTCTGGGGACTGGGATGGCCATTCCAGAACATTGTAATTGTTCCTCTGCATGAATGCCTGAGTAGATTTGGAGCGGTGTTTTGGATCATTGTCTTGCTGAAAGATCCATCCCCTGCGTAACTTCAACTTTGTCACTGATTCTTGAACATTATTGTCAAGAATCTGCTGATACTGAGTGGAATCCATGCGTCCCTCAACTTTAACAAGATTCCCGGTGCCGGCATTGGCCACACAGCCCCAAAGCATGATGGAACCTCCACCAAATTTTACTGTGGGTAGCAAGTGTTTTTCTTGGAATGCTGTGTTTTTTTGCCGCCATGCATAACGCCTTTTTGTATGACCAAACAACTCAATCTTGGTTTCATTAGTCCACAGGGCCTTCTTCCAAAAGGAAATTGGCTTCTCCAAATGTGCTTTTGCATACCTCAGCCGACTCTGTTTGTGGCGTGCTTGCAGAAACGGCTTCTTTTGCATCACTCTCCCATACAGCTTCTCCTTGTGCAAAGTGCGTTGTATAGTTGACCGATGCACAGTGACACCATCTGCAGCAAGTTGATGCTGCAGCTCTCTGGAGGTGGTCTGAGGATTGTCCTTGACTGATCTCACCATTCTTCTTCTCTGCCTTTCTGATGTTTTTCTTGGCCTGCCACTTCTGGCCTTAACAAGAACTGTCCCTGTGTTCTTCCTTTTCCTTACTGTGTTCCTCACAGTGGAAACTGACAGGTTAAATCTCTGAGACAGCTTTTTGTATCCTTCCCCTGAGCAACTATTTTGAATAATCTTTGTTTTCAGATCATTTGACAGTTGTTTTGAGGAGCCCATGATGCCACTCTTCAGAGGAGATTCAAACAGGAGAACAACTTGCAAGTGGCCACTTTAAGTAGCTTTTCTCATGATTGCATACACCTGGCTATGAAGTTCAAAGCTCAATGAGGTTACAAAACCAAAAAAAGGGCTTTAGTAAGTCAGTAAAAAGTAGGTAGGAGTATTTAAAACAAGAAAATGATAACGGTGCCCATACTTATGCACCTGTCAAATTTTGTTTGAATGCAGATTGCACATTTTCTGTTAGTACAATAAACCTCATTTCAAGGCAGAAACATTACTGTGTCCAACAGTTATTACATATATCAAACTGAAATAGCTGTTGCAAAAACACCAATTTTTATAAAACATTAAGCTTAAGATTAAGAGGGGTGCCCAAACTTTTTCATATAACTGTACATGGATTGGGGGAGGGCAGCAGATATACATGGATTGGGGGAGGGCAGCATATATACATGTATTGGGGGAGGGCAGCATATATACATGGACTGGGGGAGGGCAGCATATATACAGGGATTGGGGGAGGGCAGCACTCATACAGGGATTGGAGGAGGGCAGCATATATACATGGATTGGGGGAGGGCAGCACATATACAGGGATTGGAGGACGGCAGCATATATACAGGGATTGGGGAGGGCAGCATATATACAAGGATTGGGGGAGGGCAGCATATATACATGGATTGGGGGAGGGCAGCACATATACAGGGATTGGAGGACGGCAGCATATATACATGGATTGGGGGAGGGCAGCATATATACAAGGATTGGAGGAGTGCAGCATATATACATGGATTGGGGGAGGGCAGCATATATACATGGATTGGGGGAGGGCAGCACATATACAGGGATTGGGGGAGGGCAGCGTATATACATGGATTGGGGGAGGGCAGCACATATACAGGGATTGGAGGAGGGCAGCATATATACATGGATTGGGGGAGGGCAGCACATATACAGGGATTGGAGGACGGCAGCATATATACATGGATTGGGGGAGGGCAGCATATATACAAGGATTGGGGGAGTGCAGCATATATACATGGATTGGGGGAGGGCAGCACATATACAGGGATTGGAGGACGGCAGCATATATACATGGATTGGGGGAGGGCAGCATATATACAAGGATTGGAGGAGTGCAGCATATATACATGGATTGGGGGAGGGCAGCATATATACAGGGATTGGGGGAGGGCAGCATATATACAGGGATTGGGGGAGGGCAGCATATATACATGGATTGGGGGAGGGCAGCATATATACATGGATTGGGGGAGGGCAGCATATATACATGGACTGGGGGAGGGCAGCACATATACAGGGATTGGAGGAGGGCAGCATATATACATGGATTGGGGGAGGGCAGCACATATACATGGATTGGGGGATAGCAGCGTATATACAGGGATTGGAGGAGGGCAGCAGATATACATGGATTGGGGGAGGGCAGCACATATACAGAGATTGGGGGAGGGCAGCACATATACAAGGATCGGGGGAGGGCAGCACATATACAAGGATCGGGGGAGGGCAGCATATATACAGGGATTGGGGGAGCGTATATACAAGGATTGGGGGCAGCATATAAACATGGATTGGGGGAGGGCAGCACACATACAAGGATTGGGGGAGGGCAGCATATATACAAGGATTGGGGGAGCTTATATACAAGGATGGGGGCATATACCAAGATGGGGGTGAGCACATTCTTTATTTCTGCAGTCTCATACCCCTGCTCCTTTCTGTGGCTACTTTATGCTGCCCCCGCCTGCTCTATTAACCCCCTCGCCTGCTCTCTGTACGAGTTGTTTTTTTCTAAACTAAAACCTCAGTATTCAGGTTAATTTGCCGTGTTGGCACTATGCGATAAATAAGTGGGTTTTGGATTGCAGTTTGGGCACTCGGTCTCTAAAAGGTTCGCCATCACTGGCCTAAGGGTATCAACACCCATTATCAGAATTGCAGAATTATTAGGAGCTTATTTTCTTCAGGCAAAATGGGCCAAAAAAGAGATTTAACTGACTCTGAAAACTCAAAATGTGTTACAAGTCTTACAGAGGATGCAGCTCCTGAAATTGTTTAGATATTGGGGAGATCACAGAACCATCAAAACTTTTGTTGCAAATAATCAACACGGTCTTAAAAAACAAATTGAGAAAACAAGACGTAGATCAACTGCCAAAGATTTGAGAAGAATCAGACGTGAAGTGACCAAGAAGCCATTATTCTCCAGTGCAACCGCTTTGGAGGCCAGAAGTACAAGGTGTTCAGTGCTTAGAGACACGGCCGAGGTGAGGAGGCTGAACCCGACCACCACTGAGCAAGACACTGAAGTGGAAGCGTCAAGACCGGGCCAAGAAATATCTGAAGACAGATTTTTCAAAGGTTTTATAGTCTGAGGAGATGAGAGTGACTATTGACAGACCAAATGAATGAATGAATGGATGGATGGGCCCGTGGCTGGATTAGTAATGGGCACAGACCTCCACTTTGACTCAGATACCAGCAAGGTAGAGATGGGGTATTGCTATGGGCCGGTGTTATGAAAGATGAGCTGGTTTTGCTACAACACTGGATAGCAGATAATGATTTGCCTAATTCTGAACACCATCTTGCACACTGTTTGAGTCTTCAGAATCTATGGGGTGTCTTGGAGGCACCAGAGCAATACTCACGCTTCTTCTTGCCCATTCACAGATTTGCGCTTCAAGTGTGGAGAGCTACTAATAAGATTTTTCAATTCAAAGACACAGTAGCATAACAGTGCTCTCCCCGAATTGCTACAATCCCAAGATGCTCAGAACTTAGGAGTTAAGACACTGGCAGGGGTATATCATCCAGGGTGTTTTTGTTTCCTTTGATCAATGTCAACAGCTCTAAGCCCACAGATAAGCTTTCTTTACTTTCTGCAACAAAGACATCCCCCAAATACCCAGTTCCCAGACATTGACAATTCTCTTATATCCCCATACCCCCTGATTGGGATTCTAAAGAGCCAGGGACCCAAGGGGTTAATCTCCTTTTCATACACCCAGTTAGTAAGCAGAAAAATGCTCCTCATTGCCATTGTTGGTTGAGGCCAAATGGAGGACAGTAATACCCTCCCTATTAGAGAACTGGAGCGAGGCCTTGACCTACCCACAATATGTTTCACTGGTAATTAATAACAAGCCAGTCCAAATGTATATAGTCCATCAATGCTACCTGACTCCTAGCAGGTTATATAAAATGGGTAGACCCACCACTGCAAATTGCCATAGGTAGAGGCGGCAAATTTGATACACCTGATGTGACACTGTCCTCCTATTGCAGACTTTTGGAAAGAGGTCATAGCTATCCTCATCGAGATCATACAATCCCCCGTACCACTCTGCTTTAAGATGTATTTATTAAGAAGCCTTGATGAGGATGTGGCGCCCCTGAGGGTTCAGTCGCCACAGGGGTACTGCACCTCAGCTAGAGGTGTGGTATCTCCTCTTCCAGGTAAGGATGGAGCACTTCTCAGGACCCTACTTCACCATTCAACACTACACCACTCCTGTCCTGCAGGGGGCCTAAATGCACCAGGGTGCTGCCCCGGCCCGGGATATAGGAGATGGGGGGAACCAAAGATAGGGGGAACCATGTAGTGGGTGAGGGTGGAGGACACACTTTTAGGATGCACTAATAGCATCATATTTAACCAACAGCCATCTTAAGTTCAAGGTCTTTGATTGTGGTCTTCATCGCTGAATGTGGCTTTCTGATAGAACCTGCAGCCGACTGAAGATACACGGTCCTCGTACTCTGGCCTTGAGACGAGGAGCGGGTCTGAGTTAACCACTGCCTCTACCCGGTCAAGGTCCCTACCTAAGAAGGCCTGGAGGGGAGTAGAGGAGACAAGCTCCATAGGCAAAAGGATCCCAGGGGGATACAGACGGAGCGGCATACGCCACCTGTATTTCTTCACTCTTGCCAAACCAGAGGGATTCCTGCTGTAAGAGGGGTGACCGGCCCCCGATATCTGACTGTGTACTTCAGGTCACTGTTGGAAAAGCCCGGCGGCTTAGTGGATCCCAGAGGGGGACACTAGCGGGAGGAGAAGGAGAATGAGAGGGAGAAGGAGAGGAACACACCAATGGGGTCTTGACAGGTGCTCCTGATCTATCTGGAAAGTGCTGGACGCCCTTCCTGGTGGCCGCAGCATGCCGCGAGGAGCAGAGGGAAGCTTTGCGGCTAAAGTACATCTTAATGTGAGTAAAAACCCTGGATGACTTCACACCCCGCTTCAGCCTGTTATTTCCTGCGCGGCACTGCACCCACCATCCTTCCTCACACTGCCCTGAGGCCTGCTCCGCCTGCGGGGAGCCGTCCCATCTCAGCTGTCCGTAACACCGGCCTCAGTGAACTGTAACAGCGCTGGTGTCCATCACTGGAAACCGTAGGTGGCGTAGTCGAAATACCACTCAACCCTGAAAGCCCATTAAATCTTTTATGTGACCGCCCTGGGCACGGACCGGGTCCGGGCCACGACTGCAACCCCCCCAACATCTGACCTGGCTCAGAGTAACCCCACTTCCCAGGGTGAGGGCTGCAAGCGTCACAAACCTGGCGTAGTCGGCAGGATTGCGTGCCCGCAGCAATGGGAAAGAAAATCCCCATTGCTACCGGGTACTGTGCGCCTTTTCACTAAAAGACTGTCGTTTTACACTTCACGTTGCACCGCCCAAGAAGAACGGACGCCATTATGTGCCAAAACAACAGCAACCAAAGTCCTCCCATCGTGGACCTGGCTCCCCAATGGCGCCAAAATTGCAGACCGCCCCTTCCAGCAGTGACAGTCCGCATAGTAGTGTCCGTCAAAACGGATGGGACGTCCCAAGGAGTACCCGTCAGCCAGCTGCCCTGGAGCCGCCCCGAAAAGAGGAGGAGACGAGAGCAACAACGAGGTGTGGCCACAACATTCCGAGACTCACCGCACCCTGCAGCAGTGATGGACGCCGCCGAGGAGAGTCGTTCTAAGCCCTCCAACGCTGGCCCACGAGCTGCTACCTCCCTCGGTATGGAGGGAATCTACCTTACCCCGGAGGAGGCCGAGTTCCTCCGAGGAGAATCGCAGGACCTGACCCGGAGGGTTGAAGAGGCCCAGCGATCGGTGTCCGCAGCATGGCGAGAGGAGCTGTTGCAAAAGATCCGGACCCGCCGCCAAGGTTCTGCAAGCCAAAGTATTGGAGCAGCAGCCCAGGAGGAGGAAACCCTGGAGGCCTCGTGCAGCCCAGGAGCGGGTAAGCCAGAAATCCCCGTCCCAGGCGCTAGACACGCAGAGGCCCTCCTGGATCTGATGCCGGCACCCCTGTCCCCGGGTGCCGTTGTCTGGCAGCAGCTCTCAGCTCCGGAGCTCGAGGCCCAAGTGACCGTCACTGCCGGAGGACTGCTGTGCCTCCCGACTCCCGGTCAGCAAGATTCTGCCCTTACTGGGGAGACCACCAGCCCCAACCCGGACTGGTCCGTACTGGTCGAGGACCAGCAGCAACCCCAGCTGACGCCGCTACCCGCACCCCCGGTCGCCTGCCCGGCGGCGGAAGAGATGGCCTAGGACAACCAGGGGGGCGACCTGATGGGCTTCCCCCAGGAGACCCGGGCTGAAGTGCGGAGGGAGGAGACGTGCCGTGAGCAACTCCTCCAATTCGATAAGGAGCGACGCCAGAGGGAGGTCCGCTGCGAGCGCCTGGAGGTGCGGACCAAGGCCGCAAAGTCGCGGGCCCGCCAGGCAGAGGCCGCCCGTCCAAGCCCCCAGGAGGAAAGCCTGATAGTCCGATTCCACCAGGAGGCCGGATGGGGCTTCATTTGCAGCCCCCAGTGCCACTGAAACGTCTGTGTGAATCGGCGGGACGTCGAGCCGCGGCTGGAGCAAGGCCACCCTGACCGGAACCTCTACCCGGGTGACTTGGTGTCCTACACCCGCCACAACGGGGAGCGTGGGTGGTACGCCCTGAACGTCCACAGGGTGTTCAAAGGGGATGCCTCCACTCACCTGCCCACGGAGGACTGGTCAAGCTCAGTTGGCAAGAACGAGCCTTTTCCCAAGTGGGGATACCGCTTTTGAGCAGCCCCGGAGGTTGCACCTCCCTGTTGACTAGTTAACTGTTGCCTGTTTTTATGTTGTTTTTCCTCCCGGTTTAAAGAGACATTTGTCCCTGCGGACTTTAGCAGTAGACAGACTCCGTTTGTATATAGTTTCGCATCTCTTTTGGTGCTCCCTATTGGTTTTATGCAAAACCACTTCTACCTCAGACCTCAGAAGCAAAACCTGTCTGGAGTGGCTCTACTGGAGGTCCAACTCAGGATCTCCATGCCCTGCAGCCACCCCAGGGCCTACGTTGAGGGTTTGGGACAGGTCCCTCATGCTGCTGAACTGACACTTTCTGATGTATTTTGTACTGATCTGTCTATATGCATAATGTCTCTTTACTGTTTTTCTACATTTATACTATATATATATTTATCATGCAATGTTTAAAGTGTCCTTACCTCCCATAAAGGGAAGATCGTTTTATTGTTATACAAAAATTTGAAAAGTCTGTACCACTTTTTACTCTATTGCAGCCCGCAGACGTGCTGTGTTTCACCAGGGGGGGGAATGTGGCGCCCCTGAGGGCTCAATCGCCACAGGGGTACTGCACCTCAGCTAGAGGTGTGGTATCTCCTCTTCCAGGTAAGGATGGAGCACTTCTCAGGACCCTACTTCACCATTCAACGCTACACCACTCATGTCCTGCAGGGGGCCTAAATGCACCAGGGTGCTGCCCCGGCCCGGCATATAGGAGATGGGGGGAACCAAAGATAGGGGGAACCATGTAGTGGGTGAGGGTGGAGGACACACTTTTAGGATGCACTAATAGCATCATATTTAACCAACAGCCATCTTAAGTTCAAGGTCTTTGATTGTGGTCTTCATCGCTGAATGTGGCTTTCTGATAGAACCTGCAGCCGACTGAAGATACACGGTCCTCGTTCTCTGGCCTTGAGACGAGGAGCGGGTCTGAGTTAACCACTGCCTCTACCCGGTCAAGGTCCCTACCTAAGAAGGCCTGGAGGGGAGTAGAGGAGACAAGCTCCACAGGCAAAAGAATCCCAGGGGGATACAGACGGAGCGGCATACGCCACCTGTATTTCTTCACTCTGGCCAAACCAGAGGGATTCCAGCTGTAAGAGGGGTGACCGGCCCCCGATATCTGACTGTGTACTTCAGGTCACTGTTGGAAAAGCCCGGCGGCTTAGTGGATCCCAGAGGGGGACACTAGCGGGAGGAGGAGAATGAGAGGGAGAAGGAGAGGAACACACCAACGGGGTCTTGACAGGTGCTCCTGATCTATCTGGAAAGTGCTGGACCCCCTTCCTGGTGGCCGCAGCATGCCGTGAGGAGCAGAGGGAAGCTTTGCGGCTAAAGTACATCTTAATGTGAGTAAAAACCCTGGATGACTTCACACCCCGCTTCAGCCTGTTATTTCCTGCGCACTGCACCCACCATCCTTCCTCACACTGCCCTGAGGCCTGCTCCGCCTGCGGGGAGCCGTCCCATCTCAGCTGTCCGTAACACCGGCCTCAGTGAACTGTAACAGCGCTGGTGTCCATCACTGGAAACCGTAGGTGGCGTAGTCGAAATACCACTCAACCCTGAAAGCCCATTAAATCTTTTATGTGACCGCCCTGGGCACGGACCGGGTCCGGGCCACGACTGCAACCCCCCCAACATCTGACCCGGCTCAGAGTAACCCCACTTCCCAGGGTGAGGGCTGCAAGCGTCACAAACCTGGCGTAGTCGGCAGGATTGCGTGCCCGCAGCAATGGGAAAGAAAATCCCCATTGCTACCGGGTACTGTGCACCTTTTCACTAAAAGACTGTCATTTTACACTTCACGTGGCACCGCCCAAGAAGAACGGACGCCATTATGTGCCAAAACAACAGCAACCAAAGTCCTCCCATCGTGGACCTGGCTCCCCAATGGCGCCAAAAATGCAGACCGCCCCTTCCAGCAGTGACAGTCCGCATAGTAGTGTCCGTCAAAACGGATGGGACGTCCCAAGGAGTACCCGTCAGCCAGCTGCCCTGGAGCCGCCCCGAAAAGAGGAGGAGACGAGAGCAACAACGAGGTGTGGCCACAACATTCCGAGACTCACCGCACCCTGCAGCAGTGATGGACGCCGCCGAGGAGAGTCGTTCTAAGCCCTCCAACGCTGGCCCACGAGCTGCTACCTCCCTCGGTATGGAGGGAATCTACCTTACCCCGGAGGAGGCCGAGTTCCTCCGAGGAGAATCGCAGGACCTGACCCGGAGGGTTGAAGAGGCCCAGCGATCGGTGTCCGCAGCATGGCGAGAGGAGCTGTTGCAAAAGATCCGGACCCGCCGCCAAGGTTCTGCAAGCCAAAGTATTGGAGCAGCAGCCCAGGAGGAGGAAACCCTGGAGGCCTCGTGCAGCCCAGGAGCGGGTAAGCCAGAAATCCCCGTCCCAGGCGCTAGACACGCAGAGGCCCTCCTGGATCTGATGCCGGCACCCCTGTCCCCGGGTGCCGTTGTCTGGCAGCAGCTCTCAGCTCCGGAGCTCGAGGCCCAAGTGACCGTCACTGCCGGAGGACTGCTGTGCCTCCCGACTCCCGGTCAGCAAGATTCTGCCCTTACTGGGGAGACCACCAGCCCCAACCCGGACTGGTCCGTACTGGTCGAGGACCAGCAGCAACCCCTGCTGACGCCGCTACCCGCACCCCCGGTCGCCTGCCCGGCGGCGAAAGAGATGGCCTAGGACAACCAGGGGGGCGACCTGATGGGCTTCCCCCAGGAGACCCGGGCTGAAGTGCGGAGGGAGGAGACGTGCCGTGAGCAACTCCTCCAATTCGATAAGGAGCGACGCCAGAGGGAGGTCCGCTGCGAGCGCCTGGAGGTGCGGACCAAGGCCGCAAAGTTGCGGGCCAGCCAGGCAGAGGCCGCCCGTCCAAGCCCCCAGGAGGAAGGCCTGATAGTCCGATTCCACCAGGAGGCCGGATGGGGCTTCATTTGCAGCCCCCAGTGCCACTGAAACGTCTGTGTGAATCGGCGGGACGTCGAGCCGCGGCTGGAGCAAGGCCACCCTGACCGGAACCTCTACCCGGGTGACTTGGTGTCCTACACCCGCCACAACGGGGAGCGTGGGTGGTACGCCCTGGACGTCCACAGGGTGTTCAAAGGGGATGCCTCCACTCACCTGCCCACGGAGGACTGGTCAAGCTCAGTTGGCAAGAACGAGTCTTTTCCCAAGTGGGGATACCGCTTTTGAGCAGCCCCGGAGGTTGCACCTCCCTGCTGACTAGTTAACTGTTGCCTGTTTTTATGTTGTTTTTCCTCCCGGTTTAAAGAGACATTTGTCCCTGCGGACTTTAGCAGTAGACAGACTCCGTTTGTATATAGTTTCGCATCTCTTTAGGTGCTCCCTATTGGTTTTATGCAAAACCACTTCTACCTCAGACCTCAGAAGCAAAACCTGTCTGGAGTGGCTCTACTGGAGGTCCAACTCAGGATCTCCATGCCCTGCAGCCACCCCAGGGCCTACGTTGAGGGTTTGGGACAGGTCCCTCATGCTGCTGAACTGACACTTTCTGATGTATTTTGTACTGATCTGTCTATATGCATAATGTCTCTTTACTGTTTTTCTACATTTATACTATATATATATTTATCATGCAATGTTTAAAGTGTCCTTACCTCCCATAAAGGGAAGATCGTTTTATTGTTATACAAAAATTTGAAAAGTCTGTACCACTTTTTACTCTATTGCAGCCCGCAGACGTGCTGTTTCACCAGGGGGGGGAATGTGGCGCCCCTGAGGGCTCAATCGCCACAGGGGTACTGCACCTCAGCTAGAGGTGTGGTATCTCCTCTTCCAGGTAAGGATGGAGCACTTCTCAGGACCCTACTTCACCATTCAACGCTACACCACTCCTGTCCTGCAGGGGGCCTAAATGCACCAGGGTGCTGCCCCGGCCCGGGATATAGGAGATGGGGGGAACCAAAGATAGGGGGAACCATGCAGTGGGTGAGGGTGGAGGACACACTTTTAGGATGCACTAATAGCATCATATTTAACCAACAGCCATCTTAAGTTCAAGGTCTTTGATTGTGGTCTTCATCGCTGAATGTGGCTTTCTGATAGAACCTGCAGCCGACTGAAGATACACGGTCCTCGTTCTCTGGCCTTGAGACGAGGAGCGGGTCTGAGTTAACCACTGCCTCTACCCGGTCAAGGTCCCTACCTAAGAAGGCCTGGAGGGGAGTAGAGGAGACAAGCTCCACAGGCAAAAGGATCCCAGGGGGATACGAACGGAGCGGCATACGCCACCTGTATTTCTTCACTCTTGCCAAACCAGAGGGATTCCTGCTGTAAGAGGGGTGACCGGCCCCCGATATCTGACTGTGTACTTCACGTCACTGTTGGAAAAGCCCGGCGGCTTAGTGGATCCCCGAGGGGGACACTAGCGGGAGGGGAAGGAGAAAGAGAGGGAGGAGAGGAACACACCAACGGGGTCTTGACAGGTGCTCCTGATCTATCTGGAAAGTGCTGGACCCCCTTCCTGGTGGCCGCAGCACGCCGCGAGGAGCAGAGGGAAGCTTTGCGGCTAAAGTTCATCTTAATGTGAGTAAAAACCCTGGATGACTTCACACCCCGCTTCAGCCTGTTATTTCCTGCGCGGCACTGCACCCACCATTCCTCCTCACACTGCCCTGAGGCCTGCTCCGCCTGCGGGGAGCCGTCCCATCTCAGCTGTCCGTAACACCGGCCTCAGTGAACTGAGACAGCGCTGGTGTCCATCACTGGAAACCGTAGGTGGCGTAGTCGAAATACCACTCAACCCTGAAAGCCCATTAAATCTTTTATGTGACCGCCCTGGGCACGGACCGGGTCCGGGCCACGACTGCAACCCCCCCCCCAACATCTGACCCGGCTCAGAGTAACCCCACTTCCCAGGGTGAGGGCTGCAAGCGTCACAAGGAGACCTGGCCTCACTAACCTCACACTCTTCTCAGGGAAACATTGTTTTTGGCTTGCAAGGCCATCGCCATGAGATGGATGGACAGAAGACCCCTGCGGATTTCACACTGATTCAATGTGGTAAATCCTTCAGCTTCCTATGAGAGGTTGGTATATAAAAATTGATTCTCCTCTGACTCACATTAGTCCCCAGCTGATGAATATTCTCCCATGATGAAACTACTTAATATTTGGTGCCAGGCATGGGTGTCTAATGCTTCTGGTTAAAAAATTAGACCCATAGTATGTTAAGGGCAAAGCCCAGTGCCTGTAAAAGCCTTAATGATGGAGAATAATGAGCGGCCCCTTCCTCACCTGACCTAAACCCGGGTGAGAATTTTACAGTGAAGGAGAACAGTCGCCTCTCCGATCAGTGTCTGGGGCTGCACACAGAGATATTCTCCTAAGAAAGACACAAATTCACTTTTACTTTCTTAAATATTTAGATGTCAGGGTTATTAACCTTTTGGATTGATTGACAGCACTGAATTTGTTCAATAATAAAAGTAATCATCAAAAATATAAAATTCTCTAATAATTCTCCACAGTGTAGTATAGAATGACGAGTGGACACTTTTTTTGGGGGGATGGAGCTATGTTCTGTCCCCATGGCTGTGCTGTAAATATATGGCGCTGTGAGACGCTGTTTCCAGACTATCCCTTCACCTTACTTACAAGGGCGATGGTCGCAGATAGCTTTCACTCGGCTGCAGGCAGGCACGTTGTGGAGGTTTAGTAAAAGCTTTATTGTCTTACAGAAATTCTGTTGAAGTACATCCAGCAGCGGGGAAAAATAACTTTTCCTCAGAGACAGGCTGTGAGCTTCTAATGGTGGTTAATGGAGAATGAGGAAAAGCAGGAAGAAGAAGAGAGGAGTTAGATACATTACAGCCACATGAGAGGGAGACAGGGAGAGAGAAGGGACAAACTTCAAGGAAGGTGAACCTTACAGCAGTGCAATAAACAGTAATATATAGCAAATGTCCATGAAATTCCCACAAGCTGTTTGGTCCAAGTAGCCGGACCCCAATCCAACAAACTTTAATGGCAAACCTAGCTGATAGGTTGATAAAATGTTTTGTGCCTTCATGAGCTCATTCACACAGTCCAAGTCACGCGCCCAGATCCAATATGGCAAAGCTGAAGCTTCCAGTGTCATACTATGGTTCCCTAGGCATTTCATGTGTCGCTATATATTTCCTTCACTACAAGTAATGCTTATATAAGGACTAGTCATAAGCGGGCATGCTCGTTACTCGAGATTTACGAGCATGCTCGGGGGCAAACACCGAGTATCTTCAGCGTGCTCGTTATGTTTGAATAACTCCCGTGAGCATGATTTGCGACTGTTTGACAGCTTTATTACATGTGAGGAATGCCAAAGAAACAGGCATGCCTCGCACACACACAATTTACACTTTTATTTACATGATAGAAGACCAAGCTGTAATAGAAGTCTCCAACTGAAGTGCCGGATGGATGCGTATGGGTCGTTCTTGGATTGTCATATCCGCTTAGCTTGCCACGGCGAGCCTGGAAATGAAGACCATAAAGCGGTGGTAACCTACTTTTTTTTTTTTTTATTTTAAAAATGGGCCCATTGTGGTAATAAAATAAAAAATATATACTCATCCACGTGACCCTCGCTGTTCATCTGCCCATCCGTCTGAGTCTCCTTGTTTCCTCTTCCCACTAGATCTATCAGCGCCCACTCTCTTACTGTAGAGGTCATGTACCATCCGAGCCGGAAAAAAACGTCTCCTCTTTCCTTCTGTGACCACTGATCGGCCGCAGCGGTCACCTGGTGCCCCCCAGCTTGAAGCAGAAGCCAGGAGACCAACAACTGGCAAAAGTATGGAATATTAGCAGAATCTTGCCGTTTTATTTTATTATTATTTTAGTACTACTATAGGTTTATTTCTAAAATGTGTGTAAGTAGCGGACAGCCCCTTTAAGTTAAAGGTGTAGTCTCACCCACACACTTGTTGTAACGAGTCTGGCTTCCAACAATATCGGCCTTCAGCCGACTTTGCCAATTTTATCTCCGGCATTTAGTATTAATTGGTAATCATTCAGATATATGACTGACCATGCAATACATAAGCCGGCAAGAGTAGCTGTCTGTTGGGTCTCATAAAGAAGGGTCACTCCGTGATGTCAATTGTCTCTAATAAGAAGTACCCCCTTTTATTGGGAGCTGTCTGCCCCCCAGTCCTCAGCTCCTAGAGGCCTTGTTTCCCTGTACATTGATTGAATGACACAAACAGTGCACGCTGACCCTTTGATAATACTGCATTACAAATGTCAGCACATTCCCATAGAGCTATTGTCATTTTATTTCCCCTTAACGCACTGAATCCAAAAAAAAAAAAAAAAATCACCTTCCTTACCGGCTGCCACCTTCTGACTTCACATCTCCGATCTCCAGAAGACAATACCTGCTCCCAGGAGCGGCGCACACTAACAATGAAAACAAGTCAGGCCGGCAGGTTTATGCTGCCGCAGCACTTTTTTTTCTTCTATCTTTTGCTTGGCAGGAGAAGTGTATTGATACAGAGTTAAAGAAAATAAAATAGAGGATTTAACTCTATAACTACGCTGATGGGAAAAGAGAAAGGTCCGACATCTGTCAGCGCGTCGGGGGGCCGCGCCAAGAGAAGTGAATCGGCTTACAATGAAGAAGTCTGCAGCAAAAAACACAAGAGACGGCGCAAAACACAATGACTGGAAGTGATGAAGACTTCAACTATTCTGATCTCCACTATGTCCAGGCTGTGTGACCAAAGATAAGATATCAACTATGTCTTATTATGTAAAGGAATGAGAAAATATTATCTGTAACATTCTTCTATCTACAAAGAAAGTGAATCTGACTGACCGACACCTTATAACAGAATGAAGCAAGTGTGAACAGGCGCAAGCTGCTGTGACTGCAATATATTCTCTACAAACCGGAGAGCAGCAGCTACTGTGTGCATATATTAAAAATATGATTGATAGGGGAAAAAAAACGTCTATTTTCTGCGCCTCTGATGGACTGATGAATTGATCCAGCATACACAGAACAGTATTAAATGCTGTTTTATTATCGACGCGTTTCGAAGTTGATAAACTTCTTCAGGATAAAACCTATCACCGTGTCAACTTTGAAACGCGTCAATACTAAAACTGCATTTAATACAGTTCTGTTTATCCTGGAAGAATCCATCAGTAGGGGGGAAAATCTATTTTTTTTTTCCCCTTATCCTTCTTATCTGGTCTGGCGACCTGTGGATCTGCAGCAGCCGAGTACCTACACCTTGGAAACCGTTGTGTGCACACAATCGTACCAGGTTAGCATATCCTTTTTAGAATGGTAATTTTTATTCCGGATAAGATCCTATTGAGCTTCTTTCGCTCCACAGCTCCTGTATATTAAAAATATGAATTTTATACTTATTAGTAAAAACAAACAGAGTGTAAATCTAGCTCCAGGTTGTATTCTTTTCTAAGTAGCATGCAGCACGGTTGTTGGCCGCATTAGTTACACTGTTGCCGAAGTTTAGTGAGAGCTTGTCTTGCTCTTGCCTTCCACCACAGTGAGGACCCTCATAGTCGCACACCTAAATCTCCAGGAGGGACATCCTGTAAGGGTACTGCACCTTGAAAGTGAAAGATCCTCATGGACAGACGTATATGAAAAGTAAACGTAAGGCAAAAATAGATGAAAATAAAATACAGATGTGTGCTCATATCCCCATGCTTTACACTGCAGCTCTGCTTGTTTAGACTAGCTGTTGTGTATCAATCAGCTCAGTAGGAAGTCAGTGCACAAAGCTCAACTCCCTTATAAGAAGGGGAGAGTGTCTACAGATTAGATAACAAAGGCATTGCAGGATGTGGGCTACTATATTAGGGAAACCATCAGATTCCGCACGGATAGCTCTGAATAACACTTCTATTTATAAGGTTAAACTGCCAATGGTAAATCCACTGTCAGACACAAAGAGAAAGAGGGCCCCTGTGCAAGAACAGTATATGGGCCCTCTGCAGTCCAATAACTCATCATAATGCACAATTCCACATGTTTTGGAGTTAGAAACGTGCCCCCTCACCTGTTGGGCCCGTGTGCGGTTGCACCAATGATATGTCCACCCATGGGTAAATCATGTCCCTGCAAGGGGAAAGCAAAGATACAAAACCTATTTAATTATTCTGGGTTTATTCTGTTACTTTCCACCCACCTTCATTAATAGATCAGAGTAAATGTCTATCTGTAGTGCTTCAGTTTTATGGGCTTAGTTACCAGTTTTACTTCTACAATTTTGTAATATAATTTTATATTAATATTTTAAGGGGAATCTGTCACACCCTGGGGCTGGGAAGATATCCCCGCCTACTGTGGTAATTAAAATATTTCCCCCCTCCCCTGCCCGACACAGTGCCCTGTGATGTGCAGTCGGTGTGGCCAGATCCCGCGCCTGCGCCCTTCACTTTTTACAGAAGGCACACCTGTACTGTGTACTATGCAGTCATAGTGCTGCAGGGATCTTGTGCGCAGGCGCCAGCGAGTCACTGTGACTTCACTGAATAAAAAGCAATTTCACAGCAACCAGACCTCTAATATGAGGCATGCAGGAAGGTATAGATTTACATTTTTATCACCTGTATGCCAATATTAGAGGTCAGATAAGTCCCAGGGGGTGACAGATTCCCTTTTAGCTCAAGATTTCTGCTTGCAGTTAGTGAATAGAAACATTCATTGTCCACAGTCCCATCTTTTCCAGCTGAGAATTGGAGAGAGATCTGTGCTACCGATATCACACAAAATAATAAGAAAGATGCTCGTATTCTCTGCTTTCGCTTCCTGATTTTTCTATAAAGTAGTTCTAGGAAATATTTACAGAACAGTTCCGTAGAAAGCCACAAAAACAAAAAAAGATACTAGCTTACAAAAAAAAAAACTTGTCCTAGCTTTTTATTGTATGGTTTGAAGGTGTTTAAGAAGCTTTTTATTGTATGGTTTGAAGGTGTTTAAGAAGATTTTTATTGTATGGTTTGAAGGTGTTTAAGAAGATTTTTATTGTATGGTTTGACGAAAATGAGCTTAAAAGCAGTAAATGTCTTAAAATAACAAAACAAAGTCAATGAATCCCCTGCTGCACCAGTATCTTCATTTCGGAGCCCGCCAGCCAGTGATGGTCTGCAGCTGTCACATGTGGAGACTGTATGTGACCGCTGCAGAGACGTAAACCAATACCGGCAGGGCGAAAAAAAGGATTAATCAGGAAAGTAGTATTTGGGTAATCAATAGAAGTACTGCCTTTATGCAATTTTTCTTTAGAGGGGTATTCCCATTTCCAAGATCCTATCCCAATAAGTAGTAGGTGTAATAATAGTAATATTAGCAAATACCTCCAATTAGAAATGTAGTATAGTTCTTCTGATTCACTATGTCGCTTACCCCATGTGCAGGAGCTTAGGTATCCCATGGTTATGCTCACCAACAACTAACTAACTGTCACTACATGAGTGGTCGTAACCATGAATACCTAAGCTACTGGACTGCCCGGCACATGGGTTAAGTGACATAGCGAATCAGAAGAACTATACTACATTTCTAATTGGAGGTATTTGCTAATATTATTATTATACCTACTACAAGGTTTTAGCAATAAAGTTGCAGAGGTAGCAGTCACACCAGGCACAGCTGCACTGGTAAAGCATTTTACATTGAGTCTAGAAGCTACAAGTTACATCTTCATTTTATTGCTAGAAGTACATTTTATGGTGCAGTAGTACTCGGTGATGGATCTAGGTCAAGTATCTTTTTGCTTGGACTCATCCCAATGTTTTCCACATCCAATGTTGAACGCTTTCTTGAGTTTGGAGGAGTCAGGTGTCCGGCAGGTGAGATGCAGAGCAGGAAAACATATCGGCCCATTTTCAGCGCTTCGGAGGATTGAGGAAGTGAAACGTGTTTACTTTAGAATCCCTTGTGTTTGCGTTTCAAGTTAAGTGAAAGGAAACTTTTAGTGTTTCCTTATCATCCTACTGGGGATCTTAAAAAGGAGAACTAGGCCAAGATCGGAAGGAAAGGAAGCTGTGAACAAGCAAACATCTTTCTAACACAGACATAAAAAAATGAGATTAAAAGGCAATAAATGGGTGACAGAAATTCCTAGAAGACACTTGGGACTTTTACGTCGGGCTCGTATTTACTGATTCTGGCTCCACAGTACAAGTCTTTAATCAGTTCTCTCCTTTAACGAATTAAAATTAACAAAACAAAAAAATCAATGTGCACTCGCTAGATTATTGCCATTAGTCTGGCCATATACATTAGATAAATGCCGCCCATAACAAATGTTTTAGACGGTCTTGCGTAATGAGAAAGTGAGATTCTTAAACAGTCACGTATTTCCGAGGTCAAGACACGACAGACTGGATTTTCTTAGGCCGTTGGTGTATCGGTTATTCTCGCTATCAATGGATAATTCATTGGAGTGGCCGCTGCAGCTCCCTGACGTGATCCCCATTGAAAAATCTTTAGTTGGATGTGAAGAAGTGGGTTGCAGCAAACCCAAGAATATTAGTGACCCAGAGGCGACTGCCCTTGAGGAGTTGGCTAAGATTCCTCAGGAATGCTGCCAGAAGCTGGTGTCTGGCTATGCATCATGTCTGCAGCAGGTCATAACAGCCAGAGGGGCTCCTACTAAGCACTAAAGATGCTTATCAAGAAGGGGGTTAATAATTCGGAGACTGCAGTAGTCAATAAAAGTGACATTCTGTGTTGAATTTGGCGAACCCTTGTAGTCATGTTACTTGTGTTGAGCTATTTACAGTGTCCTTGTTTTATTAGTTTAGTGCAAACAGAAGAAAGTTTGTACATTTTGCAAATAAACAGAATTGGCAATGAGGGTTGAATACTTTTGATTACAACTATATTTAATGGTGCCAGGAGTGGGACATGTACATTCCCTATCTGCCCCTATTAGAGCTCCATGTCTCCAGACTATTCAATCCTATTCCTTGTTGATCTATATAAATCAGGATTTCTTAGTTTTGAAGAAACTGATTAGCAGAGGGTTAAGTTACTGACAGCCCGCAAGCAATGTTTCCCTGAATAATAACATGTACAAATTATTTTTATTTTCATAGTTCAAGAGGACCTTTCACAAAAATTTTCAGGAGTTGGACACAGG
Source organism: Phyllobates terribilis (assembly GCF_046119375.1). Taxonomy (NCBI): domain Eukaryota; kingdom Metazoa; phylum Chordata; class Amphibia; order Anura; family Dendrobatidae; genus Phyllobates; species Phyllobates terribilis. Next base: position 783,576,839 of record NW_027362764.1, read on the forward strand.
ATGTAATGGCGGCTTCAGAGCAGAATGAAACATTTTTTTAAAAAAAAAATTTCGCCTCTCTGTTGCTGACACATTAGCAAAAAAAAAAAAGATTGGTCACAAAATGACTTAACTTTAGTTAAGTCCAAGTGGGAGGTAACAGATATTGTTCACTGGTAGGCTTGCACTCTGATAACTTTTGTTAAGGCCAAGTTGATGTTAACTCATTAGGTGTCAAATACTTTAAATTGCCAATATCTCCACAACGGAGAGGCAAAGCAAAAAATAAATGAAAAACGTTTTATCCCTCTGCAGTCACAATTACATTGTGTATCCAGTTCAACATGAACAAATTTGATGAAAGGTCCTCTTTAAAGGAATTATCAAGGTTTTTAAAAGAGATGGCTAAGCTGTATTGTAGGCTTTTAATATTAGATCTTTCGGTTGCGACTTTGTTTTCTGTTTTTCTTTATTCCAGAGTTCAGGTAGGGTACCAGAACCCGAACTTCCATGAGTTCGCTCCCTTAAGGCAGTGTGCCCACGATGCGTTAATCAAGCGTTTTTGCAGCGGCAATTCCGCTGCAGAAACGCTTAAAAAACGCATGGTAGAAGGTCTGCCGTGTTCCCCAACGATAATCCGCATGTGCTGTGCACATGCTGCGGAAATTTCCGCTGCGGAAAAATACGCAGCACTACCAATTATTTTGCGGAAGCGCTGCGTTTTCGCCGCCATTGACTTGCATTGGAACGCATGCATTCCGCATCACTGGATCTGTACATGCGGATTCCATGCGTTTCAATGTGCGGATGGTACCCGGGTCTGGAGGACAAGAGACTCTCCTCCGGACCCAGGTACCATAGAACCTGTAAAAAAAAAAAAAGAATAAAATAAAAAATAAATATTATATTTACCTTCTGATGGCCCGCGGTCTCCTTGTCTTGGCTTGCCGGCAGCTCGCGGTGGACTGAAGGATCTGCGCTGACGTCATTTAGTCATGTGACGGCAGGTCCTTCAGTGTAGTGTACCGCGAGCTGCCGGCAAGCCGAGACGCATCGAATCAAGAATCCGGGGGCCATCAGAAGGTAATTATATATTTATTTTTTACCATTCTTTAAGGTCACACTATATAAGTCCATGCTATTTGCATGGATTTATGTAGTGTGACCTAGTTGTCAAGCACTTTCCAAGTGATGCTAAAATCTCTTGGAAAGCGCTTGTCAACCCACATGCGGAAATGCATGTGAAGAACGCATCACAGCCGCATGTCCCTGGCAGTAAAACGCATGTACAATCCGCATGTACAATCCGCATGCGTTTTTTCGGCCAGGGAGATGCAGAAATGCTCAGGAAAAAATCCGGAGCATTTCTGCATCGTGGGCACATAGCCTAATAATAATAATAATACTTTTGTAGTGACACTTCATGGTTATTGCAGTTTTCTTATCAAGGCTGCAATACCAAGCCACCTTAACCCCTTCCAAACAGGGCGGTTTTTAATTTGAGTGCCTTTGTTTTTCCATAACTATTCTATTTCTCCGTCGACATAGCTGTATGAGAGCTTTTATTTTGCAGGACAAGTTGTAGTTTTAAATTATCCAATTTCTTTTTCCATAAAAGATACTGAAAGTTTGATGAAATGGTGAAAAAATGATGTTGTATTTTCTTTTACTGCCATTCATGTGGAGTAAAACTGACCTGACAACAGAATTCTCCAGCCCAGTAAGATTACGGTTTTAACTATAGATCTATACACTGTGTTCCAAATTATTATGCAAATAATATTTTCTCAGATATTCCCAAATTACCTATATGAATTGCAGTCATTGTAATTTTCCAGTCAAATTACTATTAGAGTACAATTGAAAGGTTTTTGTACAAACTGCCTATGATAACAGGATATTTTAAAAAAAATAAAAAACTCAAACTGCACTCAAAATGCATGTTCCAAATTATTATGCACAGCAGAGTTTTCAACCTTTTCATTTTAATAAAGAACAAAAAAATGGTCATTTTTGAAATTATAAGCATTAGCAGGTTATTACACACTGAAATCAAACAGTTTTCAACTCAAAACTTTATTCTAGGTGATGTTACATTTGCACATAGGACCCCTTGTTCGAAAGGAGCTTCTGAACTCTCTCGTCCATTGAATTTGTCAGGTTTTGGATGGTTTCTGCTTCAATTGTTTTGCATGAGGACAGAATACCCTCCCAGAGCTGTTGCTTAGATGTGAACTGCCTCCCGCCATCATAGACACTCCTTTTGATGATGCTCCAGAGGTTCTCAATGGGGTTGAGGTCAGGGGAGCATGGGTGCCATACCATAAGTTTGTCCCCTTTTATTCCCATATCAGCCAGAGATGCAGATGTGTTATGTGCAGCATGAGACGAGGCATTATCATGCATGAAGATGATCTTGCTGCAGAATACACGGTTCTTCTTCTTGAACCATGGCAGGAAGTGCTGTTTGAGAAACTCCACATACATTATGGAGTTCATCTTTACCCCTTCAGGGATCCTAAAAGGGCCGACAATCTCTCTCCCCATGATTCCAGCCCAAAACATTACTCCACCTCCTCCTTGTTAGCGCCATAGCCATGTTTGCATGGGGTGTCCATAAACCAGCCATCCTCCACTCCATCCATCTGGACCATCGAGATCATTTCATGCATGATAATGCCCCGTCTCATGCTGCACATAACACATCTGCATCTCTGGCTGCTATGGGCATAAAAGGGGACAAACTTATGGTGTGACCCCCATGCTCCCCTGACCTCAACCCCATTGAGAACCTCTGGAGCATCATCAAAAGGAGTGTCTATGATGGCGGGAGGCAGTTCACATCTAAGCAACAGCTCTGGGAGGGTATTCTGTCCTCATGCGAAACAATTAAAGCAGAAACCATCCAAAACCTGACAAATTCAATGGACGAGAGAGTTCAGAAGCTCCTTTCGAATAAGGGGTCCAATGTGCAAATGTAACGTCACCTAGAATAAAGTTTTGAGTTGAAAACTGTTTGATTTCAGTGTGTAATAACCGGCTAATGCTTATAATTTCAAAAATGACCATTTTTTTGTTCTTTATTAAAATGAAAAGGTTGAAAACTCTGCTGTGCATAATAATTTGGAACATGCATTTTGAGTGCAGTTTGAGTTTATTTTTTTAAAAAGATACTGTTATACAAGCAGTTTGTACAAAAACCTTCAATTGTACTCTAATAGTTATTTGACTGGAAAATTACAATGACTGCAACTCACATAGGTAATTTGGGAAAATCTGAGAAAATATTATTTGCATAATAATTTGGAACACAGTGTATATACACACCCATATATATATATATATATATATATATATATATATATATATATATATATACACTGCTCAAAAAAATAAAGGGAACACTCAAATAACCCATCCTAGATCTGAATGAAAGAAATATTCTCATTGAATATTTTGTTCTGTACAAAGTTGAATGTGCTGACAACAAAATCACACAAAAATCATCAATGGAAATCACATTTATTAACCAATGGAGGCCTGGATTTGGAGTCACCCCCAAAATTAAAGTGGAAAAACACACTACAGGCTGATCCAACTTTGATGTAATGTCCTTAAAACAAGACAAAATGAGGCTCAGTATTGTGTGTGGCCTCCACGTGCCTGTATGACCTCCCTACAACGCCTGGGCATGCTCCTGATGAGGCTGAGTATTGTGTGTGGCCTCCACGTGCCTGTATGACCTCCCTACAACGCCTGGGCATGCTCCTGATGAGGCTGAGTATTGTGTGTGGCCTCCACGTGCCTGTATGACCTCCCTACAACGCCTGGGCATGCTCCTGATGAGGTTGCGGATGGTCTCCTGTGGGATCTCCTCCCAGACCTGGACTAAAGCATCCGCCAACACCTGGACAGTCTGTGGTGCAACGTGACGGTGGTGGATGGAGCGAGACATGATGTCCCAGATGTGCTCAATCGGATTCAGGTCTGGGGAACGGGCGGGCCAGTCCATAACTTCAATGCCTTCATCTTGCAGGAACTGCTGGCACACTCCAGCCACATGAGGTCTGGCATTGTCCTGCATTAGGAGGAATCTAGGGCCAACCGCACCAGCATATGGTCTTACAAGGGGTCTGAGGATCTCATCTCGGTACCTAATTGCAGTCAGGCTACCTCTGGCGAGCACATGGAGGGCTGTGCGACCCTCCAAAGAAATGCCACCCCACACCATTACTGACCCACTGCCAAACCAGTCATGCTGAAGGATGTTGCAGGCAGCAGATCGCTCTCCACGGCGTCTCCAGACTCTGTCACGTCTGTCACATGTGCTCAGTGTGAACCTGCTTTCATCTGTGAAGAGCACAGGGCGCCAGTGGTGACTTTTCCAATCCTGTTCTGTGGCAAATGCCAAGAGTCCTGCACGGTGTTGGGTTGTGAGCACAACCCCCATCTGTGGACGTCGGGCCCTCATACCACCCTCATGGAGTCGGTTTCTAACACATGCACATTTGTGGCCTGCTGGAGGTCATTTTGCAGGGCTCTGGCTGTGCTCCTCCTTGCACAAAGGCGGAGGTAGTGGTCCTGCTGCTGGGTTGTTGCCCTCCTACGGCCCCCTCCACGTCTCCTGGTGTACTGGCCTGTCTCCTGGTAGCACCTCCAGCCTCTGGACACTACACTGACAGACACAGCAAATCTTTTTGCCACAACTCGCATTGATGTGCCATCCTGGATGAGCTGCACTACCTGAGCAACTTCTGTGGATTGTAGAGTCCATCTCATGCTACCACGAGTGTGAAAGCACAACCAACATTCAAAAGTGACCAAAACATCAGCCAGAAAGCATTGGTACTGAGATGTGGTATGTGGTTCCCACCTGCAGAACCACTCCTTTATTGAGGGTGTCTTGATAATTGCCAATAATTTCCATCTATTGTCTATTCCATTTGCACAACAGCATGTGAAATTGATTGTCAATCAGTGTTGCTTCCTAAGTGGACAGTTTGATTTCACAGAAGTTTGATTTACTTGGAGTTATATTCTGCTGTTTAAGTGTTCCCTTTATTTTTTTGAGCAGTGTATATATATATATATATATATATATATATATATATATATATATATATATATACACACACAGTACAGACCAAAAGTTTGGACGCACCTTCTCATTTAAAGATTTTTCTGTATTTTCATGACTATGAAAATTGTACATTCACACTGAAGGCATCAAAACTATGAATTAACACATGTGGAATTATATACTTAACAAAAAAGTGTGAAACAACTGAAAATATGTCTTATATTCTAGGTTCTTCAAAGTAGCCACCTTTTGCTTTGATGACTGCTTTGCACACTCTTGGCATTCTCTTGATGAGCTTCAAGAGGTAGTCACCGGAAATGGTCTTCCAACAATCTTGAAGGAGTTCCCAGAGATGCTTAGCACTTGTTGGCCCTTTTGCCTTCACTCTGCGCTCCAGCTCACCCCAAACCATCTCGATTGGGTTCAGGTCTGGTGACTGTGGAGGCCAGGTCATCTGGCGTAGCACCCCATCACTCTCCTTCTTGGTCAAATAGCCCTTACACAGCCTGGAGGTGTGTTTGGGGTCATTGTCCTGTTGAAAAATAAATGATGGTCCAACTAAACGCAAACCGGATGGAATAGCATGCCGCTGCAAGATGCTGTGGTAGCCATGCTGGTTCAGTATGCCTTCAATTTTGAATAAATCCCCAACAGTGTCACCAGCAAAGCCCCCCCACACCATCACACCTCCTCCTCCATGCTTCACGGTGGGAACCAGGCATGTAGAGTCCATCCGTTCACCTTTTCTGCGTCGCACAAAGACACGGTGGTTGGAACCAAAGATCTCAAATTTGGACTCATCCTAGCAGCTATTTTACCATGAAGGCCTGCTGCACAAAGTCTCCTCTTAACAGTTGTAGAAGAGATGTGTCTGCTGCTAGAACTCTGTGTGGCATTGACCTGGTCTCTAATCTGAGCTGCTGTTAACCTGCGATTTCTGAGGCTGGTGACTCGGATAAACTTATCCTCAGAAGCAGAGGTGACTCTTGGTCTTCGTTTCCTGGGGCGGTCCTCATGTGAGCCAGTTTCTTTGTAGCGCTTGATGGTTTTTGCAACTGCACTTGGGGACACTTTCAAAGCTTTCCCAATTTTTCGCACTAACTGACCTTCATTTCTTAAAGTAATGATGGCCACTCGTTTTTCTTCACTCCGCTGCTTTTTTCTTGCCATAATACAAATTCTAACAGTCTATTCAGTAGGACTATCAGCTGTGTATCCACCAGACTTCTGCACAACACAACTGATGGTCCCAACCCCATTTATAAGGCAAGAAATCCCACTTAATAAACCTGACAGGGCACACCTGTGAAGTGAAAACCATTTCCGGTGACTACCTCTTGAAGCTCATCAAGAGAATGCCAAGAGTGTGCAAAGCAGTCATCAAAGCAAAAGGTGGCTACTTTGAAGAACCTAGAATATAAGACATATTTTCAGTTGTTTCACACTTTTTTTGTTAAGTATATAATTCCACATGTGTTAATTCATAGTTTTGATGCCTTCAGTGTGAATGTACAATTTTCTTAGTCATGAAAATACAGAAAAATCTTTAAATGAGGTGTGTCCAAACTTTTGGTCTGTACTATATATAACACTGTAATTTTTCGTAGACAGTAAAAAAAGAAATTATATGGTATACATATATTTTTTTACTGGCTAAAAAAAAGAAAAATCACAAATTTGTTAAAAATACATTTTTGTTTTGTTATTTTCTGAGATCCATAACTTCCATAAGGCTATGTGCCCACGATGCAGAAATGCTCACAATTTTTTCCTGAGCGTTTCTGCTTCTCCCTGGCAGAAAAAAACGCATGCGGATTGTACATGCGTTTTTCCTGCCAGAGACATGCGGCTGTGATGCGTTGTTCACATGCATTTTCGCATGCGGGTTGACAAGCGCTTTCCAAACGATTTTAGCATCACTTGGAAAGTGCTTGACAACTTGGTCACACTATATAAATCCATGCAAAAGGCATGGATTTGTATACTGTGACCGAAAGAATGGTAAAAAATAAATCTATACTTACCTTCCGATGGCCGCCGTAGTCTTGCTTCGCTCCGTCCTGGCTGCCGGCACATTGCGGTACACTGCACTGAAGGACCTGCCGACGTCAGCGTCGCGTGACCCATCACATGACTATGACGTCAGCGCAGGTTCTTCAGTCCATTGCTATCTGCCGGCATGAAAGGACGAGTGCAGCGGGGGCCGCCAGAAGGCAAGTATATATTTATTTTTTATTTTATTCTTTTTTTTTTACAGTTTTCTATGGTACCCAGGTCCGGAGGAGAGTCTCCTCTCATCTAGACCTGGGTACCATCCGCACATTGGAAAGCATGGATTCCGCATGTCCTTATGTAGTAAAGCGGAATGCACGCGTCCTAATGCAAGTCAATGGCGGCGAAAACGCAGCACTTCCGCAAAATAATTGGTAGTGCGTTTTTTTCCGCAATGATAATTCGCAGCGGAAATTTCCGCAGCATGTGAATAGCACATGCGGATTATCATTGGGGAACAGGCAGGCCTTCTACCATGCGTTTTTTTAAGCATTTCTGCAGCGTTTTTGCCACTTCGGAAACGCTTAAAAAACGCATCGTGGGCACACAGCCTAAAGCTGAGATTTTTATTGATAGTAGCGACAGAAAATCAGCAATTCTAGTAGTCTGAATTTTTGTTCTCATAATTTTTTTATTTTCATAAATCAAACATTCACAAATATATAACTATGTTTGTTTTTTATTTTATAACTGGAAAAGGATGGCAATTGAAACATTTTGTCACCAAGGAATCTGTCATTAGGCTTTTACTATCCCATCTGAGAGCAGCATAATGTAGGGGCAGAGACTTATTCCAGCGATGTGTCACTTACTGAGCTGCTTGCTGTCATTTTTTATAAAAATCAGTTTTCTCTGCTGATCTAGCGGTGCTCAGAATGTTGAGCTCTGTATAACCCCATCCACACCACTGATTAGCAGCTTACTGTGTATAGGCAGAAAGCCGCCAGTCAGTAGTAGTGGTGGGGACATACAGAGCTCATGAATATGGAGGATTACCTGGCAGCGGGTTTACTAATTCTCTAGAAATAATCTCCTCCTAATAAAACTGTGTTTTTAACAATACTACACTAAGCAGCTCAATAAGTGACATCTCTGGAATCAGGGTCTCTGTCTCTACATTATTCTGCTTTCAGATTAGTTGTCAAAAGCCTGGTGAGAGATTCCCTTTAAAGTAATTTATACTTTATTTTTTTAATCTCCCTAGGGAACTTGAACCTGTATTTGTCTGAGCTTTTGTTTTATATACTGCAGTATACAGAAGAAATGACAATCTCTTATGAAGCCCAGCTCATGGCTGTGATTTCTGCTAGTACGATAGCGGCAATGGGGACTTGCAGTTGGTCCCCGGCTACAACAGCAGCCTCTGCTGTCAGAGATTGACAGTGGCAATTAAGTGGTTTAATGGCAGCAATCAAAGCTAGCTCTGGTCACTGGTGTTTGAGGCAGGTGCTGACTGTATAACATAGCCGACAAACATTTTATATGGGGCGGGCTCAGCTACTGAGACTGCTCCATACACCTGTACCCGACATCACACATGAGGAAGAGGTTAAAGAGCTAATCTCTGGGAATGCCAAGAGTAGGAATCCCCACATGCTAATACTGATGGTCTATCCTAAAAATGGGACATCAGTTTGCAAAAAAAAAAAATCTAACAGTTTTACGCAAGTGCAGGGAACTAAAGTTCCCAGAACATCACAGGACCATCAACACAGCTCTTCAGGAGAAATATCCTTCGTTTTTTTTTGGGATCTACAACAAATCTCAGATTGGCTGCAGTGCTTATCTGAGAATTAATACCCATTTTACACAATGATCAGCGGGACGAACATTGCTACGAGTGCACATTTCCGATCATTGCCTGTTACCAGCGACCAGCAGACAAATGATCATTTGATGGCTGATCGCTTCTTTTGCGCAGGCAACGGCAGTGGAAATTCGCAGCAATTTATATTACAAGGGAATGAGATTTTCAATACCTAATCCAAATGTAACGTTAAAAAAAAAGACAAAAAAATTGCATGCTCATTTTTGTGTGGAAAAGCTTCAAATTTTTACTGCAGATTTCAGTCTCTGCAATGCTTTGCAATTGAAAAACAGAGCAAAATGCATTTTTTTGCTTGTATTCATTGCAGATCTGAGGGCATATTTTCCACCGTGTGCGAGAGTAGCTCTAATCTGCACCATGTCAATTTATACTGCAGATTTTCACAACTGATTGAAAGTGCGAAATCTGTGACAAAAAAAGGACCATTTACAGCTTGTTTTTCTGTTGCAAATTTTTATTATCAGTCCTGTTGTTAGAACCCTCCTGTATGTTTTTTTCCATCTTGTGTTTTGCGGTCACGTGACCATCTGCCTTTATATTCCAGCTCCGCCCTTTTGGCTGTACTGGACTTCAGTGTTTGACTGTTTCTCTAGCCAGGTGCTTCTGTGCCTTTCTCTGTCAGTTCGTTTGGTCCTTCTGGGACCTCTAGTACTTTATTGTCTGTTTGTCTTTTTGTGTTCAACAACAACTTCTATGTTTAGGAGGTGTCCCATTTTTCTCCCAGTCCTTAGTTCTTTTAGGGACCCCTCCCCTTATGCTATAGGTCTTTGTTCAGACTAGCCGAGGACTAAGGCGGGTCTGTTCGCTAGGAACAGGCTGCCCGCTACATCGTAGGGATTCAGCTTAGTTTTACTGTAGGGACAGTTTTCCCTTATCTTTCCTTAGTACATATTGCAGATCATAACACCTGTATGGATAAACTATGATGGCAAGCAAATGGGGGAATAGCTATCCTGAGAGAAGCATCATGGAGCACAATTAGGAGTAGACGAGAGCAACTGAACAACAGACTGGAGCGTTACATCAGGAGATGGCCAGATGTATAATAGAATATTGAGCCTGAACATAAGAAACACCCATGGGAAAAATCTGCAAGTCTCAACATGCACACGTGTGATTAAAGAGGGACAACGCAATAATGCATTGCTTCGCTGGAATGTATTACAAAATATGTTTATAACTTGAGAACAAAATCGTAACCTGGAGAACAAACACGAGCAGCCCGAATCCAGAAAGAAACAAAGATTGTGACGGAGAGTATTTCCCTCTGTAGTGTGACGCAGGTACTCCGCTCAGTCCTTACCTCGGTATCCTACAGGTAGAAGTTACAATTCTTCCTAAGATTGTCATCCAGTTTCCATAGACCGTGAATGGTAGGTAAATCTTCATTATGTTCCATTCCATAATATAATGTAATTATCATCAGAAATGCCATCTACGTCGCTTTCTGCAATTTCTTTTTAATTTCACAGCCTTAATTGGTGTCGACCATTATGTAGATAAGAAAACATGAGAAATCAATTCTCCTTGTGTTTAAAGAATGTTTTTCAGTGGTTACTCCAATATTTTCTAAAGCTGGCTATATACGGTACATGAGATAAGAATCGACAAAAGCCATTGATTTTAGGATTGACCTAAAAGCTAATGTGTTTGGGGGTCTCCTGACAATCCTCCAGTAGCAGATGTATAAAAAGGGATCGGACATAAATGTCAGTTTAACGTAACAGAAAGGTGTTTTAACCCCTTAGTGACCAATAGATGTCTTTTTACTGACCTGCGATATAAGAGACTAGCGTTCCCCGATAGGCGACTATCCTGTAACTGTCACCTGTACATTATAGCTGACAACTTGCTGCATCAGCCACGATTAGTGTTGGCACCGACCATGGATGTTTAACCCCTTAGATTCTGCTGTCAATAGTGACTACAGCATCTATATAGTTAACAGAGTGTGGGGGCTCCCTCTTTAACCTCATTGGCACCCTGAGATCTTGATTGTATGGTCCTGATGTTTGCCATGGCAGGTAACGACCAAATAACGGTCTTAGAGTCTGACGGCTATAGCGGCCTGTTCAGAAGTTATCAAAATTTAGGTGGTAAAAATAAACTTTTTCATTCTTGTCGTGCCACTTTCCATTACTTCCTGAAAAGAACCAAAAGGGTTAATGAACTACCTGAAAGAAATTTTAACCCCTTTCCGACGACGTCAGTAATAATACGTAGCTGCGCCCTGGGACTTAAGGACCAGCTACGTACTATTACACGAGCGCCGATCGCGCCCGCACACAAGCGATGCGATCGCCGTCGGGTGTCAGCTGATTGTTACAGCTGACACCCGGTGCTAAGTGCAGGGAGAGGTCCCGCACCGCTCCCGGCACATTAACCCCCGCAATGCTGCGATCGAAGGTGGTGATCGCGATATCTCTCCTGCTGGCCTCCAGCGATGTCTGCCGCGGCTTCTCGGATGTCGTCATGACAACATCCGGGTCACCAGGACGTTACTTTGGTCATGCGCAGTGCATGACCAAAGTAATGTCTCCCCTGTGTGCAGCGCTGACAGGCTGCATGGCATAGAGAGCTGTTGCTCTCTATGCCATACAGCCGATCAGGCTGCAAAAAGTAAAAGTCCCATAGTGGGACATAGTGTAGGAGTAAAAAGAAAAGTAGAAAAGTGAAAAAAAAAAACCTGTAAAAAAAATTGTAAAAATATATATAAAAAAAAAAAAATAGAAAAAAATAATCCCAAAAAATAAAAATATATTGAACCCATAATATTTATTGATTATGAATAAAATAAAAATAAACCAATAAAAGTACACATATTTGGTATCGACACGTCCGGAACGACCTGACCTATAAAACTGTCCCACTAGTTAACCTCTTTAGTGAACACGGTAAAAAGATAAATAAAAAAAGCAAAAAACAATGCTTTATCATCATACCGCCAAACAAAAAATGGAATAACACACGATCAAAAAGACGAATGTAAATAAAAATGGTCCCGCTGAAAACATCATCTTGTCCCGCAAAAAAACAAGCCACCATACAGCTCCATCAGCTGAAAAATAAAAAAGTTATAGCTCTCAGAATAAAGTGATGCAAAAAAATTATTTTTTCTAGAAAATTGTTTTTATTGTGTAAAAGCGCCAAAACATAAAAAAAAAGATATAAATGCGGTACCGCTGTAAACGTACTGACCCGAAGAATAAAGCTACCTTATCAATTTTACCACACGTGGAGCGGCATAAAAAAAAACACCATAAAAACAATTCCGGAATTGCTGTTTTTTGTTTATTCTGCCTCCCAAAAATCAGAATAGAAAGAGATCAAAAAATGTCACATGCCTGAAAATGGTACCAATAACAACGTCAACTTGTCCCGCAAAAAAACAAGCCATCACATGACTCTGTTGGCCAAAATCTGGAAAAATTATAGCTCTCAAAAAAAATGGTGATGCAAAAACTAGTCTTTGCAAAAAAAAGCATCTTTTAGTGTGTGACAGCTGTCAATCATAAAAGCCCGATATGAATCTGGCATCACTGTAATCGCACCAACCCGAAGAATAAAGTCGTCTAATCACTTATACCACACGAGGAACGGTGTAAAAAAATAAACTTTAGGATTAGAGTTGGGGTTAGGGTTGTGTTAGGGTTGGGATTAAGGGTGGGGTTAAGGTTGGGATTCTGGTTGGGCTAGGGTTAGGGTTGGGCTAGGGTGGAGCTAGGGTTAGTGTCAGGGCTAGGGTTGGGGTTAAGGTTGGGATTCGGGTTGGGCTAGGGTTAGGGTTGTATTAGGGTTGGGGTTGGATTCGGGTTGGGGTTAGAGTTGGGCTAGGGTTGGGGATGTATTAGGGTTGGGGTTAGGGTTTTTTCAAAAGTAAAGAAAATAAAAAAAAGTGATGACGATATGGCGACCAGTGTTGAGCGCAAGTGCTCGCTACTTGAGTTTGCATCGGGTGCTCGTGTATGCACTGAGTATCGTGGGTGTTCGAGTGACATGCTCGAGTCTCCGTCCCATATGCTTCGCGGCCAAAAAAACGTTGCTGGGATCGCCTGCCATGCACGACCAATCCACGCATGTTTTTTTTTGGGTGTCTAACAACCGTGAAACATGCGAGGCAGGGACTCGAGCATGTCACTCGAGCACCCATGATACATGGTGCATACCAGAGTACCCAATGCAAACTCAAGTAGAGAGCACTTACGCTCAAGACTAATGACAACTTATTCAATATGATGACCTAATGTTATCAATTTCTGTCATACCTCTGGGTTCAAAATGTACACTATACCCCTTGATAAAATCCTTGAGGGGTCTAGTTTCCAAAATGGAGTCAATTGTGGGGGGTTTCCACTATTTAGGCACGTCAGGGGCTCCCGAAATGCGACATAGCGTCCGTTCTTGATTCCAGCCATTTTTGCGTTCAAAAACTCACACAGTGCTCCTTCCCTTCTGAACCCTGCCGTGCGCCCAAGCAGTGGTTTTCCCCCACATATGGGGTATCGGCTTACTCAGGAGAGATTGCACAACAAGTTGCATGGTGCAATTTTCCTGTTACCCTTATGAAAATGCAAAACTGGGGGCTGAAAAACATTTTTGTGGGAAAAATGTGAAAATTGTATTTTCACGGCTTCATGTTCTAAACTTCTGTGAAGCACCTGGGGGTTCAAGGTGCTCACCACACATCTAGATAAGTTCCCTGAGGGGTCTACTTTCCAAAATGGTATCACTTATGGGGGGTTTCTACTGTTTAGGCACATCAGGGGCTCTCCAAACGCAACATGGCGTCCGCTAATTATTCAAGCAAATTTTACATTCAAAAAGTCAAATGGCGCTCCTTCCCTTCTGAGCCCTGCCGTGCGCCCAAACAGTGGTTTTTCCCCACATATGGGGTATCTGCGTGCTCAGGAGAATTTGCACAACAAATTTTGGGGTCCATTTTTTCCTGTTACCCCTGCAAAAATAAAAAAATTGGGGTCTAAAGTAACATTTTTGTGAAAAAAGTTAAATGTTCATTTTTTTCTTCCCCATTCCAAAAATTCCTGTGAAGCACCTGAAGGATTAATAAACTTCTTGAATGTTGTTTTGAGCACCTTGAAGGGTGCAGTTTTTAGAATGGTGTCACTTTTGGGTATTTTCTGTCAAAACGGCCCCTCAAAGTCACTTTAAATGTGATGTGGTCTCTAAAAAAATGGTTTTGCAAATTTTGTTGTAATCATGAAAAATCGCTGGTCAATTTTTAACCCTTATAGCTCCCTAATAAAAAAAAAAATTTGTTTCCAAAATTGTGCTGATGTAAAGTAGACATGTGGGAAATGTTATTTATGAACTATTTTGTGTGACATCTCTCTCTGATTAAAGGGCATAAAAATTAAAATTTTGAAATTTGTGAAATTTTCAAAATTTTCGGCAAATTTCCGATTTTTTTCACAAATAAACGCAAGTGATATCGAAGAAATTTTACCACTATCATGAAGTACAATATGTCACGAAAAAACAAACAATCTCAGAATCAGCGGGATCCGTTGAAGCGTTCCAGAGGTATTACCTCAAAGTGACAGTGGTCAGATTTGTAAAAATTGGCGTGCAAACCACCCTCGGAGGTAAAGGGGTTAAATACGTTGAGGGGTGTAGTTATTAAAATGGTATCACTTTTGGGTGGTTTCCAACATATAGGACCCCCAAAGTCACTTCAAAACTGAACAGGTCCCTATAAAAATAAGTTTTGTAAATTTCCTTGAAAAATTACTGCTACATTTTTAAACCTTTTAAATTCTAATAAAATAAAACACTTTACAAATAGTGCTGATGTAAAGCAGACATGAGGGAAATGTTATTTATTAATGTTTTTGTGTGGTATGACTATCCGGATTAAAGGGATAGCCATTCAAAGTTTGAAAATTGCAATTTTTAAAATATTTTTGTCAAATTTCTGATATTTTTATAAGTAAACGCAAAACATATCAACCTAAATTCACCATTATTATAAAGTATTAAGTGTCACAAAAAAACTGTTTCAAAATCAATGGGATATGTTGAAGCAGTCCAGAGTTTTTACTACATAAAGTGACACTGGTCAGATTTAAAAATATTGGTCCGATCACTAAGGGGTTAAGGGTACATGTACACAATTGGTATTTGGTGCATAAAAATCTGTTGCATATACTCGTGTTGGGAAGAACAATGCTGGATACGATATGCACTTTTTTGTCAGTTAGGTCACGGAGAATTATATTGGCGTCAGAGGTGATAGCTGTCAGCCAGACAGCTATATCACTTGTATATCTTGGTGGAATATGTTGGCGCTATATAAATAAAAAATATTATTATTATTATTTATTACTGGAGTATTCACCGAGATTAGCAAGGAAAATTAACTTTTTTTGCGTAAAGATAATGTATACAAAGGTTTCCATTTTCTGCACCAAATTCCCATGATATTCAAGTAGAACCTACATTATTTCCAGGGAATAAAAAGCTGTTCATCAACTGAATATGACAGATTACCTTTTACATAAAAACTAGCTGGTTAATATCGTACTGTGACCGGTCAAGGTATGGTCTCCACAAGATCTTTAATGATACCCTATGGCAGGGATGTCAAACTCAAATACATAGAGGGCCAAAGTGAAAAACTTGGACAAAGTCACGGGCCAATCAGTATACAGTCATGGCCAAAAGTTTTGAGAATGACACCAAAATTCTATTTTCACATGATCTGCTGGCCTCTGGTTTTTATTAGTGTTTGTCTGATGTTTATATCACATACAGAAATATAATTGCAATCATATTATGAGTACCAATAGGTTATATTGACAGTTAGAATGAGTTAAAGCAGCAAGTCAATATTTGCAGTGTTGCCCCTTCTTCTTCAAGACCTCTATAATTCTCCCTGGCATGCTCTCAATCAACTTTTGGACCAAATCCTGACTGATAGCAGTCCATTCTTGCATAATCAATGCTTGCATTTTGCCAGAATTTGTTAGTTTTTGTTTGTCCACCCGTCTCTTGATGATTGACCACAAGTTCTCAATGGGATTAAGATCTGGGGAGTTTCCAGGCCATGGACCCAAAATCTCTATGTTTTGTTCCATGAGCCATTTTGTTATCACCTTTGTTTTATGGCAAGTTACTCCATTATGCTGGAAAAGGCATTTTTGGGCGCCAAACTGCTCTTGGACGGTTGGGAGAAGTTACTCTTGGAGGACATTCTGGTACCATTCTTTATTCATGGCTGTGTTTTTAGGCAAGACTGTGAGTGAGCCGATTCCCTTGGCTGAGAAGCAACCCCACACATGAATGGTTTCAGGATGCTTTACAGTTGGCATGAGACAAGACTGGTGGTAGCGCTCACCTCTTCTTCTCCGAATAAGCTGTTTTCCAGATGTCCCAAACAATCGAAAAGGGGATTCATCAGAGAAAATGACTTTGCCCCAGTCCTCAGCAGTCCACTCCCTGTACCTTTTGCAGAATATCAGTCGGTCCCTGATGTTTTTTCTGGAGAGAAGTGGCTTCTTTGCTGCCCTCCTTGAAACCAGCCCTTGCTCAAAGAGTCTCCGCCTCACAGTGCGTGCAGAAGCACTCACACCAGCCTGCTGCCATTCCTGAGCAAGCTCGGCACTGCTGGTAGTCCGATCCCGCAGCTGAAACAGTTTTAAGATACGGTCCTGGCGCTTGCTGGTCTTTCTTGGGCGCCCTGGAGCCTTTTTGACAACAATGGAAGCTCTCTCCTTGAAGTTCTTGATGATGCGATAGATTGTTGACTGAGGTGCAATCTTTGTAGCTGCGATACTCTTCCCTGTTAGGCCATTTTTGTGCAGTGCAATGATGCCTGCACATGTTTCTTTAGAGATAACCATGGTTAACTGAAGAGAAACAATGATACCAAGAACCAGCCTCCTTTTAAAGTGTCCAGTGATGTCATTCTTACTTAATCATGACTGATTGATCGCCAGCCCTGTCCTCATCAACACCCACACCTGTGTTAATGGATCAATCACTAAAATGATGTTAGCTGCTCCTTTTAAGGCAGGACTGCAATGATGTTGAAATGTGTTTTGGGGGTTAAAGTTCATTTTCTGGGCAAATATTGACTCTGCAAGTACAGTAATTGCTGTTAAGCTGATCACTCTTTGACATTCAGGAGTATATGCAAATTGCCATTACAAAAAATGAAGCAGTAAACTCTGGAAAAATTACTATTTGTCTCATTCTCAATACTTTTGGCCATGACTGTACAGTATAACGGGCCTCACATAATCCTCCAAAGAGTATAATGGGGCCCACAGTTCTCCGCACAGTATAATGGGCCCCACATTGCTTTCTATACAGTATAATGGGCCCCACAAAGTCCTCCATACAGTATAATGGGCCTCACATAGTCCTCCATACAGTATAATGGGCCTCACATAGTCCTCCATACAGTATAATGGGCCTCACATAGTCCTCCATACAGTATAATAGGCCTCGCATAGTCCTCCATACAGTATAATAGGCATCGCATAGTCCTCCATACAGTATAATAGGCCTCGCATAGTCCTCCATACAGTATAATGGGCTTTGCATAGTCCTCCATACAGTATAATGGGCCTCGCATAGTCCTCCATACAGTATAATGGGCCTCGCATTGTCCTCCATACAGTATAATGGGCCTCGCATTGTCCTCCATACAGTATAATGGGCCTCTCATAGTCCTCCATACAGTATAATGGGCCTCGCATAGTCCACCATACAGTATAATGGGCCTCGCATAGTCCACCATACAGTATAATGGGCCTCACATAGTCCTCCATACAGTATAATGGGCCTCGCATAGTCCTCCATACAGTATAATGGGCCTCGCATAGTCCTCCATACAGTATAATGGGCCTCGCATAGTCCACCATACAGTATAATGGGCCTCACATAGTCCTCCATACAGTATAATGGGCCTCACATAGTCCTCCATACAGTATAATGGGCCTCGCATAGTCCTCCATACAGTATAATAGGCCTCGCATAGTCCTCCATACAGTATAATAGGCCTCGCATAGTCCTCCATACAGTATAATAGGCCTCGCATAGTCCTCCATACAGTATAATGGGCTTTGCATAGTCCTCCATACAGTATAATGGGCCTCGCATAGTCCTCCATACAGTATAATGGGCCTCGCATTGTCCTCCATACAGTATAA
The DNA here is from genome assembly GCF_046119375.1 of Phyllobates terribilis. Lineage (NCBI taxonomy): Eukaryota > Metazoa > Chordata > Amphibia > Anura > Dendrobatidae > Phyllobates > Phyllobates terribilis. The sequence continues at coordinate 783,594,951 of NW_027362764.1, forward strand.
TGGGCCTCGCATAGTCCTCCATACAGTATAATGGGCCTCGCATAGTCCTCCATACACTATAATGGGCCTCGCATAGTCCTCCATACACAATAACTGCCCCACATAGGGGTAGCGGATCTGGTGTCACAGGCCATATATAATCACCCTGTGGGTCAGATTTTGACATGTCTGCCTTATGGTATCTGACAACAAGCCATTAGCAGATCCTCTAACCCCCATAAGTTTTAAAAGAGGCCACTGCCATTATCATGAAAGGGGGTACTTTATCTTTATAGTGGTTAGATAGGCGATACGTGACACCTACATGAATGCCAGCACCCAAGGTTTCCAGACAGAACATTGCTCAGGACATCAGAATTTTTACTCAGACTTACTATGTTTCTATAGTGCATCCTGGTGCCATCTCTACCCCCAAAAAACAATACACACACCTAGATGTAAAATGTGATTCATCAGACCAAGCTTCATTTTTTGGTTCAATTTTGACATTCTCACATGCCCATTGTGGATGCTTCTGGTGGCGGGGTCAGCATGAGTACAGTCTGCAGCTACACACTCCCTTATAGGGTTCACCAGTTGTCCTTCCTTGGACCATTTTTGGTAGTGTGGTAGATTGTCTACCTCTATGTGCAGCCAAGTGGGCTAAAGGAACGCTGTCTCTTTAAATCTTCCACTGGTTTATTAAAAATACTGTATAAACCAGTGCAGAGTTAGCAAAATAAATACGACCTTTCTGGCCTAACGGGAAAACAAAAACATAATGTATGGCACAGTTCATGTTGCTGTGGGGATCCGCCCTTTTAGGAACAAACATATAAAGGTTCAGCTTTCCTTATCACGAAAATACAGCTCTGTAGCTCTCATTTCCATGCACACCCAACGCTGAATGAGCTATAAGGCTGTGTGCTCCCCTTCTGGACTCTACCCTGAGGTGGAGATATGGTGAACAGCCTCCCACCCTTCACTAATCCTAACCCTTAACATGGCTTAACACTTAACTTAGTGTGCTGGAGCATTTTTTTAAGGTTCATATCACTGAAGCTAATAACCTCAGTGACACATATCTCCCCTCCAGTACTTTGCCAGTGACTTTGTCACAGTAGATACACAACATGCTAGGAACATTCCAGAAGACATGCCATTTTGGAGATGCTCTAACCTAGTCATTTATCACAATTTAGCCCTTGTCACAATTGCTCAGATCATATGTGTGCCCATTTTTCCTAACTCATCAACTTCAATCTCGCTTAGCAGACACCGGCCACATGACCCCGCCTGTCAGCTTTGCTTTGGCATCCTGAGATGCTTCATCTGATGGTTTCTCCTTTCAGCTTCCGACGGAACCTGACGTCATTGAGAGGCCGCATCATTGGGGCTGTGGTAGCCCGTTCATGCACGCTGCAGCCGTCCGAGGCTGGAGGCCAGGAGAAACCCTGTTCATGTTGTGCAGCTACTGGTCACATGATCCAATCTCTCAGCTTTGCCTTGGCTTCTTGTTATGATCCATACAATGTTTTTCCCTTCTGGCCCCCCCCCTGCCTCGGGTGGAACATCCGCAAATGCATGTAAGCACTTCCACAACCCCATAGAAATTCATATTTGGCTGTATCCAGTAGATTAATCTGTACCATGACTTTCTTCTCTTGAAATCTTCTCATCCAACTCTTGGTGACCTTTCTCACGTTGTTTTCCTTGCACTAACTTTACTAATTATGCATCGTACTATTTCTGCTTCACCAATGTCATCAAGTAGTATAAATATATTTCCCTATTTTTCTTTCCGCACACTATTATCTTGTCGCACCCTTACTTCCCCTCACATTAAAGGGCTGTGCTAACAATTTCTCCCTACACCCACAGCCTTATTTTTCTTCCTACAATATAGTCTTTCCCCGCTATCTTCACATTATTCTCCATTCACAATAATTTCCTGTTTTTGCTATATCCTGTTACATTAATTCCACCTCATTCAAGTCTGGTACTATTAATAATAACACAATGATACTCGCTTCTCTTCTCACAGAGCACCGCTGCTGCTTATACCAAGTCCTACACAACTTTCTCCAGACATATTTCTCACGATACTATCTTAACTGTTTCAATATGAGAGTCCCATTATTTGTACTCGGGCTCCAATTATTGAAAACTTATTATTACACAGTCAACTCAATCTTGACTCTTCATGACCGATGTTTCTCCAGAATGTCCCATTTTCTGTTTGGGTCTTCAACCTTCTCAATGTCATATTCTCGAGCCATGTGACTATGTTTAGTCATACTGTTTTTAATTTAACTCATCTTAAGAGTCTATTCAATGAAAGAATAATACGTTTTAGTTCATTGTTTAGGAATAACGTTCAATGTTACAACTTTTCTCTAAGATCTCAGTCTGATCGAGCATCAGTGGCACATACTGAAAAACAAAGTCTGATTCAAGGTGATCGCACCTCACAAATTACAGAATATGAAGGAAATTGACAACGTTGATATGAAAAAAAATACATATTCTTACATTTTTTGGTGCTTATCGTACATTAATAAGCTTCAGTCTTGTTTCCGTGACTTACTTTCAAAATCATTTTGCAGCATGATCCTAGTGTAAGATTTTCCTCTTGTGGGAGTGTCTATGTCAGTAATGTAGGCTGGATGTTAGCTCTGTGTGTATCCCGTGCGCTGCTGACTTCACAGCATCTATTCTGCACTTATTTCCTCTTCATGTACGGTACTTTCCTCCTTTTCTACAATCCGTTTTTTTCTGACATTCTTGAGATACTTTCTCCCATATCCACTGCAGATCTGTGTTTAACCCCCTCCTCTGCTGCTATCTCTAACTTTGAGAGAAGGGGGAGCAGTGAGAGTCCTCAGAACCAGGAGTAGGATCTCTGATAGATTTTTTTGCAAAAGCACTCAGTAAGATAAAGAACTTACAGACAATCTAAAGCAAAAGGGTAAAAATATATAATCTTGCATTTGTGTAGCAAATATACAATAAGGCTAAGTGCCCACGATGCAGAAATGCTGCATATTTTTTCCGCTTCTCCCTGGCAGGAAAAAGGCATGGGGATTGTACATGCGTTTTTCCCGCCAGGTAGAAGCGTTTGTGAAACGTTCTTCACATGCATTTCTAAATGCGAGTTGTCAAGCGCTTTTCAAAGCGATTTTAGCATCACTTGGAAAGTGCTTGACAACTTGGTCACACTATATAAATCCATGCAACCGGAAAGGATTTATATCGTGTGACCAAGTTAAAAGTTGAAAAAAAGAATAAAAATGTTAAAAAATAAAACTTATACTCACCTTCTGATGGCCCCTGGTCTTTTCTCCGCTGAGTCCGCTCTCTTGTACGGCTCGCGGTGGTGTGAAAGGACCTCTCATGACGTCATTTAGTCATGTGACAGGTCACGCGACCGCCGACGTCAGCGGTCGAGTGACCTGTCACATGACTAAATGACGTCATGGAAGGTCCTTTCACACCACCGCGAGCCGTACAAGAGAGCGGACGCAGCGGAGAAAAGACCGAGGGACATCAGAAGGTGAGTATAAGGTTTATTTTTTATTTTAAATTCTTTTTTTAACAGGTTGTATGGTACCCGGGTATGGATGAGAGTCTCCTCTTCTCCAGGCCTGGGTACCATCCGCACATTGAATCGCTTAATATCCGCATGTGCAGATGTAGTGATGCGGATATTAATCGATTCAATGCAAGTCAATGGCAGGAATTACGCTGTGTGTCCGCAAAATTATTGGTAGTGCTGCGTATTTTTCCGCAATGATAATCCGCAGCGGAAATTTCCGCAGCATGTGCACAGCACATACAGATTATCATTGGGGACCATGGGGAACGTATTACCAAGCGTTTTCGCTGCGGAAATTCCGCGGCAAAAACGCTTGAAAAACGCATAGTGGGCACGCAGCCTAAAAAATTCTGAGTGAAGGTGTACATAGGCCCTGACCCTGCAAAACCGTAACCTGTGATTGGCTGCCGTGGTCAGGTGACTTGCATGTGATAATAAATTTGGAAAATTTATGTGATTGCTGGGCAGTCCGATTCTCTCCACTACACTTGATAGACTTACTGGCGAGTACGAATTGAATGATAAAGTGAAAGGCTGACGTCAGAAGAAAAATAGTTTGTGTGTATGGTGAAAAAACCCGGACCCTAGATGACTGAATGTGAAACGTGGCCGGTCTCCCCGCTTCTGTATTGCTATAACCAGACGTCCGTTTGCCTCCAGCGACTGGCCGTAAAAATATATACAGAAAAAAGTGCAGGTGCCGGCTGTGTTATACAACCAGCGCCTGCCTCTAACTGCAGCAATCGGAGGCGTTTAACCATTTAAATACCGATGTGTGGCAGGGGCGTTTAAGTGGAGCAATAGCGGTGGCGCGCTGATTCGAACGCCCCCACGCCACAATTGCTGGGTACCAAAGAGCGGCCAAGGCAGCCAGAGGTCTGTGCCATACTTGTGCCGACAGGCTCGTCTTAGGAGATCAAGACGCTCAAATGATCACAAGGTCAAGTCCCCAATAAAGAGATAAAAATGTATTATACTCCTCAAAATGGTACAAAGAAAACCAACAGCTCACCCGGCAAAAAAAGAAAGCCCTCATACGGCGAAGTTACGGCTTTATGAAGAGGGGAAAAAGACGAAAGCGGAAAAATTAAAATTGTCCCTATTTTTGCTTTTAGGAAATTGTCTCTTCAGGTAAATTTACCTAATGATTCACCCTGTGATTTTGCCTTAAAGGGGTATTCCCATCTCCAAGATCCTATCTCAATATGTAGTACAGTCATGGCCAAAAGTATTGAGAATGAGACAAATAGTAATTTTCCAAAGTTTACTGCTTCATTTTTTGTAATGGCAATTTGCATATACTCCTGAATGTCAAAGAGTGATCAGCTTAACAGCAATTACTGTACTTGCAAAGTCAATATTTGCCCAGAAAATGAACTTTAACCCCCAAAACACATTTCAACATCATTGCAGTCCTGCCTTAAAAGGAGCAGCTAACATCGTTTTAGTGATTGATCCATTAACACAGGTGTGGGTGTTGATGAGGACAGGGCTGGCGATCAATCAGTCATGATTAAGTAAGAATGACATCACTGGACACTTTAAAAGGAGGCTGGTTCTTGGTATCATTGTTTCTCTTCAGTTAACCATGGTTATCTCTAAAGAAACACGTGCAGCCATCATTGCACTGCACAAAAATGGCCTAACAGGGAAGAGTATCGCAGCTACAAAGATTGCACCTCAGTCAACAATCTATCGCATCATCAAGAACTTCAAGGAGAGAGCTTCCATTGTTGTCAAAAAGGCTCCAGGGCGCCCAAGAAAGACCAGCAAGCGCCAGGACCGTATCTTAAAACTGTTTCAGCTGCGGGATCGGACTACCAGCAGTGCCGAGCTTGCTCAGGAATGGCAGCAGGCTGGTGTGAGTGCTTCTGCACGCACTGTGAGGCGGAGACTCTTTGAGCAAGGGCTGGTTTCAAGGAGGGCAGCAAAGAAGCCACTTCTCTCCAGAAAAAACATCAGGGACCGACTGATATTCTGCAAAAGGTACAGGGAGTGGACTGCTGAGGACTGGGGCAAAGTCATTTTCTCTGATGAATCCCCATTTTCAATTGTTTGGGACATCTGGAAAACAGCTTATTCGGAGAAGAAGAGGTGAGCGCTACCACCAGTCTTGTCTCATGCCAACTGTAAAGCATCCTGAAACCATTCATGTGTGGGGTTGCTTCTCAGCCAAGGGAATCGGCTCACTCACAGTCTTGCCTAAAAACACAGCCATGAATAAAGAATGGTACCAGAATGTCCTCCAAGAGCAACTTCTCCCAACCGTCCAAGAGCAGTTTGGCGCCTAACAATGCCTTTTACAGCATGATGGAGCACCTTGCCATAAAGCAAAGGTGATAACTAAATGGCTCATGGAACAAAACATAGAGATTTTGGGTCCATGGCCTGGAAACTCCCCAGATCTTAATCCCATGGAGAACTTGTGGTCAATCATCAAGAGACGGGTGGACAAACAAAAACCAACAAATTCTGGCAAAATGCAAGCATTGATTATCCAAGAATGGACTGCTATCAGTCAGGATTTGGTCCAAAAGTTGATTGAGAGCATGCCAGGGAGAATTACAGAGGTCTTGAAGAAGGGGCAACACTGCAAATATTGACTTGCTGCATTAACTCATTCTAACTGTCAATATAACCTATTGGTACTCATAATATGATTGCAGTTATATTTCTGTATGTGATATAAACATCAGACAAACACTAATAAAAACCAGAGGCCAGCAGATCATGGGAAAATATCATTTTGGTGTCATTCTCAAAACTTTTGGTCATGACTGTAGGTGTAATAATAATATTAGCAAATATATACAGTTAGAAATGTAGTATAGTAGTTTTGATTCGCTGTCTCTTTCCTCATGTGCAGGCATTGCAGGACCTTAGGTATCCATGGATACGTCCACAGATAAAGTGAGTTAGCTAGCTGCTAGTGGTCGTAACCGTGGATACCTAAGGTCCTGCAATGCCTGCATATGAGGTAAGTGGCATAGCAAATCAAAAATACTATCCTACATTTCTAATTGGAGATATTTGCTAATATTAGGATAGGATCTTGGAGATGGGAATACCCCTTTAAGCTTCGCCCCCTTTCTCCTTGTTCTCTCATATTTACCTCTTCCCCCTGATTTTACCTCATGATTCACCCACTTTACCTCATCATTCGACTCTTTCCCCCTTTTACCTAATAATTCGTCCACCTTCATGTTACCTCATGACTTACTCCCTTATCTCATGATTCTCCCCGTTCCCCCATGTTACCTCATGATTGGCCCCTTCCCCTCCATTTTACCTCATGATTCGCCCCTTCCCCCCTATTTTACCTCATGATTCGCCCTGTTCCTTCCATTTTACCTCATGACTAGCCCCCTTCCCCCCATGTTACCTTATTATTGGCCCCTTCCCCCATTTTACCTCATGATTCTCCCCGTTCCCCCCATGTTACCTCATGATTGGCCCCCTTCCCCCCATGTTGCCTCATGATTCGCCTCATTTCCTCCATTTTACCTCATGATTGGCCCCCTTCCCCCCATGTTACCTTATGATTGGCCCCCTTCCCCCCATGTTACCTTATGATTGGCCCCTTCCCGCATTTTATCTCATGATTCTCCCCGTTCCCCCCATTTTACCTCATGATCCGCCCCCCATTCTACCTTGATTTGCCCCCTTCCCCCATTTTACCTCATGATCCGCCCCCCATTCTACCTTGATTTGCCCCCTTCCCCCATTTTACCTCATGATTCGCCCAGTTCCCCCATTTTACCTCATGATTCACCCCCATGTTACCTCATGATTCGCCCCATTCCCCATTTTACCTCATGATTCGCCCCTTTCACCCCCATTTTACCTCATGATTCGCCCCTTCCCCATTTTACCTCATGATTCGCCCCATTCCCCCCATGTTACCTTATGATTGGCCCCTTCCCCATTTTACCTCATGATTCACCCCATTCCCATTTTACCTTATGATTGGCCCCTTCCCCATTTTACCTCATGATTCTCCCTGTTCCCATTTTACCTCATGATTGGCCCCTTCCCCATTTTACCTCATCATTCGCCCAGTTCCCCCCATTTTCTCATGATTGGCCCCCCCTTCACCCCCATTTTACCTCACGATTCGCACCATCCCCCCTCAGATTTTCATGGCCACCAATATTTGGCGCTAGCATTTCACAGCAGTGAAACAGTGATCACCGTCCGGACTGAGAATGTTTTCTCACAGGATCACACCAGGACGGACGCGATCACCCTACCCACCCTTCATCCCTCGGCGCCATTATTGCACCGTGATCCCCTCTGCCCAGCTCTTGGCAACAAGCATTACTACGTCATCCTGTGCACCGGCTGTAACCCCGCCCAGAGAGCTCACTAGTGACCAATCAGCGTTTAGTACCTGACGTTGCCTCCTCCCCCCTCAGTATAGACGGTTACATATTATCAATAGTGTGCACCGGCTGTAACCCCGCCCACAGAGCCCGCCGGGCGACCTATCAGAGGTGAGCTTTACATCCGCCCCACCCATCCCGTACACTGCTGCATATTAATGAACTGCGTCAACGGAAGGCCGAGGTGTCGGGAGAGGAGGCCGGTGTCCAGCTCCGCCTTCACGGGATCTACACTTGTCAGCTGGCCGAGCCCTGCCTCTCGCTATATATACCGGGGACACCGCGCCTGGGCGGCCTGACTGCTGGGGATCCCGGTGTGTGTGACCTGCCCTCCCCAGACAAGGCGGAGGACACCCCTGTAACCCAACCATTTCTTGGCAGCGGAGCCCCCAGGTAGGAGCCTCCATTACTCCCCCTCCCCTCAGCTGAGCTCTGCTGCTGCTGCTGTCTCTTGTCTTCGGAGCTCGCACTCTTTCTGCTGCAGAAAATCGTCTTTTATTTTTTTTTCTAGCAGATCTTGTGATCAGATCACCGGCTGTAGCGGGAGACCTGGAGCACTAATCTCCAGCCATTGCACTTGTCTGCGGAGCTGGCAATCTAATAGCTGCCCCTGTGATGGGTGCAGAGCCTGTCCTCCACTGACTGATGGACCTGGTCATTGGTGCTTGCCATCAGTCTGCAGAGCTGGCAATCTAATAGCTGCCCTTAGACTTATCTGTAATGCTTTCAGGGCGATCTGTGCGCTTGCCTCCCGGGGTGCTGGCTCTTGCCTCCAGGGGCGCTTGCCCCCTGGGGCGCTGGCTCTTGCCCCCCCCCCCCCCGGAGCGCTGGCTCTTGCCCCCCCCCCCGGAGCGCTGGCTCTTGCCCCCCCCCCCCCCCCGGAGCGCTGGCTCTTGCCCCCCCCCCCCCCGGAGCGCTGGCTCTTGCCCCCCCCCCCCCCTGGGGCGCTGGCGCTTGCCTCCTGGGGTGCTTGCCCCCCCTGGGGTGCTGGCGCTTGCCTCCTGGGGTGCTTGCCCCCCCTGGGGTGCTGGCGCTTGCCTCCTGGGGTGCTTGCCCCCCCTGGGGTGCTGGCGCTTGCCTCCTGGGGTGCTTGCCCCCTGGGGGCGCTTGCAGTATATACCATGACCTTGCTCTTTGTTTGCATTCTAGTCACACTCCTGAGCTGGTCTGCAGAGCTTGCAGTCTATACTGCCATTGCCAGTACTTGTCTGGCACTTGGGCTTTTCTACTGCTTTTATCCTAATTGTTGCATTTACACTTGTCTGCAGAATCTACTCTATTGCTTGCTATTGCACCTGTCTGCAGATCTTGCAGTTCATTGTAAAATGATGAACTTGTCTGCACTGCTTGCAATCTATTTCCTCTGCATCGCTTCTGATGCCATTGTGCTCGTCTGCGGAGCTTGCTCTCCAGTTGAGTTCAGCCTAATCATTGCCCTTGCGTTTCTCTGCAGAGCTTGCACACTAATCCCTGCCAGAGCACTTGTCTCCAGATTTTGCAGTTTATCTGTGTAGCTTCCCATCTCCGATGCCATTGTGCTTGTTTGCAGTGCTAGCGCTCTAGTCTAAAATCCCACTGTAGAGCTTGCATTGGGTAAGAGCCTTCTTGCTATGTGCCTTGTACAAAGATTATGCTCAATTATTACCATTAGTGCACTTGTCTGCAGAGCTTGCAGTCTAACCTACAGGTGACCTTGTGCGTAGTACCTCTTACCTGGCGCTGATGCCACTAGTACTGCTACCTGCACTGAGCTGAATTGGTACCGCATTTCTCTAAGGATACAGATGTACCATGTCCAGTGAATGGTGCTCTCCAGCTGCAGGGAACCAGCTGTCCCGGCATGCTGGAACTTGTAGTGTTGGATCACCTGCAGGGCCACAGATGCAGATGGCTCAGTGGTTTCCAGTTGAGGTCAGCTCTTATCTTTCATTGGGAGGTGCTTTATAAGGTGTAGGTGCCTGGGTTTGCCAGCAGAGCTTGCAATCAATTGGGTTGTGATGACTGCGGAGTCCAGAGGTAACCCGCAGCTTGTGAAATGCGTTGCATCACACGTGCTATTCTTGCCATAAAACGGGGCCATTCTTTCATCAGTCCCAGGTTCATGACTATGTGGTTCTCCCATATATGTGCTTCTATTACAGCTGGCAGATACTGTGGATGGGGCAAATCCAAGAAGCCGGGTGCAACTGGTGACCAACTTCTTGGATTATTTTCTTACCTTGTTGATTTTTGTTGCTTTTCTCATAAAGAACATGGCTTGAACTTGATCCAACAAGTATCCCGATTTCACTTTTGCTTTTAGCGCCGGATTTATTATTGTTCTGTCCATTATTTATGTGGTGCTGACATTCCCCTGCGAGGCTATGCCCCCAGGAGGGTCACCGGCCAACCCGGGGCCTGCTATAGGATCTATTGCTCCGTGATATCTTGCCCTGGTTGGCATCTCTATAATGTCTTTGGGATGACAATCTCTCCTTTTCACTCCCTATAGGTGTTTTATATCTTAACCTCCTTGAACAGACCACCCCAGTGAAGCCCAGGGGTTTGGGTATTTGGTGCTGTGTTCACACAATGCAGGTTTATACCAAGAGTGCGGTAAACTCGACACTTCTGGAAAATTGTGGCAAAAAAAGCCACGTGTGAACACCAGCCTTAAACTTCTTGCTGATTGACCATAAGGATGGAAATGTATCTGTACCTTGTGTTGGGTCCACTGCAAGGTCTCATGGGATGAAAGCAGTGAGTTATGCACCCCTTAGATTTAGGGCACTTGGTCCACCCTGATGAGTGGTCCATACAGGGGTCCTACACCACCTGCTTTCCCTTGTGGCTCCTGACATAATGTGTCGTTTCCCTTTAACCAAATCTAAAAACTTGCGGGAGCTGAGTTTATGCCCTGGGTATATACCTGGCGCTGATTTGCCTCTGACCACTGGCTAATTATAGACCCTGCGGTCAGAGGTTTTGCTTAGAAGTCGCCACTGATCCCCACTCTTATTCCTGGACAGCCGGGTGGAATGACCCTACATTGTCCCAGTGGATCCTCTTTACCTGTCGGACAGTTTGGACCCTTCAGAACCTTCCCGGATCAGTATTTCTCGCTGCCCCATGGAGCAGAGCCCTGCTATACAGCGGTGCGGTGGTCCATGTCCTCTTCTCATTGCTGTGTCAATATTGATACGTTGTTGCTACATTGTTACATTCTTGTTACACTGAATCTATTCACTATCTAGTATCTAATGCGGTTGAGTTTGTCATTGTGCACATCTCGCGCTAATCCCATTGATGCCCATTGCATAACCCCCCCCCCACCCATCGAGATTTAAGAATGTAATTCAGCTCTGCTGCATCCACACGTGTCTGTGTGCGATGCTCTGCGTGCCGTATTGTCGATTGCCTATGCTCTCGGCAGCCCCTCTGTTTATATGGTGGGTACGTGACGGCGCACCTCCTCTTTGCAGCAGCGGCTGCACGAACATCGCCGGTGTAAGTGCTGATTCAAGGTTATACACGGCTCCAGCTGCGATTTCTGCATTAACCCCGTAAATGACGTGCCCATAGTTCTGCTTCATCACCACAGCCGGTCGTACTCTTCGTGCCGTCTGTATACCGAGGGCTCCGGTGTGAATCCCTCCAGTGTCCACAATGACCTTGACGGTGTGATCTGCACCGTCCCGCGGCTCCGGTCCTACGTCAATGGCTTTATTACAGCGGATGTTAAGTTGCTGCCTATAAAGGGCTGAGATGATGACGGCTCTGCGGTGCGCTGGATGCTGAGGAGCTGTACTGACCCTACTAACGACTCCGCTCCCGCTGCTCAATGTGTCAGCGAGGCACGGGGCTCAGGATGCCTCTCGTCATTTACTGCCTTTCAATGACTGTATCCCAGTCATCCACTGGGAACCAGTCTGGCCTCATTCCTCTGTGACTCAACCCCCCCCAGTAAGCGCGATTACTAAATCATGCATTGCTACGTAAAGCCTGAGATCAGACTGCCGATGTGCGGATACTCGCACTGGGGAGCGGAGTTCATGGGCCACAATTTAGAAAAAAAATTTTCCCCCCTTTTCCAAAAGTCCTCATCCCCCAAGAACATCTACAGATAAGTCTGAAAAGTTTATGGATTTGGGAAACCACTACTACTTTCTTCCAAAAAACAGCTCCACGCCGGTCTACAGGATGTCACTGGTACTGCAGCTCGGCTCCACTGAACGGAATGGGGCTAAGGTGCAACACCGCACCTGACCTGGGGGCAGAAGTGGCGCTCTGAAAGCAAATATCTAGTCTTATACTGCATTGAGGGTTCACTTTATTTTTTTTGCAATCTGGTTTTGGTCAGGAAAAAAATTAGAGCTCCCCACCCCATCAACCATATATAGGGAACTCTGATGTAACTTATGGTCTCGTCAATATACCATTTTGCATGTTCAGGAAGCTGAGCGATGAGATGCTGTAGGGGGGTCCCCACACTATAGGGTCCACTATAGGGTGAGGACATCACACCTACAGCTTCCTGGATCTGCAGTAACTGTGTGCTCACATGTCCTTGTGATCAGCACATTTTCACGAGGATTCTCTCCATCAGAAATGGACGTGACGCTTATTGACTGCAGAGTTTTCTGATCCGTGTGAATAAGGCTGCACAGGATGGGGAGGTAGGAGGAACATCTGCACCATAAAGAGTGGGGACCTGGAGAAGCGGAGGGCACGGACCTTGCTCACTCCGCTCCCCTATAACCTGCGTCCTCGGCATGCCTCTCTTCAGGCCCTGGGGGTGGGGAGTGGGGGGGGGGTGGGCTGGATGTCGATGTACTCTCAGCTGGTGACGTCACTGGACATGTGAAGGACGACTTCTCATCCTCCATCAGATATGATGCTCTGGACATCAAACCTCTGCAAGGACCACGTGCCCCAGCTCCTAGCATGGGTCTGTTTTGTAGGAGGATGATGGGTATAGTTGTAGTGGTAACAATGAGGACCACAGCACAGTGCCAGATCTTATAACCAGCGAACCCCTTTGACTTTTATAATGGCGTCTGTTGGGTTCAGCTGCGGCGTACGTTGCAAGGACTGTAAGAATAGTGCCGCATGTTGCACTAATCGTCCTGGCAAATACGACAGAATTTATGATGGAGGATTGTAATGGCACCTAAGACCACATTGGGAGTTGTAGTTTCGGCTGGCCCCGTCCACACTGGATTAGATTACAATATGTCCGCCTGCTCCGTGCGCAGGTGACTGTGCACTTGAAGACTTGCTCCGGCCGTCTTCGCTCTTGCTTAGTCATTTCTTGTCTGGCGATGACGACTCTTCCCAGAACGCTGTATAATATATGGTTGCTGCTTTTTGTTAACACTTCGGCACGTCTGCACCCGGCTGGCACCTTGTCCCTCTGTGTGCCCCTGCTCACGTCGTATACATCGCATTGCTATCATAACTTCCAAAAATACAGCGAGCTTTGCCGACTTTTCCAGTTGTGGCGTAATCCAATCTCTGCAGAAGTAGGTCACTAGACGAGCGGCCGGTGGGGATGTTGCGGCTTTTTCTTCTTGGTTGTTTGTTCTGGCAGTCTGTATTATTCCGGATCGGCTGCTGATAGCTGGCATCTTGCCAGAGCCAATACATGGCCACTTAAAGGGCATCTCCACCTTGTGTGAAAAACTCACTAGTAAAATAGTACTTTGACATATTTATCTCCTCTCATAGATAGAAAATCTGCAAATCACTTAATGTTTTACCCCTGAAAAATCCCTCCAAAGTGCCGGCCACTAAGGGGGGTCTCCCTTGTGTGTAACATGGTGCCCAGTGCCTGAGTGGCATCCACGCTGTCCGCAGAAATGCCTAGAAGGATAATGAAGACGAAGCGGTTTATCCTCTCTGCTCCTGCGCTTCTGTCTACAAACCTAACAGAGGCCATTGGAGACCCAAGGCATGTTTGGGGAAAGTTCCAGCACCTATAGTGCAGGGAGAATGTTGGTAAAAGTAAGCAGAAAGCTAGACTTTTAAGTCGGCAATGTCATTTCAGTAAAGTTTGACTCGTCTTATGCCCAGTGCAGAGTACTTTATTTGCCTAAAAGGTTTTGAACGTGAGAAATCTCCCCAAAGTCCCAACAACTCCTTACTGTTCCAGTGCAGTCTGTCCCTAGCAGCAAAGATGCCAAGATGGAATATACAAAGTGGTAGCTGGTCCTTATCGCTCTTGCTCTCCTACCTGTCAGACTACATGCAGGTATAACCGAGAGGCTGGCATTCAGTGGCAGGAGCAGTGACTACTGGGATCTAAGGGAGAGGAGGTCTCGGCACCTGTAGTACTGGTGGAATGTTGATGAAAATGAACCGCCCACCCATAGAATGGATGGCAAGATACGGAGCAGCCGCAGTTCTTGGACTTATTAGACTAGTATGTGCACCAAAATCAGTTTTAACGAACGGGTAATGTGAACAAGGCCATTCTTTTCAGGATTGTTGTGCTTCGTATCACCGGGGGGGGGGGGAAGGAGCGACAAACTCCAGATTTGTTTGGATTTGAACACCGGACAAGAGCATTGTAAGGTAATCTACCCACTGAGCCACTGTGCTGCCCACAGGACTCCACTCCCCTCTAAATGACCCCTGAATGGTCCACAGATATCTCAGTAGGACTGGTGCTCCCTTGTGCTTGCGCCTTGCGGTCATTGGATTGTAAGTTTCTGGGGCCGAGGCTAATGTCTGTGACTACTTTCCCTGTATTATGTCCCATAAAGATCTAAAAGGATCTTTTATATTAACCTTCATACTTGAATAAACTACTGTGACCCTCCAACTGCAGACAGTGCCTTAGTCTGTGCGGGTTCATCTTATTCTGGTTCACACCGGCAGTAGCCTCGGTGCTGTCTGCTTTGGCACGGCGGCGGTTAATACTTGAAATGCTTTTGTAATGCTGCTTTTTTAGCAAAAAAAAGTGAAGGAGTCATCGGTTTCTGTCATCCCGCCGGCCGGCACATGACTGCACACAGCACAGTTCCCCTTCTCTCCAGCCAGTACCCACGGATGAAGATTGTGACAGAAGGGGCTTGGGAAGAGCAGCCGTCACCCCCCCCCCCCCCAAATATGCAGAATCGGATCCTGGTACTAGTCATTCTGTCCTTCATCTGCACTGAGCAAAGAGGAATCGGGAAAGAGGTGACACGCAATCTACAGCCCGAAACGCGTCATTGGGGTTCAAACACCTGTTTGTTTTTTTGTTGTTGTTTTCCAGAAGGTCTATACAGCAGGATGTGAGTGGTGCACTTGTCCTCTATAGCCTTGAGGGTAGTTGAAATTCGCTAGTACGACCCAAAATGCGTGAGTGCTGCACGGACATCTGGTTGCTTAGTGATCTTTTCTAGAAGGCCTATATAGCAGGATGTGCTGCACCTGTCCTTTATAGTCTGGAGGGTAACTGGAATGTGATATGCAGCCCAAAATGCATCAGTGGCTCAATGTTTTATTTTTTTTTACGAATTTTTAGCCTGTAAATTGGATATGCAAATGCAGAACATATCCCTTATGCCCCCAGTCCGCACTATAACGCATTTTACATCAATATTACATCGGCAGAACTTGCATTCCCTACAGTTCGGCTGAGCCGTAATTGGATCATCATAGAACTATAGATGTGCTACTAGGACCATGGGGGTCCTGTGTATTAACTCTGCGGTAAGAAAGCTAAAATGCACTCCTATGATTGATCTGTAAAGCAGGCTTTAGAGCTGGTGCAGCCCAAAACGCGTCAGTTGTCCACCATGATGTGGATCAGGAGCTCTGAGTATCTGTAGTGCAGCCATTTTCAGTTTCTCTCATCCGCTTTTGTATCTGGATCTTTAATGTTACATCTGCAGAGTCATAGGGCTGATGCCAGCGAGGGAGCTGATTAGGCCTCTTGTTTTTCCTATCTATATATCACAGCCCTGAGCCTCCGCAGCTACAAGTCCCAGCGTGACCTGCGTTAGACGCAGTGCCAACGCCTGAAGAGCCAAGACGTGCCGTGCAGCGTCCTGGGATGATGGGATTAGTGGTCCCCGTGTACGCAGGATGCATGAGACGTGCCGATTTCATTTATTTTGCACTACTTTATAATATCCCTTTTAAATGACCGGTTCAACACTGCTACATACAAGATCTCTGCTACCTGTCAGTGTCTCTAGCTCCTCTCGCAGGTGCACCCGTGGACCAGGGCTCTCTTCTGCTCACATGTCTGCTTTCTAATGTGGATTTTTGCATCACAAATCTGAGGCTGACACCGGATCTGTGCGTCTGCTGTGCAGCACGTGGATTAGCCCGATTATCATTCGGCGAGGCTAAACGTTGCTTTTTTTTTTTTAGTAGCGCTCTACTCAATTCTGCAGCATTTGTTTTCTGCGGTACAGATCCTAATCCGGTCGGGTTTTAGAAACCCCTATCACATGGGTGGGATGTGACATCCAAGCTTACATGTATACCATGGCGTAGCCCTGTTGATGGATCAAGCTCTGCGCACTGAGGCCCAAATCGATCGCCCAGACTACGGAGCAGGAACTTTCCCTATGTTCGAGCCTGCTGAGCGGTGTCCGGACCCCCGAGACGTTCTCCTGAGCCCCTTCACCACTTGGTGTAAATGGCGCTCTTCTCCTAAATCGGCGCTGTTTTCTCTTGATCCTGCTCCTCTCCATTCCTGTGATATGGGCCTTTCTTCCCTATAGAGAAATCTGCTCTCTCTAGCCAAATGGGTGTGATCATCTTGCAGAGAAATTGATCACCACACCCATTTGGCTAAAAGGACTCCATTTTTGTACAGCAAAGAAGGGACCATAACTCTGGAACGGAGAGGCACTGTAGAAAAAGAAAAAGTACACCGGATTCAGGAGAACAGCGACATTTACACAAAGTCAAAAAAATAAAATATATTTATGGCAAGTGACCCTATCCTATTAAAAAGGGCAAACAGGAGTAGAACAAAAGCCGTTTCTCTCCATACCAGCCCCACACTTGTCCACGGGTTGTCTGGTGTTTTGTAGCTTCTGTGGAGCTGACTTGTAATACCAGACACAACCTGTGAGCAGGTGTGGTGCTACTGGAAGAAAGTAGCTATGTATTTGAGACTTGGGGAACCCATTTTGACCTACTGGTGTGTCAGGTGATTGGCGTGCATGATGGATTGGTTTCCGGGATCGATAATCGGTGCCACCTGTCCCGCATGGCAGCTTGACATCTGTCGGGGAAAGCTTGTTGCCTGCGTAATGGCAGACGTGCAAATGGGACTGATTCCCATGGTGGCCTCCTGGTGTTTGGCCTGTGTAGAGATGGGTTTTATACGGGGTGGGGGGCATCACTCCAGGGGACGGTCCTGCTTCAGCTATCCGAATATTATCAGCTGACGGACATTAACTCTTCCCATTCCATTCCTGTAGTGACAGGTGGCAGTGTTGATCATGACTGGCTACACTACTCCAAATTATTTTTTTTAATTTTTCAACCTTTTTACAATCTCAATCTCCGCTTGCTGCCAGCAAATGAGAGCTTTTCTTGCTGACCTAGAGCTTAAACCCTGTCCTGACAACTCTTGCCTGGACTAAAACGTCAGGCACTTGGATAATGAAGGTTTTTCTTTAAGGAAATTCTCACGAAGGCCACCCCTTTATTTTTTATAAAAGGAGTCGGTGGATGACAGAAATCTGGCGATCAGCTGGTGTCGCTAAGAGTGGCTGCTTCTAGGTGTACGTTTATCCAGCAGTGGCCACTGCAGGTGAAATGTGGTATTACAGCCTGACGAGTGCAGGTCTACTAAAGCGAGTGTGCTTTCTGGTACATGGGTTCTTCTCAGGACTCTCTGAGGCCACGGCCCCACTATCGGTATTCGGCCCCACTATCGGTATTCGTCCAGTATGTTGTTTTTTTTTCCTCAGGAGTGGGAGCCAAAAACTGGTGAGGAACAATCCGAGAAAAGGTATAATGGAAACAAGTCACCAATTCTGCATTTATCACCCACTCCTGGTTTTAGCTCCCACTCCTGAGAAAAAATACTGATAGTGGGGCTGTGGCCTAACAGGCAATGAGGACTGAGAAACCTGTACTAGTGCCCCTCCAGTTACTGGGTATATTCCTATTTGGAAAAGGGGTCCTTGGGTCCCTACAAGCCTTCTGGGAGTGGATGCCCCCCAATATCTACACTAGTGGCACAATGCAGTCAGCTGCCAATAGGGGGTCCGTTATCTTGGTTTGGGGTCTGTGATCCTCGCATCATCCTGACACGGTGCTGTTTTCTCGCTCATGTTCAGGCTCGCTCGCCGGTTTGTCATCTTATTGTTACAGGCACACATGTCTGTCCCATGTCATTGCCGAAGAATGCAGCTGCTGGATCGGACACCGGTGACTGTGCCGCATTGGACTCCCCGGGGCGACTGACCTCATGTAGTCAGCAGTTGCCTGCGATGTGTCGGGATGACCCCAGCGCTGTGTGGGCCGGGCTTCCTGGTCGGGGTACAGCTGGGTGATGGCCGTAACGGGCGGTGACCCGGCTTCCCCATGCTACTTGAGGGTTAGTAATCCAGCAATAAACCAGTAATTTTTTCACAGAGAATCTGCAGCTTCTTTCCGGTGTGTACATGCTGTAAGCCTTCGCTCCCATATGACTTTTTTCCATTGTGACACTTCCGCACAAAATCCGCGACGGGGAATATCACGGCAGATTTGTCGCACATTTACCCGAGTGAAATTTACATGTTCGCTTTTCTTTGTGGACTTTCTTGGCAGCAAATTGAAATTTTTGTGAAACCTCAAATCCACAATGGAGAACGTTGATGCCCGTTTCTCCTGTCAGCTGCTGTTGATTTCTGGAGGGCAAATCTACCTCTGTAGTGAGTGATACTGTCGGCTACACCTGTATATTGCCTCCCCGGTGCTGGTGTATGCTGGTGTCTGCAGCTCTGGTGCTGTGCGCAGCTGGTGGTGCTGCAGTGCAGATGTCCTCGCTGCACTTTCCAGGCGACGCTCTGCCGACTAAGTATTATTACACCGGCTCTGCAGCCTCAGATCCATTCATTGCTGCGCCGCATGATCACAGGTTCACCTGGAAAAATAAAACGCCTGTGTGCAAGAGGATTTTATCTGCATTATTGCACTATTTATTGAAGCCATTAGTGCACTTAATTCTGCTTTCCAGAATGACAAATGCACTTGTTTCTTCCCTGCACCCCTCCTCTAACTGGGTGTCAGTCTTCACTGTTTTTGGCTCTTCTATTCATGAACCCGGGAGAGCTGGATGAACACCTCTATGGATGCTACAACCTTTTCACCTTATGTTGCCTATACTATTGTGACTATTAACTACGGATCTCTAAAATCCGTCACTGTACAGATTATCCAGTGGTCCCCAACCTTTTTTGCACCAGGGACCGGCTTGAAGCAAGATCATTTTTCCATGGCCCAGCAAGGAGGGGGTGGGGTGGGCGGGGCTTTGGTCATATGGGGGCGGGGTAATGGAGGGATTTGAAGTTTAGTGCATACTTATCATATAGTGTAGACCAGGTCCCCGCCAGGAGCTATGCCAGGAGCCCCACATAATGTGCTGTGCCAGGAGCCGCATCACTGAGGCCCCATCACGCCCTGCAGCAGGACAGGGCAGCTGTCCTGACAGCTGCTGTTCAGCTGCATTTACTTCATCCCAGGGGCGGACACAGACTGTAGTGGGCCCCTGTGCAAGAAATTTTTGGGGGCCCCCCCCCCGCCCTTCATAAGGCAACAAAGTTATGTAAACATAACCCCCCCCATGTGCATCTCTCACCCCCCCCATGTGCAGCTCACCCCCGTGCATCTCTCATCCACCCCCCGTGCATCTCTCATCCACCCCCCGTGCATCTCTCATCCACCCCCCGTGCATCTCTCATCCACCCCCCGTGCATCTCTCATCCACCCCCCGTGCATCTCTCATCCACCCCCCGTGCATCTCTCATCCACCCCCCGTGCATCTCTCATCCACCCCCCGTGCATCTCTCATCCACCCCCCGTGCATCTCTCATCCACCCCCCGTGCATCTCTCATCCACCCCCCGTGCATCTCTCATCCACCCCCCGTGCATCTCTCATCCACCCCCCGTGCATCTCTCATCCACCCCCCGTGCATCTCTCATCCACCCCCCGTGCATCTCTCATCCACCCCCCGTGCATCTCTCATCCACCCCCCGTGCATCTCTCATCCACCCCCCGTGCATCTCTCATCCACCCCCCGTGCATCTCTCATCCCCCCCCCGTGCATCTCTCACCCCCCCCCCCGTGCATCTCTCACCCCCCCCCCCGTGCATCTCTCACCCCCCCCCCCCGTGCATCTCTCACCCCCCCCCCCGTGCATCTCTCACCCCCCCCCCCGTCCATCTCTCACCCCCCCCCCCCCCCCGTCCATCTCTCACCCCCCCCCCCCGTCCATCTCTCACCCCCCCCCCCCCGTCCATCTCTCACCCCCCCCCCCGTCCATCTCTCACCTCCCTCCCATGTGCATCTCTCATCTCTCCCCACTCCTAGTTAATTGTATTTAAAAAAAAAATAAAACTTGTTATACTTACCCCCATGCGATCCCTGCAGAATCCTGGCGCTCGTCCAAATCGCTGACACCAGGTTCTCCTGACTTCCGGCCATGTGACGGCGCCGTCACATGACCGGAAGTCAGGGGAATCATGAAGGCGCTGCTGCAGCAGCGCAGCGCTAAGATGTCCCGGACCCGGCGCCTAGCATGCGGCCGGGGGCCCCATGAGGAGAGAGACTCACAAGAGGGGGGCTCCGAGGGGGCTCCTACCGGCCGGGCCCCATACTGGAGTCAGGGCAGTCATGCCCTGATGGCGGCCCTGCTGGAGGCTGGAGGGGCCCCCTCTCCCCGCGGACCGGCTGAAAAACCCCAACGGCCCAGTCCTGGTCCGCGGACCGGCGGTTGGGGACCTCTGGATTATACAATGTAGAAAATGTGACCTTACGACTTATACCTGGCACTCTAGTCACATTCAAAGCTGCATCGAGGTTTGATTTAACGTGCCTTTTCTATTCTCCTCTTTGACCTGTCTGAGCCCTTTATTACAAATCGTCCTACATTGTCTGATGTGAAAATCTTTTATTACCCATGATGCACTGCTCCAGCACGGCCGTGTTCAGACACAATGGACTTGTGCGGCTGACGGTGCGATCTGGTGTTCTGTTTACTGGAGATAATTATACTTTAGAAGATGATAACCGCGTGTCACGTGTCTGCTTAATACACTTCAGGCCACATGCGTGTTTTACAAGACTGCAGCAATTATACAAGACCGAGCCTGCAATGGCGGGTTTTTTCTTCTTCCTTTTCTGGGAAGGAAGGGTGAATGTGTGGTAATTATAATGGTGCAGTGATGTCAGTCTGTGATTTGGATGATGTCACAATGAGTGTTGTGAGGTCACTCAGTCTGATTGGCTGGTGATGTCACTGAGAGCAGTGAGATCAATCTGATTGGATGCTGATGTCACAATAGGGGTAGTAAGGTCACAGCCTTTGATTGGATGGTGAGGATGTCACACTGAGAGCAGTGAGGTCACAGCATGTGATTGGATGGTGAGGTCACATTCTGGATGGTGATGTCACACTGAGAGCTGTGAGGTCAGTCTGTGATCGGCTGGTGATGTCACTGAGAGCAGTGAGGTCACACACTGTAGGTGACCTCTGACGTTCTTATCTAGATGACCCTCACCCATATGGTAAATGTCAGCAGAGACGCTCCTGAGCCGCCTTTGTACCTGGGGTGTTTTGGGCTCATCGGAGGGGTTTCTCCTCTCACGTGAAGCGCTTCCTTTTTTTCTGAGAAATCTTCCAATGTGCAGCGAGCCAGAAGAGATCTGGAATAATTGCGGAAACCTGACTCTGTCCTGGATTTGTAAGACATTTGTAAACCACAAGCCCTGGCAGACGTTCCTTTATTTGCTCTGGTCGATTCTTGGGACTCATCACAGATTGTGTTGCGAGCCTCTGGCCGTGTCCCATCCTCTGGCATCTGGTCTTGGCTCACCTGCACGTCGGGCCGCTCAGTAATGCTGCGGGTTAATGAAGCTTCATCGTTTAATGTGAACATGATTGTAGAATAGGCAAATATTATTATTTCATTACTTTTTGCTGTTTTTTATATCTGGATAACTCCTTATGTTTATTCACCTAAACCTGTAAAACCATCTTTAGGGTTGTTTACGTGTTTTTGCCTTCAAACTTTTTTAAAGAATTTTTTAATTGTGCAGGGTCCTCAGTACAGGACCCTCCTCTATTATCCAAAATGCAGAGCGGCTGCAAAGTGTCTTTTCTCTTATGTCCTCTTGTTGTAGCGATCGATGATCTAACTAGCATCTACGTCATTTCCATCTTTTGGGTTCCCCTATGTTGAGTACGGGGTTCTGCCGTTTCTGTAACTTTCATACAAATGGAATAGAGGAATAGAGAGAGACATGAAGTTGAACAAAAACCTTCCCAGGAATCTGGTCCATTGGCCACGTGAAGAGCCATCTCTGGAATCCTCGTGGTGCCCATCTTTTCTGCCATGGAGGACCATTAATGACTGAAAAGTCCCATATTTTATTTTTGTTTGTTTTGCATGTGGCAATTTTTGTTGTACCCATAGAAATGGAGAGCCATGTATGTGTGTCCACCTCAATATCTGACCGTCCCCGTCGGGGGCCCGTTTTCGAGATTGACATGGCCTATTGACGAGAGTTTAATGGTCCAGATACGATATTTGTGAATGTCGCCAATCCCTTTTGCCGCAGCCCCTGGCACCCTGACAGGCATGTGCCCGGCACATGATGAATTGCCGGAGTGAGCCGGTTATTGGGGATATAATCAGAAGGGATAACGCTGACTCTTCCCATCATCAGGTTATCTGGTTGTGTAATAGTCTGAAAAGCTCCACACAAGCCGTCCTGACCCCGAGAAGAAGATCCTGGCATTTTGGTGAACTCCATGTGCCCTCTACTAAATTTAACCCTCTGATACACAGCAAATATAAGCACCTTCTTGTCTCCGCACCTGAGTTTTTTTTTTTTTTTTTTTTTTTCTTCATTATTCGGAAGCTTTTAGCAGACGCTCAGCAGACGTCCGAGAGCTGCTATCTGCCGAAGACGAATATTCAATTACTTCAGATGGAAAGCGATGACCTCATACAATGCAAGAAATGATTTCCAGTGCGCGGCACCGGCACGGACACTGCAGCGTTCAACTGATTGCCCTTGTGTGCAACCGCTCACCTAAACGTAGATTGTCAGCAGATTTCTCCCTATGAAACCTGTAACCGTGCCGGGTGATAAAAATTTCTTTTCACGTAGATAAAGTCTGTTTTTTTTTTTTTTTTTTTTTTTGGGTCCTGCTGAACAAACTGTAACTAATTTTTTTTATTCTTCATACAAATTGGATTGGGCTGGTTCCTAATTGGGCAATGCAACACTGAAAACCCACTACTGCGCGGTGCAGTCTGAAGTGGCGCATGCGTAATGACTCTCTACTGTGGGCAATGGCCTCGCTGAGGTACTGGACATGCGCCACTCCAAAATACCTGGGGTATATCAGTGTGGCTTTGCACTCCCATACCTACACAATGCAGTCTGAAAATGGTGCATGCGCAGCACCTCCTCATTGCCCCCAGCAGAGAAAACCGCTGCGCATGCTCCACCTCTCCTCATGATGGTGCTCGGTACCACTGACTGACACTGGTGGGAGTCGGGGAGGGTTTAGTAAGGAGGCAGAATATTGCTTGGATTCACCCTATATCCCCTCCACTGGGTACTTGTGAGCAAAGTGCATGAAGGAATTTTCTTTTCAAAATATATCTGCTCTGAGAAAAGATTTAAAGGAAATTGACAATTTTTTTTTTCTCCCTTAAATATGTATTTGGGGCTAAAACTTTTTTCGCAATTGGGTTACATTAAAAACTTCACACCGTTTGCCTTCTGTAGCCCATGTGCTGCAATAACTACTGCTGGCTGCAGAACAAGTTATCTGCGAATCTGTCAGTGAGTTTGTTCTGACAGTAGTTTAAATATTGTCTGTCCCTTTTTTTTTTTTTTTTGTTGGTCTTCTTCTTCTGAGCTTTTCTGTGATTTCTGACCTCCAGAAAACATCAAGGTTGAGCTGCTCTTTGTGGTCATAAATCAGCAGAGAGGAGCTCTGAACCGTCCATCAGAAGGGGCTCACTGATGAATTCTCAGTTACTTCATTCTACAGCCAGAATTTTTACCCTAAGATGCATGGATTTAAATGGGATCTATGATTTCAACAAACTTTGCAAAAGTCAATAGTACAAGCGATTTTTATATGTTTGTAATATATCTCATCAGAGAAATGTTTTCTCCACTTATGAGTCTCTTCGTCTTGGGTTTTACCTAATAGCTCTCGCACAACCCTTCTGAAGTCATTGAATTAAGGAACAAGGGTTACTCTCCCATGAGGACTGATATGGATGAAGATCTTCAGAGCTTTAATGCCTGCTATATCTTGCCATCATGCTCCATGACTGTGTACCTCCTCATGCCTGTGTTCTTCTGTCTTGCATAGCCTCCTACTGTCATTTTCCAAAACCATTTTTTAAAACCATATATTGCAATCTGCCTTTTCTTTTTGACTCCCCACGTTTTTTGATCTGATATGTGCAGAAGTGGAGCCTTATTTCGATCCACGGTCTGCATACGTTGAGAACTTTCCCAATTCCCACAATGCAAAAAATTGCAGTTCTAGCAAACTCTGCTTCCTGACCTCACTACAAACTAATATTTATCTGAGGAAATATCTTAAAAATGCCAGAGCAGGGCTTTCCCGCAGCGAACTCCATTCCTGTGTGAAAGCCCTCTATTGTCCGCTGGTAAGCGGCGGCTTTACCGCTGGTAATAGCCGCATTGTGCTCTCGGCTTCGGAACTTTTCATTCAAGAGTTGTTTTTGTCAACAGATTAATTGTTTGGATTATTCTTGTAAAGGCCTCTTTTCACACATGTTGGTTTTGGATCTGGGTGTTGGTATTTGACTACTAAGAGGAGTGGGAAGATTAAAAGAACTTTCCAAATGATCTCCGGAGAGGTCGCTGTCCTCTTGTCAACAGTCCTTCACTTCATTATTAGGTTTAAAAAATACATCTATTAGGACCTCAAATAGAAATGTTTTTACAACCTCCATAGAAATGGAGCAGAAACCTCAAATTGCCAACGAAGGGCTGTAATGGCCACTCCAGAATCTGAGGTTGATTTCTTAACCCCAACCTTTTGGTCACCACCTTTGGACTTCTCCATCATGGTATTGTGCTCATCCTTTGGTCTGTGACTTCCATCATTGGTGCTCTGCAGAAACTTTCAAATAAGGGCTTATATTGTAAAGGCAACCTCTGTCCATCTGCCAATTTGGTTCCTTTACATATCCTTTTATAAGGGGATCCATGCTCCGCAACCTTCCCTCTAAAATTAGAGGTAAACATGGCTCCTGTGTCTCGCTAGGTGTGGGAAAGACTATCTAAATGCAACGCGAAGGGAAGAGGGAGAGGAAGCCCAAACACTAGGGCAAAAGGGAGAGTGGAGACACCTAGGCAGATCTAATATCACCCTGCCTACCCTACGTCCCTATATCTGTTCCACACTTATCGCCAAGCGGGACCCTAAACCCTGGATGACTCTAGCACTTGGGCCTAGATAGGGAAGGGGAGGGGTGAGCACTGGTCAGGCCCCACTAAAGACAACAAGATAGACAGACAAACAAAGAGGATTAACTTGGCTTGAGCAGACACCAGAGGAGTAACGCCAACTGTCCTCCAAGGGCACCAGAGAAGATGCCAGCCGACTGCTAGTTCTCCAAGCCTGTACATAGAAATATCACCGGCGATTGCCTGGAGCAAACTGAGGGTTTTTAATTCCCATGCATGGGTGTGTCAATCAGCTGCAGGAGGGAGGTTGCTGCTGGGTCTTAAAAGAAGGATTAAGAAGGTGTCTGCAATTCCAAGCGCAGTGACCTTCTACAGCTAGATCCAGAGCGACTGTCTATTACACCTGTGACATCCTGTTCGGGAGGGCTTCAGTGGCTTTTTTTTTTTTAATACATGGACAGCCATACTTTTGCATGGCTTGTCGTGACTTTCCCTGGCAAGGCCAGTTAAACACAATTAATGCTAACTAATAGAAATCCATAGGTTAGACCCGAGGTACTGCAAAAAAAGAGATCTACATGCTGCTTCGGCTTAAGATGACCGTACCCTCCTCACACATTAGATCATTGGTGGTCTAACTTGTCGGTTGACCATCTGATTTATATGGGGCTGTGAGTATCAGAAGGTCTAGCGATTGGTCCTGCTTTAGCACAGAAATTCTCTCTAGGCTGATACAACGGCCATACCCTCTGGTGGGAAATCTATTCCAGCTTTGTTCTAGTCTCAAAGTTTCTTTTCATTTTCTGCATTGCAAAATATTGCATATCATCCACCGGAAGTGTCGCGGGCCGTTCCGGCTTGTTGGGACTCCTCACCTGGTCGGAGGTGTTCAGCAAGAACCCGTAGTGAAATGTTTGATGGTAATGAGACCTGACTCGGCAAATGGGCTGGAAATAAAATATTGTGATTAGCAGAGCCCTCCTGGACAGGACTCGCGCCCCCACTATGAGGCTTGTGCCGCGGCCTGGAGCTGGTTCCCAGATGCTCCGTGCATATCAAGCCGTCACATAAGGGAGGAATTGGCTGATAGCTGTGCGTTATAATGCAAAGAAGGTACAGAGGAAGCCTGCCAGGGGTGCAACATTTCTTCATGAATAAACTCAATTTTATTTAAATTTTTTTTTTTTTTTTTCCTTTGCCTTAAACTGATTGTACAAAATTCTTCTACAACCTCTGAATGATTACTGAAACTTAAAACTTAAGAGTAAGAAGTCCCAGGAGTGTGGGGACAATTCTGCTGATCCTTGCAGAGAACGGCGCAATGGATGGACTTTTGGAGACTGGAGACCATTTTAGCCACATGGGACCGTAAGAGGCTATGTTCACACTAAGCGTTTTTTTTTTTTATGCATATTTTCTGCTGTATCTTACAGTACCAGCAAAGTCTGAGATTTCAGAAATCTCATGCACACAGCTTGGGTTTTTTTTTATCAGGATTTTGTGCTTTGCGTGTTTTTTTTTTTTTTTTTGCAGAATAGAGCATGTCCCTTCTTTCAGTGTTTTTCGCCCATTGGAAGTAATGGGTGGTGAGAGAATGCACCAAAAAAACCGCAGGTGTCAGGTTTTGCAGTGTTTTTATTGTGCCAAAACCTGATGGAATAGAAATGAGAGGTGTTTTTTTTTTTTTTTTTTTTTCACTAAACTTTATGTACATGCATAAAGAGACAAAAGGACAGTGGAGGGGGGAAAAAAAACGCAACAAAATCCTGAACAAACCTTCCTGGCAAGAGATCAGGTTTTGCTGCTGAAAAAAAACGTGAACATGGCCTAAGGCTGCTTGCAGATGGAAATGCTACCTGTCCCTTATTACACTTGTCGGGTGGACATGTGATAAAGATTATATTTCCTGCCCAAGTCTGGACCCTCAGATATTGTAATGTTTGTCGGAGCAGCCATAAAGGGGGAGCGGTGTGGGGTAATTATTTCTAGATTATTTTCTTTACTACTTTGGAACTTGTGTATTTTGAGTCTCATCGCAGAACACTATCTGTGAGCACATTATATTTTTTATTTTTCCTCCGTTCTTTAGCAGCACAGTGACAATCGCCCTTGAGTCGTTCCTGCGCGTTGAGTCCTGGACTGCGTTACATGAATCTGTTTCATGCCCGACCTCCTGTGTCTCGTTTCTGCCTTATTAGACAAAACTTAATTACTGCGCTGTCATATTGTCTGCTGGAAGCAGAGGAGCCGGCACAGAATGTTCTCTTCCTTTGTGAAGGCGCACATCTCATGCTGCTGATTATTTGTTTTTTTTTTTGTGGTCATTTTATCAAATGGTCGCAAACACTTGAGGTTTAACTCGCATCTTCATTTTCTACAGTAGTGGTCTCCAATCAGAGAGGCTTACTGAGAATTGTATTTTTTTTTTTTTTTTGCAACCACAGGTGAACCTTGGGTTGGAGACCACCACCTTAAAGAGTGCTGTTTAGCTTCTCTCTACCATTTGCTCCTTGACTCTTCAGCCCAGTACGAGTATATAGAGGGAAAATTTGGACACGTAGGGAGGTGGTCTAAGGGGTAACGTTTCTCCTTGTAGAGCGTGAAGAGACTTCTAAGCCGTGCAATGCTACTCTGGGAAATTAAATATGCAAATTGTCTCTTCAGAGAGGAAGAAGACTAGAACTCTAGCGCCACCTATCTGGAAGCAGCGATCCTAAAAGTCAATATCGACTTTTTAACGAGGCTTACCACATGTCTTCGGATAAAAGCCAAACCCGAATCTCAATTTGCAGACAGTGTTCCCCTCATCAGTGCAAAGTATAAGATCTGATTGGCTAGGTGAGAGACTCTGGACTGGGGTCTAAGGGGTAACTTTTTTCTTTGTGGAGAGTGACAAGCCAAGCTTGGCATGTCAATGAGGAGATGTCACATAGGGAGACAAACAAACAAACATACTAAACTTGTCTACAAATTGAAGACTGAGCCAGACTCCCCGTTGACGCCATTTCCCCAATTGGTGACATTGGTGTCCTGTTAACAGTGGAAATGGTGACCGCACATGCTCAATGGTCATTGTTTGATGCTCAAATCCATGTAAGGTGCAGGATCTACTGGAAGGTTCAAAAAACGTCTGCGAAATGAAGCCAAGTCCATGCCAGCGTCGCCTCGGCTGTTAGTATTTAGATTTGTTGCAGAACTTTTTTCTCTTTTGCAGATCATTATTTGGTCATTTTTTGAACATCTACAATTACAGGAGATTATAGAAGAGAACCCAAGTTCTTGTGAGACCAGCAGTCGGGGGCCTAAGGGACAAACTAGGTCCTAAGTGAACTCATTATAGGGCTAGATAGAAATGTAACCGTTGGTTAATCTGTAATGAAGGCAAAATAAGTCAAAAAATGTTCAACTTTTTCAGAAAACTGATCTCCAACTGCTCAAAATAAAGGCTGGGTTCTCTTCCACCCATTCTCTCCTTGCATTGATTTGTTGTAAATTGGCTGTAAGCGGCATTTTAAGAAAACGATGCATAAGGATTTGGCGCTCCCCTGACCATTTTCTATTTTCTACGCTGTCGTGTTTGCATTCATAATTCAGCCACAGCTCACTCAGCCGTGATCGGAGACGCTGGTCCCTTGTGGATCACCCTCAACAAAGCTTCTCTGCACAGCGAATATACACAAGACCTGCTGTATTGCATGTCCTTCTACACATACTGAGAACTGAGCCCACTATACTGACGTCCTGCTGTCCCCCATCATTGTTCTGCGGTATGCTTGTAGTAATATGGGGCGATTAATACTAAATACCTGCAGCAGAGATTACCTAGAACAATAATGCTCTCTTCCTAAAACCTCTTTCTATTACTGGGGATAGGATGGCATTTTGCCCCCTACTTGGCAAAAGAACTGAAAAGTTCATGTGTATATGGTTTGGCAGGACTTCATCTGTATATTAAACTGGATATGTCACCTGCGGGCTTGTGCGGTCGACAAAATGTAAATGCATGTATGATCAAAGGGAAGTTACAATTGGTACACTTGCCACAAAAATCCATTTTAGAAGTCCTGAAAAGCTAAACTTGTTACTACAATAGAACTCTACTACCCTATGGCATAGACAAACTACAACTATAAGGATAACGTACAGAGAAACGGCAATATACTCACTATATAAATGTGTACACTGGTATAATCCATCTTCAATGCTGCCCATATAGGACTAAATAACCGGATCATCATATTACAATGAACAGAGGGAGAAGGCCAAAGGCCAACAAGGATGACCCAAAAGGCTTGTGGATGTAATAAACAAACATAGAACATTTTTATTAAAATTCAGTAACAGGTATGGAGGATATACGAAACATACAACAATACAAATGTGAAAAAAACGAAGCACATGGCAGTTCTTGATAGATAATGGACACAAACCAACCTCTCTAAAAAGAGGGTATAAGTAAACCATAAGACCACTAGTATATATGTATGTAAATGGTAGCTAATCTATATTGTAGGGCAAAAAGCAGGAAAAAGCACCTATATTAATATGCACTATATTGTCCAGGTGGTGGCCATATGGTGACATACCTGTATTGTATAGCTGCCACTATAGCGTTAACAGCACCCACGCTCCGACGCGCGTTTTGGCAATGAGCCTTTGTCAAGGGGCAAAGAATATAACTACTATAATACTGCTCCTATGTCCAAGAATATAACTACTATAATACTGTCCCCTACGTACAAGAATACAACTACTATAATTCTGCTCCCTGTGTACAAGAATATAACTACTATAATACTGTGCTCTATGCACAAGAATATAATTATGATAATGAGGAAAGACTATTAAAATAATTTCAATCATTCTTGAAAAGGGATGTTTGTGGGGGGTGGGGTGGAGCATGATTAATGTATACAATTACAAAAGTAGTGTCATGTAGTTCCTCCTCCAAAAGACAAGGTATCACTCCATCCACCTGGAGAAAGACAGGTTCAATCTCCAGAAGGGACAAGGCTTCTTTATCATGACCTCTATTAATCTGTGGAGCAGTCGACCTCAGGAGCTGCTCACAGTGGGAACCATTGATGGTTTCCGAAAAGACATTCACTAGCCTTATTTATATACAGTCTAAACCAGAAGTTTCCATACACTATATAAAAAGACACATCTGCATGTTTTTCTCAATATCTGACATGAAATCAGAATAAACCTTTCCTGTTTTAGGTCAGTTAGGATTACCATAATGTTTAATGAGAGAGGAGAGAGATTGATTTAAGGCATTTTTATTACTTACTGCAAAGTCAAAAGTTTACATACACGAATATTACTATGCCTTTAAACAATTCTGGACTGCCCATATGATGTCATGTGTTTGGAAGCTTCTGAGTTAGCGACACACCTGTGGATGTATTTTAATGCACACCTGAAACACACTGCTTCTTCATCACTGCTACTTCATCATGGGAAAGTCTAAAGAAATCAGACAAGATATCAGGAAGAAAATTGTGGACTCTGGCTCATACTTGGGTACAATGTCAAGATACCTGCCTTTTTAATGGTAACTAAGTGGCTTAAGGATCACAAAGTCCATGTTTTGGAGCGGCCATCACAAAGCCCTGATCTCAATCCTATTGAAAATTTATGGGCAAAGCTGAAAAGGCCGCGAGCAAGGCGACCTACAAACCTGGATCAGTTACACCAGTTTTGTCAGGAGGAATCGGCCCAAATTCAGACCAACTATTGTGAGAAGCTTGTGGAAGGATATCCCAAACATTTCACCCAAGTCATTCAGTGTAAGGGCGATGGTACCAAATACTAATGACATGTATGGAAATGTTTGACTTTGCAGTAAGTAATAAAAATGCCTTAAAACATTCTCTCTCTCTCTCATTATTCTGGCATTTGGCAAATATCAAAAATTATGGTAATCCTAATTGACCTAAAACGGGAAAGATTTATTCTGATTTCATGTCAGATATTGATAAAAACATTCAGATGTGTCTCTTTATATAGTGGATGGAAACTTCTGGTTTCATCTGTATATATTTGTATGCATATAATTTTGTTTAAGAAAATAACTTTTTGTAAAGGTGTTTTTTTTTGCGTTTTTTTCTTTTTCTAAATGTTTGATCCAGTGGATCGATATCTGGGATCAGGCGGGATAGGCGAGCTCTTCTGGGGCGGACCGGCCGTTGTACTTGTGCATAAACCCCTTCCTTTTATCCTTTCTCATCCCTCCATTGAACTTTATGGACATTTGTATTTTTCAGGCTTATTACCGATGTCACTAATATGTACAGTAATCCTAGATGTGAATGAACCGTTTCGGGTCTGTGTAGGGTTATTTCCTTGTGTACAGGACATTATTGGATGGTTTTCAGGCTTGTTCTGCCTATTATATGACGGATGTGATGAGCTGCTGCTGTCTCCTAAGGGGTTAACCCTGCTGATCAGCAATCACGTCTTGTTGTTGCGCCTTGCACGTATTCGCGAGCATCCTCCCCTCGGTGAGAAATGTCCCGCAGGCTCCCAGCAATGATCGGCTGCGGCCTCTATTCATTGTATGACTGATCTCATTCATCGTCATTGTGCAGCGTGTCTCTTGTTTTTCACATGGCATGTCCTGTGCGGCAGAGGTAGGAGGGCAGTGCGGACCTCCTGGCCACTCCAGACCCTCCCTTTAACCAACAGCCAATGAGCTAGTGCGCTCTCTGCAAACAAACAGGGGTCCAGATCAGGACCTGGGGCTGGACAGTGGGACCACTAGGACCCTTTTCCTGCTGGGATCGGATGCTGCCGGGCTGAGGTGTCGGGGACTTCCTATTCTGCGGCCTGCTTCCTGATGGTGGATCGGTAAGATCTGCACGTGTCTCGCTCTTTCATAGGGTTTATGAGACAGATGTTCTTTGTAATTGGACCCACGATTCCCCGTAAGTGACTTTTTTTTTTTTTTTTATCCGTGCAGATGGCGCAGAGCTGAATTTGTCATTTAACTCCTTGCTCGCGTACGGTGGGAACTGTTTAGGTAATAAAGCAGGTCTACCTGCAGTCCTATGTAAGCCACAGATATTATATGGTTTGGATTATTGACTAACCTGCAGTCCTACGCAAGGCCAGATACACATGACATGCACTGCTCTGCTACATCTGCAAGTTTTGGATTGCAGAATCCAAACTACATGTTCTCACATTTTTAATTGGTTCATAAGTGGGTAATATCCATAGGAAGTAAATCCCATGGCGCTTCCTCCCCTCTGAGTGATCTAGTAACCCTGCAATCTCATCTACCTGCTTAATAAGTCCACAGAAGTGAGTTGACTGCAATGATATGTGGACTGAGTGCAAGGTTGCTCTTTTCTGCTTTTCTTTAGCACCATTTCATCACAATTTGGCTGACATCCTTGCATTAGAGCAAGATTTTCTAACTCAGAGGACCAAAATAAAAACTTGGACAAAGTCGCAGTCCATCCAGTATGCAGAATAACGGGCCCCACGTAGCCCTCGGTGCAGAATAACGGGCCCCACGTAGCCCTCGGTGAAGAATAACGGGCCCCACGTAGCCCTCGGTGCAGAATAATGGGCCCCACGTAGGGGTGGTGGTTCTAGTGGTGGTTCTACTGTCGCAGGCAAATAAAACCACCCTATGGGCCAGATTTTGACATGTATGCTCTAACGGGATTCTCCGTGTTAAAGGGCCAGAAACAACAATTCACAATATCTGAAGTATATAAAGAATTGTGACTAAATGTGTTACATCCCCTTTTCTAAATCGTGATATGTAGCTGATCCGCTCGATAGGGATCCAACAGCCAAACTATTCCCCTCCACCTTCCACTTATCATTTTGCATGGTGTCCTATACAGTGCCTACAAGTAGTATTCAACCCCCTGCAGATTTAGCTGGTTTGATAAGATGCAAATAAGTTAGAGCCTTCAAACTGCAAACGAGAGTAGGTTTTATGAACCGAAGCATAAATCTTACAAACCAAAAAGTTATGTTGCTCAGTTGAATTGTATTAAATTTTAAACATAAAAGTGTGGGTCAATTATTATACAACCCCTATGTTTAATATTTTGTGGAATAACCCTTGTTTGCAATTACAGCTAATAATCTTCTTTTATAAGACCTGATCAGGCCGGCACAGGTCTGTGGCGTTATCTTGGCCCACTCCTCCATGCAGATCTTCTCCAAGTTATCTAGGTTCTTTGGGTGTCTCATGTGGACTTTATTCTTGAGCTCCTTCCACAAGTTTTCAATTGGGTTAAGGTCAGGAAACTGACCTGTCCACTCCAACACCTTGACTTTTTCCCTCTTGAACCAGGCCTTGGTTTTCTTGGCTGTGTGCTTTGGGTCGTTGTCTTGTTGGAAGATGAAATTACGACCCATCTTAAGATCCTTGATGGAGGAGCGGAGGTTCTTGGCCATCTTCCCATGGATGCGGACCAGATGGCCAGGCCCCTTGGCTGAGAAACAGCCCCACAGCATGATGCTGCCACCCCTATGCTTGACTGTAGGGATGGTATTCTTGGGGTCGTATGCAGTGCCATCCAGTCTCCAAACGTCACGTGTGTGGTTAGCACCAAAGATCTCGATCTTGGTCTCATCAGACCATAGAACCTTGAACCAGTCTGTCTCAGAGTCCTCCAAGTGATCATGAGCAAACTGTAGACGAGCCTTGACATGACGCTTTGATAGTAAAGGTACCTTGCGGGCTCGTCTGGAACGGAGACCATTGCGGTGGAGTGCGTTACTTATGGTATTGACTGAAACCAATGTCCCCACTGCCATGAGATCTTCCTGGAGCTCCTTCCTTGTTGTCCTTGAGTTAGCCTTGACTCTTCGGACAAGCCTGGCCTCGGCACGGGAGGACACTTTCAAAGGCTGTCCAGGCCGTGGAAGGCTAACAGTAGTTCCATAAGCCTTCCACTTACGGATGATGCTCCCAACAGTGGAGACAGGTAGGCGCAACTCCTTGGAAAGGGTTTTGTATCCCTTGCCAGCCTTGTGACCCTCCACGATCTTGTCTCTGATGGCCTTGGAATGCTCCTTTGTCTTTCCCATGTTGACCATGTCTGAGTGCTGTTCACAAATTTGGGGAGAGTCTTAAATAGTCAGAAAAGGCCTGAACTACTTCTTAATACTTTAGGGGGACCAAACAGAATTCTTGTGGTTTGAGGGGTTGAATAATAAATGACACTCTGAATTAACTTTTAACGTTTTAAAAAAAACAAAAAAAAAATTTGCTGCAGTGCATTTCCCACTTCCAGGCTGATCTACAGTACAAATGTCACAATGCCAAGTTAATTCCACATGTGTCAACCAGCTAAATCTGCAGGGGGTTGAATACTACTTGTAGGCACTGTAAATTGGTAGAGCTGTGGGCACCCTCTGCATTGGCTTATGGAGAGACGGTCCTAAGCAGGGGAGTTCCTGTAATGACATACACGTACCATATTAGGATATGTGGGCAGGAGTTAACACTCTAGGACAACCCCTGAGGATTATTTTTGTAGAACTTCATGTTTTTATCTTTTTTAATGGCTGCCTGGAGATCCGCACATCACACTGATTGGTTTCTTTTTTGTAGGACTGTGTTTTATAAGAGATGCGAATGCTCTAGGCCAATTGGCCAAACTGGACTCAATTATTCCCTAACTCCAGGGGATCAGTGTGCTACCTCCACGCATGGAAGACCACTTAATCCAACCTCAATCTGGAGAGCAGTTATGAGCCACTGTAAATGGCCTAAAAAATAAAATCCGGACATGTTGGGATTATATTGTGCATGTCACCATGCAAAACTGCAATGCACCCGATATAGGCCAATCTGGCTGCTTCCTTTATGGCTGTAGAATTGGTTCCGAACCAGCTTGTGACCTCGTAGACCATTGGTATTTGTGCATTGCTTTAGTTTTCCATTGACTGCACTTAGCCTTGTTTTATAGTCTATTTGCCCTACAGCATCTGTGCAAAATGATCACTGAGGGGTCTCTGCATTAGCCCCTTCCTTTGTTTAGTAGACCAGCAGCCAAACCAGTTAGTCCATGGACTCCATGGCTCTGGCCCTGTTCATCACCTTCCCTGTAGTAGTGGATGTCTTATGTCTCGCACTCCTTTTTACTAGTCCCTACAAAGTCCAGACAAATGTCTTGCCGTAAACCAATGACCCCAGAGTAGCGAGACTCTGAAGTATGGCATCTGGATTTCTTGCCGCCCGTATACTCGGTGATGTTGGTAATCGCCAAGTTATTAGCGACTGTTGAAACTCTCGTATACTCTACATGAATATTGTATGATCAGTGCATTAGAAGACGTGGACTACTAAAGTGCTTTTTATATACAGCGTTCACAAAGCGTTTTCCATGAACCAACAAAATCGTAGTCATCAAATGGTGCTCTGAGTGTTGTCCAAGATTTCCAGCGACAAATCCTTCCAAACGTGGTCCAAGTGGGAAAATGGGTTTGATACATCAGGGTTCCCCAACTCCAGTCCTCAAGGCCCACCAACAGGTCATGTTTTCAGGATTTCCTTAGTATTGCACAGGTGATAATTCCATCATCAGCACAGGCAATAGTTACATCACCTGTGCAATACTAAGGAAATCCTGAAAACATGACCTGTTGGTGGGCCTTGAGGACTGGAGTTGGGGAACCCTGTGATACATGACCCATTTCCATCTACAATTATCACTGAACTGATAGACCGACCAGAAGAAAATTAATAACCATCTACGTCTTTGCAAGCGTAATAAACTTGCAGGCCGAAAGCCTGAGGCTACATTACTGAGAGATGTAGACTTGTTCCGGTCTAGGGCTTTTTTTAACTCCAAATCACCATCTGTCAATTTT
This sequence comes from Phyllobates terribilis, assembly GCF_046119375.1. NCBI lineage: Eukaryota > Metazoa > Chordata > Amphibia > Anura > Dendrobatidae > Phyllobates > Phyllobates terribilis. The sequence goes on from NW_027362764.1 coordinate 783,631,367, forward strand.
CATACGTGGCTCAAGCCAACCGCACTGCCATTGAGATTTGTCCTTGGGGCCTTGCTGGAGGACCACACCTTGAGGCTGCACTACTGAGACTTTATCTCTTACCCAAGCAAGATAATAGTCTTCACAGTTTCAGCGTCTACTTTGTACCTGGTTAAAAGATTTCAATTCTACATTTTTGTCATCACTAGCCGAATTCTCCTTCCCCCGAAAATAAAAAGGTTTGCAAATTTGTTCTCCTTCGAGAGTTCTGTTTGGATAGTATTAAAGAAAAATGCCCACCAACCGTACCATCAGGATTCATTGCCTCCCAAGGATGTGGGGGGGGGGGGGGGGGGTGAATTGTTCTGGGGCGAAGATGCTCCAAAGAGGATCGATTTGGCTTTTCCAGCTGACCACTTCATTGCTGGTGCTTCTGTGAATTATGAAGCCCTGGAGATGCTTCATTCTGGACGCCAGGTCATGGGTCCTCACCACTCTCTTGTGTGGTGTCTCAGACCCTTCTCCCATGTTAGTTGGCTTATTTAAAGTGTTCTTGATGTGAGTTTGGATCGCAGAATGGTCCCTGATCCAGAGTTGCGTTGTAGCGTGACCCACTCTCCAGTCTGACCCCCTAGATCCCCCTGTTGAGGTTATATGTACATTTCGGAACTTCCCATAGACGTATAGAACTTGTGACTTGTCCTCAGCGTGACTTCTTACCTCCGCTCACCAGCTAGGTCTTTAAGTTTCTACTGCATTTTTTTTTTTCTTATATAAAAAAAAAAAAAGAGCATTTTTGAAATATTTTTCCCTTTTTAGCTCTTTGTGCTGTAGACACAAACAGAAGCAAATGCTCTCTCTTCCTTGTCGTCCTTCTTCTGCTCGGACAATTTACTCTGATTTAGCGATTACATATTCGAGCCCCCTTTCCACGATGATTACAATTACCCATACTAATTCTCTACAGTCGGCGACCATGTCCACTGCTGGTTCTACCTTCCCTGGAGCCTAAGATTGGAACAACCAAAAGGCAAAGGGGGCACATTGCCAGTCTCGAAGGAGGAATAATTCAGAAGAGGATTCAAGGTTGCTCTGTCTCAACATTTTGCTTCTTGTAGTAATTGGATGTTCACTTGGGTCCTGTTGCCAACAGGAAATGGGGGGGCTTGTATATCTGCTCTTATAAGGAAAAATAATTATATTATGTTAATAAATCTATAATATAATATATTTCTCCCTCTGGGGTTCTAAAGATGGTCCATGGTCAGCAAGCAATTGGTCCAATGTTAAGCTTAAAGGGGTATTACTGTCTCAAAGATCTGATCCCAATATGTAGTTAGGTGTAATATCAAACACCTCCAATTAGAAATGTAGTATAGTTCTGATTTGCGATGTCTTTCCTTATGTGCAGGCATTGCAGGACCTTAGGTATCTATGTCTGTGACCGCTAGCAACTAGCTAACTGTCACTATATCTGTGGTTGTGACCATGGATACCTTAAGGTTCTGCAATTTCTGTACATTAGGAAAGAGACATGGCAAATCAGAAAAACTATACTACATTTCTAATTAGAGGAATTTGCTAATATTTATTAGTATTATTATATTGGGCTCAGATTTTGGAGATGGGAATACCCCTTTAATACACATAATATAATAAAAGCAGAATGAGCTTCATAGACCAATTAGACTAGATTACACTTTTTGGGTTATGCTAAGAGCATAGCGCCCATCGGAACTTGGCAAAAAAAAAACAACCCCAAAACTAATCAACAGCATAACTTCCACTCTCCGATATCCCGTTTTAGTTTGATGGTCAATGATCCAATAGGCAATAGAAGAAAAAAATAAGAAATGTAATGGGCAGTGCCAAAGTATTCCTAAAAGAGGGCTTCTTTATTATAGGTGCAAATTGATCAACGCATTTCAGAGACTAACTGTTGCCCATAGAAGTTACAAACACCAACCAATTGGTGTTTGTGAAAGACGAAGAGGACAGTTTGTCCATGAAATGCGTTGGACGAATTTCCCCTAGAATAAAGGAGCCCTCTTTTATGAATGTCTGTCTTGACTCTCTTTGGATCTGGGTCTGCCCGTCAAATTTTTCATCGTTGAATTGCTGATTGAATCAATGGTAAACATTTGGCTTTAGTCTACCTCCCATACACACTAGACTGTCAGCCACACCAGTCATGTCTGTCTAGGGGTTCGACTGATACTGTGTATGGAGGTGCCAGCCAACTGTTTGTCAGGTGAGATGTTGATCGGGCATGTCTGATTCCGGACTGCCGATCGCTTTATTCTGAGATAAGCCGTCGGCAGAGATTTCACATTTGCATTCAAGGGTCCAGTCTGGGAGAAATGGCTTGCTACTCTAATATTCAAGAACAAATGACTGAAAGCCACAGACCGACTGTGGGAAGTCAGTAAAATCCATCTGGCACATGTGACCTGTCCGTACAATGGAATGATCCTGAGCCTAAATACAACCAAGTGCGAGATCTGCTTACAGTATTTTTTTATATTTTTCCTATTTTTGCAAGGGTTTTCTCCAATGGGTAACTTATTACCCTTAGGTCCCAATCTACAGATTTTTCTAGACTGTATAGGCCAGTTAGACTCCTCCAGGCACTAGTTAATTTTATTTATTTATTTTTTCACTAGACCGACAATATACCAAAGTTAGACCCCAGCACCAAAGCAGTAGTCCTCCAGTGCACACTCCCATTGTAATACGATGGCACCCGGAGCCCCAGCTCTGTGCTGGACCGGGCAAATTTACTACCTGGCTTGCAGGAAGTGGTCTACGCTGTTCTGTATATGCCATGTCTAAGCGGCATGTTGTGGTCATCCCCTCTGACACTCCCTGTCATTCCAGTAAGAAATGCTCGCTCTGGGGTCCGTTGTCTCAGAATTGAATGACGCTTATTGCCTTGGGTGTCCAGCCTTCCTCTGACCATCACGGCTTCTGAATTGCCATGAATATAGATGTTTTTTTTTTTTTTTTTTTCCTTCTTAAAGGCTCCTTTCACCAGGATTCCTGATGATGGGTCTGATTCGGCATCATGTAAAAGATGCAAATTATTGACGGTGTATCGTAAACCATGACCTATAGTTAATGCCAAGATTAAAGGAAGACTCCAACAGTGGCCAAATGGGAGACCCCTCTTGTAGGCGACGAGCCTTGATCGGGCTTCAATCTTGTAGAATGGGGGAAGTGCAGACGCCTTCCTTATTTTTATTGTCCCATGATGCATCATTTATAGGCACATACGGCCATGTGACAACTGACACCTGCAGAGGAAGACTAGCATGACACAATGATACGGAGAGTTGTGGGCATGCTCCGTAACCTGCGCAGAGGCCATCATTGATTGTGAATGGGTTTCTCATATCATTTCTCTTTTTTATTTTTTGCATCTTGCCTGTGATGGCTGCGGAGAAGTGATCTCTATGGAAGTGTCTGTGGCCAGCGTGACGGCTGCAAATTCATTTCAGAATAATATATAATTTTTTTTTTTTTTTTTGAATAGTGAAATGGATTAAATTCTTAACACTTTTTTTTTTTTTTTTTTTTTTTTGCCATAAAAACTTGAAATCATTTGTCCTTTTTATGATAATCCATTTGTTTAACTGCACTTATACCATAACCGTGACTAACTGCGATTCCCCAATGTGTGCCGATTATCAGATTTACACTCATTACAAGGGATTGGGATAAGATGTCGATACCACAGCGAATTCCTATGACTGTTCCCTGCTGTCACCTGTCAAATCCATCAACCGGATAAGTTCCGCTATAAATGACAGCTGATGAGTTTTTTAAAAATAAATAAATTAATAAAATAAAATTCTAAGACTTTGTCCACATTGAGTTTATTTTTTTTTTTTTTTAACAGATCCTTTATAAAATCTTCCTCAAAAACCTTTTCATAAGACTTGGGAAAACTTTTCCTATTCTTTTTTTTGTGTGAAATCCACTTTGCTCTTCATGAGGATTTAAAGCGGATTGTGATTGGAACCTTTACCAAAAGGCACTGTCCAATCAAAAAGCTGCAAAGAACGTATCCGGGGGAGGGAAGGTGGGGGGAATTTTTTAAAACAATTCTTTTGGGGAAAAACTCCCCAAAGAAGCAGCGGTTTCTACTAAAAACAAACAAAAAAAACTCCAACGGTGTATACCCTAAACCTCTTTAGAAGACTTTCCTTCTGTTTTTTTTTTTTATTTTTTAAGCTCTGCCCCTTCCGCACGCAGCTAATATCAGTGACTCCAGATCAGCGGCTTTCTCTGTTGGAGACTGAGGTAGTCTGAAGCCTAGGCTATTGGTTTGTCCTCCATGCTTTACACTGTAGCTCTGCTTGTTTAGCGCACACACAGCTGTATCCATTCCGGCACCTTATCCTATCACTTCATACACAGTAGCGCACCTGCTGGACCACCGCTCCATTCATACTCCTCCTTGCCAGCAGTCAGACGCCCCTATACAATGGATAAGGGGGTTCATATTTGCGCCAGTCTCTTTAGAGCCTCGGTGCTGTGCGGGCAGGACGAGGTCAGAATTAAATGAGAATTCTGTCATTCGTTGAAAACAAACAGGGATTTTGACCAAAAGTGAAAAATTAACACACTAGGCCTCGCTTATCTGAATAGTTGCCTATAGCAACCAATTGGAGCTCTTCTTTCATTTTTTTTAAATGGCTCTGGTAAAATGAAAGCTGCTCTGTGATTGGTTGCAATGGGCAGCAACAGACAGATTAGAAAGATGGAGGCCTAGTCCTGTGACCGGACTCAAAAATCAGCAGTAATTTTACTACATACTGCAATGTTATAGTTTATAGTACAGTCACTAAACCTACTGGAGTAAAGGGGTGGGCTAAAAAATTATAGTAAAAATTACTAAAAAAAAGTGTTTAAATCGCCCTCTTTCCAAATTCAAGAAAAAACTTATTTGGTCTCGTCTGTAAATGTCCGAAGTATGAAAATTGAAAATGTAAAATTAATTAACATGTATAATAAACACCATAAATTTATACATTATTTAGTTTTATCGTTGAATATAAAATGACTGCGCCATTTAATTAACATTACTATCTGCCGCCTCTGTCCCTCTTGTAATGTTGACCCCCAGGCGACAGACTTTATCACCCCCTCCCCCCCCAGATGCCGGACATTTGAGATATTTAGCCGGGTCCCCATAACCTAAGAAGGCCTGATTCCCGCCGTATTTCCATGTGCTTACAGCTTGTAATTAAATCGGAGAGCTAAGCGGCTTTTAGAAGAAAATTTTGCTCTGTTAATGAGCTGAGCAGATTAAGAAACGTTCTGCATTTGTGCCCTGCTAATAAGCGGAATATTCTGCAGAAAGTGTATCGAGGCTCCGATCATACCGCCAGCCACGTGTGAGCGCTGACCTCCAGGGCCACATACAGGGATTAATCCCCCCCCCCCCCCAAAAAAAACACCCTTCAAAAGCATTAAGGCTTAAAGGAGTAATCGGTGAGGATTTGGCCCCCAGGAGCCCCTCAGCTGACCGTCAGGCTGTGCCCCTTCACTGTACACGACTCTCATCATGCTGGTACAGCAGATTGGGCCCCAGTGGTTGAGCCTCCACCTCCTCCAGTAAAATGGACAATATACACCATCTGAAAACTCATTCTATAGGCGCTGGAGATGCTCCTCTACTAAATGGCTTGGGGACCCTTATTAATTTAGTATTCCCCCTCTTTTTTTTTGGCTCTTTATTACTGCAGTCTAAGGAGACTGTAGCATCTTTACATTTAGGCGATCTCCTAAGAGCGGACGTGCTCTGGAGAGCCCTACATGTCCTCGTAGCACAAAGATGACCCTTTAAAGGGGTTGTAGAATGAAAAGTTTTCACCTTTCCACAGGATGGGTGATAACTTGCTGATCGGTGGAGGTCCCACCATTGGGATCCGCACAGATTGGGAGATCAGGGAATTTTAATCCCTGACAGAACTTTTATTTCCGTTAAGGTATGAAGCGTCGGGTTGGACGCCTGACCACCGATCCATTGGCAATGAATGCAGCCGCTTTAGTCGGTCATTCTCCGGTCTAATGGGGATAAAAGTTCCCTTATTCTGCCAATCGATGTAGGTCCCAACGGTGATCCTCAGACAATCTTTTTAAGTTATTTAGGTACTATAGAAGTTTTATTTTCTTTTTGTCTTTTTCAGTGTGTCAGACCGTTGTCCCTCAAAATTATCAGCTGATCCTGGGTAGTCTGAGAATCGGCCACTACAGGACTAAGCATCCTGTCCAGAAAACCTAGGATGCAAATTGCAGTTCTTCCAGGTCTCATGGATCTGTTCTTAATGATCAGTTTGGATATAAATTGAACTGGACGGGGGGGAATGACTCCTAGGAGAGGTGTGTTTTTTTTTTTTTTTTTTTTTTTTTTTTTTTTTATATATATTAGCTAGGAAACATTCCTTCAATAAGTCAGTTTCTCGTGGATGGTAAAATTTACACAAATGTGTGATTGTAGCCTAAGAGGGGCTGCCAGGAGATTAAAAAAAAAAATAGTATTTTTTTTTTTTTTAAAAGATCTCTTAACTGATTGGCAAGAAAGTAGTAGTATTTCCCCCCATCAATCCCACATTTGATACTTGTCATCTTCTCTACTTCCTGATCCCATCTCTGTACACTGAAAAAAGGCCACAAATGCCAGTTTGGCCAATCAAGGGCCTCCACAGTGGCCCACATCAGCCAGTAATAGGCCGAATGGGCATTTCCTATGTGTTGAGATGGGAGAAGTAGAGACCAGAAGGAATTGGGAAAACCATGGAACAGTAATGCATTTCTGTGCTGTTTTTGGTTCTCTTTTATACATTTCTATCCCCCTGAGAACCTTTTGGGATTTGCTTTTAAGGATCCAAGAATGATTGATTCATTGGTTCATGCCCAACATACTAGTACTGCAGGGACCTTTTATAGACTTGTAAGGTAACAAAGTTAACCACCTTTTTAGGGACCCAGCTAGCCTCGTAGTAATTGGACATTTTTCTTTCCTTTCTTTGGCCCCCCTCCCTAGAAAAAAAATTAATCAGTTGATCATCGCAGAGTCGTAGAATCGAGCTTTACTACGAACTATGAAAATTCAACCATAATTCAGACTGTTGAAGTTGAGCTGATCCTTGATCACCCTTTCTAATGCTTACTCGGTCCTCATTGATTGTCCCTTTCCTTGCTCGGCTCATTACCGATTCCCTGCAGCTCCAATTGTCTCAATTTCTGTTCCTGTTTTGACACGCGGGAAATGCCCACTCGTGATTGGCTGAACCAGGTAGTGAAGATCAGGGGATGGGGTAAGCATTAGAAAAGGTAATTGGGGAGGGTATTACACTTTATTTATTTATTTTTTTTAAATCTGAGCCATTTAAGATATTGGGTTTTTATTGCCTGGGCTACCCATTTAAACTTCTAGGGTTTCAGAATGATTGGTCCATGTCCAACAAAGTTATACTTCTGTAGGGAACTTTGCAGACTCTTTGACTGTTTAGTATCTGAATGAACATGGCTACCTCTTCTTCGGTTTGGAACTGAGACCACTGGAAACTAACTGTTCTTTGGAGACCACCTTAGGGCCACCTAAATTTTGGCTGCTAGGTCCATTTTATAATGACAATTTGGTGAATGAAAATATTCAGGATTGCTCAGTGGCTTCCTTTAAGGGAAGCATGTATGACACTTGGAGTACATTAGAATCTATCCTGAGACCCACATACTTGGCATTTTGGAGGATATGTAATATACCCTTTGTCCACCCACGCTTCACCGTTACAAAGATGGCTCATCCTATGTTCATTGGAGATCCTGGCCATGACATTTCTCCATAGTCTTGGTAGTGAATAGAGTTTTTTAATGTGCTGAAATGTCAAGTAACCTGAAGACGCTCACTGATAACTGCCCTCCATTCTAATGAAATGCCAAGAGCAGCCAATGTCATTCAAGGGCGAGCACTTAACCTTTGCGGCATTGTCTAGGGAAGACAGTAGGAGCATAGACCTGGTATAACAATGAATGGCCGAGACCGTCACGTGGATCGGTAAAATTGCCATTATAAAAGGTGGCACTAATAAGTAGCAGGTATTTTGGCTTCCAATCGGCCCCACTCCTCTCTCTCGGCATATGGAGGTGCAGTATAGCCATGGCATGGGTAAGCCGAATGTCTCGTCCCTCAGTTTAAATGCCAGTGGTTGGAAATGGCATTGGTGCCTCTTGTATCTTTAGAGCTGCTTGTTTTCCTGGCCACATAATGGACCATAAATGGTGGCCTTGATCCTGCAGAATGGAGGACATGTTATACTCCTGATAATCCAGGAGAGAGAACATTAATTATTTTAAGGGACATTTTTAAACTTGCAGATATGTCTCCTAGATTACACTCCAGATCTGCAGTGATTAGTCGGTAGACTTCAGAGCCTAAATGTATCCACGTCCCAACTTGTTCTGTGCCTCAAGTATCAGCTTTAGAGGTTGAGGTCTCTATTAGCAAGCTTATATGATTTCCAATGGCAATGTCTGAGTGCAGCTCTGAGGTATAATACAGGACCAGTAATGTATGTACACAGTGACTGCATCAGCAGAATAGTGAGTGCAGCTCTGGAGTATAATTCAGGATCAGTAGAGGGGAAGTATTTATTTAGCATGTGGTCTATGTACGGCACACTAGAAATCTGCTTATCCTCTATTTTACTTATGGAGACCTGACTTATACCATCATTGCCCTCAGTTTTTCCGATATTTATACCTATAACAATAGGGGTCATATAGAGTTTGTGCCCGTCCTGCATTACAGAAACTTTAAATCCACTTTCCAGGACCTTAAATATCTATGTAGTCATTTAAAATATGGAAATCGTGCCGTGTAACCAGAGCCTCAGGTCTGCGCTCCTGTGCATGCATTGTTTATGTAGCCGCACGAGTTTTGGCAAGAAGCAGCCGTCTAATATCATATAATCAATTCCCAGAGGAGCTCGGCGTATAAGACTGCTGTACTGTAAATTGCGCATGGTGGGGGAGGGGAGCGCCTCTTACACTGGGTGTAGCGCTAGGTAATAATCCACGTTGATATCTGTATTAGAAAGATGCACTGACCTGCAGGTCATCCTGTTGGGTTGGTGCAAATTTACACAAAGAATGTAGAGGGGAAAAAATCCAAATATAGAGCATGCAGCACACTTTCAGAACCTCTGCATCCTCAATGTGTTGGGAGGTTTTATTTTTCCTGCAGCTTTCACCCTTTGCAGCGCAATCTGCTGCTAATGCCCAATATTACTGATGTGCATATAGCAGAACATGGTACACGGCTCGTTATTCCCAAGCTGCAATTACGTGGGAGAACTCTGCCTGACTCAGGAACGCTATGTACCAGACATCTCAGCCCTCCAACCAACGCCGCCATTATCTGACACTACCTTCCTACATTGTTTAAATGTCAATCATTTAATGCCGCTCTCGAATCTGCTACAGTCACAACCGGAGCAGCTTTAACTGTTAACTTCACATATTGGGAGTAACCCTGTAAACTCTCTGATCACCTATCCATAATAAAATGAGGGACAGCCTTACTTGTATGGGTCTGCAGACATGGCTGTCAGTCACTCGTTAGCACCGCCCACTGGACTCCTACAGCCAGAATTTGAGAACTGGTCTTACAGAACAGTTATTTAAAGCACATTGGTCCCAAATACAAAATTTGTAATGGGTCTCTAAATATGGAGGCCTGGATATGTTGGGCTCCACTCCGGGACCAGAGTAAAGACACAGCCTTTGCACCCCTTAGCACCTAGCCCATGTCACAGTATGGCAGAATCCCTAAAAAAAACAGGACCATGTTGTGTGCGCATCTGATAGATGACCACTGCCAGGAAAGAGGGGCCAGACTGTGTCCAGAGTGACTCCATCGGCCTCTTAATGGTGAATGGATCTGTTCGGATTCCTTTTGGAACCCTGTTTTTTTGAGGATTCCGTCAGAATCCTCCTAATGTAAAACTGCGTGATGAACACTGGATGTGTGTAAACCTAGGCTTACAGTTTGAGCCTAAGGCCTCCTACTTCTCACAGCTCAGGATTTTAGTCATATCAAGCATATGGAAGCTTCAACAGCTGCACGCATCTAATCTTCTATTCTGGTAGTTTGTTACAATGTGTCAGTGCAAATAAAATGTGGAAGCCTGGAGCATAGCTTGCTAACCCCAGAATCTAATACATAACGCCGCTCTGCTGTAGCGCTACACAAGATCAGTGAGGAGAGGAGGGCGTGTTTTTTTTTTTTTTTCTCCCTGTATGTTGCTGCCTGCTTATGATTGGTCAGCCTCATGCAGGGGAAGAAGTACACGCCCCCAGTGACAAATCTCTAATGCCCAGTTGAATCATAGCATAAATTGTAATCTGAACTTTACAAGCTAATATTTCCACAATGGAGACAAATAAAAAAAACAAAAAAAAAACTGTTTTACTCCATCTGACCGCATCATGGAATAGTGGCTGCAGAGCTAACTTGCTCAAACTGGTGAAAGGTCTTCTTTAAAGTCAAGATCCCCGTTAGCAGAAACAACATCTTAATCCCATTTTTCAAGGCTTCAGACGGAGCCACTGAGAAGTGGAGAAGACTTGATGTGAACATAGCCTTACAGTTATGAGTCTGATCCTTCACACAGCTGAGGGTTTGCAACAGCTGTGGCAAGTGAGGGGTCCCATTTTGCTGTGATCCCCCTCCAGGCCGCACACTGCCATCCACCATATTCTGGTTTTGTGCAGGGACGCGGAGGGAAGTCATGTGGGTTGGCAGCTGTGATGGTCATATTAATAAACCGGACAATAGAGGAAGTCGTTTATTTCAGTGCTCTGGTTTCATGTGTTATAATGGTAACATCCTAATCTTCCTCTGACCTCCCATAATCATCAAGACTCCTGGAGAAGCGGAAGACATTATTCATGTTTTATAGATGACCCTGGTGTCTTCAGCGCTGCGTCTTCTTATCTATGGCTTACAATAAGTGTAATGCATACACTAATAATGTGTTAGCATTTTTAGGAATTTCAGTGGTTCTGCATCTTCATGAATTACAATGTGCTAATTATTCTTAAAGAGAAGCTCCTGGAGGAGGCAACCACATAGAAATGTTTTCTATAGGTTTTAAAGGAACCGCTACTTTCACTATTTGAAATTTGGGGTCAAATGCATTTAACATTGACAAGTCCAATGAGAGTTGGTATAATACTGCCCCTATGTACTATAATATTACTATAATAATGCTCCCTATGTACAAGAATATAACTACTATACTACTGCTCCTATGTACAAGAATATAACTACTATAATACTGCCCCTATGTACAAGAATATAACTACTATAATACTGCTCCTATGTACAAGAATATAACTACTATAATACTGCTCCTATGTACAAGAATATAACTACTATAATACTGCCCTCTATGTACAAGAATATAACTACTATACTACTGCCCCTATATACAAGAATATAACTACTATAATACTGCTCCTATGTACAAGAATATAACTACTATAATACTGCCCTCTATGTACAAGAATATAACTACTATAATACTGCCCTCTATGTACAAGAATATAACTACTATACTACTGCCCCTATATACAAGAATATAACTACTATAATACTGCTCCTATGTACAAGAATATAACTACTATAATACTGCCCTCTATGTACAAGAATATAACTACTATAATACTGCCCTCTATGTACAAGAATATAACTACTATAATACTGCCCTCTATGTACAAGAATATAACTACTATAATACTGCCTCCTATGTACAAGAATATAACTACTATAATACTGCCCCCTATGTACAGGGATAGCACTACTATAATACTGCTCCCTATGTACAAGAATATAACTACTATAATACTGCTCCTATGTACAAGAATATAACTACTATAATACTGCTCCTATGTACAAGAATATAACTACTATAATACTGCCCTCTATGTACAAGAATATAACTACTATAATACTGCCTCCTATGTACAAGAATATAACTACTATAATACTGCCCCCTATGTACAGGGATAGCACTACTATAATACTGCTCCCTATGTACAAGAATATAACTACTATAATACTGCCCTCTATGTACAAGAATATAACTACTATAATACTGCCCTCTATGTACAAGAATATAACTACTATAATACTGCCCTCTATGTACAAGAATATAACTACTATAATACTGCCCTCTATGTACAAGAATATAACTACTATAATACTGCCTCCTATGTACAAGAATATAACTACTATAATACTGCCTCCTATGTACAAGAATATAACTACTATAATACTGCCCCCTATGTACAAGAATATAACTACTATAATACTGCCCTCTATGTACAAGAATATAACTACTATAATACTGCCCCCTATGTACAGGGATAGCACTACTATAATACTGCTCCCTATGTACAAGAATATAACTACTATAATACTGCCCTCTATGTACAAGAATATAACTACTATAATACTGCCCTCTATGTACAAGAATATAACTACTATAATACTGCCCTCTATGTACAAGAATATAACTACTATAATACTGCCCTCTATGTACAAGAATATAACTACTATAATACTGCCCCCTATGTACAAGAATATAACTACTATAATACTGCCTCCTATGTACAAGAATATAACTACTATAATACTGCCCCCTATGTACAGGGATAGCACTACTATAATACTGCTCCCTATGTACAAGAATATAACTACTATAATACTGCTCCTATGTACAAGAATATAACTACTATAATACTGCCCTCTATGTACAAGAATATAACTACTATACTACTGCCCCTATATACAAGAATATAACTACTATAATACTGCTCCTATGTACAAGAATATAACTACTATAATACTGCCCTCTATGTACAAGAATATAACTACTATAATACTGCCCTCTATGTACAAGAATATAACTACTATAATACTGCCCTCTATGTACAAGAATATAACTACTATAATACTGCTCCTATGTACAAGAATATAACTACTATAATACTGCCCTCTATGTACAAGAATATAACTACTATACTACTGCCCCTATATACAAGAATATAACTACTATAATACTGCTCCTATGTACAAGAATATAACTACTATAATACTGCCCTCTATGTACAAGAATATAACTACTATAATACTGCTCCTATGTACAAGAATATAACTACTATAATACTGCCCCTATGTACAAGAATATAACTACTATAATACTGCTCCTATGTACAAGAATATAACTACTATAATACTGCCCTCTATGTACAAGAATATAACTACTATAATACTGCCTCCTATGTACAAGAATATAACTACTATAATACTGCCCCCTATGTACAGGGATAGCACTACTATAATACTGCTCCCTATGTACAAGAATATAACTACTATAATACTGCCCTCTATGTACAAGAATATAACTACTATAATACTGCCCTCTATGTACAAGAATATAACTACTATAATACTGCCCTCTATGTACAAGAATATAACTACTATAATACTGCCTCCTATGTACAAGAATATAACTACTATAATACTGCCTCCTATGTACAAGAATATAACTACTATAATACTGCCCCCTATGTACAAGAATATAACTACTATAATACTGCCCTCTATGTACAAGAATATAACTACTATAATACTGCCCTCTATGTACAAGAATATAACTACTATAATGCTGCCCTCTATGTACAAGAATATAACTACTATAATGCTGCCCTCTATGTACAAGAATATAACTACTATAATACTGCCCTCTATGTACAAGAATATAACTACTATAATACTGCCTCCTATGTACAAGAATATAACTACTATAATACTGCCTCCCATCTTGGTGTACCCAAGTCTTTGCACAGTTTTTTCCAGAATGTGGCTGGCTTTTCTGTAATGAATCTGTCAGCGCTGGGTCTCCTCTGAATACCAGACTTGACTTTCTCGCCCTTCCTACAATAACTGATAAAATAATTCTCCGCTTCCTGAACACACCGACTTAGGAAAGAACAAGGCGGGTAGAATTTTTAGACAGCAATGAGTCCCAGCGGAAAATGGTGTATAGCTTCTATTTTGAGAGATTTTCACTCCATACGTCAGAGCTTTGCGCTCAGGAAACTGGTAATGCTGCCCTCCACGCTCCTCCTTGCGATTCTGTAGACAATGGTGACGTCACCAGGATTGCTGTATATAATGGTGGCACATTCAGGCGTCGCTCACTCTGGAGGACCTGTCCTGCATTACACAGATACCTCATTGATATGAATGGACACTCTGCAAAGCTTCATCTCTCCTGTGGTGGCGCTGCAGGGAAATGTTAGTTACTCGGAGGGTTCTCCATAGATTACAAGTGATCGCTGGTGTTCTCCTTACTGTCGAGGGACCCGTCGACCAAGTAGGGATTCTCTAAAGAGAAAGATCCTTTTAACCTTTTCCTGTTTTTGGACTTGTATGATCAGCTTAATGATTCTGAAAACAATGCGCCACCAGACTAGTATACATCTAGAAACCCTGCAAGGATACACTTATAAAGGTGTGGAGCGTGTTACTAAACTTACTAATATGAGCAAAGCATAGAAGGGGTCTGGCTTAGCGAGAGAAATGAACAGTCTCAGACAGCCCCCTTAACTCAGTTTGCTGCTTCTAGTTTCCTGTTTTTGCATCTGACAAATGACTCCTGGCTGAACTACCCGTAAGTTATACACGAATGAGAATTATAAAGTAATCTAGTAGTATAGATTGCTGATATCATTCAGTCACTCTGGTGCCCTGATCGTCAGGTTGCCATGCTGGTCATAGGTCCTGATAGTCCCTTCTGGTCCTGTGCCTTATACAGGACAGCATTTCTTAAGTTGATACAGGACCAGAGCGATGTGTGAAGAAAGCATGCATGCACATACATACAGAGGCATGCATTTCACAGGCACATACATATATTATATATAATTTATTTATATTCTATTTACCAGCCACCTCTTCAGTTCTTCTCAACTCCTGCACAGTACAGGACCTGTAGTGACATCAGTCACATGATCGTGATGTCACCAAAGGTCCTGAAGTCCTGCAGAGTACAAAAGCTGAAAATCCCCCTAACCATTAATGAGCGTGGATCGCAATTATGGAAATCCCTGAAATGGCGGGGGATTGTCTTAAGTTCTGATGCTTCGGTCACTTGCCTGGCAGCGCGAATGTCTGACATGTTCGTGGACTCTGAGCTCTGGAGGTGAGCCCCACATAAATGAGTTGGCAACCACATGTGACGTAATAGATAACGTTAGTACTAACACATGAAATCCAATGTTTGGTTTTAAACTGGCGCTCACCCCCAGCAGAGTCAAGTCTTACAGCGAAGGACATTGGCGCATGCCAGGCAGTGACCGCACGGGAAACACCCCACTGTGGGTGTGAAAAAAGCCAAAAAAGTATTATTGACTGGAACATAATGGCTCCTAACAAGAAGATCACTAAGATTGCGTGAACTCCTTGGTGTCATAGACGGTTTGTCTCCTAGTAGTGGATACAGCGAAGGTTCCATACTGAGAATGGACCAATGTTTCATTAGAATTGATCTCATTGTGTTCCACTCTTTGTATGTGGAGATGAACCCAATCTTATTGTCACCCATGTCCTCTCGCCCACGTGGGTACAAGAGTTGTGATCTCTAAGTTCTTTTTGCCCTAGTGTATCCTCTTTTGATAGCCCGCCAGCTATAACCCCACTGTATGAAACGGGTCCGAAGATCCCTAGCCTGTGTCTCAAACCGTTGGCTAGAGGAACAAATCCGCCTGACCCGGAGAAACTGTCCGACCGGGACGGCCCTAATGGTAGCGGGCTCATGGGCAGACGAGGCATGGATCTATGCGTTGACTGCAGTTGTCTTTCTGAAGACGTCAGTCTGGACGGCCGACGCTGAGTCCACCTCCAGACTGACGTCCAAGAAGTCAATCCTGGTGGTATCACATTTGTAAGTGAAGCGAATATTTTTATCATTACAGTACAGGACCTTTGGTGACATCAGTCACATGATCGTGATGTCACCAAAGGTCCTGCAGAGTACAAAACCTGTGGTCACATGACTTCGATGTTACCAAGGGTCCTTTAAGCAGTTTCTTTATCTTAAATTTGATTCATAATGGCTCTCTATTATCAATCTCCTTTTTGCTGGGGGCCCTGGGCAATTGCCCTGCTTTCCGTTCCCTAACACTTACCCTGGTTGTAGTAATATATAGTTCATTTACCCAGGCACCTTGATCATCAGGTTGTGGGTCCCGTCAGTTTTTGTTCTGGTCCTGTGTTGGCACGTGAAGGGGGCTGGCTGACCGCTTATTATAATAGAAAGGAAAGGGTGGTTGACTTTAGCTAGGTGTAGGACATTAGACCTGAGACACTTATTTTCTTTTCCCTATGTTTATGGTGTGACGGAGAGGGATTTCTACCGTCTGCCACTTTCTATACCAAGGTCCCAAACAAATTGTATTTCTATGACTTTGGATTTTTAACTGCATCCCACAAAGGCCGGTCTGATTTACCCCGCAGCTTCCCATCAAATGTTTTATTTTTTTTATGTCATCGTAGATTGTAAATGATTATTTCTGCATTTTCTCCGATACGATCATAGATTGTTTTCATTTTTATGAAATTCACTAGTTCCGCGTTTCTTCCGCCAACAGCCCGGGGCGTCCCATCGGGACAACGCCCTCTCGCCCCTTTACCCGCTGACACGTTGTGTTTTTTGTCTTTTTTTCAGATTAATCAGCCACTCGATGGGGATTAACAGTGCATCACCTATGTGTGTCGCCTTCCCAGCCTGCAAGCACCAGACCAAGAGTTTTACCACTTCTTCTATAGAAATTATGAAACTGGTATTAACTGAATGGCAATTATGGATTTTTAACTCTAATTCACAGTAAAGCCATTAAGCCATATGATTGAATTAGCACCAAATAGCGTTCTCTCCTGCGCACCCTCCCGAAGCTGCGGAGACACCTACACAGCGGAGCCTAAAGTATTAACGCGTGGAGAGCAGAGCGCACAAGAAGTCTTTATTTATCTTTGCAGATATATAGTATTAATATTTATATAGAAGCTCTAAGAATATAGGTATATTATATAAATATATATTTTTGTGGTGATGAAGATGGCACCCCAAAATGCCGACTCGGATACTATGCAAGTCCAGGACCTTCCCTTGGCCAAGCTGAAGACAGGCGAGCCCAAGGAGAACGAGAGCCGGGATGAGACAATCAGCGAGGGCTCTATAGACCGCATCCCGGTGCGCCTCTGGGTGATGCACGGCGCCGTTATGTTTGGTAGAGAGTTCTGCTACGCCATGGAGACTGCCCTGGTGACCCCGGTTCTGTTGCAGATTGGTAAGTGTGTGTTTGTTTCCTTGTGGACTTTTATTTAGAAATTAAATGGGGGGGGGGGGGGGAATGTTGGTCGTGTGGATTGAATAATCCTGATTTTATTTTAAGGTTCTCGTGAATATTTTATGGTTAATAAAGAGCACCAGTAACTTGCTATAAACCTGTAATGTTTTTATCTGGTGTTAACGCCTCTCTTCTCCTGAATCCGGCTTTGTTTTTCTTTTGTTCCTACACCTCTCCATTCCTGAGATACGGCCTGATCTTTCCAGGGTGAAGAGCTAGTCTTTTTAGTCAAGTGGGATGATCCACAACTATTTTGTGGGTGTTTCTTTAAATGACCATGCCCTCTTGGCTAAAAAGACTAAATTTGTGTAGAGGGAAGACTAGGCCATATCTCAGGAATGGAAAGGAGCAGGAACAAAAGGAAAACCTCTCCAGATTCAGGAGAACAGCAGCGTTTATACCAGGGGTGGAAATACATATTTATGTCAAGTGCCACGTCCTCTATAAAGGGAATGTCCAGTATAGAAAACCGGTTTCTGTACACGCCTATCTGAGGGGGCTCTCTGTTCAGGATCCTCATCTTTTTGGCCAGAATGTAATGGTTGTAACAAGTGTCTTTTGGGGTCTCATCAGTTGGCATTGAGGTTGGATGGGGGCCAAGTTGTTATGCATCTCATAGATGGATGGATGATAACTTTAAAGGGAAAGTGTAATCCCAAAATACCCTGTTTTCAATCAGCGTTGTTAAATATATATTTTTTGTACAGTATATAGAGGTGTTATCAGTCATTGTACAGGAGGAGGTGAGCTGTGACATAACATAAGATCCACCATTCTCAATAGGTTATCAGTCACTGTAATTCTTGTCTAATGTGTGGGATTCCCCCCCCCCCCCAGTATAGAGGAAAAATATTTCAATTGTTAAAAAAAAAAAAAAAAATCCTTCTCCATAAAGACCTAACTTAAACGCTAATTCTCTGATTCCCTTTAAATGCTGGGAATCCTTCTGTATCTGTTCCCTTTAATGATTTCTTGGGGAAGGAGCTTGCCCAGCACTCCTTGCCTGCCCCCTTCTCCCTGAGCGGTGATAGTCTGTGCTGGCACCACATTATTTTATCACCATCAATAACTCAGGTTATCTGCTCTGTCAAGGCCAAAAAGCCTCTCCTGCTGAATAGGTGATCTGTTATTACTATATATCCCTCCTGGCAGCGCTCCATTTAATAAGTTAATAAGTTGCTTTCATTATCCGGTGTGGAAAATGCTGGAAGGAAATTCGTCAGTTTAGAAGAGCCAAGAGGGAGACCTGATACCCTGTGTACTGGCATCCGAGCCCTGAATGTGATACCCGCTGGTGCTCATTACATGGGGGCGTGCGGGGGGTGGTGTGTGCGCCAGTCACTGCGGCCTCACTCCCCTGGTATACCAACTGCTGGGACTTTAGTAATGTATGTACACAGTGACTGCAGCAGCAGAATAGTGAGTGCAGCTCTGGAGTATAATACAGGAGGTAACTCAGGATCAGTACAGGATCAGTAATGTAATATATGTACACAGTGACTGCACCAGCAGAATAGTGAGTGCAGCTCTGGAGTATAATACAGGATGTAACTCAGGATCAGTAATGTAATGTATGTACACAGTGACTGCACCAGCAGAATAGTGAGTGCAGCTCTGGAGTATAATACAGGAGGTAACTCAGGATCAGTACAGGATCAGTAATGTAATGTATGTACACAGTGACTGCACCCGCAGAATAGTGAGTGCAGCTCTGGAGGATAATACAGGATGTAACTCAGGATCAGTAATGTATGTACACAGTGACTCCACCAGCAGAATAGTGAGTGCAGCTCTGGAGTGTAATAGATGATTACAGGTGGAGTTCCTGTTTGCTGTCATGCAGTTGCACTATGGTGGACCTTTGTCCTGTCCTTCGCTATGACTTGTGCTCGCTGATGGCGCCGGTCACCAGTGATCGGATACTGGGCCTGTTGTGATCACGTTCAGTGTTGCAATGTCAGATTTGTGTCATCCAGAAGACAATGAGTCACGATCGCGTTCTCCGAGCCTTGGAATTTTCCGCTGTCGCACATTCTCTTATCAGGTGCCTGGAGATTCTTTCATCTAGAGCACTTTTCCCCTCCCCCATGACAGCACACCTTGAGAGAGAGGATCCGCCCCACCAAGGACAGGAAACCGTCTGAAATAAAAGGGCGGTACCTCTCCCTCGCTTCAGTTGGTTTCCTGTCCTTGATGGGGAACCTGTCTGGAAGAAAGAAGACTTACCTGGGGCTGTCCCGGTGTGGAAGAGCGGGCACTGGCCTGTGCACCGGGTTCAGTATCCCAGACGCGCCGTCCGCAGCTTCCCCTGGGGTCTCTGCGCCGAGCGGGGCGCACGCGGTGAGGCAGGCTCTGTCCTCCCGGAGACCGCGGCGCCGTCCTCCCCCTGCAGTGTGGAACGCTTCCGGGTGTGACGCGCCTGACGTCACAGCGCAGGGCACGCTGGGAGCGGCGCGCTGGGTGACGTCAGGAGGCGGCGCCGATCCAAGATGGCGGCGCCCATCGGAGCGTCCCAGGCCGGTTTTTTATTTTTATTTATTTTTTTTTTTTTTCTCAACGGAGCTCCGGCCTGAGGAAGGGGGAGGGCCCACAGACCGGAGGAGGCTGGATGGCCCTATATTTAAGGGGGGGGGAGCTATCCTGGAAGCGTGGTGCGCTTCTGAGACATGGCTGATCCAGATAGCCAGGAGCAGCAGCAGCTTACCCCCCCCCCCCACCTCAGCAACAGAAAAAGCAGAGGGATGCATCGTATACAGACAGCCGCTCGAGTAATCGTAGTGGCAGCCGCAGGAGTAAGGCTTCGAGTGCCTCGGGACCATCCAGAATGGAATCATCGGTTCTGCGACAGCCTCCGAATCCGGTACCCGTTTGTGACCTCCGAGGGTGAGTGAGCTTCGTGAATATCACTGGTTAATAACGGGAAGTCTCTTATGTGCTTCCTTTTTTTAGGAGCCTAAGAAGAGTAGTGCCAAGCAAAAGCATAGAATGTGTGCCCTTTGCCAAGCTTCTCTCTCAGTAGAGTGGCAGAAACCACTTTGCCAGGGCTGTGTGACCAAAACCATAGCTGAGAATTCCCGGGATTTTGCTGCAGATTTAAAGTCCATAGTACATGCAGAAGTTCAGGGGTCCCTGAAAGGGTTCCTTAGAGGGAAGAAAAGGCCCCGTAGAGAGGTTTCCCCCGTCTCTGATTCCTCCCAGTCCGAGGAGCAGTGGGATTCATCGTCCTCTTCCTCATCGGGGGGCGGTAGACCCTGCTTCCCCATTGAGAATACAGACAGACTGGTTAGGGGCGCCACACGTGGGAGGCGGCGGCAGGTGGCCTAAAACCAGCGGTGGCTAGCACCTGTGTGGCGAGGTCCTTGATGGTGTGGCTCCAACAGCTGGAAGACCAGCTTAAAGATAAAAAGGTCTCCAGACAGGCAATACTTGCAGAGCTACCTCTAATACAAACAGCATCGGCCTTCCTGGCCGACTCTTCAGCTGACTCGGTCAGACTGTCAGCTAGGGCAGCGGGACTATCCAATGCAGCCAGGCGGGCCTTGTGGCTCAAAGGTTGCCCAGGCGACCTACCTTCGAAACCGAAACTGTGCTCCCTCCCATGTGATGGTAGACTCCTGTTTGGCCAAAAGTTAGAAGACCTGTTGGAAAAAGCAGGCGATAAAACCAAAGGGTTCCCGGGATTTTCGGGGGAACCAAGAAGATTTAGTTTTCGGAGGAGAAAATTTAACCGGGGTCGTCCTCCGGGAGACAAAAAGAAATGGGAAGCCAAGTCCAAAAAAGAATCGGGCTACATGTTTGGAGGACCATCCTCGAGTTCGAAGAGATCCTCCCAATGACGCCAGGCTGGAAGTGGGTGGAAGGCTTTCCCACTTTCTTCCAGCTTGGGATGCGATAACAGCAAACCCCTGGATTCTGAAAATTATCAGTGGGGGCCTGAAGATCCGGTTCAGCCAGACCCCCTGGCGGACCTTTGTGGTTACCCCCCTACGAAAGGTCCAGGAAGAACAATTAGCCCTGGAAACAGAAGTGTTAGAGTTAGTAGGAAAAGCAGGTCCTTCTCGAAGTACCAGCAACACAGAGAGGGAGGGGGTTCTATTCCCCACTATTCATGATAAAAAAAACAAACTGGTCCTTAAGGACCATCATCAACCTCAGGAGTCTGAACCAAGTAGTAGAAAACCAGACTTTCAAGATGGAGTCAGTAAGCTCGGCAGTGAAGCTCTTACATCGCAACTGCTTTATGGCTGTAATAGACTTGAAGGACGCATATTATCACGTCCCAATCCATCCGGAGTATCCGAAGTATCTGAGAGTAGCCCTGTTTATTCAGGGGAAGCTGAGGCGTTTTCAGTTTGCTGCCCTACCCTTTGACCTCTCCATTGCCCCGAGAATATTTACGAAACTAATAGCAGAAGTGACAGCCTTCCTACGGATCAAGAATGTAGTGATCGTGCCATATTTAGACGACTTCTTGATAATAGGGAAAACAGAAGCCCACTGCTCCAGTCAGCTCCTAGTGGTCACGGAAGTGTTGCATCAGCTGGGGTGGTTAGTAAATTTCCAAAAATCAAGACTAACCCCCTCCAGGACTCAGACCTTTCTGGGTCTAATCCTAGACTCTCGTCGCCAAACCTGCTTCCTCCCAGAGGACAAAATCTGCAGGTTGATTGCCTCTCTCAGAGACATCTCTGGAGCTTGAATGGCCTTCGAGACTAATGCAATGTCCCTCCTGGGTTCTATGACGGCCTGTCTCCCAGCAGTAATGTGGGCCCAGGGGCATATGAGGCGGCTTCAGTGGGAGGTCCTGTCAGCACAGACGTCCTGCAACGGGCATTTAGAAGGCAGGCTCTCTCTCCCCACAAGTAGTAGATTCCCTTTCGTGGTGGACAGTCAGGGGAAATCTAACCGCAGGCGTTCAATGGTCCAGACCAGTAGATCGGGTAATTACGACCGACGCAAGCAGTTCCGGATGGGGGGGTCATCTGGCAGAACTCGCAATACAGGGTCACTGGGCTTACCACGAGGGGGGAGCATCCTCAAACTTAAAGGAGCTTTGGGCCGTAGAAAGATCCCTCAGGGGCTTCCTCCCTCACATCCAAAATCACCATGTCCAGGTCAGGTCCGACAACCGGACCGCAGTAGCCTATGTGAATCCCCAAGGAGGGACAAGGTCACGCCCTCTGATGGTGGTGGCAGACAGGATCCTTGGTCTAGCAGAGCGAAACCTCCTATCCCTCAGCGCCCTTCACATAAAGGGGGATAGAAAACGTGAAAGCAGATTTTCTAAGCCGCCATACCCTAAGACAGGGGGAGTGGGGGTTGAACCCGGAGGTCTTCCATCAGATTGTCCAGTTATGGGGGCAGCCAGACATAGACCTGTTCGCCACAAGGGCAAACAGAAAGGTGCAGAGATTTTGCTCCCTAAATCCGGCAGAAAATCCCCATGCCGTAGATGCCCTCCAGATTCCTTGGGGGTTCAGGAAGGCCTACGCCTTTCCGCCATTAGTGATTCCAGTAGTGGTGAGGAAGATCCGGGAGGAAGGCGCCAGGGTGATTTTGATAGCCCCTTTTTGGCCCAAGAGGCCTTGGTTCTCTCTGCTTCGGCTAATGTCGGTGTCAAATCCCTGGATTCTACCAGAGAGGCCGGACCTTCTCATGCAGGGACCAGTATTCCATGCCCAGGCCAGGGGGTTCCATCTTTCGGCATGGAATTTGAGAGGTCGCTATTGAGTAGCAAGGGGTTTTCACCAGGCTTAGTTTTTACTTTATTGGGGAGCAGAAAACCAATTACAACTAAGATTTATAGCAGGGTTTGGGGTAAATTCCTAGAGTTTATAGATATCCCGCTATCGAGCAAACCTCCGATCAGAGGGATCCTGGAATTTCTGCAAAAGGGGCGGGACCTGGGTCTAGCTACAGGGACCCTTAAGGTTCAAGTTTCAGCTTTGGGAGCACTCTACTATTGTAATCTGGCTGGGAATAGGTGGATCTCGAGGTTTATCAAGTCCTGTGCCAGAGCAGGACCGGTTAGATCCTTGGGTGTTCCTCCTTGGGACCTGAACTTAGTCTTGAACGCTCTTACTAGTGAACCATTTGAACCTCTACACAAGGTTTCTCCAAAAATTCTCACCCTTAAGACCATCCTCCTAGTGGCCTTAACGTCAGCCCGTAGGGTGGGTGATCTGCAGGCCCTTTCGGTTAATCCTCCTTACACACAAATCTTTGAGGATAGGGTCACCTTGCGGCCAGATCCAGCATACCTTCCCAAGGTGGTATCTAGATTTCACCGTAGTCAGGAGATTGTGCTACCCTCGTTCTGCAGCAATCCCAAGAACTCAGGGGAAGTCAGGTTCCATAACCTAGATGTTAGGAGGTCCCTGCTACAGTACATTCATATGACTAGTCTGTGGAGGAAAGACGGTTCTCTGTTCCTGGCCTTTCAAGGGTGTAGGAAAGGTCACGGGGTGTCCAAGGGTACCATCTCTAGGTGGCTCAGGGAGGCCATTTGCTTAGCCTATACGTGCACAGGGGTTCCAGCCCCGGACAATGTGAGGGCTCATTCCACCAGAGCCGTTGCAACCTCCTGGGCAGAGAGAGCAGACGTCTCGATCGAGCAGATATGTAGGGCTGCTACTTGGTCTACACCATCCACCTTCTTTAAGCACTATCGGTTGGATCTATCCTCTTCTGATCTCACCTTTGGGAGAAGGGTACTTCAGGCGGTGGTCCCTCCTTAGGGTGCTCATAAATTCTCCAAAATTCTCTCAAGGTGTGCTGTCATGGGGGAGGGGAAAACACCAAGGTTACTTACCGGTAGCCGGTTTTTCCTGAGCCCATGACAGCACCCGTAGTTTCCCCCCCTTATTTTTTCTATGTTTCTCACACCCTGTTTGGGGTGGTGTGTATATGTATATTGTGGTGTTGGTTATGTGCCTAACCTGTTTAGGGAGGTCCTCTCAATGCTCTGTAAACAACTGAAGCGAGGGAGAGGTACCGCCCTTTTATTTCAGACGGTTTCCTGTCCTTGGTGGGGCGGATCCTCTCTCTCAAGGTGTGCTGTCATGGGCTCAGGAAAAACCGGCTACCGGTAAGTAACCTTGGTGTTTTCGGCTGGAAGCCCTGAAGCTGCAGGCGGTGTTAGGCCCGGTACTAATGATGCATAATAAGAAGCCTGGACTGAGCTCCTCCCAGCAGTGCGCCCCCATCTGGCCGAGGCTGCCATGACACATGCCTAAATGTGACCTGTTCTGGTCAGAACTTTTATTGGAAGCGTTTTATAGTTTTGTTTTATAACTTATCAATTGTTTGTGTTCTACTACAATTGTAACAATTTGGGGATCGGAACAAAAGTCCTTTAATGATTTGTCCAGAAAATTCTGCTAATCCAGCATAACTCTTGTCATCTCCTACTGGAGTACAGGAAAGTCCTGCGGAGATCTGGCAATGACAGCAAAGGACTTTGAGCCTAGAATGACTTCTC
Source organism: Phyllobates terribilis (assembly GCF_046119375.1). NCBI lineage: Eukaryota > Metazoa > Chordata > Amphibia > Anura > Dendrobatidae > Phyllobates > Phyllobates terribilis. Next base: position 783,656,313 of record NW_027362764.1, read on the forward strand.
CGTACCGTCAAGCCGCCTTAAAGGGGTGGTTCCATCTGGCAAACTTATGGTATATCAGCCATACACACTACATGGTCGCCCAGCCTCCTTTTGTGAATCCTCAGAATGATCCCAATCACTTAGCCTGACATACTTGTCCTGCAGGAGTCCAGGAAAGCTGGGTGAGATGTCTGTTGGGAGCTGTAGCGCCCCCTATGGGTTGTCACCCAGCTTTTCAATCTCTTTTCTCTCCGGTCCTTACAGGGTGACTCGGGACTTGTGATCCGGGCTCTCGTTTCTGCGGTTATTTTTGCAGCCTCCTGACCTGCGGCGACATCTTTCCTCGTTCTCTTATCTCTGGTATGTTGTTTTTGTTTCCACAGCCGCCTCTTTCCCAGTTACACCATTCGCTCTCGGCACTGGGGCAATTTTTCTGCCCAGATCTAAATCGGTAGCAGATATGCCCGTTATGTGAAGTGTATCGGTCACAGCCTGGCACATAGTCACTTGGAATTAATTCCCTGGGCGCCAGGACGTCGTCCCCTTTAACTTTTTTTTTGTTTGTTTTCTTTCATCATCTCTGCTTTCTGTCAGTGAATGTGAACAGTTTTCTGTTTTTTTTTATCTTTAAAACCGTACAAACTAAGGCTGTGTGCCCACGATGCATTTTTTAAGCCTTTCCGCAGTGGCAAAAACGCTTAAACGCATGGTAGAAGGCCTGCCATGTTCCCCAATGATAAGCCGCATGTGCTGTGCTCATGCTGCGGAAATTTCCACTGCGGATTATCATTGTGGAAAAGAACGCAGCACTACCAATTTTGCGGAAGCGCTGCGTTTTCACCGCCATTGACTTGCATTAGACCGCATGGATTACGTATCACTGTATATGTAGATGGGCATTCCATGCGTTCCAATGTGCGGATGGTACCCGGGTGTAGAGATGAGGAGACTCTCCTCCAGACCCGGGTACAATAGAAACTGTGAAAAAAAGACTAAAATAAAAAATAAAATGTTATACTTGCCTTCTGGCGGCCCCCCGGTGCGCTCGTCCTCCCATGCTGGCAGCTAGCGATCGACTGAAGGACCTGCGCTGACGTCAGTCATGTGACGGGTCACACGTCCGCTGACATCGGCAGGTCCTTAAGTGTACGCGATCTGCTGACAAGGGAGAACGGAGGGAAGCAAAACTCTGGGGGCCATCGGAAGGTAAGTATAGATCTATTTTTTTAATTTTTAACCATTCTTTGGGATCACACTATATAAATCCATGCCGGTTGCCGGTTGCATGGCTTTATATAGTGTGACCGAGTTGTCAAGCACTTTCCAAGTGATGCTAAAATCACTTGTCAACCCGCATGCGGAAATGCAAGTGAACGCTTCACATCCGTATGTCCCTGGCAGGAAAACGCATGTACAATCCGCATGCTTTTTTTTTGCCAGGGAGATGCAGAAACACTCAGGGAAAAATCCAGAGCATTTCTGCATCGTGGGCACATAGCCTAATAATACTAGTTCTCACAGCTGGGGGTTTGTTACAGTTGAATGTAAGCTCAGCATTCCCTGCAGAGATGCACTGTATAGAGCGATTTGTTCCTGGCTGTGCAGCTTGGATACAATTGTGACAAACCCTCTTGTCTGAAAAGTAGGAAGTCTGGTTTACACCCAGAGCTTGAAAACCTGAACATTCACATTAACGGACCGCAAGCAGAGGACCTGATTATAGGGTATTCCCACCTCCAAGATCCCATTCCAATATATAGTAGGTGTAATAATATTAGCAAATTCCTTCAATTAGAAATGTAGTATAGTTCTTCTGATTCACTATGTTGCTTACCACATGGGCAGGGCATTGCAGTAGCTTAGTTGCTAGTGGTCGCAACTATGGAAATCTAACGGTCACTAGATAAGTAATTGTAACCATGGATACCTAAGCTACTGAAATGCCCTGCACATTGAGTAAGCAACATGGCTTATCAGAAGAGCTATACTACGTTTCTAATTGTATTTGATAATAATATTACACCTACTACATATTGGGATAAGATCTAGGAGGTGGGAATACCACTTTAAAGGTACATAAGACCACCCACTAGTAATTCCGCCACCTTGTATGTTCTTGTAATGAATCTCTCTGACGGAGGCCCCTGGCTGGCAGGAGACTGGCATACCCCACATGCCTGATGCCCGGCCTCGGCCATGTTTACTATGGGTATATCTTACATGTTAATTCCTGGCTGGTGGCGGTGTCGGCTGTGCAATGCTATAGGGGGTTTATTGACCTTGTCGTGTATGGTGGCGGCTTTATCTGTAGCGGGGGCAATGCTCTTGTTTTTTTGTTTTTTTTTAATTTATTTTTTTTATTTAGCTTTTATAGACTCTGGTGCTCGGGGGTCCACAGCTGGGTACCCCTCTGCATTCCCAGGTCTCATGGCCCCTTTCATAGTTTCCTATTTTGGGCAGTGCTTTTAAGGCAAAACTAGGGGTGACTCCAAAACACAGGGATCGCGCCTCTTCTGTCCTATATCTAAGATTTTTTTTTTTTTTTGTTTTGGCTGATGTGAAATAAGGAGCACAATTCATCTGGGTGAGATGAGCCCAGATATATACAGTGTGTGTGTATGTACAGTACAGACCAAAAGTTTGGACACACCTTCTCATTTAAAGATTTCTCTATTTTCAGGACTATGAAAATTGTACATTCACACTGAAGGCATCAAAACTATGAATTAACACATGTGGAATTATATACTTAACAAAAAAGTGTGAAACAACTGAAAATATGTCTTATATTCTAGGTTCTTCAAAGTAGCCACCTTTTGCTTTGATGACTGCTTTGCACTCTCTTGGCATTCTCTTGATGAGCTTCAAGAGGTAGTCACCGGAAATGGTTTTCACTTCACAGGTGTTCCCTGTCAGGTTTAATAAGTGGGATTTCTTGCCTTATAAATGGGGTTGGGACCATGAGTTGTGTTGTGCAGAAGTCAGGTGGATACACAGCTGATAGTCCTACTGAATAGACTGTTAGAATTTGTATTATGGCAAGTAAAAAGCAGCGGAGTGAAGAAAAACGAGTGGCCATCATTACTTTAAGAAATGAAGGTCAGTCAGTGTGAAAAATTGGGCAAACTTTAAAAGTGTCCCCAAGTGCAGTTGCAAAACCCGTCAAACTGGCTCACATGAGGACCGCCCCAGGAAAGGAAGACCAAGAGTCACCTCTGCTTCTGAGGATAAGTTTATCCGAGTCACCAGCCTCAGAAATCGCAGGTTAACAGCAGCTCAGATTAGAGACCAGGTCAATGCCACACAGAGTTCTAGCAGCAGACACATCTCTACAACAACTGTTAAGAGGAGACTTTGTGCAGTAGGCCTTCATGGTAAAATAGCTGCTGGGAGACCACTGCTAAGGACAGGCAACAAGCAGAAGAGACTTGTTTGGGCTAAAGAACACAAGGAATGGACATTAGACCAGTGGAAATCTGTGCTTTGGTCTGATGAGTCCAAATTTGAGATCTTTGGTTCCAACCACCGTGTCTTTGTGCGACGCAGAGAAGGTGAACGGATGGACTCTACATGCCTGGTTCCCACCGTGAAGCATGGAGGAGGAGGTGTGATGGTGTGGGGGGTGCTTTGTTGGTGACACTGTTGAGGATTTATTCAAAACTGAAGGCATACTGAACCAGCATGGCTACCACAGCATCTTGCAGCGGCATGCTATTCCATCCGGTTTGCGTTTAGTTGGACCATCATTTATTTTTCAACAGGACAATGACCCCAAACACACCTCCAGGCTGTGTAAGGGCTATTAGACCAAGAAGGAGAGTGATGGGGTGCTACGCCAGATGACCTGGCCTCCACAGTCACCAGACCTGAACCCAATCGAGATGGTTTGGGGTGAGCTGGACCGCAGAGTGAAGGCAAAGGGCCAACAAGTGCTAAGCATCTCTGGGAACTCCTTCAAGATTGTTGGAAGACCATTTCCGGTGACTACCTCTTGAAGCTCATCAAGAGAATGCCAAGAGTGTGCAAAGCAGTCATCAAAGCAAAAGGTGGCTACTTTGAAGAACCTAGAATATAAGACATATTTTCAGTTGTTTCACACTTTTTTGTTAAGTATATAATTCCACATGTGGTAATTCATAGTTTTGTTGCCTTCAGTGTGAATGTACAATTTCATAGTCGTGAAAATACAGAAAAATCTTTAAATGAGAAGGTGTGTCCAAACTTTTGATATGTAGATAAAAAAGTTCTCCAACTTCTCATGGTATCAGCGGAGACGTGGATACAATTGTATCCAATGAGCTATACATGTCTCTGCTAGCTTGTTACAGTGTGTCAGTCTGGAGTCCTGCTTTAATAAATGAGAGCTGCTTCAACTTTTTTAAAGGGGTTTACTGGGACCTTTATTATTGATGCCCTGTCTGTAGAGTGACATCGCTGGAGCGCCCTCTCCTGGCTCCAGTATCGATCAGCTGCTTCACTGTGTAGTGGTCATGACTGGTACTGCACGCTTTCTCCCATTCACTTGTATGCAGAATGTATGCAGTACCATTCACGGCCACTGCATCATGTGCTGTGGGGGTACCAGGAGGAAGACCCTCCCCCGTCCACCAATTAACTATGAAGGATGGTTCATCAATTACAGTCCGGGACTCCTTTCAAGAGGCGAACAAAAACCCTTAAAGGATATGTGTATATTGTATGGGGGAAATCTTTTTGCAAAAATTATGTTTAGCCCAAAATACATTCAAATAAAAAGTTAGCTTAGTTTGCCCACTCTAGCTGCCTTGTTTATGCTGCTCTTTGGTGGCTGCAGAGTGAGTTAACTGAGAATCTGTCAGTGAGCTCAATCTCATGGAGATTTTCGGTCCTTTCTCTTACTGAGCTCCTCTCTGCAGATTTATGATCATACCGCAGTTTAGCTCCTTTCATACGGACCGTAGTCATAAATTTTGGACAGAGGATCACAGAAAAAGACAGTGAAAACTCTCTAAGGCTATGTGCCCACGATGTAGAAAATTTCTGCAGCATTTCTGCATCTCCCTGGCAGAAAAAAAGCATGCAGATTGTACATGGAGATTGTGCATGCATTTTTCCTGCAGAATACATGCGGATTTAAGAAGAGAAAAAATTTCCACTAAAGTCTATATCCTTTAGCAAATCTCAAAACTTTTTAATTATTTTATATTGATCAGTGTTTTTTGGGAATTTATAAAATAAAAAACCAATAAGCCCATTGCCTTGGTTTCAATACGAGCGATCTTTTCATCACTGCTTGCTGTCAGTGAATGGCCAAGTGCTTTTTTGCATTCACCATTCTCAGACTGAGCTCGTACCTCACAGCTGAAGGGTTGATACAGTTGTATCCTGATTTATTATGGCAGAGCAGCTTTCTTAATGAATAGAATACTACAGAAAGGCGGTGAAGACTGACACAGCTGGTAAGAGGACAATATACTTGAAGAATGAATTTCACATGTTTTTATGGACCCCTGGAAGCAGCGAGTGGTTAATGTTGGGGCGTCCAGACGGTTGACCCCCAGTGACTGCAGCAGCCGCCTCTCTAACTGTGCAAAACACTGATCGTCTTTCACCAACGCTCGCTCACAACAAACTGATCAGATCTCAAAACTGTGGGGACGGAGCAGCGAAGGCCTGCGCCACATGGCGGGGGCTGGGATCAGCTGCAGGGAGGAGGCTCTGCACCCCCCCCCCGGCCGCAGCCGCCTCCATAGCTTCACCTGGATTCACCTCCTTCAAGTTCAATTCTATGTCAATAAAGTTTTATCATATAATGAAAAGTTTAGTTGACTTGCTAATATCCTGCAGCCCCGAGTCACTGTTGCATTTGTGCCTTTTTTTTGTTGAGATTTTAGACTTTTTTGTTATATGCAATATTCATCTTTGCATTTGTGTGTGTTTTAATTTTTTTTTTTTTTTTTTTTTTTTTTAGGATTTCCAGATATTTTCTGCTGATTCTTGATTAGCTACTTTTCGGATAGTCATAAATGCATTTCAGGTCAAACACTCCCCCCACCCGCAGTGATTTTTTTTTTGTGTTCCCAAAATCTCTGTGCATTTATTGCCATTTTGCAGAAAGTGCAAAAAATAAATTTGCACTAAAAGTCACAACTAAGTTTAAAAATAAAAACCTAATAAACTAGAAACAAATACCCCCAAGACAAAAAAGGGGCCTGAGCATCTGTACTGACATAATGATTTTCACAGCGGAGGGTTTGTTAGTTTTACCCGGTCTAGACACTCATCTGGTGGCTGTGGGACCCCAGCAGCAGCACCCATCTTTGAGTTCTGTTTCAGTGTGTCAGTGCAGATTTCCTCAGCTTATTTTTTATTTTTTTTTCTCTCTCCTGCCCTATTAAAAAAAAAAAAGCAATTTTTTTTATTTGCATTTTTTTTTTCTTTAATTTTTGAGTCATTTTGCAGGTTTTTGTTTATGTTGTATCGACAGACAAAATAGTGACTAGGATGTTTTTTTTTTTTATAGCGCTAATGTATGTACATTTTACTCTTTTGGGGGGTGGGTTTCAATGCATGCACCATCGGCATAGCCGCTACATACCTCCTACATTTCTGTGACCCGTTATTTACCCTACAAAGTGTCCTATTGGAATCCGTCGGGCTTGTACCATTGAGGCCTATGTGCAGTGAAACGCGTGGCATAAACCGTAGTCTGATGTAAGCCAAGAACCACATTGCACCAAGACATTGCAGCGGCTTCTACTTTTAATTTAGTTGGGAAATAAAGTGAATTTTTCTTAGATTAGGAGGACACAGAGGGTTTGGCGTCTCCTCTTCACATGTTGGTTTGCAATCCCACAATTCAATCACAGTAAAATGACTGTGACAAATGTGATTTTTCCCGGCAGCAGCTCCGCAGACACTTATCATTGCCTTACTCAATAGATCGGCCGGGCTGCGCTTGTCTCCGTGTAAAGTGGGGTGTGAAACTAGGAACAAAACAAAAAATCATATCTGCGGACCCCCCCCCCCCACCGGGTCCTTGTCTCTGTGGGAAGCGGGGGAGGGTCAGTGTCTCTACGGGAAGCTGGGACAGGTCCTTGGCTCTACGGGAAGCTGGGACAGGTCCTTGTCTCTATGGGGGGCGGGTCCTTGTCTCTATGGGAAGTGGGGATGGGTCCTTGTCTCTACGGGGGGCGGGTCCTTTTCTCTACGGGAAGCAAGGGCTGGTCCTTGTCTCTATGGGGGGCGGGTCCTTGTCTCTATGGGAAGCGGGGGTAGGTCCTTGTCTCTGCAGGAAGTAAGGTGGGCCATTGTGGTTCAGCTCTACTCTGTCACACTACATACAAGTAGAACAGAGGGGCGGCTTTCAGTTCAGGGAAAGAAAATGTGAGAGAAAGGAAGTTCATGCACTTCTAGTTCTGTCAGAATGCTGATAAACAGGAACTGCCCACTGAAAGAGAGTGGCCAGCAAGTTACAGAGCAGGAGAATCAGGATAGTCCCCAGACATATTATACTGGTATGTGTACCAAAACCAGTTGTACATTTTTGGTAAAAATGACATCAAGCCCGTGCTAAGAGTATAATCCAGTGAGTTATTAGCCAGCAGCTCCCTGCTTAGAGGACAGCTGAGACCTGCAGAGCCCACCACTGCGCCCACCACGGCCTCCACCTTGGATGATTTTCTGATCAGGACACATCGCTGTTTCCCCTGCAGAATATGATTTTATAGGATGTGTGTTGTCAGATTTAGTAACCTTATTAACGCTTAATCGAGGCTTGTACCGATTCTGGTCCGCTTCCCCTTTTAAGGCTTAAAGGCGTTGTCTAGTTTTATGTGCATATAGTTTAATCATTGATGAAACGTTTTATAAATCACATTATACTTGAATCTTTCCATTCCTCATCCTGTGGCAGGCTGCTTCCTGCTGGCAGTACCTGCCTTGTGCTAGTACTTCTCACAGCTGGGAAGTTTGCTACAATTGCATCCAGTCTGTGGGCTAATTTCTCTCCTGTTCTGATAGTTTGCTACAATGTATTATTCATACAAACTATCAGAAGTATTAGACCTGATAAATAATGGAGATAAATAAGAATGGTTTCATTTGCTGACAGCAAGCAGAGATCTTGAAAAAGGAATGAAAGAGTCACAGAACTTTGCACTAAAACAATCTCACTAGATGGATCCCGGGACGCTCCAAGCTGTCACGGTTCCCCTCCAATTTTGCTGTTGTAGCGTCGCTGCTGAGAACGGCCCCGTGTGGCTCGGACTCTGGGCTTTTGGCCGCCGTCCATAGGTAGAAGCTGTGTGAAGATCTGAGGAAAGGTCACCCGCTCTGCCGCCCTCTGAAGATGTGACCCGCATACACTATTCATGGCCACCCTCCTCCTGACACCTCCGTCATTGATATCCAGCAGCACGCCGCGATTTGATTGGCTGAAAGCTCCTCTGCACGACCTTAGCGATGCCTAGTGACCCCAATATACAGTACAGGGCAATCCATCAGTGTCGGGGGCTTTTTATGTTCTTAGGACGCTCCGACCGAGACTGTGACTTTGTTAGAGATGCGCATATCACGAGGATCTGGGGAAATCTATCAGCCGCATTTCTGATTTAATTTACAGCAAATTTAAAGGGAAAAATGTCACCATGACGGACCGCTTTACGGTACCGCATCCATCTAATACCCTAATAGAGAAAGCGCCATCTAATCTAGAGAGAGGTATAGAAGCCTCATTTCAGTGCAGAAGTCGAGACATTTAAACCCTAGGACACGCCCACTTCTGAGCGTTTTGATAAGCTCCTCCCCTTTTGTGAACCATTTCGATAAACCGTTGGCAAGTATAGCAGTGGATTGTAAAATTTGCAGATCGATGATGATGATAGATTTGCGGTCCGGCCGGGTTGGAATTTGGCCTTTTTATGTTGGTGAAGAAAAGAGGAGGAAGAGCTTTTAAAAAAAACTTCCTCGCTGAAAAGGATCACATCACTTATCTGTGTCACGTGATCCTTTTCAGAGCTGCTCACTGGCTGAGAGAGGTCATGTGATACAGCACATAACTTCAGAGACACAAAGCGCTTTCTTGTCTGACCTGCGTTATTTTGGGGGGCTCCTTACGGGGGTGTCATTGTAGCCACTAGGTATAACTTTCTGATGCCCTAATTAGTAGATCTGTAGGAAGGTGGGGACGATGTGTCTTCACAGATACAGTGTGACAGACCCCATTAGCAGTCATGAGCCCCAATTTTAGGTGGGGTATTTCCGAGCTGGGAACCTCTGCTTCCTTTCTTCAGTCCAAAGCAAAAAAGGAACTGAGCGAAGAATGGTCAGTGAGGACTGACACTACTGAAACCACACTTCTTTTTATCCTGTACAAAGGTGTAGTTCCCCTTTAAATCCATAAACTGTGCAGACACAGAGCAGCATGGAGGCTGCGGCGTGCAGCTTGTTCTCTGCGGCGTGCTGCTTGTTCTCTGCGGCGTGCTGCTTGTTCTCTGCGGCGTGCTGCTTGTTCTCTGCGGCGTGCTGCTTGTTCTCTGCGGCAGACGCCTCCCGTCTTTTCCCCACTGTCACCGTGTTGCTTTTTTCTCAAGGACATGGAATCAGCGGTAACCTGTGAAATGCGTCGGTTCTGATTCCTGCCGCATCTTCTGCATCGTTTCCTCTATTGCTTCCAGGGCTGAATTCATCAGGAGCGACCTAGATGTTCCCACCGGGGGCCACACGTTACTATAGAGGAGCAGGCACGTTATAGGGGCAGGTAGAAGAGGTGAGGAATTTCAGAAAAGTGCAGAACTAACAATTCCCTAATACACCGGCCCCAATATGAGCCGCCACCGAAGAAAACATGTCGGCTCACTTGGATTTACCGGGATTCGCCCTATTCTTAGCCCCCTCATCCTGTGCCCAGTAATGTAGAGTTTTCAGCTGGAGACTAAAAGTCGTATATAGTCCGGTCTGAGTCAGAATATATTTAAGGCTCTGAATATGTGTGGGGTCAGGGATGTGCCTGAAGTTCACGGTATGCAATACTGGGTTAAAATAGGGGTCTGATATTGATTTTGAGGGGTCTAAATATGTTTAGGTGTCTGGTCATGAGTCTAAATATGTTTTGGGGGCATTTGGTATAGGGTCAGGGGTGTGATATTAATATAGGGGTCTTGTCTGGGCTCAGACATTAATATAGGGGTCTGATATTAATCTAGGGTTCTGGTCTGGTGTCTGATATTAACATAGGGGTCTGGTCTGGGGTCAGATATTAATATAGGGGTCTGATATTAACATACGGGTTGTTCTGGGGTCAGATATTAACATAGGGGTCTGGTATGGGGTCAGATATTTAATATAGGGGTCTGATATTAATATAGGGGTCTGGTCTGGGGTCTGATATTAATATAGGGGTCTGGTCTGGTGTTGGATATTTATCTAGGAGTCTGGCCTGGTGTTGAATATTAGTATAGGGTCTGGTCCGGGGTCTGATATTAATATAGGGGTCTGGTCTGGGGTCTGATATTAATATAGGGGTCTGGTCTGTGTTCAGATATTAATATTGAGGTCTTGTCTGGGGTTAGATATTAATATAGGGGTCTGATAATCATATAGGTATCTGGTCTGTGGTCACATATTTATATAGGGGTCTGGTCTGGGGTCTGATATTTATATTGTGGTCTGATATTTATATTGGGGTCTGGTCTGGGGTCTGATATTAATGTAGGGGTCTGGCCTGGGGTCTGGTATTAAAATAGGGGTCTGGTCTGGGGTCATATATTAATTTAGGGGTTTAGTCTGGGGTCTGATATTAAAATAGGGGTCTGGTCTAGGGTCTGAATATATTTAGGTGGTTCAGTTCAGAGTTTGATATTTATTTAGGGGTCTGGTCTCGGGGGTTGATATTAATATTAGTAATCTATTTGGGTTTGAAATGAATATAGAGGTTTAGTTTAGGGGTCTGATATTATTGGGGGTCAGATTATATTAAAGGGGTTTGATCTGGAAATTTGAAATTGAATATAGGGGTTCGGTGTGGGGTCAGCGATTATTGAGATGTGATAATAATATAGAGGGTTTAAATATATTTCTGGAGGGCCGGCAGCTTTTATTTAGGGGTCTAGTCTGAAGTTTGGGGTGTCTGGATGTATTTAGGAGGACGGTCTTGGGTTTGGATTGTGCTCTCTGGTTAGATATTAATTTACAGGTCTGAATACATTGTGGGGTCTGAAATTAATATCGAGGTCTAAATATGTTTTGGGGGGGGAGATCTGATATTAAAATAGGGATCCGGTGTATTAATCTGCATGTAGGCGCTTCCTTTTCTATAGGCCACGTTGACCCGCTGCCTAAGAGCAGGACTGTCTCAGGGACCCACCGTCGCTCTGTTTGTGGAGTTGCCCTCCATGCAGTTGTCCACTTCTGCCCGATCTGATTTCCACTGCGTCTTCCAGGAATAGTGCGATAGCGCTGCCCCCCGTGACCTTGCGTACCCTCACACGCAGTCAGCACTTCCTGTGAAACACGACCGGAGCGGCTCTCACTATTGTTATGCGACGTTTCATTGAAGAGGGAAAAAATTAAAAAAAAAGCAATTATTTACTATGAGCGGTGTCCTGTTTGTTTGGGACTGGCTGGGAATCACCAGCCCGGCCGAGTCTCAGTGGTCGCGCCGCAGACTTCTAGTAATGGCCATTGGACAGGGGGGTGAGACTTCAGAGCAGGTAAACAGGATCAGAGGTGCCAGGGAACGGGTCAGAGAGTCTGATAAGTCCCGGAATAATAGCAGCTTCCTTGGGAATGTTGTCAACACGATCTGCATGGCGGCCGCTCACTTTGTTTGTTCCTGTTCCGCTCGGCTTCCGGACGCGCGGTGGAAGGTGCCGGGCTAAGAACGCAGACCAGACTTGGCTGACAAGGTGAAGGGAAGAGAAAAAAAACCCAAAATCTTCACACACTGCCTCCATCCAGACGTCTCCGAGAGTGGAAACGACTCGTACAGGAATTCTCCATGTCCGACGTGATACAATGCTACAATGTTATTTGTTTTGATGCAGATTCCGCCTCTGGGAAAGGTGATTGCCCACCAACGTGAATGTTATTACAGATTACACACGTCACACAAGTAACATCTACAGCCAGGAGAAAAACTAAGTACACCCTCCTTTTGGATTCAATGGTTTTACACATCGGGACATAATAAACATCTGATCTTTAAAAGGGAAATATGACCTGAGATCCAAATTTACACCGTGCCATTATTTATTTACCAAAAGACTAGGACAAGTACAGAAGCAATGTGTGAATAAATAAGTACACCCCTTAATAGCAGCAATAAAGTGAAGTAATGGTTTTCTGTATGACTATTCCTTACAGTGTTGCTTCAGTTCATTTGTGTAGGCCAAGCTCTCTTAAAGGGATTATTCCCATCTTCATAAATGGGTATTGTTGGACAGTGCTTGTAAATACAAGCAATTTTGTAATTTACTGCTTGTTCAAATTTTTATCGGTTCATGAGATATTTAACGCTTTTGTATTAGAGCTCGTTGCCTCGGAGACCGACCACCGCTGCTAGACAGCAGAACGTGCTCAGTGACAACAAGAGCTTTCCTATAGAGCTTGTAAACACTGCTATGAACCTGAACAGGATCTCTGGAAAACAATATTACCTCCTAAACCTGGCCAGCTTTAGCGCAGCACTTACAATCTAGAAAGCAGCAGTGGTCGGTCTCCTAGGCAACAAATTGTAAACAAAAGAAAAGCATTAATATCTAAAAAAATGGCTGCAAATTTTAACAAGCAGTAAAGTGCTTATTTTTACAGGCCTTATCCAACGTCACCTGTCACAGCATGTCTATTGGGTTGAGGTCGGGACTGTGACGGAGACATTGCAACATTTTGATTTTTTTTCAGCCATTCTGATGTAGTTTTGCTCCTGTTTGTTCTGTTACATGACCCAGTTTTGGCCAAGTTTCTGCTTTTTGATAGATTTTGATAGCTATCCATTTGACTCTGGTCTACGAGGGGCTCATGGTCTGCAATTATGTCACATTTGGCAAAAAATATAGTTTTTTTAATTTGTAACAGTTCACATTTAAGCGCTTTGTGGAATAAATCAGCAAGGTCCAGCCACAGAAGTCACATAGTGCATCTATACCAATGTTAATGTCTGTGATCACACAGTGCATTTGGAAGCAGTAACTATCAAACACAAGTTGCTCGACCTTGCTTCTCTATTCCACATACCAAGCGCTAAAAGACGACCTGTTACCAGGTCAAAAGTGTCCAGTTTTTCTTATTTTGATGTATTTGTATGGCCTTTACAAAGAGGGCGTGGCTTACAGGATCCTCGGAGGCGTGTCTTTAGAGTGCCGCATAATTATAAAGACCATTAAAAGTAGCAGTAAATAAAATGGCTCTCATCTCTGGATCTGTATGGCAGATTTACAAAAAAAAAAAAACACAACATTTAGGGACGCAGAGGGGATAAACTAAGAGCAAAAACTGTCTCCTTTAGTTGCCCTTGATGCTGCCCAATCACCACTCGGCAGCATTTGAACCTGGCTGAACAGCGCGATTGTGCGACTTTACGCTCTTCCGCCCAAGTTCAGATGCTGTCGAGTGGTGATTGAGCAGCACCATAGAGGGGGATGACCACACACCCCAAGAGAAAACACTTGTGAAACGGCCTATATGACTTGGCGCCCAAAAAATAAAAGTCAAGGGAACAAACTCATTTTTTTGACACTTGACAGGTCTATAAGTAAACGAATCATGTGACTCAGGATAGCGGTTTTTAGGAAAAAAAATTGTTTCGTTGTTTTAGGCTACAAGTAAGGACTTGTCTGAAACGAGTAGGACTCCGGAACTTTCATGTAAATTGCATGAACTGGATGTTTTATAAGGATATTTTTTTTTTTTTTTGCTGCTGCAAGTTTAATCCACCCGAGTCTCGGATGTCTGTGCCCAGGAGTTCCCGGAGCGGAGACTCAGCTTACCGCTGACTGCTTCTTTTGTTTTCAGAAGTCTTGTGGTTTGTTCAGATGCAGCTTTTCAGACTTTAGCTATGCTGACATGTTCTTTTTTTTTAGAAATAAGAGGCTTTCTCCTGGCAATCCTATATAAAAAAAACAGACTTTGTTCAGTCTTTTTCTAATTATACTGTCACAAACTTCAACATTTAACGTGCTGAGGCCTTTAGAGTCCGAGCAGTAGCTCTTGTTTTTGCTTTTAGAAATTTCTCCATGCATTGCCTGCTCTGAATGTGGGGTGAGATTTCCACTCCTGAAACTTTCTTGAATGTTTTACTCTTCGGAATAATCTTTCTAACTGTAGAATCATGGATTCCAAAGTGTTTGAAAAATGCTTCGTAACTGTTCCATGATTGATGGGCAGCAACAATTTTCCTCTCTGAGATCAGTGCTGATTTTCTTGCTCTTGGGCATTGTCTTAATACACAGCTTGAATGCTCCAGACCAGCAAACTACACAAACTTCTGCTCTTATAGAGGTGGTCACACTTACTGATGAAACAATTTATCAAGGGCATTTGATTAGCAGCACCTGGCTGCTACTTTCCTTCTTAATTCCTTTGAAAAATTAAGTACACCCTTACTTTTCCAAACATTGCTTCTTCAATTTGACCTAAGTTTTGGTAAATAAAGAGCGACACAATGTAATTTGCCATGTGCTGTTGTTCATTTGAGGTTGCATTTATTTAATTTTAAGACTTTCTGAGGGCCAGATTTATTTTTTTATCATGTCCTGATACATAAAATCATAGCATGGAAAGAGGATGTACTTAGTTTTTCTCATGACTGTTTGCTAGGAAATGCTCAATGCATCCACTACATGTACTCGGCCGTTCATCAATAATTGTGACTGGCACCCATGTGCCATAGAAGGCGATTGTGCTGCCAGAATATTTGGAGTAGTCATTCTGATATTATTATTCGGGGGTCTATCTAGCTGCTAAAGTCCAACGGGGAACTATCTGAGCACCCTTTTAACTTTTATAGGGGCGCATTAGTCATGAGCTCGCCTTCAGGAGTCCGTCTAGGTAACCGTTCCACTAAAATCAATCTTTTCTCCATTATTGTGATGCTTTACATGCAGACCAAAACGTACTCTTGCCCTTAACCTCCGCCCGTCATGTGACCGCGTCTTATGACCGAGAATTGCAGATCCTGAATATCTCACTTGTGCTATCCGCCGAGCCCAACAATGTCAGCAGAGTTCATCGTCTTCTTGCCTCCAGGCTGCAAATCTTCCAAATGTCAGAGACAAAAACACATTTCAGCTTTTCCCAACTTGTTGACTTTTGCATTAACTCTAAACATTAGAGAGAAGAGTCTTCAATCTCAGCTGTGTTATAGGATGTGTTTCTCTTTATTTGAACTATATACTAAAGTTTAGAGCTTTAAAGGAGATCGGTCACTTACCGTAAATATGTCATTTTCTTACCTGGTGTAAATGCCGCTGTTCTCCTGAATCCGGCGCTGTTTTTCTTTTGCTCCTGGGACTCTCCGTTCCTGAGATAAGGCCTCATATATTTTTTTTTGTGCATAATTCTAGCCTTGTTAGACAATTGGGCGATGCCCACAGAGAAGAGCTGAGGACTACGCCCACTTAGCAACCAAACTAGATTTGCATGCAGATAAAAGGGGTCATATCTCAGGAACAGAGAGGCGCAGGAACAAAAGAAAAACATCGGCGGAATCAGGAGAACAGCGGCGTTCACACCAGGTAAAAAAAAATATAATATTTATGCTGCGCTTAAAAAAAAATATTTGCATTGTTTTATGTATACAACTCTAATGCAAACCTGTGCGTCTCTATGGTTATGGGCTAAAAACAATATAATTTTTGATCAATTTTTCTGCATCTTACAAAATCTGTCATATGACAGGGTCCGCAGTTGGAATGTTGTACGGTGACACATGGGAAAGCGATAGATACCACACGCGTTTTACAATCAGGCGAAAGATAAAGCAAATATTTAGTTTATGGCTTTAGTGTTTTTCCCAGGCCGGGATAATCCGCACAGTCCTTACCTTGAAATACCTCCTAGGACAGGTCATCGGGATTTACACAATGTGATGACATCCTACATAGCAATGAGGTGACAGCAGCGGCAGCAATGGAGCAGCGAGCAAGTGCCGCACTGCAGCTGATCAGGACATTCTCCGGGCTCATTCATCTATCGCTGCCCGCGTTCATTCACACCAATAACAATGGACGGGGCTTTTTATCCGCATCCTTTTTACGGCTAAATAAATCAAAGATGATCCAGCCGCTGTTTATCTAGAATTTCCTGGAAGCCGCACACAATCAGGGGCCTCATTCCAGCGTAGGATGTGGAGCTTTGCTTATTGACAACAGGTTTAGTGCATTGTCCATGTGAATGTGCGGCCGGCTTATCCAGAGAATGGCCTCCCGCAGGGAGATCACTGTCACTGGCCTCCACACCATCGCCTGCCACGTGCGGATGTCACCATGTGACAGTGCCGAGAAACACATCTACTGGCCTGAAAACACAAAGCAGCATTCCATTCACTGATACAGAATATCTCCACTGACAGTGTACCCCGCCTGTATCAAGCTCACAGCTATTACTGCTATAATACCCTATATACTAGTATTGAATTACCATAATACTGCCCCTATGTGCTAGAATATAACTGCTATAATACTGCCCCTATGTACAAGAATATAACTACTATAATACTGCTCCTACGTTCAAGAATATAACTACTATAATACTGCCCTCTATGTACAAGAATATAACTACTATAATACTGCCTCCTATGTACAGGAATATAACTACTATAATACTGCCTCCTAT
This sequence comes from Phyllobates terribilis, assembly GCF_046119375.1. NCBI lineage: Eukaryota > Metazoa > Chordata > Amphibia > Anura > Dendrobatidae > Phyllobates > Phyllobates terribilis. Next base: position 783,673,101 of record NW_027362764.1, read on the forward strand.
GTACAGGAATATAACTACTATAATACTGCTCCTATGTACAAGAATATAACTACTATAATACTGCCCCCTATGTACAAGAATATAACTACTATACTACTGCTCCTATGTACAAGAATATAACTACTATAATACTGCCCCCTATGTACAAGAATATAACTACTATAATACTGCCCCTATGTGCTAGAATATAACTACTATAATACTGCCCCTATGTGCTAGAATATAACTACTATAATACTGCCTCCTATGTGCTAGAATATAACTACTATAATAGTGCCCCTATGTACAAGAATATAACTACTATAATAGTGCCCCTATGTACAAGAATATAACTACTACAATACTGCCCCCTATGTACAAGAATATATCTACTATAATACTGCTCCTATGTACAAGAATATAACTACTATAATACTGCCCCCTATGTACAAGAATATAGCTACTATAATACTGCCCCTATATACAGGAATATGACTACTATAATACTGCTCCTATGTACAAGAATATAACTACTATAATACTGCCCCTATGTACAAGAATATAACTACTATAATACTGCTCCTATGTACAAGAATATAACTACTATAATACTGTCCCTATGTACAAGAATATAACTACTATAATACTGCTCCTATGTACAAAAATATAACTACTATAATACTGCCCCCTATATACAAGAATATAACTACTATAATGCTGCTCCCTATGTACAAGAATATAACTACTATAATATTGCCCCCTATGTACAAGAATATAACTACTATAATACAGCTCCTATCTACAAGAATATAACTACTATAATACTGCCTCTATGTACAAGAATATAACTACTATAATACTGCCCCTATGTACAAGAATATAACTACTATAATACTGCTCCTATGTACAAGAATATAACTACTATAATACTGCTCCTATGTACAAGAATATAACTACTATAATACTGCTCCTATGTACAAGAATATAACTACTATAATACTGCCCCCTATGTACAAGAATATAACTACTATAATACTGCCTCTATGTACAAGAATATAACTACTATAATACTGCCCCTATGTACAAGAATATAACTACTATAATACTGCCCCTATGTACAAGAATATAACTACTATAATACTGCTCCTATGTACAAGAATATAACTACTATAATACTGCCCTCTATGTACAAGAATATAACTACTATAATACTGCCCCCTATGTACAAGAATATAACTACTATAATACTGCTCCTATGTACAAGAATATAACTACTATAATACTGCTCCTATGTACAAGAATATAACTACTATAATACTGCTCCTATGTACAAGAATATAACTACTATAATACTGCTCCTATGTACAAGAATATAACTACTATAATACTGCTCCTATGTACAAGAATATAACTACTATAATACTGCTCCTATGTACAATAATATAACTACTATAATACTGCCCCCTATGTACAAGAATATAACTACTATAATACTGCTCATGTGTTCAAGAATATAACTATTATAATACTGCTCCTATGTACAAGAATATAACTACTATAATACTGCTCCTATGTACAAGAATATAACTACTATAATACTGTCCCTATGTACAAGAATATAACTACTATAATACTGCTCCTATGTACAAGAATATAACTACTATAATACTGCTCCCTATGTACAAGAATATAACTAGTATAATACCGCCCCTATGTACAAGAATATAACTAGTATAATACCGCCCCTATGTACAAGAATATAACTACTATAATACCGCCCCTATGTACAAGAATATAACTACTATAATACTGCTCCTATGTACAAGAATATAACTACTATAATACTGCTCCCTATGTACAAGAATATAAGTACTATAATACTGCCCATATGTGCTAGAATATAACTACTATAATACTGCCCCCTATGTACAAGAATATAACTACTATAATACTACTCCTATGTACAAGAATATAACTACTATAATACTGCCCCCTATATACAAGAATATAACTACTGTAATACTGCCCCCTATGTACAAGAATATAACTACTATAATACTGCCCCCTATGTACAAGAATATAACTACTATAATACTGCTCCTATGTACAAGAATATAACTACTATAATACTGCCCCCTATGTACAAGATTATAACTACTATAATACTGCCCCTATGTACAAGAATATAACTACTATAATACTGCTCCTATGTACAAGAATATAACTACTATAATACTGCTCCCTATGTACAAGAATATAACTACTATAATACTGCCCCTATGTACAAGAATATAACTACTATAATACTGCTCCTATGTACAAGAATATAACTACTATAATACTGCCGCTATGTACAAGAATATAACTACTATAATACTGCTCCTATGTACAAGAATATAACTACTATAATACTGCTCCCTATGTACAAGAATATAACTACTATAATACTGCCCCTATGTACAAGAATATAACTACTATAATACTGCTCCTATGTACAAGAATATAACTACTATAATACTGCCCCCTATGTACAAGAATATAACTAGTATAATACCGCCCCTATGTACAAGAATATAACTACTATAATACCGCCCCTATGTACAAGAATATAACTACTATAATACTGCTCCTATGTACAAGAATATAACTACTATAATACTGCTCCCTATGTACAAGAATATAAGTACTATAATACTGCCCATATGTGCTAGAATATAACTACTATAATACTGCCCCCTATGTACAAGAATATAACTACTATAATACTACTCCTATGTACAAGAATATAACTACTATAATACTGCCCCCTATATACAAGAATATAACTACTGTAATACTGCCCCCTATGTACAAGAATATAACTACTATAATACTGCCCCCTATGTACAAGAATATAACTACTATAATACTGCTCCTATGTACAAGAATATAACTACTATAATACTGCCCATATGTACAAGAATATAACTACTGTAATACTGCCCCCTATGTACAAGAATATAACTACTGTAATACTGCTCCTATGTACAAGAATATAACTACTATAATACTGCCCCCTGTGTACAAGATTATAACTACTATAATACTGCCCCTATGTACAAGAATATAACTACTATAATACTGCTCCTATGTACAAGAATATAACTACTATAATACTGCTCCCTATGTACAAGAATATAACTACTATAATACTGCCCCTATGTACAAGAATATAACTACTATAATACTGCTCCTATGTACAAGAATATAACTACTATAATACTGCCGCTATGTACAAGAATATAACTACTATAATACTGCTCCTATGTACAAGAATATAACTACTATAATACTGCTCCCTATGTACAAGAATATAACTACTATAATACTGCCCCTATGTACAAGAATATAACTACTATAATACTGCTCCTATGTACAAGAATATAACTACTATAATACTGCCCCCTATGTACAAGAATATAACTACTATAATACTGCTCCTATGTACAGGAATATAACTACTATAATACTGCTCCTATGTACAAGAATATAACTACTATAATACTGCCCCCTATGTACAAGAATATAACTACTATAATACTGCCCCTATGTACAAGAATATTACTACTATAATACTGCTCCTATTTACAAGAATATAACTACTATAATACTGTCCCTATGTACAAGAATATAACTGCTATAATACTGCTCCTATGTACAAGAATATAACTACTATAATACTGCCCCTATGCACAAGAATATAACTACTATAATACTGTCCCTATGTACAAGAATATAACTACTATAATACTGCTCCTATGTACAAGAATATAACTACTATAATACTGCTCCCTATGTACAAGAATATAACTACTATAATACTGCCCCCTATGTACAAGAATATAACTACTATAATACTGTCCCTATGTACAAGAATATAACTACTATAATACTGCTCCTATGTACAAGAATATAACTACTATAATACTGCTCCCTATGTACAAGAATATAACTACTATAATACTGTCCCTATGTACAAGAATATAACTACTATAATACTGCTCCTATGTACAAGAATATAACTACTATAATACTGCTCCCTATGTACAAGAATATAACTAGTATAATACCGCCCCTATGTACAAGAATATAACTACTATAATACTGCTTCTATGTACAAGAATATAACTACTATAATACTGCTCCCTATGTACAAGAATATAACTAGTATAATACCGCCCCTATGTACAAGAATATAACTACTATAATACTGCTCCTATGTACAAGAATATAACTACTATAATACTGCTCCCTATGTACAAGAATATAACTACTATAATACTGCTCCTATGTACAGGAATATAACTACTATAATACTGCTCCTATGTACAAGAATATAACTACTATAATACTGCCCCCTATGTACAAGAATATAACTACTATAATACTGCCCCTATGTACAAGAATATTACTACTATAATACTGCTCCTATTTACAAGAATATAACTACTATAATACTGTCCCTATGTACAAGAATATAACTACTGTAATACTGCCCCCTATGTACAAGAATATAACTACTATAATACTGCCCCCTATGTACAAGAATATAACTACTATAATACTGCCCCTATGTACAAGAATATTACTACTATAATACTGCTCCTATTTACAAGAATATAACTACTATAATACTGTCCCTATGTACAAGAATATAACTGCTATAATACTGCTCCTATGTACAAGAATATAACTACTATAATACTGCCCCTATGCACAAGAATATAACTACTATAATACTGTCCCTATGTACAAGAATATAACTACTATAATACTGCTCCTATGTACAAGAATATAACTACTATAATACTGCTCCCTATGTACAAGAATATAACTACTATAATACTGCCCCCTATGTACAAGAATATAACTACTATAATACTGTCCCTATGTACAAGAATATAACTACTATAATACTGCTCCTATGTACAAGAATATAACTACTATAATACTGCTCCCTATGTACAAGAATATAACTACTATAATACTGTCCCTATGTACAAGAATATAACTACTATAATACTGCTCCTATGTACAAGAATATAACTACTATAATACTGCTCCCTATGTACAAGAATATAATTAGTATAATACCGCCCCTATGTACAAGAATATAACTACTATAATACTGCTTCTATGTACAAGAATATAACTACTATAATACTGCTCCCTATGTACAAGAATATAACTAGTATAATACCGCCCCTATGTACAAGAATATAACTACTATAATACTGCTCCTATGTACAAGAATATAACTACTATAATACTGCTCCCTATGTACAAGAATATAACTACTATAATACTGCTCCTATGTACAGGAATATAACTACTATAATACTGCTCCTATGTACAAGAATATAACTACTATAATACTGCCCCCTATGTACAAGAATATAACTACTATAATACTGCCCCTATGTACAAGAATATTACTACTATAATACTGCTCCTATTTACAAGAATATAACTACTATAATACTGTCCCTATGTACAAGAATATAACTACTGTAATACTGCCCCCTATGTACAAGAATATAACTACTATAATACTGCCCCCTATGTACAAGAATATAACTACTATAATACTCCCCCTATGTACAAGAATATAACTACTATAATACTGCCCCTATGTGCAAGAATATAACTACTATAATACTGCCCCTATGTACAAGAATATAACTACTATAATACTGCCCCTATATACAAGAATATAACTACTATAATACTGCTCCCTATGTACAAGAATATAACTACTATAATACTGCTGCCTATGTACAAGAATATAACTACTATAATACTGCTCCTATGTACAGGAATATAACTACTATAATACTGCTCCTATGTACAAGAATATAACTACTATAATACTGCCCCCTATGTACAAGAATATAACTACTATAATACTGCCCCTATGTACAAGAATATTACTACTATAATACTGCTCCTATTTACAAGAATATAACTACTATAATACTGTCCCTATGTACAAGAATATAACTACTGTAATACTGCCCCCTATGTACAAGAATATAACTACTATAATACTGCCCCCTATGTACAAGAATATAACTACTATAATACTCCCCCTATGTACAAGAATATAACTACTATAATACTGCCCCTATGTGCAAGAATATAACTGCTATAATATTGCTCCTATGTACAAGAATATAACTACTATAATACTGCCCCTATATACAAGAATATAACTACTATAATATTGCTCCTATGTACAATAATATAACTACTATAATACTGCCCCTATGTACAAGAATATTACTACTATAATACTGCTCCTATTTACAAGAATATAACTACTATAATACTGTCCCTATGTACAAGAATATAACTACTGTAATACTGCCCCCTATGTACAAGAATATAACTACTATAATACTGCCCCCTATGTACAAGAATATAACTACTATAATACTCCCCCTATGTACAAGAATATAACTACTATAATACTGCCCCTATGTGCAAGAATATAACTACTATAATATTGCTCCTATGTACAAGAATATAACTACTATAATACTGCCCCTATATACAAGAATATAACTACTATAATACTGCCCCCTATGTACAAGAATATAACTACTATAATATTGCTCCTATGTACAATAATATAACTACTATAATACTGCCCATATGTACAAGAATATAACTACTATAATACTGCCCCTATGTGCAAGAATATAACTACTATAATATTGCTCCTATGTACAAGAATATAACTACTATAATACTGCCCCTATATACAAGAATATAACTACTATAATATTGCTCCTATGTACAAGAATATAACTACTATAATATTGCTCCTATGTACAATAATATAACTACTATAATACTGCTTACTATAACAAGATACCTAGAATTGTATTGATCCAAGTACATTTTGGGGTTGCTGATAGAAGGGGGTGTACATGTAGCACTAAGGCTCTAGCCTGGGATAGTTCTCTTTGCCTCAGTTTCAGGCTGTCAGATATTGCTCCGCTTGGTAATACTAATCATTTTTCTCTCATTTTTGAGGGACAACTTCTTTAAGCTGGGACTAAATCTGTTGAGGGCTAATTCCCCCCTTTGTTCTGCATACAATGTTAGATCTGACCCTCACTACTATAGATGTAATCTACAATGTAGGTGCACAGATCGCTGCTTTATTTAAGAACTAAAATTGATACGAGTAAATAATAAATTTTCTTTTCTTTTTTTTTAATTGAAATAAATGAATAAACTAGACCTCGTCTCCCTCTCACCCTCTGACTAGTTGTGTCCTTGTCTTTCCCAGGTCTTCCTGAACAGTACTACAGCCTGACCTGGTTCCTGAGCCCCATCCTCGGTTTGATATTTACCCCTCTCATTGGTTCAGCCAGTGATCGCTGTACACTTCGATGGGGCCGCCGGCGGCCCTTCATCCTCGGCCTCTGTGTCGGGGTTCTGCTGGGTGTTGCACTTTTCCTCAATGGCTCTGTGATTGGTAAGAAACAAATTCTCAATGTTTGGCATATTATTGTTTATGATGTGTATACCGCTTTAAATGATAACGCTCTGATTATTTACAGTCACCACTAGAGGGATCATAAAAGATGGATTTATTATTTAATGGGAGTATGTAAATCTGTGAGATTCCCCTAGTGGTGGCTGCAGACAGAATCTTATCATGTATCTCTGTATACAGGGAGCTCCCCTAGTGGTGGCTGCAGACAGGATCTTATCATGTATCTCTGAATATAGGGAGCTCCCCTAGTGGTGGCTGCAGACAGAATCTTATCATGTATCTCTGTATATAGGGAGTTCCTCTAGTGGTGGCTGCAGACAGGATCTTATCATGTATCTCTGAATATAGGGAGTTCCTCTAGTGGTGGCTGCAGACAGGATCTTATCATGTATCTCTGAATATAGGGAGCTCCCCCTAGTGGTGGCTGCAGACAGAATCTTATCATGTATCTGTATACAGGCAGCTCCCCCTAGTGGTGGCTGCAGACAGAATCTTATCATGTATCTCTGAATATAGGGAGCTCCCCCTAGTGGTGGCTGCAGACAGAATCTTATCATGTATCTCTGAATATAGGGAGTTCCTCTAGTGGTGGCTGCAGACAGGATCTTATCATGTATCTCTGAATATAGGGAGCTCCCCTAGTGGTGGCTGCAGACAGAATCTTATCATGTATCTCTGAATATAGGGAGTTCCTCTAGTGGTGGCTGCAGACAGGATCTTATCATGTATCTCTGAATATAGGGAGCTCCCCCTAGTGGTGGCTGCAGACAGAATCTTATCATGTATCTGTATACAGGCAGCTCCCCCTAGTGGTGGCTGCAGACAGAATCTTATCATGTATCTCTGAATATAGGGAGCTCCCCCTAGTGGTGGCTGCAGACAGAATCTTATCATGTATCTCTGAATATAGGGAGCTCCCCTAGTGGTGGCTGCAGACAGAATCTTATCATGTATCTCTGAATATAGGGAGTTCCTCTAGTGGTGGCTGCAGACAGGATCTTATCATGTATCTCTGAATATAGGGAGCTCCCCCTAGTGGTGGCTGCAGACAGAATCTTATCATGTATCTGTATACAGGCAGCTCCCCCTAGTGGTGGCTGCAGACAGAATCTTATCATGTATCTCTGAATATAGGGAGCTCCCCCTAGTGGTGGCTGCAGACAGAATCTTATCATGTATCTCTGTATACAGGGAGCTCCCCTAGTGGTGGCTGCAGACAGAATCTTATCATGTATCTCTGTATATAGGGAGCTCCCCTAGTGGTGGCTGCAGACAGAATCTTATCATGTATCTCTGAATATAGGGAGTTCCTCTAGTGGTGGCTGCAGACAGGATCTTATCATGTATCTCTGAATATAGGGAGCTCCCCCTAGTGGTGGTTGCAGACAGGATCTTATCATGTATCTCTGAATATAGGGAGCTCCCCCTAGTGGTGGTTGCAGACAGGATCTTATCATGTATCTCTGAATATAGGGAGCTCCCCTAGTGGTGGCTGCAGACAGAATCTTATCATGTATCTCTGAATATAGGGAGTTCCTCTAGTGGTGGCTGCAGACAGGATCTTATCATGTATCTCTGAATATAGGGAGCTCCCCCTAGTGGTGGTTGCAGACAGGATCTTATCATGTATCTCTGAATATAGGGAGCTCCCCCTAGTGGTGGCTGCAGACAGAATCTTATCATGTATCTGTATACAGGCAGCTCCCCCTAGTGGTGGCTGCAAACAGAATCTTATCATGTATCTCTGAATACAGCGAGCTCCCCCTAGTGGTGGCTGCATACAGAATCTTATCATGTATCTCTGTATACAGGGAGCTCCCCCTAGTGGTGGTTGCAGACAGAATCTTATCATGTATCTCTGAATATGGGGAGCTCCCCCTAGTGGTGGCTGCAGACTGAATCTTATCATGTATCTCTATATGCAGGGAGCTCCCTCTAGTGGTGGCTGCAGACAGAATCTTATCATGTATCTCTGTATACAGGGAGCTCCCTCTAGTGGTGGTTGCAGACAGAATCTTATCATGTATCTCTGAATATGGGGAGCTCCCCCTAGTGGTGACTGCAGACAGAATCTTATCATGTATCTCTTTATACAGGGAGCTCCCCCTAGTGGTGGCTGCAGACAGAATCTTATCATGTACAGTACAGACCAAAAGTTTGGACACACCTTCTCATTTAAAGATTTTTCTGTATTTTCTTGACTATGAAAATTGTACATTCACACTGAAGGCATCAAAACTATGAATTACCACATGTGGAATTATATACTTAACAAAAAAGTGTGAAACAACTGAAAATATGTCTTATATTCTAGGGTCTTCAAAGTAGCCACCTATTGCTTTGATGACTGCTTTGCACACTCTTGGCATTCTCTTGATGAGCTTCTAGAGGTAGTCACCGGAAATGGTCTTCACTTCACAGGTGTGCCCTGTCAGGTTTATTAAGTGGGATTTCTTGCCTTATAAATGGGGTTGGGACCATCAGTTGTGTTGTGCAGAAGTCTGGTGGATACACAGCTGATAGTCCTACTGAATAGACTGTTAGCTGCTTTTTTCTTGCCATAATACAAATTCTAAGTAAAGAAAAACGAGTGGCCATCATTACTTTAAGAAATGAAGGTCAGTCAGTCCGAAAAATTGGGCAAACTTTGAAAGGCTGAGTTCACACGATGCGTTTTTAATACGTTTCCGCGGCGGTTTTGCAGCTGCGTAAAACGCCGCGGAAACGCATTAAAAACGCATGGTAGAAGAGCAGCAATGTTCCCCAATTGAAATCCGCATGTGCTGTGCCCATGATGCGGATTTTTCCGCAGCGTTTATGCTGCGCTCAAAAATCCGCAGCATGTCAATTAATTTTGCGTAAACGCAGCGTTTTCGCCGTCATTGACTTGCATTAGAACGCGCCAATTCCGCAAGACTGCATCTGTACTTGCGTTATTGGCGCGTTCTAATGTGCGGATAGTACCCGAGTGTGGAGGAGAGGAGAGTCTCATCCACACCCAGGTACCATTAAAAAAGCTGTAAAAAAAGTATAAAATAAAAAATAAATGTATTCTTACCTTCTGGCGGCCCGCGCTGCGCTCCTGCTTGGTTCCCGGCACTTTGCAGTGAGTTGAAGGACCTGCGCTGACGTCAGAGTCATGTGACTGGTCACGTGACGCTGACGTCGGCAGGTCTTTCAATTCAATGTTGCCGGCAAGGGAGAACGGAGTGTAAAGCAGGACACCGGGGGCCATCGGAGGGTAAAGTATACATTTATTTTTTATTTTTACCATTCTCTCGGGTCACACTATATAAATCCATGCCGGTTGCCGGTTGCATGGATTTATATAGTGTGACCGAGTTGTCAAGCACTTTTCCAAGTGATGCTAAAATCGCTTGTCAACCCGCATGCGGAAATGCATGTGAAGAACGCTTCACTTCCGCTTGTCCCTGGCAGGAAAAACGCATGTACAATCCGCATGTGTTTTTTCTGCCAGGGAGATGCAGAAATGATGCAGAAATTTTCTGCTTCATTTCTGCATCGTGTGCACATACCCAAAGTGTCTCCAAGTGCAGTTGCAAAAGCCATCAAGCGCTACAAAGAAACTGGTTCACATGAGGACCGCCCCAGGAAAGGAAGACCAAGAGTCACCTCTGCTTCTGAGGATAAGTTTATCCGAGTCACCAGCCTCAGAAATCGCAGGTTAACAGCAGCTCAGATTAGAGACCAGGTCAATGCCACACAGAGTTCTAGCAGCAGACACATCTCTACAACAACTGTTAAGAGGAGACTTTGTGCAGCAGGCCTTCATGGTAAAATAGCTGCTAGGAAACCACTGTTAAGGACAGGCAACAAGCAGAAGAGACTTGTTTGGGTAAAGAACACAAGGAGTGGACATTAGACCAGTGGAAATCTGTGCTTTGGTCTGATGAGTCCAAATTTGAGATCTTTGGTTCCAACCACCGTGTCTTTGTGCGACGCAGAAATGGTGAACGGATGGACTCTACATGCCTGGTTCCCACCGTGAAGCATGAAGGAGGAGGTGTGATGGTGTGGGGGGGCTTTGCTGGTGACACTGTTGGGGATTTATTCAAAATTGAAGGCATACTGAACCAGCATGGCTACCACAGCATCTTGCAGCGGCATGCTATTCCATCCGGTTTGTGTTTAGTTGGACCATCATTTATTTTTCAACTGGACAATGACCCCAAACACACCTCCAGGCTGTGTAAGGGCTATTTGACCAAGAAGGAGAGTGATGGGGTGCTACGCCAGATGACCTGGCCTCCACAGTCACCAGACCTGAACCCAATCGAGATGGTTTGGGGTGAGCTGGACCGCAGAGTGAAGGCAAAAGGGCCAACAAGTGCTAAGCATCTCTGGGAACTCCTTCAAGATTGTTGGAAGACCATTTCCGGTGACTACCTCTTGAAGCTCATCAAGAGAATGCCAAGAGTGTGCAAAGCAGTCACCAAAGCAAAAGGTGGCTACTTTGAAGAACCTAGAATATAAGACATATTTTCAGTTGTTTCACACTTTTTTGTTAAGTATATAATTCCACATGTGGTAATTCATAGTTTTGATGCCTTCAGTGTGAATGTAAAATTTTCATAGTCATGAAAATACAGAAAAATCTTTAAATGATAAGGTGTGTCCAAACTTTTGGTCTGTACTGTATCTCTGTATACAGGGAGCTCCCCCTAGTGGTGGCTGCAGACAGAATCTTATCATGCATCTCTATACAGGGAGCTCTCCCTAGTGGTGGCTGCAGACAGAATCTCATCATGCATCTCTGTATACAGGGAGCTCCCCCTAGTGGTGGCTGCAGACAGGATCTTATCATGTATTTCTGTATACAGGGAGCTCCCCCTAGTGGTGGCTGCAGACAGAATCTTATCATGTATCTCTGTATACAGGGAGCTCCCCCTAGTGATGACTGCAGGCAGAATCTTATCATGTATCTCTGTATACAGAGAGCTCCCCCTAGTGGTGGCTTCAGATTGGATCTTATCATGTATCTCTATATACAGGGAGATCCCCCTAGTGGTGGTCCCAGACAGGATCTTATCATGTATCTCTGTATACAGGGAGCTCCCCCTAGTGGTGGCTGCAAACAGAATCTCATCATGCATCTCTGTATACAGGGAGCTCCCCCTAGTGGTGGTGGCTGACAGGATCTTATCATGTATCTCTTTATACAGGGAGCTCCCCCTAGTGGTGGCTGCAGACAGAATTGTATCATGCATCTCTGTATACAGGGAGCTCCCTCTAGTGGTGGCTGCAGACAGAATTGTATCATGCATCTCTGTATACAGGGAGCTCCCCCTAGTGGTGGCTGCAGATTGGATCTTATCATGTATCTCTGTATACAGGGAGCTCCCCCTAGTGGTGGCTGCAGACAGGATCTTATCATGTATCTCTGTATACAGGGAGCTCCCCCTAGTGGTGGCTGCAGATTGGATCTTATCATGTATCTCTGTATACAGGGAGCTCCCCCTAGTGGTGGCTGCAGACAGGATCTTATCATGTATCTCTGTATACAGGGAGCTCCCCTTAGTGGTGGCTGCAGACAGAATCTTATGTATCTCTGTATACAGGGAGCTCCCCCTGGTGGTGACTGCATGCAGAATCTAATCATTGGGTCGTACCCGAGATGCAGTGCAGAATGCAGACTTGGCTTTGATGGTAGAGCATGTGTACATCTGTCCTACAGCTTTGGATGTGACTGGAGTATAAGACGTGATGTGTGTACACTCTCTAGGTGTCTGTGTTTGCTCTCGCAGAGTGTTGTGTGACTCAGTGGAGGGAATCGCTGCCAGCACTTGGCATGAGAAACCTCTAGGAACCTGTTCACAGGGGGATGTTTCCTGTTGTGAGCCGTTTTCCCTTTATTGCATATCTCACAATGCATCCTGTTTCCAGTATTATTTCATATATTATCTCCTTCCACGCTCTCTGTTCTTTTCTGAGCCCGCTGTGGGAAGAAGTGACTCCTTCCCAGCAAATAAATAACCACCAGCACAGAACACCCCCATTCCATGGGTCCCCATAGAGGACCACCACCTAGACAGGGGGACATTCTGAAAAATCTGGTAGTGCTGTTCAGCCTGGACCTCCTGGTTCATGAATAGAATACTAAAACTGCAGTGATGACTGACACAGGCAGTGAAGTGATGAGTTGGATACAATGCTGCTTTTAGGCACTCTCCTTTTTAGCTGGCTCTTAAACGGTGTTCAGACGCAGCCCCCTAGTTCCTACATAGAAGGCTGATGATTGTCAGAGTAGTGGATCTGTGGCTGATGATTGGCAGAGTACTGGATCTGTGGATGATGATTGGCAGAGTAGAGGATCTGTGGCTGATGATTGGCAGAGTAGTGGATCTGTGGCTGATGATTGGCAGAGTACTGGATCTGTGGCTGATGATTGGCAGAGTAGTGGATCTGTGGATGATGATTGGCAGAGTAGTTGATCTGTGGCTGATGATTGGCAGAGTACTGGATCTGTGGCCGATGATTGGCAGAGTAGTGGATATGTGGCCGATGATTGGCAGAGTACTGGATCTGTGGCCGATGATTGGCAGAGTACTGGATCTGTGGCTGATGATTGTCAGAGTACTGGATCTGTGGCTGATGATTGGCAGAGTACTGGATCTGTGGCTGATGATTGGCAGAGTACTGGATCTGTGGCTGATGATTGGCAGAGTACTGGATCTGTGGATGATGATTGGCAGAGTAGTGGATATGTGGCCGATGATTGGCAGAGTACTGGATCTGTGGCCGATGATTGGCAGAGTACTGGATCTGTGGCTGATGATTGTCAGAGTACTGGATCTGTGGCTGATGATTGTCAGAGTACTGGATCTGTGGCTGATGATTGTCAGAGTACTGGATCTGTGGCTGATGATTGGCAGAGTAGTGGATCTGTGGCTGATGATTGGCAGAGTACTGGATCTGTGGCTGATGATTGGCAGAGTAGTGGATCTGTGGCTGATGATTGGCAGAGTAGTGGATCTGTGGCTGATGATTGGCAGAGTAGTGGATCTGTGGCTGATTGGCAGAGTAGTGGATCTGTGGCTGATGATTGGCAGAGTAGTTGATCTGTGGCTGATGATTGGCAGAGTAGTGGATCTGTGGCTGATGATTGGCAGAGTAGTGGATCTGTGGATGATGATTGGCAGAGTAGTGGATCTGTGGCTGATGATTGTCAGAGTAGTGGATCTGTGGCTGATGATTGGCAGAGTACTGGATCTGTGGATGATGATTGGCAGAGTAGTGGATCTGTGGATGATGATTGGCAGAGTAGTGGATCTGTGGCTGATGATTGTCAGAGTAGTGGATCTGTGGCTGATGATTGGCAGAGTAGTGGATCTGTGGCCGATGATTGGCAGAGTAGTGGATCTGTGGCTGATGATTGGCAGAGTAGTGGATCTGTGGATGATGATTGGCAGAGTAGTTGATCTGTGGCTGATGATTGGCAGAGTACTGGATCTGTGGCCGATGATTGGCAGAGTAGTGGATCTGTGGCTGATGATTGGCAGAGTAGTGGATCTGTGGCCGATGATTGGCAGAGTACTGGATCTGTGGCTGATGATTGGCAGAGTAGTGGATCTGTGGCTGATGATTGGCAGAGTAGTGGATCTGTGGCTGATGATTGGCAGAGTAGTGGATCTGTGGCCGATGATTGGCAGAGTAGTGGATCTGTGGCTGATGATTGGCAGAGTAGTGGATCTGTGGCTGATGATTGGCAGAGTACTGGATCTGTGGCCGATGATTGGCAGAGTACTGGATCTGTGGCCGATGATTGGCAGAGTACTTGATCTGTGGCCGATGATTGGCAGAGTACTGGATCTGTGGCTGATGATTGGCAGAGTAGTGGATCTGTGGCTGATGATTGGCAGAGTAGTGGATCTGTGGCTGATGATTGGCAGAGTAGTGGATCTGTGGCTGATGATTGGCAGAGTAGTGGATCTGTGGCTGATGATTGGCAGAGTACTGGATCTGTGGCTGATGATTGGCAGAGTAGTGGATCTGTGGCTGATGATTGGCAGAGTACTGGATCTGTGGCTGATGATTGGCAGAGTAGTGGATCTGTGGCTGATGATTGGCAGAGTACTGGATCTGTGGCTGATGATTGGCAGAGTACTGGATCTGTGGCTGATGATTGGCAGAGTAGTAGATCTATGTCCACCTTGCAGATACTTGTTTCATTCATGGTCTCTGGAAAGCTGGGTGCTCCTGTGGGCACTGCAGTGCATTGGATAGTCCACCATCTGTTGCCACCTGTAGGATTGTTCATCCTGAGGCCCCTGGTTCATGTCTGTTGCATTGTGGGTATTCTGTGTAATGTATATAACCATATATCGTTGTCCCCAGGTCTTGCCATCGGAGATGTCCCGGAGAATCAGACTATTGGGATCGTCCTCACAGTTCTGGGCGTCGTGGTCTTAGACTTCTGCGCCGACGCCACAGAGGGGCCGATCCGCGCCTATCTACTGGACGTGGCGGACAATGAAGAGCAGGACATGGCGCTAAACATCCACGCCTTCTCCGCCGGTACGTGCACGACCTAATCACCTTTTTTGTTGACTCTTTGGTTCAATTGCTCATCGTTTTGAAGATTCTCTGCTTGCTGTCTGGAGACGAGTGTGTGCTAATACACAGCAAGCAATCAGAGAAAGCTGTGCTGCAGTGTAAAGCACTGGTGACGAACACAGGAATACACTGCTCAGACTCCGGTAGACGATGCTATGGTAATACACAGTAATCAATTTAATTAAGCAGTGCAGCAGCAGCACTGGTGAAGAACACTGCAATAAACTGCTCAGACTCCTTTAGGTGAGGTTATGAAAATGCACAGCAACGAATTGACATGCTGTACATCCATGTTACCACTGCAGCCAATCACTGGCTTTGCATGTTGCTTGCATTCACGGCAGTCCACCTTTTCTAGAGTCCGTATGATTGGTGATTAAATACATTGGTCTAAACATACGGCACCGACAGGGGGCATAGAGGCCGTGGGGTCAGCAGGCGCCATCCCGTCTGTGGGGATCACAGCAGTCCGTCCTTCCTGGGGTAATCCCTTTTAAAGGATTATTCCCAGCATTAAAAATTAACTACTGTTAGGACCCCCAAAGATTCAGAGAATGGGGCTTTAATATGCCCTGTAAGAATTTGGCGTCTTTCACTAATTAGGGATAACTTACTGATCGCCGAGGGTCCGACCACTGGGACCACCAGTGATTCGAAGAAGTCCCTGCAAACGCACCGTGAACGGAGGAGCTGTGCACAAACGCAGCCTCCGCTCAATTCATTGTCTATGGGACTGACGGAAATAGCCGAGCACCGAGTCCCAAAAATGATGACTGGAGCGGAGGCTGCACATGCGCCGTCCGATCCATCCAGCCCCGTTTTCATGATCGCCGGGGGTCCCTTATATGCTGTGGATAACTTGATTTTTTGAGAATAACCCCATAACTAATGGTTGACTTGTTTTCTCTTCCTCTCCGCAGGCCTCGGCGGGGCCATCGGTTACATGCTCGGCGGTCTGGACTGGACTCAGACTTTCCTCGGATCTATTTTCAAGTCTCAGCAGCAAGTCCTTTTCTTTTTCGCAGCCATCATTTTTAGCGTATCTGTCGGCCTTCACCTCTTCAGCATCGAAGAAGAGCAGTACAGCCCTCAGCAAGACCGGCTGGACGACGAGGCCGACACGCTGTCGAGCGTGAAGCTGAACAGCACCCTGGCGCCCATGTCCCGGCTGAACGTCATCAACGAGGACGAACCCTACTCCACGTTTCCGGACGAGGTCCAGTCCGAGAACGATCTCAATCTCGACTTCCTGGAGGTGGATATCGTAAGGAGCAAAAGCGACTCTGTCCTGCACATGCCCGACGCCACGCTGGATTACGAGTCCGAGTTCCTACATTATATCGAGCCCTCCATTTTCCAGGACTGTTCCTATCCCAACACGCCGCGCAGCACCAGCCAGGAACTCCTCAAATCCAAATTCAATCGCCTGTCCGCTTTCCTCAGGGAGAACGAAAGGGAAGAGGAGATGTTGCTCGATAATCACATTAACGAAGCTAAAGTTCCCAACGGCGGAGACGTCCTACAGAAGGAGAACATGAACGGACACGCCAGGATCGGCATGAAGCCGTCCTGCACCGCCAGCTCCATGCGCCGCCGCAGGCACATGTTCTATCGCCAGCCTTCTTACACCTTCTCCTATTACGGCAAAGTAGGTTCCCACCGATATCGTTTCAGGAGAGCCAACGCCATCCTGCTGATCAAGTCGTCCCGCAGCATGAATGACATCTACGACATGCAGAAGAGACAGCGGCAACGGCAAAGGCACCGGAACCAGAGCGGCACCACCAACTCCAGCGGCGATACCGAAAGCGAGGAAGGGGAGACGGAGACCACCGTCAGCCTGCTGTGGCTCTCCATGTTGAAGATGCCCAAGGAGTTGTTACGTCTTTGTTTGTGCCACCTACTGACCTGGTTCTCCATTATTGCGGAAGCGGTATTCTACACGGACTTCATGGGTCAGGTCATCTTCGAAGGTGATCCTAAGGTAAGTCATCTTAAGGCTGGCAGGGTGGGCTACTTTACTAGAAGAGTAGGTGGTCTTCTGTGAATAGTGGGAAGGTAAGGGGCTTCTGTAACTTCTGGGGATGTAGAAGACTGCTGTGACTACTGTAGGAAGTAGTACGGATACTGTGACTTTTGGGGAGGTGGGGGCTGCTGTCGCTACTGGAAAAGCTGCTGTGTCTAGTGAGGATCTAGAGGCTGCTGTGTCTAGTGAGGATCTAGAGGCTGCTGTGTCTAGTGAGGATCTAGAGGCTGCTGTGACTAGTGAGGATCTAGAGGCTGCTGTGACTAGTGAGGATGTGGAGGCTGCTGTGTCTAGTGAGGATCTAGAGGCTGCTGTGTCTAGTGAGGATCTAGAGGCTGCTGTGACTAGTGAGGATGTGGAGGCTGCTGTGTCTAGTGAGGATCTAGAGGCTGCTGTGTCTAGTGAGGATCTAGAGGCTGCTGTGACTAGTGAGGATGTGGAGGCTGCTGTGACTAGTGAGGATGTGGAGGCGGCTGTGACTACTGAGGATGTGGAGGCTGCTGTTACTAGTGAGGATGTGGAGGCTGCTGTGACTAGTGAGGATGTGGAGGCTGCTGTGACTACTGAGGATGTGGAGGCTGCTGTGACTAGTGAGGATGTGGAGGCTGCTGTGACTAGTGAGGATGTGGAGGCTGCTGTGACTAGTGAGGATGTGAAGGCTGCTGTGAATAGTGAGGATGTGGAGGCTGCTGTGACTAGTGAGGATGTGGAGGCTGCTGTGACTAGTGAGGATGTGGAGGCTGCTGTGACTAGTGAGGATGTGGAGGCTGCTGTGACTAGTGAGGATGTGGAGGCTGCTGTGACTAGTGAGGATGTGGAGGCTGCTGTGACTAGTGAGGATGTGGAGGCTGCTGTGACTAGTGAGGATGTGGAGGCTGCTGTGACTAGTGAGGATGTGGAGGCTGCTGTGACTAGTGAAGATGTGGAGGCTGCTGTGACTAGTGAGGATGTGGAGGCTGCTGTGATTAGTGAGGATGTGGAGGCTGCTGTGACTAGTGAGGATGTGGAGGCTGCTGTGACTAGTGAGGATGTGGAGGCTGCTGTGTCTAGTGAGGATCTAGAGGCTGCTGTGACTAGTGAGGATGTGGAGGCTGCTGTGACTAGTGAGGATGTGGAGGCGGCTGTGACTAGTGAGGATGTGGAGGCTGCTGTGACTAGTGAGGATGTGGAGGCTGCTGTGACTTCTGAGGATGTGGAGGCTGCTGTGACTAGTGAGGATGTGGAGGCTGCTGTGACTTCTGAGAATGTGGAGGCTGCTGTGACTAGTGAGGATGTGGAGGCTGCTGTGACTAGTGAGGATGTGGAGGCGGCTGTGACTAGTGAGGATGTGGAGGCTGCTGTGACTAGTGAGGATGTGGAGGCTGCTGTGACTTCTGAGAATGTGGAGGCTGCTGTGACTAGTGAGGATGTGGAGGCTGCTGTGACTAGTGAGAATGTGGAGGCTGCTGTGACTAGTGAGGATGTGGAGGCTGCTGTGTCTAGTGAGGATCTAGAGGCTGCTGTGACTAGTGAGGATGTGGAGGCTGCTGTGACTAGTGAGGATGTGGAGGCTGCTGTGACTAGTGAGGATGTGGAGGCTGCTGTGTCTAGTGAGGATCTAGAGGCTGCTGTGACTAGTGAGGATGTGGAGGCGGCTGTGACTAGTGAGGATGTGGAGGCGGCTGTGACTAGTGAGGATGTGGAGGCGGCTGTGACTAGTGAGGATGTGGAGGCTGCTGTGACTAGTGAGGATGTGAAGGCTGCTGTGACTAGTGAGGATGTGGAGGCTGCTGTGTCTAGTGAGGATGTGGAGGCTGCTGTGACTAGTGAGGATGTGGAGGCTGCTGTGACTAGTGAGGATGTGGAGGCTGCTGTGACTAGTGAGGATGTGGAGGCTGCTGTGATTAGTGAGGATGTGGAGGCTGCTGTGACTAGTGAGGATGTGGAGGCTGCTGTGACTAGTGAGGATGTGGAGGCTGCTGTGACTAGTGAGGATGTGAAGGCTGCTGTGACTAGTGAGGATGTGGATGCTGCTGTGTCTAGTGAGGATGTGGAGGCTGCTGTGTCTAGTGAGGATGTGGAGGCTGCTGTGACTAGTGAGGATGTGGAGGCTGCTGTGACTAGTGAGGATGTGGAGGCTGCTGTGACTAGTGAGGATGTGGAGGCTGCTGTGATTAGTGAGGATGTGGAGGCTGCTGTGACTAGTGAGGATGTGGAGGCTGCTGTGGCTAGTGAGGATGTGAAGGCTGCTGTGTCTAGTGAGGATCTAGAGGCTGCTGTGACTAGTGAGGATGTGGAGGCGGCTGTGACTAGTGAGGATGTGGAGGCGGCTGTGACTAGTGAGGATGTGGAGGCTGCTGTGACTAGTGAGGATTTGGAGGCTGCTGTGACTAGTGAGGATGTGGAGGTGGCTGTGACTAGTGGGGATGTGGAAGTTGCTGTGATTAGTGAGGATGTGAAGGCTGCTGTGTCTAGTGAGGATCTAGAGGCTGCTGTGACTAGTGAGGATGTGGAGGCTGCTGTGACTAGTGAGGATGTGGAGGCTGCTGTGACTAGTGAGGATCTAGAGGCTGCTGTGACTAGTGAGGATGTGGAGGCTGCTGTGACTAGTGAGGATGTGGAGGCTGCTGTGACTAGTGAGGATCTAGAGGCTGCTGTGTCTAGTGAGGATGTGGAGGCTGCTGTGACTAGTGAGGATGTGGAGGCTGCTGTGATTAGTGAGGATGTGGAGGCTGCTGTGACTAGTGAGGATGTGGAGGCTGCTGTGACTAGTGAGGATGTGGAGGCTGCTGTGTCTAGTGAGGATCCAGAGGCTGCTGTGACTAGTGAGGATGTGGAGGCTGCTGTGACTAGTGAGGATGTGGAGGCTGCTGTGACTAGTGAGGATCTAGAGGCTGCTGTGACTAGTGAGAATGTGGAGGCTGCTCTGTCTAGTGAGGATGAGGAGGCTGCTGTGACTAGTGAGGATGTGGAGGCGGCTGTGACTAGTGAGGATGTGGAGGCTGCTGTGACTAGTGAGGATGTGGAGGCTGCTGTGACTAGTGAGGATGTGGAGGCTGCTGTGACTAGTGAGGATGTGGAGGCTGCTGTGACTAGTGAGGATGTGGAGGCTGCTGTGATTAGTGAGGATGTGGAGGCTGCTGTGACTAGTGAGGATGTGGAGGCTGCTGTGACTAGTGAGGATGTGGAGGCTGCTGTGACTAGTGAGGATGTGGAGGCTGCTGTGACTAGTGAGGATGTGAAGGCTGCTTTGACTAGTGAGGATCTAGAGGCTGCTGTGACTAGTGAGGATGTGGAGGCTGCTGTGATTAGTGAGGATGTGGAGGCTGCTGTGACTAGTGAGGATCTAGAGGCTGCTGTGTCTAGTGAGGATGTGGAGGCTGCTGTGACTAGTGAGGATGTGGAGGCTGCTGTGACTAGTGAGGATGTGGAGGCTGCTGTGACTAGTGAGGATCTAGAGGCTGCTGTGACTAGTGAGGATGTAGAGGCTGCTGTGACTAGTGAGGATGTGGAGGCTGCTGTGATTAGTGAGGATGTGGAGGCTGCTGTGACTAGTGAGGATCTAGAGGCTGCTGTGACTAGTGAGGATGTGGAGGCTGCTGTGACTAGTGAGGATCTAGAGGCTGCTGTGACTAGTGAGGATGTGGAGGCTGCTGTGACTAGTGAGGATGTGGAGGTTGCTGTGATTAGTGAGAATGTGAAGGCTGCTGTGTCTAGTGAGGATCTAGAGGCTGCTGTGACTAGTGAGGATGTGGAGGCTGCTGTGACTAGTGAGGATGTGGAGGCTGCTGTGACTAGTGAGGATCTAGAGGCTGCTGTGACTAGTGAGGATGTGGAGGCTGCTGTGACTAGTGAGGATGTGGAGGCGGCTGTGACTAGTGAGGATGTGGAGGCGGCTGTGACTAGTGAGGATGTGGAGGCTGCTGTGACTAGTGAGGATGTGGAGGCTGCTGTGACTAGTGAGGATGTGGAGGCTGCTGTGACTAGTGAGGATGTGGAGGCTGCTATGACTAGTGAGGATGTGGAGGCTGCTGTGACTAGTGAGGATGTGGAGGCTGCTGTGACTAGTGAGGATGTGGAGGCTGCTGTGACTAGTGAGGATGTGGAGGCTGCTGTGACTAGTGACGATGTGGAGGCTGCTGTGACTAGTGACGATGTGGAGGCTGCTGTGACTAGTGAGGATGTGGAGGCTGCTGTGACTAGTGAGGATGTGGAGGCTGCTGTGACTAGTGACGATGTGGAGGCTGCTGTGACTAGTGACGATGTGGAGGCTGCTGTGACTAGTGATGATGTGGAGGCTGCTGTGACTAGTGAGGATGTGGAGGCTGCTGTGACTAGTGAGGATGTGAAGGCTGCTGTGACTAGTGAGGATGTGAAGGCTGCTGTGACTAGTGAGGATGTGGAGGCTGCTGTGACTAGTGAGGATGTGGAGGCTGCTGTGACTAGTGAGGATGTGGAGGCTGCTGTGACTAGTGAGGATGTGGAGGCTGCTGTGACTAGTGAGGATGTGGAGGCTGCTGTGACTAGTGAGGATGTGGAGGCGGCTGTGACTAGTGAGGATGTGAAGGCGGCTGTGACTAGTGAGGATGTGGAGGCGGCTGTGACTAGTGAGGATGTGGAGGCGGCTGTGACTAGTGAGGATGTGGAGGCTGCTGTGACTAGTGAGGATGTGAAGGCTGCTGTGACTAGTGAGGATGTGGAGGCGGCTGTGACTAGTGAGGATGTGGAGGCTGCTTTGACTAGTGAGGATGTGAAGGCTGCTTTGACTAGTGAGGATCTAGAGGCTGCTGTGACTAGTGAGGATGTGGAGGCTGCTGTGATTAGTGAGGATGTGGAGGCTGCTGTGACTAGTGAGGATCTAGAGGCTGCTGTGTCTAGTGAGGATCTAGAGGCTGCTGTGACTAGTGAGGATGTGGAGGCTGCTGTGACTAGTGAGGATGTGGAGGCTGCTGTGACTAGTGAGGATCTAGAGGCTGCTGTGTCTAGTGAGGATGTGGAGGCTGCTGTGACTAGTGAGGATGTGGAGGCTGCTGTGATTAGTGAGGATGTGGAGGCTGCTGTGACTAGTGAGGATGTGGAGGCTGCTGTGACTAGTGAGGATCTAGAGGCTGCTGTGACTAGTGAGGATGTGGAGGCTGCTGTGACTAGTGAGGATGTGGAGGCTGCTGTGATTAGTGAGAATGTGAAGGCTGCTGTGTCTAGTGAGGATGTGGAGGCTGCTGTGACTAGTGAGGATGTGGAGGCTGCTGTGACTAGTGAGGATGTGGAGGCTGCTGTGTCTAGTGAGGATCTAGAGGCTGCTGTGACTAGTGAGGATGTGGAGGCTGCTGTGACTAGTGAGGATGTGGAGGCTGCTGTGACTAGTGAGGATCTAGAGGCTGCTGTGACTAGTGAGGATGTGGAGGCTGCTGTGACTAGTGAGGATGTGGAGGCGGCTGTGACTAGTGAGGATGTGGAGGCTGCTGTGACTAGTGAGGATGTGGAGGCTGCTGTGACTAGTGAGGATGTGAAGGCTGCTGTGACTAGTGAGGATATGGAGGCTGCTGTGACTAGTGAGGATGTGGAGGCTGCTGTGACTAGTGAGGATGTGGAGGCTGCTGTGACTAGTGAGGATGTGGAGGCGGCTGTGACTAGTGAGGATGTGGAGGCGGCTGTGACTAGTGAGGATGTGGAGGCTGCTGTGACTAGTGAGGATGTGGAGGCTGCTGTGACTAGTGAGGATGTGGAGGCTGCTGTGACTAGTGAGGATGTGGAGGCTGCTGTGACTAGTGAGGATGTGAAGGCTGCTGTGACTAGTGAGGATGTGGAGGCGGCTGTGACTAGTGAGGATGTGGAGGCTGCTGTGACTAGTGAGGATGTGGAGGCTGCTGTGACTAGTGAGGATGTGGAGGTGGCTGTGACTAGTGAGGATGTGGAGGCTGCTGTGACTAGTGAGGATCTAGAGGCTGCTGTGACTAGTGAGGATGTGGAGGCTGCTGTGACTAGTGAGGATGTGGAGGCGGCTGTGACTAGTGAGGATGTGGAGGCTGCTGTGACTAGTGAGGATGTGAAGGCTGCTGTGACTAGTGAGGATGTGGAGGCGGCTGTGACTAGTGATGATGTGGAGGCTGCTGTGACTAGTGAGGATGTGGAGGCTGCTGTGACTAGTGAGGATGTGGAGGCTGCTGTGACTAGTGAGGATGTGGAGGCTGCTGTGACTAGTGAGGATGTGGAGGTGGCTGTGACTAGTGAGGATGTGGAGGCTGCTGTGACTAGTGAGGATCTGGAGGCTGCTGTGACTAGTGAGGATGTGGAGGCTGCTGTGACTAGTGAGGATGTGGAGGCGGCTGTGACTAGTGAGGATGTGGAGGCTGCTGTGACTAGTGAGGATGTGAAGGCTGCTGTGACTAGTGAGGATGTGGAGGCGGCTGTGACTAGTGATGATGTGGAGGCTGCTGTGACTAGTGAGGATGTGGAGGCTGCTGTGACTAGTGAGGATGTGGAGGTGGCTGTGACTAGTGAGGATGTGGAGGTGGCTGTGACTAGTGAGGATGTGGAGGCTGCTGTGACTAGTGAGGATGTGGAGGCTGCTGTGACTAGTGAGGATGTGGAGGCTGCTGTGTCTAGTGAGGATCTAGAGGCTGCTGTGACTAGTGAGGATGTGGAGGCTGCTGTGACTAGTGAGGATGTGGAGGCTGCTGTGACTAGTGAGGATCTAGAGGCTGCTGTGACTAGTGAGGATGTGGAGGCTGCTGTGACTAGTGAGGATGTGGAGGCGGCTGTGACTAGTGAGGATGTGGAGGCTGCTGTGACTAGTGAGGATGTGGAGGCTGCTGTGACTAGTGAGGATGTGAAGGCTGCTGTGACTAGTGAGGATATGGAGGCTGCTGTGACTAGTGAGGATGTGGAGGCTGCTGTGACTAGTGAGGATGTGGAGGCTGCTGTGACTAGTGAGGATGTGGAGGCGGCTGTGACTAGTGAGGATGTGGAGGCGGCTGTGACTAGTGAGGATGTGGAGGCTGCTGTGACTAGTGAGGATGTGGAGGCTGCTGTGACTAGTGAGGATGTGGAGGCTGCTGTGACTAGTGAGGATGTGGAGGCTGCTGTGACTAGTGAGGATGTGGAGGCTGCTGTGACTAGTGAGGATGTGAAGGCTGCTGTGACTAGTGAGGATGTGGAGGCGGCTGTGACTAGTGAGGATGTGGAGGCTGCTGTGACTAGTGAGGATGTGGAGGCTGCTGTGACTAGTGAGGATGTGGAGGTGGCTGTGACTAGTGAGGATGTGGAGGCTGCTGTGACTAGTGAGGATCTAGAGGCTGCTGTGACTAGTGAGGATGTGGAGGCTGCTGTGACTAGTGAGGATGTGGAGGCGGCTGTGACTAGTGAGGATGTGGAGGCTGCTGTGACTAGTGAGGATGTGAAGGCTGCTGTGACTAGTGAGGATGTGGAGGCGGCTGTGACTAGTGATGATGTGGAGGCTGCTGTGACTAGTGAGGATGTGGAGGCTGCTGTGACTAGTGAGGATGTGGAGGCTGCTGTGACTAGTGAGGATGTGGAGGCTGCTGTGACTAGTGAGGATGTGGAGGTGGCTGTGACTAGTGAGGATGTGGAGGCTGCTGTGACTAGTGAGGATCTGGAGGCTGCTGTGACTAGTGAGGATGTGGAGGCTGCTGTGACTAGTGAGGATGTGGAGGCGGCTGTGACTAGTGAGGATGTGGAGGCTGCTGTGACTAGTGAGGATGTGAAGGCTGCTGTGACTAGTGAGGATGTGGAGGCGGCTGTGACTAGTGATGATGTGGAGGCTGCTGTGACTAGTGAGGATGTGGAGGCTGCTGTGACTAGTGAGGATGTGGAGGTGGCTGTGACTAGTGAGGATGTGGAGGCTGCTGTTACTAGTGAGGATCTAGAGGCTGCTGTGACTAGTGAGGATGTGGAGGCTGCTGTGACTAGTGAGGATGTGGAGGCTGCTGTGACTAGTGAGGATGTGGAGGCTGCTGTGACTAGTGAGGATGTGGAGGCTGCTGTGATTAGTGAGGATGTGGAGGCTGCTGTGACTAGTGAGGATGTGGAGGCTGCTGTGACTAGTGAGGATGTGGAGGCTGCTGTGACTAGTGAGGATGTGGAGGCTGCTGTGACTAGTGAGGATGTGGAGGCTGCTGTGACTAGTGAGGATGTGGAGGCTGCTGTGACTAGTGAGGATGTGAAAGCTGCTGTGACTAGTGAGGATGTGGCGGTGGCTGTGACTAGTGAGGATGTGGCGGCGGCTGTGACTAGTGAGGATGTGGAGGCTGCTGTGACTAGTGAGGATGTGGAGGCTGCTGTGATTAGTGAGGATGTGGAGGCGGCTGTGACTAGTGAGGATGTGGAGGCTGCTGTGACTAGTGAGGATGTGGAGGCTGCTGTGACTAGTGAGGATGTGGAGGCTGCTGTGACTAGTGAGGATGTGGAGGCTGCTGTGACTAGTGAGGATGTGGAGGCTGCTGTGACTAGTGAGGATGTGGAGGCTGCTGTGACTAGTGAGGATGTGGAGGCTGCTGTGACTAGTGAGGATGTGGAGGCTGCTGTGTCTAGAGAGGATGTGGAGGCTGCTGTGACTAGTGAGGATGTGGAGGCTGCTGTGACTAGTGAGGATGTGGAGGCGGCTGTGACTAGTGAGGATGTGGAGGCGGCTGTGACTAGTGAGGATGTGGAGGCTGCTGTGACTAGTGAGGATGTGGAGGCTGCTGTGACTAGTGAGGATGTGGAGGCTGCTGTGACTAGTGAGGATGTGGAGGCTGCTGTGACTAGTGAGGATGTGGAGGCTGCTGTGACTAGTGAGGATGTGGAGGCTGCTGTGAGTAGTGAGGATGTGGAGGCTGCTGTGACTAGTGAGGATGTGGAGGCTGCTGTGACTAGTGAGGATGTGGAGGCTGCTGTGACTAGTGAGGATGTGGAGGCTGCTGTGACTAGTGAGGATGTGGAGGCGGCTGTGACTAGTGAGGATGTGAAGGCTGCTGTGACTAGTGAGGATGTGGAGGCTGCTGTGACTAGTGAGGATGTGGAGGCTGCTGTGACTATTGAGGATGTGGAGGCGGCTGTGACTATTGAGGATGTGGAGGCGGCTGTGACTAGTGATGATGTGGAGGCGGCTGTGACTAGTGAGGATGTGAAGGCTGCTGTGACTAGTGAGGTTGTGGAGGCTGCAGTGACTAGTGAGGATGTGGAGGCTGCTGTGACTAGTGAGGATGTGGAGGCTGCTGTGACTAGTGACGATGTGGAGGCTGCTGTGACTAGTGACGATGTGGAGGCTGCTGTGACTAGTGAGGATCTGGAGGCTGCTGTGACTAGTGAGGATGTGGAGGCGGCTGTGACTGAGGATGTGGAGGCGGCTGTGACTAGTGAGGATGTGGAGGCTGCTGTGACTAGTGAGGATGTGGAGGCGGCTGTGACTAGTGAGGATGTGGAGGCTGCTGTGACTAGTGAGGATGTGGAGGCTGCTGTGACTAGTGAGGATGTGGAGGCTGCTGTGATTAGTGAGGATGTGGAGGCTGCTGTGACTAGTGAGGATGTGGAGGCTGCTGTGACTAGTGAGGATGTGGAGGCTGCTGTGACTAGTGAGGATGTGGAGGCTGCTGTGACTAGTGAGGATGTGGAGGCTGCTGTGACTAGTGAGGATGTGGAGGCAGCTGTGACTAGTGAGGATGTGGAGGCTGCTGTGACTAGTGAGGATGTGGAGGCTGCTGTGACTAGTGAGGATGTGGAGGCGGCTGTGACTAGTGAGGATGTGGAGGCGGCTGTGACTAGTGAGGATGTGGAGGCTGCTGTGACTAGTGAGGATCTGGAGGCTGCTGTGACTAGTTAGGATGTGGAGGCTGCTGTGACTAGTGAGGATGTGGAGGCTGCTGTGACTAGTGAGGATGTGGAGGCGGCTGTGACTAGTGAGGATGTGGAGGCGGCTGTGACTAGTGAGGATGTGGAGGCTGCTGTGACTAGTGAGGATGTGGAGGCTGCTGTGACTAGTGAGGATGTGGAGGCTGCTGTGACTAGTGAGGATGTGGAGGCTGCTGTGACTAGTGAGGATGTGGAGGCTGCTGTGACTAGTGAGGATGTGGAGGCTGCTGTGACTTCTGAGGATGTGGAGGCTGCTGTGACTTCTGAGGATGTGGAGGCTGCTGTGACTAGTGAGGATGTGGAGGCTGCTGTGACTAGTGAGAATGTGGAGGCTGCTCTGTCTAGTGAGGATGTGGAGGCTGCTGTGATTAGTGAGGATGTGGAGGCTGCTGTGACTAGTGAGGATGTGGAGGCGGCTGTGACTAGTGAGGATGTGGAGGCGGCTGTGACTAGTGAGGATGTGGAGGCGGCTGTGACTAGTGAGGATGTGAAGGCTGCTGTGACTAGTGAGGATGTGGAGGCTGCTGTGACTAGTGAGGATGTGGAGCCTGCTGTGACTAGTGAGGATGTGGAGGCTGCTGTGACTAGTGAGGATGTGGAGGCTGCTGTGACTAGTGAGGATGTGGAGGCTGCTGTGTCTAGTGAGGATGTGGAGGCTGCTGTGACTAGTGAGAATGTGGAGGCTGCTGTGACTAGTGAGGATGTGGAGGCAGCTGTGACTAGTGAGGATGTGGAGGCTGCTGTGATTAGTGAGGATGTGGAGGCTGCTGTGACTAGTGAGGATGTGGAGGCTGCTGTGACTAGTGAGGATGTGGAGGCTGCTGTGACTAGTGAGGATGTGGAGGCGGCTGTGACTAGTGAGGATCTGGAGGCTGCTGTGACTAGTGAGGATCTGGAGGCTGCTGTGACTAGTGAGGATCTGGAGGCTGCTGTGACTAGTGAGGATGTGGAGGCTGCTGTGACTAGTGAGGATGTGGAGGCGGCTGTGACTAGTGAGGATGTGGAGGCTGCTGTGACTAGTGAGGATGTGGAGGCGGCTGTGACTAGTGAGGATCTGGAGGCTGCTGTGACTAGTGAGGATCTGGAGGCTGCTGTGACTAGTGAGGATCTGGAGGCTGCTGTGACTAGTGAGGATGTGGAGGCTGCTGTGACTAGTGAGGATGTGGAGGCGGCTGTGACTAGTGAGGATGTGGAGGCGGCTGTGACTAGTGAGGATGTGGAGGCTGCTGTGACTAGTGAGGATGTGGAGGCTGCTGTGACTAGTGAGGATGTGGAGGCTGCTGTGACTAGTGAGGATGTGGAGGCGGCTGTGACTAGTGAGGATGTGGAGGCGGCTGTGACTAGTGAGGATGTGGAGGCTGCTGTGACTAGTGAGGATGTGGAGGCTGCTGTGACTAATGAGGATGTGGAGGCTGCTGTGACTAGTGAGGATCTGGAGGCTGCTGTGTCTAGTGAGGATCTGGAGGCTGCTGTGACTAGTGAGGATCTAGAGGCTGCTGTGACTAGTGAGGATGTGAAGGCTGCTGTGACTAGTGAGGATGTGGAGGCGGCTGTGACTAGTGAGGATGTGGAGGCGGCTGTGACTAGTGAGGATGTGGAGGCTGCTGTGACTAGTGAGGATGTGGAGGCTGCTGTGACTAATGAGGATGTGGAGGCTGCTGTGACTAGTGAGGATGTGGAGGCTGCTGTGACTAGTGAGGATGTGGAGGCTGCTGTGACTAGTGAGGATGTGGAGGCTGCTGTGACTAGTGAGGATGTGGAGGCTGCTGTGACTAGTGAGGATGTGGAGGCTGCTGTGACTAGTGAGGATGTGGAGGCTGCTGTGACTAGTGAGGATGTGGAGGCTGCTGTGACTAGTGAGGATGTGGAGGCTGCTGTGACTAGTGAGGATGTGGAGGCTGCTGTGACTAGTGAGGATGTGGAGGCTGCTGTGACTAGTGAGGATGTGTGACTATAGGAGTCAGTAGTGGGCAGGTGTAGTAATTATAAGAGACCTGCTGTGACTGCTGGGGTAATAAGAGACCTGCTGTGACTGCTGGGGTAATAAGAGACCTGCTGTGACTACTGTGGGTAGTAAGAGACCTGCTGTGACTACTGTGGGTAGTAAGAGACCTGCTGTGACTACTGTGGGTAGTAAGAGACCTGCTGTGACTACTGTGGGTAGTAAGAGACCTGCTGTGACTACTGTGGGTAGTAAGAGACCTGCTGTGACTGCTGGTCGTAGTAGGAGACCTGCTGTGACTACTGGTCGTAGTAGGAGACATGCTGTGACTACTGGTCTTAGTAGGAGACCTGCTGTGACTACAGGGGGTAGTAAGTGACCTGCTGTAACTACTGGTCGTAGTAGGAGACCTGCTGTGACTACTGGGGGTAGTAAGAGACCTTCTATATCTGCAGGGGGTAGTAAAAGTCCTGCTATAACTACAGGGGGTAGTAAGTGATTTTCTGTGACTACTGGGGGTAGTAAGAGACCTGCTGTGACTACTGGGGGTAGGAAGAGACCTGCTGTGACTGTTGGGAGTAGTAAGAGAACTGCAGTGACTACTGGGAGTAGTAAGAGGCCTGCTATGACTATTGGGGGCAGTAAGAGGCCTGCTATGACTACTGGGCACCACTGCAGCTGCGTTCATCCTTTGCCCCCGCTGCTAGTTTAGGAGTCCTGTAACCTCTTACTCTCTTTTAGGGCCTCTCTAATTCTACAGAACTCCATCAGTACAACGCCGGGGTGCAGATGGGCTGCTGGGGTCTGGTCATCTACGCTGCTACCGCCGCCGTCTGCTCAGGTGAGGCTTTCCCCGGCTCTGGTATACGGGGTCTTCTCTCTGTACCAGTATGTACACACTGTGTAGGGATACACCGTGGGGAGATACGTGAGCGGCCCCTGACTGCGGGTCAGACGGAGGGAGCAGTAATTAAGTGCTGTATGATGCTGGAGCGGGATAAGCTGCAGCAGATGTTGCTGCTTTCGTCCTCTCCTCTTTGGCAGATGAATAGGGTTTATGAGGAGCTGCGGCGGCCGTGAGCCGGTGACTGTACGTGGACGTCCACGTGTTACCGGAAACAGAGCAGGAAGTATGACCCTCATCATCACCAATGTGTCACTGATTTATAACATTCTCTATAAAATGTCCCCTCCAAGCCTCCGTATCTGCACACAGAGGACGCACGTTCTTGTTCTCTACCCTTTTTGTCCTAAAGATGCATGATTTTCTCTGCATTCCTCTCATGCTTCTTACTATAAGGGAGCCAAAAAACAAGTCTGTGCAGCAAAAAGAGGCAGTATATTGTACAGCAGACCGAACTTCTAGTGGCTCCTCCAGAGCCTGAAGTTACATGACCTCACATAATGGTCATCCATATAGGAAGACTGGTAGCTGCTAGTCAACCTAAATGACCTCCGCCACGGTCGTGGGTGGGGGGCTGGCCATTGTGTCATCAGTCCACTTCATATAAAATAGTCATTGGCTGCGGTTACATGTACAAGTCAGGCTGTTACCCATCCTAACTCACTGCATACTAGTAAAGACCACTGCAACAAAGTATGGTTTCAGGGGGCACAAACAAAGGAGGAACCTGTGCACAGACCCCCTTTCACAAGGAAACCTGGCGACAAAATAATTGAGATACCTTCCTTTATGAATTTTGGAAATTATGGAGTTTATTGTTACTACTAGAGCAATGACATGTTAAAGATAACATCCCTGGTGGCCCAGAGCAGTGGAAGGGTTAATGGTAACATTCCTGATGGTCCAGAGCAGTGGAAGGGTTAATGGTAACATTCCTGGTGGTCCAGAGCAGTGGAAGGGTTAATGGTAACATTCCTGGTGGTCCAGAGCAGTTAAAGATTACTTTCCTGGTGGTATAGGGCATTGGTTGGGCTAATAGGTACATTCCTGGTGGTCTAGAGCAGTTAAAATACCTTTAACTGCTCTAGACCACCAGGAATGTACCTATTAGCCCAACCAATGCCCTATACCAACAGGAAAGTAATCTTTAACCTTTAACTGCTCTAGACCACCAGGAATGTGCCTATTAGCCCAACCAATGCCCTATACCAACAGGAAAGTAATCTTTAACTGCTCCAGACCACCAGGAATGTTAATATGCCTGGTGGTATAGAGCAGTTAAAGGTAAAATCCCTGTTGTAAAACGTACTTTCCTGGTGGTCTAGGGCAGTAAAGTGGTTGATGGTACATTCCTGGTGGTCTAGGGCAGTAAAGTGGTTGACGATACATTCCTGGTGGTCTAGGGCAGTAAATTGGTTGGTGGTACATTCCTGGTGGTCTAGGGCAGTAAAATGATTGATGGTACATTCCTGGTGGTCTAGGGCAGTAAAGTGGTTGATGGTACATTCCTGGTGGTCTAGGGCAGTAAAGTAGTTGATGGTACATTCCTGGTGGTCTAGGGCAGTAAAGTAGTTGATGGTACATTCCTGGTGGTCTAGGGCAGTAAAGTGGTTGATGGTACATTCCTGGTGGTCTAGGGCAGTAAAGTGGTTGACGGTACATTCCTGGTGGTCTAGGGCAGTAAAGTGGTTAATGGTACATTCCTAGTGGTCTAGGGCAGTAAAGTGGTTGATGGTACATTCCTGGTGGTCTAGGGCAGTAAAGTGGTTGATGGTACATTCTTGGTGGTCTAGGGCAGTAAAGTGGTTGACGGTACATTCCTGGTGGTCTAGGGCAGTAAAATGGTTGATGGTACATTCCTGGTGGTCTAGGGCAGTAAAGTGGTTGATGGTACATTCCTGGTGGTCTAGGGCAGTAAAGTGGTTGATGGTACATTCCTGGTGGTCTAGGGCAGTAAAGTGGTTGATGGTACATTCCTGGTGGTCTAGGGCAGTAAAGTGGTTGATGGTACATTCCTGGTGGTCTAGGGCAGTAAAGTGGTTGATGGTACATTCCTAGTGGTCTAGGGCAGTAAAGTGGTTGATGGTATATTCCTGGTGGTCTAGGGCAGTAAAGTGGTTGATGGTACATTCCTGGTGGTCTAGGGCAGTAAAGTGGTTGACGGTACATTCCTGGTGGTCTAGGGCAGTAAAATGGTTGATGGTACATTCCTGGTGGTCTAGGGCAGTAAAGTGGTTGATGGTACATTCCTGGTGGTCTAGGGCAGTAAAGTGGTTGATGGTACATTCCTGGTGGTCTAGGGCAGTAAAGTGGTTGATGGTACATTCCTGGTGGTCTAGGGCAGTAAAGTGGTTGATGGTACATTCCTAGTGGTCTAGGGCAGTAAAGTGGTTGATGGTATATTCCTGGTGGTCTAGGGCAGTAAAGTGGTTGATGGTACATTCCTGGTGGTCTAGGGCAGTAAAGTGGTTGACGGTACATTCCTGGTGGTCTAGGGCAGTAAAATGGTTGATGGTACATTCCTGGTGGTCTAGGGCAGTAAAGTGGTTGATGGTACATTCCTGGTGGTCTAGGGCAGTAAAGTGGTTGATGGTACATTCCTGGTGGTCTAGGGCAGTAAAGTGGTTAACAGTAAATTCCTCAGTGGTTTAGGGCAGTGAACTGGTGAAATGGGTTTTCCACTTCCAGCTGCTCCAGTACTGCCTCCCCCGATGCTGCCCCTAGTCTTTCTTGACATGGCTGCAGTGATGATGTTATAACCACAGCAAGTGACCACTGCAGCCAATCACTGGGTCCAGCAGTGTTGTGTGAGTCCAGTGATTGGTTGCGTGATGTAGTCATGACATCCCCTCTGGAGCATTGTCAGCACAGATCGGGGGCAGCACCGGAGAAGCAGGTGGTAAGTAAGGTTCTTGCCCCCTGAGGCCAGACCGGGCCCCGTCCCCCTCAGGGTCCCTGGAATGATGGATCAGTTCTGTGTTTCTTCTTGCAGCTTTGCTTCAGAAATATCTGGACAATTACGACCTGAGCATCAAAATCATCTACATCCTGGGGACGCTGGGCTTCTCCATCGGCACCGCCGTGATGTTCATCTTCCCCAACGTCTACGTGTCAATGGTAATGATCAGCACCATGGGGATCGTCTCCATGAGCATCTCCTACTGTCCCTACGCCCTGCTCGGACAATACCACGAGATGAAAGAGGTGAGAGGAAGTCGCATTAGTAAAACATGGCTGCCTTTTTCCCAAAACAGTGCCACACCCGCCCACAGGCTGTGCATGGTATTGCGGCTTGACCCCATTCATTTTGATGTTTCTAATTGAACTTTTTCTAATCCTTTTTTCTTTCTTTTTCCCATACAGTACATACACCACAGTCCCGGGAACTCCAAGAGAGGTTTCGGCATAGACTGCGCCATCTTATCGTGCCAGGTCTACATCTCGCAGATCTTGGTGGCCTCCGCCCTCGGCGCGGTGGTGGATTTTGTGAGCACAGTCCGAGTCATACCTCTGGTGGCGTCCATAGGATCCTTCTTGGGATTTCTCACAGCTGCGTTCTTAGTCATATACCCCGAAGTCCCAGACGAGAGTAAGGAGGAAGCGAAACGTCAGCAGGTGGCGCCAGAGGCTGCCGTCAGTAACGGAGCGAGTCCCGAGAAGCCTCTGGTGTTGAAACTCTCCCCCAAAGGGCAAGCGGCCATTACTCCGGAAGTAGAAAGCGAATCCGCAGTTTAGAAAAAAAAATAATAATCCCGACACATTCCAGACCCTACAGACCCGACCGTAGCGGCAAAACCGCAGACTGCGCTCAACCCACGACCCGAAAGCTTCACGTGTGAAAAAGAAGTGAAGTCCGCGGTCGCTTCCAAATCCAAACCTCAAAAATTAGATGAACATTTTTGACGGAAAATTCATATTTTTACGGATTTCCTTTTTTTTTTTTTCCTGCATGTTCTGCGAAACACTTAGGTTTGCGGTTGTTACGGCACTCGATTAATTAAGTATTTTACTATAGATTTTCTGTCTAGATTTTAAAACCGCGCTGATTTACGAACGCGCCCATTAAAGTGCATCTGTCGGCGGCACGCACAAACCTTTGCGGCAACAATTTTAGTTCGTCGCCAAATATTTACTCTATAAAAATAAATATAAATAATTTTAGGAGAAATCTAGGTTGCACTTTCATCCTTGTACTTATGAATCAGACAGCTCTGGATGAAAAAGCTGCGGACAGATTTAGGAAGCTTTTTGAGAAGACGCGTAGGTAGATCCATGGCCGTTGCGTGCCGGCGGCAGATGCACTTTCATCTCAGAGTTTCCTTTAATAGTTGCAGCTTTTACTCCGCGTCCGAACACCTGACAAGTGAAAAAAAAAAAGCGTAGACTTTATTTTATTTTTTTTCTGCTTTCTAAGTTCTATACGTTTTGCGTGCGAATGTTCCAGTTGTGACAATTCCGTCCGTTTGCGGGACGCGTTGAGAATGCGCTTGCGATTCGAGTTTTCGTTCCTTTTTTCACTTGACATCAGGCGTTCAAGATTTAAAGCAATACCGCCCCTAATTCCTCGGTCCAATCATCCGTCAGGAAATTATTGGATCTATTACATTATATCGTTATATTGCACCAGAAAAGAAATCTGCTTTATATCCATAGCGGTTACTGTAAAGAAGTTTGTTTTGTTTTTTTATTATTATTTGCACCCTTTATTTTTTCAAAACTTATTTTGGGGTTGATTGTGTCTTTTTTTTTTTTTTGCATCTTAAAGGTTAGTTAAGGAACTCATTCACGTTCCCATCGACACTGACGCGTTTCAGGCATCTGGGTTCCGCTTAGGCCGGATTCCGACAGGGGGAGGGGAAAAATAGTTGAAAGCATTTTATTAAAATTATGTTTTCTTAAAGGAACAGAAAATTGAAAATGCGGTCAAGAAATTTTCACGAAAACGTAAGAAACGCCCTGTGTGAAGCCGGTCTAAGCGCATATTCACACTGCCGTATTAATGGTCTTTGAGCTACTTTTGGGATCTTATCAAAATCATAGCAGATCTGAAAAGTTTTAGCCCCATAATTTTTTTTTTTTGTTGTTGCAATTGGCCACCTCTACCTTCATATATGGAGCTGTAGAGGAATTCTACCCAATGCCAGTGTGCTGCACGTAAGCCCAAATTAATGCAGAGTTTTATGTGTTTTGTATGGCACAGAATCTTCAGTTTTTTGGCACATGCATTGGAAATTTTTCGCTCCAAGCATCAAATTTTTATTTTTTTTTTTTCCTCTTCTTCTTTGCACTTTGTGATAATCGATCATCAGTCTGAATCCTCAGTAGTTGTACTGAAATGCATGGTTTATAATCTGTATATAGTAGATTACTGGCATGTGAAAAATCTTTTTCTTTTTTTTTTTTTGCCTTAATTACATCTTTTTTTTTTTTTTCTAAGAATGTAAACGCTGTACCGCCGCCGGTCTATCGCTGCCGGGTGGGGGGGGAATTTACCGAAACTTGAAGGAACAATAGATTGGATAGAAAAAAATAATAAAAAAAACAATATCTATATATTTTTTATCTTCATAGCTGCACGGTACAATGCCGTTAATCCACGTCCGGATTTATAAACATTCCGGATTGTCGGATGATAATAGATCCATAATTCTAAAATATAATATTGTCAATTTTTTTTGTAGTATTCCTATTGGTTATTGCTTCTCAGTCTTCCATTTTCGGGTTTTTGTGAGATTCCGAATCAGGTGGTTCTGGGAATAAAATGAAAAAAAAAAATGTTCTGAATGCTGAGAAATGCTGGATTAAAGGAATTTTACTGTACTTAGAGGACCTGTCGCTCCATTTCTTTTTGTACCTGGTGTAAATGCCGCTGTTCTCCTGAATCCGGCGTTGTTTTTCTTTTCTTCCTACGCCTTTCCTTTCCTACGATACGGCTTCTTCTCCCCTGTAGGTAAATTTAGTCTTTTTTTTTTATCCAACTGGGTGTGTTCTTCAAGGAGACGTCCCCAGAGGAGTCAATGATCACGCCCTCTTGGCTAAGAAGATTAGATTTACATGAATGGAAGAAGAGCCTGTATCTCCGGAACGGAGAGGCATAGAAACAAAAGAAAAACTGCGTTGGATTCAGAAGAACAGCGGCGTTTACACCAGGTGAAAAAAATACATATTTTTTGACAAGTGACAGGTCCTCTTTAAGGTAAACTGTTCACCAATTTGCAACTAATATATAAACATGTTGTGTGACTTTACAAATGTTTAGGGTATACTCTAGTCACATCCAGAGCTGCATCCAAGGCTGAGCTTAGGATGCTGTGCAAAGGATGAAAATAGAGATTGGGTCGCTGTGCAAGGCCAGTAAGGAAAAAAAAAATTGTAAATGCAGCTCTGGTTGTGACTGTAGTATAACCCTGAGAGGTAGAATGTATCTAAGCTGATAAATGGCGTGGAAGGGAGAACCTAGGCCTTAAGGAGACTTTCCGAGCCCGCTCCCTGGCGATGCAATAAGAATCTATATGCAGAGTGTAATAATGTATTACCGTTCTATGCGGACAATAATCATGTGATGCCTGAACTAAAACACATCTGGCAGGTTTTTTTTTTTTTTTTTTGCAATACTAAAATGTTTCAGAAACTTTATTTCAACATTACTTGTTCCACAATCCGTCAGGAATGTGATCGATCCCCTTATGGAGGGTTGATGGCCCGTGCATCATCCAGGACATGCAGAGTCATGCGAGTCTTAGCTGCTGATTTTACATAACTATAAGACAGTGATCATCCAGACTACTGAGCTTCCTGCAGTTACAACCATAAAGCAAGCTGCTGCAAAGTTGTGATCAGTGAGATCGGCAATCGTAACGCAGCTCTTAGGAATCGCCCTGAATCCCTCCATTTGTCTGTGTTCACGCTATACTTAGGGTTATAGACTGTGGTGGAGTCCCCGTCCTACAGGTTCACCGTAAGTCCCTGTTCACTTGTTCTGTCGCCAAATCAGCAATTAGTCAGCATCCAGTACATGGGAAAGGGGTTTCCGAACCCGGTTCCCATGCTATGGAATATTTGTGCTCAGAATTATGACTGCATGGTGGTGATCAATAGTATGCAATTTATTATCATGGATGCCATAGAAAAAAAAGCAGACGATTATGCTGCACAAGAGACTGACTCTCCATGCTGCACAAGAAATTAACTTTGTGCTGTGCTGCCACACAAGAGATTGCCTCTTTATGCTGTGCTGCTGTATAAAAGATTAACTCTCTGTACCTGGCTGAACAAGAGATGGCCCCTCCGTGCTGTGCTGCTGCACAAGAGATGGCTCCTCCATGCTGTGCTGCTGCACAAGAGATGGCCCCTTCGTGCTGTGCTGCTGCACAAGAGATGACCCCTCCGTGCTGTGCTGCTGCACAAGAGATGGCCCCTCCGTGCTGTGCTGCTGCACAAGAGATGGCCCCTCCGTGCTGTGCTGCTGCACAAGAGATGGCCCCTCCGTGCTGTGCTGCTGCACAAGAGATGGCCCCCTCCGTGCTGTGCTGCTGCACAAGAGATGGCCCCTCCGTGCTGTGCTGCTGCACAAGAGATGGCCCCTCCGTGCTGTGCTGCTGCACAAGAGATGGCCCCTCCGTGCTGTGCTGCTGCACAAAAGATGGGCCCCTCCGTGCTGTGCTGCTGCACAAGAGATGGCCCCTCCGTGCTTTGCTGCTGCACAAGAGATGGCCCCTCCGTGCTTTGCTGCTGCACAAGAGATGGGCCCCTCCGTGCTGTGCTGCTGCACAAGAGATGGCCCCTCCGTGCTGTGCTGCTGCACAAGAGATGGCCCCTCTGTGCTTTGCTGCTGCACAAGAGATGGGCCCCTCCGTGCTGTGCTGCTGCACAAGAGATGGCCCCTCCGTGCTGTGCTGCTGCACAAGAGATGGCCCCTCCGTGCTGTGCTGCTGCACAAGAGATGGCCCCTCCATGCTGTGCTGCTGCACAAGAGATGGCCCCTCCGTGCTGTGCTGCTGCACAAGAGATGGGCCCTCCGTGCTGTGCTGCTGCACAAGAGATGGCCTCTCCGTGCTGTGCTGCTGCACAAGAGATGGCCCCTCCGTGCTGTGCTGCTGCACAAGAGATGGCCCCTCCGTGCTTTGCTGCTGCACAAGAGATGGGCCCCTCCGTGCTGTGCTGCTGCACAAGAGATGGCCCCTCCGTGCTGTGCTGCTGCACAAGAGATGGCCCCTCCGTGCTGTGCTGCTGCACAAGAGATGGCCCCTCCATGCTGTGCTGCTGCACAAGAGATGGCCCCTCCGTGCTGTGCTGCTGCACAAGAGATGGGCCCTCCGTGCTGTGCTGCTGCACAAGAGATGGCCTCTCCGTGCTGCTGCTGCACAAGAGATGGCCCCTCCGTGCTGTGCTGCTGCACAAGAGATGGGCCCTCCGTGCTGTGCTGCTGCACAAGAGATGGCCTCTCCGTGCTGTGCTGCTGCACAAGAGATGGCCCCTCCGTGCTGTGCTGCTGCACAAGAGATTGCCTCTCTCTGCCGCTCAGACTTGTTTTCGGTCCCTCCCATTATGAAGCATGAGATTGATCATGCTGCTAAACCTTTCTTGTGGACAATCATGTTTTCTGGCTGCTCATGACCATAGTGGAGGAGAGATTGCGCTCCTATACGGACCAGTATGTGACCTTTCATGGTCCACTACAATAGATGCTGACAATGTCCAGGACTCTCTAAACAATCACGAGCCCTGGTAGCCAGATATGTGCAATCAACGGAGGCTTAATGTTTCTAAACCGTTGATTCAAGAGATATTTGATTAATAATAGACTTAAAGGGGTTAGAATAATATGGCTGCTTACTTTTGAATAGCACCCCACCCATCTACAGGCCATGTGTGGTATTACAGCTCAGCCCTATTGACTTCAATGAATGCAATTTCACATTTGCCGAGTGCAGGACTTTGTAGCCGGAATTTGGGCGTAGAGAAGAGGGGTTTTTTTTTGGAAATTTTGATAGAGCATCCTGTAAATTTCAGTGCACGACGAACACCATGGAGTCAGCATATTGTAGATTTCTAAATGCCCAATGTCTCTACATGTAAAGTCAGATATTGAGTTGTCCCCTCCGCCTGCAATGACACATTGTCACAGTATGGTGTCTACATTGTAGCAGCTTGTGGCTTCCTCGCATGTTCCCACACGAGCCGGCTCCGTTCTGCCCCCCCCGTTGGCTACGACACAGCCATGTGTTCCACCTAAACTCCCGCCCGCTCCAAA
This sequence comes from Phyllobates terribilis, assembly GCF_046119375.1. Lineage (NCBI taxonomy): Eukaryota > Metazoa > Chordata > Amphibia > Anura > Dendrobatidae > Phyllobates > Phyllobates terribilis. The sequence goes on from NW_027362764.1 coordinate 783,713,153, forward strand.
CTAGAGCTGTATCCCCATTTTTTGACAACTGGAGTTGTCCTTTCAGCTTTCGCTAGTGCCTACTGCTTGGTGATGAAGTATTAATGGTTGATGCGAGGTGAAGTTGCAGTGTTATTTTTTTTATGCCGATTGTGACATTTGAGGTTTTTTAGCCGGGTGCGCCCCCGGGGAGCTCGGTTTATACATGCTTTATGACGTGCTTCCGTGCAAACTCTCACCTTTCTCATCCTACCATCGTACATCCACTATGGGAACATCAATGAATACTGTAATTGCCGGGCGTGTCATAATGAGAGATGGACCTTCCCCTGCTGCCGATTTGGAGATCATTTTGGCACAAGGATGAATCTCTTTTTATATAGCCCACAGATTTCGGGGCATCGGTTCCCGTTGGCTGTTTTGGTGCTGATTATTTTGGCACCTGATATGTCAAGTCCTAACCACTTGCTTCTAGGGCCGGGGTCAGGAGAAACCCTACGTTGAGGTCTGTCCTTCGGTGATGCCCAAACTTTAGCTACCACTTGTGATACTGGTGCTAATCAATAGGTTTGATCCTTTTCGATTTCTTGGCGACGGGATATTGAAAGTCAACCATATGCAACAAGCTTGGTCCTCCTTTCACCAGCAGTACCGGTGATTAGGTGCATCTCAAGGGCTTTGGCACCAGGTATGCCTCACTCCTCTAAAGTCTCGTGGTGCCCCGAGAACCTGTAGATCTTCATCACCTTTCATTCTTCCTCCAATCTCCTGCGAGGGTCCATCGCACCGTACGGTGCCGCGCGGATTCTGTTTGGCGTCAGACGTAGCTCAATAAATTGGCAGTATGGGGTCTCATCGGTTGATCTGTCGTTGGCCACACTACTGGGTTTGGCTTGCCAAAAGGGATGATGGAAGCGGTAGTAATAGTTGACCATTCGGCGACCTGGATCGTAGTATTTTTTAGTTTTTTTTTTGGCATACGCCATAATATAAGAGCAATATAATATCCCTGACAGTGTGGCGCTCAGGGAAGAAATGGATGATTTATGTAAGATACGTAGGTGACTGATTGACCACTGCATGGCGCCATGTCCCAAAGAACGGTCTCAATAGTGCCCTTATTCACTGCAATATAAAGATGGGAAGGTTCACGTGCCCTTTATACCTGGCTATTTCCTACACGATGGGCCCCTGCAGTGGTGACTGCTGTTATTTTTGCTTTTTAAACGATAGCCCCCATGAGAAAATAAAGCCGGCGCGCATCACCTTGCTGATATTTTTTATCTGAAAATGTTGTAGATTCGTCCAGTGACGTCTGCACATCTGCGGTGGCCGGACATTGCACAAAGTCTGACGAGGGAACTGGCGCCAGTGTAAATTCAGAGACCAAAGGGAATGTGTCATCGGAAAATGACCTAATCTTTACATCAGGTTTTTGAGTTTAATGTATTTTTAAAAATGTTTGCCAATTCTTTTTAGTTTTTCCGTATCGTAATTCTTTTAAATTAAAGTAAGATCTCTCGCAATTCTCACACAGGCCACCGAAGCTTTTATTTTTAGACTTTAACTTCCTGTTGTTTTAAGGAAATGCACATGTAAATTAGCTGCACTGAACCTATCTTTTGTATTGAAGCATCAAATGAGCGTGTGCAAAGGTCATGGTGAAGGGAAAGGGAGCTATGAGATCGCCTATTGTCATTGGTGGATCATGTGTTATCAGCTGTATATAGAGGTGTTATCAGTCATTGTACAGGAGGAGGAGGAGGTGAGCTGTGATATCACCTATTGTGAATGGTGGATCCTGTGTTATCTACTGTATATAGAAGTGTTATCAGTCATTGTACAGGAGGAGGAGGAAGAGGTGAGCTGTGACATCACCTATTGTGAATAGTGGATTCTGTGTGTGTTATCTACTGTATATAGAGGTGTTATCAGTCATTGTACAGGAGGAGGAGGTGAGCTGTGACATCACCTATTGTGAATAGTGGATCCTGTGTGTGTTATCTGCTGGATATAAAGGTGTTATCAGTCATTGTACAGGAGGAGGAGGTGAGCTGTGATGTCATCTATTGTGAATGGTGGATCCCGTGTTATCTACTGTATATAGAGGAGTTATCAGTCATAATTCTAGAGGAGGAGAAGGTGAGCTGTGACATCACCTATTGTGAATGGTGGATCCTCTGTTATCTACTCTATATAGAGGTATTATCAGTAATTGTACAGGAGGAGGAGAAGGTGAGCTGTGACATCACCTATTGTGAATGGTGAATCCTGTGTTATCTACTGTATATAGAGGTGTTATCAGTCATTATACAGGAGGGAGAGGAGGTGAGCTGTGGCATCACCTATTGTGAATGGTGGATCCTGTGTTATCTACTGTATATAGGTGTTATCAGTCATTATACAGGAGGGAGAGGAGGTGAGCTGTGGCATCACCTATTGTGAATGGTGGATCCTGTGTTATCCGCCTTGTATAGTGATGTTCTCAGTCATTGTACTCCTGCCTCTGATGATAAGGAAACTGCTGAAAACACTTCCTGAAAGGACTTCTGAAAATTGCAAAATTACTAATTTTGGTATTTTTTTAATGCAAAAAAAAAAATAAAAAAAAAAATACATGTAATACAAAACCCATATGTAAACAGTAGTTCACCTTCTGACGATACATCCCCTCCATGTGGATCGTTACACTGGCAGAGAAAAATCCGGAGAATATTTCTGCTGCTCGGCACCAGTTGCAGCAGACTCCTAAGCTTAATTTACAGTCATGTCTGTATACCTGGTCTATAGTGGGGTCTTGTATTCTATATGTTATATGTTATGTAAATGTCTTTATAAAAAAAATACAACATTTCTAATCTTGATTTTATGGCCTAGACCCAAAGCCCACATAAGGCTGTAAGCTCCAGCATGGTGCCCTAGCGCCGGAGCCTGGGACTTTTTATTACCTCCAGTCACTTTTTTTTTTTCCATTTTTTTTGTTATAATGGAAGTAATGAAACTTTATTCTTAAGTTTCATAAATGTTATTCTTATTTGTGTCTTCTGGGGAGGAGATGGGGACATGTCCAGTGCTCATTGGCTGCTCCGCTTGGCGCCAGGTTATATTGGAAGCGTAACGTTAATTCTCAAAGTTGCAGAAATACAAAATGTATCTACCCTCCTTTCTCCCCAATTTTCCTGCTTCGGGGTCCAGTGATGCCTCGATCCATGATACGTTGGGGTTCCCCAAGGTGCAGACATGATTCTCGCAAATGGACCCCTACCGAAAAGGCCTCCGAGTCAGGGTCCTGTATGGCTGATACTTCTGCACCGCCCCTGAGGAAGGTCGCCCACTGTCTCCATAGAGCTCAATCAGCCGTGAATCCGCACTTTTTGTTAAACGTTTAACACTTTCGCTCCCAAAATGATTCCTCTAGCACATGGTAGCCACTGATCATGGGCCACTAATGGGGACATCAATTTTTGCTTTGTGTATAAAGTTTGGACACAGGCCTTAATAGGTGTAGTGTTACCTTTATAATACACCAAAAATGACGTTACTGCGGACGGCAGAGACAGTGGCCCTCCTCGCTGGCCCCTGTAGAGCTCTATCTGTAAAAGCCTACATATATATATATATATATTTATACCTTCCAAAATTGTATGAAGTTTTATTTCACATTCATTATGTGCCTCTTTTATGGTGAGTTATGTATTCGCGAGCTGCCTATATGCCTATAAGACCCTAATCCTTCCCCCCGAGGTTCAAATGAACCATGCCAAGATCACCACAGGACCCCATAGTGATCTAAACTCGGTTCACTGTGACGGCGGGGGTGTCCGGATCTTAAATATGGGCTTCTGAATGACACCTAAGGTTTCAATGGGCACCTGCTTTACTTTCCGCTTGCACTAATTTTAATGAATCTCCCCTATAACATGTATCAACCTACTTTTTTGGATACGGTCACCATGTGGAGGTAGACAACACGAGGCCCTCTGGCAGCTCCGAAAAAGTTGTCTAGATTTTTAACGCCTATGTTTTTTGAGATTTTTTATTTTTTCAAAGTTTTCTTTCCTACCCCACCACCTACTTCCCTTTATATAGAGAAATTCAGTTTTATGAAGAGTTGACTATTTTGGTATGTGGCATTTAATACAGAGAAACGTGTTGGAACTCTTATCAACGTACACAAAGAAATATATGCGAAACGATTTACACATTGGTTACAAAGCGCGACCGCCGTTGTAACGAAACACTGAAATGACACGCAACTTTTTTTTTTATTTTTAATGCCTGGAAAGCTGCACTTTAGGCATCTCATAATGAAGAAAAAAAAAAAGATTCTGGTTCTATAGTGAACTGCCCGTATAAGCAACTACTTTTTTATCAACTTATTAAGTTGAGCACTATCGTAGCTCTTGCTGAGTTTAGCAGATCTTTATAAGCGTGTGTTAAACACATGAAGTCGTTTTGTTTTTAAAAGAGGGTGAAAAGGGATTAAGCGCGAGTGACGTCACGAGCGACCGATCGCCGAGTGATTTGGTTTTGTCGTTTTACTATTGTTTTTGATTTGTTATTACACTGTGGAGCTTGTATTATTATATTCTTTTTTTTTTCTTTTTTTTTTTTTTTCCTGTTTTGATCATTTGCATGATTTTCTTTTTTTTTTGCTGTAATATGATTGAAGCCATGTTCTTTGTTATTTTCTGTTCGATTTATATGATCTGGTTTAATTTAAAAATAATATTGATAATAATAATAATAATAAAAAAAATTAAAAAAAAAATTGGGGGATTTTTCCCGTTCTGTATTACAGTGTTTTTCCATACGTTGTTCAACAATTCGATCTTAATAAACATTTCAGTAACTGATTGCACTCGCTGTTCGCTCCCGTTATTTACACCTTCAGCAATGCTTCTTTCCTTCTCTTGTATTCAGTGTTCTTTCCATAAATAGCTGCCATGTAACGCTATATCCTGAAGTATCTCGCAGCCATCTTGATCAGAATAATGACCTTCAGGGGTTCATATTCATCCAGGCTGACCACTGCTCTAAAAAGTTTTGTAGTTAGTCAAAATTATTCAAACTTTCTGCTGTTTGTTCTTGTTTCATTGGTTTATTGCAATATTAATAGCATAGTGGTTTCTACAAATCTAGTACAACATGCCATTTTTACTGACTACTGCAGTCTTTGTTTTATTCATCCCTTCATGACAAACGTCTTTAGTAATTAGTAGAGCCCCATCTGACTGTCAGGACCTGCTGCCTCTCTGGCTGTCAGGACCTGCTGCCTCTCTGGCTGTCAGGACCTGTTGCCTCTCTGGCTGTCAGGACCTGTTGGCTGTCAGGACCTGCTGCCTCTCTGGCTGTCAGGACCTGCTGCCTCTCTGGCTGTCAGGACCTGCTGCCTCTCTGGCTGTCAGGACCTGCTGCCTCTCTGGCTGTCAGGACCTGCTGCCTCTCTGGCTGTCAGGACCTGCTGCCTCTCTGGCTGTCAGGACCTGTTGGCTGTCAGGACCTGCTGCCTCTCTGGCTGTCAGGACCTGCTGCCTCTCTGGCTGTCAGGACCTGCTGCCTCTCTGGCTGTCAGGACCTGCTGCCTCTCTGGCTGTCAGGACCTTCTGCCTCTCTGGCTGTCAGGACCTGCTGGCTGTCAGGACCTGCTGCCTCTCTGGCTGTCAGGACCTGCTGCCTCTCTGGCTGTCAGGACCTGCTGCCTCTCTGGCTGTCAGGACCTGCTGCCTCTCTGGCTGTCAGGACCTGCTGCCTCTCTGGCTGTCAGGACCTGCTGCCTCTCTGGCTGTCAGGACCTGCTGCCTCTCTGGCTGTCAGGACCTGCTGCCTCTCTGGCTGTAAGGACCTGCTGCCTCTCTGGCTGTCAGGACCTGCTGCCTCTCTGGCTGTCAGGACCTGCTGCCTCTCTGGCTGTCAGGACCTGCTGCCTCTCTGGCTGTCAGGACCTGTTGGCTGTCAGGACCTGCTGCCTCTCTGGCTGTCAGGACCTGCTGCCTCTCTGGCTGTCAGGACCTGCTGCCTCTCTGGCTGTCAGGACCTGCTGCCTCTCTGGCTGTCAGGACCTGCTGCCTCTCTGGCTGTCAGGACCTTCTGCCTCTCTGGCTGTCAGGACCTGCTGGCTGTCAGGACCTGCTGCCTCTCTGGCTGTCAGGACCTGCTGGCTGTCAGGACCTGCTGCCTCTCTGGCTGTCAGGACCTGCTGCCTCTCTGGCTGTCAGGACCTGCTGCCTCTCTGGCTGTCAGGACCTGCTGCCTCTCTGGCTGTCAGGACCTGCTGCCTCTCTGGCTGTCAGGACCTGCTGCCTCTCTGGCTGTCAGGACCTGCTGCCTCTCTGGCTGTCAGGACCTGCTGCCTCTCTGGCTGTCAGGACCTGCTGCCTCTCTGGCTGTCAGGACCTGCTGCCTCTCTGGCTGTCAGGACCTGCTGCCTCTCTGGCTGTCAGGACCTGCTGCCTCTCTGGCTGTCAGGACCTGCTGCCTCTCTGGCTGTCAGGACCTGCTGCCTCTCTGGCTGTTAGGACCTGCTGCCTCTCTGGCTGTCAGGACCTGCTGCCTCTCTGACTGTTATGACCTGCTGCCTCTCTGGCTGTCAGGACCTGCTGCCTCTCTGGCTGTCATGAACTATTAAAGACAAGGAGATAAATTGGCATGCACTCTTGTCATTAGACGAGGTGGTGATGCAATGGACTGGTGAGCCCAAGACAATGTATTAGCGTTAATTCATCGCACTCTCTTAGTTGTGATAAAGTGTAATTTATTGATGCAGCATAAATCAGATTAATCAGACCAGTGGTGGGTGGCGACTATATATTGGGACGTTTCGGCCTAAATTGGCTTTATTCAATCCAGTCGCTACTGCAAAGAGAGGATAATTGTATGAGTACAACGTGAAAATGATAAACAATAAATCGTGAAATTATATAGGAAAATAACACATTAAACAATAATTAAGCAAATCATACAAAATCATAGAAAAAAAAATCCAAGTTTGTTAGGTGGACGTATAGAGCACCAGGAACTCCTACAAGAAAGATATAAAGTAGTCATGGTACAGAGTGCATAGAGATTCACCAGAAAACCTTACTTGCTGCTGGCTGATGCAGGGGTCGAGGATTTAGGCTATCCTTAAGGCCAGGAGTGAGATCTCTGTAGGGATAGACTGAAAGAATATAGGTGTTATGGTATAATAGGAGCTGGATCTGCTGCTGTAGGTTAGGTAATGGAAGGAGGGTACCTCTTAGTGGTCCAGGTAATGCTGGTTTCAGTAGTTCTAGAGAGGAAGGGGATGGTGGCATTAGGTGTCACTCAAATTGCACTGTGCAGATGATGTATCGTAAATCCTTCAAACAGGTGTACTTACTAGTAGAAGTCAGTGACTGGCCGACGGCAGGGCCGAGCTGGTAGTGGTGGGTAGTGGCGCGGGATGCGCCTTGCTTATGGGAGGCCGCGCTCAGGGACTGTGACTGGCGCCCTTCTTAAAGCCCGCAGTGTGATTGAACAGGAAGAGGCGGGGCCGCTGGACAGAAGGGGCGGGGCCATGGAGACCAATCAGACAATGTGTACTGTGGTGCCTGTGCAGTGTGGGTAATAGCGCTATCAGATGGGCTCTTATGCAGGATGCTTGCAGGGGTGGTCGGGCCATAGAGAAAAGAGTGGGATGGCGTGTAGTTACAGGGGTATAATAGATGGAGGTACCAAAGATTTTTAGGTATGATTAAAGGGGTGGTTATAGATAGAGGAGGGGCATATGGTCAGTAGACACAGTACAGGGGCGCGTTAGTAAGGAGAGGGTTAGTGTTAGAAAAGGGTTAATGTTAGTAAAGGGACGGGGTAACCTTGGCTACTTACCCCGGTGAGGACACGGATTAGTGTGTCTGAAAAGGAGAGATTCATATGATTAAACTTTAATAGATCCAATCTATTTCCCTATTCAGACCTTTAGGAGCGAGTGTCTGTAAGGTATAAGTCCAGTAAGCCTCACGATCCTTCAGTAACCTGATACGATTACCCCCACTCCTTGGTCTAGGGACCTGTTCAATGACCTGATATCGTAATTGCGCTACGGTATGTTTATGCTTAGAGTAATGGTCTGGTATTTGGGAGCCAGTTTTTTCCACAGCGAATCGTGGACTTGTGTCTAGCAATGCGATCCCTTATATGTTGCGTGGTTTCTCCTACATAAAGCAAGCCACATGGGCATTTGATTACATATATGACAAAGTTTGAATCGCATGTGAAAAACCCTTTAATATGGTAGCTTTTACCCGTCCTGGGGTGCGTGACAGTATCAGACTTCGTGATATTTGAACAAGCTGCACAGAACTATTAAGACGTCACTTCTGCCGACCCAAAGAAAAGTCTGCTCCAATATGCTCAAAACTGTAGAAATTATTATTATGGGATTCTATTATGTAGATTGGTGTAAAAAAACCTGGGACTTTTTGGGTCTATAGATAAGCAGTATGTCTAGAAGAGATGGAATGAAGTAGACACTAAAAAGAACACCCTGCTTACAGTGTAGCATGGTGGTGGATCAGTGACTTATACAACGAAGCATGGAGGTGGCTCAGGGATGCCTACAGTGGTGAAGCATAGCAGGGGCTCGGTAATGCCTACATTGAAGCATGGTGGGGGTTTGGTGTTGCCTACAGGGAAGCATGGCAGTGGCTCGGTGATGCCTATAGTGAAGCATGACAATGCAGGGATCTGTGGATGATGTACTGTTATGGGGGATCTGTGGATGACGCACTGTTATGGGGGATCTGTGGATGATGCACTTTTAAAGGGGGTCTGTGAATTATGCACTGTTAAGAGGGATCTGTGGATGATACACTGTTATGGGGAGGATCTGTGGATGATGCACTGTTATGGGGAGGATCTGTGGATGACGCACTGTTATGGGGAGGATCTGTGGATGACGCACAGTTATGGGGGATCTGTGGATGACGTACTGTTATGGGGGATCTGTGGATGATGCACTGTTATGGGGGATCTGCGGATGATGCACTGTAATGAGGAATTTGTGGATGATGCACCGTTATGGAAGATCTATGGATGAGCAGTTGGCTGTAGTATAGGGGTATTCAGGAATTATATCCATCTATAGAACAGGCACATCTAGAAAGACAGCAGAAGTTGGCACCAGAGGGACCCCGCAGAATCCCACTGTCGCTACCACTTGTGATGGATCCATACCCTGCCACCTGCCTGATGTCACAATTACGTCAGACAGAGCACATGGTACGGACCTGCCCTCTGCATCTATGTGACGTTCCACACCCCCTCGAGGACGCGTAAGGTCAGATTGATACAGTTCTACACGGACACCCCATGTCCACACGGGTACAGGAAGGCACCAGGGACTGAGAAGTCACTGATGTGGCACCACACTCGCCCACAACCTGACAGGCTGAGAGGCCCCTTCACTAACTCCAGTGAAACAGAGCCTGATCGGCCTGGGAGAGCTTCCACCAGTTTCACTTAGATATAACGGACTTATATCGGGCTAGAAACCCTCCCGGTATCGTGTTCGTTGGAGCGAACAGTAGATGAGGTTCGTGGATCGAGATAAAAGAACAGCCCAAGGTTAAATTATATATTTAATCGCCTTAGGGGTGCACTAAACGAACGCTATATAGACAAGGGTTATACATACACAATGGTCAGAGTTGCAAGTACAATAGTAGTGGTACAACAAGTATTAGCAGCACTTAAGAGTCAATTACCAGTCAGATGAAAAGGCCTGGATTGTGGGAAAGGGCTGCCACATGGGAGGCTGTGGGCCCTCTCTTGTTGAACGGACTCCTTCCATACGACGTGATGTCATGGCCTCCCCAGGAAAAAGACACTGGGCTCTGGCAGCAGGGACTGTTAAACTCTGGATCATTCCCACTCCGGCCTCCTGGCTGTGCCCAAATCTCCTCCCCCTGGTATCTCTCAGCTAAAACTCCCAAAAACTAAAGTGGGCCATATCTCCTCCAGTCCTAGGGAGCCGGTTCTGGTGTCATCGGACCCAGCCGGGCCCCTGCTATGCGTGGATACCAAGCACCGGGGCCCTAAGGGCCCCCGCAAGGCTCTGCCGGGTATCTCCTTTTCCCTACATGCTAGACTGTGTTGAAAGCCTTGGTGACATTCTCCCGTTTCGTGTGTTTCCAAAAATCTAGTTTGTTTGTCACAGGGATATATCATATTCCCATAACTCGATGTTGAATTATAGTACCTTACATAAAAGAAGCACATGGCTGGGGGAGGGGCCGCCCTGTGCCATTCACAGCTGCTGAAAGGTAATTTTCACTCACTGTCCCTCAGCCCCCTCCCTTCTGCTTTCTGCAAAAGGTGTCGATTTACGCTGCATTGGAGTTCTCTGTAAAATCTCCCAAACATTGCACAGTGATTGACATGGGATTATCTTGAATATTCTTCATACCTCCCCCCTTTAGAGGGCGTTAGGGGGTAGCATCACCCGGTGTTCCCCGCGCGCCCGTCTGCAACTTCTCCTTGTCAGGATAAGCCATCGGCATTCCCATGTTCGCAGCCCTTTTTGTGGCAAATGGTGAAATGGTACTGATGGAGCACGAGGCTCCAGCGTAGCAGCCTCCCATTCGTCCCGGATATGGTGTGTAACCAGTTGAGGAGGTTGTGGTCTGTGCAAAATGGGGTGTTCGGGCCTTTAGTGTCGACCTGGCTGAGCACAGCACCGAGGCCAAAGTCACTGGCGTTGGTCTGCACTACAAACAGCCGCGTGAAGTCCGCTGCCTGTAGTACTGGGGAGCTAGAAAGGGCGGTCTTCAGCGCCCGGAAGGCCATTTCATAGTCATTTGTCCAATCGACTGCGGAGGGCAGCTTCTTCTTGGTGAGGTCCGTCAGGGGCTTCGCCAGGCTACTATAGTGAGGGACGAACCTCCTGTCAGTTCCCCGGGACCTGTCTCCTGGCCCCCATCTGACCCTGCAGCCACTTTGTCGGAAGTGGAGAAGCCGTCGGACTCCCGAGGGGCCCCCGGGGCCCGGGTGCCACCTCTGCGCGTGACAGTGCTGTGACCACGGGTAGCACCTGCTTCTCCACTTCTGACCAAGCCTCCAGTCTAAACAGACTACTCTGGCTCTCTGACATCCCGGTTGTGGAGGAACCCTGCATTACCTGGGAGCCTTACCTCTCCTGGGACTGCCCCGCCCCCATGGCATGCTCCTCCTCCTCCGCTGTTTGCCCCCCCCCTGTCTGTCCCCTCTGTGACGACCTCACAGGACAAAGTGTTCCAGCGTGCCGGCTGGCCACACTCTAGGGCCTTATCACAGCCGACTTCATTAATCTCGCCCCCCTAACCTGAGGGGAGAGGGACACAGTACATCACCCACCCCCACATCCCCATCAGTAGGCATGTTAATAACATTACCAGCAACAGGGGTGGACTTGACGTTGTCTGGAGAGTTACGCCTTGGGGGTTCAGTGGCCACATAGTGGGACACTAGCCGCCCGAAGTCTCTCCCAAGTAAAACACTCGTGGGAATGTTCAGAGTTACCCCCACCTCCCGCACTCCCCTCCCGGCGCCCTAGTCCAAATACACCTTAGCGACGGGCAGAGCCGGCTTGACGCCGCTAATCCCGGAGATGGCAAGAGTTTTACCAGGTATCAAATCCTGGGGTGACATCAGTTCGGGCCGCACAAGGGTCATCTCAGCGCCAGTGTCTCTCAGTCCCATGGCCCCGGCATGGCCTCCCACCACCCCCACTCGCACACAAAACAGTGGATGGTTTCTGGGATGGGGATGGGCCCATCTGTTGCTGGGGACACATGGCTTTGAAGTGGCCCAACTGTCTGCAAAGGTGACACAGCTGGGGTTCCCCTACCAGCTTGGAGAGGTAAGCATAAGTAGGTGGCCCCTTGGGGCAGGGACAGCAGGCACCGCGTTCGTCTTACTCCCTCTCCAGCCGGCAAGTTTCTTGGCCTCTGGAGTCATGTTGTTTGAGTACTCATCGGCAAGTGTCGCTGTTGCAGAGGCCCCCTTCGGCTTCCGGTCACAGAGGTACTGTTGGAGGTCCTCCGGGCAGTTCCACAGAAACTGCTCAGTCGCGATGAGCTCCTTCAGCTGCTGGACGGTGGTGAGCTCAAGTCCTGTGGTCCACTGATCAACAGCTCTCAGTAGGGCCCGCATGTGATCGACCCAGCTGGCTGCAGGACCCCGCTGCAGACTCCGGAGCTTCTTCCAGTACGTCTCAGGGGTCAGGTTGTACTGCCGGACCAGAGCCTGCTTGATGTCCTCATAGCTCACGGTGGTCTCACTGAGCAGGTGCCCAAAGATTTCCAGGGCCTTACCCATAAGGCGAGGGGTTAAGAACCGGACCCTCTGGTCCTCAGGCAGATGGTACTGATGGCAGGTTTTTTCAAATGCCAGCAAGAAAGTGTCCAAGTCCCCTCCTTTGTCTAGTAGGGGGAAGTCCTCCGCTCGTAGCTTCGGGACTCGGATCTCAGGGGACTCTGGACTGCCTGGGACCGGCAGCCGGAGCTGGAGCCGAAGCATATTTTCCTGTTGCTCGCTGCGGCTGTTGCCTCGCGACGTTCCACTGCAGCTGTGAGGGTCTCAGAGGTGGCCTTGTCTCCAGCCATTAGACTGGCCAGGGCAGCTCACACAAGGTCATCCAAGCCTGCCTGCCTGCCTGGGTGGATGGTCAGGTGGTGGGCGGTCCACTGTGGGACTGAACGCCCGCGACTCTATCTCTGGGGGGCTTGAGTTGGACTCCCCTTCTCTTAGAGCGACATCGTCTTCCACCTCCTGAACATCATTTGTAGCATTGGCCATCTTTTTGGTTTTGGCCCTGGTGCCACTGGCCATCCTTGCACTCTATGGTCACTGACAAGGAACTGCAACGTGATGCACCCACACACCTTACAGTATTTGCACTCTGACTGTATAGTGCTGAGCTGATCTTAAGATCCCAGCAGCAAAAACTACTACTGGGAGTCTTTAGTGTTTGTGAGTATGCGTTCCACACTCACACTATTATCTCGATCCCACACCGCTTGCCACCAATGTGAAGAAATGGCACCAGAGGGACCCCGCAGAATCCCACTGTCGCCACCACTTGTGATGGATCCACACCCTGTCACCCGCCTGACTTCACAATTACGTCAGACTGAGCACGTGGTACGGACCTGCCCTTTGCACCTACTTAACGTTCCGCACCCCCTCGAGGACGCGTAAGGTCAGATTGGTACAGTTCTACACGGAGGACACACCCTGTCCACATGGGTACAGTCAGGCACCAGGGAGTGAGAAGAGGAGGCCCAATCAGTCACTGGTGTGGCACCACACTCACCCACAACCCTGACAGGCTGAGAGGCTCCTTCCCTAGCTCCAGTAAAGCAGAGCCAGGTTGGCCTGGGAAAGCTGCCACCAGTTTCTATTAGATATAACGGAGTTATATTGGGCTAGAAACCTGCCCTGTAGCACGTTCGTTGGACCGAACAATGGACGAGGTTCGTGAATCGAGATAAAAGAACAGCCTAAGGTTAAATTATATATTTAATCTCCTTAGGGGCACACTAGACAAACACTATATACATAAGGGTTATACATACACAATGGTCAGATTTGCAAGTACATAGTAGTGGTACAACAAGTATAAGCAGCACTTAAGAGTCAATTACCAGTCAGATTAAAAGGCCTGGCTTGTGGGGGAGGGCTGCCACATTGGAGGATGTGAGCCCTCTCTTGTTGAACTGAATCCTTCCACACGACGTGACGTCACGGCCTCCCCAGGAAAAAGACACTGGGCTCTGGCATCAGGGACTGTTAAACTCTCTGGATCACTCCCACTCCAGCCTCCTGGCTGTGCTCAAATCTACTACCCTGGTCTCTCTCATCCAGGCTGACCACTGCTCTAAAAGGTTTTGTAGTTAGTCAAAATTATTCACAAACTTTACAAACTTTTTGCTGTTTGTTTTTATTTCATTGGTTTATTGCGATATAAATAGCATAGTGGTTTCTAGAAATGTAGTACAACATGCCACTTTTACGGACTACTGCAGTTTTTGTTTTATTCACCCCCTCATGACAAACGTCTTTAGTAATTAGTAGAGCCCCATCTGGCTCTTATGACTGCTGCCTTTCTAGCTGTTATGGCCTGCTGCCTTTCTAGCTGTTATGACTTGCTGCCTCTCTGGCTGTTATGACCTGTTGCAGACCTGATGCATAGCCAGACACCAGCTTCTTCCAACGTTACTGAGGAATCTTAGCCCATATCTCATGGGCAATGGCCTTCAGGCACTAATATTCTTAGGTTGTCAAGAGAGTGGTCCAAAAAGGTAGGAGAAGAAATAATTGCCTTGTACACACTAGGAAAAAATGACAAAGACAATGATTGTCCCTAGACACATCTAGAGGCAGAATTCACATAGGAACACCGGCTACATCAGTTGGACGTGACAGAAAGTGGAAGCTGCCACCGGCTGTCACTAAATTTCTGAGGAGGAAAGTGGTCAAAAAACTCTGGAGTGACTGCAACCCTGCAGTGGCAGCAGTGACTGTGGTTTCAGTGTGCACAGTATGGCTTTTTAAACTCTGCAGGTCTCTATGTCTGAACTCTAAGACGTCACCTCTGCCGACCCAAAGAAAAGTCGGCTCCAATATGCTCAAAACTGTAAAAATTATCAACAGAAGTTTTGGGATTCTATTATGTAGATTGATCTAAAAAAACTGGGACTTTTTGGGTCTATAGATAAGCAGTATGTCTAGAAGTGATGGAATGAAGTAGACACTAAAAAAAACACCTTTCTTACAGTGGAGCATGGTGGTGGATCGGTAACTTATACAATGAAGCATGGTGGTGGCTCAGGGATGCCTACAATGGTGAAGCATAGCAGGGACTCGGTGATGTCTGCATTGAAGCATGGTGGGGGTTTGATAATGCCTACAGGGAAGCATGACGGTGGCTCGGTGATGCCTATAGTGAAGCATGACAATGCAGTGATCTGTGGATGATACACTGTTATTGGGGAATCTGTGAATGATGCACTGTTATGGGGGATCTGTGAATGATGCACTGTTATGGGGGTTTGTGGATGATGCACTGTTATGGGGATCTGTGGATGACGCACTGTTATGGTGATCTGTGGATGATGCACAGTTATGGGGGATCTGTGGATGACGCGCTGTTACGAGGGATCTGTGAATGACGCACTGTTATGGGGGAACTGTGGATGACGTACTGTTACGGGGAAACTGGATGATGTACTCTTATGGGGGAACTGTGGATAGCGCACTGTTACAAGGGATCTGTGGATGACACACTGTTACTGGGGATCTGTGGATGACGCACTGTTATGGGGAAAGTGTGGATGACGGACTGTTATGGGGGGATCTGTGGGTGATGCACTGTTATGGGGGGATCTGTGGGTGCCGACTGTTATGTGGGGATCTGTGGGTGACGCACTGTTATGGGGGATCTGTGGATGATGCACTGTTATGTGGGATCTGTGGATGACGCACTGTTATGGGGGGATCTGTGGGCGACACACTGTTATGGGGGGATCTGTGGGTGATGCACTGTTATGTGGGGATCTGTGGGTGACTCACTGTTATGGGGGATCTGTGGATGACGCACAGTTATGGGGGATCTGTGGATGACGCACAGTTATGGGGGATCTGTGGATGATGCACTGTTATGGGGGATCTGTGGATGACGCACTGTTACGGGGGAACTGTGGATGACGTACTGTTACGGGGAAACTGTGGATGATGTACTCTTATGGGGGAACTGTGGATGATGCACTGTTATGGGGATCTGTGGATGACGCACTGTTACTGGGGATCTGTGGGTGACATATTGTTATGGGGGATCTGTGGATGACGCACTGTTATGGGGGATCTGTGGATGACGCACTGTTATGGGGGATCTGTGGATGACACACTGTTATGGGGGATCTGTGGATGATGCACTGTTATGGGGATCTGTGGATGACGCACTGTTATGGGGTCTGTGGATGACGCACTGTTATGGGGGATCTGTGGATGACGCACTGTTATGGGGGATCTGTGGATGACACACTGTTCTAGGGGATCTGTGGATGACGCACTGTTATGGGGATCTATGGATGATGCACTGTTATGGGGTCTGTGGATGACGCACTGTTATGGGGGATCTGTGGATGACGCACTGTTATGGGGATCTGTGGATGACGCACTGTTATGGGGTCTGTGGATGACGCACTGTTATGGGGGATCTGTGGATGACGCACTGTTCTAGGGGATCTGTGGATGACGCACTGTTATGGGGGATCTGTGGATGACGCACTGTTATGGGGGATCTGCGGATGACGCCCTGTTATGGGGGATCTGCGGATGACGCCCTGTTATGGGGGATCTGCGGATGACGTACTGTTATGGGGGATCTGTGGATGATGCGCTGTTATGGGGATCTGTGGATGACGCGCTGTTATGGGGGATCTGTGGATGATGCACTGTTACGGGGGAACTGTGGATGACGTACTGTTATGGGGGATCTGTGGATGATGCCCTGTTATGGGGGATCTGTGGATGACGCCCTGTTATGGGGGATCTATGGATGAGCAGTTGGCTGTAGTATAGGGGTATTCAGGAATTACATCCATCCATAGAACAGGCACATCTGGGCAGACAGCAGAAGTTGTAGGAAATTCCAGTCTCCTTGGAGAAGGTGATAATTTTGCATTTTATTCCTGATGATAGTTTGATCTTCCCTCCCTTACAGGAGGAAACAGTGAGTGAGCGCTGGAGAGTCAATGCTGCAACAGGTCGGTCAGATTGCGATATAACCCTACTGTGGGAATTCACAGTGCAGGGCTATGTCAGAAAAAGGCTTAAAAGAAACATAAAAAAATGAAAATGCAATTTTGTATATAAAAATAAGAAAAAAAGAATACAGGAAAAAAGTAAAATAAAACAACTTTTAAAATGTTCTAGAAATGGTTTTCACGCAATTTTCTTTCATTTTTTTAATATAAAATTTCCATAAAACAAAAACGCCACAGGTCCTGCATGGCCCCATAGTAGTCCACAGGTCCTACATGGCCCCATAGTAGTCCACAGGTCCTACATGGCCCCATAGTAGTCCACAGGTCCTACATGGCCCCATAGTAGTCCACAGGTCCTGCATGGCCCCATAGTAGTCCACAGGTCCTACATGGCCCCATAGTAGTCCACAGGTCCTACATGGCCCCATAGTAGTCCACAGGTCCTGCATGGCCCCATAGCAGTCCACAGGTCCAGCATGGCCCCATAGTAGTCCACAGGTCCTACATGGCCCCATAGTAGTCCATAGGTCCTGCATGGCCCCATAGTAGTCCACAGGTCCTACATGGCCCCATAGTAGTCCACAGGTCTTGCATGGCGCCATAGTAGTCCACAGGTCCTGCATGGTCCCATAGTAGTCCACAGGTCCGGCATGGCCCCATAGTAGTCCACGGGTTCTGCATGGCCCCATAATAGTCCACAGATCCTGCATGGGCCCATAGTAGTCCACAGATCCTGCATGGCCCCATAGTTGTCCACAGATCCTGCATGGGCCCATAGTAATCCACAGGTCCTGCATGGCCCCATAGTAGTCCACAGATCCTGCATGGCCCCATAGTTGTCCACAGATCCTGCATGGGCCCATAGTAATCCACAGGTCCTGCATGACCCCATAGTAGTCCACAGCTCCTGCATGGCCCCATAGTAGTCCACTGATCCTGCATGACCCCATAGTAGTCCACAGCTCCTGCATGGCCCCATAGTAGTCCACAGATCCTGCATGACCCCATAGTAGTCCACAGCTCCAGCATGGCCCCATAGTACTCCACAGCTCCTGCATGGCCCCATAGTAGTCCACAGGCCCTGCATGACCCCATAGTAATCCACAGGTCCTGCATAACCCCATAATAGTCCACAGATCCTGCATGACCCCATAGTAGTCCACAGCTCCAGCATGGCCCCATAGTAGTCCACAGATCCTGCATGACCCCATAGTAGTCCACAGCTCCTGCATGGCCCCATAGTAGTCCACAGCTCCTGCATGGCCCCATAGTAGTCCACAGGCCCTGCATGACCCCATAGTAATCCACAGGTCCTGCATGGCCCCATAGTAGTCCACAGGTCCTGCATGGGCCCATAGTAGTCCACAGGTCCTGCATGGCCCCATAGTAGTCCACAGGTCCAGCATGGCCCCATAGTAGTCCACAGGTCCTGCATGGCCCCATAGTAGTCCACAGCTCCTGCATGGCCCCATAGTAGTCCACAGGCCCTGCATGACCCCATAGTAATCCACAGGTCTTGCATGGCCCCATAGTAGTCCACAGGTCCTGCATGGGCCCATTGTAGTCCACAGGTCCTGCATGGCCCCATAGTAGTCCACAGGTCCTGCATGGCCCCATAGTAGTCCACAGGTCCTGCATGGCCCCATAGTAGTCCACAGGTCCTGCATGGCCCCATAGTAGTCCACAGGTCCTGCATGGCCCCATAGTAGTCCACAGGTCCTGCATGGCCCCATAGTAATCCACAGGTCCTGCATGGCCCCATAGTAGTCCACAGATCCTGCATGGGCCCATAGTACTCCACAGGTCCCGCATGGCCCCGTAGTAGTCCACAGATCCTGCATGGGCCCATAGTACTCCACAGGTCCTGCATGGCCCCGTAGTACTCCACAGGTCCTGCATGACCCCATAGTTGTTCACAGGTCCTGCATGGCCCCATAGTAGTCCACAGGTCCTGCATGGCCCCATAGTAGTCCACAGCTCCTGCATGGCCCCATAGTAGTCCACAGGTCCTGCATGGGCCCATAGTACTCAACAGGTCCAGCATGACCCCATAGTTGTTCACAGGTCCTGCATGGCCCCATAGTAGTCCACAGGTCCTGCATGGTCCCATAGTAGTCCACAGGTCCTGCATGGTCCCATAGTAGTCCACAGGTCCTGCATGGCCCCATAGTAGTCCACAGGTCCTGCATGGCCCCATAGTAGTCCACAGGTCCTGCATGGCCCCATAGTAGTCCACAGGTCCTGCATGGCCCCATAGTAGACCACAGGTCCTGCATGGCCCCATAGTACTCCACAGGTCCTGCATGGCCCCATAGTACTCCACAGGTCCTGCATGGCCCCATAATAGTCCACAGGTCCTGCATGGCCCCATAGTAGTCCACAGGTCCTGCATGGCCCCATAGTAATCCACAGGTCCCGCATGGCCCCATAGTAGTCCACAGATCCTGCATGGGCCCATAGTACTCCACAGGTCCCGCATGGCCCCATAGTAGTCCACAGGTCCTGCATGGGCCCATAGTACTCCACAGGTCCAGCATGACCCCATAGTTGTTCACAGGTCCTGCATGGTCCCATAGTAGTCCACAGGTCCTGCATGGCCCCATAGTAGTCCACAGGTCCTGCATGGCCCCATAGTAGTCCACAGGTCCTGCATGGTCCCATAGTAGTCCACAGGTCCTGCATGGCCCCATAGTAGTCCACAGATCCTGCATGGGCCCATAGTACTCCACAGGTCCAGCATGACCCCATAGTAGTCCACAGGTCCTGCATGGCCCCATAGTAGTCCACAGGTCCTGCATGGCCCCATAGTAG
Organism: Phyllobates terribilis; assembly: GCF_046119375.1. Classification (NCBI taxonomy): domain Eukaryota; kingdom Metazoa; phylum Chordata; class Amphibia; order Anura; family Dendrobatidae; genus Phyllobates; species Phyllobates terribilis. The sequence goes on from NW_027362764.1 coordinate 783,732,709, forward strand.
TCCACAGGTCCTGCATGGCCCCATAGTAGTCCACAGGTCCTGCATGGCCCCATAGTAGTCCACAGGTCCTGCATGGGCCCATAGTAGTCCACAGGTCCTGCATGGGCCCATAGTACTCCACAGGTCCAGCATGACCCCATAGTTGTCCACAGGTCCAGCATGACCCCATAGTAGTCCACAGGTCCTGCATGGTCCCATAGTAGTCCACAGGTCCTGCATGGCCCCATAGTAGTCCACAGGTCCTGCATGGCCCCATAGTAGTCCACAGGTCCTGCATGGCCCCATAGTAGTCCACAGGTCCTGCATGGCCCCATAGTAGTCCACAGGTCCTGCATGGCCCCATAGTAGTCCACAGGTCCTGCATAGCCCCATAGTACTCCACAGGTCCTGCATGGCCCCATAGTAGTCCACAGGTCCTGCATGGCCCCATAGTAGTCCACAGGTCCTGCATGGCCCCATAGTAGTCCACAGGTCCTGCATGGCCCCATAGTAATCCACAGGTCCCGCATGGCCCCATAGTAGTCCACAGATCCTGCATGGGCCCATAGTACTCCACAGGTCCTGCATGGCCCCGTAGTACTCCACAGGTCCCGCATGGCCCCATAGTAGTCCACAGATCCTGCATGGGCCCATAGTACTCCACAGGTCCAGCATGACCCCATAGTTGTTCATAGGTCCTGCATGGTCCCATAGTAGTCCACAGGTCCTGCATGGCCCCATAGTAGTCCACAGGTCCTGCATGGCCCCATAGTAGTCCACAGGTCCTGCATGGTTCCATAGTAGTCCACAGGTCCTGCATGGCCCCATAGTAGTCCACAGATCCTGCATGGGCCCATAGTACTCCACAGGTCCAGCATGACCCCATAGTTGTTCACAGGTCCTGCATGGTCCCATAGTAGTCCACAGGTCCTGCATGGCCCCATAGTAGTCCACAGGTCCTGCATGGCCCCATAGTAGTCCACAGATCCTGCATGGGCCCATAGTAGTCCACAGGTCCAGCATGACCCCATAGTTGTTCACAGGTCCTGCATGGCCCCATAGTAGTCCACAGGTCCTGCATGGCCCCATAGTAGTCCACAGGTCCCGCATGGCCCCATAGTAGTCCACAGATCCTGCATGGGCCCATAGTACTCCACAGGTCCTGCATGGGCCCATAGTACTCCACAGGTCCTGCATGGCCCCATAGTAGTCCACAGATCCCGCATGGGCCCATAGTACTCCACAGGTCCAGCATGGGCCCATAGTACTCCACAGGTCCAGCATGACCCCATAGTTGTTCACAGGTCCTGCATGGCCCCATAGTAGTCCACAGGTCCTGCATGGTCCCATAGTAGTCCACAGGTCCTGCATGGCCCCATAGTAGTCCACAGGTCCCGCATGGCCCCATAGTAGTCCACAGATCCCGCATGGGCCCATAGTACTCCACAGGTCCAGCATGACCCCATAGTTGTTCACAGGTCCTGCATGGCCCCATAGTAGTCCACAGGTCCTGCATGGTCCCATAGTAGTCCACAGGTCCTGCATGGCCCCATAGTAGTCCACAGGTCCTGCATGGGCCCATAGTACTCCACAGGTCCTGCATGGCCCCATAGTAGTCCACAGGCCCTGCATGGCCCCATAGTAGTCCACAGGCCCTGCATGGCCCCATAGTAGTCCACAGGTCCTGCATGGCCCCATAGTAATCCACAGGTCCCGCATGGCCCCATAGTAGTCCACAGATCCTGCATGGGCCCATAGTACTCCACAGGTCCTGCATGGCCCCGTAGTACTCCACAGGTCCCGCATGGCCCCATAGTAGTCCACAGATCCTGCATGGGCCCATAGTACTCCACAGGTCCAGCATGACCCCATAGTTGTTCATAGGTCCTGCATGGTCCCATAGTAGTCCACAGGTCCTGCATGGCCCCATAGTAGTCCACAGGTCCTGCATGGCCCCATAGTAGTCCACAGGTCCTGCATGGTCCCATAGTAGTCCACAGGTCCTGCCTGGCCCCATAGTAGTCCACAGATCCTGCATGGGCCCATAGTACTCCACAGGTCCAGCATGACCCCATAGTTGTTCACAGGTCCTGCATGGTCCCATAGTAGTCCACAGGTCCTGCATGGCCCCATAGTAGTCCACAGGTCCTGCATGGCCCCATAGTAGTCCACAGATCCTGCATGGGCCCATAGTACTCCACAGGTCCAGCATGACCCCATAGTTGTTCACAGGTCCTGCATGGCCCCATAGTAGTCCACAGGTCCTGCATGGCCCCATAGTAGTCCACAGGTCCTGCATGGCCCCATAGTAGTCCACAGGTCCTGCATGGCCCCATAGTAATCCACAGGTCCCGCATGGCCCCATAGTAGTCCACCGTCATTCTAACACGGACCTCTACAACACGGACTCATTATATGGGAGAGTACATCACACCTAACACCAAAATACTTATTCCTACATTATTACAATCATCCACAATATTCTTCGGTGGAACTGCTGGAGAAAGCTGGAACCTGATGGACCTCTGTAACTATGTAACAACATTTCATACTATGATGTTCTGTACCTGGCTGGAAACCATCAAGAAGTAGGTTACCTGCTCCAGTCTAATCAAACTGTGGCCCCTGAATGTTCTAATAGCGGAACATCCAAACATTTTCATGATAATGTTTTCTTCCGTTCCTCACACCGTGCATATGCTCCTTCCCTTCCTGAGCTCAGTGATTGGCTGCAGCGGTGATCTGATCTATCATTGTGACGTCATCACTGCAGAGAAAACACTGACACCGGCGAGCCAGCGCTGGACCTGTAGAGGGTGAGTACTATCTGATTTTCTTATTTCACAAAACCGGCAACATTTGGAGTCCACTTTTCTAAAAGTGGAAAATCCCTTTACGTGTTAGAAGTTAACAACTAATTAATATATTTTTATAAAATGCGTTTTGATGCAGTTTTACGTAGGGACCATAGCACAAAAACGTACTGTGATAAGGACATTATAACATAGTTTTTATGTGGATTTTGGAGCGGATTCTGTTTCAGACTCCAAATGAAAAATCTCTGGAAATACTCTTTGGGATACGTGCACACAGGGCTGTATTTTTCCCCATGTAAAAAGAAGAAGAATATTAAAAAAACCTGTGTTCACATGGAGTTTTTAGAGGTGGAAAAATCCAAAATTTTTGTTTTGGTTTTAGATGCTTTTTTTCTCTTGAAGCTTTTTTTTTTTTACGTGTTTATGGAGTTTTTTTTATATTTTTTACATGGTCTTTTTACTTGAGAGTGTCAAGTTTAGAGCGTTTTCCACGTAATTTCTGCCTCAAATAAGCGGTCACTTTTTTTTTTCTGCGGCGAAGTTCTCAAAACTTCATCAGATTAAAAACTTGCAGTGTGAACTTCAAAGTGGATTTTCCATTGAGATGAATAGGAAGAATATTCACAGCGTACTTGAAGTGTTTTTTTTTTTATGTCGATTTTCATGCAGATCCGCTTCAAAATATTTGTCAAATACCGAACATAGAATAAATATGACTATTGCATCAAATGAAACCGAAAAACGCCAAGACTCAAAAAAATCATTATAGTGTTCATGGAGTTTTTTTTATGTAGATTTTGCTCCAGAAACCACATGAAAAAAATAAAAAAAGCAAATACTTTTCAGTTCAGTGGGAAATCATCTGTATAGTGCAAATGTTGCTTTTTCTTCAGCAACGTCGATTTTTTAACACTTTTCTGCTTGAAAAAAGCTCCAAATTTGACTAGTCAATTGAAGAAAAAAAAAACTAAACGGCCATACACAAACTTTTTGTAAGCATACATTTTTCAGCCTGAAAAAAAAAAAAATCTGCAAAAAAACAAAAAAACAAAAACTCCATGTGAACTTACACATGAAGTAAGGTCACAGTATGCAGTATTGTGGCGATAGTACAGTGCAGTACGATGGCGCCATCTCATGGACAAATCTTGAACTGCTATTTTTTTTTAAAAGTTTTATCTCTTGTTCAGGAAACTGCTGGTAAAGATTGACGGGAATTTTATTTATTTTTTTTTTTTTCCTGGAAGTGCGCTATAATTACTTGAGACTGTGGCGGAACGAAAAGGAAAAAAAAAAAGTCACTTATTCTTTCATTTTCAGACACTATTTGTGTACTTTCTTATAATAGATGCATGATAAGGTTATCAGCTTTTGCACATGGAATATTCCATATGACACATTCAGCTCTGCTACATCTGACAAACTTTTTTAAAGAGGACTGAAAAAATATAAGGAAGGGGAGAAAGAAGGGGCTCAAGTTCCAGAAATGGATTTAAGGCTGGAGCAGCTCATTTTCCAATTGGCCACTAGATGGCGCCACACTAGACACAATCTTTTCCAGAAGCCGGATGCAGGTTTAGTTTTCCATGGATAGGGCAGATTTCTCCGGAGCAATGTGCTAAAATATTAAATAATCATCCATTCTTCACTTTACCCTGGAAAAGTCTAATCTGCAGCCTTTCTGCTTCCTCTATTTAAACTGGTGTGAGAAAGTTTGTTAGCCTGTCAGAATTATTCATATTTCTGAATAAATTGCACCTAAAAATATATCAGATTTTCATACAAGTCCTAAAAGTAGATAAAGAACCAAATAAAACAAATGAGAAAAAATTATTATGACTTTGTAATTTTTTTTTTTTTTTTATTGCGGAAAATGATCCAATATCGCATGTCTCTGAGGAGTAAAAGTATGTGAACCTTTAGGATTAACAGATGATTTGACTGTGAAATTAGAGCCTGGTATTTTCAACCAATGGGAAGACAATCGGGTGTGAGTGGGTGACCTGTTTTATATAAAGAGCAGGGATCCATCAAAAGTCTGATCTTTACAACAGGTTTGTGAAAATGTATCATGTCGGGAACTAAGGCGATTTCTGAGGACCTCAGATGAAGAGTTGTTGATGCTCATCAGGTTGGAAAAAGTTACAAAACCATCTCTAAAGAGTTTGGACTTCCCCACTTTACAGTCTGATAGATTTTGAACATCTTGAGGAAATTCAAGACCATTATTACTGTCCCCAGGAGTGGTCAACCCCAAAAAAATAAAGATCACTCCAAGAGAAAAGCATATAATAGTTCATGAGGTCACAAAGGAACCCAAGGTAACCTCTAAGCAACTAAAGGCTTTTCTCCCATTAGCTAATGTTAATGTTCATGCCTCCAGGAGGACACTGAACAACAATGGTGTGCATGTCAGGATTGCAAGAAGAAAGTCACCACTCTCTAGTCCTAGTTTGCTAAAGATCACGTGGACAAGGCAGAAGACTACTGAAACAATATTTTCTGGGCTGAAGAGACCAAATTAGAGCTTATTGGTTTAAATGAGAAGCATTATATTTGGAAAAAAAAACACCACTGCATTATAGGATATAAATGTCCAACATCTGTCAAACACGCTTGGTGGTGGTTACTATCATGGCTTGAGCCTGTTCTGCTGTATCTGAAAGACTTGTCATCATTGATGGAACAATGAATTCTGAATTTTATCTGCAAATTCTAAAGGAAAATGTCAGGACGCCCGTCCATGATCTGTATCTCAAGAGAACCTGGGTCACTGAGCAAAACAATGACCCAAAGCCACAAGTCGTGCTACAAAAGGATGGCTACATAAGAAGAAAGGTAAAGTTCTGGAAAGCCGATTCACAGTCCTGACCTCAGACAAGAAATGTTGTGGAAGGACCTGAAGTGAACAGTTCATGGGAGAAAACCACCAACATAGCAGAGGTGAAGCTGTTTTGTAGGGAGGAATGAGCTAAAATTCCTCCAAGCCGATGTGCAGGACTAATCACCAATTACCGGCAACATTTAGATGCAGTTATTACTGCACCAGGCTATTACACCAGATACTGAGAGCAAAGGTTCACATACTTTTGCCACTCACAGACATGTGATTTTAGATGACTTTCTCGTATATTTTTTTTTAGGAAAATTTAATATTTTTGACTCATTTATTGGATTTGGTTCTTATTTATCTACTTATAGGACTTGCGAGAAAAGTTTGATGTCATTTTTAGGTCAAATTTATGCAGAAATATGGAAAATTCTGAAGCGTTCACAAACTTTCACACACAAAAATAGCTCTCAATTTGCCACTTTCTGCAAGATCAGTACTTCTATTCTAAAATACTCTGTGCTGCTGGAGGCAATGTGCTTTCTACCATGCAACTCTAAGCTGGTGTCCTTTTACAAGATCAGCAAATACCTCTCCTGAAAAACTCTGTACTGCTGGGCACCCTGCTCCTGCTACTATGGGACTCTCAGCTTGTGACCTACGAAATCAGCAAAGTCATTTACTAATATACCTTGTACTGCTGGCGGACATCTCAACTGAAAGATAAGAAAGAGGAACGCTTCATGCTAAGCCAGTACCCTCACCACGCCCGGTCCTTCATACACACTCACACAGAAATAGTTCTCCTCATGAAAATCATTAGTGTTTCCAAAGAGTATGGTACTACTTTTATGGCCCACACAATTCCACACCCACTCACAGTATGAAGTCACCACAGTTCACTCCCCCACACACAGTATGATGTCCCCACAGTACATTCCCCCACACACACAGTATGATGCCCCCACAGTACATTCCTCCACACACAGTATGATGCCCCCACAGTACATTACCCCACACACAGTATGATGTCCCCACAGTACATTCCCCCCACACACAGTATGATGTCCCCACAGTACATTCCCCCCACACACAGTATGATGCCCCTACAGTACATTCCTCCACAAACAGTATGATGTCCCCACAGTACATTCCCCCGCACACAGTATGATGTCCCCACAGTACATTCCTCCACACAGTATGATGTCCCCACAGTACATTCCCCCACACACAGTATGATGTCCCCACAGTACATTCCCCCACACACAGTATGATGTCTCCACAGTACATTCCTCCACACAGTATGATGTCCCCACAGTACATTCTCCCCCACACACAGTATGATGTCCCCACAGTACATTCCCTCCACACACAGTATGATGCCCCCACAGTACATTCCCCCACACACAGTATGATGTCCCCACAGTACATTCCCCCCACACACAGTATGATGTCCCCACAGTACATTCCCCCAAACACACAGTATGATGCCCCCACAGTACATTCCCCCCACACACAGTATGATGTACCCACAGTACATTACCCCCACACACAGTATGATGTCCCCACAGTACATTCCCCCCACACACAGTATCATGTCCCCACAGTACATTACCCCCACACACAGTATGATGTCCCCACAGTAAATTCCCCCACACTCAGTATGATGTCCTCACAGTACATTCCCCCCACACACAGTATGATGTCTTCACAGTACATTCTCCCCACACACAGTATGATGTCCCCACAGTACATTCCCCCCACACACAGTATGATGTCCCCACAGTACATTCCCCCCACACACAGTATGATGTCCTCAGAGTACATTCCCCCACACACAGTATGATGCCCCCACAGTACATTCCCCCACACACAGTATGATGTCCCCACAGTACATTCCCCCACACACAGTATGATGCCCCTACAGTACATTCCTCCACACACAGTATGATGTCCCCACAGTACATTCCCCCCACACACAGTATGATGTCCCCACAGTACATTCCCCCACACACAGTATGATGTCCCCACAGTACATTCCCCCACACACAGTATGATGCCCCTACAGTACATTCCTCCACACACAGTATAATGTCCCCACAGTACATTCCCCCCCACACACAGTATGATGTCCCCACAGTACATTCTCCACACACAGTATGATGTCCCCACAGTACATTCCCCCACACACAGTATAATGTCCTCACAGTACATTCCCCCACACACAGTATGATGTCCCCACAGTACATTCCCCACACACAGTATGATGTCCTCACAGTACATTCTCCACACACAGTATGATGTCCTCACAGTACATTCTCCACACACAGTATGATGTCCCCACAGTACATTCTCCACACACAGTATGATGTCCTCACAGTACATTCCCCCACACACAGTATGATGTCCTCACAGTACATTCCCCCACACACAGTATGATGTCCCCACAGTACATTCCCCCACACACAGTATAATGTCTCACAGTACATTCCTCCCCACACACAGTATGATGTCCCCACAGTACATTCTCCACACACAGTATGAGGTCCCCAAAGTACATTCCCCCACACACAGTATGATGTCTTCACAGTACATTCCCCCACACACACAGTATGATGTCCCCATAGTACATTCCCCCACACACAGTATGATGCCCCCACAGTACATTCCCCCACACACACAGTATGATGCCCCCACAGTACATTCCTCCACACACAGTATGATGCCCCCACAGTACATTACCCCACACACAGTATGATGTCCCCACAGTACATTCCCCCCACACACAGTATGATGTCCCCACAGTACATTCCCCCCACACACAGTATGATGCCCCTACAGTACATTCCTCCACAAACAGTATGATGTCCCCACAGTACATTCCCCCGCACACAGTATGATGTCCCCACAGTACATTCCTCCACACAGTATGATGTCCCCACAGTACATTCCCCCACACACAGTATGATGTCCCCACAGTACATTCCCCCACACACAGTATGATGTCTCCACAGTACATTCCTCCACACAGTATGATGTCCCCACAGTACATTCTCCCCCACACACAGTATGATGTCCCCACAGTACATTCCCTCCACACACAGTATGATGCCCCCACAGTACATTCCCCCACACACAGTATGATGTCCCCACAGTACATTCCCCCCACACACAGTATGATGTCCCCACAGTACATTCCCCCAAACACACAGTATGATGCCCCCACAGTACATTCCCCCCACACACAGTATGATGTACCCACAGTACATTACCCCCACACACAGTATGATGTCCCCACAGTACATTCCCCCCACACACAGTATCATGTCCCCACAGTACATTACCCCCACACACAGTATGATGTCCCCACAGTAAATTCCCCCACACTCAGTATGATGTCCTCACAGTACATTCCCCCCACACACAGTATGATGTCTTCACAGTACATTCTCCCCACACACAGTATGATGTCCCCACAGTACATTCCCCCCACACACAGTATGATGTCCCAACAGTACATTCCCCCCACACACAGTATGATGTCCTCAGAGTACATTCCCCCACACACAGTATGATGCCCCCACAGTACATTCCCCCACACACAGTATGATGTCCCCACAGTACATTCCCCCACACACAGTATGATGCCCCTACAGTACATTCCTCCACACACAGTATGATGTCCCCACAGTACATTCCCCCCACACACAGTATGATGTCCCCACAGTACATTCCCCCACACACAGTATGATGTCCCCACAGTACATTCCCCCACACACAGTATGATGCCCCTACAGTACATTCCTCCACACACAGTATAATGTCCCCACAGTACATTCCCCCCCACACACAGTATGATGTCCCCACAGTACATTCTCCACACACAGTATGATGTCCCCACAGTACATTCCCCCACACACAGTATAATGTCCTCACAGTACATTCCCCCACACACAGTATGATGTCCCCACAGTACATTCCCCACACACAGTATGATGTCCTCACAGTACATTCTCCACACACAGTATGATGTCCTCACAGTACATTCTCCACACACAGTATGATGTCCCCACAGTACATTCTCCACACACAGTATGATGTCCTCACAGTACATTCCCCCACACACAGTATGATGTCCTCACAGTACATTCCCCCACACACAGTATGATGTCCCCACAGTACATTCCCCCACACACACAGTATGATGCCCCCACAGTACATTCCTCCACACACAGTATGATGCCCCCACAGTACATTACCCCACACACAGTATGATGTCCCCACAGTACATTCCCCCCACACACAGTATGATGTCCCCACAGTACATTCCCCCCACACACAGTATGATGCCCCTACAGTACATTCCTCCACAAACAGTATGATGTCCCCACAGTACATTCCCCCGCACACAGTATGATGTCCCCACAGTACATTCCTCCACACAGTATGATGTCCCCACAGTACATTCCCCCACACACAGTATGATGTCCCCACAGTACATTCCCCCACACACAGTATGATGTCTCCACAGTACATTCCTCCACACAGTATGATGTCCCCACAGTACATTCTCCCCCACACACAGTATGATGTCCCCACAGTACATTCCCTCCACACACAGTATGATGCCCCCACAGTACATTCCCCCACACACAGTATGATGTCCCCACAGTACATTCCCCCCACACACAGTATGATGTCCCCACAGTACATTCCCCCAAACACACAGTATGATGCCCCCACAGTACATTCCCCCCACACACAGTATGATGTACCCACAGTACATTACCCCCACACACAGTATGATGTCCCCACAGTACATTCCCCCCACACACAGTATCATGTCCCCACAGTACATTACCCCCACACACAGTATGATGTCCCCACAGTAAATTCCCCCACACTCAGTATGATGTCCTCACAGTACATTCCCCCCACACACAGTATGATGTCTTCACAGTACATTCTCCCCACACACAGTATGATGTCCCCACAGTACATTCCCCCCACACACAGTATGATGTCCCCACAGTACATTCCCCCCACACACAGTATGATGTCCTCAGAGTACATTCCCCCACACACAGTATGATGCCCCCACAGTACATTCCCCCACACACAGTATGATGTCCCCACAGTACATTCCCCCACACACAGTATGATGCCCCTACAGTACATTCCTCCACACACAGTATGATGTCCCCACAGTACATTCCCCCCACACACAGTATGATGTCCCCACAGTACATTCCCCCACACACAGTATGATGTCCCCACAGTACATTCCCCCACACACAGTATGATGCCCCTACAGTACATTCCTCCACACACAGTATAATGTCCCCACAGTACATTCCCCCCCACACACAGTATGATGTCCCCACAGTACATTCTCCACACACAGTATGATGTCCCCACAGTACATTCCCCCACACACAGTATAATGTCCTCACAGTACATTCCCCCACACACAGTATGATGTCCCCACAGTACATTCCCCACACACAGTATGATGTCCTCACAGTACATTCTCCACACACAGTATGATGTCCTCACAGTACATTCTCCACACACAGTATGATGTCCCCACAGTACATTCTCCACACACAGTATGATGTCCTCACAGTACATTCCCCCACACACAGTATGATGTCCTCACAGTACATTCCCCCACACACAGTATGATGTCCCCACAGTACATTCCCCCACACACAGTATAATGTCTCACAGTACATTCCTCCCCACACACAGTATGATGTCCCCACAGTACATTCTCCACACACAGTATGAGGTCCCCAAAGTACATTCCCCCACACACAGTATGATGTCTTCACAGTACATTCCCCCACACACACAGTATGATGTCCCCATAGTACATTCCCCCACACACAGTATGATGCCCCCACAGTACATTCCCCCACACACACAGTATGATGCCCCCACAGTACATTCCTCCACACACAGTATGATGCCCCCACAGTACATTACCCCACACACAGTATGATGTCCCCACAGTACATTCCCCCCACACACAGTATGATGTCCCCACAGTACATTCCCCCCACACACAGTATGATGCCCCTACAGTACATTCCTCCACAAACAGTATGATGTCCCCACAGTACATTCCCCCGCACACAGTATGATGTCCCCACAGTACATTCCTCCACACAGTATGATGTCCCCACAGTACATTCCCCCACACACAGTATGATGTCCCCACAGTACATTCCCCCACACACAGTATGATGTCTCCACAGTACATTCCTCCACACAGTATGATGTCCCCACAGTACATTCTCCCCCACACACAGTATGATGTCCCCACAGTACATTCCCTCCACACACAGTATGATGCCCCCACAGTACATTCCCCCACACACAGTATGATGTCCCCACAGTACATTCCCCCCACACACAGTATGATGTCCCCACAGTACATTCCCCCAAACACACAGTATGATGCCCCCACAGTACATTCCCCCCACACACAGTATGATGTACCCACAGTACATTACCCCCACACACAGTATGATGTCCCCACAGTACATTCCCCCCACACACAGTATCATGTCCCCACAGTACATTACCCCCACACACAGTATGATGTCCCCACAGTAAATTCCCCCACACTCAGTATGATGTCCTCACAGTACATTCCCCCCACACACAGTATGATGTCTTCACAGTACATTCTCCCCACACACAGTATGATGTCCCCACAGTACATTCCCCCCACACACAGTATGATGTCCCAACAGTACATTCCCCCCACACACAGTATGATGTCCTCAGAGTACATTCCCCCACACACAGTATGATGCCCCCACAGTACATTCCCCCACACACAGTATGATGTCCCCACAGTACATTCCCCCACACACAGTATGATGCCCCTACAGTACATTCCTCCACACACAGTATGATGTCCCCACAGTACATTCCCCCCACACACAGTATGATGTCCCCACAGTACATTCCCCCACACACAGTATGATGTCCCCACAGTACATTCCCCCACACACAGTATGATGCCCCTACAGTACATTCCTCCACACACAGTATAATGTCCCCACAGTACATTCCCCCCCACACACAGTATGATGTCCCCACAGTACATTCTCCACACACAGTATGATGTCCCCACAGTACATTCCCCCACACACAGTATAATGTCCTCACAGTACATTCCCCCACACACAGTATGATGTCCCCACAGTACATTCCCCACACACAGTATGATGTCCTCACAGTACATTCTCCACACACAGTATGATGTCCTCACAGTACATTCTCCACACACAGTATGATGTCCCCACAGTACATTCTCCACACACAGTATGATGTCCTCACAGTACATTCCCCCACACACAGTATGATGTCCTCACAGTACATTCCCCCACACACAGTATGATGTCCCCACAGTACATTCCCCCACACACACAGTATGATGCCCCCACAGTACATTCCTCCACACACAGTATGATGCCCCCACAGTACATTACCCCACACACAGTATGATGTCCCCACAGTACATTCCCCCCACACACAGTATGATGTCCCCACAGTACATTCCCCCCACACACAGTATGATGCCCCTACAGTACATTCCTCCACAAACAGTATGATGTCCCCACAGTACATTCCCCCGCACACAGTATGATGTCCCCACAGTACATTCCTCCACACAGTATGATGTCCCCACAGTACATTCCCCCACACACAGTATGATGTCCCCACAGTACATTCCCCCACACACAGTATGATGTCTCCACAGTACATTCCTCCACACAGTATGATGTCCCCACAGTACATTCTCCCCCACACACAGTATGATGTCCCCACAGTACATTCCCTCCACACACAGTATGATGCCCCCACAGTACATTCCCCCACACACAGTATGATGTCCCCACAGTACATTCCCCCCACACACAGTATGATGTCCCCACAGTACATTCCCCCAAACACACAGTATGATGCCCCCACAGTACATTCCCCCCACACACAGTATGATGTACCCACAGTACATTACCCCCACACACAGTATGATGTCCCCACAGTACATTCCCCCCACACACAGTATCATGTCCCCACAGTACATTACCCCCACACACAGTATGATGTCCCCACAGTAAATTCCCCCACACTCAGTATGATGTCCTCACAGTACATTCCCCCCACACACAGTATGATGTCTTCACAGTACATTCTCCCCACACACAGTATGATGTCCCCACAGTACATTCCCCCCACACACAGTATGATGTCCCCACAGTACATTCCCCCCACACACAGTATGATGTCCTCAGAGTACATTCCCCCACACACAGTATGATGCCCCCACAGTACATTCCCCCACACACAGTATGATGTCCCCACAGTACATTCCCCCACACACAGTATGATGCCCCTACAGTACATTCCTCCACACACAGTATGATGTCCCCACAGTACATTCCCCCCACACACAGTATGATGTCCCCACAGTACATTCCCCCACACACAGTATGATGTCCCCACAGTACATTCCCCCACACACAGTATGATGCCCCTACAGTACATTCCTCCACACACAGTATAATGTCCCCACAGTACATTCCCCCCCACACACAGTATGATGTCCCCACAGTACATTCTCCACACACAGTATGATGTCCCCACAGTACATTCCCCCACACACAGTATAATGTCCTCACAGTACATTCCCCCACACACAGTATGATGTCCCCACAGTACATTCCCCACACACAGTATGATGTCCTCACAGTACATTCTCCACACACAGTATGATTTCCTCACAGTACATTCTCCACACACAGTATGATGTCCCCACAGTACATTCTCCACACACAGTATGATGTCCTCACAGTACATTCCCCCACACACAGTATGATGTCCTCACAGTACATTCCCCCACACACAGTATGATGTCCCCACAGTACATTCCCCCACACACAGTATAATGTCCTCACAGTACATTCCTCCCCACACACAGTATGATGTCCCCACAGTACATTCTCCACACACAGTATGAGGTCCCCAAAGTACATTCCCCCACACACAGTATGATGTCTTCACAGTACATTCCCCCACACACACAGTATGATGTCCCCATAGTACATTCCCCCACACACAGTATGATGCCCCCACAGTACATTCCCCCACACACAGTATGATGCCCCCACAGTACATTCCCCCACACACAGTATGATGTCCCCACAATACATTCCCCCCACACAGTATGATGTCTCCACAGTACATTCCCCCCACAGAGTATGATGTCCCCACAGTACATTCCCCCACACACAGTATGATGTCCTCACAGTACATTCCCTCCCACACACAGTATGATGTCCCCACAGTACATTCCCCCACACAGTATGATGTCCTCACAGTACATTCCCCACACACACAGTATGATGTCCCCACAGTACATTCCCCCCACACACAGTATGATGTCCCTACAGTACATTCCCCCAAACACACAGTATGATGCCCCCACAGTACATTCCCCCCACACACAGTATGATGTCCCCACAGTACATTACCCCCACACACAGTATGATGTCCTCACAGTACATTCCCCCCACACACAGTATGATGTCCCCACAGTACATTCCTCCCCACACACAGTATGATGTCCTCACAGTACATTCCCCCCACACACAGTATGATGTCCCCACAGTACATTCCCCCCACACACAGTATGATGTCCCCACAGTACATTCCCCCCACACACAGTATGATGTCCTCAGAGTACATTCCCCCACACACAGTATGATGCCCCCACAGTACATTCCCCCACACACAGTATGATGTCCCCACAGTACATTCCCCCACACACAGTATGATGCCCCTACAGTACATTCCTCCACACACAGTATGATGTCCCCACAGTACATTCCCCCCCACACACAGTATGATGTCCCCACAGTACATTCCCCCACACACAGTATGATGTCCCCACAGTACATTCCCCCACACACAGTATGATGCCCCTACAGTACATTCCTCCACACACAGTATGATGTCCCCACAGTACATTCCCCCACACACAGTATAATGTCCTCACAGTACATTCCCCCACACACAGTATGATGTCCCAACAGTACATTCCCCACACACAGTATGATGTCCTCACAGTACATTCTCCACACACAGTATGATGTCCCCACAGTACATTCTCCACACACAGTATGATGTCCTCACAGTACATTCCCCCACACACAGTATGATGTCCCCACAGTACATTCCCCCACATACAGTATAATGTCCTCACAGTACATTCCTCCCCACACACAGTATGATGTCCTCACAGTACATTCTCCACACACAGTATGATGTCCCCACAGTACATTCTCCACACACAGTATGAGGTCCCCACAGTACATTCCCCCACACACAGTATGATGTCCTCAGAGTACATTCCCCCACACACAGTATGATGCCCCCACAGTACATTCCCCCACACACAGTATGATGTCCCCACAGTACATTCCCCCCACACACAGTATGATGTCCCCACAGTACATTCCCCCCACACACAGTATGATGTCCTCAGAGTACATTCCCCCACACACAGTATGATGCCCCCACAGTACATTCCCCCACACACAGTATGATGTCCCCACAGTACATTCCCCCACACACAGTATGATGCCCCTACAGTACATTCCTCCACACACAGTATGATGTCCCCACAGTACATTCCCCCCACACACAGTATGATGTCCCCACAGTACATTCCCCCACACACAGTATGATGTCCCCACAGTACATTCCCCCACACACAGTATGATGCCCCTACAGTACATTCCTCCACACACAGTATAATGTCCCCACAGTACATTCCCCCCCACACACAGTATGATGTCCCCACAGTACATTCTCCACACACAGTATGATGTCCCCACAGTACATTCCCCCACACACAGTATAATGTCCTCACAGTACATTCCCCCACACACAGTATGATGTCCCCACAGTACATTCCCCACACACAGTATGATGTCCTCACAGTACATTCTCCACACACAGTATGATGTCCTCACAGTACATTCTCCACACACAGTATGATGTCCCCACAGTACATTCTCCACACACAGTATGATGTCCTCACAGTACATTCCCCCACACACAGTATGATGTCCTCACAGTACATTCCCCCACACACAGTATGATGTCCCCACAGTACATTCCCCCACACACAGTATAATGTCCTCACAGTACATTCCTCCCCACACACAGTATGATGTCCCCACAGTACATTCTCCACACACAGTATGAGGTCCCCAAAGTACATTCCCCCACACACAGTATGATGTCTTCACAGTACATTCCCCCACACACACAGTATGATGTCCCCATAGTACATTCCCCCACACACAGTATGATGCCCCCACAGTACATTCCCCCACACACAGTATGATGCCCCCACAGTACATTCCCCCACACACAGTATGATGTCCCCACAATACATTCCCCCCACACAGTATGATGTCTCCACAGTACATTCCCCCCACAGAGTATGATGTCCCCACAGTACATTCCCCCACACACAGTATGATGTCCTCACAGTACATTCCCTCCCACACACAGTATGATGTCCCCACAGTACATTCCCCCACACAGTATGATGTCCTCACAGTACATTCCCCACACACACAGTATGATGTCCCCACAGTACATTCCCCCCACACACAGTATGATGTCCCTACAGTACATTCCCCCAAACACACAGTATGATGCCCCCACAGTACATTCCCCCCACACACAGTATGATGTCCCCACAGTACATTACCCCCACACACAGTATGATGTCCTCACAGTACATTCCCCCCACACACAGTATGATGTCCCCACAGTACATTCCTCCCCACACACAGTATGATGTCCTCACAGTACATTCCCCCCACACACAGTATGATGTCCCCACAGTACATTCCCCCCACACACAGTATGATGTCCCCACAGTACATTCCCCCCACACACAGTATGATGTCCTCAGAGTACATTCCCCCACACACAGTATGATGCCCCCACAGTACATTCCCCCACACACAGTATGATGTCCCCACAGTACATTCCCCCACACACAGTATGATGCCCCTACAGTACATTCCTCCACACACAGTATGATGTCCCCACAGTACATTCCCCCCCACACACAGTATGATGTCCCCACAGTACATTCCCCCACACACAGTATGATGTCCCCACAGTACATTCCCCCACACACAGTATGATGCCCCTACAGTACATTCCTCCACACACAGTATGATGTCCCCACAGTACATTCCCCCACACACAGTATAATGTCCTCACAGTACATTCCCCCACACACAGTATGATGTCCCAACAGTACATTCCCCACACACAGTATGATGTCCTCACAGTACATTCTCCACACACAGTATGATGTCCCCACAGTACATTCTCCACACACAGTATGATGTCCTCACAGTACATTCCCCCACACACAGTATGATGTCCCCACAGTACATTCCCCCACACACAGTATAATGTCCTCACAGTACATTCCTCCCCACACACAGTATGATGTCCTCACAGTACATTCTCCACACACAGTATGATGTCCCCACAGTACATTCTCCACACACAGTATGAGGTCCCCACAGTACATTCCCCCACACACAGTATGATGTCTTCACAGTACATTCCCCCACACACACAGTATGATGTCCCCATAGTACATTCCTCACACACAGTATGATGCCCCCACAGTACATTCCCCCACACACAGTATGATGCCCCCACAGTACATTCCCTCCACACACAGTATGATGCCCCCACAGTACATTCCCCCACACACAGTATGATGTCCCCACAATACATTCCCCCCCACACAGTATGATGTCTCCACAGTACATTCCCCCACACACAGTATGATGTCCTCACAGTACATTCCTCCACACACAGTATGATGTCCTCACAGTACATTTACCACACACAGTATGATGTCTCCACAGTACATTCCCCCCACACAGTATGATGTCCCCACAGTACATTCCCCCACACACAGTATGATGTCCTCACAGTACATTCCCTCCCACACACAGTATGATGTCCCCACAGTACATTCCCCCACACAGTATGATGTCCTCACAGTACATTCCCCACACACACAGTATGATGCCCCCACAGTACATTCCCCCACACACAGTATGATGTCCCCACAGTACATTCCCCCACACACAGTATGATGCCCCTACAGTACATTCCTCCACACACAGTATGATGTCCCCACAGTACATTCCCCCACACACAGTATAATGTCCTCACAGTACATTCCCCCACACAGTATGATGTCCCCACAGTACATTCCCCCACACACAGTATGATGTCCCCACAGTACATTCCTCCACACACAGTATGATGTCCCCACAGTACATTCTCCACACACAGTATGATGTCTCCACAGTACATTCCCCACACAGTATGATGTCCCCACAGTACATCCCCCCACACACAGTATGATGCCCCCACAGTACATTCCCCCACACACAGTATGATGTCCCCACAGTACATTCCCCCACACACAGTATAATGTCTCCACAGTACATTCCCCCACACACAGTATGATGTCTCCACAGTACATTCCCTCACACACAGTATGATATCCCCACAGTACATTACCCACACACAGTATGATGTCCCCACAGTACATTCCCCCACACACAGTATGATTTCTCCACAGTACATTCCCCCACACACAGGATGATGTCTCCACAGTACATTCCCCCACACACAGTATGATGTCCTCACAGTACAATCCCCCCACACACAGTATGATATCCCCACAGTACATTCCCCCCACACACAGTATGATGTCCCCACAGTACATTCCCCCCACAAACAGTATGATGTCCCCACAGTACATTCCCCCACACACAGTATGATGTCCCCACAGTACATTCCCCCCACACACAGTATGATATCCCCACAGTACATTCCCCCCACACACAGTATGATGTCCCCACAGTACATTCCCCCCACACACAGTATGATATCCCCACAGTACATTCCCCCCACACACAGTATGATGTCCACACAGTACATTACCCCACACACAGTATGATGTCCTCACAATACATTCCCCCACACACAGTATGATATCCCCACAGTACATTCCCCCCACACACAGTATGATGTCCCCACAGTACGTTCCCCACACACAGTATGATGTCCCCACAGTACATTCCCCCCCACACAGTATGAGGTCTCCACAGTACATTCCCCCCACACACAGTATGATGTCCCCACAGTACATTTCCCCACACACAGTATGATGTCCCCACAGTACATTCCCCCACACACAGTATGATGTCCCCACAGTACATTCCCTCCACACACAATATGATGTCCCCACAGTACATTTCCCCACACACAGTATGATGCCCCCACAGTACATTCCCCCACACACAGTATTATGTCCCCACAGTACATTCTCCACACACAGTATGATGTCCCTACAGTACATTCCCCCACAAACAGTATGATGTCTTCACAGTACATTCCTCCACACACAGTATGATGTCCTCACAGTACATTCCCCCCACACAGTATGATGTCCCCACAGTACATTCCTCCACACATAGTATGATGTCCCCACAGTACATTCCCCCACACATAGTATGATGTCCGCACAGTACATTCCCCCACACACAGTATGATGTCCCCACAGTACATTCCCCCACACACAGTATGATGTCCCCACAGTACATTCCCCCCACACAGTATGATGTCCTCACAGTACATTCCCCCACACATAGTATGATGTCCTCACAGTACATTCCCCCACACAGTATGATGTCCCCACAGTACATTCCCCCACACACAGTATGATGTCCCCACAGTACATTCCCCCCACACAGTATGATGTCCTCACAGTACATTCCCCCACACAGTATGATGTCTTCACAGTACATTCCCCCACACATAGTATGATGTCCTCACAGTACATTCCCCCACACAGTATGATGTCCCCACAGTACATTCCCCCACACATAGTATGATGTCCCCACAGTACATTCTCCACACATAGTATTATTATTATTATTATTATTTAATATTATAGCGCCATTTATTCCATGGCGCTTTACATGTGATAGGGATATACATAACAAAAGCATTTACATAATCTTAACAAAACGAGTCAGCGACTGGTACAGGAGGAGCGAGGACCCTGCCCGCGAGGGCTCACAGTCTACGAGGGATGGGTGAGGATACAGTAGGTGAGGGTAGAGCTGGTCGTGCAGTGGTGTTTACTGCAGGTTGTAGGCTTGTCGGAAGAGGTGGGTCTTCAGGTTCCTTTTGAAGGTTTCCACGGTCGGCGAGAGTCTGTGATGTCTTCACAGTACATTCCTCCACACACAGTATGATGTCCCCACAGTACATTCCCCCCACACACAGTATGATGTCCCCACAGTACATTCCTCCACACACAGTATGATGTCCCCACAGTACATTCCTCCACACATAGTATGATGTCCCCACAGTACATTCCCCCACACATAGTATGATGTCCCCACAGTACATTCTCCACACACAGTATGATGTCTTCACAGTACATTCCCTCACACACAGTATGATGTCCCCACAGTACATTCCCCCACACACAGTATGATGTCTTCACAATACATTTCCGCACACACAGTATGATGTCCCCACAGTACATTCCCCCACACACAGTATGATAGCTCCACAGTACATTCCTCCACACACAGTATGATGTCCCCACAGTACATTCCCCCACACACAATATGATGTCCCCACAGTACATTCCTCCACACACACAGTATGATGTCCCCACAGTACATTCCCCCACACACAGTATGATGTCCGCACAGTACATTCCTCCCCACACACAGTATGATGTCCCCACAGTACATTCCTCCACACACACAGTATGATGCCCCCACAGTACATTCCCCCACACACAGTATGATGTCCCCACAGTACATTCCCCCACACACAGTATGATGTCCCCACAGTACATTCCCCCACACACAGTATGATGTCCCCACAGTACATTCCTCCACACACACAGCATGATGTCCCCACAGTACATTCCCCCACACACAGTATGATGTCCCCACAGTACATTCCCCCCACACACAGTATGATGTCCCCACAGTACATTCCCCCCACACACAGTATGAGGTCTCCACAGTACATTCCCCCCACACACAGTATGATGTCCCCACAGTACACTCCCCCCACACACAGTATGATGTCCCCACAGTACATTTCCCCACACACAGTATGATGTCCCCACAGTACATTCCCCCACACACAGTATGATGTCCCCACAGTACATTCCCTCCACACACAGTATGATGCCCCCACAGTACATTCCCCCCCACACACAGTATGATGTCTTCACAGTACATTCCCCCACACACAGTATGATGTCCCCACAGTACATTCCCCCACACACAGTATAATGTCCCCTCAGTACATTCCCCCACACACAGTATGATGTCCCCACAGTACATTCCCCGC
Source organism: Phyllobates terribilis (assembly GCF_046119375.1). Classification (NCBI taxonomy): domain Eukaryota; kingdom Metazoa; phylum Chordata; class Amphibia; order Anura; family Dendrobatidae; genus Phyllobates; species Phyllobates terribilis. The sequence continues at coordinate 783,754,861 of NW_027362764.1, forward strand.
ACACACAGTATGATGTCTTCACAGTACATTCCCCCCACACACAGTATGATGTCCCCACAGTACCTTTCCCCCACACACAGTATAATGTCCTCACAGTACATTCCCCCACACACACAGTATGATGTCCCCACAGTACATTCCCCCACACACAGTATGATGTCCCCACAGTACATTCCCCCACACACAGTATGATGTCCCCACAGTACATTCCCCCACACACAGTATGATGTCTTCACAGTACATTCCCCCCACACACAGTATGATGTCCCCACAGTACATTCCCCGCACACACAGTATGATGTCCCCACAGTACATTTCCCCCACACACAGTATGATGTCTCCACAGTACATTACTCCACACATAGTATGATGTCCCCACAGTACATTCCCCCACACATAGTATGATGTCCCCACAGTACATTCTCCACACACAGTATGATGTCTTCACAGTACATTCCCTCACACACAGTATGATGTCCCCACAGTACATTCCCCCACACACAGTATGATGTCTTCACAATACATTACCGCACACACAGTATGATGTCCCCACAGTACATTCCCCCACACACAGTATGATGTCCCCACAGTACATTCCCCCACACACAGTATGATAGCTCCACAGTACATTCCTCCACACACAGTATGATGTCCCCACAGTACATTCCCCCACACACAGTATGATGTCCCCACAGTACATTCCTCCACACACACAGTATGATGCCCCCACAGTACATTCCCCCACACACAGTATGATGTCCCCACAGTACCTTCCTCCCCACACACATTATGATGTCCCCACAGTACATTCCTCCACACACACAGTATGATGCCCCCACAGTACATTTCCCCACACACAGTATGACGTCCCCACAGTACATTCCCCCACACACAGTATGATGTCCCCACAGTACATTCCTCCACACACACAGCATGATGTCCCCACAGTACATTCCCCCACACACAGTATGATGTCCCCACAGTACATTCCCCCCACACACAGTATGATGTCCCCACAGTACATTCCCCCCACACACAGTATGAGGTCTCCACAGTACATTCCCCCCACACACAGTATGATGTCCCCACAGTACACTCCCCCCACACACAGTATGATGTCCCCACAGTACATTTCCCCACACACAGTATGATGTCCCCACAGTACATTCCCCCACACACAGTATGATGTCCCCACAGTACATTCCCTCCACACACAGTATGATGCCCCCACAGTACATTCCCCCCCACACACAGTATGATGTCTTCACAGTACATTCCCCCACACACAGTATGATGTCCCCACAGTACATTCCCCCACACACAGTATAATGTCCCCTCAGTACATTTCCCCCCCACACAGTATAATGTCCCCACAGTACATTCCCCCACACACAATATGATGTCTCCACAGTACATTCCCCCACACACAGTATGATGTCCCCACAGTACATTCCCCCACACACAGTATGATGTCCCCACAGTACATTCCCCGCACACACAGTATGATGTCTTCACAGTACATTCCCCCCACACACAGTATGATGTCCCCACAGTACATTTCCCCCACACACAGTATAATGTCCTCACAGTACATTCCCCCACACACACAGTATGATGTCCCCACAGTACATTCCCCCACACACAGTATGATGTGCCTACAGTACATTCCCCCACACACAGTATGATGTCCCCACAGTACATTCCCCCACACACAGTATGATGTCTTCACAGTACATTCCCCCCACACACAGTATGATGTCCCCACAGTACATTCCCCGCACACACAGTATTATGTCCCCACAGTACATTTCCCCCACACACAGTATGATGTCTCCACAGTACATTACTCCACACACAGTATGATGCCCCACAGTACATTCCTCCACACACAGTATGATGTCTCCACAGTACATTCCCCCACACACAGTATGATGTCTCCACGGTACATTACTCCACACACAGTATGATGCCCCCACAGTACATTCCCCCACACACAATATGATGTCCCCACAGTACATTCCCCCACACACAGTATGATGTCTTCACAGTACATTCCCCCACACACAGTATGATGACCCCACAGTACATTCCCCCACACACAGTATGATGTCCCCACAGTACATTCCCCGCACACACAGTATGATGTCTTCACAGTACATTCCCCCACACACAGTATGATGACCCCACAGTACATTCCCCCAGACATAGTATGATGTCCCCACAGTACATTCCCCGCACACACAGTATGATGTCTTCACAGTACATTCCCCCCACACACAGTATGATGTCCCCACAGTACATTCCCCGCACACACAGTATGATGTCTTCACAGTACATTCCCCCCACACACAGTATGATGCCCCTACAATACATTCCCCGCACACACAGTATGATGTCCCCACAGTACATTCCCCCCACACACAGTATGATGTCCCCACAGTACATTTCCCCACACACAGTATGATGTCCCCACAGTACATTCCCCCACACACAGTATGATGTCCCCACAGTACATTCCCTCCACACACAATATGATGTCCCCACAGTACATTTCCCCACACACAGTATGGTGCCCCCACAGTACATTCCCCCACACACAGTATGATGTCCCCACAGTACATTCTCCACACACAGTATGATGTCCCCACAGTACATTCCCCCACACACAGTATGATGTCTTCACAGTACATTCCTCCACACACAGTATGATGTCCTCACAGTACATTCCCCACACAGTATGATGTCCCCCCAGTACATTCCCCCACACACAGTATGATGTCTCCACAGTACATTCTCCCCACACACAGTATGATGTCCCCACAGTACATTCCTCCACAGACAGTATGATGTCCCCACAGTACATTCCCTCCACACACAGTATGATGTCCTCACAGTACATTCCTCCACACACAGTATAATATCCTCACAGTACATTCCCCCCACACACAGTATGATGTCCCCACAGTACATTCCCCCCACACACAGTATGATGTCCCCACAGTACATTACCCCCACACACAGTATGATGTCTTCACAGTAAATTCCTCCACATACAGTATGATGTCCCCACAGTACATTCCCCCCACACACAGTATGATGTCCCCACAGTACATTCCCCCACACACAGTATGATGTCTTCACAGTAAATTCCTCCACATACAGTATGATGTCCCCACAGTACATTCCCCCCACAAACAGTATGATGTCCCCACAGTACATTCCCCCCACACACAGTATGAGGTCTCCACAGTACATTCCCCTACACACACAGTATGATGTCCCCACAGTACATTTCCCCACACACAGTATGATGTCCCCACAGTACATTCCCTCCACACACAATATGATGTCCCCACAGTACATTCTCCCCCACACACAGTATGATGTCCCCACAGTACATTCCCTCCACACACAATATGATGTCCCCACAGTACATTTCCCCACACACAGTATGATGCCCCCACAGTACATTCCCCCACACACAGTATGATGTCCCCACAGTACATTCCCCCACACACAGTATGATGTCCCCACAGTACATTCCTCCACACACAGTATGATGTCCCCACAGTACATTCCCCCACACACAGTATGATGTCTTCACAGTACATTCCCCCACACACAGTATGATGTCCCCACAGTACATTCCCCTACACACAGTATGATGTCTTCACAGTACATTCCCCCCACACACAGTATGATGTCCCCACAGTACATTCCTCCACACACAGTATGATGTCCCCACAGTACATTCCCACACACAGTATGATGTCCTCACAGTACATTCCCCCCACACACAGTATGATGTCCCCACAGTACATTCCCCCACACACAGTATGATGTCCCCACAGTACATCCCCCCCCACACACAGTATGATGCCCCCACAGTACATTCCTCCACACACAGTATGATATCCCCACAGTACATTCGCACACACAGTATGATGTCCTCACAGTACATTCCTCCACACACAGTATGATATCCCCATAGTACATTTCCCCACACACAGTATGATGTCCCCACAGTACATTTCCCCACACACAGTATGATGTCTCCACAGTACATTCTCCACACACAGTATAATGTCCTCACAGTACATTCCCCCCACACACAGTATGATGTCCCCACAGTACATTCCCCCCACACACAGTATGATGTCCCCACAGTACATTCCCCCCAAACACAGTATGATGTCCTCACAGTACATTCCTCCACACACAGTATGATGTCCCCACAGTACATTCCCTCCACACACAGTATGATGTCCCCACAGTACATTCCCTCCACACACAGTATGATGTCCTCACAGTACATTCCCCACACAGTATGATGTCCCCCCAGTACATTCCCCCACACACAGTATGATGTCTCCACAGTACATTCTCCCCACACACAGTATGATGTCCCCACAGTACATTCCTCCACAGACAGTATGATGTCCCCACAGTACATTCCCTCCACACACAGTATGATGTCCTCACAGTACATTCCTCCACACACAGTATAATGTCCTCACAGTACATTCTCCCCACACACAGTATGATGTCCCCACAGTACATTCCCCCCACACACAGTATGATGTCCCCACAGTACATTCCCCCCACACACAGTATGATGTCTTCACAGTAAATTCCTCCACATACAGTATGATGTCCCCACAGTACATTCCCCCCACACACAGTATGATGTCCCCACAGTACATTCCCCCACACACAGTATGATGTCTTCACAGTAAATTCCTCCACATACAGTATGATGTCCCCACAGTACATTCCCCCCACAAACAGTATGATGTCCCCACAGTACATTCCCCCCACACACAGTATGAGGTTTCCACAGTACATTCCCCCACACACAGTATGATGTCCCCACAGTACATTCCCCCCACACACAGTATGAGGTTTCCACAGTACATTCCCCCACACACAGTATGATGTCCCCACAGTACATTCCCCCACACACAGTATGATGTCCCCACAGTACATTTCCCCACACACAGTATGATGTCCCCACAGTACATTCCCTCCACACACAATATGATGTCCCCACAGTACATTCTCCCCCACACACAGTATGATGTCCCCACAGTACATTCCCTCCACACACAATATGATGTCCCCACAGTACATTTCCCCACACACAGTATGATGTCCCCACAGTACATTCCCTCCACACACAATACGATGTCCCCACAGTACATTTCCCCACACACAGTATGATGTCCCCTCAGTACATTCCCCAACACAGAGTATGATGTCCCCACAGTACATTCCTCCACACACAGTATGATGTCCCCACCGTACATTTCCACACACAGTATGATGTCCTCACAGTACATTCCTCCACACACAGTATGATATCCCCACAGTACATTTCCCCACACACAGTATGATGTCTCCACAGTACATTCTCCACACACAGTATAATGTACTCACAGTAAATTCCTCCACACACAGTATGATGTCCCCATAGTACATTCCCCCACACACAGTATGATGTCTTCACAGTACATTCCCCCACACACAGTATGATGTCTCCACAGTACATTCCCCCACACACAGTATGATGTCCTCACAGTACATTCCCCCACACACAGTATGATGTCTCCACAGTACATTCCCCCACACACAGTATGATGTCTTCACAGTAAATTCCTCCACACACAGTATGATGTCCCCACAGTACATTCCTCCACACACAGTATGATCTCCCCACAGTACATTCCCCCACACACAGTATGTTGTCTCCACAGTACATTCCCCCACACACAGTATGATGTCTTCACAGTAAATTCCCCCACACACAGTATGATGTCTTCACAGTAAATTCCTCCACACACAGTATGATGTCCCCACAGTACATTCCTCCACACACAGTATGATCTCCCCACAGTACATTCCCCCACACACAGTATGTTGTCTCCACAGTACATTCCCCCACACACAGTATGATGTCTTCACAGTACATTCCCCCACACACAGTATGATGTCTTCACAGTAAATTCCTCCACACACAGCATGATGTCCTCACAGTACATTCCCCCACACACAGTATGATGTCCCCACAGTACATTCCTCCACACACAGTATGATGTCCCCACAGTACATTCCCCCACACACAGTATGATGTCTCCACAGTACATTCCCCCACACACAGTATGATGTCTTCACAGTAAATTCCTCCACACACAGTATGATGTCCCCACAGTACATTCCTCCACACACAGTATGATCTCCCCACAGTACATTCCCCCACACACAGTATGTTGTCTCCACAGTACATTCCCCCACACACAGTATGATGTCTTCACAGTAAATTCCTCCACACACAGTATGATGTCCCCACAGTACATTCACCACACACAGTATGATGTCCCCACAGTACATTATCCACACACAGTATGATGTCCCCACAGTACATTCCCCCACACACAGTATGATGTCCCCACAGTACGTTCCCCACACACAGTATGATGTCCCCACAGTACATTCCCCCACACACAGTATGATGTCCCCACAGTACATTCCTCCACACACACAGTATGATGTCCCCACAGTACATTCACCACACACAGTGTGATGTCTCCACAGTACATTCCCCCACATACAGTATGATGTCTTCACAATACATTTCCCACACACAGTATAATGTCTCCACAGTACATTCCCCCACACACAGTATGATGTCCCCACAGTACATTCCCCCCACACAGTATGATGTCCCCACAGTACATTCCCCCACACACAGTATGATGCCCCCACAGTACATTCCCCCACACACAGTATGATGTCCCCACAGTACATTCCCCCCCACACACAGTATGATGTCCCCACAGTACATTCCCCCACACACAGTATGATGCCCCCCCAGCACATTCCCCCACACAGTATGATGTCCCCACACTACATTCACCACACACAGTATGATGTCCCCACAGTACATTCCTTCACACACACAGTATGATGTCCCCACAGTACATTCCTCCACACACACAGTATGATGTCCTCACAGTACATTCCCCACACAGTATGATGTCCCCCCAGTACATTCCCCCACACACAGTATGATGTCTCCACAGTACATTCTCCCCACACACAGTATGATGTCCCCACAGTACATTCCTCCACAGACAGTATGATGTCCCCACAGTACATTCCCTCCACACACAGTATGATGTCCTCACAGTACATTCCTCCACACACAGTATAATGTCCTCACAGTACATTCTCCCCACACACAGTATGATGTCCCCACAGTACATTCCCCCCACACACAGTATGATGTCCCCACAGTACATTCCCCCCACACACAGTATGATGTCTTCACAGTAAATTCCTCCACATACAGTATGATGTCCCCACAGTACATTCCCCCCACACACAGTATGATGTCCCCACAGTACTTTCCCCCACACACAGTATGATGTCTTCACAGTAAATTCCTCCACATACAGTATGATGTCCCCACAGTACATTCCCCCCACAAACAGTATGATGTCCCCACAGTACATTCCCCCCACACACAGTATGAGGTCTCCACAGTTCATTCCCCCACACACACAGTATGATGTCCCCACAGTACATTTCCCCACACACAGTATGATGTCCCCACAGTACATTCCCTCCAAACACAATATGATGTCCCCACAGTACATTCTCCCCCACACACAGTATGATGTCCCCACAGTACATTCCCTCCACACACAATATGATGTCCCCACAGTACATTTCCCCACACACAGTATGATGTCCCCACAGTACATTCCCTCCACACACAATATGATGTCCCCACAGTACATTTCCCCACACACATATGATGTCCCCTCAGTACATTCCCCAACACAGAGTATGATGTCCCCACAGTACATTCCTCCACACACAGTATGATGTCCCCACCGTACATTTCCACACACAGTATGATGTCCTCACAGTACATTCCTCCACACACAGTATGATATCCCCACAGTACATTTCCCCACACACAGTATGATGTCTCCACAGTACATTCTCCACACACAGTATAATGTCCTCACAGTAAATTCCTCCACACACAGTATGATGTCCCCATAGTACATTCCCCCACACACAGTATGATGTCCTCACAGTACATTCCCCCACACACAGTATGATGTCCCCACAGTACATTCCTCCACACACAGTATGATGTCCCCACAGTACATTCCCCCACACACAGTATGATGTCTCCACAGTACATTCCCCCACACACAGTTTGATGTCTTCACAGTAAATTCCTCCACACACAGTATGATGTCCCCACAGTACATTCCTCCACACACAGTATGATCTCCCCACAGTACATTCCCCCACACACAGTATGTTGTCTCCACAGTACATTCTCCCACACACAGTATGATGTCTTCACAGTAAATTCCTCCACACACAGTATGATGTCCCCACAGTACATTCACCACACACAGTATGATGTCCCCACAGTACATTATCCACACACAGTATGATGTCCCCACAGTACATTCCCCCACACACAGTATGATGTCTTCACAGTACATACCCCCCACACACAGTATGATGTCCCCACAGTACATTCCCCCACACACAGTATGATGTCCCCACAGTACGTTCCCCACACACAGTATGATGTCCCCACAGTACATTCCCCCACACACAGTATGATGTCCCCACAGTACATTCCTCCACACACACAGTATGATGTCCCCACAGTACATTCACCACACACAGTGTGATGTCTCCACAGTACATTCCCCCACATACAGTATGATGTCTTCACAATACATTTCCCACACACAGTATAATGTCTCCACAGTACATTCCCCCACACACAGTATGATGTCCCCACAGTACATTCCCCCCACACAGTATGATGTCCCCACAGTACATTCCCCCACACACAGTATGATGCCCCCACAGTACATTCCCCCACACACAGTATGATGTCCCCACAGTACATTCCCCCCCACACAAAGTATGATGTCCCCACAGTACATTCCCCCACACACAGTATGATGCCCCCCCAGTACATTACCCCACACAGTATGATGTCCCCACACTACATTCACCACACACAGTATGATGTCCCCACAGTACATTCCTCCACACACACAGTATGATGTCCCCACAGTACATTCACCACACACAGTATGATGTCCTCACAATACATTCCCCCACACACAGTAAGATGTCCCCACAGTACATTCCTCCACACATACAGTATGATGTCCCCACACTACATTCACCACACACAGTATGATGTCTCCACAGTACATTCCCCCACACACAGTATGATGTCCCCACAGTACATTCCCCCCACACAGTATGATGTCCCCACAGTACATTCCCCCACACACAGTATGAAGCCCCCACAGTACATTCCCCCACACACAGTATGATGCCCCCACAGTACATCCCCCACACACAGTATAATGTCCTCACAGTACATTCCCCAAACACAGTATGATGTCCCCACAGTACATTCCTCCACACACAGTAGGATGTCTCCACAGTACATTCCCCCACATACAGTATGATGTCCCCACAGTACATTTCCCCCACACACAGTATGATGTCCCCACAGTACATTCCCCCACACACAGTATAATGTCCTCACAGTACATTCCCACACACACATTATGATGCCCCCACAGTACATTCCCCCACACACAGTATGATGTCCCCACAGTACATTCCCCACACACAGTATGATGTCCCAACAGTACATTCCTCCACACACAGTATGATATCCCCACAGTACATTTCCCCACACACAGTATGATGTCTCCACAGTACATTCTCCACACACAGTATAATGTCCTCACAGTAAATTCCTCCACACACAGTATGATGTCCCCATAGTACATTCCCCCACACACAGTATGATGTCCTCACAGTACATTCCCCCACACACAGTATGATGTCCCCACAGTACATTCCTCCACACACAGTATGATGTCCCCACAGTACATTCCCCCACACACAGTATGATGTCTCCACAGTACATTCCCCCACACACAGTTTGATGTCTTCACAGTAAATTCCTCCACACACAGTATGATGTCCCCACAGTACATTCCTCCACACACAGTATGATCTCCCCACAGTACATTCCCCCACACACAGTATGTTGTCTCCACAGTACATTCTCCCACACACAGTATGATGTCTTCACAGTAAATTCCTCCACACACAGTATGATGTCCCCACAGTACATTCACCACACACAGTATGATGTCCCCACAGTACATTATCCACACACAGTATGATGTCCCCACAGTACATTCCCCCACACACAGTATGATGTCTTCACAGTACATACCCCCCACACACAGTATGATGTCCCCACAGTACATTCCCCCACACACAGTATGATGTCCCCACAGTACGTTCCCCACACACAGTATGATGTCCCCACAGTACATTCCCCCACACACAGTATGATGTCCCCACAGTACATTCCTCCACACACACAGTATGATGTCCCCACAGTACATTCACCACACACAGTGTGATGTCTCCACAGTACATTCCCCCACATACAGTATGATGTCTTCACAATACATTTCCCACACACAGTATAATGTCTCCACAGTACATTCCCCCACACACAGTATGATGTCCCCACAGTACATTCCCCCCACACAGTATGATGTCCCCACAGTACATTCCCCCACACACAGTATGATGCCCCCACAGTACATTCCCCCACACACAGTATGATGTCCCCACAGTACATTCCCCCCCACACAAAGTATGATGTCCCCACAGTACATTCCCCCACACACAGTATGATGCCCCCCCAGTACATTACCCCACACAGTATGATGTCCCCACACTACATTCACCACACACAGTATGATGTCCCCACAGTACATTCCTCCACACACACAGTATGATGTCCCCACAGTACATTCACCACACACAGTATGATGTCCTCACAATACATTCCCCCACACACAGTAAGATGTCCCCACAGTACATTCCTCCACACATACAGTATGATGTCCCCACACTACATTCACCACACACAGTATGATGTCTCCACAGTACATTCCCCCACACACAGTATGATGTCCCCACAGTACATTCCCCCCACACAGTATGATGTCCCCACAGTACATTCCCCCACACACAGTATGAAGCCCCCACAGTACATTCCCCCACACACAGTATGATGCCCCCACAGTACATCCCCCACACACAGTATAATGTCCTCACAGTACATTCCCCAAACACAGTATGATGTCCCCACAGTACATTCCTCCACACACAGTAGGATGTCTCCACAGTACATTCCCCCACATACAGTATGATGTCCCCACAGTACATTTCCCCCACACACAGTATGATGTCCCCACAGTACATTCCCCCACACACAGTATAATGTCCTCACAGTACATTCCCACACACACATTATGATGCCCCCACAGTACATTCCCCCACACACAGTATGATGTCCCCACAGTACATTCCCCACACACAGTATGATGTCCCAACAGTACATTCCTCCACACACAGTATGATGTCCTCACAGTACATTCCCCCACACACAGTATGATGTCCCCACAGTACATTCCTCCACACACAGTATGATGTCCCCACAGTACATTCCTTACACACAGTATGATGTCCCCACAGTACATTCCCCCCACACAGTATGATGTCCTCAAAGTACATTCCCCCACACACAGTATGATGTTCCCACAGAACATTCCCCCACACACAGTATGATGTCCCCACAGTACATTCCCCCACACAAAGTATGATGTCCTCACAGTACATTCCCCCACACACATTATGATGTCCTCACAGTACATTCCCCCACACACGTTATGATGCCCCCACAGTACATTCCCCCACACAGTATGATGTCCCCACACTACATTCACCACACACAGTATGATGTCCCCACGGTACATTCCCACACACACAGTATGATGTCCTCACAGTACATTCCCCCACACACATTATGATGCCCCCACAGTACATTCCCCCACACAGTATGATGTCCCCACACTACATTCACCACACACAGTATGATGTCCCCACAGTACATTCCTCCACACACACAGTATGATGTCCCCACAGTACATTCACCACACACAGTATGATGTCTCCACAGTACATTTCCCACACACAGTATGATGTCTTCACAATACATTTCCCCACACACAGTATGATGTCTTCACAATACATTTCCCACACACAGTATGATGTCTTCACAATACATTTCCCCACACACAGTATGATGTCCCCACAGTACATTCCTCCCCACACACACAGTATGATGTCCCCACAGTACATTCCTCCCCACACAGTATGATGCCCCCACAGTACATTCCCCCACACACAGTATGATGTCCCCACAGTACATTCCTCCACACACAGTATGATGTCCCCACAGTACATTCCTCCCCACACAGTATGATGTCCTCACAGTACATTCCTCCACACACACAGTATGATGCCCCCACAGTACATTCCCACACACAGTATGATGTCCCCACAGTACATTCCCCCAACACAGTATGATGTCCTCACAGTACATTCCTCCACACACACAGTATGATGCCCCCACAGTACATTCCTCCAAACACAGTATGATGTCCCCACAGTACATTCCCCCCACACACAGTATGATGTCCCCACAGTACATTCCTCCAAATACAGTATGATGCCCCCACAGTACATTCCCACAAACACAGTATGATGTCCCCACAGTACATTCCCCACACACAGTATGATGTCCTCACAGTACATTCCTCCACACACACAGTATGATGTCCCCACAGTACATTCCCACACACACAGTATGATGTCCTCACAGTACATTCCTCACACACAGTATGATGTCCTCACAGTACATTCCCCCACACACATTATGATGTCCTCACAGTACATTCCCCCACACACATTATGATGCCCCCACAGTACATTCCCCCACACAGTATGATGTCCCCACACTACATTCACCACACACAGTATGATGTCCTCACAGTACATTCCCACACACACAGTATGATGTCCCCACAGTACATTCCCCCCACACACAGTATGATGTCCTCACAGTACATTCCTCCACACACAGTATGATGTCCTCACAGTACATTCCCCACACACAGTATGATGTCTTCACAGTACATTTCCCCACACACAGTATGATGTCCCCACAGTACATTCCTTCACACACACAGTATGATGGCCCCACAGTACATTCCTCCACACACAGTATGATGTCCTCACAGTACATTCCCCACACACAGTATGATGTCTTCACAATACATTTCCCCACACACAGTATGATGCCCCCACAGTACATTCCCCCACACACAGTATGATGTCCTCACAGTACATTTCCCCACACACAGTATGATGTCCCCACAGTACATTCCCCCCACACACAGTATGATATCCCCACAGTACATTCGCACACACAGTATGATGTCCTCACACTACATTCCTCCACACACAGTATGATATCCCCACAGTACATTTCCCCACACACAGTATGATGTCTCCACAGTACATTCTCCACACACAGTATAATGTCCTCACAGTACATTCCCCCCACACACAGTATGATGTCCCCACAGTACATTCCCCCCACACACAGTATGATGTCCCCACAGTACATTCCCCCCACACACAGTATGATGTCCTCACAGTACATTCCTCCCCACACAGTATGATGTCCCCACAGTACATTCCCCACACACAGTATGATGTCCTCACAGTACATTCCCCCCACACACAGTATGATGTCCTCACAGTACATTCCCCCACACACAGTATGATGTCCTCACAGTAAATTCCTCCACACACAGTATGATGTCCTCACAGTACATTCCCCACACAGTATGATGTCCCCCCAGTACATTCCCCCACACACAGTATGATGTCTCCACAGTACATTCTCCCCACACACAGTATGATGTCTCCACAGTACATTCCTCCACAGACAGTATGATGTCCCCACAGTATATTCCCTCCACACACAGTATGATGTCCTCACAGTACATTCCTCCACACACAGTATAATGTCCTCACAGTACATTCCCCCCACACACAGTATGATGTCCCCACAGTACATTCCCCCCACACACAGTATGATGTCCCCACAGTACATTCCCCCCACACACAGTATGATGTCTTCACAGTAAATTCCTCCACATACAGTATGATGTCCCCACAGTACATTCCCCCCACACACAGTATGATGTCCCCACAGTACATTCCCCCACACACAGTATGATGTCTTCACAGTAAATTCCTCCACATACAGTATGATGTCCCCACAGTACATTCCCCCCACACACAGTATGATGTCCCCACAGTACATTCCCCCCACACACAGTATGAGGTCTCCACAGTACATTCCCCCACACACATAGTATGATGTCCCCACAGTACATTTCCCCACACACAGTATGATGTCCCCACAGTACATTCCCCCACACACAGTATGAGGTCTCCACAGTACATTCCCCCACACACATAGTATGATGTCCCCACAGTACATTTCCCCACACACAGTATGATATCCCCACAGTACATTCCCTCCACACACAATATGATGTCCCCACAGTACATTCTCCCCCACACACAGTATGATGTCCCCACAGTACATTCCCTCCACACACAATATGATGTCCCCACAGTACATTTCCCCACACACAGTATGATGTCCCCACAGTACATTCCCTCCACACACAATATGATGTCCCCACAGTACATTTCCCCACACACAGTATGATGTCCCCTCAGTACATTCCCCAACATAGAGAATGATGTCCCCACAGTACATTCCTCCACACACATTATGATGTCCCCACCGTACATTCCTCCACACACAGTATGATATCCCCACAGTACATTCCCACACACAGTATGATGTCCTCACAGTACATTCCTCCACACACAATATGATGTCCTCACAGTACATTCCCCACACACAGTATGATGTCCCCACAGTACATTCCCCACACACACAGTATGATGTCCCCACAGTACATTTCCCCACACACAGTATGATGTCCCCACAGTACATTTCCCCACACACAGTATGATGTCTCCACAGTACATTCTCCACACACAGTATAATGTCCTCACAGTAAATTCCTCCACACACAGTATGATGTCCCCACAGTACATTCCCCCACACACAGTATGATGTCCTCACAGTACATTCCCCCACACACAGTATGATGTCCCCACAGTACATTCCTCCACACACAGTATGATGTCCCCACAGTACATTCCCCCACACACAGTATGATGTCTCCACAGTACATTCCCCCACACACAGTATGATGTCTTCACAGTAAATTCCTCCACACACAGTATGATGTCCCCACAGTACATTCCTCCACACACAGTATGATCTCCCCACAGTACATTCCCCCACACACAGTATGTTGTCTCCACAGTACATTCCCCCACACACAGTATGATGTCTTCACAGTAAATTCCTCCACACACAGTATGATGTCCCCACAGTACATTCACCACACACAGTATGATGTCCCCACAGTACATTATCCACACACAGTATGATGTCTTCACAGTACATTCCCCCCACACACAGTATGATGTCCCCACAGTACATTCCCCCACACACAGTATGATGTCCCCACAGTACGTTCCCCACACACAGTATGATGTCCCCACAGTACATTCCCCCACACACAGTATGATGTCCCCACAGTACATTCCTCCACACACTCAGTATGATGTCCCCACAGTACATTCACCACACACAGTGTGATGTCTCCACAGTACATTCCCCCACATACAGTATGATGTCTTCACAATACATTTCCCACACACAGTATAATGTCTCCACAGTACATTCCCCCACACACAGTATGATGTCCCCACAGTACATTCCCCCACACAGTATGATGTCCCCACAGTACATTCCCCCACACACAGTATGATGCCCCCACAGTACATTCCCCCACACACAGTATGATGTCCCCACAGTACATCCCCCCCCACACACAGTATGATGTCCCCACAGTACATTCCCCCACACACAGTATGATGCCCCCACAGTACATTCCCCCACACAGTATGATGTCCCCACACTACATTCACCACACACAGTATGATGTCCCCACAGTACATTCCTCCACACACACAGTATGATGTCCCCACAGTACATTCACCACACACAGTATGATGTCCTCACAATACATTCCCCCACACACAGTAAGATGTCCCCACAGTACATTCCTCCACACACACAGTATGATGTCCCCACACTACATTCACCACACACAGTATGATATCTCCACAGTACATTCCCCCACACACAGTATGATGTCCCCACAGTACATTCCCCCACACAGTATGATGTCCCCACAGTACATTCCCCCACACACAGTATGATGCCCCCACAGTACATTCCCCCACACACAGTATGATGCCCCCACAGTACATCCCCCACACACAGTATAATGTCCTCACAGTACATTCCCCACACAGAGTATGATGTCCCCACAGTACATTCCTCCACACACAGTAGGATGTCCCCACAGTACATTCCCCCACATACAGTATGATGTCCCCACAGTACATTTCCCCCACACACAGTATGATGTCCCCACAGTACATTCCTCCACACACAGTATAATGTCCTCACAGTACATTCCCACACACACATTATGATGCCCCCACAGTACATTCCCCCACACACATTATGATGCCCCCACAGTACATTCTCCCACACACAGTATGATGTCCCCACAGTACATTCCCCACACACAGTATGATGTCCAAACAGTACATTCCTCCACACACAGTATGATGTCCTCACAGTACATTCCCCCACACACAGTATGATGTCCCCACAGTACATTCCTCCACACACAGTATGATGTCCCCACAGTACATTCCTCCACACACAGTATGATGTCCCCACAGTACATTCCTCACACACAGTATGATGTCCCCACAGTACATTCCCCCCACACAGTATGATGTCCTCACAGTACATTCCCCCACACACAGTATGATGTTCCCACAGTACATTCCCCCACACACAGTATGATGTCTCCACAGTACATTCCCCCACACAAAGTATGATGTCCTCACAGTACATTCCCCCACACACATTATGATGTCCTCACAGTTCATTCCCCCACACACATTATGATGCCCCCACAGTACATTCCCCCACACAGTATGATGTCCCCACACTACATTCACCACACACAGTATGATGTCCCCACAGTACATTCCCACACACACAGTATGATGTCCTCACAGTACCATCCCCCACACACATTATGATGCCCCCACAGTACATTCCCCCACACAGTATGATGTCCCCACACTACATTCACCACACACAGTATGATGTCCCCACAGTACATTCCTCCACACACACAGTATGATGTCCCCACAGTACATTCACCACACACAGTATGATGTCTCCACAGTACATTTCCCACACACAGTATGATGTCTTCACAATACATTTCCCCACACACAGTATGATGTCTTCACAATACATTTCCCACACACAGTATGATGTCTTCACAATACATTTCCCCACACACAGTATGATGTCCCCACAGTACATTCCTCCCCACACACACAGTATGATGTCCCCACAGTACATTCCTCCCCACACAGTATGATGCCCCCACAGTACATTCCCCCACACACAGTATGATGTCCCCACAGTACATTCCTCCACACACAGTATGATGTCCCCACAGTACATTCCTCCCCACACAGTATGATGTCCTCACAGTACATTCCTCCACACACACAGTATGATGCCCCCACAGTACATTCCCACACACACAGTATGATGTCCCCACAGTACATTCCCCCAACACAGTATGATGTCCTCACAGTACATTCCTCCACACACACAGTATGATGCCCCCACAGTACATTCCTCCAAACACAGTATGATGTCCCCACAGTACATTCCCCCCACACACAGTATGATGTCCCCACAGTACATTCCTCCAAATACAGTATGATGCCCCCACAGTACATTCCCACACACACAGTATGATGTCCCCACAGTACATTCCCCACACACAGTATGATGTCCTCACAGCACATTCCTCCACACACACAGTATGATGTCCCCACAGTACATTCCCACACACACAGTATGATGTCCTCACAGTACATTCCTCACACACAGTATGATGTCCTCACAGTACATTCCCCCACACACATTATGATGTCCTCACAGTACATTCCCCCACACACATTATGATGCCCACACAGTACATTCCCCCGCACAGTATGATGTCCCAACACTACATTCACCACACACAGTATGATGTCCTCACAGTACATTCCCACACACACAGTATGATGTCCCCACAGTACATTCCCCCCACACACAGTATGATGTCCCCACAGTACATTCCCCCACACACAGTATGATGTCCCCACAGTACATTCCCCCACACACAGTATGATGTCCTCACAGTACATTCCCCCACACACAGTATGATGTCCTCACAGTACATTCCCCACACACAGTATGATGTCCCCACAGTACATTCCGCCACACACAGTATGATGTCCTCACAGTACATTCCCCCACACACAGTATGATGCCCCCACAGTACATTCCCCCACACACAGTATGATGTCCCCACAGTACATTCCTCCACACACAGTATGATGTCCTCACAGTACATTCCTCCACACACAGTATGATGTCCCCACAGTACATTCCTCCACACACAGTATGATATCTCCACAGTACATTCCTCCACACACAGTATGATGTCTTCACAGTACATTTCCCCACACACAGTATGATGTCCCCACAGTACATTCCTCCACACACAGTATGATGCCGCCACAGTACATTCCTCCACACACAGTATGATGTCCCCACAGTACATTCCTCCACACACAGTATGATGTCTTCACAGTACATTTCCCCACACACAGTATGATGTCCCCACAGTACATTCCCCCACACACAGTATGATGTCCCCACAGTACATTCCCCACACACAGTATGATGTCCTCACAGTACATTCCCCACACACAGTATGATGTCTCCACAGTACTTTCCTCCACACACAGTATGATGTCCTCACAGTACATTCCTCCACACACAGTATAATGTCCTCACAGTACATTCCTCCACACACAGTATGATGTCCTCACAATACATTCCTCCACACACAGTATGATGTCTTCACAGTACATTCCTCCACACACAGTATGATGTCTCCATAGTACTTTCCTCCACACACAGTATGATGTCCTCACAGTACATTCCTCCACACACAGTATGATGTCTTCACAGTGCATTTCCCCACACACAGTATGATGTCCCCACAGTACATTCCTCCACACACACAGTATGATGGCCCCACAGTACATTCCTCCACACACAGTATGATGTCCTCACAGTACATTCCCCACACACAGTATGATGTCTTCACAATACATTTCCCACACACAGTATGATGTCTTCACAATACATTTCCCCACACACAGTATGATGCCCCCACAGTACATTCCCCCACACACAGTATGATGTCCTCACAGTACATTTCCCCACACACAGTATGATGTCCCCACAGTACATTCCCCCCACACACAGTATGATGTCCCCACAGTACATTCATTCACACACAGTATGATGTCCCCACAGTACATTCCCCCACACACAGTATGATGTCCCCCAGTACATTCCCCCCACACAGTATGATGCCCCCACAGTACATTCCTCCCACACACAGTATGATGTCCCCACAGTACATTCCTCACACACAGTATGATTCCCCACAGTACATTCCCTCACACACAGTATGATGTCCTCACAATACATTTCCCCACACACAGTATGATGTCCCCACAGTACATTCCCCCCCACACACAGTATGATGTCCTCACAATACATTTCCCCACACACACACACAGTATGATGCCCCCACAGTACATTCCTCCCCACACACAGTATGATGTCCCCACAGTACATTCCTCACACACAGTATGATTCCCCACAGTACATTCCCTCACACACAGTATGATGTCCTCACAATACATTTCCCCACACACAGTATGATGTCCCCACAGTACATTCCCCCCCACACACAGTATGATGTCCTCACAATACATTTCCCCACACACACACACAGTATGATGCCTCCACAGTACATTCCTCCCCACACACAGTATGATGTCCCCACAGTACACCCCCCTACACACAGTATGATGCCCCCACAGTACATTCCCCCACACACAGTATGATGTCCCCACAGTACATTCCCCCACACACAGTATGATGGCCCCACAATACATTCCCCCCACACACAGTATGATGTCTTCACAGTACTTCCCCCCTCACACATATGATTCCCCCACACAGAAATTTCACTTGCCGGTGTGACCTTCGCTGCTCTCTTCCTCGAGTCATGTGACCTGAAGGTTCTTTTATATTCTTCAGTTTTTACCCTGACTGAATGGTGGAGGAGGGATCTGATGGTTCCTTGCTCCCCTCGCTGTATTGAACTACACCTGTATCTTGGGAATGCCCTGATCTCCTGGGACAACTCCCGAAATGCTGGACTGTCCAGCTGGATCCTGGACATTTTGGAGGTATGCTGACGTACACCCTACTTTTTTTCATTGTGGGACCTCCTTTAAGGTAATCATCCTCCTCTCTAGAAATACTCTGTGCTGTGGTGGAACTCTATTCCTTCCACCATGTAACTCTCAGGCTGTGACCTTAAACAAGATCCACACACTCCTCTATTGCCATTCTCTATATTACTTATTCTAAGGGTTTAATACCATGATGTCCACGAGATGCTGATGAAGGTACACGGACAGGTAGGTATAGTAATGGCTATTTTTGGAGGGTCCTATAGACCTTAGATGAGTCTGACATGTTCTTACTAATGATTTGACATGATGGATCTGCCACATGCAGGCCAGTCCTAATGTTCTGACTGAGGGACACATTATTTCTTTGATGTCGCTGATCTCTGTGATATTCGGGGATCTCCATCATTGAATATGACCAACTTTCAGTGACAGCACTTAGTAAATCCATCCATTATATTCAATAGTCGCACCTCCTTCTATTTACAATAGAGCTGACTAGAAAATATCATCTAAGGATCTGCAGAAGACTAATGTTCCCTATGGGGAGGGGGTCATGGTTCATCTATCTCTCTTCTCCTTCCTGTGTATCTCAATGATTGCCTTATTATTATTTATTTATATAGCTGTGGCGCCCCTTAGGGTTCGGTCGCCACAGAGGTACTGCATCTTACCCAGAGGTGTCGTATCTCACTCTCAGGTAAGGAAGGAGTACAGCTCGGGACCCTAACACCTGCATCCAACACTACACTACTCCAGACAAGCAGGAGGGGCAAGATGCGTCTGCTTCCTGCTGAGCCCTGTTCCTGGCTGGAGTGGGGGGAACCAAAGTAGGGGGAACCATGTAGTGGGTGAGGGTGGAGGAAGTAAATCAGGGGAGCATTGGAAGAAGTGATATAAAAAGAGGGTGGAACATTCTAGGGGGAGTTGAGCCAGTCTGTCTGAGAGGAGAAGTAGCAGGAGCAGGAGCTCTGCTCAGGAGGAGGGCCTAGAGAGAGGCCTAGGACAGATTGAGGAGGAGAGGAGCAGGAGAAAGGCTCCAGGAACGTGGAAGGGATCCCAGGGGTACGGGCAGTGCTGGAGGCCACCCGTACGCCCAAATCTACCAGGAGGTGGAGGGGTCAGGTCGCACAGAGGGGACGGGTCGCTAAACTAGAGAGTTCTTCAAGTCTCAACTAGGAAACCGGAGCCTGCAGTATTTCAGGTACTGCAGCCACAAGCCACATCTGTCTCACCAAGAAGGTGGCCATAGAGGACCCAGGAGACAGAGAAGCCGTCGCCCAACAAGGTCCACGGTCACTGGATTGGGCCGCTAGGTGTGAGTTGCAGGGAGACGGCCAGAAGGAACACACAGAAGGGGGTCCCGCTATGTACTCTGGAGGTACCTGAGGGTTGGCTGAACCCCTCCCTGAGTAAGCACAGGATGACGTGGGAAGTTACCCTGGCCCTGGTAACTTGGAGTGTGAAAATCATGAGTAAAACCCTGAAGACTGCACCCCACTGTCTCTGTCAGTTATTGCTGCTGCACCATCACCCCCTGCACTACACTGCACCACGAGTGCTACTTCCATAACAGCAACATCTACACTGCCCTGGAGCTAAGCTCTACCTGTGGAGAGCTAAACCTACTCTGCTGCATTAACACCAGCTGCAGAGGATCTGCACCGCAGCGGCGGCTCCCTTTAGCCACATACCACAGGTGGCATCACAAACTGTATATAAAAACTATAAATCCCCTGTAAATAACCCCTTTTTATTGACTGCCCTGGGTCACGGACCGGGTCACCGCCACTGTGACATCTCCCCTAGCAACGACCGGCCCGGCAGCGAGTACCCCACGTCCCAGGGGGCGCGTCATAGTGTGGCGCCCCTGCGGGTTCAGTCGCCACAGAGGTACTGCATCTCACCCAGAGGTGTGGTTCTGCAGGCTGGAGCTGCGGCAGCTGGAGAAGGAGCGGCGCGCTCGGCCGGCGCGCTGTGAACGCCTGGAGGCCCGGGACAAGGCCGCAAAGGCCCAAGTCCGCCAGGCGGAGTCAGCCCACCCCAGCCCCCGCGAAGAAGGAGTCGTGGTAAAGTTTGATCTGAAGGCTGGGTGGGGCTTTATAAGAGATCCCAACTTTGCAAGGGATATCTTCGTTAAATGGCGGGATGTTGAGCCCGAGCTGGAAGAGGGCCACCCCGACCGGAATCTCTACCCCGGTGACAAGGTCACCTACACACGTCACCACGGGGAACGCGGGTGGTACGCCCTACATGTGTACCGCATCATCGAGGACACACCGCCGCAGGACATACCGTATAACTCGGCTGGGTCAGGTAAAAATCAGACGTACCCCAGGCGGGGACCCCACTACTAGGCCAATAGTTGGGACTAACTGTAAATAGCCACCTGTGTGGGTGCAATAGTTAAAGTTGAAAATAATGTTTTTGAGTGTATGTTTCCATCATTACCCGTCAGGGTATACAGGCTGGGGACTGTGAATAGCCGGACATTGACGTTATAAATAGTTTAGCACTTCTTAAAGTGCACCCTATTGGTTTTATATTCACAACCATGACCTCAGAAGAAAAACCCGTTTGGCGTGGCGGAAGACGTGGTCCACTACAGGATCATCTATGCCCTGCAGCCACGCCCAGGGCCTACGTTGAGGGTTTGCGGACGGGTCCCTCATGCTGCTACTTGTTGCACCAGTTTGTGAAGTAAAATGGACACCCGGTTACAGCATGAACTGTAACCTGTTACAAGGAACGTATGAAAAGTGTTTTATAAAGTTTTGATAAATATAATCTGCAACGTTAAAGTGATGTGCCTCCCAGAAAGAGAAGATAGTTTTTATTATCTTATATGCGAATGCATTCTTAAAATTTTTGCATGTCAATATATCCCTGTTTTGCTTTGTTCCAGCCCGCGGACGTGCTGTGTTTTACCAGGGGGGAGTGTGGCGCCCCTGAGGGTTCAGTCGCCACAGAGGTACTGCACCTCACCCAGAGGTGTGGTGTCTCCTCTCAGGTAAGGAGGGAGTGCTGCCCGGAACCCCAAACACCTGCATACAACACTACACTACCCCAGGCCGGCTGGAAGGGCAAGACGCAGTGTATGTTCCTGCTGAGCCCTGACCCTGGCTGGAGTGGGGGGAACCCAGAGGTAGGGGGAACCAGTAGTGGGTGTGGGTGGAGGAAGTTGTTAGGAGGAGCACTTTGGTAGGAGTATATATAGGGAAGCCATCTTAGGGTGGCAGGTCTGGAGAGAGGAGAGCAGTTCAGAAGAACAGTCCGGGAGCAGAGTCTCATTAGGCGCTCTGCTCCACAAGTAGGGCCAAGTCTGGAGGCCCAGGAGGGGAGCAGGGAGTAGGCTCCGTTCTGTACAAAGGGATCCTAGGGGGCGAGTGCAGGACGGCACACGTACGCCCCGAATCTGTCAGAAGACAGAGGGATCATAAGCCGCATTCTAATCTCCGTGAGGATCAAGCAGGTCTGTGAACTCTAACATACTGGAGGGACTTCAGAGCACCCGAGCAGGATTGAGAGTGGGCACCGCAGGGCAGGAGGGAGAAGGACCCAGCGTGAAGTCGGTCTAGAGAGGAACACGAGAAAGTGGGGTTCTGTCAGGCATTCCTAAATACCCTGAGGAAGAGCTGAACCCCGGCCTGGTGAACGCAGCGCGACGCGGGAGGCTGTAAACTGACAGTGCCCCCTGAGGAACTAAAGAACTGTGAGTAAAGACACGGATGACTGCACCGCACCGCCTCTGTCCAATTATTTAGTCTGCACCATCTTTCCCCCTGCACTACAATGCCCAGCGCAACTTCCACTCACTACACTGCTCTGGAGCAGGCTCTACCTGTGGAGAGCCACACCATCCCTGCTGCCGTAACACCAGCTCCAGAGGTCTGCTCCGCAGCGGCGGCACCCCTTGGCCGCATTCCACAGGTGGTGTCACGAACAATCCCAAAAACCCCATATAAAAAACATCCCCCTTTTGCACTGACCGCCCTGGGTCAGGGACCGGGCCAGCCACCGTGATATTCCCCCAACCGGCATCCAGAGGCCCGGCTGCCGAGTACCCCACGGCACTGGGGGCGCGTCAGTAGCATGAGACGGACTCTACAACCCACAGAAGTTGCTCAGGTAGTGCAGCTCATCCAGGATGGCACATCAATGCGAGCTGTGGCAAGAAGGTTTGCTGTGTCGGTCAGTGTAGTGTCCAGAGGCTGGAGGCGCTACCAGGAGACAGGCCAGTACACCAGGAGACGTGGAGGGGGCCGTAGGAGGGCAACAACCCAGCAGCAGGACCGCTACCTCCGCCTTTGTGCAAGGAGGAACAGGAGTAGCACTGCCAGAGCCCTGCAAAATGACCTCCAGCAGACCACAAATGTGCATGTGTCTGTGCAAATGGTTACAAACCGACTCCATGAGGGTGGTATGAGGTCCCGACGTCCACAGATGGGGGTTGTGCTCACAGCCCAACACCGTGCAGGACGCTTTGCATTTGCCACAGAACACCAGGATTGGCAAAGTCGCCACTGGCGCCCTGTGCTCTTCACAGATGGAAGCAGGTTCACACTGAGCACATGTGACAGACGTGACAGAGTCTGGAGACGCCGTGGAGAACGATCTGCTGCCTGCAACATCCTTCAGCATGACCGGTTTGGCAGTGGGTCAGTAATGGTGTGGGGTGGCATTTCTTTGGAGGGCCACACAGCCCTCCATGTGCTCGCCAGAGGTAGCCTGACTGCCATTAGGTACTGAGATGAGATCCTCAGACCCCTTGTGAGACCATATGCTGGTGCGGTTGGCCCTGGGTTCCTCCTAATGCAGGACAATGCCAGACCTCATGTGGCTGGAGTGTGTCAGCAGTTCCTGCAAGATGAAGGCATTGAAGCTATGGACTGGCCCGCCCGTTCCCCAGACCTGAATCTGATTGAGCACATCTGGGTCATCATGTCTCGCTCCATCCACCAACGTCACGTTGCACCAGACTGTTCATGAGTTGGCGGATGCTTTAGTTCAGGTCTGGGAGGAGATCCCACAGGAGACCATCCACAACCTCATCAGGAGCATGCCCAGGCGTTGTAGGGAGGTCATACAGGCCCGTGGAGGCCACACACATTACTGAGCCTCATCAGGAGCATGCCCAGGCGTTGTAGGGAGGTCATACAGGCACGTGGAGGCCACACACAATACTCAGCCTCATCAGGAGCATGCCCAGGCGTTGTAGGGAGGTCATACAGGCACGTGGAAGCCACACACAATACTCAGCCTCATCAGGAGCATGCCCAGGCGTTGTAGGGAGGTCATACAGGCACGTGGAGGCCACACACAATACTGAGCCTCATCAGGAGCTTGCCCAGGCGTTGTAGGGAGGTCATACAGGCACGTGGAGGCCACACACAATACTCAGCCTCATCAGGAGCATGCCCAGGCGTTGTAGGGAGGTCATACAGGCACGTGGAAGCCACACACAATACTCAGCCTCATCAGGAGCATGCCCAGGCGTTGTAGGGAGGTCATACAGGCACGTGGAGGCCACACACAATACTGAGCCTCATCAGGAGCTTGCCCAGGCGTTGTAGGGAGGTCATACAGGCACGTGGAGGCCACACACAATACTGAGACTCATTTTGACTTGTTTTAAGGACATTACATCAAAGTTGGATCAGCCTGTAGTGTGTTTTTCCACTTTAATTTTGGGGGTGACTCCAAATCCAGGCCTCCATTGGTTAATAAATGTGATTTCCATTGATGATTTTTGTGTGATTTTGTTGTCAGCACATTCAACTTTGTACAGAACAAAGTATTCAATGAGAATATTTCATTCATTCAGATCTAGGATGGGTTATTTCAGTGTTCCCTTTATTTTTTTGAGCAGTGTATATTTTTGTTTAAAGAACACAATAGAAAAAAAAATACAAAACAAATAAATTAGATAAAAGGTAGTTCTTGCTGGAAGTCTATTCAGTCTATTCAGACTTTGCAGCACTGGAGCTTTTCCAAGGAAACTTTTGGATGTCAAAAAGTGAAGAACAAATAATGATCCCATTGTTTAATTCTTGACTATTAATGGAACCAGAAACTAAACATGGATAATAAATATTTGCCTTTCTCTCCTCTCAGATTCAGCGCCTGCATGTGACAAATGCTCATTCATTTGGCCAAAAAAAGTAAAACTTTGAAACAACAGAAACAAAAAAAAGTAAAATGTATCAGAAGTTTTCATGATCTTATCTCACCTGCAGCACTCACTGTTAGTTATGGACCAAACACCAAAGCTTTGAGCTGATGTGAAGACGCAGACACGATGTAGATACAAATCTGCTAATTACGAGAACTTGTCTTCTGCCAACACTTAATCCAAATACTGCAGCCATAACACCCAAGAACCACTTAGAAGATGATTCCGTAGACTAGATAATTGAATAGCCATCATCGCTCTTACACCTTTTATCACTAGGTAATTAGATTTAATCTTGACTTTAGGATTGTCTATATTAAGCAATGTGTTCTTTTTTAGGGATACCTAAATCAAGTACTGTCTAATCTGAGTATCACCTTTAAAGGGACCTGTCACGTTGAATATGATGTCTGCTGGCAATAAGTTATAAATCAGGAGGACATCCGCAGGCTGATATAATTTTGTGAGACAATATTCAGTATAACTAGCAATTAATACAAATCCCTGGTTATTCTGCTGGGTGTAGGAGTCAAGTGGGTGATCTTAAACAGTGATTGACAGATAACAATAATATATTAAGATCGCCTATTGGACTCCTAATCTGAGAATGAGCAGAGATTTAAATTAACAAATTGCAAGTTATTCTTTTTTTTTCCCCCACAATACTATATATCCATCTCTTCAGCTCCTCTTGTTCTATAACATACTGTCTTCAGATGACAGGTTCCCCTTAACTAGTAGGGCTGTCTGCGATGAGCATCATCTTGATCTGTAGGACAATTTACATTTGAATTTTATATTAACACGATCATTACAATATTTGGGCTATCTTCAGCTGTGGACCATTATAACTTTCTCCATTGATTCTCTCCACTAATTTGGTTGCTACATTGAGTATCATCTGAACTGGTAGGGTCTTTACTCTAAGTATCATCCCAATTGATATGATGCCTAGACAGAGTTTCACCTTGACCAGTATGGTCTCTATATTGAGTATTATCTGGACTGGTAGGGTCCCTACTTTTGAGTTAAAAGATAACCACTGTGCTACACCGCCATATAGTCACAAAGAAGAAAAGGGTGGAGTTCATCCCACTTCCCACCAACTTCAAGAGAAAGAACCTGGTGTAGAAATGCCGGCAGATTGTTCTTTATCGTTATTGGTGATATCTCTGAAAAAAATCCTCAGGTTTCTGTGAAAATAATTTTTGATCCTGATGACTTCTTGGAACTAGTAAGCAACAAACATATAGTTGATGAAAAAAAAAAAAAAAAAAAAATAGTGTAAATCCACCAAATTGCTTACTGGAGTAACAAATGTTCCTTAAATTATACTCACAAACAATAACAAAAATAAACTTAAACAAAAACATATGGCGCCAGTTCATAAAAATGCTGATTGATAAGCTCGACCCAAGGTTTCGCCCACAATTTTGTCTCCTTCTGGAGAATTCATGCCCCAGAAGAAGCCAAAATTGTGGGCGAAATCCTGGGCCAAGCTTATTAAACAGCATTGACATGTGGCGGCTAATTATGTTTTATTGAAGCACCTTTTTTTCATTCATGCTTGTAAGTACCGTGTAACTTAATAAACATTTGTTACTCCTGTATGCAATTTGGTGGATTTGCACTATGTTCTGTTCATTAACTAGATGTTCGCTGCTTGCTTGCTCCAAGTCTTAATCAGGATCCAAAGTTGTTTGCACAGAGAGCTGAGGATTTCTTCCGGAATATCACCAGCAGCGACATATAACAATGTGTACAGAAAAAACTGACGGAACTTCCAATACAAGAAATAGGTGTGAACAAGTGCTTACTAGGAGGAGCTACCTCCATATACAATTAACCAACAAAGTAGCACCCTGTAACGCTTAGTATATAATTATGAAGTATGAAATATGAATAGCATTACTGCTGTAGAAAATAGAAAGTAGAAATAAATTATTCGCTAAGATTTCTCATTTATTTCTATATTCCACAGCCGTAATGCTATTCATATTTCATATTTACATGCGCTAAAATGTCTCATTTATTTCTATTTTCTACAGCAGTAATGCTATTCATATTTCATACTTCATAATTATATACTAAGCGTTACAGGGTGCTACTTTGTTTGTTAATATGACAATGTGTAGACATTTCTACATCAGTTGTTTTCCCCTGAACTATAAGCTGGTGATGAATAGGAAGCAATCCATCGTTGTCTTCTCTGTGAATATACCTTGTTGTAGCACAATGATTTCCTTTTAAACTTGTTTACTTGTTGCTGTCATTGGATTATTTGTCCCCTTTTTGAAACAGCTGTTGCTCTGCTGAACTGTGACACGGATTGATACGGCTCTACATAGATGCTATGCTCTACATTGAGCATCTTCTCAACTGGTAGGGTCTTTTCACTAAGTGTAATCTTGACTGATTGGTTGCCTATATTAAGTATCTTCTTGACCGGAAGAACTTTATACTTACCGTATTTTTCGGACTATAAGACGCACCGGACCATAAGATGCACCTAGGTTTTAGAGGAGGAAAATAAAAAAATAAAAATTTAAGCCAAAAATGTGGTCATGATGCACTTTTAAGGGGGAGAGGGGTCTTCTGCTGACACTGGTATAGGGGTAATGTCCCTCAATTCTGACAATATCCCCCATCCTGGTATATATGCCGTCCCCCTTCCTTTTATACGTGGTCCCCATACCCATCCTGGTATGCCTGGCATCCCTCCATCCTGGTATGCATGGCATCCCTCATCCTTATCCTGGTATGCATGGCATCCCTCATCCCTGTCCTAGTATGCATGGTACCCCTCATCCCTATCCTGGTATGCATGGTACCCCTCATCCCTATCCTGGTATGCATGGTACCCCTCATCCCTATCCTGGTATGCATGGCACCCATCATCCCTGTCCTGGTATGCATGGCACCCCTCATCCCTATCCTGGTATGCATGGCACCCCTCATTCCTATCCTAGTATGCATGGTACCCCTCATCCCTATCCTGGTATGCATGGCACCCATCATCCCTGTCCTGGTATGCATGGCACCCATCATCCCTGTCCTGGTATGCATGGCACCCCTCATCCCTATCCTGGTATGCATGGCACCCCTCATTCCTGTCCTGGTATGCATGGCACCCCTCATCCCTGTCCTGGTATGCATGGCTCCCCTAATCCCTATCCTGGTATGCATGGCACCCCTAATCACTGTCCTGGTATGCATGGCACCCCTAATCCCTGTCCTAGTATGCATGGTCCCCCTAATCCCCATCATGCTGCACATTAAAAAAAAAAAACACTCCTACTCACCTTTCTTCTCTCCTCCAGCGCTGCGTCTGGTCTGCCTGCACTGATCTCTCCATGTGAGCCGAGCATGACGTCACTGCCATGCGCGGCTCACAAGGAGAGATCAGCTGCCGGAAGTCACTGCTCCCCACGCAGGGACTGTGTGCGCGGGGAGCAGTGACTTCACTCTCCTTCATAGCCGGCACACAGCGGAACCGCGCTGTGGCTCCTGCTGCTGCCGGCTATCTTGTGTGCCCACTCATTAAAGGGCATGAATATTTACCCCCTCCCCACGCCCATGGGCGTGGAGAGAGGTTGAATATTCATGCCTTTTAACAGCGGGCACAGGAGATAGCCGGCAGCAGCAGGAGCCGCAGCGCGGCTACACTGTATACCGCTATTAAGAAGCATGAATATTCAGTGCTCCCCACACCCCATGGGCATGGGGAGTAGTGAATATTCATTTTCTTTAGCAGCGGGGACAGTGTAGGCTGCAGTAGGCAGCTGCTGCCTCCTGTGCCCCGCTCCTCCACCGATACCGCTCCCCCCACACCACACATAAATATACACCCCCCCAACATTCGGACTATAAGACGCACTCCCCATTTTCCTCCAAAATTTTGGAGGAAAAAAGTGCGTCTTATAGTCCGAAAAATACGGTAAGTATCATCTTGACTAGAAATACTGTCTACAGCTCAACCCCTAGGGTCTCTACAATGAGAATCTTATCAACTGGTAGGGTCTCTTTAGACTAAGTATCATTTTTACTGAACAAGAGCCTACATTGAGTATCTTCTTGAGTGGTGGAACGTTCTTCATTGATTAGCATTTTGGGTGGCCTTACTATTTACAGCTAGAGTTTCATCATGACCGGTATGTTTTCTACATTGAGAAGAACTTCTTGACTGGTGGGGCACTCTACATTGACCATCATCTATTAGGGTCTTTACAGTGAATATAATCTTGACTAGTTTGGATTCTACATTAAGTACTATCTTGATTTAGAAGGTCTTTAGCATCGAGTATCATATTGATTGGTAGGGTCTTTGCATTGGGTATCATCTTGACTATTAGGTTCTCTAAATTAAGTATTATCTTGACTTTTAAGATCTCTACTTTGAGCATCATCTAATCTAGTAAAACCCTTTTCATTGAGTTTCCAGTTTATTATAAGGTTCAGTATGTTTTGCATCATCTTGCCTTGTAAGGCTGTCTACACTGAGTATCATCTTGACTAGTAAGGTTCTTTTCATTAAATATCCAGTTGATTATCGTTACGTTGAGTATTGTCTCGACTGGTTGGGTCTCCCTGTTGACTATTATCTTGACTGGTAGGGATATCTGCTGTATATTGAATAATGAACATCACGTTTCATTGTGTCGGGGAGACTTATCTACTTTGAGATTGACCTGAGACGTAGCACTATCACCACTGGCATTGATCTTCAGGAACCGTTAAGACTGCCTGAACTACATGTGAACCTAAAAAAAAAAAAATCTCTTTGTTTTTGAAAGAAGAAAAATAATTTATTGCAGGATGTTTTATACCAAATTAACTTGTGGATAAATTGTTTTTCATTAGAAAAGAAAAAAAAAATATGAAAAGTTAGAAAAACTACAGTACAACTGAATTCCCACATTACATCTCCATGTACAATAGGTCGTCTTTGGAATGCTTCTTGTTCTTGTTTTTGGTCTTCATCACCATTCGTCATATGTCTCTAGTGATACAATGTCCTCCCTTGTTGAATGCTTGACTCATTGTCCACAGTTATGTGACCATATTGGCCACGCTATATAAGATTGCTACTCTGTAATGGCAAACTCACTATTGCGTTGGAAATCGCAGTGATCGTCCCGGATCCCTTAGAGTTTTTGTGTAGACTCACGATGTCCATGCTTGTCTGCTGCGGTCGATGCTTTCTGAAGATACTTTTCATGGTGGACTGGAAGTTGTTGGTGACGAAACAGTAAACTATTGGGTCCATACAACTATTTAGGCTGCTCAGAGTCACTGTGACATGGTAGACAATAAGTATAACATCCCGAGGCATGGATAGACTGGCACAGAAGACTACTTGGCTAACATGTATGGGTGTGAAGCACACCGTGAATATGATAAGCACGGTAATGAGAAGCTGGACCGCCTTCATGCGCCTCTCCCGGCTTTGGTTCATGAGGGTCGACCTGGACAGGGCCCACATGATTCTTAGGGTGTAGAAAGTGATGATGACAAGCGGTACAAAGTATTCGAAGACAGTCAGAGTAAAGAGCTGAAATAGGCAACATGATTCGTGACTGATGGTAGCGGTCAAGATGGTGAAGGTCACCACAACAGCAAATATCCATATAATAATGCATATGCACTTGGCGTAGTTGGGACTCCTCCACCTGCGTGAAGCCTCAACCTGCACGATGGCCATATAGCGATCGACACATATACACGTCAGGAACAGTATACTACAATACATGTTCACAAAGTAGGTGAAGCTGTGGACAAATGAACAGGCCGGACAAGCCTTGGCGCTGTAGTACATGATGATACGGGTCGGCATAGAGAGACCCACCAGGAGGTCGGTCACTATCAGGTTGATGGTGTAGATGACTGATGTGGTCTTGGCTTTGGTTCGGAAGCAAAACACATAAATGGCCAAACTGTTTAATATTATCCCCACGAGGAATATAAGGGTGTTAATGATCAGCAGGGCCACCCAGAGTCGGTAAAATCTGTTGTGTAATGTCTCGTCCAAGTCTGCCAGTTGGTTCATTTTGGGTTTCTGTGTATATGCAAGAGAGGTGTTGAATCCTTGGTTGGCCGTTGTGCCGTTGGGCTCCCCTTTCTGGCTCAGTAGGCACTCCATGGTCAGTCACCAAACCAACCTAAAGAGAAAATGGGAGAAGTGTTAAGATGGGTTACCTCTGCATCCTCAGTATTTACCATAAATATACTTTTGCATGGGGTGTTGGGTTCTTCCACCACCCTGAATATTTTGATATGTGAATCCCCAATTAGGAGGCTGAGGACAAAGCTGCCAAAAATATCAAAACTCCTGACCCCCTAAAATCTCAGAAACTGGCAAAGTAAGTACTGGTTCAGCAACCATGGTCGCTCATTTTGGACTAAGAAGCTTTGTAATTTTTTAAAAATATTTTCTACTTATAAGCCACATCTTCTCTCCTTGTATCCTGAATTCATCATCCACTCTGAAAAACTCCCTGAGAGATCAGATTACGGCTGCCTTTTGACATCTATGAAGAGGTGAGTGGGAGGAGGAGAGGGGTGAAGGAGACAGGCTTACAAAAAAGCTGCAGCACGGTCTGCCTGTGTCTAACTGTTTATTTCACCACAGAGCTGGATTCACAGGTACACTGCTCCACTATATAATGTCCTCCATGCTGCTGCTGCTTCTGATTATTGTGCTACATAGAGACAGGAAAGAAGGAATCCCTCATGACAGTGTGTGCCGTGTATGGGAGACATCATAGCAGCTAGTCTACACCCACTAGCTCAGAGACAACTGAACAGTAGAGATAGTCTGTTTTTCCCCATGTACAGTACAGGATTTATACATTTCAGAAGAAGAAGCAGTCAGGTCTATGGACAGTAAGGGAACATACCCTGTGAGATCGAAAAGGAGAGGATGCAGTCAGCAGGGCTTCGTTATTGCACATACAATAAGTTGCTGAAGTCGAAGTTAGGCGGCAAAGACCAGCACCATGGAACCGTCATCAAGACAACAAGAGGGTCCCAATCGAGGACTGTGTGTACCTGCAAGCAAAAACGGTAAATACTGTAACTATTACAACATATATTCTTCTACTTAGTGGCAGTATTACAGTAGTTATATTCTTGTACATAGGGGCAGTATTATAGTAGTTATATTCCTGTACATAGGGGCAGTATTATAGTAGTTATATTCCTGTACATAGGAGCAGTATTATAGTAGTTATATTCCTGTACATAGGGGCAGTATTATAGTAGTTATATTCCTGTACATAGGGGCAGTATTATAGTAGTTATATTCTTGTACATAGGAGCAGTATTATAGTAGTTATATTCTTGTACATAGGGGCAGTATTATAGTAGCTATATTCTTGTACATAGGGGCAGTATTATAGTAGCTATATTCTTGTACATAGGGAGCAGTATTATAGTAATTATATTCCTGTACATAGGGGCAGTATTATAGTAGTTATATTCTTGTACATAGGAGCAGTATTATAGTAGTTATATTCTTGTACATAGGGGCAGTATTATAGTAGCTATATTCTTGTACATAGGGGCAGTATTATAGTAGCTATATTCTTGTACATAGGGGGCAGTATTTTAGTAGTTATATTCTTGTACATAGGAGCAGTATTATAGTAGTTATATTCTTGTACATAGGGAGCAGTATTATAGTAGTTATATTCCTGTACATAGGGGCAGTATTATAGTAGTTATATTCTTGTACATAGGAGCAGTATTATAGTAGTTATATTCTTGTACATAGGGGCAGTATTATAGTAGCTATATTCTTGTACATAGGGGCAGTATTATAGTAGCTATATTCTTGTACATAGGGGGCAGTATTTTAGTAGTTATATTCTTGTACATAGGGGCAGTATTATAGTAGTTATATTCTTGTACATAGGGGCAGTATTATAGTAGTTATATTCCTGTACATAGGGGCAGTATTATAGTAGTTATATTCCTGTACATAGGAGCAGTATTATAGTAGTTATATTCCTGTACATAGGGGCAGTATTATAGTAGTTATATTCTTGTACATAGGAGCAGTATTATAGTAGTTATATTCTTGTACATAGGGAGCAGTATTATAGTAGTTATATTCCTGTACATAGGGGCAGTATTATAGTAGTTATATTCTTGTACATAGGAGCAGTATTATAGTAGTTATATTCTTGTACATAGGGGCAGTATTATAGTAGCTATATTCTTGTACATAGGGGCAGTATTATAGTAGCTATATTCTTGTACATAGGGGGCAGTATTTTAGTAGTTATATTCTTGTACATAGGGGGCAGTATTATAGTAGTTATATTCTTGTACATAGGAGGCAGTATTATAGTAGTTATATTCTTGTACATAGGAGCAGTATTATAGTAGCTATATTCTTGTACATAGGGGACAGTATTATAGTAGTTATATTCTTGTACATAGGAGCAGTATTATAGTAGTTATATTCTTGTACATAGAGGCAGTATTATAGTAGTTATATTCTTGTACATAGGGGGCAGTATTATAGTAGTTATATTCTTGTACATAGGGGACAGTATTATAGTAGATATATTCTTGTACATAGGAGCAGTATTATAGTAGTTATATTCTTGTACATAGGGGACAGTATTATAGTAGTTATATTCTTGTACATAGGGAGCAGTATTATAGTAGCTATATTCTTGTACATAGGGGACAGTATTATAGTAGTTATATTCTTGTACATAGGAGCAGTATTATAGTAGCTATATTCTTGTACATAGGGGACAGTATTATAGTAGATATATTCTTGTACATAGGGGCAGTATTATAGTAGATATATTCTTGTACATAGGGGCAGTATTATAGTAGTTATATTCTTGTACATAGCATTATTATAGTAGTTATATTCTTGTACATAGGAGCAGTATTATAGTAGTTATATTCTTGTACATAGGAGCAGTATTATAGTAGTTATATTCTTGTACATAGGGGCAGTATTATAGTAGCTATATTCTTGTACATAGGGGCAGTATTATAGTAGCTATATTCTTGTACATAGGGAGCAGTATTATAGTAATTATATTCCTGTACATAGGGGCAGTATTATAGTAGTTATATTCTTGTACATAGGAGCAGTATTATAGTAGTTATATTCTTGTACATAGGGGCAGTATTATAGTAGCTATATTCTTGTACATAGGGGCAGTATTATAGTAGCTATATTCTTGTACATAGGGGGCAGTATTTTAGTAGTTATATTCTTGTACATAGGAGCAGTATTATAGTAGTTATATTCTTGTACATAGGGAGCAGTATTATAGTAGTTATATTCCTGTACATAGGGGCAGTATTATAGTAGTTATATTCTTGTACATAGGAGCAGTATTATAGTAGTTATATTCTTGTACATAGGGGCAGTATTATAGTAGCTATATTCTTGTACATAGGGGCAGTATTATAGTAGCTATATTCTTGTACATAGGGGGCAGTATTTTAGTAGTTATATTCTTGTACATAGGGGCAGTATTATAGTAGTTATATTCTTGTACATAGGGGCAGTATTATAGTAGTTATATTCCTGTACATAGGGGCAGTATTATAGTAGTTATATTCCTGTACATAGGAGCAGTATTATAGTAGTTATATTCCTGTACATAGGGGCAGTATTATAGTAGTTATATTCTTGTACATAGGAGCAGTATTATAGTAGTTATATTCTTGTACATAGGGAGCAGTATTATAGTAGTTATATTCCTGTACATAGGGGCAGTATTATAGTAGTTATATTCTTGTACATAGGAGCAGTATTATAGTAGTTATATTCTTGTACATAGGGGCAGTATTATAGTAGCTATATTCTTGTACATAGGGGCAGTATTATAGTAGCTATATTCTTGTACATAGGGGGCAGTATTTTAGTAGTTATATTCTTGTACATAGGGGGCAGTATTATAGTAGTTATATTCTTGTACATAGGAGGCAGTATTATAGTAGTTATATTCTTGTACATAGGAGCAGTATTATAGTAGCTATATTCTTGTACATAGGGGACAGTATTATAGTAGTTATATTCTTGTACATAGGAGCAGTATTATAGTAGTTATATTCTTGTACATAGAGGCAGTATTATAGTAGTTATATTCTTGTACATAGGGGGCAGTATTATAGTAGTTATATTCTTGTACATAGGGGACAGTATTATAGTAGATATATTCTTGTACATAGGAGCAGTATTATAGTAGTTATATTCTTGTACATAGGGGACAGTATTATAGTAGTTATATTCTTGTACATAGGGAGCAGTATTATAGTAGCTATATTCTTGTACATAGGGGACAGTATTATAGTAGTTATATTCTTGTACATAGGAGCAGTATTATAGTAGCTATATTCTTGTACATAGGGGACAGTATTATAGTAGATATATTCTTGTACATAGGGGCAGTATTATAGTAGATATATTCTTGTACATAGGGGCAGTATTATAGTAGTTATATTCTTGTACATAGCATTATTATAGTAGTTATATTCTTGTACATAGGAGCAGTATTATAGTAGTTATATTCTTGTACATAGGAGCAGCATTATAGTAGTTATATTCTTGTACATAGGAGTAGTATTATAGTAGTTATATTCTTGTACATGGGGGGCAGTATTATAGTAGTTATATTCTTGTACATAGGAGCAGTATTATAGTAGTTATATTCCTGTACATAGGAGCAGTATTATAGTAGTTATATTCTTGTACATAGGGGGCAGTATTATAGTAGTTATATTCTTGTACATAGGGGGCAGTATTATAGTAGTTATATTCTTGTACATAGGAGCAGTCTTATAGTAGTTATATTCTTGTACATAGGAGCAGTATTATAGTAGTTATATTCTTGTACATAGGAGCAGTATTATAGTAGTTATATTCTTGTATATAGGAGCAGTATTATAGTAGTTATATTCTTGTACATAGGAGCAGTATTATAGTAGTTATATTCTTGTACATAGGAGCAGTATTATAGTAGTTATATTCTTGTACATAGGAGCAGTATTATAGTAGTTATATTCTTGTACATAGGAGCAGTATTATAGTAGTTATATTCTTGTACATAGGAGTAGTATTATAGTGGTTATATTCTTGTACATAGGGGCAGTATTATAGTAGTTATATTCTTGTACATAGGAGCAGTATTATAGTAGTTATATTCTTGTACATAGGGGCAGTATTATAGTAGCTATATTCTTGTACATAGGGGCAGTATTATAGTAGCTATATTCTTGTACATAGGGAGCAGTATTATAGTAATTATATTCCTGTACATAGGGGCAGTATTATAGTAGTTATATTCTTGTACATAGGAGCAGTATTATAGTAGTTATATTCTTGTACATAGGGGCAGTATTATAGTAGCTATATTCTTGTACATAGGGGCAGTATTATAGTAGCTATATTCTTGTACATAGGGGGCAGTATTTTAGTAGTTATATTCTTGTACATAGGAGCAGTATTATAGTAGTTATATTCTTGTACATAGGGGCAGTATTATAGTAGTTATATTCCTGTACATAGGGGCAGTATTATAGTAGTTATATTCCTGTACATAGGAGCAGTATTATAGTAGTTATATTCCTGTACATAGGGGCAGTATTATAGTAGTTATATTCTTGTACATAGGAGCAGTATTATAGTAGTTATATTCTTGTACATAGGGAGCAGTATTATAGTAGTTATATTCCTGTACATAGGGGCAGTATTATAGTAGTTATATTCTTGTACATAGGAGCAGTATTATAGTAGTTATATTCTTGTACATAGGGGCAGTATTATAGTAGCTATATTCTTGTACATAGGGGCAGTATTATAGTAGCTATATTCTTGTACATAGGGGGCAGTATTTTAGTAGTTATATTCTTGTACATAGGGGGCAGTATTATAGTAGTTATATTCTTGTACATAGGAGGCAGTATTATAGTAGTTATATTCTTGTACATAGGAGCAGTATTATAGTAGCTATATTCTTGTACATAGGGGACAGTATTATAGTAGTTATATTCTTGTACATAGGAGCAGTATTATAGTAGTTATATTCTTGTACATAGAGGCAGTATTATAGTAGTTATATTCTTGTACATAGGGGGCAGTATTATAGTAGTTATATTCTTGTACATAGGGGACAGTATTATAGTAGATATATTCTTGTACATAGGAGCAGTATTATAGTAGTTATATTCTTGTACATAGGGGACAGTATTATAGTAGTTATATTCTTGTACATAGGGAGCAGTATTATAGTAGCTATATTCTTGTACATAGGGGACAGTATTATAGTAGTTATATTCTTGTACATAGGAGCAGTATTATAGTAGCTATATTCTTGTACATAGGGGACAGTATTATAGTAGATATATTCTTGTACATAGGGGCAGTATTATAGTAGATATATTCTTGTACATAGGGGCAGTATTATAGTAGTTATATTCTTGTACATAGCATTATTATAGTAGTTATATTCTTGTACATAGGAGCAGTATTATAGTAGTTATATTCTTGTACATAGGAGCAGTATTATAGTAGTTATATTCTTGTACATAGGGGCAGTATTATAGTAGCTATATTCTTGTACATAGGGGCAGTATTATAGTAGCTATATTCTTGTACATAGGGAGCAGTATTATAGTAATTATATTCCTGTACATAGGGGCAGTATTATAGTAGTTATATTCTTGTACATAGGAGCAGTATTATAGTAGTTATATTCTTGTACATAGGGGCAGTATTATAGTAGCTATATTCTTGTACATAGGGGCAGTATTATAGTAGCTATATTCTTGTACATAGGGGGCAGTATTTTAGTAGTTATATTCTTGTACATAGGAGCAGTATTATAGTAGTTATATTCTTGTACATAGGGAGCAGTATTATAGTAGTTATATTCCTGTACATAGGGGCAGTATTATAGTAGTTATATTCTTGTACATAGGAGCAGTATTATAGTAGTTATATTCTTGTACATAGGGGCAGTATTATAGTAGCTATATTCTTGTACATAGGGGCAGTATTATAGTAGCTATATTCTTGTACATAGGGGGCAGTATTTTAGTAGTTATATTCTTGTACATAGGGGCAGTATTATAGTAGTTATATTCTTGTACATAGGGGCAGTATTATAGTAGTTATATTCCTGTACATAGGGGCAGTATTATAGTAGTTATATTCCTGTACATAGGAGCAGTATTATAGTAGTTATATTCCTGTACATAGGGGCAGTATTATAGTAGTTATATTCTTGTACATAGGAGCAGTATTATAGTAGTTATATTCTTGTACATAGGGAGCAGTATTATAGTAGTTATATTCCTGTACATAGGGGCAGTATTATAGTAGTTATATTCTTGTACATAGGAGCAGTATTATAGTAGTTATATTCTTGTACATAGGGGCAGTATTATAGTAGCTATATTCTTGTACATAGGGGCAGTATTATAGTAGCTATATTCTTGTACATAGGGGGCAGTATTTTAGTAGTTATATTCTTGTACATAGGGGGCAGTATTATAGTAGTTATATTCTTGTACATAGGAGGCAGTATTATAGTAGTTATATTCTTGTACATAGGAGCAGTATTATAGTAGCTATATTCTTGTACATAGGGGACAGTATTATAGTAGTTATATTCTTGTACATAGGAGCAGTATTATAGTAGTTATATTCTTGTACATAGAGGCAGTATTATAGTAGTTATATTCTTGTACATAGGGGGCAGTATTATAGTAGTTATATTCTTGTACATAGGGGACAGTATTATAGTAGATATATTCTTGTACATAGGAGCAGTATTATAGTAGTTATATTCTTGTACATAGGGGACAGTATTATAGTAGTTATATTCTTGTACATAGGGAGCAGTATTATAGTAGCTATATTCTTGTACATAGGGGACAGTATTATAGTAGTTATATTCTTGTACATAGGGAGCAGTATTATAGTAGTTATATTCTTGTACATAGGAGCAGTATTATAGTAGTTATATTCTTGTACATAGGAGCAGTATTATAGTAGTTATATTCTTGTACATAGGAGCAGTATTATAGTAGTTATATTCTTGTACATAGGAGTAGTATTATAGTGGTTATATTCTTGTACATAGGGGCAGTATTATAGTAGTTATATTCTTGTACATAGGAGCAGTATTATAGTAGTTATATTCTTGTATACAGCTGTTGCAGCAATTTCATTTTGGAATATTTTCTATCTTGTTGGTATTATTATCAGCTCTCTTATTTCTCCCCAAACTTGTTTGCTCGCTCTATAAAACGGTAAACTCTTGCGAGTCACCTTCTTCATATATCTGACAATATCCTGTTAAAACTTTAGCTCAGATCACCAAATATGGCTGCATAAAGGGCTTTTCCATCGCCGTGCGCATGAGAGAGTTAGAGTCGGATTATTGTAATGATTAATCTCAGTGAACACAGAGCTCAGTTCTCAGAAGTCGCTCTTTGCAGTTTACTTTTAGATCCCGGGCAGCAAGACATAAAGCCTGAGAAATCCCAGCAGGGCGGCGCATAGTTCCTATACTTTACATGCTATCGATTCCTATAAATCTATGAGAAAATACTTGCAGAAATCATCTGTAAATATAGCTGTATGTTAGAAGTGTAAAAGTGAGGAGCGGAGCTTTAAAGAGTACTAAACACTTTTAATTTTTGTTTCTAAACTTAAGAGAACACATGAAAATAAACAACTTTGTAATATATCTTATCAGAGAAATCTGCTTTTCTCTCCTCCTGGACTGATCTCTCATTCTAAATTCATGAGTATAATGTATATTCAGTGACGACAGATGTTCCCATTACTGAGATAGGAGATGGCAGTTGGTGCTTTTAAAATTCTATGGAGACGGGAGGAACTGGAGGCGACTCAGATATTCTGCTGCAAGTTATCCTGAAATGACAATTCTTCTGTTCTAAAAAATGGATGATGGATCTCATAATATTGAATACTGATAAAATAGATCACTTATTCCATTTGTCTGTTCCTTAAACGGACATGTGAACAGAGCCTAAGAATTTGTGTAATTTTACAACCGATTTTTATTGCTCCACTGCAAAGAAAACAAAAGGAAAAAAAGTTATTTTGCAAATAGTCTTAATTTATTACTATGTTACCGTTTTGTGTATGCAGCTCCTATGCGGACTCATGTCATTTTGGAAATATATATTAATGTAGTCTTACCTGGAATGTCAGGAACAATAATATATGTTTGTGTTGTATCTGGGTTTTTCCTTTCCTCTGTTGGTGTCTGTAAATGATTCTTTTCTACACCCATGCCATGACTGCTGATTTGGGGGCTCTTCCTGGGGTAATTATTTAAGAGCTTTGCAATTCTCAACTTTGTTCCTCTCCTTTTTTTCTTTTACAACTTTTACAGACACAGAGATAGAAAAACTGCAGCAACATCTCCCTCCTCTCCTTGTTGCTTACTATTTTATGTGACTGCTCAGAAAGTTTTTGAAGCTCTAGTCTGTGGTCAATATATTCGCTGCCAAGGTGGGCACGGACCGGAGGGCAGAGTGGACCAATGGCAAACTTATCAGTTACGTTCTAAAAATTTTAAATATAGTATAATATTAAAATAATATATATAATAATAAAATTAAAATAATATATAGAATAATATATTAAAATAATATATAGTATAATATTAAAATAATATATAATAATATTAAAATAAAATATAGAATAATAATATTAAAATAATATATAGTATAATATTAAAATAATATATAGTATAATAAAATTAAAATAATATATAGAATAATATATTGAAATAATATATAGTATAATATTAAAATAATATATAATATATTAAAATAATATATATAATAATAATAAAATAATAGATAGTATAATATAAAAATAATATATAGAATAATAAAATTAAAATAATATATAGAATAATATATTGAAATAATATATAGTATAATAAAATAATATATATATAATAATATTAAAATAATATATAGAATAATAATATTAAAATAATATATAGTATAATATTAAAATAATATATATAATAATAATATTCAAATAATATATAGTATCATATTTTATGTTTTTCCCACCCAATCCCCATTCTAATTTATTTTTATGCTCGGAAACACCTTTAACAATGTTCGCAAACCAGCATAAAAACTTCTGCTTATCCCCCATGCTTTACACTGCATCTTCACTACAACTGAATGGGTGTAATATAACTAGGAAGTCAATAAACAATATCTAAAAGTGCAAAAAAAAAGATAAAAAGTTAAAGCAAATACTTCACTTCTATTCCTTTACAGGCAACAGTGCCGTATATACAGAGACCGTGTAAATGTTAGCCGGTGATATACACTCAGTTTATCTAGTTGTGTGAAGTAGAATCAGTGCAATTACATACAAGTGACAGTTAAGAAGAATCCTCGCTATAAACAAGAGCCACGGAAATGTAAATCCAGGGATATACACTGAGAAATTCTCGCCACCGGCAACATCCAGTGGAAAAATGTGAAATTTATGACAGTTTTTCTAGTTATTCAAATACCTTGTGTGTTCTGTTATAGGCGAAGAGAGCGTCATTTAACCCCTTAACCTCCGAGGGTGGTTTGCACGTTAATGACCAGGCCAATTTTTACAATTCTGACCACTGTCACTTTATGAGGTAATTACTCTGGAACGCTTCAACGGATCCCCCGGATTCTGAGACTGTTTTTTCGTGACTTATTGTACTTCATGATTGTGATAAAATTTCTTCGATATCACTTTATTTGTAAAAAAAATCTGAAATTTGGCGAAAATTTTGAAAATTTCGCAATTTTCAAAATTTGAATTGTCATGCCCTTAAATCAGAGAGATACACTACAGATCAAAAGTTTGGACACACCTCATTTAAAGATTTTTCTGTATTTTCATGACTATGAAAATTGTACCTTCACATTGAAGGCATCAAAACTATGAATTACCACATGTGGAATTATATACTTAACAAAAAAGTGTGAAAGAACTGAAAATATGTCTTACATTCTAGGCTCTTCAAAGTAGCCACCTTTTGCTTTGATGACTGTGACTCGCCCCCTGGGCCGTGGGGCACGCGGATCCGGGCGATAGGGAGATGCTGGGAGTAGTAGTGGCGGCCCGGTCCCGTGGCTCAGGGTGGTCAGACCAATGGTAGTCTGCTACGTGCTTCAGATAATGTCCGACTACGCCACCCGTGGATTGCG
The DNA here is from genome assembly GCF_046119375.1 of Phyllobates terribilis. Classification (NCBI taxonomy): domain Eukaryota; kingdom Metazoa; phylum Chordata; class Amphibia; order Anura; family Dendrobatidae; genus Phyllobates; species Phyllobates terribilis. The sequence continues at coordinate 783,798,857 of NW_027362764.1, forward strand.
GTTATTAGGAACCGCCGCTGCATGCAGACCGCTGGGGCTGATGAGGTGTGCAGCTAGGGTAGTGTGACTCCCCACGGGAAGAGTGCGGCCCCAGGGCAGTGTAGTGGATGGTGGGAGTGATGGTAGTGCGAGTCCCGGTACCGGTAGTGCCGGAGGAGCGAAGGAGCACACGGACAACAAGTTACAGTCCAGGGTCTTTACTCACAGTTTGTTTGTTCTGGGTCACTTCCGTCGGCAGTGACCGCCCGAGCCGTGCTGCGTCCACCAGGTGAGGGGCTCGGTCAACTCCCAGGCAGTTCAGGAGCATGGCACAGGACCCCCTTTAATCCTTTCTCTGGCCTGCCTCACCAGTGACCCACTTTTGTCCGGCTGCCGCGGACTTGTGCGGTTAAACGTGGGCCCCGTCCTCCGCTGTCCTATATGGTGCCTTCCTAGCAGGTTTGATGAGGTGTCGCACCAATATATGATCACGACGACCGGTCTTTGGCTGAGGGTTGTTTCTCCTCAACCAACTTGGGATCCGGTACCCTTAATCTGCCTGACCCTTCACCCTGGATTCTCGTGGGTTCTTAGGGTCCCTTCCACCTTCTTGTTCCTGAGCCCTTCTGTTTCTCTGTCTCTTCTTCTTTGCAGTTCCTGTTCTGTTCCTTTCTGTTCCTTTCTCTTGGAGCTGAGATGAGCCAGAATCTCAGCTCCCCTTCACCTCCTCCTCGGCCTCTCACTAGGCCCTCCTGGAGTAGAGCTCCTACAGAGCCTCTACTCCCTGTCTTCTCCTCTGGCTGAACGAACCTAGATCTCAGATGGTGCCCACCTTTTATACCTCCTTCTAGCCATGAGCCCAGGTGACCAGCAACCAATGGGCTCCTATCTACACTCAGGAACCAACCCCTATCTGCCCCTACAGCACTGGGTGTTCCACCCCTCCCTCCCCACTCCAGCAGGGACATGGTCGGTCGTGCCTGCACTTCTGTCTAGTGGGAGCACCGTTGAGCTGTCCCTGAGAAATGGGGTGTGTGTGCTGCATGCAGCTAACTGAGCCCTGGTCCATTCTCCATCCTTACCCGGGAGTGGAATATCACACCTCTGGTCTGAGGTGCAATACCCCTGTAGCGGCCGAACCCTCGGGGCGCTACAACTGCTTTGCACACTCTTGGCATTCTCTTGATGACCTTCAAGAGGTAGTCACCGGAAATGGTCTTCCAACAATCTTGAAGGAGTTCCCAGAGATGCTTAGCACTTGTTGGCCCTTTTGCCTTCACTCTGCGGTCCAGCTCACCCCAAACCATCTCGATTGGGTTCAGGTCTGGTGACTGTGGAGGCCAGGTCATCTGGCGTAGCACCCCATCACTCTCCTTCTTGGTCAAATAGCCCTTACACAGCCTGGAGGTGTGTTTGGGGTCATTGTCCTGTTGAAAAATAAATGATGGTCCAACTCAACGCAAACCGGATGGCATAGCATGCCGCTGCAAGATGCTGTGGTAGCCATGCTGGTTCAGTATGCCTTCAATTTTGAATAAATCCCCAACACTGTCACCAGCAAAGCACCCCCACACCATCACACCTCCTCCGCCATGCTCACGGTGGGAACCAGGCATGTAGAGTCCATCCGTTCACCTTTTCTGCATCGCACAAAGACACGGTGGTTGGAACCAAAGATCTCAAATTTGGACTCATCAGACCAAAGCACAGATTTCCACTGGTCTAATGTCCATTCCTTGTGTTCTTTAGCCCAAACAAGTCTCTTCTGCTTGTTGTCTGTGTAGCACCCTGGGGGTTCGGTTGCTACAGAGGTATTGCATCTCTTCCAGATGTGCGATATCTCACTCTCAGGTAAGGATGGAGTGTGGACCAGGACCCTGACACCTGCATGCATTACACCACATGTCCGGGGGGCAGGGCGACCGATATGCTCCAAGTAGAGCACGACAGTCCCTATCCTTGGCTGGAGTGGGGGGAGGGAACACCTAGTAAAGGGGGAACCCGGTAGTGCAGGAGCAGGGAGGAAGCAGTTCCTGGGTACACCTAGAGGGAGGTACAAAAGGTGGGCACCATCTTAGTTCAGAGGGAAGTCGGTTCAGTGGAGTCAGAGAGAAGATGTGACTGAGCAGGACTCGGAGCTCTGCTCCGGACGCGGGTCTAGCCTGTGAGGACCAGTCAGCACTGAAAGGAGAGAGAGAGAGTAAGGGAGAAGAGATGAAGAAGAGCGGAGCAGGCTCCAGGAACACAGGGAGAGAAGAGACCCCAGGGGTGTGGACCGGCTGGTAGCCACCATACGCCTGCATCTACCTGAGTAGTGGGGTCAGGCCAAGGGGGAGACCGGTCCCCGAAACTAGTGGAGGCAGGGAACTACCCTCAACTAGAAACCGGAGGCTGTGACATTTTATATGGTGCAGCCCCTCGCTACACCTGCTAGGAAGGCACCACATAGGGTCAGGGAAACTGGCGCTGAAGTTTACCCAGAGAAGGCCCGAGGCAGCCGGACAGAAGCGTGGTCACTGGTGGGGTATGACAGGCCAGAGGAAGGACACGAGAAGGGGGTCCTGCGAAGCGCTCCAAAAGTATCTGAGAGTTGGCCGAGCCCCCTCACCTGGTGAACATGGTGCGACGCGGGAAGTTACAGCCGGCCGGAGTAAAGTGGAGTAATGAACTGTGAGTAAAGATCCTGGACTGCATTACAGAGACTCTGAGCTATTATGCCCGCGCACCATCACCCCCATCATTCACCTACACTGCCCTGGGGCTACACTCTTCCCGTGGGGAGTTATACCATCCCTGTGCTGCTCAGCAACATCAGCCCCAGCGGTCTGCCCTGCAGCGGCGATTCATCCTGACCGCAATCCACGGGTGGCGTAGTCGGATATTTGAAAATAATGAAAACCATATCAATAGACAGCCACTGGTTTGACCACCCTGAGCCACGGGACCAGGTCATCGCCACGGTGACTACAACCCCCAACATCCCACCAAAGGCCCGGTCCCGGGTTCCCCACGCGGCCCAGGGGGCGAGTCATCTGTCCTTAACAGTGGTTTCCAGCAGCTATTTTACCATGAAGGCCTGTTGCACAAAGTCTCTGTTAGAACTCTCCTGTTAGTTTTCTTTTAGTTTGCTGGTCACATGACCATTTTTGCCTATTTAATCCGGCTCCGCCCTCCTGGTCTTGCTGGACTTCATTGTATTTACTACTCTTGAGCTAGCTTGGTGCTCTGTTGCCGTTCTCTGTTAAGTTTTGCTAGGTCTTCTGACCTCTATGCTTTTTGTTGTGTGTTTGTCTTTGACTGCTACTATTTCTGCTAGGAGGTGTCCAACTTATCCCAGTCCCTAGTTCTTGTAGGGATCCCTCCCTCACATCTATAGGTCTTCGTTCAGACTAGCCGAGGACTTTAGCGGGTCTGATCGCAGGATCAGGTTCCCCGTTACATCGTAGGGATCTAGTTTAGTTCTATTGTAGGGACAGTTCTCCTGTCTTTCCTTGGTCCCTGTAGCAGATCATAACAGTCTCCTCTTAACAGTTGTTGTAGAGATGTGTCTGCTGCTAGAACTCTGTGTGGCATTGACCTGGTCTCTAATGTGAGCTGCTGTTAACCTGCGATTTCTGAGGCTGGTGACTGGGATAAACTTATCCTCAGAAGCAGAGTTGACTCTTGGTCTTCCTTTCCTGGGGCAGTCCTCATGCGAGCCAGTTTCTTTGTAGCGCTTGACGGTTTTTGCAACTGCACTTGGGGACACTTTGAAAGTTTTACCAATTTTTCAGACTGACTGACCTTCATTTCTTAAAGTAATGATGGCCACTCGTTTTTCTTTACTTAACAGTTTTTTTCTTGCCATAATACAAATTCTAACAGTCTATTCAGTAGGACTATCAGTTGTGTATCCACCAGACTTCTGCACAACACAACTGATGGTCGCAACCCCATTTATAAGGCAAGAAATCCCACTTATTAAACCTGACAGGGCACACCTGTGAAGTGAAAACCATTTCCGGTGACTACCTCTTGAAGCTCATCAAGAGAATGCCAAGAGTGTGCAAAGCAGTCATCAAAGCAAAAGGTGGCTACTTTGAAGAACCTAGAATATAAGACATATTTCCAGTTGTTTCACACTTTTTTGTTAAGTATATAATTCCACATGTGTTAATTCATAGTTTTGATGCCTTCAGTGTGAATGTACAATTTTCATAGTCATGAAAATACAGAAAAATCTTTAAATGAGAAGTAGTGTCCAAACTTTTGGTTTGTACTGTATGTCACATAAAATAGTTAATAAATAACATTTTCCATGTGTCTACTTTACATCTGCACAATTTTGAAACCAATTTTTTTTTTTATTAGTGTGCTATAAAGGTTAAAATTTGAACAGCAATTTCTCATTTTTCCAACAAAATTTACTAAACCATTTTTTAAGGGACCACATCACATTTGAAGTCACTTTGAGGGGTCTTTATGACAGAAAATACCCAAAAGTGACACTATTCTAAAAACTGCACCCCCTCAAGATTCTCAAAACCACAGTCAAGAAGTTTATTAACCCTTCAGGTGCTTCACAGGAATTTTTGGAATGTGGAAGAAAAAAATGAACATTTAACTTTTTTCACAAAAATTTTATTTTAGACCCCAATTTTTTTATTTTCGCAAAGGTAACAGGAAAAAATGGACCAAAAAATTGTTGTGCAATTTCTCCTGAGTAAATCGATACCCCATATGTGGGAGAAAACCACTGTTTTGGCGCACGGCAGGGTTCGGAAGGGAAGGAGCACGATTTGACTTTTTGAATATAAAATTTGCTCGAATAATTAGCGGATGCCATGTTGCGTTTGGAGAGCCCCTGATGTGCCTAAACAGTGGAAACCCCCCACAAGTGACACCATTTTGGAAACTAGACCCCTCAGGGAACTTATATAGATGTGTGGTGAGCACCCTGAACCCCAAGGTGCTTCACAGAAGTTTATAACACGGAGCCGTGAAAATAAAAAAATCAAACTTTTTCCACAAAAATTATCTTTTAGCCCTAAATTTTTTATTTTCACAAGGGTAAGAGGAGAAAATGGACCCCAAAAACTGTTGTTCAATTTCTCCTGAGTACGCTGATACCCCATATGTGGGGAAAATACAGTGTTTGGGCGCACGGCAGGGTTCAGCAGGGAAGGAGCACTGTGTGACTGTAACATACCTGGCGGCGTCCTTGCATAGTGGTCCATCTCCCACTGTGCAAGAGCGCGCACTTGATCTCCAGTCCAGTCTGCTAGCCTGGCTTCCCTCCATGCTGTCTGCTTGCCTCTGTGTCTGCTGCTTAAGGGCGGCGCCCGATCACTTCCTGTTTCTTGTACCTGCTGCGGGCACACCCCTTGTGCGTCCTCAGCCTATTGCTGTCTGTCACCTGGTATTTAACCCAGCTCCTCACAAGAATCCCTGCCTGAGCATTGTGTTTCATTCAGTGTGCTCTTTCACTCTGAATGTGCCAGGTCCCTTTCTGTGTTTGCTTGCCTGCCCTTCCTGGAGGCTGTATTTCCAGGCCTGTCTGAACACGCTCCTTGCCTGTTCGTTCCGCCTTCTAGGGGCCGCATACCTAGACCCGCTCCTGTATCTTGTCTGTCCTGTCTGAACCCGCTCCTGGCCTGTTCCTCCCGCCTTCTAGGGGCTGCATACCTAGACCTGCTCCTGTATCTTGCTACTGTGTCTGTTCTTGTCTGTATACTCTTCTAGCCTGTTTCCTGTGTTTCTCTATGTCCGTACCTTTCCTTTTTCTGCAGAGTCTGAACTCGTACCTAACTCCTGCTTGTTGTCACTGTACTTCCGTTTGTGAGTTTGTGGTCTACTTGCTACTTCACTGTAAGTACCCTGTGGGTATCTGGTTCTGCCTTTCCCTTCCTGCCTGTTCCGTGTGTACAGAGCCCTGTCCCCCCTGCTCTGCCTTGCTCACCGCTCCGGCGGTTCTAGCCTGCTCTGCCTTGCTCACCGCTCCGGCGGTTCTAGCCTGCTCTGCCTTGCTCACCGCTCCGGCGGTTCTAGCCTGCTCTGCCTTGCTCACCACTCCGGCGGCTCTAGCCTGCTCTGCCTTTGCTCAGCGCTCCGGGGGTTCTGGCCTGCTCTGACCCTTTGCTCACTGCTCCGGCAGTCTTGCTCCGCTCTGACCCTTTGCTCACTGCTCCGGCAGTCTTGCTCCGCTCTGACCCTTTGCTCACTGCTCCGGCAGTCTTGCTCCGCTCTGACCCTTTGCTCACTGCTCCGGCAGTCTTGCTCCGCTCTGACCCTTTGCTCACTGCTCTGGCAGTCTTGCTCCGCTCTGACCCTTTGCTCACTGCTCCGGCAGTCTTGCTCCGCTCTGACCCTTTGCTCACTGCTCCGGCAGTCTTGCTCCGCTCTGACCCTTTGCTCACTGCTCCGGCAGTCTTGCTCCGCTCTGACCCTTTGCTCACTGCTCCGGCAGTCTTGCTCCGCTCTGACCCTTTGCTCACTGCTCCGGCAGTCTTGCTCTGTTCTGACCCTTTGCTCACTGCTCCGGCAGTCTTGCTCCGCTCTGACCCTTTGCTCACTGCTCCGGCAGTCCTGCTCTGCTCTGACTCCTTGCTCACTGCTCCGGCAGTCTCGCTCAGCTCTGACCCTTTGCTCACCGCTCCAGGCAGCCTTGTCCTGCTCTACTCTTGCTCACCGCTCCAGGTGGCCTCGTCCTACACTACTCTCGCTCACCGCTCTAGGTGGTCTCGTCTTGCCCTGCTCTCGCTCACCACTCTGGGCGGCCTTACTCTGCTGTTTGTCCGCCACATCTGTGGTTCTGTTCCTGAGTCCCAGTGTGTACTGGGTCCTATCCCGCCTGTGTTCCTAACTGCTAGTGCCTCCCTGTCTGCACTCTAGCCGTGCTTGCCTATTCCCCCCTGCCTGCATACCCGCCTGCCTGCATACCAGTCGTGCCTGCCTATACCCACCAGTCTGTGTGCCAGCCTAACCTGTCTGTTCCTGTATTCCCCTGTGTGGGTCAACAGCCGTGTCCGGGGTCTGTCCTGGAGTAGACCCTGGTCCCTCTGCTCGGTTCCTCCTTGGTGCACTGGCGTCGTATGCCGTCGTGCGACCCTGGTCGGATCGGGTGAATACCTAGTTACGCCCCTCCAGGCATGCACTCTCCGGCACGGTCCAGTGGAATCACACGCACACGCCGCTCAGCCCGGGCGTGTGCATTACAGTGACTTTTTGAGCGCAAAATTGGCTGGAATTGAGAGCGGACATCATATCACGTTTGGAGAGCCCCTGATGCGCCTAAATAGTGGAAACCCCCCACAAGTGACCCCATTTTGGAAACTAGACCCCTCAAGGATTTTATCAAGGGGTATAGTGAACATTTTGAACCCAGAGGTACGACACAGAATTTGATAACATTAGGTCATTATATTGAATAAGTTGTCATTAGTCTTGAGTGCAAGTGCTTGCTACTTGAGTTTTCATCGGGTACTCGGGTATGTACCATGTATCGCAGGTGCTCGAGTGACATGCTCAAGTCCCCGCCCCGCATGTTTCACAGATGTTAGACACCCAAAAAAAAACATACGGGCATCGTTTCGCAATCCCCGCGAAGCATATGGGGCGGAGACTAGAGCATGTCACTTGAGCACCCGCGATACTCGGTGCATACCCGAGCACCCGATGCAAACTCAAGTAGCGAGCACTTGCACTCAACACTTGTCGCCATATCGTCATCATTTTTTTTCTTTACTTTTGAAAAAATCCCACAACCCCAACCCTAGCACAACCCCAACCCTAGCACAACCCTAATCCTAACACAACCCTAATCCTAACACAACCCTAACCCTAACACAACCTTAGCACAACCCTAGAGTTTATTTTTACGCCGTTTCAGTATAAGTGATTGGATGACTTTATTCTTCAGGTCGGTGTGATTACAGCAATGCCAGATTTATTTCGGGTTTTTATGAATGACAGCTGTCACACACTAAAAGACGCTTTTTTTTTTGCAAAGACTAGTTTTTCCATCGTCATAATTTGAGAGCTATAATTTTTCCATATTTCGGCTGACAGTCATGTGATGGCTTGTTTTTTGTGGGACGAGTTGACGTTTTTATTGGTACCATTCTAGGGCATGTGACATTTTTTGATCGCTTTCTATTTCAATTTTTGGGAGGCAGAATAAACATAAACCAACAATTCAGGAATTTTTTTTTTTTTTTTTACGCCGATCCGCGTGTGGTAAAATTGATAAGGCAACTTTATTCCTCAGGACAGTACGTTTACAGCGGTACCACATTTATATAGTTTTTTATGTCTTGGCGCTTATACATAATAAAAATTATTTTATAGAAAAAATATTTTTTTTGTATCGCTTTGTTCTGAGAGCTATAACTTTTTTTAGTTTTCGGCTGATGGAGCTGCGTGTCGGCTTGCTTTTTGCGGGACAAGATGGCGTTTTCAGCGGTACCTTTTTTATTTACATTTGTCTTTTTGATCGCGTGTTATTCCATTTTGTGTTTGGCGGTATGATGATAAAGCATTTTTTTTTGCTTTGTTTTTTCTTTCTTTTTTTTATCGTGTTCACTAAAGAGGTTAACTAGTGGGACAGTTTTATAGGTCAGGTCTTTCTAGGCGCACCGATACCAAATATGTGTACTTGTTTGCTTTGTTTTTTTCATAAAAATATTTATCTATGGGTCCAGTATATTTTTATTTTTTGGGATTATTTTTTTCATTTTTGTTTTAGATTTTTACAATTTTGTTTTTCTCTTTCTGATACTTTTTCTTACTTTTACACTTTGTCCCACTATAGGACTTTCACTTTTTGCAAGCTGATCGCTTATATAGCATAGAGATGCAGTAGCATCCCTGTGCTATACAGCCTGTCAGCGTTGCACAAGCAGAAGTTACTTTGATCGAGCACTGCGCATGATCAAAGTTACTTCCTGCTGCATGGTGACCCGGATGACATCATGATGACATCGGGTCACCATGAAAACTACCGGGACCTGGCACAGACATCGCGGGACTACGGAGAGGAGGTAAGCTTACCTCCTCTTGTTCCCGGAATGCTGCGATTGACTTCGATTGCAGCATTTCGGGGGTTAATGTGCCGGGAGCGATGCGGGTACGCTCCTTGCACATAGCACCGGGTGTCAGCTGTGACAATCAGCTGACACTCAGCGGTGATCGTCCCGCACAGCCTGTGTGCGGGCGCGATCACATTGCGCGTAATAGTACGTCCCTGGCCCAATAGGCCCAGGGCACAATGTCGGAAAGGGGTTAAAGGGAATGTCTCCTGCATGTAATTTTTAGTGTCATTTATAAGATATCGGGCTGTAGATGACAAATAATGTTTTTGCTCTGATTTTTTATTCATATTTTATTGTGTAACATGCATGTGTGACATTAGGGCTGCACATAGAGAATATATGTTTATATAGTGTACGTTATTGCTATCATACTTTATCTAGGCCTCCAGCAGTTGACAGAAACTGTTTTCTGCTCTTCAGTGATAATGAGACGACTCTGCTCATCATGTCTCTGTCTATACAGTAAAGCTAACAAGTGACCTACAGGAAATGTGAGCCTCCAATATGGCCAGTGTGAAAACTATAATATGTTAAGATGTCTTTTATACAGAAAAATCACATTTCTGCTAATTACGATTTAATATTTTACATTTTATTTTTTACATTTTTACTATCACTTATAATTTACATTTCTATTTTTTTAATACAAAGAACAACTTTTGGATGGGTCTATCCTACTGTATACACCTGAAAGCAAAAGCAACAAAAAAGTATCAAGCTTGTTTTCCTCCTGCTGGGAATCTGTCATGGGAGTGTCAGGTGTAACAGATAGTCGCTCTGGATTCGGCTGTAGAAGGTCAATGCCCTTGGCATTGCAGACGCCTTTTTGATTCCCTCATCTCTGTAGTATTGTTATATCCTTCTTCCTTTAGGACCCAGCAGCGACCTCCACCTTCTGCTGCTGATTGACGCTCCCTTGCAGGGTAATTAAATAGTCTCAGTTTCTCCAGAGAGTCGCCGGTGATAGTTCTATGTACCTCTGTGTTGGCTTGGAGCATAAGCAGTGAGATAGTTTCTTCTCTGGTGCCCTTGGAGGACAGATGGTGTTATCTCTCTGGTGTCTGCTCAAGCTAAGTGTATCCCCTTTGTTTGTCTACCTTGTGGTTTTTAGTTTGTAGTTGGGCCTGACTAGTGCTCACTCTGTCCCTTCCCTATCTAGGGACAAGCTCTAGGGACATTCAGGGCTTAGGTTCCTGCTCGGCGATGAGTATGGAAAATATAATGACATTGGCAGTGACATCACAGAAGTGTTCTACAGTGACAGAACAAAATGATTATACCTTATGATGTCACACTTTTCTGTAACATGACATAATAAGTTTAGCAGTGATGTAAGGCAGTGACATCACACACGGATTAAAACTGTGGCTCTCCTTTTAGAGAAGTTACACAAGGATGGGGTTATTCCAACAGCGGCATTACATGTTGATTATCTCAGAAGTGATGTCACAACATAAGTATATCAGAAGTGAAATAGTGACATCATAAAATATACCAGCAGTGACATCACACAATATACCTGTAGTGACATCACACAATATACCAGCAGTGACATCACACAATATACCTGCAGTGACATCACACAATATACCAGCAGTGACATCACACAATATACCAGCAGTGACATCACACAATATACCGGCAGTGACATCACACAATATACCGGCAGTGACATCACACAATATACCTGTAGTGACATCACACAATATACCAGCAGTGACATCACACAATATACCTGCAATGATATCACACAATATACCTGTAGTGACATCATACAATATACCTGCAGTGACATCACACAATATACCAGCAGTGACATCACACAATATACCTGCAATGATATCACACAATATACCTGCAGTGACATCACACAATATACCAGCAGTGACATCACACAATATACCTGCAATGATATCACACAATATACCTATGGTGACATCACACAATATACCGGCAGTGACATCACACAATATACCTATGGTGACATCACACAATATGCCTGTAGTGACATCACACAATATACCTGCAGTGACATCACACAATATACCTGTAGTGACATCACACAATATACCAGCAGTGACATCACACAATATACCGGCAGTGACATCACACAATATACCTATGGTGACATCACACAATATACCTGTAGTGACATCACACAATATACCAGCAGTGACATCACACAATATACCAGCAGTGACATCACACAATATACCTGCAATGATATCACACAATATACCTGTAGTGACATCATACAATATACCTGCAGTGACATCACACAATATACCAGCAGTGACATCACACAATATACCTGTAGTGACATCATACAATATACCTGCAATGATATCACACAATATACCTGCAATGATATCACACAATATACCTGTGGTGACATCACACAATATACCTTCAGTGACGTCACAAAATATACCTGCAATGATATCACACAATATACCTGTGGTGACATCACACAATATACCTTCAGTGACGTCACAAAATATACCTGTGGTGATATCACACAATATACCTGCAGTGACATCACACAATATAACTGTAGTGACATCACACAATATACCTGCAGTGACATCACACAATATACCTGCAGTGACATCACACAATACACCTGCAGTGACATCACACAATATACCTGTAGTGACATCACACAATATACTTGCAGTGACATCACACAATATACCAGCAGTGACATCACACAATATACCTGCAGTGACATCACACAATATACCTGCAGTGATATCACACAATATACCAGCAGTGACATCACACAATATACCTGTAGTGACATGACACAATATACCAGCAGTGACATCACACAATACACCTGTAGTGACATCACACAATATACCAGCAGTGACATCACACAATATACCTGCAGTGACATCACACAATATACCTGTAGTGACATCACACAATATACCAGCAGTGACATCACACAATATACCAGCAGTGACATCACACAATATACCAACAGTGACATCACACAATATACCAGCAGTGACATCACACAATATACCTGCAGTGACATCACACAATATGCCTGTAGTGACATCACACAATATACCAGCAGTGACATCACACAATATACCAACAGTGACATCACACAATATACCAGCAGTGACATCACACAATATACCTGCAGTGACATCACACAATATACCTGCAGTGACATCACACAATATACCTGTAGTGACATCACACAATATACCAGCAGTGACATCACACAATATACCTGCAGAGACATCACACAATATACCAACAGTGACATCACACAATATACCAGCAGTGACATCACACAATATACCTGTAGTGACATCACACAATATACCAGCAGTGACATCACACAATATACCTGCAGTGACATAACACAATATACAGTACCGACCAAAAGTTTGGACGCACCTTCTCATTTAAAGATTTTTTATGTATTTTCAGGACTATGAAGATTGTACATTCACACTGAAGGCATCAAAACTATGAATTACCACATGTGGAATTATATACTTAACAAAAAAGTGTGAAACAACTGAAAATATGTCTTATATTCTAGGTTCTTCACAGTAGCCACCTTTTGCTTTGATGACTGCTTTGCACACTCTTGGCATTCTCTTCATGAGCTTCAAGAGGTAGTCACCGGAAATGGTCTTCCAACAATCTTGAAGGAGTTCCTGGAGATGCTTAGCACTTGTTGGCCCTTTTGCCTTCACTCTGTGGTCCAGCTCACCCCAAACCATCTCGATTGGGTTCAGGTCTGGTGACTGTGGAGGCCAGGTCATCTGGCGTAGCACCCCATCACTCTCCTTCTTGATCAAATAGCCCTTACACAGCCTGGAGGTGTGTTTGGGGTCATTGTCCTGTTGAAAAATAAATGATGGTCCAACTAAACGCAAACCGGATGGAATAGCATGCCGCTGCAAGATGCTGTGGTAGCCATGCTGGTTCAGTATGCCTTCAATTTTGAATAAATCCCCAACAGTGTTACCAGCAAAGCACCCCCACACCATCACACCTCCTCCTCCATGCTTCACGGTGGGAACCAGGCATGTAGAGTCCATCCGTTCACCTTTTCTGCGTCGCACAAAGACACGGTGGATGGAACCAAAGATCTCCAAATTTGGACTCATCAGACCAAAGCACAGATTTCCACGGGTCTAATGTCCATTCCTTGTGTTCTTTAGCCCAAACAAGTCTCTTCTGCTTGTTGCCTGTCCTTAGCAGTGGTTTCCTAGAAGCTATTTTACCATGAAGGCCTGCTGCACAAAGTCTCCTCTTAACAGTTGTTGAAGAGATGTGTCTGCTGCTAGAACTCTGTGTGGCATTGACCTGGTCTCTAATGTGAGCTGCTGTTAACCTGCGATTTCTGAGGCTGGTGACTCGGATAAACTTATCCTCAGAAGCAGAGGTGACTCTTGGTCTTCCTTTCCTGGGGCGGTCCTCATGTGAGCCAGTTTCTTTGTAGCGCTTGATGGTTTTTGCAACTGCACTTGGGGACACATTCAAAGTTTGCCCAATTTTTCGCACTGACTGACCTTCATTTCTTAAAGTAATTATGGCCACTAATTTTTCTTTACTTAGCTGCTTTTTTCTTGCCATAATATAAATTCTAACAGTCTATTCAGTAGGACTATCAGCTGTGTATCCACCAGACTTCTGCACAACACAACTGATGGTTCCAACCCCATTTATAAGGCAAGAAATCCCACTTATTAAACCTGACAGGGCACACCTGTGAAGGGAAAACCATTTCCGATGACTACCTCTTGAAGCTCATCAAGAGAATGCCAAGAGTGTGCAAAGCAGTCATCAAAGCAAAAGGTGGCTACTTTGAAGAACCTAGAATATAAGACATATTTTCAGTTGTTTCACACTTTTTTGTTAAGTATATAATTCCACATGTGTTATTTCATAGTTTTGATGCCTTCAGTGTGAATGTACAATTTTCATAGTCATGAAAATACAGAAAAATCTTTAAATGAGAAGGTGTGTCCAAACTTTTGGTCTGTACTGTACCTGTAGTGACATCACACAATATATCTGCAGTGACATCACACAATATTCCAGCAGTGACATCGCACAATATACCTGTAGTGACATCACACAATATACCAGCAGTGACATCACACAATATACCTGCAGTGACATCACACACAATATACCTGTAGTGACATCACATAATATGCCAGCAGTGACATCACACAATATACCAACAGTGACATCACACAATATACCTGCAGTGACATCACACAATATGCCTGTAGTGACATCGCACAATATGCCTGTAGTGACATCACACAATATACCAGCAGTGACATCACAAAATATACCTGCAGTGACATAGGACAATATACCTGCACTGACATCACACAATATACCTGTAGTGACATCACACAATATACCTGCAGTGACATCACACAATATACCTGCAGTGACATAGGACAATATACCAGCAGTGACATCACACAATATACCAGCAGTGACATCACACAATATACCTGCAGTGACATCACACAATATACCTGCAGTGACATCACACAATATACCAGCAGTGACATCACACAATATACCTGGAGTGACATCACACAATATACCAGCAGTGATATCACACAATATACCAGCAGTGACATCACACAATATACCTGCAGTGACATCACACAATATACCTGTAGTGACATCACACAATATACCTGCAGTGACATCACACAATATACCTGTAGTGACATCACACAATATACCTGCAGTGACATCACACAATATACCTGTAGTGACATCACACAATATACCTGTAGTGATATCACACAATATACCAGCAGTGACATCACACAATATACCTGCAGTGACATCACACAATATACCTGTAGTGACATCACACAATATACCAGCAGTGACATCACACAATATACCTGTAGTGACATCACACAATATACCAGCAGTGACATCACACAATATACCTGGAGTGACATCACACAATATACCAGCAGTGATATCACACAATATACCAGCAGTGACATCACACAATATACCTGCAGTGACATCACACAATATACCTGTAGTGACATCACACAATATACCTGCAGTGACATCACACAATATACCTGTAGTGACATCACACAATATACCTGCAGTGACATCACACAATATACCTGTAGTGACATCACACAATATACCTGTAGTGATATCACACAATATACCAGCAGTGACATCACACAATATACCTGCAGTGACATCACACAATATACCTGTAGTGACATCACACAATATACCAGCAGTGACATCACACAATATACCTGTAGTGACATCACACAATATACCAGCAGTGACATCACACAATATACCTGCAGTGACATCACACAATATACCTGTAGTGACATCACACAATATACCAGCAGTGACATCACACAATAAGTATACAGCAGTGACATCACACAATATACCTGCAGTGACATCACACAATAAGTATACAGTAGTGACATCACACAATATACCTGCAGTGACATCACACAATATACCTGTAGTGATATCACACAATATACCTGCAGTGACATCACACAATATACCTGTAGTGACATCACACAATATACCAGCAGTGACATCACACAATATACCTGTAGTGACATCACACAATATACCTGTAGTGACATCACACAATATACCTGCAGTGACATCACACAATATACCTGCAGTGACATCACACAATATACCAGCAGTGACATCACACAATATACCTGCAGTGACATCACACAATATACCTGTAGTGACATCACACAATATACCAGCAGTGACATCACACAATATACCTGCAGTGACATCACACAATATACCTGTAGTGACATCACACAATATACCTGCAGTGACATCACACAATATACCTGTAGTGACATCACACAATATACCTGCAGTGACATCACACAATAAGTATACAGTAGTGACATCACACATAATTGGTATGTTAGACTTTTATACATAATACATAATAACATACTTTGTTATGTGTTTGTCTTACTTTCCCTCTCGTCAGCCATTGGGGGCACCTTCCATATTAATTATAATGCTATCTGGAATTAATCAGACATATTTTACAAGTATCTTGCAGAACATCTATGGGAAACCTCATATCATACAATGTACTGTAGAGCGAGTGAATTATAAGCGAGTGACAAGTTTTTACATTTTTTATTTTTTTTCAATTAAATTCCACGACTGATACATTGTAACTGATTCAGATTATACCAAAAATAATAATAATAACTGTTTATAAGATTCATAACTGAAACCAGTGAGATGGACGTGAAAGACTGTGGCCACCAGGTGCCAAGAAAAGAAACTACTCGTATCCGTACGGTAGAAACACTATGGATTTTATTTTAGTCCGGACAAGTCTTGAGCGCTGATCCTAGCGGGTAATAAAGGTCTTAAAAAGACAAAGGACGGTTGATTTCTAAAAGGGAACCTGGCAGGTCGCCCGCACCCTCAAACCGCCAGCATTTGCTAATTCTTATGCCGACACCCGGCCTAACGAGCCTTTGTCCTGTATATCTGATTTCAAAGTGTGACAAAAATTAATGATACAAATTCTGTTTCCAATATGCTAATCAGTTTCAGACCAGTCAAGGGGGAGTTGGTTTCTCCAGATTAATAATGTTACCAGGCAGTGGCGCAACTAGAGTTCAATCGACCCCAGTGCAAACTTTGGACCCCAGGCATAATGCTCAGACGTATGGGCCCTTGTAGCGTTCTCAATCCTATAAAGACATAAGTGTTCACTCCCCCACCTTCATTATGTAGTAATGTCCCCCATCCTGTACTACTGTCCCCCATGCTGGGCCCCTTCCAGGTATATATGTCCCCCTTCTTCTAGGTATATGTGTCTCTCATCCTGGGTCCCTTACTGGTATACGTGTATTATAGTAGCTATATTATTGCACAAAGGAGCAGTATTATCTATATATATAATCATCTTATTCCGTCTGTCTGTCTGTCCAGGAAATCCCGCGTCGCTGATTGGTCCGGCCGCGGCCAATCAGCGACGCGGGATTTGAGAAAAAGATGGCGGCCGTTAGCGGCTCATCTGCAGGACGGAGGTCAGCGGCGATGCAGCGGGGAGATGACCGGCGCGAGGCGCTCATCTCCCGGCCGCAGCTGAACGGAGGACCGGGGAGCGGCGCCGCCGGTCGGGATGCTTCTGCTGCGAGCAGCCGCTCATCTCCCGGCTTCTCGCAGCGGAAGTAGCCGCACAAGCAGCGCCGCACCCCGCTCCTCACTAATACGACGCTGACCAATCAGCGATATGGAAGGAAAATTTAAACGCAGCTCTGCTGATTGGTCGCGGTCGCCGGCCGCGACCAATCAGCATTATTGGCGCCACATTTAAACCCCGCTCTGCTGATTGGTCGCGGTGGCCGGCCGCGACCAATCAGCGATATCGGCGGCAAATTTAAACGCTGCTCTGCTGATTGGTCGTGGTGGCCGGCTGCGACCAATCAGCGATATAAGCGACAAATGTAAACGCCGCTCTGCTGATTGGTGGCGGTCGCCGGCTGAGAGCAATCAGCATTATTGGCGCCAAATTTAAACCCCGCTCTGCTGATTGGACGCGGCCGCTAGCCGCGACCAATCAGCGATTTTGGCACCAAATTTAACCAACACTCTGCTGATTGGTTGCGGTCGTGACTAATCAGCGATTTTAGCGCCAAATTTAAACACGCTCTCCAGTCCTCACTAACACGGTTCGCTGATTGGTCGCGGCCGCCGCCCGCGACCAATCACCGATATTGCCGCCAAATTTAAACAGTTTTGCTGATTGGTCGCGGTTGCCAGCAGCGACCAATCAACGATTTTGGCGCCAAATTTAAACACCGCTCTGCTAATTGCGCCCGGTCGGCCGCATACATATTCTAGAATACCCGATGCGTTAGAATCAGGCCACCATCTAGTAGTAGTTATATTCTTGTACATAAGAGCAGTACTATAGTAGCTATATTATTGTACATAGGAGCAGTATTGTAGTAGTTATATTCTACTACATAGGGGCAGTATTATAGTAGTTATATTCTTGTACATAGGGGCAGTATTATAGTAGTTATATTCTTGTACATAGGGGCAGTATTATAGTAGTTATATTCCTGTATATAGGGGGCAGTATTATAGTAGTAACATTCTTGTACATAGGGGGCAGTATTATAGTAGTTATATTCTTGTACATAGGAGCAGTATTATAGTAGTTATATTCTTGTACACAGGAGCAGTAGTATAGTAGTTATATTCTTGTACATAGGGGGCAGTATTATAGTAGTTATATTCTTGTACATAGGAGCAGTAGTATAGTAGTTATATTCTTGTACGTAGGAGCAGTATTATAGTAGTTATATTCTTGTACATAGGGGCAGTATTATAGTAGTTATATTCCTGTATATAGGGGGCAGTATTATAGTAGTTATATTCTTGTACATAGGAGCAATAGTATAGTAGTTATATTCTTGTACATAGGGAGCAGTATTATAGTAGTTATATTCTTGTACATAGGAGCAGTAGTATAGTAGTTATATTCTTGTACATAGGGGGCAGTATTATAGTAGTTCTATTCTTGTACATAGAAGCATTATTATAGTAGTTCTATTCTTGTACATAGGGGGCAGTATTATAGTAGTTATATTCTTGTACATAGGAGCAGTAGTATAGTAGTTATATTCTTGTACATAGGGGCAGTAATATAGTAGTTATATTCTTGTACATAGGGGCAGTATTACAGTAGTTATATTCTTGCACATAGAGGGCAGTATTATAGTAGCTATTTTCTTGTACATAGGGCAGTATTATAGTAGTTATATTCTTGTACATAGGGCAGTATTATAGTAGTTATATTCTTGTACATAGGAGCAGTATTGTAGTAGTTATATTCTTGTACATAGGAGGCAGTATTATAATAGTTATATTCTTGTACATAGGGGCAGTATTATAGTAGTTATATTCTTGTACATAGGAGCAGCATTTTAGTAGTTATATTCTTGTAGATAGGAGTAGTATTATAGTAGTTATATTCTTGTACATAGGAGCAGTAGTATAATAGTTATATTCATGTACATAGGGGCAGTATTATAGTAATCATATTCTTATACATAGGAGCAGTATTATAGCAGGTATACTCTTGTACATAGGAGGTAGTATTATAGTAGTAATATTCTTGTACATAGGAGGCAGTATTATAGTAGTTATATTCTTGTACGTATGGGCAGTATTATAGTAGTTATATTCTTGTACATAGGAGCAGTATTACAGTAGTTATATTCTTGTACATAGGAGCAGTATTACAGTAGTTATATTCTTGCACATAGAGCAGTACTATAGTAGTTATATTCTTGTACATAGGAGGCAGTATTATAGTAGTTATATTCTTGTACATAGGAGCAGTATTATAGTAGTTATATTCTTGTACATAGGGGCAGTATTATAGTAGTTATATTCTTGTACATAGGGGCAGTACTATAGTAGTTATATTCTTGTACATAGGATCAGTATTATAGTAGTTATATTCTTGTACATAGGGGCAGTAATATAGTAGTTATATTCTTGTACATAGGGGCAGTATTATAGTAGTTATATTCTTGTACATAGGGGGCAGTATTATAGTAGTTATATTCTTGTACATAGGGGGCAGTATTATAGTACTTATATTCTTGTACATAGGAGGCAGTATTATAGTAGTTATATTCTTGTACATAGGAGCAGCATTATAGTAGTTATATTCTTGTACATAGGGGGTAGTATTATAGTAGTTATATTCTTGTACATAGGAGCAGTATTATAGTAGTTATATTCTTGTACATAGGGGGTAGTATTATAGTAGTTATATTCTTGTACATAGGGGGTAGTATTATAGTAGTTATATTCTTGTACATAGGAGGCAGTATTATAGTAGTTATATTCTTGTACATAGGGGGTAGTATTATAGTAGTTATATTCTTGTACATAGGAGCAGTATTATAGTAGCTATATTCTTGTACATAGGAGCAGTATTATAGTAGTTATATTCTTGTACATAGGGTGCAGTATTATAGTAGTTATATTCTTGTACATAGGGGGCAGTATTATAGTAGTTATATTCTTGTACATAGGGGCAGTACTATAATAGTTATATTCTTGTACATAGGAGGCAGTATTATAGTAGTTATATTCTTGTACATAGGGGGCAGTATTATAGTAGTTATATTCTTGTACATAGGGGCAGTATTATAGTAGTTATATTCTTGTACATAGGAGCAGTATTATAGTAGTTATATTCTTGTACATAGGGGGCAGTATTATAGTAGTTATATTCTTGTACATAGGGGGTAGTATTATAGTACTTATATTCTTGTACATAGGAGGCAGTATTATAGTAGTTATATTCTTGTACATAGGAGCAGTATTATAGTAGTTATATTCTTGTACATAGGGGGGTAGTATTATAGTAGTTATATTCTTGTATATAGGGGGTAGTATTATAGTGGTTATATTCTTGTACATAGGAGGCGGTATTATAGTAGTTATATTCTTGTACATAGGGGGTAGTATTATAGTAGTTATATTCTTGTACATAGGGGGTAGTATTATAGTAGTTATATTCTTGTACATAGGAGCAGTATTATAGTAGCTATATTCAGGTACATAGGGGGCAGTATTATAGTAGTTATATTCTTGTACATAGGGGGCAGTATTATAGTAGTTATATTCTTGTACATAGGGGCAGTACTATAATAGTTATATTCTTGTACATAGGAGGCAGTATTATAGTAGTTATATTCTTGTACATAGGGGGCAGTATTATAGTAGTTATATTCTTGTACATAGGGGCAGTATTATAGTAGTTATATTCTTGTACATAGGAGCAGTATTATAGTAGTTATATTCTTGTACATAGGAGCAGTATTACAGTAGTTATATTCTTGCACTTAGAAGGCAGTATTATAGTAGTTATATTCTTGTACATTGGAGGCAGTATTATAGTAGTTATATTCTTGTACATAGGAGGCAGTATTATAGTAGTTATATTCTTGTACATAGGGGGCAGTATTATAGTAGTTATATTCTTGTACATAGGAGGCAATATTATAGTAGTTATATTCTTGTACATAGTGTGCAGTATTATAGTAGTTATATTCTTGTACATAGGGGGCCGTATTATAGTAGTTATATTCTTGTACATAGGGGCAGTACTATAATAGTTATATTCTTGTACATAGGAGGCAGTAATATAGTAGTTATATTCTTGTACATAGGGGGCAGTATTATAGTAGTTATATTCTTGTATATAGGGGCAGTATTATAGTAGTTATATTCTTGTACATAGGAGCAGTATTATAGTAGTTATATTCTTGTACATAGGGGGCAGTATTATAGTAGTTATATTCTTGTACATAGGGGGTAGTATTATAGTACTTATATTCTTGTACATAGGAGGCAGTATTATAGTAGTTATATTCTTGTACATAGGAGCAGTATTATAGTAGTTATATTCTTGTACATAGGGGGTAGTATTATAGTAGTTATATTCTTGTACATAGGGGGTAGTATTATAGTGGTTATATTCTTGTACATAGGAGGCAGTATTATAGTAGTTATATTCTTGTACATAGGGGCAGTATTATAGCTATATTCAGGTACATAGGGGGCAGTATTATAGTAGTTATATTCTTGTACATAGCAGCAGTATTATAGTAGCTATATTCAGGTACATAGGGGGCAGTATTATAGTAGTTATATTCTTGTACATAGGGGGCAGTATTATAGTAGTTATATTCTTCTACATAGGGGCAGTACTATAATAGTTATATTCTTGTACATAGGAGGCAGTATTATAGTAGTTATATTCTTGTACATAGGGGGCAGTATTATAGTAGTTATATTCTTGTACATAGGGGCAGTATTATAGTAGTTATATTCTTGTACATAGGAGCAGTATTACAGTAGTTATATTCTTGCACATAGAAGGCAGTATTATAGTAGTTATATTCTTGTACATTGGAGGCAGTATTATAGTAGTTATATTCTTGTACATAGGAGGCAGTATTATAGTAGTTATATTCTTGTACATAGGGGGCAGTATTATAGTAGTTATATTCTTGTACATAGGAGGCAGTATTATAGTAGTTATATTCTTGTACATTGGAGGCAGTATTATAGTAGTTATATTCTTGTACATAGGAGGCAGTATTATAGTAGTTATATTCTTGTACATTGGAGGCAGTATTATAGTAGTTATATTCTTGTACATAGGAGGCAGTATTATAGTAGTTGTATTCTTGTACATAGGGGGCAGTATTATAGTAGTTATATTCTTGTACATAGGGGGCAGTATTATAGCAGTTATATTCTTGTACATAGGGGGCAGTATTATAGTAGTTATATTCTTGTACATAGGAGCAGTATTATAGTAGCTATATTCTTGTACATAGGAGGCAGTATTATAGTAGTTATATTCTTGTACATAGGGGGCAGTATTATAGTAGCTATATTCTTGTACATAGGGGCAGTATTATAGTAGTTATATTCTTGTACATAGGGAGCAGTATTATAGAAGTTATATTCTTGTACATAGGAGCAGTATTATAGTAGTTATATTCTTGTATATAGGAGCAGTATTATAGTAGTTATATTATTGTACATAGGAGCAGTATTATAGTAGTTATGTTCTTGTACATAGGGGCAGTATTATAGTAGTTATGTTCTTGTACATAGGAGCAGTATTATAGTAGTTATATTCCATTACATAGGGGCAGTATTATAGTAGTTATATTTTTGTACATAGGAGGCAGTATTATAGTAGTTATATTCTTGTATATAGGGGCAGTATTATAGTAGTTATATTCTTGTACATAGGAGGCAGTATTATAGTAGTTATATTCTTGTACATAGGAGCAGTATTATAGTAGTTATATTCTTGTACATAGGAGCAGTATTATAGTAGTTATATTCTTGTACATAGGAGGCAGTATTATAGTAGTTATATTCTTGTACATAGGAGCAGTATTATAGTAGTTATATTCTTGTACATAGGAGCAGTATTATAGTAGTTAAATTCTTGTACATAGGAGGCAGTATTATAGTAGTTATATTCTTGTACATAGGGGCAGTATTATAGTAGTTATATTCTTGTACATAGGGGCAGTATTATAGTAGTTATATTCTTGTACATAGGGGCAGTATTATAGTAGTTATATTCTTGTACATAGGGGCAGTATTATAGTAGTTATATTCTTGTACATAGGAGCAGTATTATAGTAGTTATGTTCTTGTACATAGGGGCAGTATTATAGTAGTTATATTCTTGTACATAGGAGCAGTATTATAGTAGTTATATTCTTGTACATAGGAGGCAGTATTATAGTAGTTATATTCTTGTACATAGGAGCAGTATTATAGTAGTTATATTCTTGTAGCTATGGGACAGTATTATAGTAGTTATATTCTTGTACATAGGGGGCAGTATTATAGTAGTTATATTCTTGTACATAGGGGCAGTACTATAATAGTTATATTCTTGTACATAGGAGGCAGTATTATAGTAGTTATATTCTTGTACATAGGGGGCAGTATTATAGTAGTTATATTCTTGTACATAGGGGCAGTATTATAGTAGTTATATTCTTGTACATAGGAGCAGTATTATAGTAGTTATATTCTTGTACATAGGAGCAGTATTACAGTAGTTATATTCTTGCACATAGAAGGCAGTATTATAGTAGTTATATTCTTGTACATTGGAGGCAGTATTATAGTAGTTATATTCTTGTACATGGAGGCAGTATTATAGTAGTTATATTCTTGTACATAGGGGGCAGTATTATAGTAGTTATATTCTTGTACATAGGAGGCAGTATTATAGTAGTTATATTCTTGTACATAGGGTACAGTATTATAGTAGTTATATTCTTGTACATAGGGGGCAGTATTATAGTAGTTATATGCTTGTACATAGGGGCAGTACTATAATAGTTATATTCTTGTACATAGGAGGCAGTATTATAGTAGTTATATTCTTGTACATAGGGGGCAGTATTATAGTAGTTATATTCTTGTATATAGGGGCAGTATTATAGTAGTTATATTCTTGTACATAGGAGCAGTATTATAGTAGTTATATTCTTGTACATAGGGGGCAGTATTATAGTAGTTATATTCTTGTACATAGGGGGTAGTATTATAGTACTTATATTCTTGTACATAGGAGGCAGTATTATAGTAGTTATATTCTTGTACATAGGAGCAGTATTATAGTAGTTATATTCTTGTACATAGGGGGTAGTATTATAGTAGTTATATTCTTGTACATAGGGGGTAGTATTATAGTGGTTATATTCTTGTACATAGGAGGCAGTATTATAGTAGTTATATTCTTGTACATAGGGGGTAGTATTATAGTAGTTATATTCTTGTACATAGGAGCAGTATTATAGTAGCTATATTCAGGTACATAGGGGGCAGTATTATAGTAGTTATATTCTTGTACATAGGGGGCAGTATTATAGTAGTTATATTCTTGTACATAGGGGCAGTACCATAATAGTTATATTCTTGTACATAGGAGGCAGTATTATAGTAGTTATATTCTTGTACATAGGGGGCAGTATTATAGTAGTTATATTCTTGTACATAGGGGCAGTATTATAGTAGTTATATTCTTGTACATAGGAGCAGTATTACAGTAGTTATATTCTTGCACATAGAAGGCAGTATTATAGTAGTTATATTCTTGTACATTGGAGGCAGTATTATAGTAGTTATATTCTTGTACATAGGAGGCAGTATTATAGTAGTTATATTCTTGTACATAGGGGGCAGTATTATAGTAGTTATATTCTTGTACATAGGAGGCAGTATTATAGTAGTTATATTCTTGTACATTGGAGGCAGTATTATAGTAGTTATATTCTTGTACATAGGAGGCAGTATTATAGTAGTTATATTCTTGTACATTGGAGGCAGTATTATAGTAGTTATATTCTTGTACATAGGAGGCAGTATTATAGTAGTTGTATTCTTGTACATAGGGGGCAGTATTATAGTAGTTATATTCTTGTACATAGGGGGCAGTATTATAGCAGTTATATTCTTGTACATAGGGGGCAGTATTATAGTAGTTATATTCTTGTACATAGGAGCAGTATTATAGTAGCTATATTCTTGTACATAGGAGGCAGTATTATAGTAGTTATATTCTTGTACATAGGGGGCAGTATTATAGTAGTTATATTCTTGTACATAGGGGCAGTATTATAGTAGTTATATTCTTGTACATAGGGAGCAGTATTATAGAAGTTATATTCTTGTACATAGGAACAGTATTATAGTAGTTATATTCTTGTATATAGGAGCAGTATTATAGTAGTTATATTATTGTACATAGGAGCAGTATTATAGTAGTTATATTCTTGTACATAGGGGCAGTATTATAGTAGTTATATTCTTGTACATAGGAGCAGTATTATAGTAGTTATATTCCATTACATAGGGGCAGTATTATAGTAGTTATATTTTTGTACATAGGAGGCAGTATTATAGTAGTTATATTCTTGTATATAGGGGCAGTATTATAGTAGTTATATTCTTGTACATAGGAGGCAGTATTATAGTAGTTATATTCTTGTACATAGGAGCAGTATTATAGTAGTTATATTCTTGTACATAGGAGCAGTATTATAGTAGTTATATTATTGTACATAGGGGGTAGTATTATAGTAGTTATATTCTTGTACATAGGGGGTAGTATTATAGTGGTTATATTCTTGTACATAGGAGGCAGTATTATAGTAGTTATATTCTTGTACATAGGGGGTAGTATTATAGTAGTTATATTCTTGTACATAGGAGCAGTATTATAGTAGCTATATTCAGGTACATAGGAGGCAGTATTATAGTAGTTATATTCTTGTACATAGGGGGCAGTATTATAGTAGTTATATTCTTCTACATAGGGGCAGTACTATAATAGTTATATTCTTGTACATAGGAGGCAGTATTATAGTAGTTATATTCTTGTACATAGGGGGCAGTATTATAGTAGTTATATTCTTGTACATAGGGGCAGTATTATAGTAGTTATATTCTTGTACATAGGAGCAGTATTACAGTAGTTATATTCTTGCACATAGAAGGCAGTATTATAGTAGTTATATTCTTGTACATTGGAGGCAGTATTATAGTAGTTATATTCTTGTACATAGGAGGCAGTATTATAGTAGTTATATTCTTGTACATAGGGGGCAGTATTATAGTAGTTATATTCTTGTACATAGGAGGCAGTATTATAGTAGTTATATTCTTGTACATTGGAGGCAGTATTATAGTAGTTATATTCTTGTACATAGGAGGCAGTATTATAGTAGTTATATTCTTGTACATTGGAGGCAGTATTATAGTAGTTATATTCTTGTACATAGGAGGCAGTATTATAGTAGTTGTATTCTTGTACATAGGGGGCAGTATTATAGTAGTTATATTCTTGTACATAGGGGGCAGTATTATAGCAGTTATATTCTTGTACATAGGGGGCAGTATTATAGTAGTTATATTCTTGTACATATGAGCAGTATTATAGTAGCTATATTCTTGTACATAGGAGGCAGTATTATAGTAGTTATATTCTTGTACATAGGGGGCAGTATTATAGTAGCTATATTCTTGTACATAGGGGCAGTATTATAGTAGTTATATTCTTGTACATAGGGAGCAGTATTATAGAAGTTATATTCTTGTACATAGGAGCAGTATTATAGTAGTTATATTCTTGTATATAGGAGCAGTATTATAGTAGTTATATTATTGTACATAGGAGCAGTATTATAGTAGTTATATTCTTGTACATAGGGGCAGTATTATAGTAGTTATATTCTTGTACATAGGAGCAGTATTATAGTAGTTATATTCCATTACATAGGGGCAGTATTATAGTAGTTATATTTTTGTACATAGGAGGCAGTATTATAGTAGTTATATTCTTGTATATAGGGGCAGTATTATAGTAGTTATATTCTTGTACATAGGAGGCAGTATTATAGTAGTTATATTCTTGTACATAGGAGCAGTATTATAGTAGTTATATTCTTGTACATAGGAGCAGTATTATAGTAGTTATATTCTTGTACATAGGAGGCAGTATTATAGTAGTTATATTCTTGTACATAGGAGCAGTATTATAGTAGTTATATTCTTGTACATAGGAGCAGTATTATAGTAGTTAAATTCTTGTACATAGGAGGCAGTATTATAGTAGTTATATTCTTGTACATAGGGGCAGTATTATAGTAGTTATATTCTTGTACATAGGGGCAGTATTATAGTAGTTATATTCTTGTACATAGGGGCAGTATTATAGTAGTTATATTCTTGTACATAGGGGCAGTATTATAGTAGTTATATTCTTGTACATAGGAGCAGTATTATAGTAGTTATGTTCTTGTACATAGGGGCAGTATTATAGTAGTTATATTCTTGTACATAGGAGCAGTATTATAGTAGTTATATTCTTGTACATAGGAGGCAGTATTATAGTAGTTATATTCTTGTACATAGGAGCAGTATTATAGTAGTTATATTCTTGTACCTATGGGACAGTATTATAGTAGTTATATTCTTGTACATAGGGGGCAGTATTATAGTAGTTATATTCTTGTACATAGGGGCAGTACTATAATAGTTATATTCTTGTACATAGGAGGCAGTATTATAGTAGTTATATTCTTGTACATAGGGGGCAGTATTATAGTAGTTATATTCTTGTACATAGGGGCAGTATTATAGTAGTTATATTCTTGTACATAGGAGCAGTATTATAGTAGTTATATTCTTGTACATAGGAGCAGTATTACAGTAGTTATATTCTTGCACATAGAAGGCAGTATTATAGTAGTTATATTCTTGTACATTGGAGGCAGTATTATAGTAGTTATATTCTTGTACATGGAGGCAGTATTATAGTAGTTATATTCTTGTACATAGGGGGCAGTATTATAGTAGTTATATTCTTGTACATAGGAGGCAGTATTATAGTAGTTATATTCTTGTACATAGGGTGCAGTATTATAGTAGTTATATTCTTGTACATAGGGGGCAGTATTATAGTAGTTATATTCTTGTACATAGGGGCAGTACTATAATAGTTATATTCTTGTACATAGGAGGCAGTATTATAGTAGTTATATTCTTGTACATAGGGGGCAGTATTATAGTAGTTATATTCTTGTATATAGGGGCAGTATTATAGTAGTTATATTCTTGTACATAGGAGCAGTATTATAGTAGTTATATTCTTGTACATAGGGGGCAGTATTATAGTAGTTATATTCTTGTACATAGGGGGTAGTATTATAGTACTTATATTCTTGTACATAGGAGGCAGTATTATAGTAGTTATATTCTTGTACATAGGAGCAGTATTATAGTAGTTATATTCTTGTACATAGGGGGTAGTATTATAGTAGTTATATTCTTGTACATAGGGGGTAGTATTATAGTGGTTATATTCTTGTACATAGGAGGCAGTATTATAGTAGTTATATTCTTGTACATAGGGGGTAGTATTATAGTAGTTATATTCTTGTACATAGGAGCAGTATTATAGTAGCTATATTCAGGTACATAGGGGGCAGTATTATAGTAGTTATATTCTTGTACATAGGGGGCAGTATTATAGTAGTTATATTCTTGTACATAGGGGCAGTACTATAATAGTTATATTCTTGTACATAGGAGGCAGTATTATAGTAGTTATATTCTTGTACATAGGGGGCAGTATTATAGTAGTTATATTCTTGTACATAGGGGCAGTATTATAGTAGTTATATTCTTGTACATAGGAGCAGTATTACAGTAGTTATATTCTTGCACATAGAAGGCAGTATTATAGTAGTTATATTCTTGTACATAGGGGGTAGTATTATAGTACTTATATTCTTGTACATAGGAGGCAGTATTATAGTAGTTATATTCTTGTACATAGGAGCAGTATTATAGTAGTTATATTCTTGTACATAGGGGGGTAGTATTATAGTAGTTATATTCTTGTATATAGGGGGTAGTATTATAGTGGTTATATTCTTGTACATAGGAGGCAGTATTATAGTAGTTATATTCTTGTACATAGGGGGTAGTATTATAGTAGTTATATTCTTGTACATAGGGGGTAGTATTATAGTAGTTATATTCTTGTACATAGGAGCAGTATTATAGTAGCTATATTCAGGTACATAGGGGGCAGTATTATAATAGTTATATTCTTGTACATAGGGGGCAGTATTATAGTAGTTATATTCTTGTACATAGGGGCAGTACTATAATAGTTATATTCTTGTACATAGGAGGCAGTATTATAGTAGTTATATTCTTGTACATAGGGGGCAGTATTATAGTAGTTATATTCTTGTACATAGGGGCAGTATTATAGTAGTTATATTCTTGTACATAGGAGCAGTATTATAGTAGTTATATTCTTGTACATAGGAGCAGTATTACAGTAGTTATATTCTTGCACTTAGAAAGCAGTATTATAGTAGTTATATTCTTGTACATTGGAGGCAGTATTATAGTAGTTATATTCTTGTACATAGGAGGCAGTATTATAGTAGTTATATTCTTGTACATAGGGGGCAGTATTATAGTAGTTATATTCTTGTACATAGGAGGCAATATTATAGTAGTTATATTCTTGTACATAGTGTGCAGTATTATAGTAGTTATATTCTTGTACATAGGGGGCCGTATTATAGTAGTTATATTCTTGTACATAGGGGCAGTACTATAATAGTTATATTCTTGTACATAGGAGGCAGTAATATAGTAGTTATATTCTTGTACATAGGGGGCAGTATTATAGTAGTTATATTCTTGTATATAGGGGCAGTATTATAGTAGTTATATTCTTGTACATAGGAGCAGTATTATAGTAGTTATATTCTTGTACATAGGGGGCAGTATTATAGTAGTTATATTCTTGTACATAGGGGGTAGTATTATAGTACTTATATTCTTGTACATAGGAGGCAGTATTATAGTAGTTATATTCTTGTACATAGGAGCAGTATTATAGTAGTTATATTCTTGTACATAGGGGGTAGTATTATAGTAGTTATATTCTTGTACATAGGGGGTAGTATTATAGTGGTTATATTCTTGTACATAGGAGGCAGTATTATAGTAGTTATATTCTTGTACATAGGGGCAGTATTATAGCTATATTCAGGTACATAGGGGGCAGTATTATAGTAGTTATATTCTTGTACATAGCAGCAGTATTATAGTAGCTATATTCAGGTACATAGGGGGCAGTATTATAGTAGTTATATTCTTGTACATAGGGGGCAGTATTATAGTAGTTATATTCTTCTACATAGGGGCAGTACTATAATAGTTATATTCTTGTACATAGGAGGCAGTATTATAGTAGTTATATTCTTGTACATAGGGGGCAGTATTATAGTAGTTATATTCTTGTACATAGGGGCAGTATTATAGTAGTTATATTCTTGTACATAGGAGCAGTATTACAGTAGTTATATTCTTGCACATAGAAGGCAGTATTATAGTAGTTATATTCTTGTACATTGGAGGCAGTATTATAGTAGTTATATTCTTGTACATAGGAGGCAGTATTATAGTAGTTATATTCTTGTACATAGGGGGCAGTATTATAGTAGTTATATTCTTGTACATAGGAGGCAGTATTATAGTAGTTATATTCTTGTACATTGGAGGCAGTATTATAGTAGTTATATTCTTGTACATAGGAGGCAGTATTATAGTAGTTATATTCTTGTACATTGGAGGCAGTATTATAGTAGTTATATTCTTGTACATAGGAGGCAGTATTATAGTAGTTGTATTCTTGTACATAGGGGGCAGTATTATAGTAGTTATATTCTTGTACATAGGGGGCAGTATTATAGCAGTTATATTCTTGTACATAGGGGGCAGTATTATAGTAGTTATATTCTTGTACATAGGAGCAGTATTATAGTAGCTATATTCTTGTACATAGGAGGCAGTATTATAGTAGTTATATTCTTGTACATAGGGGGCAGTATTATAGTAGCTATATTCTTGTACATAGGGGCAGTATTATAGTAGTTATATTCTTGTACATAGGGAGCAGTATTATAGAAGTTATATTCTTGTACATAGGAGCAGTATTATAGTAGTTATATTCTTGTATATAGGAGCAGTATTATAGTAGTTATATTATTGTACATAGGAGCAGTATTATAGTAGTTATGTTCTTGTACATAGGGGCAGTATTATAGTAGTTATGTTCTTGTACATAGGAGCAGTATTATAGTAGTTATATTCCATTACATAGGGGCAGTATTATAGTAGTTATATTTTTGTACATAGGAGGCAGTATTATAGTAGTTATATTCTTGTATATAGGGGCAGTATTATAGTAGTTATATTCTTGTACATAGGAGGCAGTATTATAGTAGTTATATTCTTGTACATAGGAGCAGTATTATAGTAGTTATATTCTTGTACATAGGAGCAGTATTATAGTAGTTATATTCTTGTACATAGGAGGCAGTATTATAGTAGTTATATTCTTGTACATAGGAGCAGTATTATAGTAGTTATATTCTTGTACATAGGAGCAGTATTATAGTAGTTAAATTCTTGTACATAGGAGGCAGTATTATAGTAGTTATATTCTTGTACATAGGGGCAGTATTATAGTAGTTATATTCTTGTACATAGGGGCAGTATTATAGTAGTTATATTCTTGTACATAGGGGCAGTATTATAGTAGTTATATTCTTGTACATAGGGGCAGTATTATAGTAGTTATATTCTTGTACATAGGAGCAGTATTATAGTAGTTATGTTCTTGTACATAGGGGCAGTATTATAGTAGTTATATTCTTGTACATAGGAGCAGTATTATAGTAGTTATATTCTTGTACATAGGAGGCAGTATTATAGTAGTTATATTCTTGTACATAGGAGCAGTATTATAGTAGTTATATTCTTGTAGCTATGGGACAGTATTATAGTAGTTATATTCTTGTACATAGGGGGCAGTATTATAGTAGTTATATTCTTGTACATAGGGGCAGTACTATAATAGTTATATTCTTGTACATAGGAGGCAGTATTATAGTAGTTATATTCTTGTACATAGGGGGCAGTATTATAGTAGTTATATTCTTGTACATAGGGGCAGTATTATAGTAGTTATATTCTTGTACATAGGAGCAGTATTATAGTAGTTATATTCTTGTACATAGGAGCAGTATTACAGTAGTTATATTCTTGCACATAGAAGGCAGTATTATAGTAGTTATATTCTTGTACATTGGAGGCAGTATTATAGTAGTTATATTCTTGTACATGGAGGCAGTATTATAGTAGTTATATTCTTGTACATAGGGGGCAATATTATAGTAGTTATATTCTTGTACATAGGAGGCAGTATTATAGTAGTTATATTCTTGTACATAGGGTACAGTATTATAGTAGTTATATTCTTGTACATAGGGGGCAGTATTATAGTAGTTATATTCTTGTACATAGGGGCAGTACTATAATAGTTATATTCTTGTACATAGGAGGCAGTATTATAGTAGTTATATTCTTGTACATAGGGGGCAGTATTATAGTAGTTATATTCTTGTATATAGGGGCAGTATTATAGTAGTTATATTCTTGTACATAGGAGCAGTATTATAGTAGTTATATTCTTGTACATAGGGGGCAGTATTATAGTAGTTATATTCTTGTACATAGGGGGTAGTATTATAGTACTTATATTCTTGTACATAGGAGGCAGTATTATAGTAGTTATATTCTTGTACATAGGAGCAGTATTATAGTAGTTATATTCTTGTACATAGGGGGTAGTATTATAGTAGTTATATTCTTGTACATAGGGGGTAGTATTATAGTGGATATATTCTTGTACATAGGAGGCAGTATTATAGTAGTTATATTCTTGTACATAGGGGGTAGTATTATAGTAGTTATATTCTTGTACATAGGAGCAGTATTATAGTAGCTATATTCAGGTACATAGGGGGCAGTATTATAGTAGTTATATTCTTGTACATAGGGGGCAGTATTATAGTAGTTATATTCTTGTACATAGGGGCAGTACTAAATAGTTATATTCTTGTACATAGGAGGCAGTATTATAGTAGTTATATTCTTGTACATAGGGGGCAGTATTATAGTAGTTATATTCTTGTACATAGGGGCAGTATTATAGTAGTTATATTCTTGTACATAGGAGCAGTATTACAGTAGTTATATTCTTGCACATAGAAGGCAGTATTATAGTAGTTATATTCTTGTACATTGGAGGCAGTATTATAGTAGTTATATTCTTGTACATAGGAGGCAGTATTATAGTAGTTATATTCTTGTACATAGGGGGCAGTATTATAGTAGTTATATTCTTGTACATAGGAGGCAGTATTATAGTAGTTATATTCTTGTACATTGGAGGCAGTATTATAGTAGTTATATTCTTGTACATAGGAGGCAGTATTATAGTAGTTATATTCTTGTACATTGGAGGCAGTATTATAGTAGTTATATTCTTGTACATAGGAGGCAGTATTATAGTAGTTGTATTCTTGTACATAGGGGGCAGTATTATAGTAGTTATATTCTTGTACATAGGGGGCAGTATTATAGCAGTTATATTCTTGTACATAGGGGGCAGTATTATAGTAGTTATATTCTTGTACATAGGAGCAGTATTATAGTAGCTATATTCTTGTACATAGGAGGCAGTATTATAGTAGTTATATTCTTGTACATAGGGGGCAGTATTATAGTAGTTATATTCTTGTACATAGGGGCAGTATTATAGTAGTTATATTCTTGTACATAGGGAGCAGTATTATAGAAGTTATATTCTTGTACATAGGAACAGTATTATAGTAGTTATATTCTTGTATATAGGAGCAGTATTATAGTAGTTATATTATTGTACATAGGAGCAGTATTATAGTAGTTATATTCTTGTACATAGGGGCAGTATTATAGTAGTTATATTCTTGTACATAGGAGCAGTATTATAGTAGTTATATTCCATTACATAGGGGCAGTATTATAGTAGTTATATTTTTGTACATAGGAGGCAGTATTATAGTAGTTATATTCTTGTATATAGGGGCAGTATTATAGTAGTTATATTCTTGTACATAGGAGGCAGTATTATAGTAGTTATATTCTTGTACATAGGAGCAGTATTATAGTAGTTATATTCTTGTACATAGGAGCAGTATTATAGTAGTTATATTATTGTACATAGGGGGTAGTATTATAGTAGTTATATTCTTGTACATAGGGGGTAGTATTATAGTGGTTATATTCTTGTACATAGGAGGCAGTATTATAGTAGTTATATTCTTGTACATAGGGGGTAGTATTATAGTAGTTATATTCTTGTACATAGGAGCAGTATTATAGTAGCTATATTCAGGTACATAGGAGGCAGTATTATAGTAGTTATATTCTTGTACATAGGGGGCAGTATTATAGTAGTTATATTCTTCTACATAGGGGCAGTACTATAATAGCTATATTCTTGTACATAGGAGGCAGTATTATAGTAGTTATATTCTTGTACATAGGGGGCAGTATTATAGTAGTTATATTCTTGTACATAGGGGCAGTATTATAGTAGTTATATTCTTGTACATAGGAGCAGTATTACAGTAGTTATATTCTTGCACATAGAAGGCAGTATTATAGTAGTTATATTCTTGTACATTGGAGGCAGTATTATAGTAGTTATATTCTTGTACATAGGAGGCAGTATTATAGTAGTTATATTCTTGTACATAGGGGGCAGTATTATAGTAGTTATATTCTTGTACATAGGAGGCAGTATTATAGTAGTTATATTCTTGTACATTGGAGGCAGTATTATAGTAGTTATATTCTTGTACATAGGAGGCAGTATTATAGTAGTTATATTCTTGTACATTGGAGGCAGTATTATAGTAGTTATATTCTTGTACATAGGAGGCAGTATTATAGTAGTTGTATTCTTGTACATAGGGGGCAGTATTATAGTAGTTATATTCTTGTACATAGGGGGCAGTATTATAGCAGTTATATTCTTGTACATAGGGGGCAGTATTATAGTAGTTATATTCTTGTACATATGAGCAGTATTATAGTAGCTATATTCTTGTACATAGGAGGCAGTATTATAGTAGTTATATTCTTGTACATAGGGGGCAGTATTATAGTAGCTATATTCTTGTACATAGGGGCAGTATTATAGTAGTTATATTCTTGTACATAGGGAGCAGTATTATAGAAGTTATATTCTTGTACATAGGAGCAGTATTATAGTAGTTATATTCTTGTATATAGGAGCAGTATTATAGTAGTTATATTATTGTACATAGGAGCAGTATTATAGTAGTTATATTCTTGTACATAGGGGCAGTATTATAGTAGTTATATTCTTGTACATAGGAGCAGTATTATAGTAGTTATATTCCATTACATAGGGGCAGTATTATAGTAGTTATATTTTTGTACATAGGAGGCAGTATTATAGTAGTTATATTCTTGTATATAGGGGCAGTATTATAGTAGTTATATTCTTGTACATAGGAGGCAGTATTATAGTAGTTATATTCTTGTACATAGGAGCAGTATTATAGTAGTTATATTCTTGTACATAGGAGCAGTATTATAGTAGTTATATTCTTGTACATAGGAGGCAGTATTATAGTAGTTATATTCTTGTACATAGGAGCAGTATTATAGTAGTTATATTCTTGTACATAGGAGCAGTATTATAGTAGTTAAATTCTTGTACATAGGAGGCAGTATTATAGTAGTTATATTCTTGTACATAGGGGCAGTATTATAGCAGTTATATTCTTGTACATAGGGGCAGTATTATAGTAGTTATATTCTTGTACATAGGGGCAGTATTATAGTAGTTATATTCTTGTACATAGGGGCAGTATTATAGTAGTTATATTCTTGTACATAGGAGCAGTATTATAGTAGTTATGTTCTTGTACATAGGGGCAGTATTATAGTAGTTATATTCTTGTACATAGGAGCAGTATTATAGTAGTTATATTCTTGTACATAGGAGGCAGTATTATAGTAGTTATATTCTTGTACATAGGAGCAGTATTATAGTAGTTATATTCTTGTACCTATGGGACAGTATTATAGTAGTTATATTCTTGTACATAGGGGGCAGTATTATAGTAGTTATATTCTTGTACATAGGGGCAGTACTATAATAGTTATATTCTTGTACATAGGAGGCAGTATTATAGTAGTTATATTCTTGTACATAGGGGGCAGTATTATAGTAGTTATATTCTTGTACATAGGGGCAGTATTATAGTAGTTATATTCTTGTACATAGGAGCAGTATTATAGTAGTTATATTCTTGTACATAGGAGCAGTATTACAGTAGTTATATTCTTGCACATAGAAGGCAGTATTATAGTAGTTATATTCTTGTACATTGGAGGCAGTATTATAGTAGTTATATTCTTGTACATGGAGGCAGTATTATAGTAGTTATATTCTTGTACATAGGGGGCAGTATTATAGTAGTTATATTCTTGTACATAGGAGGCAGTATTATAGTAGTTATATTCTTGTACATAGGGTGCAGTATTATAGTAGTTATATTCTTGTACATAGGGGGCAGTATTATAGTAGTTATATTCTTGTACATAGGGGCAGTACTATAATAGTTATATTCTTGTACATAGGAGGCAGTATTATAGTAGTTATATTCTTGTACATAGGGGGCAGTATTATAGTAGTTATATTCTTGTATATAGGGGCAGTATTATAGTAGTTATATTCTTGTACATAGGAGCAGTATTATAGTAGTTATATTCTTGTACATAGGGGGCAGTATTATAGTAGTTATATTCTTGTACATAGGGGGTAGTATTATAGTACTTATATTCTTGTACATAGGAGGCAGTATTATAGTAGTTATATTCTTGTACATAGGAGCAGTATTATAGTAGTTATATTCTTGTACATAGGGGGTAGTATTATAGTAGTTATATTCTTGTACATAGGGGGTAGTATTATAGTGGTTATATTCTTGTACATAGGAGGCAGTATTATAGTAGTTATATTCTTGTACATAGGGGGTAGTATTATAGTAGTTATATTCTTGTACATAGGAGCAGTATTATAGTAGCTATATTCAGGTACATAGGGGGCAGTATTATAGTAGTTATATTCTTGTACATAGGGGGCAGTATTATAGTAGTTATATTCTTGTACATAGGGGCAGTACTATAATAGTTATATTCTTGTACATAGGAGGCAGTATTATAGTAGTTATATTCTTGTACATAGGGGGCAGTATTATAGTAGTTATATTCTTGTACATAGGGGCAGTATTATAGTAGTTATATTCTTGTACATAGGAGCAGTATTACAGTAGTTATATTCTTGCACATAGAAGGCAGTATTATAGTAGTTATATTCTTGTACATTGGAGGCAGTATTATAGTAGTTATATTCTTGTACATAGGAGGCAGTATTATAGTAGTTATATTCTTGTACATAGGGGGCAGTATTATAGTAGTTATATTCTTGTACATAGGAGGCAGTATTATAGTAGTTATATTCTTGTACATTGGAGGCAGTATTATAGTAGTTATATTCTTGTACATAGGAGGCAGTATTATAGTAGTTATATTCTTGTACATTGGAGGCAGTATTATAGTAGTTATATTCTTGTACATAGGAGGCAGTATTATAGTAGTTGTATTCTTGTACATAGGGGGCAGTATTATAGTAGTTATATTCTTGTACATAGGGGGCAGTATTATAGCAGTTATATTCTTGTACATAGGGGGCAGTATTATAGTAGTTATATTCTTGTACATAGGAGCAGTATTATAGTAGCTATATTCTTGTACATAGGAGGCAGTATTATAGTAGTTATATTCTTGTACATAGGGGGCAGTATTATAGTAGTTATATTCTTGTACATAGGGGCAGTATTATAGTAGTTATATTCTTGTACATAGGGAGCAGTATTATAGAAGTTATATTCTTGTACATAGGAACAGTATTATAGTAGTTATATTCTTGTATATAGGAGCAGTATTATAGTAGTTATATTATTGTACATAGGAGCAGTATTATAGTAGTTATATTCTTGTACATAGGGGCAGTATTATAGTAGTTATATTCTTGTACATAGGAGCAGTATTATAGTAGTTATATTCCATTACATAGGGGCAGTATTATAGTAGTTATATTTTTGTACATAGGAGGCAGTATTATAGTAGTTATATTCTTGTATATAGGGGCAGTATTATAGTAGTTATATTCTTGTACATAGGAGGCAGTATTATAGTAGTTATATTCTTGTACATAGGAGCAGTATTATAGTAGTTATATTCTTGTACATAGGAGCAGTATTATAGTAGTTATATTCTTGTACATAGGAGGCAGTATTATAGTAGTTATATTCTTGTACATAGGAGCAGTATTATAGTAGTTATATTCTTGTACATAGGAGCAGTATTATAGTAGTTAAATTCTTGTACATAGGAGGCAGTATTATAGTAGTTATATTCTTGTACATAGGGGCAGTATTATGGTAGTTATATTCTTGTACATAGGGGCAGTATTATAGTAGTTATATTCTTGTACATAGGGGCAGTATTATAGTAGTTATATTCTTGTACATAGGGGCAGTATTATAGTAGTTATATTCTTGTACATAGGAGCAGTATTATAGTAGTTATGTTCTTGTACATAGGGGCAGTATTATAGTAGTTATATTCTTGTACATAGGAGCAGTATTATAGTAGTTATATTCTTGTACATAGGAGGCAGTATTATAGTAGTTATATTCTTGTACATAGGAGCAGTATTATAGTAGTTATATTCTTGTACCTATGGGACAGTATTATAGTAGTTATATTCTTGTACATAGGGGGCAGTATTATAGTAGTTATATTCTTGTACATAGTTGTATTCTTGTACATAGGGGGCAGTATTATAGTAGTTATATTCCATTACATAGGGGCAGTATTATAGTAGTTATATTTTTGTACATAGGGGGCAGTATTATAGTTGTTATATTCTTGTACATTGCAGCTGGATAACAGGAATATTGTGTAGATAATTTCTTGCCTATCATATGCTTGTTATTACTTGTATTATAATCTCTGTAACTTCCCAGTTCTGAATCCTTGAGAAATTAATTCAGACATAATGAGAATTTAGCATGGAATTGAAATTAGGAGAATTCCCCCGGAATCTTGTTCTGTTCCTCTTGTCTCATGGAATAATGGGCCTGTGCCAACGTTTATTAATTGCACGAAGATAATATAATATAATGACAGTTTATCCTTTAAGATCCTTGTTCCCGGGCCGCTCCCGCTCTGTTATTACTCTGCCCCGCATACTTCACATGTCGCTTTCCCTCACCCGTCCTCCTTTTAGTTTTTCCCGTCTATAAGGACAAGGACAAGTGTTTTCCCAGAAAATCATCTTATTATTATAAAACGCCCCATTCACAGCCGCCTATCAACACTTCAAGACGCTGCTGGTTTTCGGATGATTTTCCCGCCTCGTTTCCTTGAGGATGTACATTCCGGGTTCAGGGTATTTTTACTTAACAACATGAGAAACAATTTTAAGCTTTCCATCTGGCCAATCCAATAAAAATAAGTGTTTATTTTTGGCCGGGACATCTTGGTACAAATCATATTTGATCTACCGTTAAATCAGGTCCTGGAGGCCCCAATACTGTTTATCTTAGCTGAGACCTTTCCCTCCTAAATATTTCATAGGGGAGATTCACGTCTTTAGATTTTGGAAGTACGCAGTGGTACATTGTAACGGACGGCATGCTACATTGTGCTGTATGATTTCAGCTGGGGGGGCTACACGTTACTTATAGGGCTCACAGGGAGGTTGTGAGATACACTGTACTGTCCAGCGATTCGATGCTTTGCCTTCCAAGCAATCATCCAGTTTTTCACATTACTGTTGGATTTTGGGCCCACATCCTTCACCCTGGAACATGTCTCTGGTGTGCGGCTGTTCCAGCTCCAACATCTACACGCTATTTCTGCTATAACCCACTCTCACTGCAACCTCAGCTCTGCTGTTCCCGCTGCAATTTCGCTCTGCTGTTTTTCCTTATGCAATCTTAGCTTTGCTGTTCTTGCTGTAATCTCATGTTACACGTACGCCACCTAAGTTCAGATAGGGGCGAGATTGGTTACATGAATTCGTTGGAATCCTGGGCGAACCGTTACTCAGGGCGACCATAGGCTGCAGCTTCTCTCAGGCACACGATAGATTCAGTTGCTGACCAGACACATCTGACAAGAGTCCTCATAAACGGTAGAACAGTAACATTTAATGAGGCACGGCCAGTGCAATGTAAATGTCTCTTTGAGCAACAGGCTCCAGTAATAACAGTACAGTCTCCTTTGAAGCAGAGCAGTACGCAGTCTATTATCCTGTAGCACAGGACAACACAGTTTTAATGCATACAGAACCACAGGCTTTTCCTTCACAAGGACTCAATTGTATACAGCATTCTTTATTCTGCATGGAGATGGAGGGGGGAAGGGTATGATAAGGGAGATGATCTCTATGACAGGCTTCCTTCCAGTCCTTATCTTCCTGACCGATAATACTCCACACTGTTAGCTCAAGGCGTCTAACTGACCTTTGTTTAGCTTCCCTCCTGACCTGAATTCTGTTCCCTTGACTTCTGTGAGATACAGATCATAAACCACCTTTCTCTTGGGCTCCCGCCAGACAGTAAACAACTTCCCCACAATCCCCCTGGGGCTCTGCTAAAACACTCCCCTTCTCCTGTGACTGTGTTAACCCCTCTAATTGCTGGATGCTTCTGTAGCACAACACTTCCTGTCTCCTGTGCTTGTGTTACTTCTAAAAGTTGCTGAATGCTTTTAAAGCAACAGCACTACTTCTGCATGTCACACTCTGCAACAGCACTACTTCTGCATGTCACACTCTGCAACAGCACTACTTCTGCATGTCACACTCTGCAACAGCACTACTTCTGCATGTCACACTCAGCTCTGCTGTTTTTGCTACAGCCTCTGCTCTGCCTTTACTGCTGCAGCTCCTGCGTCAGCCTCAGCTCTGCACTTCTTTTCCTGCTGCAAGCTTGGCTTAGCAGTGTCTGCTACTTCAGCGCTGCCATTTCTGCTGCAACCTGTTCTGTTCCTACTGCAACATCAGCTCTGCTATTCCTGCTGCAATTTTACTCTGCTGTTCTTTTTTGCAATCTCAGGTCTGCTGTTTCTGCTGCAGCTTCAGCTCTGCTGTTCTTGCTGCTATCTTGGCTCTGCTGTTCTTGCTGCTATCTTGGCTCTGATATTTTTGCTGCAGCCTCTGCTCTGATCTTTATGTTGCAGTCTATGCAGCAACCTCAGCCCTGCAGTTCCTGCTGCAACCTCTGCCGTTCTATTCCTGCTATGAACTTGGCTCAGGAATTTCTGCTACTTTGGCACTGCCATTTCCGCTTCAGCTCTGCAGTCCCTGCTCCAATATCAGTTCTACTGTTTTGGCTCCAACTTCTCCACAGCGGCAACCTCAGCTTAGCTGTTTTTGCTGCAACTTCAGAGCTGTTGTTTCTGCTGCAACCTTCATTCTGCTTTTCCTTCTGTCATCTCCCCATTGTTGTTTATCCAGCTGCATCCTTGGCCACGCTGGTTCTACTGCAACCTCAGTTCTGTTACTTCTGCATTACTTCCAGGCATAGAATAGCTGGCTGTCATCATACAAATTTGCATTATATTGGACATTATTTGTGAGCTAAGTCGTTATCTCACTTATTGGATCCATGAACTGAAAACTCACATAGATGCAATTAGTCAGAGCTCTCGTTCTGGACAGCTGTTTCATTTTTTTGAGGATTATGCAATTCATTGTTTCTCCTCTTGGGGCACTGTGGAAAATTGAGATCCTACTACTAAGGTTCACCAGAAATTGCAATGGAAGAGTTTTGTTAGCAGAAGATGGTTAAAATATCTTTATTCCTTATTGTTTTATACTGTAGGATTATCAATAGAACAATTTTATATTATCTGCCAGACTCACATATCAATTGGAAAAATGTTTTCTTTGCAAATATAAAAAAGTTATCAAAGCCTTAGAGGATCTTATCAGGGGCAGGGGAGTAGGGGCTGCAGAGTTAGCTGGTGTAATTGGGGTTCTGATCTTAGGGGTACCATTATTACAAATACACTCCTCAACATGAAAGTTGCAACACCAAGAAGGAAAAGTCATGGAGATTTGGAGATCACAGGATGGATAGAAGGTAGGAAGGGTTAAGGACTGGTGTGATTGTGGAGAACGGAATACCGGAGATTAAACGCCGCCAGACTGTGCAGTTTCCAAACAGGAACGAAACCCTGCGGAACTAATTCAGAAGAGAACAGTTGCAAGGGGGACGGAGTAAGTCAGTGCTCTGGGTCAGGTGACGTCAACGAAGCCAGCCCTGGATTTAAAAAGCCGGCACGCCGGAGAAGAGGAGTTTTTGACACCAAGAGAAGTGCGGGCCACTGCAGTTCCTTGAATCGTGATAGTGGTCCCAAGTCATGTACACCAGCGGTAGCCAGACGTCGACCCGAACGACGCCGGACAAGATTCCCAGCCCAGACATCGACGGTGAAACCCCGAAGACCCGAACAACGCTGGTCAAGGTTCCCTATCAGGACAGAGCAGGTCAACCGCCAAGAATTAGCCCCTGCCGATATAGGCCCCGGAGACGCACGTAAGGGGTCGCAGGATTCCTGAGGATTTCCGGTTAGAGATCCTGACCGTACATGGGTCGGTGAGTGGAGGAGACGCGTGGGTCAGCTCGTCACTTCCGACAGACACACACTGTACGGGGCGCGGGAGGGAGGGCCAAAAGTCAGACGGGGTCCCGCTGACATCAGAGTGGCACAGAAAGAATTAATAAATTTTCTGAGGAAGACAGAGCAGCTGTTTCTGATGGGACCAGACAGCTTCCGGGGTTTTCAGAGACTGCCCCTTGCCAGGCATAGCCATTAACACTCTTCCTCCCTGCTGAGATAAGATTGGACTGTAGGCCCCTGGCTCATAATATTTCCCTCATTGTATATTGATCATTCTCTCTTTGTGT
Source organism: Phyllobates terribilis (assembly GCF_046119375.1). NCBI lineage: Eukaryota > Metazoa > Chordata > Amphibia > Anura > Dendrobatidae > Phyllobates > Phyllobates terribilis. Next base: position 783,842,049 of record NW_027362764.1, read on the forward strand.
AAATAATTGTTTGCTCAATATCTGATTCTGTGAATACTGTTTGTGCATAACCTGCCTCAACAACAGTCCTAGCTCACGTTAATCTGTTAAATAAAAGTAGATTGTTGTTCCGCCCAGTGTCTCCGCTGTTACATTCTGATCTCCTGCTTACATGATGTTTCCTTCTAGTAATAATATCCCCCATCCTGGGCCTGTACTAGTAATAATGTCCCCCATCCTGGTATAATGTCCCCCATCGTGGGCCCCTTGCCGAGATAATGTTGCCCATTCCAGTAATAATGTCCCCCATCCTGGTCCCTTCCAGTAATAATGTCCTCCATCCTGGGCCTGAACCAGTAATAATGTCCCCCATCCTGGTATAATGTCCACATCCTGGGCCCCTTCCAGTAATAATGTCCCCCATTCTAGGCCCCATCCAGTAATAATGTCCCCATCTTGGTGTAGTGTCCACATCCTGGCCCCTTCCAATAATAATGTTCCCTATCCTGGGCCCCTTCAAGTACTAATGTCCCCAATCCTGGTATAACATTCCCCATCCTGGGCCCCTTCCTGAGATAATGTCCCCCATCCTGAGCCCATTCCAGTAATATTGTTCCCCATCATTGGCCCCTTCCAGTAATAATGTCCCTCATCCTGGTGTAATGTCCATGTCCTGGTTCCTTTCCAGTAATAATGTCCCCCATCCTGGGCCCGTAACAGTAATAATGTCCCCATCCTGGTATAATCCTGGCCCCTTCCTGGTATACTGTCCCCCATCCTGGCACCTTCCTGGTATAATGTCCCCCATCCTGGGCCCCTTTCAGTAATAACGTACCCCATCTTAGGCCCCTGCCCGGTATAATTTCCCCCATCCTGTGCCCCTTCAGTAATAATGTCCCCCATCCGTAGCCCCTTCCTGGTGTAATGTCCCCCCTCCTGGGCTCATACTGTAATAATGTTCTCCGTTCAGCCGCAGTTCTGTAACATATTTAAAAAGAAAATCTTCTCACCTTCCCCTGCTCCCATGACATGCAGAGTCCTTTACTACAGCTGGCGCAGAGGCCGGCAGCTGTTTTTTTTGCATGCCTGCTATGGGCGACGCATGATGTCACGGCTATATGCTGCCTGTGACTGGTACGCCAACTTCAGCTGCTGGCCTCTGGCTGGCGGCTTGTATTGCAGTGCAGGGAGCCAGCGGGTCTCTGCACTGCAATACATTTCAGCTAACTGTGTGTTCTCGTATGTACATCCAGCTGAAATAGGCGCTGGTGTCGGCAGGTCCCCTTTCCACATGGATTGTTACGTCCCCCTCTAGTCTACCTTCCATCCAGGTCACTAACATCTTTACATTGATTTGGTGATGGAACCAGTGGTGCGGCCTTTTCTCCAAAGAGTCCCATGAGCCGTATTTCAACAGGACAACGCCAGACCACATGTTACTCATGCTACTGTGAGCAGCCTGCGTGAGCTAAATGTGTCACCATGGCTGCAGAGTCTCCAGACTTGTCTCCATCCAGTAGATCTGCAAAGTCATTGGTCTGAAATTGCACAGGAAGCTGCCAACAGTGGATCTTGATGATTTGCACAAGTGCATTCAGTAGCAGAATCTCCCTGAGACGACCATGAATAACGTCACTGATAGCGGCTGATGGCTGGAAGTGCTGGGATTTTTCAAACTTGATACTGCAAAAATCCAGAGGCTTTGAAAATTTTGTATCAATTTTTTCATCATTTGCAGATCAGTGACGTTTCCATCCTGTGATTTCTATCATTCCACAACTTTTCCTTCTTGATGTTGCAATTTCAACGTTGAGGAGTGTGTATACAATAGGGGGCCCTATTACAGATTATGAGCTGGGGCCCAGGAGACTCAGGTTACACTTCTGGGTAACCCACTGGACCCCAGGTATAAAGTAACCCTTTTGCGTCCCTGGAACACCAGGGACGCCAGCACGAAACCTTTTACTAGACAAGAACTTCCATGATACTTCACTGAGAAAGTATCAGATAAAGTTGTCCAGATATTGTTACTTTTTTTCCTCTTCTGGGAAATTACTCCTTGTGGATTATGATGTGCGACTGCAATAACTCCAGAAAACTTTTTGACCCTGGTTTGTATGACTATCTTGTAAATATTTCATCATCACTTTCTGTTGTACTGAACATGACAGTTTGTGTTGTAAATGAATACGAGGACGGACCCCCAACTTTGATCAGACGGAAACAGACACATTGTAGACTATAATTATCTCACTCCCTCCATCAGGGTCACGATCAGCCACAGATTCTGGAGAAGTCTAACAGGAAATCAATCATTGTAGCGATTACATATTTCTAGCAGAATCTGGCACCGAGGCCGAGCTTGGGTTTCACAGTCTAATATCTATATCTGTGGCCTGATGGTGAGAAACGTCACTTTCTATAAGGCAATGATGTGACATTTCATAGCTTCTTAAAGTGATGTGTACAAGAATATAACTACTATAATACTGCCCCCTATGTACAAGAATATAACTACTATAATACTGCTCCTATGTACAAGAATATAACTACTATAATACTGCCCCCTATGTACAAGAATATAACTACTATAATACTGCTCCTATGTACAAGAATATAACTACTATAATACTGCCCCCTATGTACAAGAATATAACTACTATAATACTGCTCCTATGTACAAGAATATAACTACTATAATACTGCCCCCTATGTACAAGAATATAACTACTATAATACTGCCCACTATGTACAAGAATATAACTACTATAATACTGTCCCCTATGTACAAGAATATAACTACTATAATACTGCCCACTATGTACAAGAATATAACTACTATAATACTGCCCCAATGTACAAGAATATAACTACTATAATACTGCTCCCTATGTACAAGAATATAACTACTATAATACTGTCCCCTATGTACAAGAATATAACTACTATAATACTGCCCCTATGTACAAGAATATAACTACTATAATACTGCTCCTATGTACAAGAATATAACTACTATAATACTGCTCCCTATGTACAAGAATATAACTACTATAATACTGCCCCCTATGTACAAGAATATAACTACTATAATACTGCTCCTATGTACAAGAATATAACTACTATAATACTGCCCCCTATGTACAAGAATATAACTACTATAATGCTACTCCTATGTACAAGAATATAACTACTATAATACTGCCTCCTATGTACAAGAATATAACTACTATAATACTGCCCACTATGTACAAGAATATAACTACTATAATACTGTCCCCTATGTACAAGAATATAACTACTATAATACTGCCCACTATGTACAAGAATATAACTACTATAATACTGCCCCAATGTACAAGAATATAACTACTATAATACTGCTCCCTATGTACAAGAATATAACTACTATAATACTGTCCCCTATGTACAAGAATATAACTACTAAAATACTGCTCCCTATGTACAAGAATATAACTACTATAATACTGTCCCCTATGTACAAGAATATAACTACTATAATACTGCTCCTATGTACAAGAATATAACTACTATAATACTGCCTCTATGTACAAGAATATAACTACTATAATACTGCCCCTATGTACAAGAATATAACTACTATAATACTGCCCCTATGTACAAGAATATAACTACTATAATACTGCCCCTATGTACAAGAATATAACTACTATAATACTGCCCCTATATACAAGAATATAACTACTATAATACTGCCCCTATGTACAAGAATATAACTACTATAATACTGCCCCCTATGTACAAGAATATAACTACTATAATACTGCCCCTATGTACAAGAATATAACTGCTATAATACTGCCCCTATGTACAAGAATATAACTACTATAATACTGCCCCTATGTACAAGAATATAACTACTATAATACTGCCCCTATGGACAAGAATATAACTACTATAATACTGCTCCTATGTACAAGAATATAACTACTATAATACTGCCCCCCTATGTACAAGAATATAACTACTATAATACTGCCCCTATGTACAGGAATATAACTACTATAATACTGCCCCCATGTACAAGAATATAACTACTATAATACTGCTCCCTATATACAAAAAGTTAATGTCTGCTCACCACCTCCTGGAGCGCACGGATCCTGCTGTTCGGCAAGTTTTCAGAGCTTAGAAAGGAATAAGTCCAGCGCTATAAGTCCATTAAAAATCCATTCTTCATTTATTTCATAACTTCAAATGGTACAAAATCCATTAAGTCACAGTCTAGACATTAAAAACGCGTTTCGACGCAAAGCAGTGCGTCTTAATCATTGTCAATGATTAAGACGCACTGCTTTGCGTCGAAACACGTATGTTTTTAATGTCTGGACTGTGACTTAATGGATTTTGTACCATTTGAAGTTATGAAATAAATGAAGAATGGATTTTTAATGGACTTATAGCGCTGGACTTATTCCTTTCTATGCTATAATACTGCTCCTATGTACAAGATGCGACAGAGTCACTGGTATGATTTATGATGGGAGGTATGTGTCGCACAGGTTGCTAGCCTGTGTGAACTGAAACCAATAGACTTTCTGCCAGCATGTTATTTGCTGGGGGGTTAACTCACATAAAGGGTGTGGTTTTAGGGGAATGACATAAGAGATGGGAGGGATGTCAGTCCCCATACCTCCACCTCAGGGTGTGGCTGAGCATCATTTAAATGTTCAGCTCTGTTTTTTTTTCTTTGAGTTGTGTTTGGAGAGGCAAGGTCTCCAGACTGGACAGCCATAGCTCAGGAGGGAGCTGAAGGCTGGACATAACCTGTGTGTGCCACCCACACACACATATATGGACTGTGCTATAGTTTATCTTTTGTTTTTGTTGTTTAGCCAAGTAAGGCTGTATTTATTTTTCTGGAGTGCAGAGCTTTATGCTGTTAATAAAGCCTGCAAAGAAAACCCGGGTTCCTGAGTCTACTTCCGGAAGTGGCCGAGCAAGTCGTCTTACCACAGTTGGTGCGAGAGTGCGTGCAAGATTCCAGGAACACGTGTACCTGCCACAGAGACCAGTGGATGTCCTGGGTAAAGGCCGCCAGCCAGCCAGAGAAGTCCGGCAGCATGGAGGAGCTCGTTAAGCACCTGGTCCAAGGCCAGCAGAGCATCTGTGGCGCCCCTGAGGGTTCGGTCGCCACAGAGGTACTGCATCTCAGCCAGAGATGTGGCATCTCACTCTCAGGTAAGGAAGGAGTACAGCTCAGGACCCTAACACCTGCATCCAACACATACCACTCCAAGCCAGCAGGAGGGGCAAGATGCCTCCCACGTACTTGCTGAGCCCCTTTCCTGGCTGGAGTGGGGGGAACCCAGAGAGGGGGAACCATGTAGTGGGTGTGGCTGGAGGAAGTAGATTAGGGGAGCACATGAGAGGGAGGTATAAATTGGGAAGCCACCTTAGGGTGGCAGATTAGTCAGAGGAGGAAAGTGAAAGGAGCAGAGGCTCTGCAGGAGCTCTGCTCCAGAGGCAGCCCTAGCCAGTGAGGCCCAAGTATGAGAGGAAGGAGAGAAGAGAGGAGAGGGAGCAGAGAGGCTCCAGGAACAGAAGAAAGGACCCTAGGGGTACGGGCCGTGCAGAAGGCTACCCGTACGCCCGCATCTGCCCAGCAGTGGAGGGGTCAGACCACACAAAGGGAACCGGTCCCTCAACTGGTAGAAGATTGCAAGTCTCAGCTAGAAACCGGAGGCTGCAGTACTTTATGTCCTGTAGCCACAAGTCCACGCCAGTCTCACCGAGAAGGTAGCCACATAGGACCTAGGGGATGGAACAGACGTCGCCCGCCAAGGCCCCTCGGGTACCGGATTGGAGATACTAGGTGTGAGGTGCAGGGAAAAGGCCAGGGAGAGGACACAGAAGGGGGTCCTGCTAAGTACTCCGGAGCTATCTGGGAGTGGACTGAACCCATCACTGAGTAAGCACAGCAGGACGAGGGAGATTACTTTGGCGCCTGTAATCTGGACTGCATTAACTGTGAGTAAAGACCCTGGGACTGCACTTCCTTGTCTCTGTGTTTCTTGCTGCGCCATCAACCCCTGCACTACAACGCCCAGCACAACCTGCAACATCATCTACACTGCCCTGAAGCTAGCTCTTCCTGTGGAGAGCCACACCATCCCTGCTGCAGTAACATCAGCTTCAGAGCACTGCTCCGCAGCGGCGGCACCCTTTAGCTACATTCCACAGGTGGCGTCACAAACTCTATAAAAACTCTATAAATCCCCTATATATAACCCCTTTTATTGACCGCCCTGGGTCACGGACCGGGTCACCGCCACTGTGACAATCCCCCAGCATCCACCGGCCCGGCACCGGCTACACCACGGCCCAGGGGGCGCGTCACATGCAGCAACGGCACTTGCAGACCCAGCAGAGCATGCAGCAGCAACGACAGATGGAGCTCCTAGCAGGGGAGATCCGTGGCAGGACATCCGCTCCACCCCCAGATCCAGGTGAGGACGCACACGTCAGGAAAACGGTAAGGAGAACCTTACAGAAGATGACCCCGGGGGATGACGTTGAGGTTTTCCTGACTGTTTTTGAAAGGGTGGCGGAACGGGAGAGATTACCTCAGGAGCAGTGGGCGGAGGTTCTGGCTCCATATTTGACCGGGGAGCCGCAGAAGGCCTATTACGATCTGACTTTACAAGACGCAAAGGAGTACGCGAAATTAAAAACCGAGATACTGGCATGCTCAGGAGTGACAATGTCTGTCAGAGCGCAAAGGGTCCACCACTGGGCGTATGCTGGCGACAAACCTCCATGCTCACAGATGTTCAACTTGTTACATCTGGTTCAGAAATGGCTGCAGCCAGAGTCTTCCACTCCTGCCCAGATAGTTGAGCGTGTGGTGATGAACAGGTTCATCCATTCCCTACCCAGGCCATTGCAGACCTGGGTTGCCCAGGGCGAACCTCGGAATGCGGACGACCTTGTTGGCCGGGTAGTGAGGTATCAATTGGTCGAAAAATCTCTAGGGAAACCTGACATAATCACCTCCCCCTACTGAAGTGCCCAAAAGGGGGCGGGTTCACCACGGAAGGGGTTCAGAGCCACAACTGGGGGACGTCCCACTTCCACTGAAGGTGCCGCAAGGACTGTTGTTAAGGATGTGATCGGTTGACGGTGTCGCAATCCGGGACACGTAGCCGCCCAGTGTCATACGTCTGCTGAGCCAATGGACTGCAGACTAGGCAGACGATGTTCATATTATGCTTACCCTGCCTGCAGTGTGGACTGTCAACCGAGAGAGGGCCCGCAGGCGTGTGCCGTATCCGTTAACGGAGTGATGGTCCTGGGGCTGTTGGACTCTGGTAACCTTAATCAGTGCCACCCTTCCCCACCAGCTGATCCCTACCAAATCTGTGGGCGTCCGCTGCATACATGGGGACGCCAAGAACTACCCGGTGGCCAGAGTGACAGTCGGAACAGACTGTGGCGCCAAATCCCACAAGGTTGGGGTGGTCAGGGACCTGATACAGCCCATCATTTTGGGGCACGATTTTCCCTTGTTCTGGGACTTGTGGGGGAAGGGATCCAGACCGAGTCCCATGGAAAAAAGCCAGGACCCTAGAGAAATACCCCGGTTGACATCGGAAGTGGATGAGTTCCTACTATGTGTCCGTGTCGGCGACGAGGACAAGACTGTGTCTGAAGTGGTCAACCTCCCTGAATTAGAGGTGCCTGGAGAGAACTTTGGGTCAGCTCAGGTTCGGGACTTGACCTTGAAAGGGGCATGGGATAATGTTACTGTTTGTAGTGGTGTTGCTCAAGAGCCGGGGGCGGACACTAGGTACCCACACTTTGCAGTTTAGGGTGAGCTATTATACCGGGTGACCAAACTAAAAAGTGAAGAGGTAGTGGAACAGCTGTTAGTTCAAGGTTCATACCGTCAGAGGATATTAAACATGGCACACTCACATATTCTGGGGGGGCACCTAGGGGTTGAGAAAACCCAGGAGAGAATAATAAGGAGGTTTTATTGGCCAAGATGTTATTGAGAAATCTTAAACTATTGGAGGTCCTGCCCCACCTGCCAGATAACCGCGCACACCTCCCAGTTCCGTAGTCCCTTAGTTCCACTATCTGTCATTGAGGTTCCCTTTGAGAGGATTGCCATGGACCTCGTGGGTCCCTTAGTTAAATCGGCCCGAGGCCACCAATATATCCTGGTGGTCATGGACTATGCGACCCAGTACCCCGAAGCGGTACCCCTAAGGAACTCATCCAGTAGAAGTATAGCCCGAGAGCTAGTTAATATTTTTGCTTGGACAGGTCTGCCAAAAGAGATTTTAACAGACCAAGGAACCCCCTTCATGAGCAAGGTGATGAAGGAGCTATGCAGAGTCCTTCAGATTGCCCAGATTCGGACCTCAGTTTATCATCCGCAGACGGACGGCTTAGTGGAACGCTTCAATAAAACCTTAAAGGCGATGCTCAGGATGGTCGTTAAAAAGGATGGGCAAGACTGGGACTACCTGCTCTCATTTCTGCTTTTCTCTGTCAGAGAAGCTCCTCAAGCCTCCACTGGCTTCTCTCCATTTGAGCTCCTGTAAGGACAGCATCCAAGAGGTCTCCTAGACATCGCCAAGAAACCTGGGAGGCCATGGTCACGCCCCACTGGAGCATCATCGAACATGTCGCCCAGTTACAGGAGAGAATGGCGAAGGTGATGCCCATCATGAAGGAACATCTCCTCCAGGCGCAGGAAGCCCAGGCGAGGGTGTATAACCGGTTGGCAAGGCTGAGACAGTTCCAACATGGGGATCGCGTCCTGGTTCTTATTCCCACCGTTGAAAGCAAGTTTCTGGCCAAGTGGCAAGGCCCATATGAGGTGGTGGAGAAGCTCAGTGAAGTGAACTACAGAGTCCACCAGCCAGGCCGAAGAAAGCCACATCAGGTGTACCATGTAAACCTGCTCAAGCCGTGGTGAGATCAGGAACCCGAAGGCCAGGTGGAAGATGTCATGATAGTGGAGACCCTTTCGCCAGCCCAGAAGCAACAGTGTCAAGAACTACTCCAGCAGAATCGGGACCTGTTCTCAGAGTTGCCGGGGCATACCCAGGTGGTAGAACATGATGTGCTAACAGAGCCGCATATAAGGGTGAACCTGAAGCCATACAGGATTCCTGAAGAACGCCGGGAGGTGATCTCGACCGAGGTAAAGAGGATGTTAGACCTCAGTGTGATAGAGGAGTCAAAGAGTGGATGGTCGAGCCCCATCGTCCTCCTGCCAAAACCCAATGGAGAGTGGAGGTTTTGTATTGATTACCGCTGGCTGAATGAGGTGTCCAAGTGTGACGCGTACCCGATGCCCCGCGTCAATGAACTCATCGAGAGGCTTGGACCGGCGAGGTACCTCACCACTCTGGACCTGACGAAGGGCTACTGGCAGATCCCCATGTCCCAGACGGCCAAGAAGAAGATGGCTTTCTCAATACCTGATGGGTGCTTCCAATACACTCGGATGCCGTTCGGACTACAGGGGGCCCCAGCCACCTTCCAGAGGGCTATGGATCGGATCCTAGCCCCCCGTAAGAAGTATGCCGCAGCCTACCTTGACGACATGGTAGTCTTTAGCCCAGACTGGGAAAGTCATCTACCTAAACTAAAGGCCGTTCTGGATGCTCTAAGGAAGGCGGGATTTACAATAAATCAAAAAAAATCCGCCGTTGGAAAAGAGGAGGCCAAGTACTTGGGCTATGTCGTTGGGAGAGGCGAAATAAAGCCGCAAGTTAATAAAGTGGAGGCAATCCAGACCTGGCCGAAACCGCTCTCCAAGAAGCAAGTGAGAGCATTCCTGGGAATGGTGGGATATTACCAGCGGTTTATCCCAAATTTTGCCATGATGGCCGCGCCACTGACGGTTCTCCTAAAATGCACCAGATCAACCATGGTGAAGTGGACGGAGGAAACAGAGACTGCGTTTCAACTGCTGAAGTCAGCACTGTGTAAACAGCCGGTCCTGGTCGCACCAGACTTCAAGAAAGAGTTTGTGGTCCAGAGAGATGCTTCAGAGGTTGGTCTAGGAGCCGTACTCTCTCAAGAGATAAATGGAGAAGAACATTTCATTCTCTATCTGAGCAAGAAGCTTTTGTCCTGCGAGAAAAACTACGCAATAGTAGAAAAAGAGCGTCTAGCCATAAAGTGGGCTGTAGATACACTAAGATACTACCTACTAGGCAGGAAGTTTAATTTGGTATCAGACCATGTCCCGTTGAAATGGTTGAGGAAAAAGAGGGGTAAAAATGCCAGGGTAACTAGATGGTTCCTAGCTCTTCAGGACTTCACGTAGAGCATAGGCCCGAGAAGTTACACGGGAACGGTGATGCCCTTTCTAGAATTCCCTGTCTGGTATCGGAAGGTGCCCAAACCCCCGGCTTTGGGCAGAGGGGGGAAATATGTGACAGAGTCACTGGTATGATTTATGAGGGGAGGTATGTGTCTCTCAGGTAGCTAGCCTGTGTGAACTGAAACCAATAGACTTTCTGCCAGCATGTTATATCCTGGGGGGTTAACTCACTTAAAGGGTGTGGTTTTATGGGAATGACACAGAGATGGGAGGGAAGTCAGTCCCCATACCTCCACCTCAGGGTGTGGCTGAGCATCGTTTAAATGTTCAGCTCTGTTTTTTTTTCTCTGTGTTGTGTTTGGAGAGGCAAGGTCTCCAGACTGGACAGCCATAGCTCAGGAGGGAGCTGAAGGTTGGACATAACCTGTGTGTGCCACCCACACACACATATATGGACTGTGCTATAGTTTATCTTTTGTTTTTGTTGTTTAGCCAAGTACTGACCCCTATGTACTAGAATATAACTACTATAATACTGCTCCTATTTACAAGAATATAACTACTATAATACTGCCCCTATGTACAAGAATATAACTACTATAACACTGCCCCTATGTACAAGAATATAACTACTATAATACTGCCCCCTATGTACAGGAATATAACTACTATAATACTGCCCCTATGTACAAGAATATAACTGCTATAATACTGCTCCTATTTACAAGAATATAACTACTATAATACTGCCCCCTATGTACAAGAATATAACTACTATAATACTGCTCCCTATGTACAAGAACATAACTACTATAATACTGCCTCTTATGTACAAGAATATAACTACTATAATACTGCCCCTATGTACAAGAATATAACTACTATAATACTGCTCCTATGTGCAAGAATATAACTACTATAACACTGCCCTTATGTACAAGAATATAACTGCTATAATACTGCCACCTATGTACAAGAATATAACTACTATAATACTGCCCCCTATGTACAGGAATATAACTACTATAATACTGCCCCCTATGTACAAGAATATAACTGCTATAATACTGCCACCTATGTACAAGAATATAACTACTATAATACTGCCCCCTATGTACAGGAATACAACTTCTATAATACTGCCCCTATGTACAGGAATACAACTACTATAATACTGCCGCTATGTACAAGAATATAACTACTATAATACTATCCATATGTACAAGAATATAACTACTATAATACTGACCCCTATGTACAAGAATATAACTACTATAATACTGCCCCCTATGTACAAGAATATAACTACTATAATACTGCTCTCTATGTACAAGAATATAACTACTATAATACTGCCCCCTATGTACAAGAATAACTACTATAATACTGCCCGTATGTACAAGAATATAACTACTATAATACTGCCGCTATGTACAAGAATATAACTACTATAATACTGCCCCCTATGTACAAGAATATAACTACTATAATACTGCTCCTATGTACAAGAATATAACTACTATAATACTGCTCCCTATGTACAAGAATATAACTACTATAATACTGCCGCTATGTACAAGAATATAACTACTATAATACTGCCCCCTATGTACAAGAATATAACTACTATAATACTGCTCCTATGTACAAGAATATAATTACTATAATACTGCCCCTATGTACAAGAATAACTACTATAATACTGCCCCTATGTACAAGAATATAACTACTATAATACTGCCACTATGTAGAAGAATATAACTATACCGCGTGCAAAATTATTAGGCAAATGAGTATTTTGCTCACATGATACTTTTTATACATATTGTCCTACTGCAAGCTGCATAGGCTTGAGAGCCAACTACCAATTAAGTAAATCTGGTGATGTGCATCTCTGTAATGAGGAGGGGTGTTGTCTAATGACATCAACACCCTATATAAGGTGTGCTTAATTATTAAGCAACTTCCTTTCCTTTGGCAAAATGGGTCAGAAGAGAGATTTGACGGCCTCTGAAAAGTCCAAAATTGTGAGATGTCTGCAGAGGGAGGCAGCAGTCTTGACATTTCCAAACTTTTGAAGCGTGATCACCGAACAGTCAAGCGTTTCATGGCAAATAGCCAACAGGGTCGCAAGAAGCGTGTTGGCCAAAAAAGGCGCAAAATAACTGCCCATGAATTGAGGAAAATCAAGCGTGAAGCTGCCAAGATGCCATTCGCCACCAGTTTTGCCATATTTCAGAGCTGCAACGTTACTGGAGTATCAAAAAGCACAAGGTGTGTGATACTCTGGGACATGGCCAAGGTAAGGAAGTGACGCGCCCCCTGGGCCAGTGTTGTTGGGGGATACCCGGAGCCGGATCAGATGGGGGTTGTAGTCTCCGAGTGGCTGTGACCCGGTCCGTGCCCAGGGTGTCAAGCTCAGTGTGTGGCAGTCCTTATGATGTTACTAGATGTTCTTTTGTGTCGACTACGCCACCCGTTGATTTGCGGTCAATACGGCCGCCGCTGCAGCAGGGTCCACTGAGGCTGATGATGTGAGTGCAGCTTAGGTAGTATAACCCCCAACGGGAGGGGTATAGCCTCAGGGGGTCAGCCGTGGAGGATGGTGGTTGTGAAGGTGCAGCAAGGAGACTCAGAGGCATAAAATGCAGTTCCAGGGTTTTACTTACTGGTGTTGCTCGGGTCACTGTGTACAGCAGTGACCACCCAAGCCGTGCTGCGTCCACCAGGTCCTGGACTCGGTCAACTCCCAGGCAACTCCGGAGTGTGGTCCTGAGCTCCTTTCTGTCTCTCCCTTCTTCTGGCCGTTCCCACCAGGGATCCACCTAAGTCCGGCTCCCTCGGGCCTCTTGTTGGTCAAGCCTCCTCTGGGCTCCCTGACCCTATTCTTGGTCTGCCTTCCGGGTGGATTTAGTGGGTGATCGTGGCAGATCCTGCCCACGACCTCCGGTTCCTGGCTAAGGTGTGCTGTAGCCTCTGCCAGCTTGGGATCCGGTACCCTGTTGCCGACCCTTCACCCTATTAGCTCTCTTATGGGCTCTTTGGGTCCCCTCTGCGCCTCTGGGTCTCTCTCTCTTCTCCTCTGCTCTGCTTCTCAGGTTACACTCTGACAGACTGACTGACTGACGTCTCACAGACTGACCCTGATCTAAGATGGTTCCCACCTTATATACTCCCTCTATGTGTGAGCTCAGGTGACCAGCACCCAATGAGCTCCTAGCTTTACCCAGACTGCTCCCCCTATCTGCCCCTACACTACTGGGATGTTCCACCCCCCTCCCACTCCAGCCAGGAACAGACTCTGTCGTACCTGCACATTTCTCTAGTGGGAGTACCATCGGTCTGTTCCTCGGAAATGGGATGTGTGTAGTGCATGCAGCTAACTGAGCTCAGTTCCACACTCCATCCTTACCCGGGAGTGGAATATCACACCTCTGGGTTGAGGTGCAATACCCCTGTAGCAGCCGAATCCTCAGGGTGCTACAGAAGGCTGAAAAACGACCACCTATGAACAAGAAACATAAGATAAAATGTCAAGAATGGGCCAAGAAATATCTAAAGACTGATTTTTCAAAGGTTTTATGGACTGATGAAATGAGAGTGACTCTTGATGGGCCAGATGGATGGGCCAGAGGCTGGATCAGTAAAGGGCAGAGAGCTCCACTCCGACTCAGAAGCCAGCAAGGTGGAGGTGGGGTACTGGTATGGGCTGGTATCATCAAAGATGAACTTGTGGGACCTTTTCGGGTTGAGGATGGAGTGAAGCTCAACTCCCAGACCTACTGCCAGTTTCTGGAAGACAACTTCTTCAAGCAGTGGTACAGGAAGAAGTCGGTATCGTTCAAGAAAAACATGATTTTCATGCAGGACAATGCTCCATCACATGCATCCAACTACTCCACAGCGTGGCTGGCCAGTAAAGGTCTAAAAGAAGAAAAAATAATGACATGACCCCCTTGTTCACCTGATCTGAACCCCATAGAGAACCTGTGGACCATCATAAAATGTAAGTTCTACAGGGAGGGAAAACAGTACACCTCTCGGAACAGTGTCTGGGAGGCTGTGGTGGCTGCTGCACGCAATGTTGATCGAAAACAGATCAAGCAACTGACAGAATCTATGGATGGAGGCTGTTGAGTATCATCATAAAGAAAGGTGGCTATATTGATCGCTAATTTTTTTGTTTTCTGTTTTTGCATGTCAGAAACGTTTATTTCTAAATTTTGTGCACTGATATTGGTTTACATGGTGAAAATAAACAAGTGAGATGGGATTATATTTGGTTTTTATTACGTTGCCTAATAATTCTGCACAGTAATAGTTACCTGCACAAACAGATATCCTCCTAAGATAGCCAAATCTAAAAAAAACTCACTCCAACTTCCAAAAATATTAAGCTTGGATATTTATGAGTCTTTTGGGTTGATTGAGAGTATAGTTGTTGATCAATAATAAAAATAATCCTCTAAAATACAACTTGCCTAATAATTCTGCACACAGTGTACTATAATACTGCCCCCTATTTACAACAATATAACTACTATAATACTGTACTGTTCCTATGTACAAGAATATAACTACTATAATACTGCCCCCTATGTACAACAATATAACTACTATAATACTGCTCCTATGTACAAGAATATAACTACTATAATACTGCTACTATGTACAAGAATATAACTACTATAATACTGCTCCTATGTACAAGAATATAACTACTATAATACTGCCCCCTATGTACAAGAATATAACTACTATAATACTGCTCCCCTATGTACAAGAATATAACTACAATAATACTGCCCCCCTATGTACAACAATATAACTACTATAATACTGCTTCTATGTACAACAATATAACTACTATAATACTGCTACTATGTACAAGAATATAACTACTATAATACTGCCCCTATGTACAAGAATATAACTACTATAATACTGCCCCTATGTGCAAGAATATAACTACTATAATACTGCTCCTATATACAAGAATATAACTACTATAATACTGCTCCTATGTACAAGAATATAACTACTATAATACTGCCCCTGTGTACAAGAATATAACTACTATAATACTGCTCTTATGTACAAGAATATAACTACTATAATACTGCCCCCTATGTACAAGAATATAACTACTATAATACTGCTCCTATGTACAAGAATGTAACTACTATAATACTGCCTCCTATGTACAAGAATATAACTACTATAATACTGCCCCCTATGTACAAGAATATAACTACTATAATACTGCCCCCTATGTACAAGAATATAACTACTATAATACTGCCCCCTATGTACAAGAATATAACTCCTATAATACTGCCCCCTATGTACAAGAATATAACTCCTATAATACTGCCCCTATGTACAAGAATATAACTCCTATAATACTGTCCCTATGTACAAGAATATAACTACTATAATACTGCCCCTATATACAAGAATATAACTACTATAATACTGCCCCTATGTACAAGAATATAACTACTATAATACTGCGTCCTATGTACAAGAATATAACTACTATAATACTGCTCCCTATGTACAAGAATATAACTACTATAATACTGCGTCCTATGTACAAGAATATAACTACTATAATACTGCCGCTATGTACAAGAATATAACTACTATAATACTGACCCTATGTACAAGAATATAACTACTATAATACTGCCCCTATGTACAAGAATATAACTACTATAATACTGCTCCCTATGTACAAGAATATAACTACTATAATACTGCGTCCTATGTACAAGAATATATCTACTATAATACTGCGTCCTATGTACAAGAATATAACTACTATAATACTGCTTCTATGTACAAGAATATAACTACTATAATACTGCGTCCTATGTACAAGAATATAACTACTATAATACTGCTTCTATGTACAAGAATATAACTACTATAATACTGCCCCCTATGTACAAGAATATAACTACTATAATACTGCTCCCTATGTACAAGAGTATAATTGCTATAATGTAATCTTTGCTCTTTGTTATAAACTTCTCACTATAATAAAACCTCGCACATGTGTCCGTCTTGCACAAAACGTTGTTGCGTTAGTAATCACTATGTGCACACGGACTCCCTTTAGGACTACAACTCTCAGCATCTGCGCTTCTCTGTGTGATCATCTGAACAGTATGAGAAAATCATGTTATATCTGAATGAGACTCTTGTGTTTTCACTGATATATTTTTACTTCTTTAGGGTCTGTCATATTTTTTTTTTTATCCCGATCAGCTACTTTTCCCAGAATGCAG
Organism: Phyllobates terribilis; assembly: GCF_046119375.1. Taxonomy (NCBI): domain Eukaryota; kingdom Metazoa; phylum Chordata; class Amphibia; order Anura; family Dendrobatidae; genus Phyllobates; species Phyllobates terribilis. The sequence continues at coordinate 783,858,651 of NW_027362764.1, forward strand.
CACAGCTCAGTTTTTTTTCCATGGATCTTAAATGTGGACGAGGCCATATGACAAATGTCAGCCGTGCATTGATGTCCCGGCTGGGAAGCACCAGGCTATGTATATATTTCCATGCAATGTCACGGGAAAGCAGAAACTTCTCAAAAACAACACAACTTTTTTAGTTGTTTTTTTTTGCCCAAAGACTCAGCCTCCGTAAAGAATTTTTGGACTCATGCCACCAAATAAATTTCTCATCCTTTTAAACATTGCCCTGGGATGCGAGCTGCCCACAGGATGGGCACGGCACTTGTGTCTTATCTGGGAGACGACAAATCCCTGGAAGGAAAAATGCAGCCGCTCCGAACATGAATCCTTTCTCTTTCTTTTGTAAAGTGCAGTAAACAGAACAATCGCGGCTCCTGGGTTTTTCTTCCACCTTCCTGTCTGGTAACATCTATTTTTAATCTTCCCTAAACCCTTCATTTGGGTCGCTCATGTTCTTCATAGATTAGCGAATCACATTGTAAGCAATTTGTTAAAGTGCCGATATTAGATTAGAAAAGACAGCGCCACTTTTACCCGTAGGCTGTTTCTGGTATTGCAGCTGCCATTCCCCAGACAGCAGGTTCACGGTTATTGCTTCTGTTATTTCATACCAGTATTATGGAAGGCAATGGCTGTCCACAGAATAGAAGGGTTGTCAGAAAAAGCCATGATAGCAAGGTGTCAGTGTAGCGCCCCGAGGGCTCGGTTGCTACAGGGGTATTGCACCTCAACCAGAGGTGTGATATTCCACTCCCGGGTAAGGATGGAGTATGGACCAGGGCTCAGTTAGCTGCATACACACACTCACCCCATTTCCGGGGGACAGCTCGACGGTGCTCCCAGATGCGGGCACAACTGACCATGTCCCTGGCTGGAGTCGGGAGGGGGGAGAGAACCCAGTGGTGTAGGAGCAGAAAGGGGACGGTTTCTGGAGCATAGGAAGGAGCTCATTGGGTGCAGGTCACCTGAGCTCAGACACAGAGAAGCAGATAAAAGGTGGGAGCCATCTTAGTCGAGGGGTTCAGTTCAGTCAGCGCAGAAGGGAGAGAGAGCCGACAGGGAGCAGCGGCTCAGCCTGAGCTCAGCTCCACGAGGCAGGCCTAGAGAGAAGGCCGGGGCCAGAGAGGAGAAGAGAAGAAGGAGAAGGAAGGAAGGAAGGAAGGAAGGAGTAGAGACAGAGGAGTGGAAGGGCTCCAGAAAGAAGAAGGCAGAAGGGACCCTAAGAGTGCAGAACGGTCAGCAACCGTTGCATACCCCATTATACCGGGTGGAAGGGTCAGGCTGTGGAAAGGTACCGGATCCCTAATTTGGTGGTGGCGAATCTACCCTCAGCCAAGAACCGGAGGTTGTGACCATTTATTGGTGCAACCCCCCGCTAAACCTGCTAGGAAGGCACCATATAGGATAGCGGGAAGTGAAGGCCAACGCTTTCCCGACACGGTCCGCGGTAGCTGGACAGAAGTCAGGACACTGGTGGGGCACGAGAGGCCAGAGAAAGGATAGAAGGGGGTCCTGTGCCATACTCCTGAATTGCCTGGGGGTTGACCGAGCTCCTCACCTGGTGGACGCAGCACGGCTCGGGCAGTCCTTGCTGACAGAAGTGACTTGGATATTAACTGTGAGTAAAAGATCCTGGACTGCATCATTGGACTCAGTGTGATTTCTGCTGCGCCTGCACCATCACCCCCAGCATCCACTTACACTGCCCTGAGGCTACACTCTTTCCGTGGGGAGTTATCCTACCCCTGTGCTGCACACCAACACCAGCCTCAGCAGTCTGCCTTGCAGCGGCGGTTATCCCTGACCGCAATCCACGGGTGGCGTAGTCGGACATTTAAAGCACTGATTGATAGACTGCCACAACATTGGTCTGACCACCCTGAGCCACGGGATCGGGTTGCCACTACTACCCCCAGCATCGTACAGAAGCCCGGTTCCGGGTACCCCACGGCCCAGGGGGCGAGTCATCAGGACACGCAGAGCATCGCAGTTATGATAGAAAGGTGTCAGGACACACAGAGCATCTCAGCTATGATAGAAAAGTGTCAGGACACGCAGAGCATCGCAGCTATGATAGAAAGGAGTCAGTACAAACAAAGCATCACAGCTATGATAGAAAGGTGTCAGGACACACAGAGCATCGTAGCTACGAAAGTAAGGTGTCAGGACACACAGAGCATCGCAGCTATCATAGGGGTCAGGACAGGCAGGGCATTGCAGCTATGATAAAATGGTGTCAGGACATGCAGAGCATCGCAGCTATGATAGAAAAGTGTCAGGACACAGAGCATCACAGCTATGATAGAAAGAGGTCCGGACATGCAGAGCATTACAGCTATGATAGAAAGGAGTCAGGACACACAGAGCATAGTAGCTATGATAGAAAGATGTCAGGACCCACAGCGCATCGCAGCTATGATAGAAAAGTGTCAGGACACAGAGCATTACAGCTATGATAGAAAGGGGTCAGGACATGCAGAGCATTACAGCTATGATAGAAAGGAGTCAGGACACACAGAGCATCGTAGCTATCATAGAAAGGGGTCAGGACATGCACGGCATTGCAGCTATGATAAAATGATGTCAGGACACACAGAGCATCGCAGCTATGATAGAAAAGTGTCAGGACACACAGAGCATCACAGCTATGATAGAAAGGTGTCAGGACACACAGAGCATCACAGCTATGATAGAAAGGTGTCAAGACACACAGAGCATCGCAGCTATGATAGAAAGGTGTCAGGACACACAAAGCATTGTAGCTATCATAGAAAGGTGTCAGGACACACAGAGCATCGCAGCTATCATAGAAAGGTGTCAGGACACACAGAGCATCATAGCTATGAAAGAAAGGTGTCAGGACACACAGAGCATCGCAGCAATGATAAAAAGGGGTCAGGACACACAAAGCATTGTAGCTATCATAGAAAGGTGTCAGGACACACAGAGCATCGCAGCTATCATAGAAAGGTGTCAGGACACATAGAGCATCATAGCTATGAAAGAAAGGTGTCAGGACACACAGAGCATCACAGCTATGATAGAAATGAGTCAGGATACACAGAGCATCATAGCTATAAAATAAAGGAGTCAGGACACAGAATCACAGCTATGATAGAATGGTGTCAGGATACACACAGAGCATCACGGCTATGATAGAAAGGTTTCATAATACGCAGAGCATCACAGCTATGATAGAAGGGTGTCAAGACACACAGCATCGCGTCTATGATAGAATGGTGTCAGAACACGGAGAGCATCACAGCTATGATAGAAAAGTGTCAGGACACACAAAGCATCGCAGCTATTATAGAAAGGGGTCAGGACATGCAGGGCATTGCAGCTATGATAAAATTGTGTCAGGACATGCAGAGCATCACAGCTATGATAGAAAGGGGTCAGGACATGCAGAGCATCACAGCTATGATAGAAAGGAGTCAGGACACACAGAGCATCGTAGCTATGATAGAAAGCTGTCAGGACACACAGAGCATCGTAGCTATGAAAGAAAGGTGTCAGGACACACAGCACATCGCAGCTATCATAGAAAGGGGTCAGGACATGCAGGGCATTGCAGCAATGATAAAATGGTGTCAGGACATGCAGAGCATCGCAGCTATGATAGAAAAGTGTCAGGACACACAGAGCATTACAGCTATGATAGAAAGGGGTCAGGACATGCAGAGCATTACAGCTATGATAGAAAGGAGTCAGGACACACAGAGCATCGTAGCTATGAGAGAAAGGTGTCAGGACACACAGCACATCGCAGCTATCATAGAAAGGGGTCAGGACAGGCAGGGCATTGCAGCTATGATAAAATGGTGTCAGGACACACAAAGCATCGCAGCTATGATAGAAAAGTGTCAGGACACAGAGCATCACAGCTATGATAGAAATGTGTCAGGACACACAGACCATCGCAGCTATGATAGAAAGGTGTCAGGACACACAAAGCATTGTAGCTATCATAGAAAGGTATCAGGACACACAGAGCATCGCAGCTATCATAGAAAGGTGTCAGGACACATAGAGCATCATAGCTATGAAAGAAAGGTGTCAGGACACACAGAGCATCGCAGCTATCATAGAAAGGTGTCAGGACACATAGAGCATCACAGCTATGATAGAAAGGGGTCAGGACATGCAGGACATTGCAGCTATGATAAAATGGTGTCAGGACATGCAGAGCATCGCAGCTATGAAACGTGTCAGGACACACAGAGCATCACAGCTATGATAGAAAGGGGTCAGAACATGCTGAGCATCGCAGCTATGATAGAAAGGGGTCAAGACATGCAGAGCATTACAGCTATGATAGAAAGGAGTCAGGACACACAGAGCATCGTAGCTATGATAGAAAGGCGTCAGGACGCACAGCGCATCGCAGCTATCATAGAAAGGGGTCAGGACATGCAGGGCATTGCAGCTATGATAAAATCGTGTCAGGACACACAGAGCATTAAAGCTATGATAGAAAAGTGTCAGGACACACAGAGCATCACAGCTATGATACAAAGGTGTCAGGACACACAAAGCATTGTAGCTATCATAGAAAGGTGTCAGGACACACAGAGCATCGCAGCTATCATAGAAAGGTGTCAGGACACATAGAGCATCACAGCTATGAAAGAAAGGTGTCAGGACACACACAGCATCACAGCTATGATAGAAAGGGGTCAGGACATGCAGGGCATTGCAGCTATGATAAAATGGTGTCAGGACATGCAGAGCATCACAGCTATGATAGAAAGGGGTCAGGACATGCAGAGCATTACAGCTATGATAGAAAGGAGTCAGGACACACAGAGCATCGTAGTTATCATAGAAAGGGGTCAGGACATGCAGGGCATTGCAGCTATGATAAAATGGTGTCAGGACACACAGAGCATCGCAGCTATGATAGAAAAGTGTCAGGACACACAGAGCATCACAGCTATGATAGAAAGGTGTCAGGACACACAGAGCATCACAGCTATGATAGAAAGAGGTCAGGACACACAAAGCATTGCAGCTATCATAGAAAGGTGTCAGAACACACAGAGCATCGCAGCTATCATAGAAAGGTGTCAGGACACACAGAGCATCATAGCTATGAAAGAAAGGTGTCAGGACACACACAGAGAATCATAGCTATGAAAGAAAGGTGTCAGGACACACAGAGCATCACAGCTATAACAGAAAGGAATCAGGACACAGAATCACAGCTATGATAGAATGGTGTCAGGATACACACAGAGCATCGCAGCTATGATAGAAAGGTTTCAGAATACGCAGAGCATCACAGCTATGATAGAAGGGTGTCAAGACACGCAGAGCATCGCGTCTATGATAGAAAGGTGTCAGAACACGGAGAGCATCACAGCTATGATAGAAGGGTGTCAGGACACAAAGAGCATCGTGGCTATGATAGAAAGGTGTCAGGACACATAAAGCATCGCAGCTATGATATAAAGGTGTCAGGACACACAGAGCATCGCAGTTATGATATAAAGGTGTCAGGACACACAGAGTGTCGCAACTATGATAGAAAGGTGTCAGGACACACAGAGCATCGTAGCTATGATAGAAAGGTGTCAGGACGCACAGAGCATCGCAGCTATGATAGAAAGGTGTCAGGACACACAGAGCATCACAGCTATGATAGAAAGGTGTCCGGACACACAGACCATCGCAGCTATGATAGAAAGTTGTCAGGATACACAAAGCATCGTAACTATGATAGAAAGGTGTCCGGACACACAGAGCATAGCAGCTATGATAGAAAGGTGTCAGGACACAGAGCATCATAACTATGATAGAAAGGTGTCAGGACAAGCAGATCATCGCAGCTATGATAAAAAGGGGTCAGGACAGGAAGAGCATCGCAGCTATGATAGAAAAGTGTCAGGACATATAGAGCATCACAGCTATGATAGAATGGTGTAGGACACGCAGTGCATCACAGCTATGATAGAAAGGGGTCAGGACACGCAGAGCATCATAGCTATAACAGAAAGGAGTCAGGACACACAGCATCACAGCCATGATAGAAAGGTGTCAGGACACACACAGAGCATCCCAGCTATGATAGGAAGGTGTCAGAATACGCAGAGCATCGTGGCTATGATAGAAAGGTGTCAGAACACGCAGAGCATCACAGCTATGATAGAAAGGAGTCAGAAAATGCAGAGAATCGTGGCTATGATAGAAAGGTGTCAGGATACACCGAGTATCGCGGCTATGATAGAAAGATGTCAAGACACAGAGAGCATCCCAGCTATGATAGAAAGGGGTCAGTACAAACAGAGCATCGCAGCTATGATAGAAAGGGGTCAGTACAAACGGAGCATCACCGCTATGACAGAAAGGGGTCAGGACCTGCAGGGCATCGCAGCCATGATAAAATGGTGTAAGGACATGCAGAGCATCACAGCTACGATAGAAAGGAGTCAGGACACACAGAGCATTACAGCTAGGATAGAAAGGAGTCAGAAAACGCAGAGCATCACAGCTATGATAGAAAGGAGTCAGGATACGCAGAGCATCGTAGCTATGGTAGAAAGGTGTTAGCACGCAGAGCATCGCAGCTATGATAGAAAGATGTCAGAACACGCAGAGCATCGCAGCTATGATAGTAGGGTGTCAGGACATGCAGAGCATCACAGCTATGATAGAAAGGTGTCAGGACATGCAGAGCATCACAGGTATTATAGAAAGGTGTCAGGACACAGAGCATCGCAGCTATGATAGAAAGGTGTCAGAATATGTAGAGCATCTCACCCATGATTAAAAGGTGTCAGGACACGTAAAGTATCACAGCTATGATGGAAAGGAATCAGGAGATGCAGAGAATTGCAGCTTTGATAGAAAGGTGTCAGAATATGTAGAGCATCGCAGCTATGATAGAAAGGTGTGAGGACATGCAGAGCTGCTCTGCTGAAATACTCTGTGCTGTCTCATGTGACACTACAACTCTTAGCATATGCTGACAATGTTTATTGCTCAAGGTCAAAGGTCATCTATAAACTGTATCTGTTTATATAATTAACACTATATAGATAATTATGGGGAATAGTGACACTACATAGTTCTGCTATATAAACACATGGACACATCACTGACAGTCCATGAAATGTAAGGAGAGAAACGACAGCAATTGGTGTAAACGGGTAGAAAACAAAATGCAGCACAAACAATTACCTAAACAACAAATATAAACATTCTGCAGCAAGATGGTCCACTACTAGAACAAAGCAACATAAACCTCACAATAGAGAGACGTCTACAGAGAAGAGAAGCGGCAGGAAAACGACTTCTCTAAAAATATCCCAGACGAGCAAACAATGAGAAAAACATAGTATAACTCAGCAAAGCACTGATCCCAGACTGATGTATAATGTTTACCAGCTGTACATATATAATTACATACAGGAGATGCCCAGGTTATACCAGCTGTACATATATAATTATATACATGAGATAACCAGGTTATACCAGCTGTACATATATAATTACATACAGGAGATGCCCAGGTTATACCAGCTGTACATATATAATTACATACAGGAGATGCCCAGGTTATACCAGCTGTACATATATAATTATATACAGGCGATGCCCAGGTTAAACCAGCTGTACATATATAATTATATACAGAAGATGCCCAGGTTATACCAGCTGTACATATATAATTATACACAGAAGATGCCCAGGTTATACCAGCTGTACATATATAATTATACACAGGAGATACCCAGGTTATACTAGCTGTGCATATATAATTATATACAGGAGATGACCAGGTTATACCAGCTGTGCATATATAATTATATACAGGAGATGCCCAGGTTATACCAGCTGTACATATATAATTATACACAGAAGATGCCCAGGTTATACCAGCTGTGCATATATAATTATATACAGGAGATGACCAGGTTATACCAGCTGTGCATATATAATTATATACAGGAGATGCCCAGGTTATACCAGCTGTACATATATAATTATACACAGAAGATGCCCAGGTTATACCAGCTGTACATATATAATTATACACAGGAGATGCCCAGGTTATACCAGCTGTACATATATAATTACATACAGGAGATGCCCAGGTTATACCAGCTATACATATATAATTATATACAGGAGATGCCCAGGTTATACCAGCTGTACATATATAATTATATACAGGAGATGCCCAGGTTATACCAGCTGTACATATATAATTACATACAGGAGATGCCCAGGTTATACCAGCTGTACATATATAATTACATACAGGAGATGCCCAGGTTACACCAGCTATACATATATAATTATATACAGGAGATGCCCAGGTTATACCAGCTGTACATATATAATTACATACAGGAGATGCCCAGGTTATACCAGCTGTACATATATAATTACATATAGGAGATGCCCAGGTTATACCAGCTGTACATATATACTTATACACAGGAGATACCCAGGTTATACCAGCTGTACATATATAATAATATACAGGCGATGCCCAGGTTACACCAGCTGTACATATATAATTATACACAGAAGATGCCCAGGTTATACCAGCTGTACATATATAATTATACACAGGAGATACCCAGGTTATACCAGCTGTACATATATAATTATATACAGGAGATACCCAGGTTATACCAGCTGTACATATATAATTATATACTGGATATGCCCAGGTTATACCAGCTGTACATATATAATAATATACAGGCGATGCCCAGGTTAAACCAGCTGTACATATATAATTATACACAGAAGATGCCCAGGTTATACCAGCTGTACATATATAATTATACACAGGAGATACCCAGGTTATACCAGCTGTACATATATAATAATATACAGGCGATGCCCAGGTTAAACCAGCTGTACATATATAATTATACACAGAAGATGCCCAGGTTAAACCAGCTGTACATATATAATTATACACAGAAGATGCCCAGGTTATACCAGCTGTACATATATAATTATATACAGGAGATACCCAGGTTATACCAGCTGTGCATATATAATTATATACAGGAGATGACCAGGTTATACCAGCTGTGCATATATAATTATATACAGGAGATGCCCAGGTTATACCAGCTGTACATATATAATTATACACAGAAGATGCCCAGGTTATACCAGCTGTACATATATAATTATACACAGGAGATGCCCAGGTTATACCAGCTGTACATATATAATTACATACAGGAGATGCCCAGGTTATACCAGCTATACATATATAATTATATACAGGAGATGCCCAGGTTATACCAGCTGTACATATATAATTATATACAGGAGATGCCCAGGTTATACCAGCTGTACATATATAATTACATACAGGAGATGCCCAGGTTATACCAGCTGTACATATATAATTACATACAGGAGATGCCCAGGTTATACCAGCTATACATAAATAATTATATACAGGAGATGCCCAGGTTATACCAGCTGTACATATATAATTACATACAGGAGATGCCCAGGTTATACCAGCTGTACATATATAATTACATACAGGAGATGCCCAGGTTATACCAGCTGTACATATATGATTATACACAGGAGATACCCAGGTTATACCAGCTGTACATATATAATAATATACAGGCGATGCCCAGGTTATACCAGCTGTACATATATAATTATACACAGAAGATGCCCAGGTTATACCAGCTGTACATATATAATTATACACAGGAGATACCCAGGTTATACCAGCTGTACATATATAATTATATACAGGAGATACCCAGGTTATACCAGCTGTACATATATAATTATATACTGGAGATGCCCAGGTTATACCAGCTGTACATATATAATTATATACAGGAGATACCCAGGTTATACCAGCTGTACATATATAATTATATGCAGGAGATGCCCAGGTTAAACCAGCTGTACATATATAATTACATACAGGAGATGCCCAGGTTATACCAGCTGTACTTATATAATTATATACAGAAGATGCCCAGGTTATACCAGCTGTACATATATAATTATATACAGGAGATGCCAGGTTATACCAGCTGTACATATATAATTATACACAGAAGATGCCCAGGTTATACCAGCTGTACTTATATAATTATATACAGAAGATGCCCAGGTTATACCAGCTGTACATATATAATTATATACAGGAGATACCCAGGTTATAGCAGCTGTACATATATAATTATATACAGGAGATGACCAGGTTATACCAGCTGTACATATATAATTATATACAGGAGATGCTCAGGTTATACCAGCTGCACATATATAATTATACACAGAAGATGCCCAGGTCATACCAGCTGTACATATATAATTATATACAGAAGATGCCCAGGTTATACCAGCTGTACATATATAATTATATACAGGAGATAACCAGGTTATACCAGCTATACATATATAATTATATACAGTAGATGCCCAGGTTATGCCAGCTATACATATATAATTATATACAGGAGATGCCCAGGTTATACCAGCTGTACATATTTAATAATATATAGAAGATGCCCGGATTATACCACCTGTACATATATAATTATATACAGTAGATGCGCAGGTTATGCCAGCTATACATATATAATTATATACAGTAGATGCCCAGGTTATGCCAGCTATACATATATAATTATATACAGGAGATGCCCAGGTTATACCAGCTGTACATATTTAATAATATATAGAAGATGCCCGGATTATACCACCTGTACATATATAATTATATACAGGAGATGCCCAGGTCATACCAGCTGTACATATATAATTATATACAGGAGATGCTCAGGTTATACCAGCTGTACATATATAATTATATACAGGAGATGCCCAGGTTATACCAGCTGTACATATATAATTATATACAGAAGAAACCCAGGTTATACCAGCTGTACATATTTGATTTTATACAGAAGATGTCCAGGTTATACCAGCTGTACATATATAATTATATACAAGGGATACCCAGGTTATACCACCTGCACATATATAATTTTATACAGAAGATGTCCAGGTTAAACAAGCTGTACATATATAATTATATACAGGAGATGCCCAGATTATACCACCTGTACATATATAATTATATACAGTAGATGCCCAGGTTATACCAGCTATACATATATAATTATATACAGGAGATGCCCAGGTTATACCAGCTGTACATATATAATTATATACAGGAGATGCCCAGGTTATACCAGCTGTACATATATAATTATATACAGGAGATGCTCAGGTTATACCAGCTGCACATATATAATTATACACAGAAGATGCCCAGGTCATACCAGCTGTACATATTTAATAATATATAGAAGATGCCCAGGTTATGCCAGCTATACATATATAATTATATACAGGAGATGCCCAGGTTATACCAGCTGTAGTTGCGTAATTATACACAGAAGATGCCCAGGTCATACCAGCTGTACATATATAATTATGTACAGGAGATGCCCAGGTTATACCAGCTGTACATATATAATTATACACAGAAGATGCCCAGGTTATACCAGCTGTACATATATAATTATATACAGTAGATGCCCAGGTTATACCAGCTATACATATATAATTATATACAGGAGATGCCCAGGTTATACCAGCTGTACATATATAATTATATACAGGAGATGCCCAGGTTATACCAGCTGTACATATATAATTATATACAGAAGAAACCCAGGTTATACCAGCTGTACATATATAATTTTATACAGAAGATGTCCAGGTTATACCAGCTGTACATATATAATTATATACAGAAGAAACCCAGGTTATACCACCTGTACATATATAATTTTATACAGAAGATGTCCAGGTTATACCAGCTATACATATATAATTATATACAGGAGATGCCCAGGTTATACCAGCTGTACATGTATAATTATATACAGGAGATGCCCAGGTTATACCAGCTGTACATATATAATTATATACAGGAGATGCTCAGGTTATACCAACTGTACATATATAATTATATACAGGAGATGCCCAGGTTATACCAGCTGCACATATATAATTATACACAGAAGATGCCCAGGTCATACCAGCTGTACATATTTAATAATATAGAAGATGCCCAGGTTATACCAGCTATACATATATAATTATATACAGTAGATGCCCAGGTTATGCCAGCTATATATATATAATTATATACAGGAGATGCCCAGGTTATACCAGCTGTACATATTTAATAATATATAGAAGATGCCCAGATTATACCACCTGTACATATATAATTATATACAGGAGATGCCCAGGTCATACCAGCTGTACATATATAATTATATACAGGAGATGCTCAGGTTATACCAGCTGTACATATATAATTATATACAGGAGATGCCCAGGTTATAACAGCTGAACATATATAATTATATACAGAAGATGCCCAGGTTATACCAGCTGTACATATATAATTATATACAGAAGATGTCCAGGTTATACCAGCTGTACATATATAATTATACACAGAAGATGCCCAGGTTATACCAGCTGTACATATATAATTTTATACAGAAGATGTCCAGGTTATACCAGCTGTACATATATAATTATATACAAGGGATACCCAGGTTATACCAGCTGTACATATATAATTATATACAGAAGAAACCCAGGTTATAACAGCTGAACATATATAATTATATACAGAAGATGCCCAGGTTATACCAGCTGTACATATATAATTATATACAGGAGATGCCCAGATTATACCACCTGTACATATATAATTATATACAGTAGATGCCCAGGTTATACCAGCTATACATATATAATTATATACAGGAGATGCCCAGGTTATACCAGCTGTACATATATAATTATATACAGTAGATGCCCAGGTTATACCAGCTGTACATATATAATTATATACAGGAGATGCTCAGGTTATACCAGCTGCACATATATAATTATACACAGAAGATGCCCAGGTCATACCAGCTGTACATATTTAATAATATATAGAAGATGCTCGGATTATACCACCTGTACATATATAATTATATACAGTAGATGCCCAGGTTATGCCAGCTATACATATATAATTATATACAGGAGATGCCCAGGTTATACCAGCTGTACATATTTAATAATATATAGAAGATACCCGGATTATACCACCTGCACATATATAATTATATACAGTAGATGCCCAGGTTATACCAGCTGTACATATATAATTATATACAGGAGATGCCCAGATTATACCACCTGTACATATATAATTATATACAGTAGATGCCCAGGTTATACCAGCTATACATATATAATTATATACAGGAGATGCCCAGGTTATACCACCTGTACATATATAATTTTATACAGAAGATGTCCAGGTTATACCAGCTGTACATATATAATTATATACAGAAGAAACCCAGGTTATACCACCTGTACATATATAATTTTATACAGAAGATGTCCAGGTTATACCAGCTGTACATATATAATTATATACAAGGGATACCCAGGTTATACCACCTGTACATATATAATTTTATACAGAAGATGTCCAGGTTATACCAGCTGTACATATATAATTATATACAGGAGATGCCCAGGTTATACCAGCTATACATATATAATTATATACAGTAGATGCCCAGGTTATGCCAGCTATACATATATAATTATATACAGGAGATGCCCAGGTTATACCAGCTGTACATATTTAATAATATATAGAAGATACCCGGATTATACCACCTGTACATATATAATTATATACAGGAGATGCCCAGGTCATACCAGCTGTACATATATAATTATATACAGGAGATGCCCAGGTTATACCAGCTGTACATATATAATTATATACAGAAGAAACCCAGGTTATACCAGCTGTACATATATAATTTTATACAGAAGATGTCCAGGTTATACCAGCTGTACATATATAATTATATACAGAAGAAACCCAGGTTATACCACCTGTACATATATAATTTTATACAGAAGATGTCCAGGTTATACCAGCTGTACATATATAATTATATACAAGGGATACCCAGGTTATACCACCTGTACATATATAATTTTATACAGAAGATGTCCAGGTTATACCAACTGTACATATATAATTATATACAGGAGATGCCCAGATTATACCACCTGTACATATATAATTATATACAATAGATGCCCAGGTTATACCAGCTGTACATATATAATTATATACAGGAGATGACCAGGTTATACCAGCTGTACATATATAATTATATACAGGAGATGCTCAGGTTATACCAGCTGCACATATATAATTATACACAGAAGATGCCCAGGTCACACCAGCTGTACATATTTAATAATATATAGAAGATGCCCAGGTTATACCAGCTATACATATATAATTATATACAGGAGATGCCCAGGTTATACCAGCTGTACATATTTAATAATATATAGAAGATGCCCGGATTATACCACCTGTACATATATAATTATATACAGGAGATGCCCAGGTCATACCAGCTGTACATATATAATTATATACAGGAGATGCTCAGGTTATACCAGCTGTACATATATAATTATATACAGGAGATGCCCAGGTTATAACAGCTGAACATATATAATTATATACAGAAGATGCCCAGGTTATACCAGCTGCACATATATAATTATATACAGAAGATGCCCAGGTCACACCAGCTGTACATATTTAATAATATATAGAAGATGCCCAGGTTATGCCAGCTATACATATATAATTATATACAGGAGATGCCCAGGTTATACCAGCTGTACATATTTAATAATATATAGAAGATGCCCGGATTATACCACCTGTACATATATAATTATATACAGGAGATGCCCAGGTCATACCAGCTGTACATATATAATTATATACAGGAGATGCTCAGGTTATACCAGCTGTACATATATAATTATATACAGGAGATGCCCAGGTTATAACAGCTGAACATATATAATTATATACAGAAGATGCCCAGGTTATACCAGCTGCACATATATAATTATATACAGAAGATGTCCAGGTTATACCAGCTGTACATATATAATTATACACAGAAGATGCCCAGGTTATACCAGCTGTACATATATAATTTTATACAGAAGATGTCCAGGTTATACCAGCTGTACATATATAATTATATACAAGGGATACCCAGGTTATACCAGCTGTACATATATAATTATATACAGAAGAAACCCAGGTTATAACAGCTGAACATATATAACTATATACAGAAGATGCCCAGGTTATACCAGCTGTACATATATAATTATATACAGGAGATGCCCAGATTATACCACCTGTACATATATAATTATATACAGTAGATGCCCAGGTTATACCAGCTATACATATATAATTATATACAGGAGATGCCCAGGTTATACCAGCTGTACATATATAATTATATACAGGAGATGCCCAGCTTATACCAGCTGTACATATATAATTATATACAGGAGATGCTCAGGTTATACCAGCTGCACATATATAATTATACACAGAAGATGCCCAGGTCATACCAGCTGTACATATTTAATAATATATAGAAGATGCTCGGATTATACCACCTGTACATATATAATTATATACAGGAGATGCCCAGGTTATGCCAGCTATACATATATAATTATATACAGTAGATGCCCAGGTTATGCCAGCTGTACATATATAATTATATACAGTAGATGCCCAGGTTATGCCAGCTATACATATATAATTATATACAGTAGATGCCCAGGTTATGCCAGCTGTACATATATAATTATATACAGAAGATGCCCAGGTTATACCAGCTGCACATATATAATTATATACAGGAGATAACCAGGTTATACCAGCTATACATATATAATTATATACAGGAGATGCCCAGGTTATACCAGCTGTACATATTTAATAATATATAGAAGATGCCCGGATTATACCACCTGTACATATATAATTATATACAGGAGATGCCCAGGTCATACCAGCTGTACATATATAATTATATGCAGGAGATGCTCAGGTTATACCAGCTGTACATATATAATTATATACAGGAGATGCCCAGGTTATACCAACTGTACATATATAATTATATACAGAAGAAACCCAGGTTATAACAGCTGAACATATATAATTATATACAGAAGAAACCCAGGTTATACCAGCTGTACATATATAATTTTATACAGAAGATGTCCAGGTTATACCAGCTGTACATATATAATTATATACAGGAGATGCCCAGGTTATACCAACTGTACATATATAATTATATACAGAAGAAACCCAGGTTATAACAGCTGAACATATATAATTATATACAGAAGAAACCCAGGTTATACCAGCTGTACATATATAATTTTATACAGAAGATGTCCAGGTTATACCAGCTGTACATATATAATTATATACAGGAGATGCCCAGGTTATACCAACTGTACATATATAATTATATACAGAAGAAACCCAGGTTATAACAGCTGAACATATATAATTATATACAGAAGAAACCCAGGTTATACCACCTGTACATATATAATTTTATACAGAAGATGTCCAGGTTATACCAGCTGTACATATATAATTATACACAGAAGATGCCCAGGTCACACCAGCTGTACATATTTAATAATATATAGAAGATGCCCAGGTTATACCAGCTATACATATATAGTTATATACAGTAGATGCCCAGGTTATGCCAGCTATACATATATAATTATATACAGGAGATGCCCAGGTTATACCAGCTGTACATATTTAATAATATATAGAAGATGCCCGGATTATACCACCTGTACATATATAATTATATACAGGAGATGCCCAGGTCATACCAGCTGTACATATATAATTATATACAGGAGATGCTCAGGTTATACCAGCTGTACATATATAATTATATACAGGAGATGCCCAGGTTATAACAGCTGAACATATATAATTATATACAGAAGATGCCCAGGTTATACCAGCTGCACATATATAATTATATACAGAAGATGTCCAGGTTATACCAGCTGTACATATATAATTATACACAGAAGATGCCCAGGTTATACCAGCTGTACATATATAATTTTATACAGAAGATGTCCAGGTTATACCAGCTGTACATATATAATTATATACAAGGGATACCCAGGTTATACCAGCTGTACATATATAATTATATACAGAAGAAACCCAGGTTATAACAGCTGAACATATATAACTATATACAGAAGATGCCCAGGTTATACCAGCTGTACATATATAATTATATACAGGAGATGCCCAGATTATACCACCTGTACATATATAATTATATACAGTAGATGCCCAGGTTATACCAGCTATACATATATAATTATATACAGGAGATGCCCAGGTTATACCAGCTGTACATATATAATTATATACAGGAGATGCCCAGGTTATACCAGCTGTACATATATAATTATATACAGGAGATGCTCAGGTTATACCAGCTGCACATATATAATTATACACAGAAGATGCCCAGGTCATACCAGCTGTACATATTTATTAATATATAGAAGATGCTCGGATTATACCACCTGTACATATATAATTATATACAGGAGATGCCCAGGTTATGCCAGCTATACATATATAATTATATACAGTAGATGCCCAGGTTATGCCAGCTGTACATATATAATTATATACAGTAGATGCCCAGGTTATGCCAGCTATACATATATAATTATATACAGTAGATGCCCAGGTTATGCCAGCTGTACATATATAATTATATACAGAAGATGCCCAGGTTATACCAGCTGCACATATATAATTATATACAGGAGATAACCAGGTTATACCAGCTATACATATATAATTATATACAGGAGATGCCCAGGTTATACCAGCTGTACATATTTAATAATATATAGAAGATGCCCGGATTATACCACCTGTACATATATAATTATATACAGGAGATGCCCAGGTCATACCAGCTGTACATATATAATTATATGCAGGAGATGCTCAGGTTATACCAGCTGTACATATATAATTATATACAGGAGATGCCCAGGTTATAACAGCTGAACATATATAATTATATACAGAAGAAACCCAGGTTATACCAGCTGTACATATATAATTATATACAGAAGAAACCCAGGTTATAACAGCTGAACATATATAATTATATACAGAAGAAACCCAGGTTATACCAGCTGTACATATATAATTTTATACAGAAGATGTCCAGGTTATACCAGCTGTACATATATAATTATATACAGAAGAAACCCAGGTTATAACAGCTGAACATATATAATTATATACAGAAGAAACCCAGGTTATACCAGCTGTACATATATAATTTTATACAGAAGATGTCCAGGTTATACCAGCTGTACATATATAATTATATACAGGAGATGCCCAGGTTATACCAACTGTACATATATAATTATATACAGAAGAAACCCAGGTTATAACAGCTGAACATATATAATTATATACAGAAGAAACCCAGGTTATACCACCTGTACATATATAATTTTATACAGAAGATGTCCAGGTTATACCAGCTGTACATATATAATTATATAGAGGAGATGCCCAGATTATACCACCTGTACATATATAATTTTTATACAGAAGATCCCCAGGTTATAACAGCATGCTCCACATGCTCACATATCACTACAAGAAGTTATGTGAAACTAGTCAAAAGCAATAGCAAAAATGAAAAAAAAAACAAAAAAAACAGTAAAATATTACTCATATAATAACCCATGCAGCACCTACTTACACAAGCTGCAGCCTAGAGATAATTCATTGACGTCTATGGGAGGTGTTGTGGGCATACTCTGTGTCCTGTGCAGAGGTGATTGTGCAGGGAGGCGGAGATGAGCTGTGATATGTCCTAATCTCCATGGTGGATCCTACGCTTTCTACAGGTAGGTGATAACTTTTAGTGTAATCTTATCTCTAATGACAATGAGATGACTGCAGAGAAGTGATCACTACAGAACAGGACGCCTCATCTTGTTACCAGGCTCAGTGGCGAGAAAACGGAAAGACTTGGGCATTATATATCATATGTTTAATATAGATGGTGGCATGGTAAATTAGAAATATTATAATATGTTTAGGCTAAAAAAAATACTTAAGCAGCATCCCCTTAATTACAAAGGTATATAATGTATACAGCTACTTAGGCTGCAACATATGGAAAAGAGTCCTGGAATGTCAAGAGATAAAAATAAGTATATGATGCACTGCCAATTTTTCAAGTTTTCCCACCTACAAAGAATGGAGAGGTCTGTATTTTTTATCATAGGAACACTTCACCTGTGAGAGACAGAATCTAAAAATAATATTCAAAAAATCACATTGTATGATTTTTATAATTGAATTGCATTTTATAATAATAATAATTGCATAAAATAAGTATTTGATCACCTACCAACTAGCAAGAATTCTGTCTCTCACAGACCTGATAGCTTTTCTTTAAGAAGCCCTCCTACTCTGCACTCATTACCTGTATTAATTGCACCTGTTTGAACTTGTTACCTGTATAAAAGACACCTGTCCACACACTCAATCAATCACACTCCAACCTCTCCACCATGGCCAAGACCAAAGAGCTGTCTAAGGACACCAGAGACAAAATTATAGACCTGCACAAGGCTGGGATGAGCTACAGGACAATAGGCAAGCAGTTACCGTTAGTAACACACAACGCCATCATGGAGTAAAATCCTGCTGGGCGAGCAAGGTCCCCTGCTCACGCCAGCACATGTCCAGGCACGATTGAAGTTCACCAATGACCATCTGGATGATCCAGATGAGGCACGAGAGAAGGTCATGTGAGATGAGACTAAAATAGAACTTTTTGGTATCAACTCCACTCGCTGTGTTTGGAGGAAGAAGAAGGATCAGTACAACCCCAAGAACACCGTCCCAACCGTGAAGCATGGTGGGGGAAATATCATACTTTGGGGGTGCTTTTATGCAAAAGGGACAGGACAGCTGCAATGTGTTGAAGGGAGGATGGATGGTGTCATGTATTGCGAGATTATGGCCTACAACCTCAGACTTTCTCTGCAAATAATGTAGGTACAGAAAGTATTGTCTACCTGGTCTCTTTGTAAATGATGGAGGCACAGATGTTGCTACGTCCCTGTTTCTCCCTGTAAATTATGTAGATATAGATAGTATTACCTCCCTGATTTGCTTGTAATAACTATATGTATATATAGTACTAACTCCCTGCCTCTCCCTATAAATGATGGAGGCACATAAAGTACTAACTCTTTGCCTCTCCCTATAAATGATGGAGGCACATAAAGTACTAACTCTTTGCCTCTCCCTATAAATGATGGAGGCACATAAAGTACTAACTCTTTGCCTCTCCCTATAAATGATGGAGGCACATAAAGTACTAACTCTTTGCCTCTCCCTATACAGTGCCTACAAGTAGTATTCAACCCCCTGCAGATTTAGCTGGTTGACACATGCGGAATTAACTTGGCATTGTGACATTTGTACTGTAGATCAGCCTGGAAGTGGGAAATGCACTGCAGCAAATTTTTTTTTTTTTTTTTTTGTCTTTTTTAAAAACGTTAAAAGTTAATTCAGAGTGTCATTTATTATTCAACCCCTCAAACCACAAGAATTCTGTTTGGTCCCCCTAAAGTATTAAGAAGTAGTTCAAGCACCAAGAATAATGAGCTTCACATGTGTGGATTAAAGATCTCTTTTGCCAGCCTTTTCTGACTATTTAAGACCCTCCCCAAACTTGTGAACAGCACTCAGACATGGTCAACATGAGAAAGACAAAGGAGCATTCCAAGGCCATCAGAGACAAGATCGTGGAGGGTCACAAGGCTGGCAAGGGGTACAAAACCCTTTCCAAGGAGTTGGGCCTACCTGTCTCCACTGTTGGGAGCATCAGCCGTAAGTGGAAGGCTTATGGAACTACTGTTAGCCTTCCACGGCCTGGACAGCCTTTGAAAGTGTCCTCCCGTGCCGAGGCCAGGCTTGTCCGAAGAGTCAAGGCTAACCCAAGGACAACAAGGAAGGAGCTCCGGGAAGATCTCATGGCAGTGGGGACATTGGTTTCAGTCAATACCATAAGTAACGTACTCCACCGCAATGGTCTCCGTTCCAGATGAGCCTGTATGGTACCTTTACTTTCAAAGCGTCATGTCAAGGCTCGTCTACAGTTTGCTCATGATCACTTGGAGGACTCTGAGACAGACTGGTTCAAGGTTCTATGGTCTGATGAGACCAAGATCGAGATCTTTGGTGCCATCCACACACGTGACGTTTGGAGACTGGATGGCACTGCATACGACCCCAAGAATACCATCCCTACAGTCAAGCATGGTGGTGGCAGCATCATGCTGTGGGGCTGTTTCTCAGCCAAGGGGCCTGGCCATCAGGTCCGCATCCATGGGAAGATGGATAGCACGGCCTACCTGGAGATTTTGGCCAAGAACCTCCGCTCCTCCATCAAGGATCTTAAGATGGGTCGTAATTTCATCTTCCAACAAGACAATGACCCAAAGCACACAGCCAAGAAAACCAAGGCCTGGTTCAATAGGGAAAAAGTCAAGGTGTTGGAGTGGCCTAGTCAGTCTCCTGACCTTAACCCAATTGAAAACTCGTGGAAGGAGCTCAAGAATAAAGTCAACATGAGACACCCAAAGAACCTAGATAACTTGGAGAAGATCTGCATGGAGGAGTGGGCCAAGATAACTCCACAGACCTGTGCCGGCCTGATCAGGTCTTATAAAAGACGATTATTAGCTGTAATTGCAAACAAGGGTTATTCCACAAAATATTAAACATAGGGGTTGTATAATAATTGACCCACACTTTTATGTTTAAAATTTAATAAAATTCAACTGAGCAACATAACTTTTTGGTTTGTAAGATTTATGCTTCTGTTCATAAAACCTACTCTCGTTTGCAGTTTGAAGGCTCTAACTTATTTGCATCTTATCAAACCAGCTAAATCTGCAGGGGGTTGAATACTACTTGTAGGCACTGTAAATGATGGAGGCACATAAAGTACTAACTCTCTGCCTCTTCCTATAAATGATGGAGGCACATAAAGTACTAACTCTTTGCCTCTCCCTATAAATGATGGAGGCACATAAAGTACTAACTCTCTGCCTCTTCCTATAAATGAGGGAGGCACATATAGTACTAACTCCCTGTTTCTACCTGTAAATAATATAGGTATAAACAGTACTTCCTCCCTTTCACTCCTTGTAAATGATTTAGGAATATATATACTGCCTCCCTGTCTCTCTGCCTGTAAATGATAAAAGCACAGATAGTACTGACTCCTTCTCTTTCCCTGTAAATTATTGAGGCACAGATAGTTTTATCTCCCTGTTTATATGAAGTACATTTTTTTTACTCTTTAGGCTGAAACAGAAATTGTTCAACCCGAACAGCATGAAAGCCCCATCGCTGCTCCGGCTCTGGCTGTACCCTTGTGGCAGGCGCTGGAAGACACCAGTCATTGTCTAAGCGGAGACTAAACGCCAACACAAAAAGTAATAATACAACACATATAAATCCAAACCCGTCCTGAAAACGATTACAACCCGAAACAATGTAATAATATTTATATGAACTTCACACGGATGATGGGAGTGTGCGATATCACTCTCCACACTTCTGTATACAACGTCTTAAATAGTTTGAGCCTCATCTTGGCGACATTTCTAAACTATCCTCATATAAACTATCCATCCTAGACAGTCCTAAGTCCTGGCAGGAAGTCGTTCCAGACCGCTCTCTTTATAATACGAGTCCCAGAAGAACAAGACAGACTTTATTCTCTGTTTTTGGATCTCACTTACAGTAGAGATGTTATCATTCATTGTATAGGAGGGGGAGGAGGTGAGCTGTGACATCACCTATTGTGAATGGTGGATCCTGTGTTATCTACTGTATATAGAGGTGTTATCATTCATAGTATACGAGGGGGAGGAGGAGAGCTGTGACATCACCTATTGTGAATGGTGGATTCTGTGTTATCTACTGTATATAGAGGTGTTATCAATCATTGTACAGGAGGAGGAGGTGAGCTGTGACATCACCTATTGTGAATGGTGGATCATGTGTTATCTACTGTATATAGAGGTGTTATCAATCATTGTACAGGAGGAGGAGGAGGTGAGCTGTGACATCACCTATTGTGAATGGTGGATCCTGTGTTATCTACTGTATATAGAGGTGTTATCATTCATTGTATAGGAGGGGGAGGAGGAGAGCTGTGACATCACCTATTGTGAATGGTGGATCCTGTGTTATCTACTGTATATAGAGGTGTTATCAATCATTGTACAGGAGGAGGAGGTGAGCTGTGATATCACCTATTGTGATTGGTGATTCCTGTGTTATCTACTGTATATAGGGGTGTTATCAGTCATTGTATAGGAGGGGGAGGAGGTGAGCTGTGACATCTCCTATTGCGAATGGTGGATCCTGTACTATCTACTGTATATAGAGGTGTTATCAGTCATTGTACAGGAGGGGAGGAGGTGAGCTGTGACATCACCTACTGTGACTGGTGGATCCTGTGTTATCTACTGTGTATAGAGGTGTTATCAGTCATTGTACAGGAGGGGGATGAGGTGAGCTGTGACATCACCTATTGTGACTGGTGGATCCTGTGTTATCTACTGTGTATAGAGGTGTTATCAGTCATTGTACAGGAGGGGGAGGAGGTGAGCTGTGACATCACCTATTGTGAATAGTGGATCCTGTGTTATCTACTGTATATACAGGTGTTATCAGTCATTGAACAGGAGGAGGAGGTGAGCTGTGACATCACCTATTGTGAATGGTGGATCCTGTGTTATCTACTGTGTATAGAGGTGATATCAGTCATTGTACAGGAGGAGGAGGTGAGCTGTGACATCACCTATTGTGAATATCTGTGTTATCTGCAGTAAATACCTTTCATTGTGATCATGATGATTGATGATAATGATGATGATGATGATGATGATGATGATGATGATGATGTTGCTGCTGAAAAGTCAGCTGTTCAGAACAGGCCGTATCTGACTAGTATAAGGCTTAGTGATCAATGTGAAAATTCCAAGATTTCTGTTTTTTACACATAGTAAGTGATGTAGAAAATATTAAATATTATTTAAAAAAAATACATTAAACACAAAAGCCGGACACATTCCATGTAAAACTATTATTCCCTCAAGTGCTCACTTGTAGACCAGTAAGTGTCCGGCCACTGGTTGCCCAAGGGAGGCTGAGAACAGGGCTGTGACCTGCCCCCTCCTATGGGATACCACGGCTTCCTTCTCATCGTTCATTGCAGAGCCTCAGCCTCAGGATCGGGGGTCCTAGTAGTCAGACCCCGACGGATCTGTAGACTAGCTTTCCTTTGGGTAGGTGATTACTTTTAATACCCAAGACAAAGAATTCTTGGGGGCGTTGGCGGCCCCCATCCTCTCATTATGGGGGCATGTTAGAGGCGTGGTGGACTGAAAAAGGAATATGGACGTGAGATCCATTTATACAGTGCACATACTGCCCTGCGGTCGATATGCTGCTTCCTGCAGCCACCACAAGGTGGCGCTCACCGCATACAACCTTATTACTGAGGTCAGTATATAACAATATACAGAAGAGATATAAAATATACAGTAGAGACCTCTGTACCTCACACGCAGAGCCGCAGATCCAATAAGATATAAAGTATACAGCAGAGACCTCTGTACCTCACACGCAGAGCCGCAGATCCCATAAGATATAAAGTATACAGCAGAGACCTCTGTACCTCACACGCAGAGCTGCAGATCCCATAAGATATAAAGTATACAGCAGAGACCTCTGTACCTCACACGCAGAGCCGCAGATCCCATAAGATATAAAGTATACAGCACAGACCTCTGTACCTCACACGCAGAGCCGCAGATCCCATAAGATATAAAGTATACAGCAGAGACCTCTGTACCTCACACATGGAGCCGCAGATCCCATAAGATATAAAGTATACAGCAGAGACCTCTGTACCTCACACGCAGAGCTGCAGATCCCATAAGATATAAAGTATACAGTAGAGACCTCTGTACCTCACACGGAGAGCTGCAGATCCCATAAGATATAAAGTATACAGTAGAGACCTCTGTACCTCACACGAAGAGCCGCAGATCCCATAAGATATAAAGTATACAGCAGAGACCTCTGTACCTCACACGCAGAGCCGCAGATCCCATAAGATATAAAGTATACAGCAGAGACCTCTGTACCTCACACGCAGAGCCGCAGATCCCATAAGATATAAAGTATACAGCAGAGACCTCTGTACCTCACACGTGGAGCCGCAGATCCCATAAGATATAAAGTATACAGCAGAGACCTCTGTACCTCACACGCAGAGCCGCAGATCCCATAAGATATAAAGTATACAGCAGAGACCTCTGTACCTCACACGCGGAGCAGCAGATCCCATAAGATATAAAGTATACAGCAGAGACCTCTGTACCTCACACGCAGAGCCGCAGATCCCATAAGATATAAAGTATACAGTAGA
Source organism: Phyllobates terribilis (assembly GCF_046119375.1). Taxonomy (NCBI): domain Eukaryota; kingdom Metazoa; phylum Chordata; class Amphibia; order Anura; family Dendrobatidae; genus Phyllobates; species Phyllobates terribilis. The sequence goes on from NW_027362764.1 coordinate 783,884,222, forward strand.
GACCTCTGTACCTCACACGCAGAGCCGCAGATCCCATAAGATATAAAGTATACAGCAGAGACCTCTGTACCTCACACTCAGAGCTGCAGATCCCATAAGATATAAAGTATACAGCAGAGACCTCTGTACCTCACACGCGGAGCCGCTGATCCCATAAGATATAAAGTATACAGCACAGACCTCTGTACCTCACACGCAGAGCTGCAGATCCCATAAGATATAAAGTATACAGCAGAGACCTCTGTACCTCACACGCAGAGCTGCAGATCCCATAAGATATAAAGTATACAGCAGAGACCTCTGTACCTCACACGCAGAGCCGCAGATCTCATAAGATATAAAGTATACAGCAGAGACCTCTGTACCTCACACGCAGAGCCGCAGATCCCATAAGATATAAAGTGTACAGCAGGGACCTCTGTACCTCACACGCAGAGCCGCAGATCCCATAAGATATAAAGTATACAGCAGAGACCTCTGTACCTCACACTCAGAGCTGCAGATCCCATAAGATATAAAGTATACAGCAGAGACCTCTGTACCTCACACGCAGAGCCGCAGATCCCATAAGATATAAAGTATACAGCAGAGACCTCTGTACCTCACACGCAGAGCCGCAGATCCCATAAGATATAAAGTATACAGCAGAGACCTCTGTACCTCACACGAAGAGCCGCAGATCCCATAAGATATAAAGTATACAGCAGAGACCTCTGTACCTCACACGCGGAGCCGAAGATCCCATAAGATATAAAGTATACAGCACAGACCTCTGTACCTCACACGCAGAGCCGCAGATCCCATAAGATATAAAATATACAGCAGAGACCTCTGTACCTCACACGCAGAGCCGCAGATCTCATAAGATATAAAGTATACAGCAGAGACCTCTGTACCTCACACGCAGAGCCGCAGATCCCATAAGATATAAAGTGTACAGCAGGGACCTCTGTACCTCACACGCAGAGCCGCAGATCCCATAAGATATAAAGTATACAGCAGAGACCTCTGTACCTCACACTCAGAGCTGCAGATCCCATAAGATATAAAGTATACAGCAGAGACCTCTGTACCTCACACGCAGAGCCGCAGATCCCATAAGATATAAAGTATACAGCAGAGACCTCTGTACCTCACACGCAGAGCCGCAGATCCCATAAGATATAAAGTATACAGCAGAGACCTCTGTACCTCACACGAAGAGCCGCAGATCCCATAAGATATAAAGTATACAGCAGAGACCTCTGTACCTCACACGCAGAGCCGCAGATCCCATAAGATATAAAGTATACAGCAGAGACCTCTGTACCTCACACTCAGAGCTGCAGATCCCATAAGATATAAAGTATACAGCAGAGACCTCTGTACCTCACACGCGGAGCCGAAGATCCCATAAGATATAAAGTATACAGCACAGACCTCTGTACCTCACACGCAGAGCTGCAGATCCCATAAGATATAAAGTATACAGCAGAGACCTCTGTACCTCACACGCAGAGCCGCAGATCCCATAAGATATAAAGTATACAGCAGAGACCTCTGTACCTCACACTCAGAGCTGCAGATCCCATAAGATATAAAGTATACAGCAGAGACCTCTGTACCTCACACGCAGAGCCGCAGATCCCATAAGATATAAAGTATACAGCAGAGACCTCTGTACCTCACACGCAGAGCTGCAGATCCCATAAGATATAAAGTATACAGCAGAGACCTCTGTACCTCACACGCAGAGCCGCAGATCCCATAAGATATAAAGTATACAGCAGAGACCTCTGTACCTCACACGAAGAGCCGCAGATCCCATAAGATATAAAGTATACAGCAGAGACCTCTGTACCTCACACGCAGAGCCGCAGATCCCATAAGATATAAAGTATACAGTAGAGACCTCTGTACCTCACACGGAGAGCCGCAGATCCCATAAGATATAAAGTATACAGTAGAGACCTCTGTACCTCACACGGAGAGCTGCAGATCCCATAAGATATAAAGTATACAGCAGAGACCTCTGTACCTCACACGCAGAGCCGCAGATCTCATAAGATATAAAGTATACAGCAGAGACCTCTGTACCTCACACGAAGAGCTGCAGATCCCATAAGATATAAAGTATACAGCAGAGACCTCTGTACCTCACACGCAGAGCCGCAGATCTCATAAGATATAAAGTATACAGCAGAGACCTCTGTACCTCACACGAAGAGCTGCAGATCCCATAAGATATAAAGTATACAGTAGAGACCTCTGTACCTCACACGGAGAGCTGCAGATCCCATAAGATATAAAGTATACAGCAGAGACCTCTGTACCTCACACGCAGAGCTGCAGATCCCATAAGATATAAAGTATACAGTAGAGACCTCTGTACCTCACACGCAGAGCTGCAGATCTCATAAGATATAAAGTATACAGCAGAGACCTCAGTACCTCACACGGAGAGCCGCAGATCCAATAAGATATAAAGTATACAGCAGAGACCTCTGTACCTCACACGCAGAGCCGCAGATCCAATAAGATATAAAGTATACAGCAGAGACCTCTGTACCTCACACGGAGAGCCGCAGATCCAATAAGATATAAAGTATACAGCAGAGACCTCTGTACCTCACACGCAGAGCCGCAGATCCCATAAGATATAAAGTATACAGCAGAGACCTCTGTACCTCACACGCAGAGCCGCAGATCTCATAAGATATAAAGTATACAGCAGAGACCTCTGTACCTCACACGGAGAGCCGCAGATCCAATAAGATATAAAGTATACAGCAGAGACCTCTGTACCTCACACGCAGAGCCGCAGATCCCATAAGATATAAAATATACAGCAGAGACCTCTGTACCTCACACGCAGAGCCGCAGATCCCATAAGATATAAAGTATACAGCAGAGACCTCTGTACCTCACACGCAGAGCCGCAGATCCCATAAGATATAAAGTATACAGCAGAGACCTCTGTACCTCACACGCAGAGCCGCAGATCTCATAAGATATAAAGTATACAGCTGAGACCTCTGTACCTCACACGCGGAGCCGAAGATCCCATAAGATATAAAGTATACAGCAGAGACCTCAGTACCTCACACGGAGAGCCGCAGATCCAATAAGATATAAAGTACAAAAGCAGAGACCTCTGTACCTCACACGCAGAGCCGCAGATCCCATAAGATATAAAGTATACAGCAGAGACCTCTGTACCTCACACGGAGAGCCGCAGATCCAATAAGATATAAAGTATACAGCAGAGACCTCTGTACCTCACACGCAGAGCCGCAGATCCCATAAGATATAAAGTATACAGTAGAGACCTCTGTACCTCACACGCAGAGCCGCAGATCCCATAAGATATAAAGTATACAGCACAGACCTCTGTACCTCACACGCGGAGCAGCAGATCCCATAAGATATAAAGTATACAGCAGAGACCTCTGTACCTCACACTCAGAGCTGCAGATCCCATAAGATATAAAGTATACAGCAGAGACCTCTGTACCTCACACGCGGAGCAGCAGATCCCATAAGATATAAAGTATACAGCAGAGACCTCTGTACCTCACACGCAGAGCCGCAGATCCCATAAGATATAAAGTATGCAGCAGAGACCTCTGTACCTCACACGCAGAGCCGCAGATCCCATAAGATATAAAGTATACAGCAGAGACCTCTGTACCTCACACTCAGAGCTGCAGATCCCATAAGATATAAAGTATACAGCAGAGAACTCTGTACCTCACACGCGGAGCCGCAGATCCCATAAGATATAAAGTATACAGTAGAGACCTCTGTACCTCACACGCAGAGCCGCAGATCCCATAAGATATAAAGTATACAGCAGAGACCTCTGTACCTCACACTCAGAGCTGCAGATCCCATAAGATATAAAGTATACAGCAGAGACCTCTGTACCTCACACGCGGAGCCGCTGATCCCATAAGATATAAAGTATACAGCAGAGACCTCTGTACCTCACACGCAGAGCCGCAGATCCCATAAGATATAAAGTATACAGCAGAGACCTCTGTACCTCACACGCAGAGCCGCAGATCCCATAAGATATAAAGTGTACAGCAGGGACCTCTGTACCTCACACGCAGAGCCGCAGATCCCATAAGATATAAAGTATACAGCAGAGACCTCTGTACCTCACACGCAGAGCTGCAGATCCCATAAGATATAAAGTATACAGCAGAGACCTCTGTACCTCACACGCAGAGCTGCAGATCCCATAAGATATAAAGTATACAGCAGAGACCTCTGTACCTCACACGCAGAGCTGCAGATCCCATAAGATATAAAGTATACAGCAGGGACCTCTGTACCTCACACGCAGAGCTGCAGATCCCATAAGATATAAAGTATACAGCAGAGACCTCTGTACCTCACACGCAGAGCTGCAGATCCCATAAGATATAAAGTATACAGCAGAGACCTCTGTACCTCACACGCAGAGCCGCAGATCTCATAAGATATAAAGTATACAGCAGAGACCTCTGTACCTCACACGCAGAGCCGCAGATCCCATAAGATATAAAGTGTACAGCAGGGACCTCTGTACCTCACACGCAGAGCCGCAGATCCCATAAGATATAAAGTATACAGCAGAGACCTCTGTACCTCACACTCAGAGCTGCAGATCCCATAAGATATAAAGTATACAGCAGAGACCTCTGTACCTCACACGCAGAGCCGCAGATCCCATAAGATATAAAGTATACAGCAGAGACCTCTGTACCTCACACGCAGAGCCGCAGATCCCATAAGATATAAAGTATACAGCAGAGACCTCTGTACCTCACACGAAGAGCCGCAGATCCCATAAGATATAAAGTATACAGCAGAGACCTCTGTACCTCACACGCGGAGCCGAAGATCCCATAAGATATAAAGTATACAGCACAGACCTCTGTACCTCACACGCAGAGCCGCAGATCCCATAAGATATAAAATATACAGCAGAGACCTCTGTACCTCACACGCAGAGCCGCAGATCTCATAAGATATAAAGTATACAGCAGAGACCTCTGTACCTCACACGCAGAGCCGCAGATCCCATAAGATATAAAGTGTACAGCAGGGACCTCTGTACCTCACACGCAGAGCCGCAGATCCCATAAGATATAAAGTATACAGCAGAGACCTCTGTACCTCACACTCAGAGCTGCAGATCCCATAAGATATAAAGTATACAGCAGAGACCTCTGTACCTCACACGCAGAGCCGCAGATCCCATAAGATATAAAGTATACAGCAGAGACCTCTGTACCTCACACGCAGAGCCGCAGATCCCATAAGATATAAAGTATACAGCAGAGACCTCTGTACCTCACACGAAGAGCCGCAGATCCCATAAGATATAAAGTATACAGCAGAGACCTCTGTACCTCACACGCAGAGCCGCAGATCCCATAAGATATAAAGTATACAGCAGAGACCTCTGTACCTCACACTCAGAGCTGCAGATCCCATAAGATATAAAGTATACAGCAGAGACCTCTGTACCTCACACGCGGAGCCGAAGATCCCATAAGATATAAAGTATACAGCAGAGACCTCAGTACCTCACACGCAGAGCCGCAGATCCCATAAGATATAAAGTATACAGCAGAGACCTCTGTACCTCACACGCAGAGCCGCAGATCCCATAAGATATAAAGTATACAGCAGAGACCTCTGTACCTCACACGAAGAGCCGCAGATCCCATAAGATATAAAGTATACAGCAGAGACCTCTGTACCTCACACGCAGAGCCGCAGATCCCATAAGATATAAAGTATACAGTAGAGACCTCTGTACCTCACACGGAGAGCCGCAGATCCCATAAGATATAAAGTATACAGTAGAGACCTCTGTACCTCACACGGAGAGCTGCAGATCCCATAAGATATAAAGTATACAGCAGAGACCTCTGTACCTCACACGCAGAGCCGCAGATCTCATAAGATATAAAGTATACAGCAGAGACCTCTGTACCTCACACGAAGAGCTGCAGATCCCATAAGATATAAAGTATACAGCAGAGACCTCTGTACCTCACACGCAGAGCCGCAGATCTCATAAGATATAAAGTATACAGCAGAGACCTCTGTACCTCACACGAAGAGCTGCAGATCCCATAAGATATAAAGTATACAGTAGAGACCTCTGTACCTCACACGGAGAGCTGCAGATCCCATAAGATATAAAGTATACAGCAGAGACCTCTGTACCTCACACGCAGAGCTGCAGATCCCATAAGATATAAAGTATACAGCAGAGACCTCTGTACCTCACACGCAGAGCTGCAGATCCCATAAGATATAAAGTATACAGTAGAGACCTCTGTACCTCACACGCAGAGCTGCAGATCTCATAAGATATAAAGTATACAGCAGAGACCTCAGTACCTCACACGGAGAGCCGCAGATCCAATAAGATATAAAGTATACAGCAGAGACCTCTGTACCTCACACGCAGAGCCGCAGATCCAATAAGATATAAAGTATACAGCAGAGACCTCTGTACCTCACACGGAGAGCCGCAGATCCAATAAGATATAAAGTATACAGCAGAGACCTCTGTACCTCACACGCAGAGCCGCAGATCCAATAAGATATAAAGTATACAGCAGAGACCTCTGTACCTCACACGGAGAGCCGCAGATCCAATAAGATATAAAGTATACAGCAGAGACCTCTGTACCTCACACGCAGAGCCGCAGATCCCATAAGATATAAAATATACAGCAGAGACCTCTGTACCTCACACGCTGAGCCGCAGATCCCATAAGATATAAAGTATACAGCAGAGACCTCTGTACCTCACACGCGGAGCTGCAGATCCCATAAGATATAAAGTATACAGCAGAGACCTCTGTACCTCACACGCAGAGCCGCAGATCCCATAAGATATAAAGTATACAGCAGAGTCCTCTGTACCTCACACGCAGAGCCGCAGATCCCATAAGATATAAAGTATACAGCAGAGACCTCTGTACCTCACACGCGGAGCCGCAGATCCTATAAGATATAAAGTATACAGCAGAGACCTCAGTACCTCACACGGAGAGCCGCAGATCCAATAAGATATAAAGTACAAAAGCAGAGACCTCTGTACCTCACACGCAGAGCCGCAGATCCCATAAGATATAAAGTATACAGTAGAGACCTCTGTACCTCACACGCAGAGCCGCAGATCCCATAAGATATAAAGTATACAGCAGAGACCTCTGCACCTCACACGGAGAGCCGCAGATCCAATAAGATATAAAGTATACAGCAGAGACCTTTGTACCTCACACGCAGAGCCGCAGATCTCATAAGATATAAAGTATACAGCAGAGACCTCTGTACCTCACACGAAGAGCCGCAGATCCAATAAGATATAAAGTATACAGCAGAGTCCTCTGTACCTCACACGCAGAGTCGCAGATCCCATAAGATATAAAGTATACAGCAGAGACCTCTGTACCTCACACGCGGAGCCGAAGATCCCATAAGATATAAAGTATACAGCAGAGACCTCTGTACCTCACACGCAGAGCCGCAGATCCCATAAGATATAAAGTGTACAGCAGAGACCTCTGTACCTCACACGCAGAGCCGCAGATCCCATAAGATATAAAGTATACAGCAGAGACCTCTGTACCTCACACGCAGAGCCGCAGATCCCATAAGATATAAAGTATACAGCAGAGACCTCTGTACCTCACACGCAGAGCCGCAGATCCCATAAGATATAAAGTATACAGCAGAGACTTCTGTACCTCACACGCAGAGCCGCAGATCCCATAAGATATAAAGTATACAGCAGAGACCTCTGTACCTCACACGCAGAGCCGCAGATCCCATAAGATATAAAGTATACAGCAGAGACCTCTGTACCTCACACGCAGAGCCGCAGATCCCATAAGATATAAAGTATAGAGCAGAGACCTCTGTACCTCACACGCAGAGCCGCAGATCCCATAAGATATAAAGTATAGAGCAGAGACCTCTGTACCTCACACGCGGAGCCGCAGATCCCATAAGATATAAAGTATACAGCAGAGACCTCTGTACCTCACACGCGGAGCCGCAGATCCCATAAGATATAAAGTATACAGCAGAGACCTCTGTACCTCACACGCAGAGCCGCAAATCCCATAAGATATAAAGTATACAGCAGAGACCTCTGTACCTCACACGCAGAGCCGCAGATCCCATAAGATATAAAGTATACAGCAGAGACCTCTGTACCTCACACGAAGAGCCGCAGATCCCATAAGATATAAAGTATACAGCAGAGACCTCTGTACCTCACACGTGGAGCCGCAGATCCCATAAGATATAAAGTATACAGCAGAGACCTCTGTACCTCACACGCAAAGCCGCAGATCCCATAAGATATAAAGTATACAGCAGAGACCTCTGTACCTCACACGTGGAGCCGCAGATCCCATAAGATATAAAGTGTACAGCAGAGACCTCTGTACCTCACACGCAGAGCCGCAGATCCCATAAGATATAAAGTATACAGCAGAGACCTCTGTACCTCACACGCAGAGCCGCAGATCCCATAAGATATAAAGTATACAGCAGAGACCTCTGTACCTCACACGGAGAGCCGCAGATCCCATAAGATATAAAGTATACAGCAGAGACCTCTGTACCTCACACGCAGAGCCGCAGATCCCATAAGATATAAAGTATACAGCAGAGACCTCTGTACCTCACACGCAGAGCCGCAGATCCCATAAGATATAAAGTATACAGCAGAGACCTCTGTACCTCACACATGGAGCCGCAGATCTCATAAGATATAAAGTATACAGTAGAGACCTCTGTACCTCACACGCAGAGCCGCAGATCCCATAAGATATAAAGTATACAGCAGAGACCTCTGTACCTCACACGCAGAGCCGCAGATCTCATAAGATATAAAGTATACAGCAGAGACCTCTGTACCTCACACGAAGAGCTGCAGATCCCATAAGATATAAAGTATACAGCAGAGACCTCTGTACCTCACACGCAGAGCCGCAGATCTCATAAGATATAAAGTATACAGCAGAGACCTCTGTACCTCACACGAAGAGCTGCAGATCCCATAAGATATAAAGTATACAGTAGAGACCTCTGTACCTCACACGCAGAGCTGCAGATCCCATAAGATATAAAGTATACAGCAGAGACCTCTGTACCTCACACGCAGAGCTGCAGATCCCATAAGATATAAAGTATACAGTAGAGACCTCTGTACCTCACACGCAGAGCTGCAGATCTCATAAGATATAAAGTATACAGCAGAGACCTCTGTACCTCACACGCAGAGTCGCAGATCCCATAAGATATAAAGTATACAGCAGAGACCTCAGTACCTCACACGGAGAGCCGCAGATCCAATAAGATATAAAGTATACAGCAGAGACCTCTGTACCTCACACGCAGAGCCGCAGATCCAATAAGATATAAAGTATACAGCAGAGACCTCTGTACCTCACACGGAGAGCCGCAGATCCAATAAGATATAAAGTATACAGCAGAGACCTCTGTACCTCACACGCAGAGCCGCAGATCCCATAAGATATAAAGTATACAGCAGAGACCTCTGTACCTCACACGCAGAGCCGCAGATCTCATAAGATATAAAGTATACAGCAGAGACCTCTGTACCTCACACGGAGAGCCGCAGATCCAATAAGATATAAAGTATACAGCAGAGACCTCTGTACCTCACACGCAGAGCCGCAGATCCCATAAGATATAAAATATACAGCAGAGACCTCTGTACCTCACACGCTGAGCCGCAGATCCCATAAGATATAAAGTATACAGCAGAGACCTCTGTACCTCACACGCAGAGCCGCAGATCCCATAAGATATAAAGTATACAGCAGAGACCTCTGTACCTCACACGCGGAGCTGCAGATCCCATAAGATATAAAGTATACAGCAGAGACCTCTGTACCTCACACGCAGAGCCGCAGATCCCATAAGATATAAAGTATACAGCAGAGTCCTCTGTACCTCACACGCAGAGCCGCAGATCCCATAAGATATAAAGTATACAGCAGAGACCTCTGTACCTCACACGCGGAGCCGCAGATCCTATAAGATATAAAGTATACAGCAGAGACCTCAGTACCTCACACGGAGAGCCGCAGATCCAATAAGATATAAAGTACAAAAGCAGAGACCTCTGTACCTCACACGCAGAGCCGCAGATCCCATAAGATATAAAGTATACAGCAGAGTCCTCTGTACCTCACACGCAGAGCCGCAGATCCCATAAGATATAAAGTATACAGCAGAGACCTCTGTACCTCACACGCGGAGCTGCAGATCCCATAAGATATAAAGTATACAGCAGAGACCTCTGTACCTCACACGGAGAGCCGCAGATCCCATAAGATATAAAGTATACAGCAGAGACCTCTGTACCTCACACGGAGAGCCGCAGATCCAATAAGATATAAAGTATACAGCAGAGACCTCTGTACCTCACACGCAGAGCCGCAGATCCCATAAGATATAAAGTATACAGTAGAGACCTCTGTACCTCACACGCAGAGCCGCAGATCCCATAAGATATAAAGTATACAGCAGAGACCTCTGCACCTCACACGGAGAGCCGCAGATCCAATAAGATATAAAGTATACAGCAGAGACCTCTGTACCTCACACGCAGAGCCGCAGATCTCATAAGATATAAAGTATACAGCAGAGACCTCTGTACCTCACACGAAGAGCCGCAGATCCAATAAGATATAAAGTATACAGCAGAGTCCTCTGTACCTCACACGCAGAGTCGCAGATCCCATAAGATATAAAGTATACAGCAGAGACCTCTGTACCTCACACGCGGAGCCGAAGATCCCATAAGATATAAAGTATACAGCAGAGACCTCTGTACCTCACACGCAGAGCCGCAGATCCCATAAGATATAAAGTGTACAGCAGAGACCTCTGTACCTCACACGCAGAGCCGCAGATCCCATAAGATATAAAGTATACAGCAGAGACCTCTGTACCTCACACGCAGAGCCGCAGATCCCATAAGATATAAAGTATACAGCAGAGACCTCTGTACCTCACACGCAGAGCCGCAGATCCCATAAGATATAAAGTATACAGCAGAGACTTCTGTACCTCACACGCAGAGCCGCAGATCCCATAAGATATAAAGTATACAGCAGAGACCTCTGTACCTCACACGAAGAGCCGCAGATCCCATAAGATATAAAGTATACAGCAGAGACCTCTGTACCTCACACGCAGAGCCGCAGATCCCATAAGATATAAAGTATACAGCAGAGACCTCTGTACCTCACACGAAGAGCCGCAGATCCCATAAGATATAAAGTATACAGCAGAGACCTCTGTACCTCACACGCAGAGCCGCAGATCCCATAAGATATAAAGTATAGAGCAGAGACCTCTGTACCTCACACGCAGAGCCGCAGATCCCATAAGATATAAAGTATAGAGCAGAGACCTCTGTACCTCACACGCGGAGCCGCAGATCCCATAAGATATAAAGTATACAGCAGAGACCTCTGTACCTCACACGCAGAGCCGCAGATCCCATAAGATATAAAGTATAGAGCAGAGACCTCTGTACCTCACACGCAGAGCCGCAGATCCCATAAGATATAAAGTATAGAGCAGAGACCTCTGTACCTCACACGCGGAGCCGCAGATCCCATAAGATATAAAGTATACAGCAGAGACCTCTGTACCTCACACGCAGAGCCGCAGATCCCATAAGATATAAAGTATACAGCAGAGACCTCTGTACCTCACACGCAGAGCCGCAAATCCCATAAGATATAAAGTATACAGCAGAGACCTCTGTACCTCACACGCAGAGCCGCAGATCCCATAAGATATAAAGTATACAGCAGAGACCTCTGTACCTCACACGAAGAGCCGCAGATCCCATAAGATATAAAGTATACAGCAGAGACCTCTGTACCTCACACGCAGAGCCGCAGATCCCATAAGATATAAAGTATACAGCAGAGACCTCTGTACCTCACACGCAGAGCTGCAGATCCCATAAGATATAAAGTATACAGCAGAGACCTCTGTACCTCACACGCAGAGCCGCAGATCCCATAAGATATAAAGTATACAGCAGAGACCTCTGTACCTCACACGTGGAGCCGCAGATCCCATAAGATATAAAGTGTACAGCAGAGACCTCTGTACCTCACACGCAGAGCCGCAGATCCCATAAGATATAAAGTATACAGCAGAGACCTCTGTACCTCACACACAGAGCCGCAGATCCCATAAGATATAAAGTATACAGCAGAGACCTCTGTACCTCACACGCGGAGCCGCAGATCCCATAAGATATAAAGTGTACAGCAGAGACCTCTGTACCTCACACGCAGAGCCACAGATCCCATAAGATATAAAGTATACAGCAGAGACCTCTGTACCTCACACGCAGAGCCGCAGATCCCATAAGATATAAAGTATACAGCAGAGACCTCTGTACCTCACACGGAGAGCCGCAGATCCCATAAGATATAAAGTATACAGCAGAGACCTCTGTACCTCACACGCAGAGCCGCAGATCCCATAAGATATAAAGTATACAGCAGAGACCTCTGTACCTCACACGCAGAGCCGCAGATCCCATAAGATATAAAGTATACAGCAGAGACCTCTGTACCTCACACATGGAGCCGCAGATCTCATAAGATATAAAGTATACAGTAGAGACCTCTGTACCTCACACGCAGAGCCGCAGATCCCATAAGATATAAAGTATACAGCAGAGACCTCTGTACCTCACACGCAGAGCCGCAGATCCCATAAGATATAAAGTATACAGCAGAGACCTCTGTACCTCACACGCGGAGCCGCAGATCCCATAAGATATAAAGTATACAGCAGAGACCTCTGTACCTCACACGCAGAGCCGCAGATCCCATAAGATATAAAGTATACAGCAGAGACCTCTGTACCTCACACGCAGAGCCGCAGATCCCATAAGATATAAAGTATACAGCAGAGACCTCTGTACCTCACACGCAGAGCCGCAGATCCCATAAGATATAAAGTATACAGCAGAGACCTCTGTACCTCACACGCAGAGCCGCAGATCCCATAAGATATAAAGTATACAGCAGAGACCTCTGTACCTCACACGCAGAGCCGCAGATCCCATAAGATATAAAGTATACAGTAGAGACCTCTGTACCTCACACGCAGAGCCGCAGATCCCATAAGATATAAAGTATACAGCAGAGAACTCTGTACCTCACACACAGAGCCGCAGATCCCATAAGATATAAAGTATACAGCAGAGACCTCTGTACCTCACACGCAGAGCCGCAGATCCCATAAGATATAAAGTATACAGCAGAGACCTCTGTACCTCACACGCAGAGCCGCAGATCCCATAAGATATAAAGTATACAGCAGAGACCTCTGTACCTCACACGCAGAGCCGCAGATCCCATAAGATATAAAGTATACAGCACAGACCTCTGTACCTCACACGAAGAGCCGCAGATCCCATAAGATATAAAGTATAGAGCAGAGACCTCTGTACCTCACACGCAGAGCCGCAGATCCCATAAGATATAAAGTATACAGCAGAGACCTCAGTACCTCACACGCAGAGCCGCAGATCCCATAAGATATAAAGTATACAGTAGAGACCTCTGTACCTCACACGCAGTGCCGCAGATCCCATAAGATATAAAGTATACAGCAGAGAACTCTGTACCTCACACACAGAGCCGCAGATCCCATAAGATATAAAGTATACAGCAGAGACCTCTGTACCTCACACGCGGAGCCGCAGATCCCATAAGATATAAAGTGTACAGCAGAGACCTCTGTACCTCACACGCAGAGCCGCAGATCCCATAAGATATAAAGTATACAGCAGAGACCTCTGTACCTCACACGCAGAGCCGCAGATCCCATAAGATATAAAGTATACAGTAGAGACCTCTGTACCTCACACGCAGAGCCGCAGATCCCATAAGATATAAAGTATACAGCAGAGACCTCTGTACCTCACACGCAGAGCCGCAGATCCAATAAGATATAAAGTATACAGCACAGACCTCTGTACCTCACACGCAGATCCCATAAGATATAAAGTATACAGTAGAGACCTCTGTACCTCACACGCAGAGCCGCAGATCCCATAAGATATAAAGTATACAGTAGAGACCTCTGTACCTCACACGCAGAGCCGCAGATCCCATAAGATATAAAGTATACAGCAGAGACCTCTGTACCTCACACGCGGAGCCGCAGATCCCATAAGATATAAAGTATACAGCAGAGACCTCTGTACCTCACACGCGGAGCCGCAGATCCCATAAGATATAAAGTATACAGCAGAGACCTCTGTACCTCACACGCGGAGCCGCAGATCCCATAAGATATAAAGTATACAGCAGAGACCTCTGTACCTCACACGCGGAGCCGCAGATCCCATAAGATATAAAGTATACAGCAGAGACCTCTGTACCTCACACGCGGAGCCGCAGATCCCATAAGATATAAAGTGTACAGCAGTTTTCAATGCTTTACTCACAGTTGTTATTAACGTCAGTCCTGCAGGTGATGACGACCCGAGCCGTGCTGCGTCCACCAGGTACGGGGCTCGACCAACCCCCAGGCAGTTCCAGAGTGTGACCTTGAACTCCTTTCCCCGTTCCTTTCTCTGGCCGTCCCCACTAGGGACCCACCCATGTCCAGCTTCCTCGGGCCTTCTGGTGGCGAAACCTTTCTCCGGTCTCCCTGACCCTATGTGGCGTGCCTTCGTGGTGGGTGTAGTGAGTGGTCGCACCAAGACGTGGCCACGACCTCCGGTTCCTGGCTGAGGATAAGTGGCCTCCACCAGTTTGGGATCCGGTACCCTGATCTGCCAACCCTTCACCCGCTGACTCCTAGCGTGTTCGGGTTCCTTCTTGCTTCATGTCTCTGGGCCTTTCCTTATGTTTCATTCTTTCCTTGCTTCTTGTTCCTTTCTTCTTCACTCTTGCTCCCTCCAGGGGCAGCACCCAGACAGGGCTGCTGCTCCCTGTCACTCCTCTTCTCACTCTTCTTCTATCTGACTGAACTCACTCCTAAGATGGTGCCCATCTTTTATACTCCCTCTGACACCCGAGCCCAGGTGACTAGCAACCAATGGGCTCCTTCCTATGCCCAGAAACCCACTCCCATCTGCCCCTACACCACTGGGATATTCCCCCCCCCTCCCCACTCCAGCCAGGAACAGAAGCTGTCGTACCTGCACATCTTTCTAGTGGGAGTACCGTCGGTCTGTTCCTCGGAAATGGGGTGTGTGTGGTGCATGCAGCTAACTGAGTTCTAGTCCACACTCCATCCCTACCCGGGAGTGGAATACCACACCCCTGGTTCGAGGTGCAATACCCCTGTAGCAGCCGAGCCCTCGGGGTGCTACATTCCCCCCTGGTAAACCACAGCACGTCCTCGGGCTGAAACAGAGCAAAACAATTACTAACTTACAAAAATTTTAAAGTGCACTCATATATAAGACGTTAACCAAAAACTCATCCTTTTATGGGAGGTACTCTTTTCTTCTTTCTCTTAACGTTACTGATATCAACGCTTTTGCTAATGCCACGGGAACTCTTTTGTAGAAAACACGATATACAAAACTTCAGCATCGTTACTTTTAGCAGCATTATAAAACTTTCACATTTAGACATTTTTCATATAAAACATTTTCAACATTCTTGACTTCTTGGTATCTTGCCGCTGTGCAACTCACGACCTGATAAAGTGCAACAGTCACTGTATCTTGAGGTTGGGAAGGGTTCTTACAAAACCAATAGGGGGCGCTTTAGGAAGCGCAACTAAGTACAGGGTCGGCCGCTCTCAGTCCTCAGCCAGGTAGAGGGAAAGGATGACCGCTCTCAGTCCTCGGTCAGGTTAGGGATTAGGGCAAAACAGGCAACAGTTCTCTTTCTGTCCCAACGGGGACCACACTCTTTGTGGAAACAGTCCCACAACAGTCCTTATACCCGATCGGGTAACTATTTACATCTCCTCTTTTACCGTTTACGATTTACGGTGTCCTCCACACGCTCCTTTCTCTTCCTCAGGTTCAGACCCGTCCGGGCCCTCTTTCTTCTCCTCCTGGTACGATAATTCCTCCTCCTCCTTGACCCGGTGGACATGAAGGGCGTACCATCCCTTCACTCCCTTATGCCTGGTATAGGTGACGGTATCTCCAGGCACCAGGTCCCGTCCACTGTGCCCCTCCGGTAGGTGGGACTCTACATCGCTTCTGTTTACAAACACCTGGCTCATGGTCTTCGGGTCTTAGATGATGCCCCAGCCACATGCCATGTGAAACTTAACAACAGTCCCGGAGACTCGGGGACCGTGAGCTGTATGGGGGGTCCTGGCGGGCCCCGGCTGGGGTGCAGCGCCCGCGGGCACTCGGCCTTTTAACCTGGCCGGTGACTTTCTGATCGTGCCCGATGTTGGGGAGCACGGTCCAGGGCGAGGCTCCGCTGCAGAGCTTGCTGCTGGAGGGCTGACTGCTGGTGATGGAGGCACGGCGGGTGGCGCGGCACCCAGAGCTTCGGGTTCCGCGGCGGGAGGTAGGGGCAGGTCCGCGGCCTCAGGGCCCGGAGTAACGGCGTCCCCCTTACTTGTCGTTGCGGCCTCCCCCGCGGCGTCGTCCTCGGCCTCCGATCCGCTTCTGCTGCCTCTCGGGATGGACGCGGTGCTGGATGGTGGCTGCGGCAGTGAAGCTCTCCTTCGTATCCGACATCCTCCTCCCCCCTAGTGGACCGTGGCCTACCTTGCGATGATCCTCTTCCGTAGGCCGCGGCTCCGCAGTGGATCGTCAGGGTTGAGGACCTTCCGTCGCGCTCCTGTGACGTCGGCGTCGCTGGGCTCCCTCCAGGACCCGACGCAACGTCCGGACGTGAGGCGGGGCTTCAATTCTCGCGGGCTTTCGGAGTCCACGCCCCTCTTCTTCCCGCGCGGCGTCCTCAAGATGGCGTCCAATGGCGGGAAAGCTCCACGGATGGCGGGAAGAAGGCAGAAGATGGCGTCGGATGGCGGGAATCGGCTCCAGATGGCGGGAAACGACTCCGGACGGCGGGAAACTTCACCACAGGTAAGTATAAAAGTCTCTTTTTTCAGGCACGCAGTACCCGGTGGTTGCGGGCATGTAATCCTGCCGACTACGCCAAATTTGACTCACCCCCTGGGCCAGTGCTGTAGTGCGGCGCGCGTGCGCGCGGGGGATACCCGGAGCCGGAGCCGATGGGAGTAGTAGTCTTCGTGTGGCGGTGACCCGGTCCGCGCCCAGGGTGGTCAAACTAAGTGGCAGTTATTGGTATGATGGTATTAGTGTCCGACTACGCCACCCGTTGATTTGCGGTCGCAAGGCCGCCACTGCAAAACAGTCCGCTGAGGCCGGTGGTATATATGTGCAGCTATGGTGGTATAACCCCCAACGGGAGAGGTATAGCCTCAGGGCAGCTGGTGCAGGTGAAGGGAGTGATAGTAAGAGCGTCCCGGTACCTATGGTGCTGGTGGTGCTATGGAACACAGAGACTGATTGCAGTTTTCAATGCTTTACTCACAGTTGTTATTAACGTCAGTCCTGCAGGTGATGACGACCCGAGCCATGCTGCGTCCACCAGGTACGGGGCTCGACCAACCCCCAGGCAGTTCCAGAGTGTGACCTTGAATTCCTTTCCCCGTTCCTTTCTCTGGCCGTCCCCACTAGGGACCCACCCATGTCCAGCTTCCTCGGGCCTTCTGGTGGCGAAACCTTTCTCCGGTCTCCCTGACCCTATGTGGCGTGCCTTCGTGGTGAGTGTAGTGAGTGGTCGCGCCAAGACGTGGCCACGACCTCCGGTTCCTGGCTGAGGATAAGTGGCCTCCACCAGTTTGGGATCCGGTACCCTGATCTGCCAACCCTTCACCCGCTGACTCCTAGCGTGTTCGGGTTCCTTCTTGCTTCATGTCTCTGGGCCTTTCCTTATGTTTCATTCTTTCCTTGCTTCTTGTTCCTTTCTTCTTCACTCTTGCTCCCTCCAGGGGCAGCACCCAGACAGGGCTGCTGCTCCCTGTCACTCCTCTTCTCACTCTTCTTCTATCTGACTGAACTCACTCCTAAGATGGTGCCCACCTTTTATACTCCCTCTGACACCCGAGCCCAGGTGACTAGCAACCAATGGGCTCCTTCCTATGCCCAGAAACCCACTCCCATCTGCCCCTACACCACTGGGATATTCCTCCCCCCCTCCCCACTCCAGCCAGGAACAGAAGCTGTCGTACCTGCACATCTTTCTAGTGGGAGTACCGTCGGTCTGTTCCTCGGAAATGGGGTGTGTGTGGTGCATGCAGCTAACTGAGTTCTAGTCCACACTCCATCCCTACCCGGGAGTGGAATACCACACCTCTGGTTCGAGGTGCAATACCCCTGTAGCGGCCGAGCCCTCGGGGCGCTACATATACAGTAGAGACCTCTGTACCTCACACGCAGAGCCGCAGATCCCATAAGATATAAAGTATACAGCAGAGACCTCTGTACCTCACACGCAGAGCTGCAGATCCCATAAGATATAAAGTATACAGTAGAGACCTCTGTACCTCACACGCAGAGCTGCAGATCCCATAAGATATAAAGTATACAGCAGAGACCTCTGTACCTCACACGCAGAGCTGCAGATCCCATAAGATATAAAGTATACAGCAGAGACCTCTGTACCTCACACGCGGAGCCGCAGATCCCATAAGATATAAAGTATACAGCAGAGACCTCTGTACCTCACACGCAGAGCTGCAGATCCCATAAGATATAAAGTATACAGTAGAGACCTCTGTACCTCACACGGAGAGCCGCAGATCCCATAAGATATAAAGTATACAGCAGAGACCTCTGTACCTCACACGCAGAGCCGCAGATCCCATAAGATATAAAGTATACAGCAGAGACCTCTGTACCTCACACGCAGAGCCGCAGATCCCATAAGATATAAAGTATACAGCAGAGACCTCTGTACCTCACACGCGGAGCCGCAGATCCCATAAGATATAAAGTATACAGCAGAGACCTCTGTACCTCACACGCAGAGCCGCAGATCCCATAAGATATAAAGTATACAGCAGAGACCTCTGTACCTCACACGCGGAGCCGCAGATCCCATAAGATATAAAGTATACAGCAGAGACCTCTGTACCTCACACGCAGAGCTGCAGATCCCATAAGATATAAAGTATACAGCAGAGACCTCTGTACCTCACACGCAGAGCTGCAGATCCCATAAGATATAAAGTATACAGCAGAGACCTCTGTACCTCACACGCTGAGCCGCAGATCCCATAAGATATAAAGTATACAGCAGAGACCTCTGTACCTCACACGCAGAGCCGCAGATCCCATAAGATATAAAGTATACAGCAGAGACCTCTGTACCTCACACGCGGAGCCGCAGATCCCATAAGATATAAAGTATACAGCAGAGACCTCTGTACCTCACACGCAGAGCCGCAGATCCCATAAGATATAAAGTATACAGCAGAGACCTCTGTACCTCACACGTGGAGCCGCAGATCTCATAAGATATAAAGTATACCGCAGAAACCTCTGTACCTCACACGAAGAGCCGCAGATCCCATAAGATATAAAGTATACAGCAGAGACCTCTGTACCTCACACGCAGAGCCGCAGATCCCATAAGATATAAAGTATACAGCAGAGACCTCTGTACCTCACACGCAGAGCCGCAGATCCCATAAGATATAAAGTATACAGCAGAGACCTCAGTACCTCACACGCAGAGCCGCAGATCCCATAAGATATAAAGTATACAGCAGAGACCTCTGTACCTCACACGTGGAGCCGCAGATCCCATAAGATATAAAGTATACAGCAGAGACCTCTGTACCTCACACGCAGAGCTGCAGATCCCATAAGATATAAAGTATACAGCAGAGACCTCTGTACCTCACACGCAGAGCCGCAGATCCCATAAGATATAAAGTATACAGCAGAGACCTCTGTACCTCACACGCAGAGCTGCAGATCCCATAAGATATAAAGTATACAGCAGAGACCTCTGTACCTCACACGCAGAGCCGCAGATCCCATAAGATATAAAGTATACAGCAGAGACCTCAGTACCTCACACGCAGAGCCGCAGATCCCATAAGATATAAAGTATACAGTAGAGACCTCTGTACTTCACACGCAGAGCCGCAGATCCCATAAGATATAAAGTATACAGCAGAGACCTCTGTACCTCACACGCGGAGCCGCAGATCCCATAAGATATAAAGTATACAGCAGAGACCTCTGTACCTCACACGCAGAGCCGCAGATCCCATAAGATATAAAGTATACAGCAGAGACCTCTGCACCTCACACGCGGAGCCTCAGATCCCATAAGATATAAAGTATACAGCAGAGACCTCTGTACCTCACACGCGGAGCCGCAGATCCCATAAGATATAAAGTATACAGCAGAGACCTCTGTACCTCACACGCAGAGCCGCAGATCCCATAAGATATAAAGTATACAGCAGAGACCTCTGTACCTCACACGCAGAGCCGCAGATCCAATAAGATATAAAGTATACAGCAGAGACCTCTGTACCTCACACGAAGAGCCGCAGATCCCATAAGATATAAAGTATACAGCAGAGACCTCTGTACCTCACACGCGGAGCCGCAGATCCCATAAGATATAAAGGATACAGCAGAGACCTCAGTACCTCACACGCGGAGCCGCAGATGCCATAAGATATAAAGTATACAGCATAGACCTCTGTACCTCACACGAAGAGCCGCAGATCCCATAAGATATAAAGTATACAGCATAGACCTCTGTACCTCACACGAAGAGCCGCAGATCCCATAAGATATAAAGTATACAGCAGAGACCTCAGTACCTCACACGCAGAGCCGCAGATCCCATAAGATATAAAGTATACAGCAGAGACCTCAGTACCTCACACGCAGAGCCGCAGATCCCATAAGATATAAAGTATACAGCAGAGACCTCTGTACCTCACACGTGGAGCCGCAGATCCCATAAGATATAAAGTATACAGCAGAGACCTCTGTACCTCACACGCAGAGCTGCAGATCCCATAAGATATAAAGTATACAGCAGAGACCTCTGTACCTCACACGCAGAGCCGCAGATCCCATAAGATATAAAGTATACAGCAGAGAACTCTGTACCTCACACGTGGAGCCGCAGATCCCATAAGATATAAAGTATACAGTAGAGACCTCTGTACCTCACACGCAGAGCCGCAGATCCCATAAGATATAAAGTATACAGTAGAGACCTCTGTACCTCACACGCAGAGCCGCAGATCCCATAAGATATAAAGTATACATCAGGGACCTCTGTACCTCACACGCGGAGCCGAAGATCCCATAAGATATAAAGTATACAGTAGAGACCTCTGTACCTCACACGCGGAGCCGCGGATCCCATAAGATATAAAGTATACAGTAGAGACCTCTGTACCTCACACGCGGAGCCGAAGATCCCATACGATATAAAGTATACAGCAGAAACCTCTGTACCTCACACGCAGAGCCACAGATCCCATAAGATATAAAGTATACAGTAGAGACCTCTGTACCTCACACGCAGAGCCGCAGATCCCATAAGATATAAAGTATACAGCAGGGACCTCTGTACCTCACACGCGGAGCCGAAGATCCCATACGATATAAAGTATACAGCAGAGACCTCAGTACCTCACACGCAGAGCCGCAGATCCCATAAGATATAAAGTGTACAGCAGAGACCTCTGTACCTCACACGCGGAGCCGCAGATCCCATAAGATATAAAGTGTACAGCAGAGACCTCTGCACCTCACACGCAGAGCCGCAGATCCCATAAGATATAAAGTATACAGCAGAGACCTCTGTACCTCACACGGAGAGCCGCAGATCCCATAAGATATAAAGTATACAGCAGAGACCTCTGCACCTCACACGCAGAGCCGCAGATCCCATAAGATATAAAGTATACAGCAGAGACCTCTGTACCTCACACGAAGAGCCGCAGATCCCATAAGATATAAAGTATACAGCAGAGACCTCTGTACCTCACACGCGGAGCCGAAGATCCCATAAGATATAAAGTATACAGCAGAGACCTCTGTACCTCACACGCAGAGCCGCAGATCCCATAAGATATAAAGTATACAGCAGAGACCTCTGTACCTCACACGTGGAGCCGCAGATCCCATAAGATATAAAGTGTACAGCAGAGACCTCTGTACCTCACACGCGGAGCCGCAGATCCCATAAGATATAAAGTGTACAGCAGAGACCTCTGTACCTCACACGCGGAGCCGCAGATCCCATAAGATATAAAGTGTACAGCAGAGACCTCTGTACCTCACACGCAGAGCCGCAGATCCCATAAGATATAAAGTATACAGCAGAGACCTCTGTACCTCACACGAAGAGCCGCAGATCCCATAAGATATAAAGTATACAGCAGAGACCTCTGTACCTCACACGAAGAGCCGCAGATCCCATAAGATATAAAGTATACAGCAGGGACCTCTGTACCTCACACGCAGAGCCGCAGATCCCATAAGATATAAAGTATACAGCAGAGACCTCTGTACCTCACACGAAGAGCCGCAGATCCCATAAGATATAAAATATACAGCAGAGACCTCTGTACCTCACACGCAGAGCCGCAGATCCCATAAGATATAATGTATACAGCAGAGACCTCTGTACCTCACACGCGGAGCCGCAGATCCCATAAGATATAAAGTATACAGCAGAGACCTCAGTACCTCACACGCAGAGCCGCAGATCCCATAAGATATAAAGTATACAGCAGAGACCTCTGTACCTCACACGCAGAGCTGCAGATCCCATAAGATATAAAGTATACAGCAGAGACCTCTGTACCTCACACGCAGAGCCGCAGATCCCATAAGATATAAAGTATATGACGCACCCCTGGGCCTGTGTCGCGCAGCGTTGCGCACGCGGGAGCTTACCCGGAGCCGGATCTTTTTAGGGTTGTAGTCTCGTGGCGGTGATCCGGTCCGTGCCCAGGGAGTCAGACTAAGTGGCGCTGTATCAGCGGTAGATGTTGGACGACTACGCCACCCGTTGAGTACAGCTAAGGAGCTGCTGCTGCAGGGCAGACCGCTGAGGCCGGTGGTAGAATTGTGCAGCGTGATAGTATAACCCCCAACGGGAGGGGTATGGCCTCAGGGCAGCCGACGTGGATGATGGGGGTAGCAGGAACCACTCGGAGACGGTACGGTGTAGTTCAGGGTCTTTACTGGTGACAAAGATAGACCCTCCCGGAGTACTGGCTAGCGACTGGGGCCTGGTCAGTCCTTGAGCAGATGGGATCTCCCCTGGCCAGGCGGAGTTGTAGGCCTCCCAAACTAACTGTACTCTTCTGGCTACCTTGCTAGAGGCGGGTATAAGTAGCCCACGTCCCTGAGTGTACCGTGTGGTGCTCACCCGTATGGCCGGTGACTCGGGGCCTTCTAGTAGCTTCCGCTCCACGACGGCGGTGCTGGTCCCATGCGTGTGACCGTGCCTTCGGGTTTCTTGGCCAGAGGACCTGGAATCCCCTGCCTGACGGATTCTGCTGCTGGGTAGGAGTTAGTCCCCACAGCCTCGGACTCCGGGTCTGGTAAGAAATCTTCTCAGTCAGGGCGAGCTCTGCAGCTGCCAGCCCCTGACTCCTTGTAACACTGCTCCCACAGAGCTCCTGTTGTTTCTTCCCATAGCTGCTTCTCTTCTCTGTCTCTACTTCTGGCATGGCCCAGGAGCTGGGCCCAGCCGGAGCCACAGCTCCCTGTCAGCCCTCCTGGCTGAACTCTCCCTCTGAATTCCCTAACCCTGCCTCAGCCCCAGGTTTATATAGGGGAAGTTCTTCCCCTCCCAGGACTGGGCAGGAGGTGTGGCATGCATAGGATTCCTGACCAAGAGACCTCCCACCTGCTCTCAGACATAACATTGCCGTTACTGTGGAAACCAGACCCCTGGGGTGCCACATATACAGCAGAGACCTCAGTACCTCACACGCAGAGCCGCAGATCCCATAAGATATAAAGTATACAGCAGAGACCTCAGTACCTCACACGCAGAGCCGCAGATCCCATAAGATATAAAGTATACAGCAGAGACCTCTGTACCTCACACGGAGAGACGCAGATCCAATAAGATATAAAGTATACAGCAGAGACCTCTGTACCTCACACGCAGAGCCGCAGATCCCATAAGATATAAAGTATACAGCAGAGACCTCTGTACCTCACACGCAGAGCCGCA
Source organism: Phyllobates terribilis (assembly GCF_046119375.1). Classification (NCBI taxonomy): domain Eukaryota; kingdom Metazoa; phylum Chordata; class Amphibia; order Anura; family Dendrobatidae; genus Phyllobates; species Phyllobates terribilis. The sequence continues at coordinate 783,908,494 of NW_027362764.1, forward strand.
GATCCCATAAGATATAAAGTATACAGCAGAGACCTCTGTACCTCACACGCAGAGCTGCAGATCCCATAAGATATAAAGTGTACAGCAGAGACCTCTGTACCTCACACGCAGAGGCGCAGATCCCATAAGATATAAAGTATACAGCAGAGACCTCTGTACCTCACACGCGGAGCCGCAGATCCCATAAGATATAAAGTATACAGCAGAGACCTCTGTACCTCACACGCAGAGCCGCAGATCCCATAAGATATAAAGTATACAGCAGAGACCTCTGTACCTCACACGCAGAGCCGCAGATCCCATAAGATATAAAGTATACAGCAGAGACCTCTGTACCTCACACGCGGAGCCGAAGATCCCATAAGATATAAAGTATACAGCAGAGACCTCTGTACCTCACACGCAGAGCCGCAGATCCCATAAGATATAAAGTATACAGCAGAGACCTCTGTACCTCACACGCGGAGCCGCAGATACCATAAGATATAAAGTATACAGCAGGGACCTCTGTACCTCACACGCGGAGCCGCAGATACCATAAGATATAAAGTATACAGCACAGACCTCTGTACCTCACACGCAGAGCCGCAGATACCATAAGATATAAAGTAAACAGTAGAGACCTCTGTACCTCACACGCAGAGCTGCAGATCCCATAAGATATAAAGTATACAGCAGAGACCTCTGTACCTCACACGCAGAGCCGCAGATCCCATAAGAGATAAAGTATACAGCAGGGACCTCTGTACCTCACACGAAGAGCCGCAGATCCAATAAGATATAAAGTATACAGCAGGGACCTCTGTACCTCACACGCGGAGCCGCGGATCCCATAAGATATAAAGTATACAGCAGAGACCTCTGTACCTCACACGCGGAGCCGAAGATCCCATAAGATATAAAGTATACAGCAGAGACCTCTGTACCTCACACGCGGAGCCGAAGATCCCATAAGATATAAAGTATACAGCAGAGACCTCTGTACCTCACACGCAGAGCTGCAGATCCCATAAGATATAAAGTATACAGCAGAGACCTCTGTACCTCACACGCAGAGCCGCAGATCCCATAAGATATAAAGTATACAGCAGAGACCTCTGTACCTCACACGCAGAGCCGCAGATCCCATAAGATATAAAGTATACAGCAGAGAACTCTGTACCTCACACGAAGAGCCGCAGATCCCATAAGATATAAAGTATACAGCAGAGACCTCTGTACCTCACACGCAGAGCCGCAGATCCCATAAGATATAAAGTATACAGCAGAGACCTCTGTACCTCACACGCAGAGCCGCAGATCCCATAAGATATAAAGTATACAGCAGAGACCTCTGTACCTCACACGGAGAGCCGCAGATCCCATAAGATATAAAGTATACAGCAGAGACCTCTGTACCTCACACGCAGAGCCGCAGATGCCATAAGATATAAAGTATACAGCAGAGATCTCTGTACCTCACACGCAGAGCCGCAGATCTCATAAGATATAAAGTATACAGCAGAGACCTCTGTACCTCACACGCGGAACCGAAGATCCCATAAGATATAAAGTATACAGCAGAGACCTCTGTACCTCACACGCAGATCCCATAAGATATAAAGTATACAGCAGAGACCTCTGTACCTCACACGCAGAGCCGCAGATCCCATAAGATATAAAGTATACAGCAGGGACCTCTGTACCTCACACGCGGAGCCGAAGATCCCATAAGATATAAAGCATACAGCAGAGACCTCTGTACCTCACACGCGGAGCCGAAGATCCCATAAGATATAAAGTATACAGCAGAGACCTCTGCACCTCACACGCAGAGCCGCAGATCCCATAAGATATAAAGTGTACAGCAGAGACCTCTGCACCTCACACGCGGAGCCGCAGATCCCATAAGATATAAAGTACACCGCAGAGACCTCTGTACCTCACACGCAGAGCCGCAGATCCCATAAGATATAAAGTATACAGCAGAGACCTCTGTACCTCACACGTAGAGCCGCAGATCCCATAAGATATAAAGTATACAGCAGAGACCTGAGTACCTCACACGCAGAGCCGCAGATCCCATAAGATATAAAGTATACAGCAGAGACCTCTGTACCTCACACGCGGAGCCGCAGATCCCATAAGATATAAAGTATACAGTAGAGACCTCTGTACCTCACACGCAGAGCCGCAGATCGCATAAGATATAAAGTATACAGCAGAGACCTCTGTACCTCACACGCAGAGCCGCAGATCCCATAAGATATAAAGTATACAGCAGAGACCTCTGTACCTCACACGCAGAGCCGCAGATCCCATAAGATATAAAGCATACAGCAGAGACCTCTGTACCTCACACGCAGAGCCGCAGATCCCATAAGATATAAAGTATACAGCAGAGACCTCTGTACCTCACACGCAGAGCCGCAGATCCCATAAGATATAAAGTATACAGCAGAGACCTCTGTACCTCACACGCGGAGCCGAAGATCCCATAAGATATAAAGTATACAGCAGAGACCTCTGTACCTCACACGCGGAGCCGCAGATCCCATAAGATATAAAGTATACAGCACAGACCTCTGTACCTCACACGAAAGAGCCGCAGATCCCATAAGATATAAAGTATACAGCAGAGACCTCTGTACCTCACACGCAGAGCCGCAGATCCCATAGGATATAAAGTATACAGCAGAGACCTCTGTACCTCACACGCAGAGCCGCAGATCCCATAAGATATAAAGTATACAGCAGAGACCTCTGTACCTCACACGCGGAGCCGAAGATCCCATAAGATATAAAGTATACAGCAGAGACCTCTGTACCTCACACGAAGAGCCGCAGATCCCATAAGATATAAAGTATACAGCAGAGTCCTCTGTACCTCACACGCGGAGCCGCGGATCCCATAAGATATAAAGTATACAGCAGAGACCTCTGTACCTCACACGCAGAGCCGCAGATCCCATAAGATATAAAGTATACAGCAGAGACCTCTGTACCTCACACGCAGAGCCGCAGATCCCATAAGATATAAAGTATACAGCACAGACCTCTGTACCTCACACGAAGAGCCGCAGATCCCATAAGATATAAAGTATACAGCAGAGACCTCTGTACCTCACACTCAGAGCTGCAGATCCCATAAGATATAAAGTATACAGCAGAGACCTCTGTACCTCACACGCAGAGCCGCAGATCCCATAAGATATAAAGTATACAGCAGAGACCTCTGTACCTCACACGCGGAGCCGCAGATCCCATAAGATATAAAGTATACAGCACAGACCTCTGTACCTCACACGAAGAGCCGCAGATCCCATAAGATATAAAGTATACAGCAGAGACCTCTGTACCTCACACGCAGAGCCGCAGATCCCATAAGATATAAAGTATACAGCAGAGACCTCTGTACCTCACACGCAGAGCCGCAGATCCCATAGGATATAAAGTATACAGCAGAGACCTCTGTACCTCACACGCAGAGCCGCAGATCCCATAAGATATAAAGTATACAGCAGAGACCTCTGTACCTCACACGCGGAGCCGAAGATCCCATAAGATATAAAGTATACAGCAGAGACCTCTGTACCTCACACGCGGAGCCGCGGATCCCATAAGATATAAAGTATACAGCAGAGACCTCTGTACCTCACACGCAGAGCCGCAGATCCCATAAGATATAAAGTATACAGCAGAGACCTCTGTACCTCACACGCAGAGCCGCAGATCCCATAAGATATAAAGTATACAGCACAGACCTCTGTACCTCACACGAAGAGCCGCAGATCCCATAAGATATAAAGTATACAGCTGAGACCTCTATACCTCACACGCAGAGCTGCAGATCCCATAAGATATAAAGTATACAGCAGAGACCTCTGTACCTCACACGCAGAGCCGCAGATCCCATAAGATATAAAGTATACAGCAGAGACCTCTGTACCTCACACGCAGAGCCGCAGATCCCATAAGATATAAAGTATACAGCAGAGACCTCTGTACCTCACACGCAGAGCCGCAGATCCCATAAGATATAAAGTATACAGCAGAGACCTCTGTACCTCACACGCAGAGCCGCAGATCCCATAAGATATAAAGTATACAGCACAGACCTCTGTACCTCACACGAAGAGCCGCAGATCCCATAAGATATAAAGTATACAGCAGAGACCTCTGTACCTCACACGAAGAGCCGCAGATCCCATAAGATATAAAGTACACAGCAGAGACCTCTATACCTCACACGCAGAGCTGCAGATCCCATAAGATATAAAGTATACAGCAGAGACCTCTGTACCTCACACGCAGAGCCGCAGATCCCATAAGATATAAATTATACAGCAGAGACCTCTGTACCTCACACGCAGAGCTGCAGATCCCATAAGATATAAAGTATACAGCACAGACCTCTGTACCTCACACGAAGAGCCGCAGATCCCATAAGATATAAAGTATACAGCAGAGACCTCTGTACCTCACACGAAGAGCCGCAGATCCCATAAGATATAAAGTATACAGCACAGACCTCTGTACCTCACACGAAGAGCCGCAGATCCCATAAGATATAAAGTATACAGCAGAGACCTCTGTACCTCACACGAAGAGCCGCAGATCCCATAAGATATAAAGTATACAGCACAGACCTCTGTACCTCACACGCGGAGCCGAAGATCCCATAAGATATAAAGTATACAGTAGAGACCTCTGTACCTCACACGCGGAGCCGCAGATCCCATAAGATATAAAGTATACAGCAGAGACCTCTGTACCTCACACGCAGAGCCGCAGATCCCATAAGATATAAAGTATACAGCAGAGACCTCTGTACCTCACACGCAGAGCCGCAGATCCCATAAGATATAAAGTATACAGCACAGACCTCTGTACCTCACACGCGGAGCCGAAGATCCCATAAGATATAAAGTATACAGTAGAGACCTCTGTACCTCACACGCGGAGCCGCGGATCCCATAAGATATAAAGTATACAGCAGAGACCTCTGTACCTCACACGCAGAGCCGCAGATCCCATAAGATATAAAGTATGCAGCAGAGACCTCTGCACCTCACACGCAGAGCCGCAGATCCCATAAGATATAAAGTATACAGCAGAGACCTCTGTACCTCACACGAAGAGCCGCAGATCCCATAAGATATAAAGTATACAGCAGAGACCTCTGTACCTCACACGCAGAGCCGCAGATCCCATAAGATATAAAGTATACAGCAGAGACCTCTGTACCTCACACGCAGAGCCGCAGATCCCATAAGATATAAAGTACACCGCAGAGACCTCTGTACCTCACACGCAGAGCCGCAGATCCCATAAGATATAAAGTATACAGCAGAGACCTCTGTACCTCACACGCAGAGCCGCAGATCCCATAAGATATAAAGTATACAGCAGAGACCTCTGCACCTCACACGCAGAGCCGCAGATCCCATAAGATATAAAGTATACAGCAGAGACCTCTGTACCTCACACGCAGAGCCGCAGATCCCATAAGATATGAAGTACACCGCAGAGACCTCTGTACCTCACACGCAGAGCCGCAGATCCCATAAGATATAAAGTATACAGCAGAGACCTCTGTACCTCACACGCAGAGCCGCAGATCCCATAAGATATAAAGTATACAGCAGAGACCTCTGTACCTCACACGGAGAGCTGCAGATCCCATAAGATATAAAGTATACAGTAGAGACCTCTGTACCTCACACGCGGAGCCGCAGATCCCATACGATATAAAGTATACAGTAGAGACCTCTGTACCTCACACGGAGAGCTGCAGATCCCATACGATATAAAGTATACAGTAGAGACCTCTGTACCTCACACGCGGAGCCGCAGATCCCATACGATATAAAGTATACAGTAGAGACCTCTGTACCTCACACGCGGAGCCGCAGATCCCATAAGATATAAAGTATACAGCAGAGACCTCTGTACCTCACACGCAGAGCCGCAGATCCCATAAGATATAAAGTATACAGCACAGACCTCTGTACCTCACACGCAGAGCCGCAGATCCCATAAGATATAAAGTACACCGCAGAGACCTCTGTACCTCACACGCAGAGCCGCAGATCCCATAAGATATAAAGTATACAGCAGAGACCTCTGTACCTCACACGCAGAGCCGCAGATCCCATAAGATATAAAGTATACAGCAGAGACCTCTGTACCTCACACGCAGAGCCGCAGATCCCATAAGATATAAAGTATACAGCAGAGACCTCTGTACCTCACACGCAGAGCCGCAGATCCCATAAGATATAAAGTATACAGCAGAGACCTCTGTACCTCACACGCAGAGCCGCAGATCCCATAAGATATAAAGTGTACAGCAGAGACCTCTGTACCTCACACGCAGAGCCGCAGATCCCATAAGATATAAAGTATACAGCAGAGACCTCAGTACCTCACACGCTGAGCCGCAGATCCCATAAGATATAAAGTATACAGCAGAGACCTCAGTACCTCACACGCAGAGCCGCAGATCCCATAAGATATAAAGTATACAGCAGAGACCTCTGTACCTCACACGCAGAGCTGCAGATCCCATAAGATATAAAGTATACAGCAGAGACCTCAGTACCTCACACGCTGAGCCGCAGATCCCATAAGATATAAAGTATACAGCAGAGACCTCAGTACCTCACACGCAGAGCCGCAGATCCCATAAGATATAAAGTATACAGCAGAGACCTCTGTACCTCACACGCAGAGCTGCAGATCCCATAAGATATAAAGTATACAGCAGAGACCTCTGTACCTCACACGAAGAGCCGCAGATCCCATAAGATATAAAGTATACAGCAGAGACCTCTGTACCTCACACGCAGAGCTGCAGATCCCATAAGATATAAAGTATACAGCAGAGACCTCAGTACCTCACACGCAGAGCCGCAGATCCCATAAGATATAAAGTATACAGCAGAGACCTCAGTACCTCACACGAAGAGCCGCAGATCCCATAAGATATAAAGTATACAGCAGAGACCTCAGTACCTCACACGAAGAGCCGCAGATCCCATAAGATATAAAGTATACAGCAGAGACCTCTGTACCTCACACGCGGAGCCGCAGATCCCATAAGATATAAAGTATACAGCAGAGACCTCTGTACCTCACACGCAGAGCCGCAGATCCCATAAGATATAAAGTATACAGCAGAGACCTCTGTACCTCACACGCAGAGCCGCAGATCCCATAAGATATAAAGTATACAGCAGAGACCTCTGTACCTCACACGAAGAGCCGCAGATCCCATAAGATATAAAGTATACAGCAGAGACCTCAGTACCTCACACGCAGAGCCGCAGATCCCATAAGATATAAAGTATACAGCAGAGACCTCTGTACCTCACACGAAGAGCCGCAGATCCCATAAGATATAAAGTATACAGCACAGACCTCTGTACCTCACACGCGGAGCCGCAGATCCCATAAGATATAAAGTATACAGCAGAGACCTCTGTACCTCACACGCAGAGCCGCAGATCCCATAAGATATAAAGTATACAGCAGAGACCTCTGTACCTCACACGCAGAGCCGCAGATCCCATAAGATATAAAGTATACAGCAGAGACCTCTGTACCTCACACGAAGAGCCGCAGATCCCATAAGATATAAAGTATACAGCAGAGACCTCAGTACCTCACACGCAGAGCCGCAGATCCCATAAGATATAAAGTATACAGCAGAGACCTCTGTACCTCACACGAAGAGCCGCAGATCCCATAAGATATAAAGTATACAGCACAGACCTCTGTACCTCACACGCGGAGCCGCAGATCCCATAAGATATAAAGTATACAGCAGAGACCTCTGTACCTCACACGCAGAGCCGCAGATCCCATAAGATATAAAGTATACAGCAGAGACCTCTGTACCTCACACGCAGAGCCGCAGATCCAATAAGATATAAAGTATACAGAAGAGACCTCTGTACCTCACACGCAGAGCCGCAGATCCCATAAGATATAAAGTATACAGCAGAGACCTCTGTACCTCACACGCAGAGCCGCAGATCCCATAAGATATAAAGTATACAGCAGAGACCTCTGTACCTCACACGCAGAGCTGCAGATCCCATAAGATATAAAGTACACCGCAGAGACCTCTGTACCTCACACACAGAGCAGCAGATCCCATAAGATATAAAGTACACCGCAGAGACCTCTGTACCTCACACGCAGAGCCGCAGATCCCATAAGATATAAAGTATACAGCAGAGACCTCTGTACCTCACACGCAGAGCTGCAGATCCCATAAGATATAAAGTACACAGCAGAGACCTCTGTACCTCACACGCAGAGCCGCAGATCCCATAAGATATAAAGTATACAGCAGAGACCTCTGTACCTCACACGCAGAGCCGCAGATCCCATAAGATATAAAGTATACAGCAGAGACCTCTGTACCTCACACGCGGAGCTGCAGATCCCATAAGATATAAAGTATACAGCAGAGACCTCTGTACCTCACACGTGGAGCCGCAGATCCCATAAGATATAAAGTACACAGCAGAGACCTCTGTACCTCACACGCAGAGCCGCAGATCCCATAAGATATAAAGTACACAGCAGAGACCTCTGTACCTCACACGCAGAGCTGCAGATCCCATAAGATATAAAGTATACAGCAGAGACCTCTGTACCTCACACGCAGAGCCGCAGATCCCATAAGATATAAAGTATACAGTAGAGACCTCTGTACCTCACACGCAGAGCCGCAGATCCCATAAGATATAAAGTATACAGCAGAGACCTCTGTACCTCACACGCAGAGCCGCAGATCCCATAAGATATAAAGTATACAGCAGAGACCTCTGTATCTCACACGCAGAGCCGCAGATCCCATAAGATATAAAGTATACAGCAGAGACCTCTGTACCTCACACGCAGAGCCGCAGATCCCATAAGATATAAAGTATACAGCAGAGACCTCTGTACCTCACACGTAGATCCCATAAGATATAAAGTATACAGTACAGACCTCTGTACCTCACACGCAGAGCCGCAGATCCCATAAGATATAAAGTATACAGCAGAGACCTCTGTACCTCACACGCAGATCCCATAAGATATAAAGTATACAGCAGAGACCTCTGTACCTCACACGCAAAGCCGCAGATCCCATAAGATATAAAGTATACAGCAGAGACCTCTGTACCTCACACGCAGAGCCGCAGATCCAATAAGATATAAAGTATACAGCAGAGACCTCTGTACCTCACACGCAAAGCCGCAGATCCCATAAGATATAAAGTATACAGCAGAGACCTCTGTACCTCACACGCAGAGCTGCAGATCCCATAAGATATAAAGTGTACAGCAGAGACCTCTGTACCTCACACGAAGAGCCGCAGATCCCATAAGATATAAAGTATACAGCAGAGACCTCTGTACCTCACACACAGAGCCGCAGATCCCATAAGATATAAAGTATACAGCACAGACCTCTGTACCTCACACAAAGAGCCGCAGATCCCATAAGATATAAAGTATACAGCAGAGACCTCTGTACCTCACTCGCGGAGCCGAAGATCCCATAAGATATAAAGTATACAGCAGAGACCTCTGCACCTCACACGCAGAGCCGCAGATCCCATAAGATATAAAGTGTACAGCAGAGACCTCTGCACCTCACACGCAGAGCCGCAGATCCCATAAGATATAAAGTATACAGCAGAGACCTCTGTACCTCACACGAAGAGCCGCAGATCCCATAAGATATAAAGTATACAGCAGAGACCTCTGTACCTCACACGCAGAGCCGCAGATCCCGTAAGATATAAAATATACAGCAGAGACCTCTGTACCTCACACGCAGAGCCGCAGATCCCATAAGATATAAAGTATACAGCAGAGACCTCTGTACCTCACACGCAGAGCCGCAGATCCCGTAAGATATAAAATATACAGCAGAGACCTCTGTACCTCACACGCAGAGCCGCAGATCCCATAAGATATAAAGTATACAGCACAGACCTCTGTACCTCACACGCTGAGCCGCAGATCCCATAAGATATAAAGTATACAGCAGAGACCTCTGTACCTCACACGCAGAGCCGCAGATCCCATAAGATATAAAGTACACAGCAGAGACCTCTGTACCTCACACGCAGAGCCGCAGATCCCATAAGATATAAAGTATACAGTAGAGACCTCTGTACCTCACACGCAGAGCTGCAGATCCCATAAGATATAAAGTATACAGCAGAGACCTCTGTACCTCACACGCGGAGCCGCAGATCCCATAAGATATAAAGTACACAGCAGAGACCTCTGTACCTCACACGCAGAGCCGCAGATCCCATAAGATATAAAGTATACAGCACAGACCTCTGTACCTCACACGCAGAGACGCAGATCTCATAAGATATAAAGTACACAGCAGAGACCTCTGTACCTCAACGCAGAGCCGCAGATCCCATAAGATATAAAGTATACAGCAGAGACCTCTGTACCTCACACGCGGAGCCGAAGATCCCATACGATATAAAGTATACAGCAGAGACCTCTGTACCTCACACGCAGATCCCAAAAGATATAAAGTATACAGCAGAGACCTCTGTACCTCACACGCGGAGCCGCAGATCCCATAAGATATAAAGTATACAGCAGAGACCTCTGTACCTCACACGCAGAGCTGCAGATCCCATAAGATATAAAGTATACAGCAGAGACCTCTGTACCTCACACGTGGAGCCGCAGATCCCATAAGATATAAAGTATATGACGCGCCCCTGGGCCTGTGTCGCGCTGCGTTGCGCACGCGGGAGCTTACTCGGAGCCGGATCTCTTGAGGGTTGTAGTCTCGTGGCGGTGACCCGGTCTGTGCCCAGGGAGTCAAACTGAGCGGCGATGTAACAGCGGTAGATGCAGGACGACTACGCCACCCGTTGAATGCAGTTATGGAGCTGCCGCTGCAGGACAGTCCGCTGAGGCCGGTGGATGGATGGTGCAGCGTAGATGGTATAACCCCCAACGGGAGGGGTATGGCCTCAGGGCAGCAGATGTGGATGATGGGGGTAGCAGGAACCACTCAGAGACGGTGCGGTGTAATTCAGGGTCTTTACTGGTAACAACGATAGACCCTCCCGGAGTACTTGCTAGTGAACGGGGCCTGGTCAGTCCTTGAGCAGATGGGATCTCCCCTGGCCAGGCGGAGTTGTAGGCCTCCCAAACTGACTGTACTCTTCTGGCTACCTTGCTAGAAGCGGATATAAGTAGCCCACGTCCCTGAGTGTACCGTGTGGTGCTCACCCGTATGGCCGGTGACTCGGGGCCTTCTAATGGCTTCCGCTCCACGATGGCGGTGCTGGTCCCACGCGTGTGATCGTGCCTTCGGGTTTCTGGGCCTGAGGACCTGAAATCCCCTGCCGGTTGGCTTCTGCTGCTGGGTAAGAGTTAGTCCCCACAGCCTCGGACGCCGGGTCCGGTAAGAAATCTTCTCAGTCAGGGCGAGCTCTGCAGCTGCCAGCCCCTGACTTGTAGTAGTATTGCTCCCACTGAGCTTCTGCTGTTTCTTCCTATGCTGCTTCTCTGTCTCTACTCTCCTTGACTCCTAACCCTGCTTCAGCCCCCGGGTTTATATAGGGGAAGTTCTTTCCCTCCCAAGACTGGGCAGGAGGTGTGGCATGCACAGGATCCCTGACCAAAGGACCTCCCACCTGCTCTCAGACATAACATCTCTATCACTGTGGCAACCAGACCCCTGGGGTGTCACATTCCCCCCTAGTGAAATTTAGTACTCCGGGACTAAACATATTTTAGAAAAACATAACAAGATAAAAACAATAATAATACAATAAGAAAATCATATAAAGATGGTTACGGCATGTCCGTAACCGGGTGCAGTCTTTGAAGAAAAGCAAGGTGTCCATTTCACCAAAACAGGGAGACGTAACCAGGTAGGGGTCTGTCCTACCCCGAGTCCTTAACAGTCTCTAGTCCATCCTGGGTTACGCTCCAACTATGTACAAGGATTCCCGGTAATCCACCAAGGATTCCTAAAAGTAACTTGAAACACAAAATTATACACAAGCAACAATACACAGGTAAACATAAATAAAACAATTTATACACTTCAAATCCTCCAGCGTGCGGGTAACTGGCCTCTAGTGGCCCTAGTGGACCTACGGAGCTGACTGTCTGGCCCTGAACTACAGGGTGTAGGAGCTGTCAAGGGTAAACTGGGCAGCTGTCTACCGGCTCTTTGTCTCACTAGGGGTACGGCAGGCTCACTATAAGCAGAGGGTTGATCCTCCTGTTCTGCTTGTGTGGAGTCTTCTGCCTCCTGGACCGGCTGTTCTTCCAGCTCTACCTGTTGCTCCGTAGGTGCTTGGGATGCTGGTTGGAGGAAGGTGAGTACGGGTACCACAACTGCACCATTGACTTGAGTCCAAGACCGAGGGAAGTCCCCGAGCACAGTACTAACCATATCTTCCCTTTCCTCTACGGGTCGATGGTCTTCTTGTTCCTCTTCAGGGTTCCTCAGTTGTTCGGGACACTTCTTCAGGTGGTCCCGGGATACAATGGCTGTGGTTTCCCCTCCGTCTTTACTGATGGTACAAACCTTCGGGTTCTCGTGGCTTGAGGGCAGTACGGTGTACGGGTCCTTCTCCCACTGGTCGTCCAACTTGTGGAGCCGTCTCTTCCTCTTCAAGACCTGCTCTCCGGGTACCAGGGGAACAGTGGGAGCATACTGGTTGTAAGTTTTCTCTTGTCTTTCCCTAGCCTGACAGAGACTTCGCTCCACGCTCTCCTGTACTCTCCGGTACTGCTGCTGCCTCTCTGTGTCCCAGTCTGTTTCTGGTGAAGTGTCCTCGGGTGTCAGGACTCCCATTTCCAGGTCAACAGGTAACTTACCAGGTCTTGCCCTCATTAGGTAAGCCGGGGTACAGTTGGTGGAACCTACCGGGATGTGGTTGTATAGGTCCACCAGATCGGGCAACTTCTCAGGCCACAGATTGCGTTCTTCCAGGGGCAACGTTTTTAGAAGATCCATTACCACCTGGTTCATTTTCTCACAAAGTCCATTAGTTTGCGGATGGTAGGGTGTCGTCCTTATCTTCCGGCAGCCATACAGATTGCAGAATTCCTGGAAGACCTCCGCTTCAAAGGCAGGTCCCTGGTCCGTCAGCACTTGGTCCGGGTACCCGTGTGGACGGCAAAAGTGCTGCTGGAAGGCTCTAGCTGCTGTTTGAGCCGTTAAGTCCTTGACGGGGACGACAACCAGAAACCGGGAGTAATGATCCACGATGGTTAACGTGTAGACGTAGCCACTTCTGCTTGGGGTCAGTTTTACATGATCCAAGGCTACCAGTTCCAACGGTTGCCGGGTGACGATGGACTGCAGGGGAGTCTTCTGGCTGGCGCGGTCCTTCCTTCTCAGGTTGCACGGGCCACAGTCTCTGCACCACTTCTCAATGGTTCCCCTCATGCCTACCCAGTGGAATCGCTCGCGCAGCAGGAACTCCAGCTTCTTCCACCCGAAGTGTCCAGCTCCGTCGTGGTATGCCTCCATCACCATGGCTGCGTCCCTCCGTGGCACCACTACTTGCCAGAGTAGTTCATGCGTCCGGGAGTTAACCATTCTGCGGCACAACTTCCCCTTGTAAAGGAACAGTCGACTCTTCTCTGCCCATAGTTGTTTGGCTTCCTCCGGAGCGTCTGGTTCAAGGCAAGCCTCCGGGCGAGTCAGCATCTCCTTCACCAGTCGGACGGCAGGGTCGCTGTCTTGCGTTTCCGCCCAGTTGTAGTGAGGTAAGGGGTTCAACGTAACAGCCTGCTTACTCCTTACCCGGTGGGAATACTGGATAGTCCCATGACGGTGGAACGCAGGGAGTTCAACTTCTTCCAGTCCCTCCGGATCTTCTCCTTCGTCCGGCAGGTTGGGCATCCTGGACAGGGCATCCGCGTTGGTATTGGAGCGTCCGGCCCGGTATTTGATTGTGAACTCGTAGTTGGACAGACGGGCCATCCACCTCTGCTCCAGGGCACCGAGTCTTGCCGTGTCCAGGTGTGTCAACGGGTTGTTATCCGTGTACACGGTGAACCGGGAAGAAGCGAGGTAATGCTTAAAGCGCTCGGTGACTGCCCATACTACGGCCAGGAACTCTAGCTTAAATGAGCTGTAATTCTCGGGGTTCCTTTCAGTGGGTCGCAGTTTTCGGCTGGCGTAGGCGATTACTCGTTCCTTCCCCTGCTGGATCTGGGACAGTACGGCTCCTAGCCCGATGTTACTGGCGTCGGTGTAGAGGATAAAGGGCTGGCTATAATCCGGGTACGCCAGGATTTCGTCCCCCGTGAGGGCCATCTTCAGCTGGCGGAAGGACTCTTCTTCCAGCTCCTCCCATTTGAAGGGCGGCTTCTGGTTCTTGGCCTTCCGGGACTGGCCTATCAGGAGGTCCTGCATAGGTGCTGCCTTTTTGGTGAAACCGGGAATAAACCTTCGGTAGTAGCCTACCAACCCGAGGAACTGCCGCACTTCTTTTACGCTGGAGGGGCTTGGCTATTCCTTAATTGCGGTGATCTTATCAGGGTCGGGAGCCACTCCGTCAGCGCTCACCACGTGTCCCAGGTACTGCACCTTTGGTTTCAGGAGGTGACACTTGGAGGGTTTCACCTTTAGGCCGTAACTCGCCAGAGCCTCGAACACTTCCGCCAGGTGTTTCAGGTGGTCCTCATACGTCTTGGAATATACGATGACATCGTCCAGGTACAACAGGACCGTCTCGAAGTTTCTGTGGCCCAGACAACACTCCATTAGTCGTTGGAAGGTTCCTGGTGCGTTGCAGAGTCCGAACGGCATGCAGGTGAACTCGCTAAGTCCCATCGGGGTGGTGAATGCGGTCTTCTCCCGGTCCGCCTCTGCTACAGGAACCTGCCAGTACCTGCTAGTGAGATCCAAGGTAGAGAAGAAGTTAGCAGATCTTAAAGCAGCCAATGACTCCTCTATCCTTGGCAAGGGGTACGCATCCTTGTGTGTGATACGGTTGATTTTCCGGTAATCTACACACATCCTCATGGTGTTGTCTTTTTTTCTGACTAAGACTAGTGGAGCTGCCCAGGGGCTACAGCTATCCCTGATCACCCCAGCCTCCTTCATGTCTCTAAGCATCCCCTTGGCGTGTTGGTAGTGGGCAGGGGGTACGGGTCGATACCTCTCTTTTATAGGAGGATGGTCTCCCGTGGGGATGTGGTGTTCTACCCCCTTGACTCGCCCGAAGTCTAACGGGTGTTTACTGAACACTCTCTCGTACTCCTGAACCACCCGATAGACTCCTTGTTTCTGGTGTGCGGGAGTGGAGTCAGTACCCAGATGTAGTTGCTGACACCAGTCCTCCATGTTTTTCTTAGAGCCGTTACCTTCCTCCAGGTGAGATGGAGGCAAGGGTTCCACAGATTGTATAGAATTTTGGTTAATGGTATATAATTTAGCTAGCGTGGCATACCGGGGCAGGTACACTTCCCTCTCCCCGATATTTATTATGCGAACGGGCACCCTCCCATGGCGTACATCAACCACCCCCCGTGCTGTCAAAATGGTGGGCCTACTGTCCGAGTAAACTGGTTCTACCATTGCCTGGTAATCCCTACCTCTCAGACCAATAGCTGCCCGGCACCAAATCATCATTTCACTTTTTGGGGGCATGGCAATAGGAAAAGGGTCACACATTCTTACGCTACCAATCTCACCGCCGGAGAGTTCCACCTGTTGCCGTCGCATCAGTGCCCGGATCTCTTTCTGGAGCACCCGCTGCTCGCCGGAGCTGGCGTTCTTGGCAACCTGCTGTAAAAGGAAAATCACCTCTGCAAGACAATTTTCAATTACATTAGTTCCTAGAGTTATTTTTGGGTGACTCTCATGTTTGTCAATATCTACAATGATCAGTCTCTGTGCTGCCAGTTCGACTCTACCGATTTTGATGGTCACCTCTTTAAATCCGATCTGTGGCACGGGCTGGCCATTGCTGGCGATGATACTCAAGTCGTCGTCAGGGTAGCGGGTAATATCCGAGTCATTCCAGTACTGCTTAAAGAGCACGTACGGGATGGTGGTGACCTGTGACCCGGTGTCCAGTAGGGCACTCATGGGAATGCCATCCAGTACCACAGGCAAGACTGGACGTCCTCCCACATATCTGTCGCGCCAGTTCGATGGGCCTGGTGATCTTTTTCCTGGGGGTTGGCCCTCTACCCCAGGTTGTGCCCGTTTAAAGAACAGTACCTTGCCATATGTCCGGGTTGATTGCAGCGGCGGCAGATGGGTCGTCCGTCCTCGCTGTATCGGTCACTGGGTCTTCCTCTGGCCGGTGGGGTCCTCCTTGGTCGACGCCACGGGATGTCCTCCGGTCCGGATGCCAGCTGGATCTTCCCTGGGGTGGAAGCCTGTAAAGACTGCACAGTTCGGGTTAGCGCAGCAACGCTCTTAGCTAGCTCTTGGACCTGATGGTGTAGGTCTGGAGCCGGGTCATTGTCCAAAGCCTGCGCATCAGCTCCCACAGGCCCTGCCGACAAGGGCGCCGCCTCCTGGTGGTAAGTGATAGCAGGGCGCCTGTGGGTCACAACGCCACCCGGTGCCGGTTGTCGGAGCACCCGGATGGCTCTGTCCTTGAACTGTGCAAAGCCCAGATGGGGATCCTGTAAGGCCATTGCCCGCAACTGGGTTCGGTGGGTATTACAATACAGTCCCTCTATAAACTGTTCGGTCAACAGCCTGTCCTCGTTTCCCACTCCATCAGGGTCGGTCTGCTTAATGGCCCTCAGGGCCTCTTGTAGGTTTAGTGCATAGTCCCTTATACTCTCATGCGCTCGCTGCTTGCACCCGTAGAATCTAAGCTTAATCTCGGCTGAGGTGCGGGTATCAAAGGTGTCCTTCAGCCGGGTTAGTATCCCTGCGACAGTCTTCCTCCCAGGTGGCCAGGATTTTACTTCCCTTTTGGCTGCCCCGGTTAGTTGGGCCACCAGGATGCTCACTTTTTGCTCTTCTGTGAGGGGGTACACCTGGAAGAGGCTATCCAGCTTTTCTCTAAAGTCATGCAGGGTATGTGACTCCCCTGAGTACTGGGGTAGCCAAGCTGCTCCCGGGATATAGGGCATGGTGAAGGGCATAACTGCAGCAGCGGTAGCGCTGGCGGGGGTTGAGGCAGTGAAGCTCTCCTCCGTATCCGACATCTTCCTCCCCCCTAGTGGACCGTGGCCTACCTTGCGATGATCCTCTTCCGTAGGCCGCGGCTCCGCAGTGGATCGTCAGGGTTGAGGACCTTCCGTCGCGCTCCTGTGACGTCGGCATCTGCTGGGCTCCTTCCAGGACCTTACGCAACGTCCGGACGTGAGGCGGGGCTTCAGTTCTCGCGCGCTTTCGGAGTCCACACCCCTCTTCTTCCCGCGCGGCGTCCTCAAGATGGCGTCCAATGGCGGGAAAACTCCACGGATGGCGGGAAGAAGGCAGAAGATGGCGCCGGATGGCGGGAAACTTCACCGATGGCGGGAAGAAGGCTGAAGATGGCGCCGGATGGCGGGAATCTTCACCACAGGTAAGTTTGAAAAGTCTCTTTTTCAGACACGCAGTACCCGGTGGTTGCGGGCACGAAATCCTGCCGACTACGCCAAAGTTGACGCGCCCCTGGGCCTGTGTCGCGCTGCGTTGCGCACGCGGGAGCTTACCCGGAGCCGGATCTCTTGAGGGTTGTAGTCTCGTGGCGGTGACCCGGTCTGTGCCCAGGGAGTCAAACTGAGCGGCGATGTAACAGCGGTAGATGCAGGACGACTACGCCACCCGTTGAATGCAGCTATGGAGCTGCCGCTGCAGGACAGTCCGCTGAGGCCGGTGGATGGATGGTGCAGCGTAGATGGTATAACCCCCAACGGGAGGGGTATGGCCTCAGGGCAGCAGATGTGGATGATGGGGGTAGCAGGAACCACTCAGAGACGGTGCGGTGTAATTCAGGGTCTTTACTGGTAACAACGATAGACCCTCCCGGAGTACTTGCTAGTGAACGGGGCCTGGTCAGTCCTTGAGCAGATGGGATCTCCCCTGGCCAGGCGGAGTTGTAGGCCTCCCAAACTGACTGTACTCTTCTGGCTACCTTGCTAGAAGCGGATATAAGTAGCCCACGTCCCTGAGTGTACCGTGTGGTGCTCACCCGTATGGCCGGTGACTCGGGGCCTTCTAATGGCTTCCGCTCCACGATGGCGGTGCTGGTCCCACGCGTGTGACCGTGCCTTCGGGTTTCTGGGCCTGAGGACCTGAAATCCCCTGCCGGTTGGCTTCTGCTGCTGGGTAAGAGTTAGTCCCCACAGCCTCGGACGCCGGGTCCGGTAAGAAATCTTCTCAGTCAGGGCGAGCTCTACAGCTGCCAGCCCCTGACTTGTAGTAGTATTGCTCCCACTGAGCTTCTGCTGTTTCTTCCTATGCTGCTTCTCTGTCTCTACTCTCCTTGACTCCTAACCCTGCTTCAGCCCCCGGGTTTATATAGGGGAAGTTCTTTCCCTCCCAAGACTGGGCAGGAGGTGTGGCATGCACAGGATCCCTGACCAAAGGACCTCCCACCTGCTCTCAGACATAACATCTCTATCACTGTGGCAACCAGACCCCTGGGGTGTCACATATACAGCAGAGACCTCTGTACCTCACACGCAGAGCTGCAGATCCCATAAAATATAAAGTATACAGCAGAGACCTCTGTACCTCACACGCAGAGCCGCAGATCCCATAAGATATAAAGTACACAGCAGAGACCTCTGTACCTCACACGCAGAGCCGCAGATCCCATAAGATATAAAGTATACAGCTGAGACCTCTGTACCTCACACGCAGAGCCGCAGATCCCATAAGATATAAAGTGTACAGCAGAGACCTCTGTACCTCACACGCAGAGCCGCAGATCCCATAAGATATAAAGTATACAGCAGAGACCTCTGTACCTCACACGCAGAGCTGCAGATCCCATAAAATATAAAGTATACAGCAGAGACCTCTGTACCTCACACGCAGAGCCGCAGATCCCATAAGATATAAAGTACACAGCAGAGACCTCTGTACCTCACACGCAGAGCCGCAGATCCCATAAGATATAAAGTATACAGCAGAGACCTCTGTACCTCACACGCAGAGCTGCAGATCCCATAAAATATAAAGTATACAGCAGAGACCTCTGTACCTCACACGCAGAGCCGCAGATCCCATAAGATATAAAGTACACAGCAGAGACCTCTGTACCTCACACGCAGAGCCGCAGATCCCATAAGATATAAAGTGTACAGCAGAGACCTCTGTACCTCACACGCAGAGCCGCAGATCCCATAAGATATAAAGTATACAGCAGAGACCTCTGTACCTCACACGCAGAGCTGCAGATCCCATAAAATATAAAGTATACAGCAGAGACCTCTGTACCTCACACGCAGAGCCGCAGATCCCATAAGATATAAAGTACACAGCAGAGACCTCTGTACCTCACACGCAGAGCCGCAGATCCCATAAGATATAAAGTATACAGCTGAGACCTCTGTACCTCACACGCAGAGCCGCAGATCCCATAAGATATAAAGTATACAGCAGAGACCTCTGTACCTCACACGCAGAGCCGCAGATCCCATAAGATATAAAGTATACAGCTGAGACCTCTGTACCTCACACGCAGAGCCGCAGATCCCATAAGATATAAAGTATACAGCAGAGACCTCTGTACCTCACACGGAGAGCTGCAGATCCCATAAGATATAAAGTATACAGCTGAGACCTCTGTACCTCACACGCGGAGCAGCAGATCCCATAAGATATAAAGTATACAGCTGAGACCTCTGTACCTCACACGCAGAGCCGCAGATCCCATAAGATATAAAGTATACAGCTGAGACCTCTGTACCTCACACGCGGAGCAGCAGATCCCATAAGATATAAAGTATACAGCAGAGACCTCTGTACCTCACACGCAGAGCCGCAGATCCCATAAGATATAAAGTATACAGCAGAGACCTCTGTATCTCACACGCAGAGCCGCAGATCCCATAAGATATAAAGTACACAGCAGAGACCTCTGTACCTCACACGCAGAGCCGCAGATCCCATAAGATATAAAGTACACTTCAGAGACCTCTGTACCTCACACGCAGAGCCGCAGATCCCATAAGATATAAAGTACACAGCAGAGACCTCTGTACCTCACACGCAGAGCCGCAGATCCCATAAGATATAACGTATACAGCTGAGACCTCTGTACCTCACACGCAGAGCCGCAGATCCCATAAGATATAAAGTATACAGCAGAGACCTCTGTACCTCACACGAAGAGCCGCAGATCCCATAAGATATAAAGTATACAGCTGAGACCTCTGTACCTCACACGCAGAGCCGCAGATCCCATAAGATATAAAGTATACAGCAGAGACCTCTGTACCTCACACGCGGAGCCGCAGATCCCATAAGATATAAAGTACACAGCAGAGACCTCTGTACCTCACACGCAGAGCCGCAGATCCCATAAGATATAAAGTACACTTCAGAGACCTCTGTACCTCACACGCAGAGCCGCAGATCCCATAAGATATAAAGTACACAGCAGAGACCTCTGTACCTCACACGCAGAGCCGCAGATCCCATAAGATATAAAGTATACAGCAGAGACCTCTGTACCTCACACGCAGAGCCGCAGATCCCATAAGATATAACGTATACAGCTGAGACCTCTGTACCTCACACGCAGAGCCGCAGATCCCATAAGATATAAAGTATACAGCAGAGACCTCTGTACCTCACACGAAGAGCCGCAGATCCCATAAGATATAAAGTATACAGCTGAGACCTCTGTACCTCACACGCAGAGCCGCAGATCCCATAAGATATAAAGTATACAGCAGAGACCTCTGTACCTCACACGAAGAGCCGCAGATCCCATAAGATATAAAGTATACAGCAGAGACCTCTGTACCTCACACGCAGAGCCGCAGATCCCATAAGATATAAAACATACAGCAGAGACCTCTGTACCTCACAAGGAGAGCTGCAGATCCCATAAGATATAAAGTATACAGCAGAGACCTCTGTACCTCACACGGAGAGCTGCAGATCCCATAAGATATAAAGTATACAGCAGAGACCTCTGTACCTCACACGTGGAGCCGCAGATCCCATAAGATATAAAGTGTACAGCAGAGACCTCTGAACCTCACACGCGGAGCCTCAGATCCCATAAGATATAAAGTATACAGCACAGACCTCTGTACCTCACACGCAGAGCCGCAGATCCCATAAGATATAAAGTATACAGTAGAGACCTCTGTACCTCACACGCAGAGCTGCAGATCCCATAAGATATAAAGTATACAGCAGAGACCTCTGTACCTCACACGCAGAGCCGCAGATCCCATAAGATATAAAGTATACAGCAGAGACCTCTGTACCTCACACGCAGAGCCGCAGATCCCATAAGATATAAAGTATACAGCAGAGACCTCTGTACCTCACACGCAGAGCCGCAGATCCCATAAGATATAAAGTATACAGCAGAGACCTCTGTACCTCACACGCGGAGCCGCAGATCCCATAAGATATAAAGTATACAGCAGAGACCTCTGTACCTCACACGCGGAGCCACAGATCCCATAAGATATAAAGTATACAGCAGAGACCTCTGTACCTCACACGCAGAGCCGCAGATCCCATAAGATATAAAGTATACAGCAGAGACCTCTGTACCTCACACGCAGAGCCGCAGATCCCATAAGATATAAAGTATACAGCAGAGACCTCTGTACCTCACACGCAGAGCTGCAGATCCCATAAGATATAAAGTATACAGCAGAGACCTCTGTACCTCACACGCAGAGCCGCAGATCCCATAAGATATAAAATATACAGCAGAGACCTCTGTACCTCACACGCAGAGCTGCAGATCCCATAAGATATAAAGTATACAGCAGGGACCTCTGTACCTCACACGTGGAGCCGCAGATCCCATAAGATATAAAGTATACAGCAGAGACCTCTGTACCTCACACGTGGAGCCGCAGATCCCATAAGATATAAAGTATACAGCAGAGACCTCTGTACCTCACACGCAGAGCCGCAGATCCCATAAGATATAAAGTATACAGCAGAGACCTCTGTACCTCACACAAAGAGCCGCAGATCCCATAAGATATAAAGTATACAGCAGAGACCTCTGTACCTCACACGCAGAGCCGCAGATCCCATAAGATATAAAGTATACAGCAGAGACCTCTGTACCTCACACGCAGAGCCGCAGATCCCATAAGATATAAAGTATACAGCAGAGACCTCTGTACCTCACACGAAGAGCCGCAGATCCCATAAGATATAAAGTATACAGCAGAGACCTCTGTACCTCACACGCAGAGTCGCAGATCCCATAAGATATAAAGTATACAGCAGAGACCTCTGTACCTCACACGCAGAGCTGCAGATCCCATAAGATATAAAGTATACAGCACAGACCTCTGTACCTCACACGAAGAGCCGCAGATCCCATAAGATATAAAGTATACAGCACAGACCTCTGTACCTCACACGCAGAGCCGCAGATCCCATAAGATATAAAGTATACAGCAGAGACCTCTGTACCTCACACGCAGAGCTGCAGATCCCATAAGATATAAAGTATACAGCACAGACCTCTGTACCTCACACGAAGAGCCGCAGATCCCATAAGATATAAAGTATACAGCAGAGACCTCTGTACCTCACACGCAGAGCCGCAGATCCCATAAGATATAAAACATACAGCAGAGACCTCTGTACCTCACACGGAGAGCTGCAGATCCCATAAGATATAAAGTATACAGCAGAGACCTCTGTACCTCACACGCGGAGCCGCAGATCCCATAAGATATAAAGTATACAGCAGAGACCTCTGTACCTCACACGCAGAGCCGCAGATCCCATAAGATATAAAACATACAGCAGAGACCTCTGTACCTCACACGGAGAGCTGCAGATCCCATAAGATATAAAGTATACAGCAGAGACCTCTGTACCTCACACGTGGAGCCGCAGATCCCATAAGATATAAAGTGTACAGCAGAGACCTCTGAACCTCACACGCGGAGCCTCAGATCCCATAAGATATAAAGTATACAGCACAGACCTCTGTACCTCACACGCAGAGCTGCAGATCCCATAAGATATAAAGTATACAGTAGAGACCTCTGTACCTCACACGCAGAGCTGCAGATCCCATAAGATATAAAGTATACAGCAGAGACCTCTGTACCTCACACGCAGAGCCGCAGATCCCATAAGATATAAAGTATACAGTAGAGACCTCTGTACCTCACACGAAGAGCCGCAGATCCCATAAGATATAAAGTATACAGCTGAGACCTCTGTACCTCACACGAAGAGCCGCAGATCCCATAAGATATAAAGTATACAGCAGAGACCTCTGTACCTCACACGGAGAGCTGCAGATCCCATAAGATATAAAGTATACAGCAGAGACCTCTGTACCTCACACGAAGAGCCGCAGATCCCATAAGATATAAAGTATACAGCAGAGACCTCTGTACCTCACACGGAGAGCTGCAGATCCCATAAGATATAAAGTATACAGCAGAGACCTCTGTACCTCACACGCGGAGCCGCAGATCCCATAAGATATAAAGTATACAGCAGAGACCTCTGTACCTCACACGCAGAGCCGCAGATCCCATAAGATATAAAGTATACAGCAGAGACCTCTGTACCTCACACGCAGAGCCGCAGATCCCATAAGATATAAAGTATACAGCAGAGACCTCTGTACCTCACACGCAGAGCTGCAGATCCCATAAGATATAAAGTATACAGCAGAGACCTCTGTACCTCACACGCAGAGCCGCAGATCCCATAAGATATAAAATATACAGCAGAGACCTCTGTACCTCACACGCAGAGCCGCAGATCCCATAAGATATAAAGTATACAGCAGGGACCTCTGTACCTCACACGTGGAGCCGCAGATCCCATAAGATATAAAGTATGCAGCAGAGACCTCTGTACCTCACACGCAGAGCCGCAGATCCCATAAGATATAAAGTATACAGCAGAGACCTCTGTACCTCACACGCAGAGCCGCAGATCCCATAAGATATAAAGTATACAGCAGAGACCTCTGTACCTCACACGCAGAGCTGCAGATCCCATAAGATATAAAGTATACAGCAGAGACCTCTGTACCTCACACGAAGAGCCGCAGATCCCATAAGATATAAAGTATACAGCAGAGACCTCTGTACCTCACACGGAGAGCTGCAGATCCCATAAGATATAAAGTATACAGCAGAGACCTCTGTACCTCACACGCGGAGCCGCAGATCCCATAAGATATAAAGTATACAGCAGAGACCTCTGTACCTCACACGCAGAGCCGCAGATCCCATAAGATATAAAGTATACAGCAGAGACCTCTGTACCTCACACGCAGAGCCGCAGATCCCATAAGATATAAAGTATACAGCAGAGACCTCTGTACCTCACACGCAGAGCTGCAGATCCCATAAGATATAAAGTATACAGCAGAGACCTCTGTACCTCACACGCAGAGCCGCAGATCCCATAAGATATAAAATATACAGCAGAGACCTCTGTACCTCACACGCAGAGCCGCAGATCCCATAAGATATAAAGTATACAGCAGGGACCTCTGTACCTCACACGTGGAGCCGCAGATCCCATAAGATATAAAGTATGCAGCAGAGACCTCTGTACCTCACACGCAGAGCCGCAGATCCCATAAGATATAAAGTATACAGCAGGGACCTCTGTACCTCACACGTGGAGCCGCAGATCCCATAAGATATAAAGTATGCAGCAGAGACCTCTGTACCTCACACGCAGAGCCGCAGATCCCATAAGATATAAAGTATACAGCAGAGACCTCTGTACCTCACACAAAGAGCCGCAGATTCCATAAGATATAAAGTATACAGCAGAGACCTCTGTACCTCACACGAAGAGCCGCAGATCCCATAAGATATAAAGTATACAGCAGAGACCTCTGTACCTCACACAAAGAGCCGCAGATTCCATAAGATATAAAGTATACAGCAGAGACCTCTGTACCTCACACGAAGAGCCGCAGATCCCATAAGATATAAAGTATACAGCAGAGACCTCTGTACCTCACACGCAGAGCCGCAGATCCCATAAGATATAAAGTATACAGCAGAGACCTCTGTACCTCACACGCAGAGTCGCAGATCCCATAAGATATAAAGTATACAGCAGAGACCTCTGTACCTCACACGCAGAGCTGCAGATCCCATAAGATATAAAGTATACAGCACAGACCTCTGTACCTCACACGAAGAGCCGGAGATCCCATAAAATATAAAGTATACAGCAGAGACCTCTGTACCTCACACGCGGAGCCGCAGATCCCATAAGATATAAAGTATACAGCAGAGACCTCTGTACCTCACACGCAGAGCCGCAGATCCCTTAAGATATAAAGTATACAGCAGAGACCTCTGTACCTCACACGCGGAGCCGCAGATCCCATAAGATATAAAGTATACAGCAGAGACCTCTGTACCTCACACGCAGAGCCGCAGATCCCTTAAGATATAAAGTATACAGCAGAGACCTCTGTACCTCACACGCGGAGCCGAAGATCCCATACGATATAAAGTATACAGCAGAGACCTCTGTACCTCACACGCGGAGCCGAAGATCCCATACGATATAAAGTATACAGCAGAGACCTCTGTACCTCACACGCAGAGCCGCAGATCCCATAAGATATAAAGTATACAGCAGAGACCTCTGTACCTCACACGCAGAGCCGCAGATCCCATAAGATATAAAGTATACAGCAGAGACCTCTGTACCTCACACGCGGAGCCGCAGATCCCATAAGATATAAAGTATACAGCAGAGACCTCTGTACCTCACACGCAGAGCCGCAGATCCCTTAAGATATAAAGTATACAGCAGAGACCTCTGTACCTCACACGCGGAGCCGAAGATCCCATACGATATAAAGTATACAGCAGAGACCTCTGTACCTCACACGCAGAGCCGCAGATCCCATAAGATATAAAGTATACAGCAGAGACCTCTGTACCTCACACGCGGAGCCGAAGATCCCATACGATATAAAGTATACAGCAGAGACCTCTGTACCTCACACGCAGAGCCGCAGATCCCATAAGATATAAAACATACAGCAGAGACCTCTGTACCTCACACGGAGAGCTGCAGATCCCATAAGATATAAAGTATACAGCAGAGACCTCTGTACCTCACACGGAGAGCTGCAGATCCCATAAGATATAAAGTATACAGCAGAGACCTCTGTACCTCACACGGAGAGCTGCAGATCCCATAAGATATAAAGTATACAGCAGAGACCTCAGTACCTCACACGCAGAGCCGCAGATCGCATAAGATATAAAGTATACAGCAGAGACCTCTGTACCTCACACGCAGAGCCGCAGATCCCATAAGATATGAAGTATACAGCACAGACCTCTGTACCTCACACGCAGAGCCGCAGATCCCATAAGATATAAAGTATACAGTAGAGACCTCTGTACCTCACACGCAGAGCTGCAGATCCCATAAGATATAAAGTATACAGCAGAGACCTCTGTACCTCACACGCAGAGCCGCAGATCCCATAAGATATAAAGTATACAGCAGAGACCTCTGTACCTCACACGTGGAGCCGCAGATCCCATAAGATATAAAGTATGCAGCAGAGACCTCTGTACCTCACACGCAGAGCCGCAGATCCCATAAGATATAAAGTATACAGCAGGGACCTCTGTACCTCACACGTGGAGCCGCAGATCCCATAAGATATAAAGTATACAGCAGAGTCCTCTGTACCTCACACGCAGAGCCGCAGATCCCATAAGATATAAAGTATACAGCAGAGACCTCTGTACCTCACACGCAGAGTCGCAGATCCCATAAGATATAAAGTATACAGCAGAGACCTCTGTACCTCACACGCAGAGCCGCAGATCCCATAAGATATAAAGTATACAGCAGAGACCTCTGTACCTCACACGCAGAGTCGCAGATCCCATAAGATATAAAGTATACAGCAGAGACCTCTGTACCTCACACGAAGAGCCGCAGATCCCATAAGATATAAAGTATACAGCAGAGACCTCTGTACCTCACACAAAGAGCCGCAGATCCCATAAGATATAAAGTATACAGCAGAGACCTCTGTACCTCACACGAAGAGCCGCAGATCCCATAAGATATAAAGTATACAGCAGAGACCTCTGTACCTCACACGCAGAGTCGCAGATCCCATAAGATATAAAGTATACAGCAGAGACCTCTGTACCTCACACGCAGAGTCGCAGATCCCATAAGATATAAAGTATACAGCAGAGACCTCTGTACCTCACACGCAGAGTCGCAGATCCCATAAGATATAAAGTATACAGCAGAGACCTCTGTACCTCACACGCGGAGCCGCAGATCCCATAAGATATAAAGTATACAGCAGAGACCTCTGTACCTCACACGAAGAGCCGCAGATCCCATAAGATATAAAGTATACAGCAGAGACCTCTGTACCTCACACGCAGAGCTGCAGATCCCATAAGATATAAAGTATACAGCACAGACCTCTGTACCTCACACGAAGAGCCGGAGATCCCATAAGATATAAAGTATACAGCAGAGACCTCTGTACCTCACACGCAGAGTCGCAGATCCCATAAGATATAAAGTATACAGCAGAGACCTCTGTACCTCACACGCAGAGCCGCAGATCCCATAAGATATAAAGTATACAGCAGAGACCTCTGTACCTCACACGCAGAGCCGCAGATCCCATAAGATATAAAGTATACAGCAGAGACCTCTGTACCTCACACGCAGAGCCGCAGATCCCATAAGATATAAAGTATACAGCAGAGACCTCTGTACCTCACACGCAGAGCCGCAGATCCCATAAGATATAAAGTATACAGCAGAGACCTCTGTACCTCACACGCAGAGTCGCAGATCCCATAAGATATAAAGTATACAGCAGAGACCTCTGTACCTCACACTAAGAGCCGCAGATCCCATAAGATATAAAGTATACAGCAGAGACCTCTGTACCTCACACAAAGAGCCGCAGATCCCATAAGATATAAAGTATACAGCAGAGACCTCTGTACCTCACACGAAGAGCCGCAGATCCCATAAGATATAAAGTATACAGCAGAGACCTCTGTACCTCACACGCAGAGTCGCAGATCCCATAAGATATAAAGTATACAGCAGAGACCTCTGTACCTCACACGAAGAGCCGCAGATCCCATAAGATATAAAGTATACAGCAGAGACCTCTGTACCTCACACGCAGAGCTGCAGATCCCATAAGATATAAAGTATACAGCACAGACCTCTGTACCTCACACGAAGAGCCGGAGATCCCATAAGATATAAAGTATACAGCAGAGACCTCTGTACCTCACACGCAGAGTTGCAGATCCCATAAGATATAAAGTATACAGCAGAGACCTCTGTACCTCACACGCAGAGCCGCAGATCCCATAAGATATAAAGTATACAGCAGAGACCTCTGTACCTCACACGCAGAGCCGCAGATCCCATAAGATATAAAGTATACAGCAGAGACCTCTGTACCTCACTCGCAGAGCCGCAGATCCCATAAGATATAAAGTATACAGCAGAGACCTCTGTACCTCACACGCAGAGCCGCAGATCCCATAAGATATAAAGTATACAGCAGAGACCTCTGTACCTCACACGCAGAGCCGCAGATCCAATAAGATATAAAATATACAGCAGAGACCTCTGTACCTCACACGCAGAGCCGCAGATCCCATAAGATATAAAGTATACAGCAGAGACCTCTGTACCTCACACGCGGAGCCGAAGATCCCATAAGATATAAAGTATACAGCAGAGACCTCTGTACCTCACACGCGGAGCCGCAGATCCCATCTAGCCGACCATGAATCTCTCCACTGTTTCCTCCAATTAATTGACATTTAAAGTTGTGAAACCTGGAAAAAAACAGAAGAAATAAAGATAAAAGAAAAAGATCAGTCACCAAAACTCACAGGACACAGATCACATAGACCTGATGATGCTGTTGTACTTATTATAATAATCCTTAAATATGAAATAAGGATTAGATACACAGCTCAGCGGAGATATCACACATGATGGGATTAGATACACGGCTCAGCAGTCAGTATCACACATGATGGGATTAGATACACAGCTAAGCAGACAGTATCGCACATGATGGGATTAGATACACGGCTCAGCAGACAGTATCACACAGGATAGGATTAGATACACGGCTCAGCAGACAGTATCACACAGGACAAGATTAGATACGCAGCTCAGCAGACAGTATCACACAGGACAAGATTAGATACACAGCTCAGCAGACAGTATCACACAGGAGAGGATTAGATACACGGCTCAGCAGACAGTATCACACAGGATGGGATTAGATACACGGCTCAGCAGACAGTATCACACATGATGGGATTAGATACACGGCTCAGCAGACGGTATCACACATGATGGGATTAGATACACAGCTCAGCAGACAGTATCACACAGGATAGGATTAGATACACAGCTCAGCAGACAGTATCACACAGGATAGGATTAGATACACAGCTCAGCAGATGGTATCACACAGGAGAGGATTAGATACACGGCTCAGCAGACAGTATCACACATGATGGGATTAGATACACAGCTCAGCAGACAGTATAACACATGATGGGATTAGATACACAGCTCAGCAGACAGTATCACACAGGATAGGATTAGATACACGGCTCAGCAGACAGTATCACACAGGAGAGGATTAGATACACGGCTCAGCAGACAGTATCACACAGGATAGGATTAGATACACATCTCAGCAGACAGTATCACACAGGATAGGATTAGATACACGGCTCCGCAGACAGTATAACACATGATGGGATTAGATACACAGCTCAGCAGACGGTATCACACAGGATAGGATTAGATACACATCTCAGCAGACAGTATCACACATGATGGGATTAGATACACGGCTCCGCAGACAGTGTCACACATGATGGGATTAGATACACGGCTCAGCAGACAGTATCACACAGGATAGGATTAGATACACGGCTCAGCAGACAGTATCACACATGATGGGATTAGATACACATCTCAGCAAACAGTATCACACATGATGGGATTAGATACACATCTCAGCAAACAGTATCACACAGGATGGGATTAGATACACGGCTCAGCAGACAGTATCACACATGATGCGATTAGATACACATCTCAGCAAACAGTATCACACATGATGGGATTAGATACACATCTCAGCAGACAGTATCACACATGATGGGATTAGATACACGGCTCCGCAGACAGTATCACACGTGATGTGGTTAGATACACGGCTCAGCAGACGGTATCACACATGATGGGATTAGATACACAGCTCAGCAGACAGTATCACAAAGGATAGGATTAGATACACAGCTCAGCAGACAGTATCACACATGATGGGATTAGATACACATCTCAGCAGACAGTATCACACAGGAGAGGATTAGATACATAGCTCAGCAGACAGTATCACACAGGATAGGATTAGATACATAGCTCAGCAGACAGTATCCTACATGATGGGATTAGATACACAGCTCAACAGACAGTATCACACATGATGGGATTAGATACACAGCTCAGCAGACAGTATCACACATGATGGGATTAGATACACAGCTCAACAGACAGTATCACACATGATGGGATTAGATACACAGCTCAGCAGACAGTATCACACATGAAGGGATTAGATACACAGCTCAGCAGACAGTATCCTACATGAAGGGATTAGATACACGGCTCAGAAGACAGTATCACACAGGATAGGATTAGATACACGGCTCAGCAGACAGTATCACACATGATGCGATTAGATACACAGCTCAACAGACAGTATCACACATGATGGGATTAGATACACAGCTCAGCAGACAGTATCACACATGAAGGGATTAGATACACAGCTCAGCAGACAGTATCCTACATGATGGGATTAGATACACGGCTCAGCAGACAGTATCACACATGATGGGATTAGATACACAGCTCAACAGACAGTATCACACATGATGGGATTAGATACACAGCTCAGCAGACAGTATCACACATGAAGGGATTAGATACACGGCTCAGAAGACAGTATCACACAGGATAGGATTAGATACATAGCTCAGCAGACAGTATCACACATGATGGGATTAGATACACAGCTCAGCAGACAGTATCACACAGAATGGGATTAGATACACAGCTAAGCAGACGGTATCACACATGACGGGATTAGATACACAGCTCAGCAGACGGTATCACACATGATGGGATTAGATACACGGCTCAGCAGACAATATCACACATGATGGGATTAGATACACGGCTCAGCAGACGGTATCACACATGATGGGATTAGATACACGGCTCAGCAGACAATATCACACATGATGGGATTAGATACACAGCTCAGCAGACAGTATCACACATGATGGGATTAGATACACAGCTCAGCAGACAGTATCACACATGATGGGATTAGATACACATCTCAGCAGACAGTATCCTACATGATGGGATTAGATACACGGCTCAGCAGACAGTATCCTACATGATGGGATTAGATACACAGCTCAGCAGACAGTATCACACAGGATAGGATTAGATACACAGCTCAGCAGACGGTATCACACAGGATAGGATTAGATACACAGCTCAGCAGACAATATCACACATGATGAGATTAGATACACATCTCAGCAGACAGTATCCTACATGATGGGATTAGATACACAGCTCAGCAGACAGTATCACACAGGATAGGATTAGATACACAGCTCAGCAGACGGTATCACACAGGATAGGATTAGATACACGGCTCAGCAGACAGTATTACACATGATGGGATTAGATACATGGCTCAGCAGACGGTATCACACATGATGGGATTAGATACACAGCTCAACAGACAGTATCCTACATGATGGGATTAGATACACAGCTCAACAGACAGTATCCTACATGACGGGATTAGATACACAGCTCAGCAGACGGTATCACACATGATGGGATTAGATACACAGCTCAGCAGACAGTATCACACAGGCTAGGATTAGATACACAGCTCAGCAGACAGTATCACACAGGATGGGATTAGATACACGGCTCAGCAGACGGTATCACACAGGATGGGATTAGATACACGGCCCAGCAGACGGTATCACACATGATGGGATTAGATACACGGCTCAGCAGACGGTATCACACATGATGGGATTAGATACACAGCTCAGCAGACAGTATCACACATGATGGGATTAGATACACAGTTCAGCAGACAGTATCACACAGGAGAGGATTAGATACACAGCTCAGCAGACAGTATCACACATGATGGGATTAGATACACAGTTCAGCAGACAATATCACAGGATAGGATTAGATACACAGCTCAGCAGACGGTATCACACAGGATGGGATTAGATACACAGCTCAGCAGACAGTATCGCACAGGATGGGATTAGATACACAGCTCAGCAGACAGTATCGCACAGGATAGGATTAGATACACAGTTCAGCAGACAATATCACACATGATAGGATTAGATACACAGCTCAGCAGACAGTATCGCACAGGATAGGATTAGATACACGGCTCAGCAGACGGTATCACACAGGAGAGGATTAGATACATAGCTCAGCAGACAGTATCACACAGGAGAGGATTAGATACACGGCTCAGCAGACAGTATCGCACAGGATAGGATTAGATACACGGCTCAGCAGACAGTATCACACAGGATAGGATTAGATACTCAGCTCAGCAGACAGTATCACACAGGAGAGGATTAGATACAGAGCTCAGCAGACAGTATCACACAGGATAGGATTAGATACACAGCTCAGCAGACAGTATCACACAGGAGAGGATTAGATACACAGCTCAGCAGACAGTATCACACAGGAGAGGATTAGATACACAGCTCAGCAGATGTTATCACACAGCATAGGATTAGATACACGGCTCAGCAGACAGTATCACACAGGATAGGATTAGATACACAGCTCAGCAGACAGTATCACACAGGAGAGGATTAGATACTCAGCTCAGCAGACAGTATCACACAGGATAGGATTAGATACACGGCTCAGCAGACAGTATCACACAGGATAGGATTAGATACACTGCTCAGCAGACAGTATCACACAGGATAGGATTAGATACACAGCTCAGCAGACGGTATCACACATTATGGGATTAGATACACAGCTCAGCAGACAGCATCACACAGGATAGGATTAGATACAGCAGTGATGCTCCTGTGGTATAACATGGGCGCTCTACTTACAGCAGGTGCAGACAGATCCTGGCCGCAGATGTTCGCAGACACAAATGACAGGATCGTCTGCAGCGGGCAGGAGCGATGGAGGATCAGCCCCGCGTTCACTCTCCATTGACGTCAGCGGCTCCTCTGAATCCTCCGCTTAGTTTGGGACGTCCTTAAAAGAGAGGAAGAAAAAAAAGTCTGTGTCTGGGAAGTGCAGGAAGGACACGAAGCTAAGAAATCAGGGAGGATCAGAGGGCAGCCCAGAGCTGCGGGACCCCACTGCAAAAGTCTTAGCACCCCACCCTTAGGGACATCACACCTCCCCATTGCCAAAGCCGTAGCCCCTAATCCTGCCATATATCCAGTATCTATACCCCTATAAGCCGCGTATTCATTGGTGAGGAGCGAGTTCCACTTTTTGATCATCTTTAATTTTATTTTTTGGGAGGCGAATAAAACAGTTTTTATTTTACTTTAACGGGAAAAATATTGTGACGTTTTTGAAAAAGTTTGGACTTTTACAGATGCAGCGATACCAATCCTGTATGTTTCCTTTATCACCATTTATATTGATTATAAAAGAGCAAACGTTTTCTTTTTTTTTCACATACAGGAGGGTGAGTCAAAAATTTTACGCACTCCTGATATAGTAAAAAATTCTGTTGGCCGAACTGTTTTAACAGCTCTTTCTGGATGAGGTCTCTGTCTCCGCAGTCGCTACTGTGTAGATTTCAATATGTTACGTCAGTTCATTTGTGACTTCAGGGAGAGAAACAATGGCCGCTCCACTTGTGATTTGCACGAAAGAAGAGCAGAGTGCAGTGATTTGTCCTTTGTGAGGGTTTGTCTGCTGCCGATATTTATGGAGAAACTCTGTTGTTGCAAACAAGTGGATGGAGAAGTTCAAGGAAGGTCACATAAGTCTCAGCCACGAAGAATGAGCTGGACGCCCGTCCACGTCCACGACTGATGACGACATTGAACGTGCGCACGAACTGCTTCCGGTCTTGACCCATCGAACTATCACCTGTTTGGTCTCCTGAAAGAGGACGGAGATTCACGTCTGATGAAGAGGTGAAGACAGCGGTGCATTCATGGCTTGCAGCTCAGCCTAAAATATTTTTTAATGAGGGAATACGAAGGCTTGTTGACAGGTGGACAAAGCGTATTGAAAAGCAGCGAGATTGTGTTGGAAAATGACGTATTTGCCTTTCCTGAAACTCAAAATAAATCCTACAGCCAGAGTGCAGATAATTTTTGACTCCCCCTTGTATATGTACATAAATATATATTTTTATTATTTTTTATTTTTACATTTTATTAAACCACTTTTAATATCTATCTTTAGCTCTACTAGGGGAAGAGAATATATGAGATTACTAATTTCAATAACTCGACATTGCAAACTTTTCATTGCCTGCCATTCTGGATATATACGGTCCTGCCTCTGTTATAACACCCATGTCACCTTACAAGTGTCTAAACCGAATCTTGGGTTCTGCACTGGATGTACTGAATGAAGATGACTAATAATATTGTTACTCACATCTATGTATAACACACAACAAGAACTGCACATCAACCATTAATTAAGCCCTAAAAGTTTTTCAGTATTGTTTACTCATCAGTAGAAAACATACTTTGTTTCAATGCATCTGGAATAAAAAAAAAATGGAGCAGTTTTCCTCCCAGTATTTCTTGGAAAAAAATACCGTTTTATGTAAACAGCTCCCATGCAGACCTATGTGTCCCTACAAGAATACCATGTCCATTCTGATCTCCCGCTCATGTGTTTCTTCCCTTTTTTTTTTTTTACTGTTATGGATAGGGATCAGACTATACCGGGTTTGTAACTATTAGATTAGGAATACATAGGTGTGCGTAGGAGCTGTATACACAAAACAATAGGAGATATTTTTGTAAAGATGCTTCATTTTATATTTTGGCAAAAGTTGCAAAAGTACGAAAGGATACATAGTTTGTTTGACGAGCATGTTTATTAACTATCCATCTTCTGTATAATTACTCGAATAATCGGATTGGAGCAAAGAAATCAAGGGCTCTCCCATTGATCAAAACAGGTCAACCCCATGGTATACAATGTGCAGAGATAAGGTATATGCTGCAAAATATTAACAAGGTAAACACACTCAAGTGGATATGAATCCTACTAATTCATGTCTTTATGATAATAGTCTCACATAGCAAAGAATCAGGAATACTGCACAGGTAAATCCCATTACAAGGATGTGACCATTAGATAGAAAAATATATTTATAATGGGGAGAGTTACCAGGGGTAAAAATCATAATAAATAGATGACAAATGGTTAAGGATAAATACAAACCGTGTGGGTAGCCCAGGGAAGACCCCTGACGCACGTTTCGCGTTTGCTTCCCCTCGGAGGACGCAAACGTGAAACACGCGTCAGGGGTCTTCCCTGGGCTACCCACAAGGTATTCCTGATTCTTTGCTATGTGAGACTATTATCATATGTGTTCATTGTACTAATAAAAAATATATCTTTTTATGCTACTATGACTACTGCTCCCTTTTTTAGTAGGTTGTTTTGTGTAATAACAGGATGGGATTAGATACATAGCTCAGCAGTCAGTATCACACATGATGGGATTAGATACACAGCTCAGCAGACAGTATCACACAGGATGGGATTAGATACACAGCTCAGCAGACAGTATCACACATGATGGGATTAGATACACAGCTCAGCAGACAGTATCACACAGGATAGGATTAGATACACGGCTCAGCAGACAGTATCACACATGATGGGATTAGATACACGGCTCAGCAGACAGTATCACACAGGAGAGGATTAGATACACAGCTCAGCAGACAGTATCACACATGATGGGATTAGATACACGGCTCAGCAGACAGTATCACACAGGATAGGATTAGATACACAGCTCAGCAGACAGTATCACACATTATGGGATTAGATAGACAGCTCAGCAGACAGTATCGCACAGGAGAGGATTAGATACAAGGCTCAGCAGACAGTATCACACAGGATGGGATTAGATACACGGCTCAGCAGACGGTATCACACATGAAGGGATTAGATACACAGCTCAGCAGACAGTATCACTCAGGAGAGGATTAGATACACGGCTCAGCAGACGGTATCACACAGGATGGGATTAGATACACGGCCCAGCAGACGGTATCACACATGATGGGATTAGATACACGGCTCAGCAGACGGTATCACACATGACAGGATTAGATACATAGCTCAGCAGTCAGTATCACACATGATGGGATTAGATACACAGCTCAGCAGACGGTATCACACAGGATGGGATTAGATACACAGCTCAGCAGACAGTATCACACAGGATAGGATTAGATACACGGCTCATCACACAGTATCACACAGGATAGGATTAGATACACGGCTCAGCAGATGGTATCACACATGAAGGGGTTAGATACACAGCTCAGCAGACAGTATCACACATTATGGGATTAGATACACGGCTCAGCAGACAGTATCACACTGGAGGGGATTAGATACACGACTCAGCAGACAGTATCACACATGATGGGATTAGATACACAGCTCAGCAGACAGTATCACACTGGAGGGGATTAGATACACGGCTCAGCAGACAGTATCACACATTATGGGATTAGATACACAGCTCAGCAGACAGTATCACACATGATGGGATTAGATACACAGCTCAGCAGACAGTATCACACATTATGGGATTAGATACACAGCTCAGCAGACAGTATCACACTGGAGGGGATTAGATACACGGCTCAGCAGACAGTATCACACAGGATAGGATTAGATACACGGCTCAGCAGACTGTATCACACAGGATAGGGTTAGATACACGGCTCAGCAGACGGTATCACACAGGATAGGATTAGATACACGGCTCATCACACAGTATCACACAGGATAGGATTAGATACACGGCTCATCACACAGTATCACACAGGATAGGATTAGATACACGGCTCAGCAGATGGTATCACACATGATGGGATTAGATACACAGCTCAGTAGACAGTATCACACAGGAGAGGACTAGATACACAGCTCAGCAGACAGTATCACACAGGATAGGATTAGATACACAGCTCAGCAGACAGTATCACACAGGAGAGGATTAGATACACAGCTCAGCAGACAGTATCACACAGGAGAGGATTAGATACACAGCTCAGCAGACAGTATCACACAGGATAGGATTAGATACACAGCTCAGCAGACAGTATCACACATGATGGGATTAGATACACGGCTCAACAGACAGTATCACACAGGATAGGATTAGATACACGGCTCATCACACAGTATCACACAGGATAGGATTAGATACACGGCTCAGCAGATGGTATCACACATGATGGGATTAGATACACAGCTCAGCAGACAGTATCACACATGATGGGATTAGATACACGGCTCAGCAGACAGTATCACACATTATGGGATTAGATACACGGCTCAGCAGACAGTATCACACTGGAGGGGATTAGATACACGGCTCAGCAGACAGTATCACACATGATGGGATTAGATACACAGCTCAGCAGACAGTATCACACTGGAGGGGATTAGATACACGGCTCAGCAGACAGTATCACACATTATGGGATTAGATACATAGCTCAGCAGACAGTATCACACTGGAGGGGATTAGATACACGGCTCAGCAGACAGTATCACACATGATGGGATTAGATACACAGCTCAGCAGACA
This sequence comes from Phyllobates terribilis, assembly GCF_046119375.1. NCBI lineage: Eukaryota > Metazoa > Chordata > Amphibia > Anura > Dendrobatidae > Phyllobates > Phyllobates terribilis. Next base: position 783,946,602 of record NW_027362764.1, read on the forward strand.
GTATCATACATGATGGGATTAGATACACAGCTCAGCAGACAGTATCACACATGATGGGATTAGATACACAGCTCAGACCATTAGATAGAAAAATATATTTATAATGGGGAGAGTTACCAGGGGTAAAAATCATAATAAATAGATGACAAATGGTTAAGGATAAATACAAACCGTGTGGGTAGCCCAGGGAAGACCCCTGACGCACGTTTCGCGTTTGCTTCCCCTCGGAGGACGCAAACGTGAAACACGCGTCAGGGGTCTTCCCTGGGCTACCCACAAGGTATTCCTGATTCTTTGCTATGTGAGACTATTATCATATGTGTTCATTGTACTAATAAAAAATATATCTTTTTATGCTACTATGACTACTGCTCCCTTTTTTAGTAGGTTGTTTTGTGTAATAACTCTGTTAACAGGGATAATTCTAGATGTGCTGCAGCCATGGGTAGATGTGCTGTATACAGTGGTAGATGCGCTGTATACAGTGGTAGATGTGCTGTATACAGGGGTAGATGTGCTGTGTACAGTGGTAGATGTGCTGTATACAGGGTGTAGGGTTTTCTCACTTCAGCCGCGTTAGAGGTAGGCACAGGACACTGTCTCTTTAAAATGTCCAAGGCAGGGTTATTATGCTGCATAAACCGAACTTTCAGAAGTAAACAAAAGAAAGCCTTGTATGGCACAGTGTAACAAAAACAGAAAATAAACAGTCCATACAATATGGCGGGTTCACCCGCTCACGGTCACGGTCAGTGTCCTTTTGGCACAAACACTCTGGAGGTCTCCAAACCTCCAGCCACAGACACCGAATGAGACACTCGGTCTCCATTTTATGCACACACCCTGGGGTGGGGATATGTGAGCAGCCAATCTCACCCTTCTCTTATGACTGCTCGAAAAAAAAATGGCCCTGATACGCCCTATTAACCCTCTCAGCACTATGTGTGCTGGAGCATGCTTTCCCGGTTTCACATTACTGAAGCTGACAACCTCAGCGACACATATCTCCCCTCAAGGACATGTCCGGCGGCCATCTTACACACCCTCCCCTTCTGCCCAAAGCCGGGTGGCTTGGCAACTTCCGCTAATAAACAGTGGACCCTCGATAATGTGTCAGCATTTGCATGCAGTTTCCCAGGCCTATGCTCTGCACGGAAGCTAAACTCCTGAAGGGCTAGGAACCACCTGGTCACTCAAGCATTGTTCCCATTTTTCTCGCTCATCCATCTTAGTGGGGCATGGTTTGAGGTCAAGGGTGGTAATGTACCTGGCCAGCCCTAGCCTTTCAATTAGTTCATCTACCCTGGGCATTGGGTATGAATCGAATGTAGAGACCTTATTCAGTTTCCTATAGTAGTTGCAAAACCGCCATTCTTCATCTGGTTTCGGCAGCAGGACTATGGGACTGGACCAGTCACTCTTGGATTCTTCAATGACTCCCAGACTTACCATCCGCTTTACTTCTTTTGATATCTCCTCTCAGTGGGTTTCGGGAATCAGATAAGGCTTCAGGTTTACCCGGACATGAGTCTCTGTAAGGACCTCATGCTTTTATGATCTGGGTACAACCTGGTAGTTCAGAGAACAGGTCTCTGTTCCGATGCAGCAACTCTCGGCACTGTTGCTTTTGGGCACGTGACAGTGACTCTGCCACCTTGACCTCTTCCACATCAGCTTCAGTCTTCACCACCAAACACGGAGCGTCTGTGGCGCCCCTGCGGGTTCAGTCGCCACAGAGGTACTGCATCTCACCCAGAGGTGTGGTATCCCACTCTCAGGTAAGGATGGAGTACTGCCCGGGACCCACACACTTGCATCCATTACACTCCACTTCAGAGGGAAGGGCGAGATTGCTCCTAAGGGAGAGCACAGTCCCTGGTCCCTGGCTGGAGGATGGAACCATGTAGTGGGTGTGGGTGGAGGAAGTAATTTAGGGGAGCACTTCAGTAGGAGTATAAAAAGGGGAACCATCTTGGAAAAGAGAGCTCAGTCTGAGGAGAGAGTGTTGGGAGCAGGAGCTCTGTAGGAGCTCTGTTCAGAGGAGCGGGCCTAGAGTGAGAGGCCCAGGAGGACTGGCAGGACGAGGAAGGGAGCAGAGGAAGGCTCCAAGAGGAACAGAAGGGATTCTAGGGGCACAGGAAGTGCGGATGCCACCCGTGCGCCCGAATCTGCAGGAGCGTGGAGGGATCAGTCCGCAAAGGGGACCGGCCCCTAACTAGTGGAGAACTACAAGGCTCAATTAGAAACCGGAGGTTTCTGTACTTTCAGGGTGCAGTTGCTCACAACCGCAATTAAATCGCTAAAAAGGTAGCCACATAGGATTCAGGGAACTGCAGGTTGCCCTCCAAAATCCGAGGCTACCGGCTTGGGACACTGGTTGCGAGGCGCAGGGCAGGAGGGTGAGAGCCAGAAGACGACCGAGGAAGGCACACAGAATGGGGTCCCGTTAAGTACTCTTGAATTACCTGAGGGATTGCTGAACCCCTGCCTTGTTGAACGCGGACGACGTGGGAGGTCACCCTGGTACTGGTGATCTGGAGTCTGACAACTGTGAGTAAACCTTGAAGACTGCACCCCACTGTGTCCTAGAATTATTATCTGCACCATCCCCTGCACTACACTGCACAGCAACATCTACCTCATTAATCATCACTGCAAAGCCCTGGAGCTTAGCTCTACCTATGGAGAGCTGAACCAACTCTGCTGCTTCACCATCAGCTCCAGAGGATCTGCACCGCAGCGGCGGCTCCATATAGCCGCATATGTGGCACCCTGCTACTACAGGTACCACACGGCCAAGGGCCGACACCCAGCAGTAGATCAACCGGGCCCATCAAGCTGGTACGACCGGTTTGTAGGAGGAAGGCCTTTCCTGTCCATCGTGCTGGACGGAATAGCAACACCTGCGTTACTGGACACCGGCTCACAGGTAACCATCATACCTGATGTCCTCTACAAGAGGTACTGGTCCATAGATGAACTCCACCCGCCAGCCCCAAATCTCTCTGTGTATGCCTCTAATGGCCTTCCTCTTAACCTAGTCGGGGTTAAGGACGTGACAGTGAAGGTGGGGAGAGTGGAACTAAAGGACCAAGGACTAATTGTCATAGAATCTAACCCTGGTGATACAGACTTGTATATGATACTTGGTACAAATGTGTTGGTAACTGTTTGGGAGAAGTGTTGTTTTTGCTCCAACAGATTGCTGACACTGCCAAACCGGGGCAGAGGAAGGTGCTCCAGAGAGAGATTCGAGCCCTCCTGTACCAGCAACAGGTAAAGCTAACAGGTGGTGAGATTGGTAATGTACGGGTGACAGACCCGGTACCCATTGTGATTCCCAATGAGTGAGATGCTGATTTGGTGTAGGGCAGCAATAGGTCTCAAGGGACAGAACTACCAGGCGGTAGTGGAGCCCATTAACTCAGAGCACAAACCTACACTCCTAACTGCTAGAGGGGTAGTTGACGTACGCAATGGGAGGGTACCCGTCCGTCTCCTAAATTGTGGGGAGGAGGAAGTTAAATTGCCAAGGTATGCCACTGTTGCTAGATTGCATACTGTGAATGATGATGCCATACACCCAGTGGAATCCTTGACCCCACCAGATACAGTGGAGGACAATGACTCCGAAGCTCAGCTGGAGGCTTGGTGTCAACAGCTCCATGTTGGGACTGACGCCACCCCTGACCATCAGAAACACGGTGTCTACAGAGTGGTTCAGGAATATGAACAAGTGTTTAGTAAACACCCACTTGATTTTGAACGTGTTAAAGGGGTACAACACCACATACCCACCAGTAACCATCCACCCATTAAGGAGCGTTACCGACCCGTACCACCAGCACATTACCAAAAAGCCAAAGAAATGTTGCATGACTTGAAAAAAGGCAGGGGTAGTAAGGGATAGCTGTAGCCCCTGGGCAGCTCCCCTGGTCCTGGTCAGAAAGAAGGACGGTAGCATGAGGATGTGTGTAGATTACAGACAAATGAATCGAATAGCACCTCGGTCAGGAGCTCCATCTGCTGCTTGTGCTGTAGTTGTTGCATCTGCTGCTGCTGCTGCTGTTGGTGCAGCTGGAGGTTAGCTTGCACCAGTTGCTTAATCAGCTCCTACATGCTGGCTGATGTCCCTGGCTGGCTGGCGGCCTTCACCCAGGACATAAACGGTTTCTTGTAGCAATCACACTGCCCCTTGGGATTCGTGCCCGTGCTTCTAGCACCAATTGTAGGGTTCAGTACTCACTTAGCCGCGTTAGAGGTAGGCACAGGACACTGTCTCTTTAAAATGTCCAAGGCAGGGTTATTATGCTGCATAAACCACACTTTCAGAAGTAAACAAAAGAAAGCCTTGTATGGCACAGTGTAACAAAAACAGAAAATAAACAGTCCATACAATATGGCGGGTTCACCCGCTCACAGTCACTGTCAGTGTCCTTTTGGCACAAACACTCTGGAGGTCTCCAAACCTCCAGCCAAAGACACCAAATGAGACACTCAGTCTCCATTTTATATACACACCCTGGGGTGGGGATATGTGAGCAGCCAATCCCACCCATCTCTTATGACTGCTCGAAAAAAAAATGGCCCTGATACGCCCTATTAACCCTCTCAGCACTATGTGTGCTGGAGCATGCTTTCCCGGTTTCACATTACTGAAGCTGTCAACCTGAGTGACACATATCTCCCCTCAAGGACATGTCTTGCGGCCATCTTACAAGGGGTAGATGTGCTGTATACAGGAGTATATGTGCTGTATACAGAGGTAGATGTGCTGTATACAGGAGTAGATGTGCTATATACAGGGGTAGATGTGCTGTATACAGGGGTAGATGTGCTGTATACAGAGGTAGATGTACTGTATACAGAGGTACAGGTAGATGTGCTGTATACAGAGGTAGATGTACTGTATACAGAGGTACAGGTAGATGTGCTGTATACAGAGGTAGATGTGCTGCATACAGAGGTAGATGTACTGTATACAGAGGTACAGGTAGATGTGCTGTATACAGAGGTAGATGTGCTGCATACAGAGGTAGATGTACTGTATACAGAGGTACAGGTAGATGTGCTGTATACAGAGGTAGATGTACTGCATACAGAGGTAGATGTACTGTATACAGAGGTACAGGTAGATGTGCTGTATACAGAGGTAGATGTGCTGTATACAGAGGTAGATGTACTGTATACAGAGGTACAGGTAGATGTGCTGTATACAGAGGTAGATGTGCTGTATACAGAGGTAGATGTACTGTATACAGAGGTACAGGTAGTTGTGCTGTATACAGGGGTAGATGTGCTGCATACAGAGGTAGATATACTGTATACAGAGGTACAGGTAGATGTGCTGTATACAGAGGTAGATGTACTGTATACAGAGGTACAGGTAGATGTGCTGTATACAGAGGTAGATGTACTGTATACAGAGGTACAGGTAGATGTGCTGTATACAGAGGTAGTTGTACTGTATACAGAGGTACAGGTAGATGTGCTGTATACAGGGGTAGATGTACTGTATACAGAGGTACAGGTAGTTGTGCTGTATACAGGGGTAGATGTGCTGCATACAGAGGTAGATATACTGTATACAGAGGTACAGGTAGATGTGCTGTATACAGAGGTAGATGTACTGTATACAGAGGTACAGGTAGATGTGCTGTATACAGAGGTAGATGTACTGTATACAGAGGTACAGGTAGATGTGCTGTATACAGAGGTAGATGTACTGTATACAGAGGTACAGGTAGATGTGCTGTATACAGGGGTATATGTTCCGTAAAGATTCCACAGACACTATGCTCATAGGTATATCCTGTATGCTGTAAAGGTGTGCTGTATATATTCTCATCTACTCACAGATGCAGATATTGGGTACTTTAGGGTTAACCTTATAAAAGATTTAGAAGCTCAATTTAATAGCAAGATTACAAGCTTCTCACACAGCTGCAGTGCTCGTTACAGTGTATTGAATCGCAGCTTTGGATGGATGTGACGGAAACAAACATAAAATATCAATCTCTATCAGTCATAATCTAAAGTCTAAGCTTTTCTTTGGCCTCACATGTCGTAGTAACGAGTATTGGGGTTTCCTCGGTTCAAGGACGCTCAGCGATTTCCTTGCGCTGATCTTTCCTGCAGCCCTGTGTAAGGAAGGATGTGATTGTAAGAAGAAAGACACAAAGACAATGGTGAGAAGATGATTGCTGTGCGGAGATATGGCAGCTTTTTCTAAAAGAGCATTGAGACAACCAATATATCCCTCATTACAGGGACTTCGGGGGTTGTCTCCTGGTCTCAGTGTCTTCTGATTGGTCAGTTTAGACAGTAATCCCTCCCCTGCTTTCATATTGAACCTGTACTCTTATTCTCACAGCTGAGACGTTGCTACAATTAGAGGGAGCTGATTGCACATAGACCCATGCACTGAATATTGCACTGAATATTGCACTGAATATTGCACTGAATATTGCACTGAATATTGCACTGAATATTGCACTGAATATTGCACTGTTACGCACCTTGGGGTCTTCATCCGTCCTCTGCTCTTGTGTGCACTTGTTTTCTATGGTAACCTGGTGTGCACTTCCGATGTCACTCCCTAAGACCATATAGGCCAGCTCAGGTAGTTGGACTTCTATGCTTCTACCACATTTTTTAGACTTCTACATGCTGTGCCCTCAGACTTCTCAGCTCTGCTATTCTGCCACAACGGAGTCTCCTGTCATATCCAGGTTTGCTACTTTGCAGGATTCTGCTACAGTACGAAAAATAGTGTCCAGATAAACTCAGCTCTGCTACAACAACTCATTCCAAGGTACCAGTCTGCATTAACGGTACTGCTGTTACATTGTATCAGACAGCATACTCGGCTCTGCTGGTCCACGTCCAGGGTGCCCTCCTGCAGTTCAGCACTGCCATTCCATATCCTGCATATTGAGCTCTGCTGTTCCACTTTCAAGGTGCCATACTGCATAGTCAGCTCTTTCATTCCACATCCAAGGTGCCGTCCTGCACATTCAGCTCTGTTGTTCCACATTAATGGTACCATCCTATATATTCCACTCTTCCATTCCACATCCAAGGTGCCGTCCTGCATACTCAGCTCTGCTGTTCCATGTTCAAGGTGCCGACTTTCATACATTATTCATCTCTGCCTTTCCACATCCCATGTGCCATCTTGCATACACAGCTCTGTTGTTCCACATCCAAGGTGCCATCCTGGATATTGAGCTCTGCTGTTCCACTTTCAAGGTGCCATCCTGCATATTTGGTTTTGCCATTCCACATCCAAGGTGCCGTCCTGCATACTCAGCTCTGCTGTTCCATATTCAAGCTGCTGTCTTGCATACATTATTGAGCTCTGCCTTTCCCCATCCAAGGTGCCCTCCTACATACTCAGCTGTACCATTCCACATCTAAGGTGCCGTCCTGCATATTCAGCTCTGCCGTTGCACATCAAGGTGCCGTCCTGAATATTCAGCTCTGCCGTTCCACATCTAATGTGCCACCCTGCATATTCAGCTCTGCCGTTCCACATCAAGGTGCCGTCCTGAATATTCAGCTCTGCCGTTCCACATCAAGGTGCCGTCCTGAATATTCAGCTCTGCCGTTCCACATCTAAGGTTCTGTCCTGCATATTCAGCTCTGCCGTTCCACATCAAGGTGCCGTCCTGAATATTCAGCTCTGCCGTTCCACATCTAAGGTTCTGTCCTGCATATTCAGCTCTGTCGTTCCTTGTCCAAGGTGCCGGGGTCCATATTCATCTCTACAGTACCACGCAGGAAAAGGTGCCATCTAGTGTATTTAACTCTACTGTTGTGTAAGCTCCTAGGGTCCGTACGCGGCATCCACACTTACGGCTTAGAGAATACACCTCACCAGGCGAGCCTTGCACTCATTGGGAGCAGTATACATTTCTATATAGTGAGCTCCCCCTAGTGGTGAGGGCAGGTGGACATAATTCTATCATTTAACTCTCTGTGTGCTCATACATATTTTACAATCTCGGTGCTGGGAGAAGCTGTAGCAATAATCTTTTGCTGCGGAGTGACTGGATGTACAGCAAGTCTTCTGTGTCTTCTGTCAGCCCGATGATATGGACTTCATGACACTTCCGCCCTCCTTGATATCACATCCTATTAATCATCACAAGTTTTCATGCGGCAGTCAGCGTTACGTGGCCGACTAGAGACTTACTGTGGATCGTCCCGGACTTCTCAGCCAAGCATGGTAAAGAATTCCAGCTCCTGCGCTCACCCCAGACAGCTGAAGGGAATTTTCCATAGGAACCTTCTGCGTACATCTATTACGAACACGCAGCGATGGGAATGTACATTCTCCTGGATGTCAGCACGCTTATCTCACTTATGGGGATCACATTTACATTTGCACTCTCGCTGCCCTAAAAAGAGACATAACATTTATGTTTCTATTTAGCGAGGGGTCTCCAGAGGCATCTGGCAGCTGTTTATTTTTCTTTGATCAGAGTACAGGCAACAAAGTGGCAATATACACACTGAAGATCTGAAAAAAACATACTTTTTATTTTATTATTTCTCATCTCAGTTGTGGAGATATTAGTTTGTAAAGTTTATATGCTAATTTCCACTTTAAAAAAGGGGACTTAGCAGAGATTCTTCTCTGGGGGGGCGTGAACTTTTTCTCTTGTATGACAATGGCCAATTATAAGCAGGAGGCAGGAAAAAAAGAAAACGTCTCTAGAGAAAATCAGGACCGGCTTTACCTGTGTGATCTGGTGAGACTGATGTGTTTAATCGTATTTCACTGAGATCTCACTGCCGACACCAATTGTGATTACAAGTGCAGGAGTAGAGCAGTGCAGTGTGCCGTTACATACGCAGCTCTGCAGCTATCCCAGGCATACAGCTCTGCTCTAGTAATCACAAATACAGAGTGATGTAGGTAATGACACACAGCTCTGCTCTAGTAATCACAAATACAGAGCGATGTAGGTAATGACACACAACTCTGCTCTAGTAATCACAACTACTGAGCGATGTAAGTAATGACACACTGCTCTGCTCTGCTAGTCACAAATAATACAGAGCAATGTAGGTAATGACACAGCTCTGCTCTGGTAATCACAAATAATACAGGACGATGTAAGTAATGACACATAGCTCTGCTCTAGTAATCACAAATAATACAGAGCGATGTAGGTAAGGACACACAGCTCTGCTCTAGTAATCACAAACAATACAGAGCGATGTAGGTAAGGACACACAGCTCTGCTCTAGGAATCACAAATAATACAGAGCGATGTAGGTAAGGACACACAGCTCTGCTCTAGTAATCACAAATAATACAGAGCGATGTAGGTAATGACACACAGCTCTGCTCTAGTAATCACAAATAATACAGAGCAATGTAGGTAAGGACACACAGCTCTGCTCTGGTAATCACAAATAATACAGAGCGATGTAGGTAATGACACACAGGTTTACTCTGGTAATCACAAATAATACAGAGCGATGTAAGTAATGACACACAGCTCTGCTCTGGTAATCACAAATAATACAGAGCGATGTAGGTAATGACACACAGCTCTGCTCTGCTAATCACAAACAATACAGAGCGATGTAGGTAAGGACACACAGCTCTGCTCTAGGAATCACAAATAATACAGAGCGATGTAGGTAAGGACACACAGCTATGCTCTAGTAATCACAAATAATACAGAGCGATGTAGGTAATGACACACAGCTCTGCTCTAGTAATCACAAATAATACAGAGCAATGTAGGTAAGGACACACAGCTCTGCTCTGGTAATCACAAATAATACAGAGCGATGTAGGTAATGACACACAGCTCTGCTCTGGTAATCACAAATAATACAGAGCGATGTAGGTAATGACACAGAGCTCTGCACTGCTAATCACAAATAATACAGAGCAATGTAGGTAAGGACACACAGGTTTACTCTGGTAATCACAAATAATACAGAGCGATGTAAGTAATGACACACAGCTCTGCTCTGGTAATCACAAATAATACAGAGCGATGTAGGTAATGACACACAGCTCTGCTCTGCTAATCACAAATAATACAGAGCGATGTAGGTAATGACACACAGCTCTGCTCTAGTAATCACAAATAATACAGAGCGATGTAGGTAATGACACACAGCTCTGCTCTGCTAATCACAAATAATACAGAGCGATGTGGGTAATGACACAGCTCTGCTCTAGTAATCACAAATAATACAGAGCGACGTTGGTAAGGACACACAGCTCTGCTCTAGTAATCACAAATAATACAGAGCGATGTAGGTAAGGACACACAGCTCTGCTCTAGTAATCACAAATAATACAGAGCGACGTAAGTAATGACACACAGCTCTGCTCTAGTAATCACAAATACAGAGCGATGTAGGTAATGACACACAGCTCTGCTGTGCTAATCACAAATAATACAGAGCAATGTAGGTAACGACACACAGTTCCGCTCTAGTAATCACAAATACAGAGCGATGTAGGTAATGACACACAGCTCTGCTCTGCTAATCACAAATACAGAACGATGTAGGTAATGACACAGCTCTGCTCTAGTAATCACAAATACAGAGCGATATAAGTAATGACACACAGCTCTGCTCTGGTAATCACAAATAATACAGAGCGATGTAAGTAATGACACACAGCTCTGCTCTAGTAATCACAAATAATACAGAGCGATGTAGGTAAGAACACACAGCTCTGCTCTAGTAATCACAAACAATACAGAGCGATGTAGGTAAGAACACACAGCTCTGCTCTAGTAATCACAAATAATACAGAGCGATGTAGGTAAGGACACACAGCTCTGCTCTAGTAATCACAAATAATGCAGAGCGATGTAGGTAATGACACACAGCTCTGCTCTAGTAATCACAAATAATACAGAGCAATTTAGGTAAGGACACACAGCTCTGCTCTGGTAATCACAAATAATACAGAGCGATGTAGGTAATGACACACAGATCTGCTTTGGTAATCACAAATAATACAGAGCGATGTAGGTAATGACACACAGCTCTGCTCTAGTAATCACAAATAATAAAGAGCAATGTAGGTAAGGACACACAGCTCTGCTCTGGTAATCACAAATAATACAGAGCGATGTAGGTAAGGACACACAGCTCTGCTCTAGTAATCACAAATAATACAGAGCGATGTAAGTAATGACACACAGCTCTGCTCTGCTAATCACAAATACAGAGCGATGTAGGTAATGACACAGCTCTGCTCTAGTAATCACAAATACAGAGCGATATAAGTAATGACACACAGCTCTGCTCTGCTAATCACAAATAATACAGAGCAATGTAGGTAATGACACAGCTCTGCTCTGGTAATCACAAATAATACAGAGCGATGTAAGTAATGACACCCAGCTCTGCTCTAGTAATCACAAATAATACAGAGCAATGTAGGTAAGAACACACAGCTCTGCTCTAATAATCACAAACAATACAGAGCGATGTAGGTAAGGACACACAGCTCTGCTCTAGTAATCACAAATAATACAGAGCGATGTAGGTAAGGACACACAGCTCTGCTCTAGTAATCACAAATAATACAGAGCGATGTAGGTAATGACACACAGCTCTGCTCTAGTAATCACAAATAATACAGAGCAATGTAGGTAAGGACACACAGCTCTGCTCTGGTAATCACAAATAATACAGAGCGATGTAGGTAATGACACACAGATCTGCTCTAGTAATCACAAATAATACAGAGCGATGTAGGTAATGACACACAGCTCTGCTCTAGTAATCACAAATAATAAAGAGCAATGTAGGTAAGGACACACAGCTCTGCTCTGGTAATCACAAATAATACAGAGCGATGTAGGTAAGGACACACAGCTCTGCTCTAGTAATCACAAATAATACAGAGCGATGTAAGTAATGACACACAGCTCTGCTCTAGTAATCACATATACAGAGCGATGTAGGTAATGACACAGAGCTCTGCTCTGCTAATCACAAATAATACAGAGCAATGTAGGTAATGACACAGCTCTGCTCTAGTAATCACAAATAATACAGAGCAATGTAGGTAATGACACACAGCTCTGCTCTGCTAATCACAAATAATACAGAACAATGTAGGTAATGACACACAGCTCTGCTCTGCTAATCACAAATAATACAGAGCAATGTAGGTAATGACACACAGCTCTGCTCTAGTAATCACAAATAATACAGAGCGATTTAAGTAATGACACACAGCTCTGCTCTAGTAATCACTAGTATTGAGCGAGCACTAAAATGCTCGGGTGCTCAAAGCTCGGGCCGAGCTCGCCATGATACTCGGGTGCTCGACCCGAGCAACGAGCCCAATGTTAGTCTATGGGAGACTCGAGCATTTTTGCGGTGGCACCGCCGGCAGTCTTTTAAAAGCCTAAAAAGTGCCCAAAACGATAGTGACAGTGCTCAAATGACATGGGGACAGCATGGGGATCGCCCCAGGAAGCATTTCTGACCCCCAGGTCACTGCTGTCAACAACGTGGTCAGAGGTATTAAGCCACTTTTACGGGCTCACAATAAAACGTTCAAAAACGAAAGTGAAACTTTTTTCCTGTGAAATATGTTAAGGAACATCCTTTCCAGGGAAAAGACTTGTGTACAAGTTAAAATAAATGACCAAAAACAAAAATACTCCTCCACACCTTCGGCTATGTTCACAAGTAGCATTTTTTATGCGTTTTTGCACTTTTGTATTGCTTTCAACTATGACAAATGCATTCACCGGGAAATGTCATTTTAACATTTTACAACCTTATCTGGCCATGTGCTGTGTGACACATGCATAAAGTGCTGAAAAGACATGGGAACAGCATGGGGAAGACCCCTGGAAGCATCTCTGACTCCCAGGTCACTGTCTAAAAGTGTGCCCATCATAAGTGATCCTTGCCGCATCAGAAGATGCAGACTTGCAAGTATCCCCATGCAGGTTCTAGTCCCAGGGCAGTGTTCAATTGTACCTCCTCCATTCCTTGCAATACAAACGCAAGTATGCAGCCTGCCACCCACCCACCCCCAGGCTGCAATACCATACTGCTTGCTTGCTTGAACTTGAAATTGGGCCTTTTAGGCATGTGGAGGCGGAATCTGGCCACCACGTCATGGCTGTGTTGGCGGCCTGGAATCCATACTCAGTCCCCAGCCGCCCGGCGGCCGGGTGTCCATACTTGGTCCCCAGCCGCCCCGCGGCCGGGTGTCCATAAACGGTCCCCAGCCGCCCCTATTTCTCCTTGGAACATCCCCCCACACACTTTTCTTAGCCCGGCCTGCTTTAGGCAGCATTGGACGAGCCCACCAGAGAACCAGACTCCTCCGGTGGGCCCTGACTTCTCCATCGGTGGAGTTGAGAGTGCCAAGGTGAGGAGCATGATGATGATGACAGAAGTTAGCGTCTGCTATGTTTTCTTTTAATGCAAGTGTAAGTGTGCAGCCTGCCACCCACCCACCCCCAGATTGCAATTCCATACTGCTAGCTTGCACTTGAAATGGGGCCTTTTAGTTTGGAGGAGGCCGAAGCTGGCCACTACCTCATGGCTGCTTCGGCAGCGAGGTATCCATACTCAGTCCCCAGTCGCCCCTATTTGTCCTGGTGTGCCTTATACATAAGATTAAGCGCGTATACCAAAACATTACCTGTGCCCTCCCCAGTGCATTTAGTGGGAAGGAGAGCCTATTCCGCTGTAGTGTGTGCATGCCAAACCCCTGTTCATGGTACATGCGAAGATGCCTCCCACCTTGCACCTGTCATTGCAGACTTGCAACTATCCCCATTCAAGTCCTTGTCCCAGGGCAGTGTTCAATTGTACCTCTCCCATTCCTTGCAATGCAAGCGCAAGTATGCAGCCTGCCACCCACCCACCCCCAGGCTGCAATACCATACTGCTTGCTTGCTTGCACTTTAAATTGGGCCTTTTAGGCATGTGGAGGCGGAATCTGGCCACCACGCCATGGCTGTGTCGGCGGCCTGGTATCCATACTCAGTCCCCAGCCGCCTGGTGGCCGGGTGTCCCCGCTTGCTCCCCAGCCTCCAGGGGGTGGCCGGGTGTCCATACTCGGTCCCCAGCCACCCCTATTTGTCCCGGTAACCTTTCCCACACTTTTCTTAGCCTGGCCTGCTTTAGGGCAGCATTGGCCGAGCCCACAGGACTATCAGACTCCTCCGGTGGGCCCTGGCTTCTCCATCAGGGGAGGTGAGAGTGCCAAGGTGAGGAGCATGATGAGGATGATAGAAGTTAGCATCTGCTTTGTTTTGTTGTAATGCAAGCGCATGTATGTAGTAGCGGCTAGGCCTGAGCTGGTCAGCGTTTTGGCGCATATCCTACCTCCTCCGGGATTGCTGGATGTTTTCCTGCTACTATCCAAGTTCTATGACTCCCGTTAAAACAAAGCTTCAGGTGATAAATGATGGATGAGGTGGTGGCAAAGGAGAAAGAGCAGGAGGAACAGGGACCATTCACATCAATATCAGGCCAGTCAACCAGATATGTCTTGTAGGATATGTTTCTGTAACAAAAGGAGCAGTTCGGCTACACAGTTATAGGGCATACAGTGAGTGCAATGCCTACCAAAAATTTCGAGGCACTCCAATGCCCCTTGGAAGTGACATGGAGGTCAGAGGGCGTTATCTAAACCTTTTTTTCCATTTATAGCAACTGGGTCTCCTGTGCACTGTTGGCCTAAGCAGTGAATGGAAGGCTGTCCAAAAATTATGAGGAACTGCAATGCCCCTTACAAGAGCCATGTGTGGCACCCCCGGGGCCTGGTCACCACAGTAATAGAGATATTACGTCGGAGAGCAAGTGGGAGGTTTCCTGGTCAGGATCCCTTAAACATGCAACATCCTCCTGCCCCAGTCCTCGGAGGGGAGAATTCTGCCCTTCTAAACTGGATCTGGGGCGGGGTTGAGTGAGTCAGAGAACAGAGAACAGTCAGAGTCAGAGTGAGAGCAAGGGAAAGTAACAGCAAGGAGCTCTGTAGGAGCTAGGAGCTAAAGACCAGGGGCTGGAAGCTGAGCAGAGCTCGCCCTGGCAGAAGACAATAGGAACCGGACACAGGAGTCCGAGGCTGTGAGGACTTATATATCCAGCAGCAGAAACCAGCCGGCAGGGGATTTCAGGTCCTCTGGCCATAGAAGCCCGGAGGCTCAGTCACAAGCAAGGGACCAGCACCGCCGTCGTGGAGCGGAGGCTAACAGAAGGCCCCAAGTCACCAGCCATACGGGTGAGCACTACACGGTACACTCAGGGACGTGGGCTACTTCTACCCGCTTACAGCAAGGTAGCCAGGAAGAGTGCAGACAGACGGGGAGGCCTACAACTCCACCTGGCCAGGGGAACTCCTGCTTGCTCACAGACTGACCAGGCCTCTTATGCTAGCCAGTACTCCCGGGAGGGTCTACCTTATAATCATCAGTAAAGACCCTGAACTGCACTGCAAAGACTCTGAGTCGTTCCTGCTGCGCTCGTGCACCATCACCCCCATCATCCACACTCACTGCCCTGAGGCTATACTCCTCCCGTGGGGAGTTATCCCATTCTCTGCTGCGCACACAACACCAGCCTCAGCGGTCTGCCTCGCAGCGGTGGTACTCCCTGACCGCAATCCACGGGTGGCGCAGTCGGACAATTAACCTCAAAACCTAAGAAAGACTGCTACTGGTTTGACCAGCCTGAGCCACGGGACTGGGTCACCGCCACGGAGACTACAGACCCCAGAGACCCGGCACCGGGTATCCCACACACGTGTACACATGGCCCAGGGGGCGCGTCACATGAAGTACAGCATATTACAAACATAAGTCCCATTATTGGGGAGTGGGTCTCCCATAGTATTTGCTTATGCCTTGCAAGCAAAAGCTGCCAAAAATTAGGACGGAGCAACTTGCAATGCCCCTTACAAGAGCCATGCAGTACAGCATATTACAAACATAAGTCCCATTATTGGGGAGTGGTTCTCCCATAGTATTTGCTTATGCCTTGCAAGCAAAAGCTGCCAAAAATTAGGACGGAGCAACTTGCAATGCCCCTTACAAGAGCCATGCAGTACAGCATATTACAAACATAAGTCCCAGTATTGGGGAGTGGGTGTCCCATAGTATTTGCTTATGCCTTGCAAGTAAAAGCTGCCAAAAATTAGGACGGAGCAACTTGCAATGCCCCTTACAAGAGCCATGCAGTACAGCATATTACAAACATAAGTCCCATTATTGGGGAGTGGGTCTCCCATAGTATTTGCTTATGCTTTCCAAGCAAAAGCTGCCAAAAATTAGGACGGAGGAACTTGCAATGCTGGCACCCTGGTGGTATAGTGGTGGTGGAGGCTGAGGATAAGGAGAAGAAGATAAAACAGCCGAAATGAGGAAGCGTATACCCATGTGTGGGTGTGAAGCGGTGCATGTGAATACACCTCCCGAAATAACAGAGTGGATTTGACTTTATGTTACTCTGCTGTCATTTGGTGGTGATGAGAAGTCTGGCCCAATCCAGCCCTTGTTCATTTTGATAAGGGTCAGCTTGTCAGCATTGTCAGTTGACATGCGAGTGCGCTTATCAGTTATAATTCCCCCAGCAGCACTAAAAACACGCTCCGATAACACGCTAGCGGCAGGGCAGGCCAGGACCTCCAAGGCGTACAGAGCGAGTTCATACCAAGTGTCCAGCTTGGATACCCAATAATTAAAAGGCACAGAGGAATCACGGAGGACGCTGGTACGGTCGGCAAGGTACTCCCTCACCATCTTTTGAAACTTTCCACTCCTTGTGAGAGTACCTCGCGCCTCAGGGCCTGTAAGCTGGGCGGGTGTCAGAAAACTGTCCCAGAACGTTGACAGTGTTCCCCTGCCTCTGCTGGATTGGAGTTGCATCTCTCTCGCCTGTACGCCTTGGTTGGGCAACGAACTGTGACCTCTGCCGCTAGCGTGTTCAGATGGGAATTTTTTTAACAGTTCTGCAGCAAGGGCCTTCTGGTACTGCCCCATTTTTGTAGACCTCTCCACCTCAGGAATAAGAGAGTGAAAGTTCTCCTTGTAGCGGGGGTCTACAAGTGTCACCAACCAGTAATGACTGTCACCCAACATTTTGACAACGCGAGGGTCACGGTTAAGGCAGAGTAACATAAAGTCAGCCATGCGTGCCAGACTGGTAACGGGCAAGATTTCCGTGTCCTCACCAAGATGACGACTGACCATGCTCTCCTCCTCTTCCTCCTCCCCCCTGTCCTCAGGCCACCCACGCTGAACCGACGGTATGACACTTGTACAGGTACTACCGTCTACAACGCATGATAGCAGCTCTTGTTCTTCCTCCTCCTCCTCCTCCTCCTCTCCCTCATTGTCCCCCAATGCACGTTGGGATGAGATGAGGCTGGGCTGTGTGTAATCGACCGCTACGGCTTCTTGATCCATCTCATCATACTCTGGCTGCAATGCCTCCTCTTTAATTCTCTGCAGAGAGCGTTGCAAAAGACAGACAAGTGGGATGCTGACACTAATGATGGCGTCATCGCCACTCACCATCTTGGTGGCCTCCTCAAAGTTTGTCAGGATGGTACATATGTCAGACATCCAGGTCCACTCCTGAGGTCTTATGTGTGGAGTCTGACCTGAATATCGACGGCCTTGTTGCAGCTGGTACTCCACAACTGCTCTCTTATGCTCACAAATCCTTTGCAACATGTGGAGGGTAGAGTTCCAACGTGTGGGGACATCACACACTAGTCGGTGTGCCGAAAGCTGCAAATGCTGCTGCAACACAGCAAGGGCGGTGGAAGCTGTAGCCGACTTGCGAAAATGAGCTGACAGTCGGCGTACTTTCACAAGCAGATCTGGCAACTCGGGGTACGATTTAAGAAACCGCTGAACCACGAGATTAAGCACATGAGCCAGGCATCGTACGTGTGTGATCTCACCTCGCCTCAGAGCCGCCACCAGGTTACGGCCATTGTCACACACGACCATGCCGGGATGTAGGTTCAGCGGTCTCAGCCACAGATCTGCCTGCTCTTTCACAGCTGTCCATAACTCACAAGCAGTGTGAGGTTTATCACCTAAGCTTATGAGTTTCAGCACAGCCTGTTGCCGCTTGGCGGAGGCAGTACTGCAATGCTTCCAGCTTGTAACTGATGTGGTGATATCTGAGATGGAGGCTGAACATGAGGAGGAGGAGGAGGATGCACAGGAGCTGTACACTGTGGGAGCAACTCTGACTGACATAGGGCCTACAATCCTCGGTGTGGGGAGGATGTGTTCCGTCCCAAGGTCCGACTGGGTCCCGACTTCCACTATGTTTACCCAGTGTGCCGTCAGAGAGATGTACCGTCCCTGGCCACAAGCACTTGTCCACGTGTCCGTTATCAGGTGCACTCTCCCAGTAACTGCGTTGTTGAGGGCAAGGCAGATGCTTTGGGACACGTGCTTGTGTAGTGCGGGGATGGCACACTGGGCAAAATAGTGTCGGCTGGGGACCGAGTACCGAGGGACGGCCACCGCCATAAGATTGCGAAAGGATTCCGTCTCCACCAGCCTAAAAGGCAGCATTTCCAACGCAAGCAGTCGTGAAATGTGCGAATTTAGGACTGTGGCTTGTGGGGCGTTAGCTGCGAATTTCCGCTTTCGTTCAAAGGTCTGGGATATGGACAATTGAACGCTGCGGTTGGACGTGGACGTTGATGCTGTTTCTTGAGAAACTGCCATAACAAGTGAAGACTGAGAGGAGGGGGCATCTTTACATGCAGTATGGACAGGGGATTGCCTTGCACACACAACAGGGGGTTCTATTGCACGCACAACAGTGGAAGAAGCAGTGGTGACACCCTCTGACACTGGTCGTGGACCCTGGGTTTCACCCCACAAAGTCGGGTGCTTTGCTGCCATGTGCCTGATCATGCTGGTGGTGGTCAGGCTGGTAGTTTTGTCACCCCTGCTGATGCTGGCATGGCAGGTGGAACATAGGGCCTTTTTGGGGTTATCAGCAGAGTCTTTAAAAAAATTCCAGACTCTGGAAGACCTACCGCTTGTACTGGCAACATCCCTCGTGTTGGTGTTACGGGGAACGGTTGCCTGCCTTCTGTCTGCGGCCACCACACTGCTTCTTCCTGCCTGTTGGGGTACTCTGCCTCCCTCCCCCTGTGTGCTGCTGGCCTCACTCTGCATGTCCTCCTTCCACGTTGGGTCAGTTACTAGATCATCCACCACCTCCTCCTATTCCACTTGCGCACCACGATCCTCCTCCTCACTTCCTGGCAATTGTGTCTCGTCATCGTCCACCTCTTGTGACAGATTGCCAATGTCGACTTCCCGTGGCCGTGGCTGTTCAAATATTTGGGCATCGCAACATGGGATATCCTCTTCCACCACTTCAAGCGTATCAAGCGAGGGGCCCAAATATGGAAATGGACCAGTGAACAGCTCTTCAGAGTGTCCAAGTGTGGGATCACTTGCTGTCTGACGACACTCGGCATGGTGGGAGGAAGGAGCATCAGGGTGAGGAGGAGTATGCGGTCGAGACTCACGGCTACTAAGAGTTGACCGTGTGGAAGACAGACCGGAGGTGGTGGTGCCCAGGTAACTGGAAGTATTATCTGCTATCCAATTAATAACCTGTTCACACTGATCAGTTCTCAATACTGGTGTTGTTCTGTGCTTCCCTAGTAATTCGGTCAAGAAGTGGGAGCGAGAAGATGTGGCTGTTGGTTGAGGCACATTTTCACCTTGGCCACGGCCCCGTCCTCTGCACGAACCATCACCAGAACGTCCACTTCCACGTCCCTTGCCACGCGCCTTGCCCATTGTAAATGAAGTAAAATAGCTTACACTTGCACTATCAATGGAAAAAGGGTAATAAAGAGTAGATTAGAACCGTGGAAGAGGAAAACTACAGTATTGTTTACTGGGGTATACCACACTTTTTTAAATAGAGATATTTGCGGCTGAACAGTGAGCGACACACTCAAACTGCTTTTTTTTTAGATACCAAAGGCCCAAAACTGGATAGTACAGCGATTTGACCCATGGAACTGCGAAACCACACTGGGATGTCGGGCCTACACAAGACTATTTTCAACAGATATATTTTTGTGTCACAAGTCAGGAGACACTACTGTTTTTCTTTACGGAAAAAAACTACCAAAAGCTGAATAATAGAGATTTTTTACCGTGGGACGGCAAAACCACAGTTATTGTTTACTGGGGTATACCACACTTTTTTAAATAGAGATATTTGCGGCTGAACAGTGAGCGACACACTTAAACTGCTTTTTTTTTAGATACCAAAGGCCCAAAACTGGATAGTACAGCGATTTGACCCGTGGAACTGCGAAACCACACTGGGATGTCGGGCCTACACAAGACTATTTTCAACAGATATATTTTTGTGTCATAACAGTCAGGAGACACTACTCTTTTTCTTTACGGAAAATATACCAAAACCTGAATAATAGAGATTTTTTACCATGGGATGGCAAAACCACAGTTATTGTTTACTGGGGTATACCACACTTTTTTAAATAGAGATATTTGCGGCTGAACAGTGAGCAACACACTCAAACTGCTTTTTTTTAGATACCAAAGCCCAAAACTGGATAGTACAGCGATTTGACCCATGGAACTGCGAAACCACACTGGGATGTCGGGCCTACACAAGACTATTTTCAACAGATATATTTTTGTGTCACAAGTCAGGAGACATTACTGTTTTTCTTTACGGAAAAAAACTACCAGAAGCTGAATAATAGAGATTTTTTACTGTGGGACGGCAAAACCACAGTTATTGTTTACTGGGGTATACCACACTTTTTTAAATAGAGATATCTGCGGCTGAACAGTGAGCGACACACTCAAACTGCTTTTTTTTTTAGATACCAAAGGCCCAAAACTGGATAGTACAGCGATTTAACCCGTGGAACTGCGAAACCACACTGGGATGTCGGGCCTACACAAGACTATTTTCAACAGATATATTTTTGTGTCACAACAGTCAGGAGACACTACTGTTTTTCTTTACGGAAAATATACCAAAACCTGAATAATAGAGATTTTTTACCGTGGGATGGCAAAACCACAGTTATTGTTTACTGGGGTATACCACACTTTTTTAAATAGAGATATTTGCGGCTGAACAGTGAGCGACACACTCAAACTGCTTTTTTTTTAAATACCAAAGGCCCAAAACTAGATAGTACAGCGATTTGACCCATTGAACTGCGAAACCACACTGGGATGTCGGGCCTACACAAGACTATTTTCAACAGATATATTTTTGTGTCACAACAGTCAGGAGACACTACTGTTTTTCTTTATGGAAAATATACCAAAACCTGAATAATAGAGATTTTTTACCGTGGGATGGCAAAACCACAGTTATTGTTTACTGTGGTATACTACACTTTTTTAAATAGAGATATTTGCGGCTGAACAGTGAGCAACACAGTCAAACTGCTTTTTTTTAGATACCAAAGCCCAAAACTGGATAGTACAGCGATTTGACCCATGGAACTGCGAAACCACACTGGGATGTCGGGCCTACACAAGACTATTTTCAACAGATATATTTTTGTGTCACAACAGTCAGGAGACACTACTGTTTTTCTTTACGGAAAAAACTACCAAAAGCTGAATAATAGAGATTTTTTACTGTGGGATGGCAAAACCACAGTTATTGTTTACTGTGGTATACTACACTTTTTTAAATAGAGATATTTGCGGCTGAACAGTGAGCAACACAGTCAAACTGCTTTTTTTTAGATACCAAAGCAAAAAACTGGATAGTACAGCGATTTGACCCATGGAACTGCGAAACCACACTGGGATGTCGGGCCTACACAAGACTATTTTCAACAGATATATTTTTCTGTCACAACAGTCAGGAGACACTACTGTTTTTCTTTACGGAAAAAACTACCAAAAGCTGAATAATAGAGATTTTTTACCGTGGGATGGCAAAACCACAGTTATTGTTTACTGGGGTATACCACACTTTTTGAAATAGAGATATTTGCGGCTGAACAGTGAGCGACACACTCAAACTGCTTTTTTTTAGATACCAAAGGCCCAAAACTGGATAGTACAGCGATTTGACCCGTGGAACTGCAAAACCACACTGGGATGTCGGGCCTACACAAGACTATTTTCAACAGATATATTTTTGTGCCACAACAGTCAGGAGACACTACTGTTTTTCTTTATGGAAAATATACCAAAACCTGAATAATAGAGATTTTTTACCGTGGGATGGCAAAACCACAGTTATTGTTTACTGGGGTATACCACACTTTTTTAAATAGAGATATTTGCGGCTGAACAGTGAGCAACACACTCAAACTGCTTTTTTTTTAGATACCAAAGCCCCAAAACTGGATAGTACAGCGATTTGACCCATGGAACTGCGAAACCACACTGGGATGTCGGGCCTACACAAGACTATTTTCAACAGATATATTTTTGTGTCACAAGTCAGGAGACACTACTGTTTTTCTTTACGGAAAAAAACTACCAGAAGCTGAATAATAGAGATTTTTTACCGTGGGACGGCAAAACCACAGTTATTGTTTACTGGGGTATACCACACTTTTTTAAATAGAGATATTTGCGGCTGAACAGTGAGCGACACACTTAAACTGCTTTTTTTTTAGATACCAAAGGCCCAAAACTGGATAGTACAGCGATTTGACCCGTGGAACTGCGAAACCACACTGGGATGTCGGGCCTACACAAGACTATTTTCAACAGATATATTTTTGTGTCACAACAGTCAGGAGACACTACTGTTTTTCTTTACGGAAAATATACCAAAACCTGAATAATAGAGATTTTTTACCGTGGGATGGCAAAACCACAGTTATTGTTTACTGGGGTATACCACACTTTTTTAAATAGAGATATTTGCGGCTGAACAGTGAGCAACACACTCAAACTGCTTTTTTTTTAGATACCAAAGCCCAAAACTGGATAGTACAGCGATTTGACCCATGGAACTGCGAAACCACACTGGGATGTCGGGCCTACACAAGACTATTTTCAACAGATATATTTTTGTGTCACAACAGTCAGGAGACACTACTGTTTTTCTTTACGGAAAAAACTACCAAAAGCTGAATAATAGAGATTTTTTACCGTGGGATGGCAAAACCACAGTTATTGTTTACTGGGGTATACCACACTTTTTTAAATAGAGATATTTGTGGCTGAACAGTGAGCGACACACTCAAACTGCTTTTTTTTTAGATACCAAAGGCCCAAAACTGGATAGTACAGCGATTTGACCCATGGAACTGCGAAACCACACTGGGATGTCGGGCCTACACAAGACTATTTTCAACAGATATATTTTTGTGTCACAAGTCAGGAGACACTACTGTTTTTCTTTACGGAAAAAAACTACCAAAAGCTGAATAATAGAGATTTTTTACCGTGGGACGGCAAAACCACAGTTATTGTTTACTGGGGTATACCACACTTTTTTAAATAGAGATATTTGCGGCTGAACAGTGAGCGACACACTTAAACTGCTTTTTTTTTAGATACCAAAGGCCCAAAACTGGATAGTACAGCGATTTGACCCGTGGAACTGCGAAACCACACTGGGATGTCGGGCCTACACAAGACTATTTTCAACAGATATATTTTTGTGTCATAACAGTCAGGAGACACTACTCTTTTTCTTTACGGAAAATATACCAAAACCTGAATAATAGAGATTTTTTACCGTGGGATGGCAAAACCACAGTTATTGTTTACTGGGGTATACCACACTTTTTTAAATAGAGATATTTGCGGCTGAACAGTGAGCAACACACTCAAACTGCTTTTTTTTTAGATACCAAAGCCCAAAACTGGATAGTACAGCGATTTGACCCATGGAACTGCGAAACCACACTGGGATGTCGGGCCTACACAAGACTATTTTCAACAGATATATTTTTGTGTCACAAGTCAGGAGACATTACTGTTTTTCTTTACGGAAAAAAACTACCAGAAGCTGAATAATAGAGATTTTTTACCGTGGGACGGCAAAACCACAGTTATTGTTTACTGGGGTATACCACACTTTTTTAAATAGAGGTATTTGCGGCTGAACAGTGAGCGACACACTCAAACTGCTTTTTTTTTAGATACCAAAGGCCCAAAACTGGATAGTATGGCGATTTGACCCATGGAACTGCGAAACCACACTGGGATGTCGGGCCTACACAAGACTATTTTCAACAGATATATTTTTGTGTCACAACAGTCAGGAGACACTACTGTCTTTCTTTACGGAAAAAACTACCAAAAGCTGAATAATAGAGATTTTTTACTGTGGGATGGCAAAACCACAGTTATTGTTTACTGGGGTATACCACACTTTTTTAAATAGATATATTTGCGGCTGAACAGTGAGCGACACACTCAAACTGCTTTTTTTTTAGATACCAAAGGCCCAAAACTGGATAGTACAGCGATTTGACCCGTGGAACTGCGAAACCACACTGGGATGTTGGGCCTACACAAGACTATTTTCAACAGATATATTTTTGTGTCACAAGTCAGGAGACATTACTGTTTTTCTTTACGGAAAAAAACTACCAGAAGCTGAATAATAGAGATTTTTTACTGTGGGACGGCAAAACCACAGTTATTGTTTACTGGGGTATACCACACTTTTTTAAATAGAGATATCTGCGGCTGAACAGTGAGCGACACACTCAAACTGCTTTTTTTTTTAGATACCAAAGGCCCAAAACTGGATAGTACAGCGATTTAACCCGTGGAACTGCGAAACCACACTGGGATGTCGGGCCTACACAAGACTATTTTCAACAGATATATTTTTGTGTCACAACAGTCAGGAGACACTACTGTTTTTCTTTACGGAAAATATACCAAAACCTGAATAATAGAGATTTTTTACCGTGGGATGGCAAAACCACAGTTATTGTTTACTGAGGTATACCACACTTTTTTAAATAGAGATATTTGCGGCTGAACAGTGAGCGACACACTCAAACTGCTTTTTTTTTAAATACCAAAGGCCCAAAACTAGATAGTACAGCGATTTGACCCATTGAACTGCGAAACCACACTGGGATGTCGGGCCTACACAAGACTATTTTCAACAGATATATTTTTGTGTCACAACAGTCAGGAGACACTACTGTTTTTCTTTATGGAAAATATACCAAAACCTGAATAATAGAGATTTTTTACCGTGGGATGGCAAAACCACAGTTATTGTTTACTGTGGTATACTACACTTTTTTAAATAGAGATATTTGCGGCTGAACAGTGAGCAACACAGTCAAACTGCTTTTTTTTAGATACCAAAGCCCAAAACTGGATAGTACAGCGATTTGACCCATGGAACTGCGAAACCACACTGGGATGTTGGGCCTACACAAGACTATTTTCAACAGATATATTTTTGTGTCACAACAGTCAGGAGACACTACTGTTTTTCTTTACGGAAAAAACTACCAAAAGCTGAATAATAGAGATTTTTTACTGTGGGATGGCAAAACCACAGTTATTGTTTACTGTCGTATGCTACACTTTTTTAAATAGAGATATTTGCGGCTGAACAGTGAGCAACACAGTCAAACTGCTTTTTTTTAGATACCAAAGCCCAAAACTGGATAGTACAGCGATTTGACCCATGGAACTGCGAAACCACACTGGGATGTCGGGCCTACACAAGACTATTTTCAACAGATATATTTTTGTGTCACAACAGTCAGGAGACACTACTGTTTTTCTTTACGGAAAAAACTACCAAAAGCTGAATAATAGAGATTTTTTACCGTGGGATGGCAAAACCACAGTTATTGTTTACTGGGGTATACCACACTTTTTGAAATAGAGATATTTGCGGCTGAACAGTGAGCGACACACTCAAACTGCTTTTTTTTAGATACCAAAGGCCCAAAACTGGATAGTACAGCGATTTGACCCGTGGAACTGCAAAACCGTACTGGGATGTCGGGCCTACACAAGACTATTTTCAACAGATATATTTTTGTGCCACAACAGTCAGGAGACACTACTGTTTTTCTTTATGGAAAATATACCAAAACCTGAATAATAGAGATTTTTTACCGTGGGATGGCAAAACCACAGTTATTGTTTACTGGGGTATACCACACTTTTTTAAATAGAGATATTTGCGGCTGAACAGTGAGCAACACACTCAAACTGCTTTTTTTTTAGATACCAAAGCCCCAAAACTGGATAGTACAGCGATTTGACCCATGGAACTGCGAAACCACACTGGGATGTCGGGCCTACACAAGACTATTTTCAACAGATATATTTTTGTGTCACAAGTCAGGAGACACTACTGTTTTTCTTTACGGAAAAAAACTACCAGAAGCTGAATAATAGAGATTTTTTACCGTGGGACAGCAAAACCACAGTTATTGTTTACTGGGGTATACCACACTTTTTTAAATAGAGATATTTGCGGCTGAACAGTGAGCGACACACTTAAACTGCTTTTTTTTTAGATACCAAAGGCCCAAAACTGGATAGTACAGCGATTTGACCCGTGGAACTGCGAAACCACACTGGGATGTCGGGCCTACACAAGACTATTTTCAACAGATATATTTTTGTGTCACAACAGTCAGGAGACACTACTGTTTTTCTTTACGGAAAATATACCAAAACCTGAATAATAGAGATTTTTTACCGTGGGATGGCAAAACCACAGTTATTGTTTACTGGGGTATACCACACTTTTTTAAATAGAGATATTTGCGGCTGAACAGTGAGCAACACACTCAAACTGCTTTTTTTTTAGATACCAAAGCCCAAAACTGGATAGTACAGCGATTTGACCCATGGAACTGCGAAACCACACTGGGATGTCGGGCCTACACAAGACTATTTTCAACAGATATATTTTTGTGTCACAACAGTCAGGAGACACTACTGTTTTTCTTTACGGAAAAAACTACCAAAAGCTGAATAATAGAGATTTTTTACCGTGGGATGGCAAAACCACAGTTATTGTTTACTGGGGTATACCACACTTTTTTAAATAGAGATATTTGCGGCTGAACAGTGAGCGACACACTCAAACTGCTTTTTTTTTAGATACCAAAGGCCCAAAACTGGATAGTACAGCGATTTGACCCGTGGAACTGCAAAACCACACTGGGATGTCGGGCCTACACAAGACTATTTTCAACAGATATATTTTGTGCCACAACAGTCAGGAGACACTACTGTTTTTCTTTACGGAAAATATACCAAAACCTGAATAATAGAGATTTTTTACCGTGGGATGGCAAAACCACAGTTATTGTTTACTGGGGTATACCACACTTTTTTAAATAGAGATATTTGCGGCTGAACAGTGAGCGACACACTCAAACTGCTTTTTTTTTTAGATACCAAAGGCCCAAAACTGGATAGTACAGCGATTTGACCCATGGAACTGCGAAACCACACTGGGATGTCGGGCCTACACAAGACTATTTTCAACAGATATATTTTTGTGTCACAACAGTCAGGAGACACTACTGTTTTTCTTTACGGAAAATATACCAAAACCTGAATAATAGAGATTTTTTACCGTGGGATGGCAAAACCACAGTTAATGTTTACTGGGGTATACCACACTTTTTTAAATATATAGATTTGCGGCTGAACAGTGAGCGACACACTCAAACTGTTTTTTTTTTAGATACAAATGGCTCAAAATGGATAATACAGAGGTTTGAACCGTGGAAGTGCAAAACAACACATCTGTTTCTCTAGCCTACACCAGACTATTTTCAACAGTTATATTTGTGTCTGAAAAATCAGAGACACGCTTTTTTTGGGGGGGGGGACACCAAAAGGTTAACAAGACGGGTATTTGTACAGTGTGAAGGAAAAAAAAAGGAGGATTTAGATGAAAAAAAAAAGATTTTTCCTGGCCCCCGACACCGGGTGCTAAGTCCAGCAATTTCAGCAACAGGAGCACACAGGACTGTAATGCAGCGTTTGTTGGTATAACCACTGTGTCTCCTATACAGCCTGCCTGTCTGGTATCTGGGATGGATATTAGTCCTGAAAAGGACTGTTTGTTTGTTCTGGCAGCCTTTACAGACCCTACACTAACTATTTTGCAGTTTATATCTCTCCCTAAATCAGCAGCGCAGTCCCTACACTGTCTAATCCGGAGCGACTGTGTCCAAGATGGCGGCGCCCGGTTTTAAATACTCGAGGTGACGCTGTGCGGCCAGCCAATCACTGTAATGCCCACAACCAACATGGCTGCAGCATTACAGTGACTGGCTGGCAATCCCTGCATGTTCATTGGCTCTGTAAAGAGCACCAAACATGCAGGGCGGAGACCCGAGCTCCCGCCCGCGTAACCCGGAAATGCTCGGTGCTCGCCGAACATCCCGAGTAGCGTGATGCTCGGGCGAGTACCGAGCAGTGTCGAGCATGTTCGCTCAACACTAGTAATCACAAATACAGAGCGATGTAGGTAATGACACACAGCTCTGCTCAGCTAATCACAAATAATACAGAGCAAAGTAGGTAATGACACAGCTCTGCTCTAGTAATCACAAATAATACAGAGCAATGTAGGTAAGGACACACAGCTCTGCTCTGGTAATCACAAATAATACAGAGCGATGTAGGTAATGACACAGCTCTGCTCTAGTAATCACAAATAATACAGAGCGATGTTGGTAATGACACACAGCTCTGCTATAGTAATCACAAATAATACAGAGCAATGTAAGTAATGACACACAGCTCTGCTCTGGTAATCACAAATAATGCAGAGCGATGTAAGCAATGACACACAGCTCTGCTGTGCTAATCACAAATAATACAGAGCAATGTAGGTAATGACACAGCTCTGCTCTAGTAATCACAAATAATATAGAGCGATGTAGGTAAGGACATACAGCTCTGCTCTAGTAATCACAAATAATACAGAGCGATGTAGGTAATGACACAGCTCTGCTCTGCTAATCACAAATAATACAGAGCAATGTAAGTAATGATACACAGTTCTGCTCTGCTAATCACAAATAATACAGAGCAATGTAGGTAATGACACAGCTCCGCTCTAGTAATCACAAATAATACAGAGCGATGTAGGTAATGACACACAGCTCTGCTCTGGTAATCACAAATAAAACAGAGTGATGTAGGTAATGACACACAGCTCTGCTCTGGTAATCACAAATAATACAGAACGATGTAAGTAATGACACATAGCTCTGCTCTAGTAACCACAAATAATACAGAGCAATGTAAGTAATGATACACAGCTCTGCTCTGCTAATCACAAATAATACAGAGCAATGTAGGTAATGACACAGCTCCGCTCTAGTAATCACAAATAATACAGAGCGATGTAGGTAAGGACACACAGCTCTGCTCTGGTAATCACAAATAATACAGAGCGATGTAAGTAATGACACACAGCTCTGCTCTAGTTATCACAAATAATACAGAGCGATGTATATAATGACACACAGCTCTGCTCTAGTAATCACAAATAATGCAGAGCGATGTAAGTAATGACACAGCTCTGCTCTGCTAATCACAAATAATACAGAGCAATGTAAGTAATGACACAGCTCTGCTCTGCTAATCACAAATAATACAGAGCAATGTAGGTAATGACACACAGTTCTGCTCTAGTAATCACAAATAATACAGAGCGATGTAGGTAATGACACACAGCTCTGCTCTAGTAGTCACAAATAATACAGAGCGATGTAGGTAAGGACACACAGCTCTGCTCTGGTAATCACAAATAATACAGAGCGATGTAAGTAATGACACACAGCTCTGCTCTAGTTATCACAAATAATACAGAGCGATGTAAATAATGACACAGCTCTGCTCTAGTAATCACAAATAATACAGAGCGATGTAAGTAATGACACAGCTCTGCTCTGCTAATCACAAATAATACAGAGCAATGTAGGTAATGACACACAGCTCTGCTCTAGTAATCACAAATAGTACAGAGCGATGTAGGTAATGACACACAGCTCTGCTCTAGTAATCACAAATACAGAGCGATGTAGGTAATAACACAGAGCTCTGCTCTAGTAATCACAAATAATACAGAGCGATTTAGGTAAGGACACACGGCTCTGCTCTAGTAATCACAAATAATACAGAGCGATGTAGGTAATGACATACAGCTCTGCTCTAGTAATCACAAATACAGAGCGATGTAGGTAATGACACAGAGCTCTACTCTAGTAATCACAAATAATACAGAGCGATGTAGGTAATGACACACAGCTCTGCTCTAGTAATCACAAATAATACAGAGCGATGTTGGTAATGACACAGCTCTGCTCTAGTAATCACAAATAATACAGAGCGATGTAGGTAATGACACACAGCTCTGCTCTGGTAATCACAAATAATACAGAGCGATGTAAGTAAGGACACACAGCTCTGCTCTAGTAATCACAAATAATACAGAGCGATGTAGGTAATGACACAGCGCTGCTCTGGTAATCACAAATAATACAGAGCGATGTAGGTAATGACACACAGCTCTGCTCCCCTCTCCAGATCGCACTGCCTGTACCAACTGTGATTACAAGTGTGACGGGGTGTACGACAGAGAAGGAAGGGACATCAAGCCGATGATCAATCCAACGAGATTTATTGAGGCAGGGAACATAAAACATCAAATATCAATATTGATCCTTAGAGTACACAATGAGTCCACACCAAAAAGGGGAACAGTTCCAGGGTCACCACCCGATAATCCGACGCCAGGAAAAAGGCAGAAATAATCCTGGGATGAGTTTGATGGATCCAACAGATGATGGACACAACACAATCCCACGTGGCAGATTCTAACCATCCAGACACGGGCACCAGGATCTCACCTCAGCGTAAGATCCTAGCCCTTTGCACGGCAGCACACAACTGACTGGCCAAACCATGTGTCTATTGTTCTGTGTCCTGGGATCAACCCATCGATGGGGGAGGTTTCCCATCTACTTTTGAACATGTGGCTACCTTGAGAAATCCTATGCTGAAAAGCACAAAGACAGAATCCCCCACTAGATGTTGACCCAGGCCTGATTACATTGCAGTCCAGGAGCAAAGGCCTGGGGAGGGACACGCTGTTACAACCAGTGCAGGAGGAGAGCAGTGCTGTGTGTCATTACATACACAGCTCTGCAGCTATCCCAGGCACACAGCTCTGCTCTAGTAATCACAAATAATACAGAGCAGAGTATGTAAGGACACACAGCTCTGCTCTAGTAATCACAAATAATACAGAGCGATGTAGGCAATGACACACAGCTCTGCTCTAGTAATCACAAATAATACAGAGCGATGTAGGTAATGACACACAGCTCTGCTCTAGTAATCACAAATAATACAGAGCGATGTAGGTAATGACACACAGCTCTGCTCTAGTAATCACAAATACAGAGCGATGTAGATAATGACACACAGCTCTGCTTTCTTCCTGCATTTGTAATCACAGTTGGTGCAGGCAGTGGTATCTAGAGAATAGAGCAGAGCTGTGTGTTATTAGATGCACAACTCTGCATTATCTGTGATTACTAGAGAAGAGATGTGTGTCTGGAGTAGAGGCAGAGCGGAGTATGTAATAACACACAGCTCTGCTCTCCTTTTAATCACAGTTAGTGCCAGCAAGACACGAGTCTTAGCAGATCACACAGAGAAAATCAGTTCTAAGCTTGTCTGTCATGACTCTGTTGTCAGGTATCCCGGGGCCAGGGCTACCTTCCCTGTCCCTAATGCTAGGGGCGCCCTAGCTGGCCCTGTTCCCCGGATTACTTCTGAAGGTGAAGACGTCGAGGCCACGTACCTTGTATGAGCTCCTCAATCCGCCATCAGTCTGTCCCCCCCCCCCCCCCAGGGAAGAGGGGAGTAGTACTGTATGGCAGTACACAAACCAGACTAATAAGGTAATACAAACAGGGGTAAAGGAAAATGTCAGTCATACAAATATATGCACACAAACAACAGAGGTGGCGGATGGGGAACAAACCAAAATAGGAGAATAGGATTAACACGCAACCTAAACCACACAACAGTCTAAGCTGAAATCCACCAAACGCCTTCTGAAATAACCGCTCTCCACCGCACTCCTAGAACCATGCAGCATAAGCTAGCTCTGGCAATGATAGCCTGCCAAAGCCCAGTATATATAGGAGCGGGGAGTAGCTGACACTGGACAGCTGAGAGCCTAAATGAAGGTAAGCTTCCAGGAGCTCACAACTGAGCAGATTAACTCCTGCACTGCTAAAAGAAACCTGCACCGATTAATGTGAAGGAGAAAGGCTTCTAATGAGTGCAGAAGTGGGTGGAATCAGTAAACCCGTGACATTGTCTTTTGCCCCCTGCCTGGCGCCTACTTATAATTGAGAAATATCACAAGAGGGAAATAGTAAATGACCCCAGAGTAAAGCCTCTGCTAGCACGCCCCCCTTGCTAATGGAAGCGGTATTATGTGTGAATTATATATTGTAATTTTGGCAATAAGGGCACAATTTGGTATAATTATTTTGAAATTTTGTTGACAAATTTTGTAGGCATTGTAATTTGGGCACTGTATTGTGTAGGCATTGTATGGCAGTACGGTGGCTCGGTGGTTAGCTGTGGTCCTGGGTTCAAATCTCACCAAGGACAACATCTGCAAGGAGTTTGTACGTTCTCCCCGTGTTTTCGTGGGTTTCCTCCGGGTTCTCCGGTTTCCTCCCACACTCCAAAGACATACCTATAGGGAATCTAGATTGTGAGCCCCGATGGGGACAGTGCCCATAAAGTCTGTAAAATTGTTTGAACTGTAAAGCGCTGCGGAATATGTTGGGGCTATATAAATAAAAAGATTATTATTATTATTATTAAAGGACAGTATTGCGTAGACATTGTATTGCCGTATTATTTGGGCTCTGCAATGTGTAGGTATTATGGGGCGGCATTATTTGGCTATTAAGTGACAGTATTGTGTAGGCATTGTATTGCTGTATTATGTGGGCGCTGTATTGTATAGGTATTGTATGGCGGTATTATTTGACTATTAAAAGATAGTTTTGTGCAGTCATTATTTGGAGATAATACTTAGTATTGCATGGCGCTTATGAAATGAATATTTGTCTGATTTTTATACTTACCGTATATTTTATAATTGTAAATATTGGAACTGTCTAATAATGGCCCCGCTACTTATTGTCCAGGGCCCTGTTATATATAAAACTAGCTCTGCAACCTGCAGGTACAGTACCCTTGGGGAAAGTTCAATAAAAAAAAAGTCCGGATGAGTCCAACCTGCTGTAACTTGTATTGTCCGTCCTGGACGGCGGTGTAATTTCTGCCATGACAATGGAGGATATGTTTGTATGAACGGTTCCGGTGTGTGCTTCTCATCCAGATAAATGTTCCTCTCTGTTTGGAAAAACGACAATGAGTTATGAAAACATTTATCCGAGGGTGATGCATGGGCCGATGTGAGCTGGAGGAATCTGCCGGGAACGTTTACAATGAGGCTTCGGGTCGGCACAGAACAGCTCCACAACCCTGGAGGGGAACCGCTTTATTGCCAGCGGGTCCAGATGCGAGTCCTGAGTGCACCCTGTTGAATCCGCCAATCACTGGCATCCGAATAATCTGAATAACGGGCAATGGGCTTCCATGGTGTGTCTGCCCTGTTACTACTTGCCTGGGTTGACTTCATCAGAGAACAGTAATTTTACCATGCACTGTAATATCACAGTACAGGCACATGAAGTTACCGCAGGTCGTACTACCCTAAAATGACAAATAAAATAGTGTAAAAAAAAATAAAATAATTACAAATCCCCCATGAAATAAAAACAAGATTAAATCACTTCTCCTTTTCCCTAAATGTAAATAGTGAAATGTAAAAAAAAAACAATTATAAAACTAATTTAACCCAATTGCAATTTTTGGTCACTTCATCTCCTCACCCCCCCCCCCCCAAAAAAAATGCACTAAATCAGAAACTTGCATTATTCCTCAAAAATTGTAAAGGTAAAAGGTACAGTTAGTTTCTGAAAAAAACAAACCCTCAAAAACTTAAAGTGCAATCAAATTTCTGTATGGCGAATGAAATCAAATTATTTTTGCCAGTTTTTTTTTATTCTCTTTTAGACCATCCCCACACTTTCTTCATAAAAATGGCCACAAGTCAGGTTTTTTTTTAAATTTCTACCCCACTGTGACGATGCAGCCTAAAATCTTAATAAGCCAGACATTTAGATTTGCCCCACCTGTTGTGTCTGAGAGGGAGGTGCCAGCGATATTCATTACTACTTGTGAGGCTTTAGCAAGAGCAGTACTCGTCCTCTCTGGAGCTTGAGGCCGAGTTTGCATTTGTCTGGAGTCATCTAAAGTTAAGCAATCCCCCCCTGTTTGTCTACCCTTGTCGTCTATAGAGTTTAGTGGAGATTGACTAGTGCTCATGTAGCGCCCCGAGGGCTCGGCCGCTACAGGGGTATTGCACCTCTGCCAGAGGTGTGGTATTCCACTCCCGGGTAAGGATGGAGTATGGACCAGGGCTCAGTTAGCTGCATGCAGCACACACACCCCATTTCCGAGGGACAGCTCAACGGTGCTCCCACTAGACATAAGTGCAGGCACGACTGACCATGTCCCTGCTGGAGTGGGGAGGGAGGGGTGGAACACCCAGTGCTGTAGGGGCAGATAGGGGGCGGTTCCTGAGCGTAGGTAGGAGCCCATTGGTTGCTGGTCACCTGGGCTCATGGCTAGAGGGAGGTATAAAAGGTGGGCACCATCTTAGTTCTGGGTCAGTTCAGCCAGAGGAGAAGACAGGGAGTAGGGGCTCTGTAGGAGCTCTACTCCAGGAGGGCCTAGTGAGAGGCCGAGGAGGAGGTGAAGGGGAGCTGAGATTCTGGCTCATCTCAGCTCCAAGAGAAAGGAACAGAAACAGAAAGGAACTGCAAAGAAAGAGAGAGAGAAACAGAAGGGCTCAGGAACAAGAAGGTGGAAGGGACCCTAAGAACCCACGAGAATCCAGGGTGCAGGGTCAGGCAGATTAAGGGTACCGGATCCCAAGTTGGTGGAGGAGAAACAACCCTCAGCCAAAGACCGGTCGTCGTGATCATCTATTGGTGCGACACCTCATCAAACCTGCTAGGAAGGCACCATATAGGACAGCGGAGGACGGGGCCCACGTTTAACCGCACAAGTCCGCGGCAGCTGGACAAAAGTGGGTCACTGGTGAGGCAGGCCAGAGAAAGGATTAAAGGGGGTCCTGTGCCATGCTCCTGAACTGCCTGGGAGTTGACCGAGCCCCACACCTGGTGGACGCAGCACGGCTCGGGCGGTCACTACCTGTACAGAAGTGACCTGGAGTACCTGAACTGTGAGTAAACGACATTGGACTGTAGTACGTTGTCGGTGTGCTTTTTTGCTCCTCCAGCACTATCAGCACCGGGACTCTCACTACCATCACTCCCAACATCCACTACACTGCCCTGGGGCCGCACTCTTCCCGTGAGGAGTCACACCATCCCAGCTGCACACGTCATCAGCCCCAGCGGACCGCCTTGCAGCGGCGGTTCCTAACAACCGCAATCCACGGGTGGCGTAGTCGGACTTTATCGTCGGTACGTAGCAGGCTACTATTGGTCTGACCACCCTGAGCCGCGGGACCGGGCCGCCACTACTACCCCCATCATTCCCCTATCGCCCGGATCCGCGTGCCCCACGGCAAAGGGGGCGAGTCACTCATCTCCTCCCATTCCTAGCTTTAGCTATACGTCAGGGAAAGTCAGGGCGAGGTACGCGTGCAGCGATTAGTGAAGAGCCAATATAGGGACGGTAGTTGAGACAGGGTGACACTAGACCAGACTAGGAGGTCTCCACTCCCCTCTTTCCCTAGTGTCTGGGCTCCCTTTCCCTCTGTGTTGCACTAAGTCTTTCCCACACCCTTTCTGACACCAGTATTTGTATAACCCTGAATGTTGAAATTCTATTCCTTTGGAAACAATCATGTTTACTATGCTAATGACAAATTATACTAGGGGTCAGCTAGATGTTTGTTTGCAACAACCCCTGTGATACCAACTATGTAAATAGATTAGCTAAAACAATGATAGCTGAGTCCTGCACCTTTACCTCTGACATGTGACTGATGACCCTTGACCTGTGGATGTGTACTTAAAAAGGATATCTGCTTCTGTAGCAGTCAGACTTGAAACAGAGATTGGAGAAAGACTTTACGAGGAGAATGAGAGACATCCTTCAGGACAGTAGATGAACTGCATGGCATTACCCAAAGAGACACAGATTTGAATTCTATATGATTCTAGCCTAAGGGTACAGCCCTGAATGGAAAAATGCAGATCTGCTCCATTAACCATCAGGGAGACCATGGATACATTTTGGGGAGACCAGGGTGCGACGAAGAAGTCACCTGGCCCTGTGGATATGTTGTTTAGGGTTGCCAGGAGGGACCCACCGGTCGCCTGTAACCCAAGGAGACATTC
Source organism: Phyllobates terribilis (assembly GCF_046119375.1). NCBI lineage: Eukaryota > Metazoa > Chordata > Amphibia > Anura > Dendrobatidae > Phyllobates > Phyllobates terribilis. The sequence continues at coordinate 783,983,098 of NW_027362764.1, forward strand.
AGAGAAGCCAGATTGGGACCCACCGGTCATCTGGCTCCATGGAAATCTCGGAGAGGCCAGGGTGGGACTCTCGGGTCTCCTGGCCTTGTACTTCGATGGACTGCTAGCTTCCTAAGCTTGCCGCCACCTTCTCTCTGTGGGACCTGCCAGAAGCAGGGGGCCACCGGTTGAGGTAGTCGGCCCTGGAAGTCTCCAAAGTCGCAGCTGTTCTATCTCAGGCGGATGGAGAAGGAAGGGTGAGACTGTGTATTGTTGCACCATCTCGTGTATTTACTGGGACTGTTCTATGTGTTTATTGTCCGCTTTGTGGTTCAAGAAAGTATTGCCACACTGTTTTACCATCGCCCTGTGTTGTCTGAGTAGCGTTACGCCCACAGAAGACACCGGGTCTTCACACCCACTTATTACCATTTTATGGTAAAGTGAATGGTGTAATTCAAAACTGCAACTCGTCCCGCAAAAAGAAGATTACGTGGGTGGCAAAACTAAAAAGTTATGGCTCCTGAAAGGTGAGAAGGGAAAAATGAAAGATAAAAAAAAAATGTCCACATTTTCAAGGGATTCAACATTTGCGGCTGATCCTAGCAAAGGATGAAAGCAGCTTGTGTAGTGTCGCCATAAAGGGACTAGAGAACCCATTCACTGGAGCTCTAATACTGGTCAGTATAAGGTCCCACTATGGTCGCCATCAGGAAGCTCCGGTCTATGGGGTATGACATCATTTCCTGAGTGTTATGACAGCGGGAGACCTGAAAAGATGACATAATTGCCCTCCTGGAGTTCCAACAAGGTGAAGCAACATATTATTAGGCTGTCTTACCTACTCCTCCCCACTGGTGGCAGAAGAGTGCCCAATCTGTAACAGCATTGTGCCTTACCACTAGGGGCAGCATTGCTATGCTACCCACCTCTCCCCCACTGGCAGCAGCATTGCGTCCCCCTTTCCAACACTCTTCCACAGTATTATTTTTTCCCAAACTACCCTCCCCCACTGACAATAAGACTTTTTTTTAAATCCCTCCTCACCCTTACTCCAGTCCTAAACTGGAAAGGGATGACGGAGCCAGAGGAGGAAGAAGAGTTTTCCGGTGTCATGCAGCCTCTCCAGTTCTTCTGCAGATTACAGACTGTTGCAGGTTGAAGGACCTGTAGTCATATGACCATGATGTCAACCACCAAACAGACAATCACCACCCAAAATGCAAGATGGAGAATCAGTCAATATGTATAGAAACAACCATAGAAGCATAAGAAGAGGATTCTTACATACAGTAGACCTAGTAATATTTTATTCATCCGTTCCAGAGATTGGGCTAGCTCCTGCATTATTGAGCATTCTTCGATTGTCAATTCCAATTATGCACTCCCTTGTCACTGTGCGAAATTATTTTCAATGCACAGTGACAGTGCGCTCCCTCGCTTTAATGAGAAGTGACGAGCCGGTCAGAGAGTGCACTTTCAGTTCTCATTGTAATAGGAGAACACAGAGAGTAGAGACCAGCTCAGCTCTTGAAAATTACCTCTTTGTTAGTGACGGGGCTGGTCGCTGCTTTTCCTGTTCGTCGCGTTCTCTTCTTACAATGCACAGTGACAGTGCACTCTCTTGCCAGCTCTAATGAGAAGTGATGAGCCTGCAAGAGAGCACTCTGTCAGTGTGCATTGTAAGGAGAGAACACAGCGAGCAGGGAAAGCAGAGACCAGTCTCAACCCTGAAACAGATGTCACTTTTGGAGGTGGGGCTGGTTTTAATTCGCTGTGTTCTCTCCTTACAATCCGCACTGACAGTGCTCTCTCTTGCCAGCTCATCATTTCTCATCAGAGCTGGTTAGGGAGCGCACCACTGTCACTGTGCAGTGAAAGTAATATCTCACCCTGACAAGGGAGCTCGTACTGAGCATACATCAGAATTGACAACCAGCGCATGTTCAGTAGAGTAGGGACTAGCCCAGCCTCTAAAACAGATATCACTCATGGCACTTCGTTCCAGGGTGGGTACAGAGGCTGCGGCAGTGACCGCAGCCTCTGCCCTCTGATGTCATCTCGTTTGAGTTTCCCAGCATGCAATGGGGATTCTCAATGAAATAGTGTCATGAAATCAAAGGTAGGTTAAAAAAAAATAAAAAATAAAACAGTTAGAGAAAGTAGAGAAGGAACAGTCAGGACGTTTTAGTTAATGTATATTGAAAAAGCTATTCGATTATTACATTTAATAGACTGACATGTAGAATTAAAATCAGTTAGTTTTGGACCACCCCTTTAATGAACCAAAACTGATCCATTGAAATGGGACTTCAGGGCTATGGACACCTATAACCTATATACAGTGTATATATATATATATATATATATATATATATATATATATATATATATATATATTAGTGGTTATCTTTAGTTAAAAAATGCACTCAATTTCATGTGCAATTTTAATCCTTATTCATTTGCAAACTCCCTGATATGCTGTTTTCAGCCTGATTCAAGTTACAAATTTTTCTCTTATGGGACTGTCTCTCACAGTAATATAAGCTTTATGTGACGAATGAGTGTCTCTTCCAGTAATACATGTTGGACATACGCTCTGTGTGTCTCTCCCAGTAATATGGGCTGGATGTAAGGTCTGTGTCTTTCCCAGTAATATAGGCTGGATGTGAAGTCTGTGTGACTCTATCCCAGTAATATAGGCTGGATGTGAGGTCTTTGTGTCTTTCCTAGTAATATAGGCTGGATGTGAGCTCTGTGTGTCTCTCCCAGTAATATAGGCTGGATGTGAGGTCTGTGTGTCTCTCCCAGTAATATAAGCTGGATGTGAGGTCTTTGTATATTTCCCAGCAATATAGGCTGGATGTGAGCTGTGTGTCTCTCCCAGTAATATAAGCTGGATGTGAGCTCTGTGTGTCTCTCCCAGTAATATAGGCTGGATGTGAGGTCTGTGTGTCTCTCCCAGTAATTTAGGCTGGATGTGAGCTCTGTGTGTCTCTCCTAGCAATATAGGCTGGATGTGAGCTCTGTGTGTCTCTCCCATTAATATAGGCTGGAAGTGAGGTCTTTGTGTCTTTCCTAGTAATATAGGCCGGATGTGAGCTCTGTGTGTCTCTCCCAGTAATATAAGCTGGATGTGAGCTTTGTGTGTCTCTATCCCAGTAATATAGGCTGGATGTGAGGTCTTTGTGTCTTTCCTAGTAATATAGGCTGGATGTGAGCTCTGTGTGTCTCTATCCCAGTAATATAGGCTGGATGTGAGCTCTGTGTGTCTCTATATCAGTAATATAGGCTGGATGTGAAGTCTTTGTGTCTTTACTAGTAATATAGGCTGGATGTGAGCTCTGTGTGTCTCTCCCAGTAATATAAGCTGGATGTGAGCTCTGTGTGTCTCTCCCAGTAATATAGGCTGGATGTGAGCTCTGTGTGTCTCTCCCAGTAATATAGGCTGGATGTGAGCTCTGTGTGTCTCTCCCAGTAATACAGGCTGGATGTGAAGTCTATGTCTCTCTCCTAGTAATATAGGCTGGATATGAGCTCTGTGTGTCTCTCCCAGTAGTATAAGAGAAAACCTCGGCACACCATGGAAAAAAGAGAATATGGACAATGCAAATAATGCAAAAAGAAAGAAACTGTTTATTAAGCCATCCTTTTCATCATGATAGTTCCAAAAAAATTTTTTTGTACATAAACATATACCATCCTTATCTTGTTTATGGTCCAATAAAATTGCACTTAAACATTCACCGACGTTTCGACCTGAGTAGGTCTTTATCAAGGCAATTGGATATTAGATCAATGTAGCTTTGTATAAGGTAATTCTATAATAGAAGAAAATATTGATTAACTAATCATATGTGAAGGAGAGAGGAAAACGATTGTAAACATATAAGAGTAAAAAGTGGTTTAAGGAAAAAAGAGGAAGAAGAAAAAGGAAACAGCAGACAGGACCAATTCAACGGTCTCTGGCCACTCCACGCCGAGGCACTTTTCCCTGTTTATCATGCCCCCAATGTTCAAATATCACCAAAGGTGATTCTTTTACACATCCCCGTTCAGGGAAAAGATACCCTATACAGGGATACTTTTCATGTGATTCCAGCTACGTGGTTTATTTGATTAAGTGCCCCTGCGGTCTCGGATATGTTGGTGAGACCACCTAACATATCCGAGACCGTATTTCTCAAAACAAGTCTACTATTAGGTGCTCCCGCACGATGTTACCTATCCCAGCCCATTTTATATCAATGTCGCACACAATCTCGCAACTTAGGTTTCAAGTGATTGATCACATCCCTATCAATAGAAGAGGAGGCAATCGTGTTGCTAAACTAAAAGAACGAGAATCCTATTGGATACACACTTTACAAACTTTATCCCCTGGGGGTTTGAATAGGGAGTACGAGACCCATTATTACTGAATATATCCATAAATATTATGACTCTGTATTTGTAGATATGATTGACTTTTATTACACTTCACTGTTGTCTACACTCTTTATATGATTCTGTACCTTCATATATAATGAGCTTCAGTTGTTATGTAATTTGTAATTTATATTTTTCCCTTTTTTTCTTTCCCTTTTTACAGACGCATATTTAGCAAGAGTTTTCTCCCTTCCTTTCCTTTTTTTCCCCTCTCCTTCCCCTCCTTTTTCTTTTCCCCTGTTCCCTTTTTCCCCCCTTTTCTTTTTTCTTTTCTCCCCTCTTTTCCATTTGTCCAGATTGACCTTTATCTAGTGGTCATTCATCACTTTGTTGGAGTCCAATCTCCGTCTCCATTATTAGGTGCCAGCATTCTTTTTGCACCATTCTGTGCGTCCTATTTTCCATTACACTTGCCATTACATTGTGAGCATGCGCTAGAAATCCCTATGCGGTTCACCGTGCGTTCCACAGACAGGAAGCGCTCTCCCGGAAGTACCATGACGTCACTCGGGCTCTTAGCGACGCACTCCACCGGATTTACTGAACTTGCACGTGGGTCACGGACACGCTATTGGATGCGGACACAGGACTTAACTATTTGCGTGCATATATAGCACACCCTCATGATCACTTCACTTACCGCTTCTGCTTTGGGACGTATCCCCCTGCCAGCACTCTCTTCCCCTACAGGTACGCTTTTATAACACTATAGTTCGACTTGTGAATTTTAGACTTGTATCCATTGACTGGCTTATGGTCTGATATTCCTTTGAAAGAATTCCCTTTTTTCCTTCATTAGGTTTTTCCTAGTACTATCAGGGCTTTCCCCATTAGTTCACATCCTTTCAACAGCATATACCAGTAAGTCTGTTAATTTTATGGTTTCATGCTTGTATGATAAATTGTGATCTCATTATATCTATTCTCCCTTTCTCTATATGTGGCACCCCAGGGGTCTGGTTTCCACAGTAATGTAATGTTATGTCTGAGAGCAGGTGGGAGGTCCTTTGGTCAGGGATCCTGTGCATGCCACACCTCCTGCCCAGTTTTGGGAGGGGAAGAACTTCCCCTATGTAAACCCGGGGCTGAAGCAGGGTTAGTCAGTCAAGGAGAGTAGAGAAAGAGAAGCAGCATAGGAAGAAACAGCAGAAGCTCAGTGGGAGCAATACTACTACAAGCCAGGGGCTGGCAGCTGCAGAGCTCGCCCTGACTGAGAAGATTTCTTACCGGACCCGGCGTCCGAGGCTGTGGGGACTAACTCTGACCCAGCAGCAGAAGCCGACCGGCAGGAGATTTCAGGTCCTCAGGCCCAGAAACCCGAAGGCACGGTCACACGCGTGGGACCAGCACCGCCATCGTGGAGCGGAAGCCATTAGAAGGCCCCGAGTCACCGGCCATACGGGTGAGCACCACACGGTACACTCAGGGACGTGGGCTACTTATATCCGCTTCTAGCAAGGTAGCCAGAAGAGTACAGTCAGTTTGGGAGGCCTACAACTCCGCCTGGCCAGGGGAGATCCCATCTGCTCAAGGACTGACCAGGCCTCGTTCGCTAGCAAGTACTCCGGGAGGGTCTATCGTTGTTACCAGTAAAGACCCTGAATTACACCGCACCGTCTCTGAGTGGTTCCTGCTACCCCCATCATCCACATCTGCTGCCCTGAGGCCATACCCCTCCCGTTGGGGGTTATACCATCTACGCTGCACCATCCATCCACCGGCCTCAGCGGACTGTCCTGCAGCGGCAGCTCCATAGCTGCATTCAACGGGTGGCGTAGTCGTACACATCTACCGCTGATACATCGCCACTCAGTTTGACTCCCTGGGCACGGACCGGGTCCCCGCCACGAGACTACAACCCTCAAGCGATCCGGCTCCGGGTAAGCTCCCGCGTGCGCAACGCAGCGCGACACAGGCCCAGGGGCGCGTCGACTTTGGCGTAGTCGGCAGGATTTCGTGCCCGCAACCACCGGGTACTGCGTGCCTGAAAAAGAGACTTTTCAAACTTACCTGTGGTGAAGATTCCCGCCATCCGGCGCCATCTTCAGCCTTCTTCCCGCCATCGGTGAAGTTTCCCGCCATCCGGCGCCATCTTCTGCCTTCTTCCCGCCATCCGTGGAGTTTTCCCGCCATTGGACGCCATCTTGAGGACGCCGCGCGGGAAGAAGAGGGGCGTGGACTCCGAAAGCGCGCAAGAACTGAAGCCCCGCCTCACGTCCGGACGTTGCGTAAGGTCCTGGAAGGAGCCCAGCAGACGCCGACGGCACAGGAGCGCGACGGAAGGTCCTCAACCCTGACGATCCACTGCGGAGCCGCGGCCTACGGAAGAGGATCATCACAAGGTAGGCCACGGTTCACTAGGGGGGAGGAAGATGTCGGATACGGAGGAGAGCTTCACTGCCTCAACCCCCGCCAGCGCTACCGCTGCTGCAGTTATGCCCTTCACCATGCCCTATATCCCGGGAGCAGCTTGGCTACCCCAGTACTCAGGGGAGTCACATACCCTGCATGACTTTAGAGAAAAGCTGGATAGCCTCTTCCAGGTGTACCCCCTCACAGAAGAGCAAAAAGTGAGCATCCTGGTGGCCCAACTAACCGGGGCAGCCAAAAGGGAAGTAAAATCCTGGCCACCTGGGAGGAAGACTGTCGCAGGGATACTAACCCGGCTGAAGGACACCTTTGATACCCGCACCTCAGCCGAGATTAAGCTTAGATTCTACGGGTGCAAGCAGCGAGCGCATGAGAGTATAAGGGACTATGCACTAAACCTACAAGAGGCCCTGAGGGCCATTAAGCAGACCGACCCTGATGGAGTGGGAAACGAGGACAGGCTGTTGACCGAACAGTTTATAGAGGGACTGTATTGTAATACCCACCGAACCCAGTTGCGGGCAATGGCCTTACAGGATCCCCATCTGGGCTTTGCACAGTTCAAGGACAGAGCCATCCGGGTGCTCCGAGAACCGGCACCGGGTGGCGTTGTGACCCACAAGCGCCCTGCTATCACTTACCACCAGGAGGCGGCGCCCTTGTCGGCAGGGCCTGTGGGAGCTGATGCGCAGGCTTTGGACAATGACCCGGCTCCAGACCTACACCATCAGGTCCAAGAGCTAGCTAAGAGCGTTGCTGCGCTAACCCGAACTGTGCAGTCTTTACAGGCTTCCACCCCAGGGAAGATCCAGCTGGCATCCGGACCGGAGGACATCCCGTGGCGTCGACCAAGGAGGACCCCACCGGCCAGAGGAAGACCCAGTGACCGATACAGCGAGGATGGACGACCCATCTGCCGCCGCTGCAATCAACCCGGACATATGGCAAGGTACTGTTCTTTAAACGGGCACAACCTGGGGTAGAGGGCCAACCCCCAGGAAAAAGATCACCAGGCCCATCGAACTGGCGCGACAGATATGTGGGAGGACGTCCAGTCTTGCCTGTGGTACTGGATGGCATTCCCATGAGTGCCCTACTGGACACCGGGTCACAGGTCACCACCATCCCGTACGTGCTCTTTAAGCAGTACTGGAATGACTCGGATATTACCCGCTACCCTGACGACGACTTGAGTATCATCGCCAGCAATGGCCAGCCCGTGCCACAGATCGGATTTAAAGAGGTGACCATCAAAATCGGTAGAGTCGAACTGGCAGCACAGGGACTTATCATTGTAGATATTGACAAACATGAGAGTCACCCAAAAATAACTCTAGGAACTAATGTAATTGAAAATTGTCTTGCAGAGGTGATTTTCCTTTTACAGCAGGTTGCCAAGAACGCCAGCTCCGGCGAGCAGCGGGTGCTCCAGAAAGAGATCCGGGCACTGATGCGACGGCAACAGGTGGAACTCTCCGGCGGTGAGATTGGTAGCGTAAGAATGTGTGACCCTTTTCCTATTGCCATGCCCCCAAAAAGTGAAATGATGATTTGGTGCCGGGCAGCTATTGGTCTGAGAGGTAGAGATTACCAGGCAATGGTAGAACCAGTTTACTCGGACAGTAGGCCCACCATTTTGACAGCACGGGGGGTGGTTGATGTACGCCATGGGAGGGTGCCCGTTCGCATAATAAATATCGGGGAGAGGGAAGTGTACCTGCCCCGGTATGCCACGCTAGCCAAATTATATACCATTAACCAAAATTCTATACAATCTGTGGAACCCTTGCCTCCATCTCACCCGGAGAAAGGTAACGGCTCTAAGAAAAACATGGAGGACTGGTGTCAGCAACTACATCTGGGTACTGACTCCACTCCCGCACACCAGAAACAAGGAGTCTATCGGGTGGTTCAAGAGTACGAGAGAGTGTTCAGTAAACACCCGTTAGACTTCGGGCGAGTCAAGGGGGTAGAACACCACATCCCCACGGGAGACCATCCTCCTATAAAAGAGATGTATCGACCCGTACCCCCTGCCCACTACCAACACGCCAAGGGGATGCTTAGAGACATGAAGGAGGCTGGGGTGATCAGGGATAGCTGTAGCCCCTGGGCAGCCCCACTAGTCTTAGTCAGAAAAAAAGACAACACCATGAGGATATGTGTAGATTACCGGAAAATCAACCGTATCACACACAAGGATGCGTACCCCTTGCCAAGGATAGAGGAGTCATTGGCTGCTTTAAGATCTGCTAACTTCTTCTCTACCTTGGATCTCACTAGCGGGTACTGGCAGGTTCCTGTAGCAGAGGCGGACCGGGAGAAGACCGCATTCACCACCCCGATGGGACTTAGCGAGTTCACCTGCATGCCGTTCGGACTCTGCAACGCACCAGGAACCTTCCAACGACTAATGGAGTGTTGTCTGGGCCACAGAAACTTCGAGACGGTCCTGTTGTACCTGGACGATGTCATCGTATATTCCAAGACGTATGAGGACCACCTGAAACACCTGGCGGAAGTGTTCGAGGCTCTGGCGAGTTACGGCCTAAAGGTGAAACCCTCCAAGTGTCACCTCCTGAAACCAAAGGTGCAGTACCTGGGACACGTGGTGAGCGCTGACGGAGTGGCTCCCGACCCTGATAAGATCACCGCAATTAAGGAATGGCCAAGCCCCTCCAGCGTAAAAGAAGTGCGGCAGTTCCTCGGGTTGGTAGGCTACTACCGAAGGTTTATTCCCGGTTTCACCAAAAAGGCAGCACCTATGCAGGACCTCCTGATAGGCCAGTCCCGGAAGGCCAAGAACCAGAAGCCGCCCTTCAAATGGGAGGAGCTGGAAGAAGAGTCCTTCCGCCAGCTGAAGATGGCCCTCACGGGGGACGAAATCCTGGCGTACCCGGATTATAGCCAGCCCTTTATCCTCTACACCGACGCCAGTAACATCGGGCTAGGAGCCGTACTGTCCCAGATCCAGCAGGGGAAGGAACGAGTAATCGCCTACGCCAGCCGAAAACTGCGACCCACCGAAAGGAACCCCGAGAATTACAGCTCATTTAAGCTAGAGTTCCTGGCCGTAGTATGGGCAGTCACCGAGCGCTTTAAGCATTACCTCGCTTCTTCCCGGTTCACAGTGTACACGGATAACAACCCGTTGACACACCTGGACACGGCAAGACTCGGTGCCCTGGAGCAGAGGTGGATGGCCCGTCTGTCCAACTACGAGTTCACAATCAAATACCGGGCCGGACGCTCCAATACCAACGCGGATGCCCTGTCCAGGATGCCCAACCTGCCGGACGAAGGAGAAGATCCGGAGGGACTGGAAGAAGTTGAACTCCCTGCGTTCCACCGTCATGGGACTATCCAGTATTCCCACCGGGTAAGGAGTAAGCAGGCTGTTACGTTGAACCCCTTACCTCACTACAACTGGGCGGAAACGCAAGACAGCGACCCTGCCGTCCGACTGGTGAAGGAGATGCTGACTCGCCCGGAGGCTTGCCTTGAACCAGACGCTCCGGAGGAAGCCAAACAACTATGGGCAGAGAAGAGTCGACTGTTCCTTTACAAGGGGAAGTTGTGCCGCAGAATGGTTAACTCCCGGACGCATGAACTACTCTGGCAAGTAGTAGTGCCACAAAGAGACGCAGCCATGGTGATGGAGGCATACCACGACGGAGCTGGACACTTCGGGTGGAAGAAGCTGGAGTTCCTGCTGCGCGAGCGATTCCACTGGGTAGGCATGAGGGGAACCATTGAGAAGTGGTGCAGAGACTGTGGCCCGTGCAACCTGAGAAGGAAGGACCGCGCCAGCCAGAAGACTCCCCTGCAGTCCATCGTCACCCGGCAACCGTTGGAACTGGTAGCCTTGGATCATGTAAAACTGACCCCAAGCAGAAGTGGCTACGTCTACGCGTTAACCATCGTGGATCATTACTCCCGGTTTCTGGTTGTCGTCCCCGTCAAGGACTTAACGGCTCAAACAGCAGCTAGAGCCTTCCAGCAGCACTTTTGCCGTCCACACGGGTACCCGGACCGAGTGCTGACGGACCAGGGACCTGCCTTTGAAGCGGAGGTCTTCCAGGAATTCTGCAATCTGTATGGCTGCCGGAAGATAAGGACGACACCCTACCATCCGCAAACTAATGGACTTTGTGAGAAAATGAACCAGGTGGTAATGGATCTTCTAAAAACGTTGCCCCTGGAAGAACGCAGTCTGTGGCCTGAGAAGTTGCCCGATCTGGTGGACCTATACAACCACATCCCGGTAGGTTCCACCAACTGTACCCCGGCTTACCTAATGAGGGCAAGACCTGGTAAGTTACCTGTTGACCTGGAAATGGGAGTCCTGACACCCGAGGACACTTCACCAGAAACAGACTGGGACACAGAGAGGCAGCAGCAGTACCGGAGAGTACAGGAGAGCGTGGAGCGAAGTCTCTGTCAGGCTAGGGAAAGACAAGAGAAAACTTACAACCAGTATGCTCCCGCTGTTCCCCTGGTACCCGGAGAGCAGGTCTTGAAGAGGAAGAGACGGCTCCACAAGTTGGACGACCAGTGGGAGAAGGACCCGTACACCGTACTGCCCTCAAGCCACGAGAACCCGAAGGTTTGTACCATCAGTAAAGACGGAGGGGAAACCACAGCCATTGTATCCCGGGACCACCTGAAGAAGTGTCCCGAACAACTGAGGAACCCTGAAGAGGAACAAGAAGACCATCGACCCGTAGAGGAAAGGGAAGATATGGTTAGTACTGTGCTCGGGGACTTCCCTCGGTCTTGGACTCAAGTCAATGGTGCAGTTGTGGTACCCGTACTCACCTTCCTCCAACCAGCATCCCAAGCACCTACGGAGCAACAGGTAGAGCTGGAAGAACAGCCGGTCCAGGAGGCAGAAGACTCCACACAAGCAGAACAGGAGGATCAACCCTCTGCTTATAGTGAGCCTGCCGTACCCCTAGTGAGACAAAGAGCCGGTAGACAGCTGCCCAGTTTACCCTTGACAGCTCCTACACCCTGTAGTTCAGGGCCAGACAGTCAGCTCCGTAGGTCCACTAGGGCCACTAGAGGCCAGTTACCCGCACGCTGGAGGATTTGAAGTGTATAAATTGTTTTATTTATGTTTACCTGTGTATTGTTGCTTGTGTATAATTTTGTGTTTCCAGTTACTTTTAGGAATCCTTGGTGGATTACCGGGAATCCTTGTACATAGTTGGAACGTAACCCAGGATGGACTAGAGACTGTTAAGGACTCGGGGTAGGACAGACCCCTACCTGGTTACGTCTCCCTGTTTTGGTGAAATGGACACCTTGCTTTTCTTCAAAACTGCACCCGGTTGCGGACACGCCGTAACCATCGTTATGTGTTTTCTTATTGTATTATTATTGTTTATATCTTGTTATGTTTTTCTAAAATATGTTTAGTCCCGGAGTACTAAATTTTACTAGGGGGGAATGTGGCACCCCAGGGGTCTGGTTTCCACAGTAATGTAATGTTATGTCTGAGAGCAGGTGGGAGGTCCTTTGGTCAGGGATCCTGTGCATGCCACACCTCCTGCCCAGTCTTGGGAGGGGAAGAACTTCCCCTATGTAAACCCGGGGCTGAAGCAGGGTTAGTCAGTCAAGGAGAGTAGAGAAAGAGAAGCAGCATAGGAAGAAACAGCAGAAGCTCAGTGGGAGCAATACTACTACAAGCCAGGGGCTGGCAGCTGCAGAGCTCGCCCTGACTGAGAAGATTTCTTACCGGACCCGGCGTCCGAGGCTGTGGGGACTAACTCTGACCCAGCAGCAGAAGCCGACCGGCAGGAGATTTCAGGTCCTCAGGCCCAGAAACCCGAAGGCACGGTCACACGCGTGGGACCAGCACCGCCATCGTGGAGCGGAAGCCATTAGAAGGCCCCGAGTCACCGGCCATACGGGTGAGCACCACACGGTACACTCAGGGACGTGGGCTACTTATATCCGCTTCTAGCAAGGTAGCCAGAAGAGTACAGTCAGTTTGGGAGGCCTACAACTCCGCCTGGCCAGGGGAGATCCCATCTGCTCAAGGACTGACCAGGCCTCGTTCGCTAGCAAGTACTCCGGGAGGGTCTATCGTTGTTACCAGTAAAGACCCTGAATTACACCGCACCGTCTCTGAGTGGTTCCTGCTACCCTCATCATCCACATCTGCTGCCCTGAGGCCATACCCCTCCCGTTGGGGGTTATACCATCTACGCTGCACCATCCATCCACCGGCCTCAGCGGACTGTCCTGCAGCGGCAGCTCCATAGCTGCATTCAACGGGTGGCGTAGTCGTACACATCTACCGCTGATACATCTCCGCTCAGTTTGACTCCCTGGGCACGGACCGGGTCCCCGCCACGAGACTACAACCCTCAAGCGATCCGGCTCCGGGTAAGCTCCCGCGTGCGCAACGCAGCGCGACACAGGCCCAGGGGCGCGTCATATATACTTTTGGATACAAAAGGGCCTCAATTGCGAATTAAATAGCATATGTCATTTCTCTTTTTTCATATATTGATATCTGTCTACTCCCCCTCTCTTTTCTCTCTTTTTTTTCCCCCTTCCCTTTTTTTCCCCATTCCCCTTTCCTTTTTCTTTTTCTTCTTCCTCTTTTTTCGTTAAACCACTTTTTACTCTTATATGTTTACAATCGTTTTCCTCTCTCCTTCACATATGATTAGTTAATCAATATTTTCTTCTATTATAGAATTACCTTATACAAAGCTACATTGATCTAATATCCAATTGCCTTGATAAAGACCTACTCAGGTCGAAACGTCGGTGAATGTTTAAGTGCAATTTTATTGGACCATAAACAAGATAAGGATGGTATATGTTTATGTACAAAATTTTTTTTTTGGAACTATCATGATGAAAAGGATGGCTTAATAAACAGTTTCTTTCTTTTTGCATTATTTGCATTGTCCATATTCTCTTTTTTCCATGGTGTGCCGAGGTTTTCTCTTATACTATTAGACTTTATATTACCTCTGAGCACCCATACTTACAGTGAGCGACCCCTCATTTTGTACATTGTCTCTCCCAGTAATATAGGCTGGATGTGAGCTCTGTGTGTCTCTCCCAGTAATATAAGCTGGATGTGAGCTCTGTTTGTCTCTCCCAGTAATATAGGCTGGATGTGAGCTCTGTGTGTCTCTCCCAGTAATACAGGCTGGATGTGAGGTCTATGTCTCTCTCCCAGCAATATAGGCTGGATGTGAGCTCTGTGTGTCTCTCCTAGCAATATAGGCTGGATGTGAGCTCTGTGTGTCTCTCCCAGTAATATAGGATGGATGTGAGCTCTGTGTGTCTCTCCCAGTAATACAGGCTGGATGTGAGGTCTATGTCTCTCTCCCAGTAATATAGGCTGGATGTGAGCTCTGTGTGTCTCTCCTAGCAATATAGGCTGGATGTGAGCTCTGTGTGTCTCTCCCAGTAATAGAGGCTGGATGTGAAACACTCTGTGTGTCTCTCCCAGTAATATAGGCTGGATGTGAGGTATGTGTCTCTCTCCCAGTAATATAGGCTGGATGTGAGGTCTTTGTGTCTTTCCCAGTAATATAGGCTGAATGTGAGGTCTTTGTGTCTCTCCTAGTAATATAGGCTGGATGTGAGATCTGTGTCTCTCTCCCAGTATTATAGTCTGGATGTGAGGTCTGTGTGTCTCTCCCAGTAATATAGGTTGGATGTGAGGTCTGTGTGTCTGTTCCAGTAATATAGGCTAGATGTGAGCTCTGTGTATCTCTCCCAGTAATAAAGGTTTGATGTGAGGTCTGTGTCTCTCCCAGCAATATAGGCTGGATGTGATTTATGTGTGTCTCTCCCAGCAATACAGATTGGATGTGTGCACTGGGTATCTCTCCTAGTAATATAGGCTGGATGTGAGGTCTGTGTATCTCTCCCAGTAATATAGGTTGGATGTGAGGTCTCTGTCTCTCCCAGCAATATAGGCTGGATGTGATTTCTGTGTGTCTCTCCCAGCAATACAGATTGGATGTGTGCACTGGGTATCTCTCCTAGTAATATAGGCTGAATGTGAGGTCTGTGTATCTCTCCCAGTAATATAGGTTGGATGTGAGGTCTCTGTCTCTCCCAGCAATATAGGCTGGATGTGATTTCTGTGTGTCTCTCCCAGCAATACAGATTGGATATGTGCACTGGGTGTCTCTCCTAGTAATATAGACTGGATGTGAGGTCTGTGCCTGTCACAGTAATATAAACTGGATTTGAGAAATGTGTGTCTCTTCCAGTAATGCAGGCTAGGTGTGATGCTGTTATGTATGTATAGCTTCTATCCTACACTTATTTCCTCTTCCTCTCTTTATCAATACTCTGTTTTCTCTGTCCTTCCTGAGACTGTACATGCTTTCCTCCCTCTCCACACTGTGCAGATCCAACTGACGAATTTGTAACATTTTTGCCAAAGCGCTGAGCTAGATAACCGACTTATAGACACTTTGCAGCAGAAAAATAGTTGACAATTTGTATTAAAGACTATTTAGAAAGCTGCTTAACTTTTGCATTTTGGAAGCAAATAAACAATGTGCATAACCTTTCAGTTTTAGACTTTTCATAGAGAAAATGTGGTGAAGAGACTTCTCAGTCTCCTTTTACTAAATATCTCACACACAGCAGCACATATATAACCCGCATAAAATCTATATCTTTATATACAGTATATATACAAGTAGATGCTTTATTTACATCTGTTGTACGTCGTCTTTTACATCCAGTCACAGAGGAGACCCACACAAGTCTCCTCAGGGTCTCCCCGTCTGGTGTAAATAACCTGAAGCTGGTAACAAGGGAATATAAACTGTATACCTTTGTTTCTGCTACTGTACTTTTGTAACTTTGCCTGATATGGAGCCAACTGTTGGGAAATTGTTACATTTGAGGCTTATATCTTGTTTTGCATTTCAGGGAATATAAGAAAAGTTTATAAACTTCCAATTAGTCACATCTGCAACTGGAAAAAGAAGGAAAAAAAAGTAGCACTCAACTTTCCCACACCCCAAAATACAAACCTGAGGTTTGGAACATTGAGCATTGGGACATCCGTTTGTAGCTGGTTGATAACCCCTATGAGAGCAGTAATGGTGGTCATAGCGGTCACCCAACTTTCTCAGATGGCCAAAAATATATATTTTTTGTAATAAAAAGGCTTCTTATCTATTTTTAGTGTCTGGTGAAATATAATTTAGGGGAAGTGATCCTTAAATGTTACATAAAAGAGATCAGAAGTGACGTTAGATCTGAGAATCACTGGACTGGTGATTCCTGTGTTCCTGGAAAATCGTTCCTTATTTCTTGCAATAATAAAGAAAATTCCAGAAATAAAAAACTTTTATGAAATTAAGTATTTTGCTCAGTAGAAAATGCAAAAAGTAATTAAAGGAACACATTTCAATTGAATCCATAATGTTGCCGGATTATCAGAAATCCCAAATTAATTATCAACGTTAAAGGGGTTTTCTGAGCATAAATTTTTTATCCCTATTTCCGCTCGGTGATTTCATAACTGTTCACGTAACCACTGCAGCCAATCCCTGGGCTTAGCAGCTCTGCCAAAAAATCTGATGTGGTTTTCAAGAGAAATCCATATCAGGAACCCATGTGGTTTTTTTAACAAGGTTATTAGAGTTTTTTTTCTTGCAGTTCTTTTAAGCAGTTTTGAAATCTTTTTTTTTTCCCACACAGTTTTGCATTTATTTTTTTTACTTCACAGAGTCAAGTTGGAACAGATTCCATGAGGAATTCACATCAACTAAAGGTTTTCAAAACCTCTTTGAAAAAAGAATTCTTAAAAAAATAATGTGTAAACAATAAGGGTATGTGCACACAGCGTCTTTTTCAGGCGTCCCTAAAATTGACATAATGCACTTTGGCAGTTGTTTTCCTGGGGCAGCTTTTCTACCAGCTTTAAAGTCCTTCTTGCATCGTTCTTTGCGGTTGTTCTAGCTTCGTTCTTTGCGGTCGTTCTAGCATCGTTCTTTGCGGTCGTTCTAGCTTCATTCTTTGCGGTCGTTCTAGCATCGTTCTTTGCGGTCATTCTTGCATCGTTCTTTGCGGTCGTTCTAGTGTAGCGCTCCGAGGGCTCGGCCGCTACAGGGGTATTGCACCTCAGTCCAGAGGTGTGATATTCCACTCCCGGGTAAGGATGGAGTATGGACCAGGGCTCAGTTAGCTGCATACAGCACACACACCCTATTTCCGAGGGACAGCTCAACGGTGCTCCCACTAGACAGAAGTGCAGGCACGACCGACCATGTCCCTGCCTGGAGTGGGAAGGGGGGTGGAACACCCAGTGCTGTAGGGGCAGATAGGGGTTGGTTCCTGAGCGTAGATAGGAGCCCATTGGTTGCTGGTCACATGGGCTCATGGTCAGAGGGAGGTATAAAAGGTGGGCACCATCAGTGTTCAGTCTGTGAGGAGAGGAGAGCTGACAGGGAGCAGCAGCTCAGGCTGAGTGCTGCTCCAGAGGCAGGCCTAGAGAAGAGGCCGGAACCTGAGAGGAGAAGGAGAAGTGGGCCTGGAGAAGAGGCCAAGGGAAGGAGGAGAAGACAGAACAGGAAAGAAGGAGAAGAGAGAGAGAAACAGAAGGGCTCAGGAACAAGAAGGTGGAAGGGACCCTAAGAACCCACGAGAATCCAGGGTGAAGGGTCAGGCAGATTAAGGGTACCGGATCCCAAGTTGGTGGAGGAGAAACAACCCTCAGCCAAAGACCGGTCGTCGTGATCATTTATTGGTGCGACACCTCATCAAACCTGCTAGGAAGGCACCATATAGGACAGTGCCATGCTCCTGAACTGCCTGGGAGTAGACCAGGCCCCTCACCTGGTGGACGCAGCACGGCTCGAGCAGTCATTCCCTGCAGAAGTGACTTGGATATTAACTGTGAGTGAAAACCCTGGACTGCAGTACGTTGTCTGTGTGCTTTTTCGCTCCTCCGGCACTACCGGTACTGGGACTCTCACCACCATCACTCCCACCATCCACTACACTGCCCTGGGGCCGCACTCTTCCCGTGGGGAGTCACATCATCCCAGCTGCATACATCATCAGCCCCAGCGGTCTGCCCTGCAGCGGTGGTTCCTAACAACCGCAATCCACGGGTGGCGTAGTCGGACATAATCAATAGCACATAACGGACTACCACTGGCCTGACCACCCTGAACCACGGAACCGGGTTGCCACTACTACTCCCATCGTTCCCTATTGCCCGGATCCGAGTGCCCCACGGCCCAGGGGACGAGTCAGCTTTGGCGTAGTCGGCAGGATCGTTACCCACCCGCCACAAGCGGGTATTGCGCGCCTGAAAAAAAAACTGTTTTATTGTACGAAAGATGGCGCCCGCCCCAGAAGAACGAGCGTCATAATGTGCACGCCAAAAGACAACAAGAAGCCACCTCCCATCGTGGGCCAGGTCCCAGAATGGCGCCAAAGAAAGAGCACGCCCCCAACAGCCCTGAGCACGGCTGTGGAGATGTCCATCAAGGTGGGGGCGCTGCCCCTGAAAGTGATTGTCACCAAGTTGCCCCGGGACCACCCCCAATGGGGGTGGGAAGAGAAGAAAACTGTGGGGCAGGGCGCGGTCTGGATCAGTCTGGCCAGGCCACACCCAAAGATAGAGACAGGAACCAGCTCCAGCGCCCTGGCGCGTGGCCTGCTGCAGGCCGAATCCCCATGCAGCTTCACGGAGCTGCTAGCACACCTCCCCAAGGAAGACCCCGAGTATGTGCGGGCTGCGCTGGAGGAGCTGGACCGGAGGATGGTCCGGGCGCAGCAGGACGTGATTGCCGGGTGGAAAGAAGAAATGGCCCGGCAGGCCGTGATCCTGCAGCAGGAGGCGCCGTCGACATCCAGCGGCACGCCAGCCACCGAGGGCAGTGAAAGCAGAGCGGAGGCCGAGGACGACGCCGCGGAGGAGGCCGCGACAGCAGAGGCAGGTAACGGAGATGCCCCTACCCCGAACCCTGGGGCCGCCGACCTGCCCCTGCACCCTGTTGCGGAGCCCAACGTACCTGAACCCGCCATCAACACCGTGCCTCCACCGCTACCAACCGGTTCCCAGGCCATCGACACCACCAGCGAGCCCCGCCCCACGCCGTGCCCTCTGACCCCGGGCGTGATCAGCAGACCACAATCGCAGGCCCGGTCGCAAGGCCTAGCGCCCCCGTACGCCGCCCGTCGACGGGAGTACTGCCGCCAACAGCTGGAGGAGTTCGAGAGGGAGCAGCGGGAGCGGCGCATGAAACAGGAGAAGCTGCAGGCCCAAAGTGCGGAGCAGAAGATGAAGGCCCGACGAGATCCCCGAGCTGCCCGCGGTCCCCGAGTCACCGGGACTGTCGTGAAATTTCACATGGAACATGGCTGCGGTTTCATCCGAGACCCTGAGACCATCAGCGATGTGTTCGTGACGAGGAGAGATGTGGAGAGCCACCTGCCGGAGGGTCATCGAGGGCGAGATCTGTTTCCAGGGGATGTGGTGTCTTACACCCGACACCAAGGCGTGAAGGGATGGTACGCCCTCCACGTCCACAGAGTAGTAGAGGAGGAGGAGCAGCACTACTCGGACTCTGAGTACCCAGAGGGCCCGGATGGGCCTGAAGATCATGAGGAAGAAGGAGCATCAGGAGGACACCGTTACCAGTGAACGGTAAAGTGGAATTGTACATAGTTACCCGTCAGGGTACAGAGAACTGTGTGGGACTGTTTCAAATTGAGTGTGGTCCCCGTTGGGACTGATATAGGACTGTGTGAAAGTTATCCCCTACATCCCCTACCAGGCTGAGGACTGTGAGCAGCCATTTCCCTTCCCAAAACTGGCCGAGGACTGAGAGCGGCCACCCCTTTGTATATAGTTGCGCTTCTTAAAGCGCCCCCTACTGGTTTTATAAAAAAGACTGCAACGTCTACCTCAAGGCAAATTTGCTGGACTGTTGCACTTAGAAGAAGAAAGAACACCTGGTCGCAAGTTGCACCGCGGCCATGATCCAAGGATACAAGAATGTGTCTTATTTAAAAAAATGTTTTATATGAAGAGTTTAATATGCTGCTAGAAAATGTTTTACATAATTTTGAGACCGTTTTATATGATAAGTGACAAAAGAGTTCCAGAAGTATTAGTATGTGTTTTATAATAGTGTGACAAGAAAAGAAAAGTGTGTCCCATAAAGGGAGTTGAACAATGTCGTCCGTTTCTAAATGTAAAAAGTTTTAAAATGTTTTGCATGTCCTGTAATCGACTGTTTTTGCTCTTTTCCAGCCCGAGGACGTGCTGTGGTTTACCAGGGGGGAATGTAGCGCCCCGAGGGTTCGGCCGCTACAGGGGTATTGCACCTCAGTCCAGAGGTGTGATATTCCACTCCCGGGTAAGGATGGAGTATGGACCAGGGCTCAGTTAGCTGCATACAGCACACACACCCCATTTCCGAGGGACAGCTCAACGGTGCTCCCACTAGACAGAAGTGCAGGCACGACCGACTATGTCCCTGACTGGAGTGTGGGGGGGGGGGTGGAACACCCAGTGCTGTAGGGGCAGATAGGGGTTGGTTCCTGAGCGTAGATAGGAGCTCATTGGTTGCTGGTCACCTGGGCTCATGGTCAGAGGGAGGTATAAAAGGTGGGCACCATCTTAGAACAGTGTTCAGTCTGTGAGGAGAGGAGAGCTGACAGGGAGCAGCAGCTCAGGCTGAGTGCTGCTCCAGAGGTAGGGCTAGAGAAGAGGCCGGAGCCTGAGAGGAGAAGGAGAAGTGGGCCTGGAGAAGAGGCCAAGGGAAGGAGGAGAAGACAGAACAGGAAAGAAGGAGAAGAGAGAGAGAAACAGAAGGGCTCAGGAACAAGAAGGTGGAAGGGACCCTAAGAACCCACGAGAATCCAGGGTGAAGGGTCAGGCAGATTAAGGGTACCGGATCCCAAGTTGGTGGAGGAGAAACTACCCTCAGCCAAAGACCGGTCGTCGTGATCATTTATTGGTGCGACACCTCATCAAACCTGCTAGGAAGGCACCATATAGGACAGCGGAGGATGGGGCCCATGTTTACCCGCACAAGTCCGTGGCAGCTGGACAAAAGTGGGTCACTGGTGAGGCAGGCCAGAGAAAGGATTAAAGGGGGTCCTGTGCCATGCTCCTGAACTGCCTGGGAGTTGACCGAGCCCCTCACCTGGTGGACGCAGCACGGCTCGGGCAGTCATTCCCTGCAGAAGTGACTTGGATATTAACCGTGAGTAAAGACCCTGGACTGCAGTACGTTGTCTGTGTGCTTTTTCGCTCCTCCGGCACTACCGGTACTGGGACTCTCACCACCATCACTCCCACCATCCACTACACTGCCCTGGGGCCGCACTCTTCCCGTGGGGAGTCACATCATCCCAGCTGCATACATCATCAGCCCCAGTGGTCTGCCCTGCAGCGGCGGTTCCTAACAACCGCAATCCACGGGTGGCGTAGTCGGACATAATCAATAGCACATAACGGACTACCACTGGCCTGACCACCCTGAGCCACGGAACCGGGTTGCCACTACTACTCCCATCGTTCCCTATTGCCCGGATCCGAGTGCCCCACGGCCCAGGGGGCGAGTCACTAGCATCTTTCTTTGCGGTCGTTCTAGCATCGTTCTTTGCAGTAGTTTGTGCATTGTTCTTTGCAGTCATTCTTGCATCGTTCTTTGCGGTTCTTGCATCGTTCTTTGCGGTCGTTCTTGCATCGTTCTTTTCGGTCTTTCTTACATTGTTCTCTGTAGTTGCTCTTGCATCATTCTTTGTAGTCGTCTTGTATCGTTCTTTGCGGTTGTTCTTGCGTTGTTCTTTACAGTAGTTTAGTGATGAGTGAGCATGCTTGTTACTTGAGATTTCCGAGCATGCTAGGGTGTTTTCCGAGTATCTTCAGCATGCTTGGGTGTTATGTTTTAGTCACGCTGTGCACATGATTTGCGATTGTTTGACAACTTTAATACATGTGAGGAATGCCTGTTTCTTAGGCATTCCTCACATGTATTAAACCTGTCAAACAGTCGCAAATCATGTGCAGGCGTGGCTAAAACATAACACCAGAGCACGCTGAAGATACTCGGTGAGCACCCGAGCATGCTCGCAGAAAGGGTTAACAGAACATACTCGCTCATCACTACAGTAGTTCTTGCATTGTTCTTTGCAGCAGTTGTTTCATTGTTCTTTGCGGTCTTTCTTGCATTGTTCTCTGTAGTTTCTCTTGCATTATTCTTTGTAGTCGTCTTGCATCATTCTTTGCAGTCGTTCTTGCATCATTCTTTGCAGTAGTTCTTGCGTCGTTCTGTGCAGTATTTCTTGCAGTGCTCTTTGAGGTCATTCTTGCATCTTTCTATGTAGTCGTTCTTGCATCATTCTTTGCAGTCGTTCTTGGATCATTCTTTGCTGTCTTGCTTGCATCGTTTTTGCATTTTTCTTTGCAGTCGTTCTTGCATTGTTCTTTGCGGTTGTTCTTGCATTGTTCTTTGCAGTCGTTCTTGCATCGTTTTTTGGGCTATTTCTTGTATAGTTCTCTGTAGTTGCTCTTGCATCATTCTTTGTAGTAGTCTTGTATCGTTCTTTGCAGTCCTTATTGCATTGTTCTTTGCGGTCGTTCATGCATCATTCTTTGCTGTCTTTCTTGCATTGTTCACTGTAGTTGCTCTTTGTCAGGGAAATATTGAGAAAATATTGACAATTTCTCCCAAAACTCCCAAGCCCCTCTTCACCCCTCCCTTATCCCCCGTTTGCCATAGGAGAGCCAGCAGTCCAGCATTTGTCTCTCTGGAAATTATCATCTACAGTAGAAGTGACTTGTAAAGCTACAACCTAATTAAAATGCTAGGGTCTTTCTCCTTGGCAGAAACAGGGGGTGATTAGACACAGGCTGGCGATCAATTTACACGTAACTGTTGGAGCTTGATTCCCGGGACGTCAAAGGAAGTTTTAGCCGAAGCCCAGTCCGACCGGAGCCGATATGAAATAAGGAATAACTGAAGTTCCATAATTCTGATAATAACGGGATCTATACGTTTAGTGGCAGGGTAAGCCAAGGAGCAATATCCTTATTTTTCCATAGCCATAATCCCCTCCAGGGGGCTGTGGCGCAAAAATAACAAAATAGCAGAGCACAGCTATGCCATGCGTGGTCTCTACGGAAAGGAAAATTCATAACGGAAAAAATGGCTTCTTTTTGCAAGCTTCTGCGAGCAACCAGGGATAAGTTATCGCAAAAGTTAGCATTTTTAATAAAAATGTGCAGGCTGGAGACCAGCCCCGTGATGTCAGCACAGGGGGTGTGAACAGGTCTCTCCCTTCAGCATAAAATAGTTTGCTGAGGCTGGAGCAGTAATCATTGCCAGGAGGGTATAGATACTATAAGCAACGGGTCATGTTCGATAACGTTCAAATCAAATCGGGGAGCCCCTCCTCTATCTATATTAAATCATTTCAGCGATCTTATAGTAAGTCTCTTCCTTAATCCTTATTATTTTGTGTAACTGCTTATGTGTTGTATGTCTCCTTTGTAAAGTCTTGTATATTTTTTCTAAACACTGCCTCCCATTTGGCTTAAATATAAAATTTAATAGTTCTGTTTTTTTTGCTCTGTAATCGTTCCCTCCCCCGAAGCCATATACGCTACCAGAATGTAGGCGTCCGCCCATGCCTGTATTATATTTAAAATCTGGACGGTGGTGGCAGCGAATAATATTAATAATTGGGCTATTGTGAAGCTGACAGTGACAGTACAGGGGCGTAAACACATATTCCATGTGTTGGAATCCAGAGGTGTGACGCCATACTCACACTGGTCGCTTGCCGATACCTACGTATAGAGTAGTGGGGACCATGTGCTCGCGGATCCCTGACGAAATCCTGACCGAGTGATGGCAATGGCGAGATATTGTGTGGTCTCCCCGGTGTCGTCACTGTGGCGTACCTGATACTCTAGCATCATTCTTTGCAGTCGTTCTTGCATCGTTATTTGCAGTCGTTCTTTGCAGTCATTCTTGCATCGTTCTTTGCAGTCGTTCTTGCATCGTTCTTTGCAGTCGTTCTTTGCAGTCATTCTTGCATCGTTCTTTGCTGTCGTTCTCGCATCGTTCTTTGCAATTGTTCTTGCATCGTTCTTTGCAATTGTTCTTGCATCGTTCTTTGCAGTCATTCTTGCATCGGTCTTTGCAGTCATTCTTGCATCGTTCTTTGAAGTAGTTCTTGCATCGTTCTTTGCAGTAGTTCTTGCATCGTTCTTTGCAGTTGTTCTTGCATTGTTCTTTGCAGTCGTTCTTGCATCGTTCTTTGCAGTCGTTCTTGCATCGTTCTTTGTAATTGTTCTTGCATCATTCTTTGCAGTTGTTATTGTATCATTCTTTGCGGTCTTTCTTCCATTGTTCTCTGCGGTTGCTCTTGCATCATTCTTTGCAGTCATTTTTGTATCGTTCTTTGCGGTCATTGATGCATCGTTCTTTGCAGTAGATTTTGCATTGTTCTTTGTAGTCATTCTTGCATCGTTCTTCTTACTGTGAAGTATAGAGAAAAATACTCTTTGAATAATCCTCCTAGTGATTTCAGTGAGAAATTCAAAATGATTTACAAGACTCTGATCAAGTAATTAGTCTGTGGCAGTCAGACAAAAGCCTTGAGAGCCTCTTCAACCTGCTGGCATCTCCAGCGCCACTTTTGATTAGTAGACCCAACACATCGTCATCATTGTGGTGTGACTCTGAAATGACGTCGTGCCAGGTCTACTAACCAGACAAGACACCGGTAGGTAGGAGGTTTGCAAGGTTCTGGTCCGGCGGCCGTTGACTACCAATACAGCTGCTGAACCATGGTCTTGTGAATAATTTTGTCAACTTAAGTTGTCCACCGTGTATTTTCTTCAAAATGTGTTTAACTTTGTCTAAGAATGAAAAACAAAAATAAACTAACGTATCAATCCCCTGCTTCTCGAATCCCCACCAGATAAAGGGTATACAATATAAAACAATCCCTTTAGAATAAGACATAAGGTAAATTGGAGAACGTTTAACTAAAATACTATTTCTCTGATGAGTCTCCCAGGGCAGTCCCGGGAAATTCTACATATTGAGCTGTGTGCCACTGGAAATTATGCCAGACGCTTGACTTTTCAAACTCTGGCACTGACCCAACATAAGAAAACAAGCCTGAGAAAATGCTGAGAGCCATGAGGGACAGCTCCTCAGGACGGAGGAAGAATCTCATCTTAATATCACCGGTCATCATCATGTCTCATCCATTCCCAGCGTTCGGGACGCCGGGCGCTGTCACCAGACGCGGGTATCATATTGGAAGATTTATGGAGTATTAAAGTGAAGAAATCAATTATAATATAAATAGTAACTGTGTGCAGAAATACATTTGTCTAATAAAATAAGCTAATGTAGCATTTCATTCACTGATAATTCACAGAATGGATTCAGCGCCTGGTGGTAAATTTTTCCAGGGGCCCAAATGCAAAAATTAAAAACTGTTTGAAATACCTAGATTGGCCTTTAAGGAACTAATAATATCACAATAACCCAACCCTTTCATGAGCTCCTTTGGCCCACTGCCTGCAACAATTCTCCCTCCATCCTGAGTGTTAGACATTCTACCAGGCTCCTAGGGGGTTGGCCTTGCAACAGGAAACCCCGCCCCCGAGCACTAGTATTATAATCAGTGCTTGATGGAGGTTTTTTATTCAACTTTTTATGACCTACATGCCGATATAGACGTCTTAAGGGGGCTGATCCTACTGACAGATTCCCTTTAAAGACATTTTTATTTCTCTTGTATTATTATTATTCTTCTTTTCATTGTATTGCTGTTTATTGCTTATGCTGTAAATGCAAGGTATATATTTTGTGTTGCATTTTTGGTATGATCGATTCAACCCTACAAAGGTAAGTGGGTTGGGCGAGATCTTCAGACCTGGGTAGAAGTGGGGTCTGAAACGCGTCAGCCTGAGAAAAATTGCAATTAGTGAGAAAAGGGAATGGTTGACTTCCCTGGAAGCCATCTGTTCTTCCAGTCCTGGGGAGTGGGGGGGTCAGTGGACTGGAGTTTAGAGGGAGTGTGTTAATCCAATGGGCTCTTTCAGATAAAGCCAGGTACTTATAGAGTGTCTATTCTGCAGAGTGTTAAATGATTGCCTCTTTAATGAAAACTCCTGACAAGTTGCCGTGGTCTGTGTGTTGGTGACAATGACCTGGTGTCTGGGTGACGTTAACGTTACACATTAGCACGAGTGGAAATAAAATTTTATGTAAAATAATGTTGCAATTGAGTTCTAGAAGATCTAGACGAACAAATGGGATCAGCAACCATCAAGCTTATTTCCATTGACCTAGGATGTATTGCGCCCACCAAGCTTATTGTGCCTTTTATGTGAAGTGTAACCATCAAGCTCACTGCGCACTTCCAACTTTGGTCTATGTCGCTGTGTGCAACATTGAAGTCTCCAACTCTGTAGCTGTCAATCAACAGCAAGAGGGAGGCGTTGGAGGGATTTTGCTAATGCAAACCAGTGCACTTAGTTGGCGGCTTGTGGCCACATACAAGGCTTATTTGCTCATGCAATTAAATTTTGCTTTCTTTGCAATTATAACTTTGGTAATGACTATTAAAATATGTTTTCATATGTGTTAAAGTCCCAAAATAATTGGTTTAATAAACCAAAAGTATTTCAGGCTCCTTTAATAAGTCTGTCTACGTTGAGCTCCCCCTAGTGGTGGCTGCAGGCCGAAAGGATTTTCTTGTATCACTCTATGGCTATTAAGGCAATTTGGATTTTTGTCTGTATCAGATAAAGGAAGATAAGTTAAGAAGTGAATCAGCAACAGGAAGATTGACTTTGTGGGTGCAATGACGAGTGATTTCCCAGAAAACATGAGGATGACATAATCCCGGGATATTCGCCATGAGATAAGGATCAGACTGATCTCTCGTTTTCAGTAATCTCATGATTTATAAGGGATCAAGACGAGTGTATTAAAGTTGAGAACCATTAGATACGTATAAATCACCCAGCAGAATGTCAGCATCCTAGTATTGGATATTTTTATATATCTGGCTGCATGCCTGAAGCGTAATATTCTCATGTACCCGCCGGTCGTTTCTCAGTCAGGTTAGTCGGGATCTATTTACAGCTGGTGTTGACCTTGGCCATTGTGGTTTTGTAATCCTATACTATGTAAGTTCATGTTGTCCAATTACTCTGATGTCTCAAATGACTTCAAAAATGGAGCAGTCAGCCGGCCGAGGGCAAAATAATCGATAAATGACAAAATGCAAAAACATTCATCTCTGAAGAGTCGCGTGATCTTCCTAATTCCTCCAGGTGCCAGATGTAAGATACTCATCCATCCATATGAAAGAAAACTGTAAGTCGAGTGGTGATGTTGGCTCTTCTCAAGAATCTGTTACCCACAGGCATTGATAAATTGCATTTTGTAGAGCCACTCCATCCTCTTAATAAATCTTACCTATTTTAAAAAGTGGCCAAAAGGCAAAAAAACAAAAAAGGTTGCATCTTTTTTGTGCAAAAATTTTTTTTTTTCCCCTCAAGAAAAATGCCACTAGTCGCTCAATATATCTCCCCCTTTGTATTTGTTCCGTTTTTAATTTTATGTTGCGCTATTTCATTTTTTTTGCTTTAAAAAAAAACTTCCTTTTAGTGAAGGCACAACCTTCCAGTTTTGACTGTATAAGGTGAAGGTGGAACATATGGAACTTAAAGGGGACTTGTCACTTGTTACAAACATGTAATTTTTTTACCTGGTGTAAATGCCGCTGTTCTCCTGAATCCGGCGCTGTTTTTCTTTTGTTCCTGCGCCTCTCCGTACCTGAGATATTGCTCTCTTTTACCTGTATATAAATTTAGTTTTGTTAATGAAGAGGGTGTGGTTTTCAACAATTTTATGTGGGCCTCTTCTTGAGGACCACACCCAGTTGACTCATAAGACTAGATTTACAGGGAAAAAGGGGCCATATCTCAGGAACAGAGAGGCGCAGAAACAAGAGAAAAACATCGCCGGATTCAGGTGAACAGCGGCATTTACACCAGATAAAAAATAAAAATAAAATATAAATGGAAAGTGACGGATGTTATTTTAAAGGGATCTTTGAATTTAAAAAAAAAAAAAAAATCGCTCAGAATGTAGACAGATAATAAAAGAAGTAATACTCCTTTTACTGATCCCGTGCTACTCCCGTTCTGACTCTGTACTTGCTGCTCCATTTGGTGACGTGACCAATACAGCCAATCACTGCTGTGGTGACTCAGAGAAACTACAGGCCTGATCCATCATTTTATTTATTTTTTTTTTAAAGTCACATTTCTTTTTTGTTTTTCATTTGTTGACGTTTTTTGAGCCAAATTCTTCAAAATGTCGACTCGAGAATTTTGTGCAAAATAAAAAATGGCCTCTTTTTGGTCTTTTACCTTTTTTTTTTTGCCTTTACAGAGCAAAAAAAATCTCATGGGTCATTAAAATGTTGCATGCAACTCTAACATTTGCACAAAAATGTAAAAAAAAAAAAAAATCACTCTGGTAGGGAGGAGAGGAGGAACTGCAGTTCATTTGCGCACACAAAAATTTGCGTCTTTTTTTAAAAAGTTGCAATATTGATTTCTGCAAATGTCAGGATGGAAAAAAAGCGTAGGCATAATAGTGAACAGAGAAAAAAAAAAATAGACTAACAGATAGACGGCCATATGGATGGACGGGCATTTTTACATTATACTGTATTGTACCACACAAAGGAAGCGGTTCGGTCTTTCATGGTCCACCCGGTATAATACCGCCAACCGTACAATATGATCCAAAAATGTATTGCACACGTTTATGAGCGCTCAGTGTACGTGTTTCGGTATTGCATTTCCAGTTATGACTGACAGTGACACTCTTCTCCTCGGTAATTTGTACATTGTGTTTCGTGCACATCCTGCTTTTTGCACCGCAATCCCCTGTGTCATCAATCTGCTGTCACCCGGCTATAACTTTATGATTTGTGTCCAGATTGATCTGTAGGCTCCGCGCGCCGCACGTTACCTGCTTCCTGCTTACATCACATGTCACAGTGACACAGAGCAGAAAGGCGCAGGATCTACACCAGCGATCCCGGGGTCACATCACGAGACACCTCATTCTCACAATACATATAATATCCTCTCAATTACGGGTTATGGATCAGGGGTGAAAATGCAAAGAGACCACGACTCCCATTTATGTCTGAGACCTCTGTGAGCGATTATGGCGATGGAGCGCAGAACGCGCCTCATATGTCAGGACGCGATTCCTTACACCACCGTGATGAATTTTACTAACAATCCTGTTTTATTCATCTCTTCCTGGATTGTTTAATCTTGTAGATAATTTCCCATACAAGTCATTAATAATAACATGTCTCCTGCTTCTCACTGTTACTGTCCAGATGTAGTTATACAGTTTTCTGTTTTGTAACACATTGTGACACCTGTACGAGACACTGCGATGTGTAACCTGACATCTTACATTCCTGCAAAAGAAAAGCTATATTCCTGTGAATAGGCAGCAGTATTATAGTAGTTATATTCCTGTGAATAGGCAGCAGTATTATAGTAGTTATATTCCTGTACATAGAAGCAGTATTATAGTAGTTATATTCTTGTACATAGGAGCAGTATTATAGTAGTTATATTCCTGTGAATAGGCAGCAGTATTATAGTAGTTATATTCCTGTGAATAGGCAGCAGTATTATAGTAGTTATATTCCTGTACATAGAAGCAGTATTATAGTAGTTATATTCTTGTACATAGGAGCAGTATTATAGTAGTTATATTCCTGTGAATAGGCAGCAGTATTATAGTAGTTATATTCCTGTACATAGGAGCAGTATTATAGTAGTTATATTCTTGTACATAGGAGCAGTATTATAGTAGTTATATTCCTGTGAATAGGCAGCAGTATTATAGTAGTTATATTCCTGTGAATAGGCAGCAGTATTATAGTAGTTATATTCCTGTACATAGAAGCAGTATTATAGTAGTTATATTCTTGTACATAGGAGCAGTATTATAGTAGTTATATTCCTGTGAATAGGCAGCAGTATTATAGTAGTTATATTCCTGTACATAGAAGCAGTATTATAGTAGTTATATTCTTGTACATAGGAGCAGTATTATAGTAGTTATATTCCTGTGAATAGGCAGCAGTATTATAGTAGTTATATTCCTGTACATAGAAGCAGTATTATAGTAGTTATATTCTTGTACATAGGAGCAGTATTATAGTAGTTATATTCCTGTACATAGAAGCAGTATTATAGTAGTTATATTCTTGTACATAGGAGCAGTATTATAGTAGTTATATTCCTGTACATAGAAGCAGTATTATAGTAGTTATATTCTTGTACATAGGAGCAGTATTATAGTAGTTATATTCCTGTGAATAGGGAGCAGTATTATAGTAGTTATATTCTTGTACATAGGGGACAGTATTATAGTAGTTATATTCTTGTACATAGGGAGCAGTATTATAGTAGTTATATTCCTGTGAATAGGGAGCAGTATTATAGTAGTTATATTCTTGTACATAGGAGCAGTATTATAGAAGTTATATTCTTGTATATAGGAGGCAGTATTATAGTAGTTATATTCTTGTACATAGGGGGCAGTATTATAGTAGTTATATTCCTGTGAATAGGGAGCAGTATTATATTAGTTATATTCTTGTACATAGGAGCAGTATTATAGAAGTTATATTCTTGTATATAGGAGGCAGTATTATAGTAGTTATATTCTTGTACATAGGGGGCAGTATTATAGTAGTTATATTCTTGTACATAGGGGCAGTATTATAGTAGTTATATTCTTGTACATAGGGGGCAGTATTATAGTAGTTATATTCTTGTACATAGGAGCAGTATTATAGTAGTTATATTCTTGTACATAGGGGCAGTATTATAGTAGTTATATTCTTGTACATAGGGGACAGTATTATAGTAGTTATATTCTTGTACATAGGGGCAGTATTATAGTAGTTATATTCTTGTACATAGGAGGCAGTATTATAGTAGTTATATTCTTGTACATATGGGGCAGTATTATAGTAGTTATAATCTTGTACATAGAAGCAGTATTATAGTAGTTATATTCTTGTATATAGGGGGCAGTATTATAGTAGTTATATTCTTGTATATAGGGGCAGTATTATAGTAGTTATATTCTTGTATATAGGGGCAGTATTATAGTAGTTATATTCTTTTACATAAATTACATAATTGTACAGAGAGAATATAATGACACTAATATGTGCAGCACAGTTTATTTCTGTATGTTGTACATTTCTTCCCTCTATATAGCAGTGATGTAATTAGTGGGGTCATTTTGAAGCTAAAAGGTGCTTCTACAATTTATTTGACAATGTAAATACTTAGTGGGATTATATAGATAACGGATTGTTACATATTTATATACGGAGATCAAAGATAACACTTTCTAGGAGAAATCCATCTCCATAAGATCGAGTGTTGTAATGGTAATAGTGAAGTTGCTGAGCGTCCTATATTCGATGTTTATATGAGGAGGGTGAAGGTATCAGACGTTCGGCCATAGATCCACTTTATCTACTCAGAGTCATTAGGATGAGTGGCAGCTGGTTACATTCATGGAGATCCCATTACCACCCAGACTTTATATATATGGCAATTAAAGGATTAGAACAAAGTATTAAAAGAAAATTACTTGGAACAGAAAAAGTATTCCGCAAAGATGCTAAAAATGTAAGGAAGGACATTAGTTTTGTCTTATTTTAAAGCATTATTATAGTTTAGACATTTAAGTTGGGTTTACGTTGTGTATTTGGCGGAGATTTTACAAGCTGATTTCTAAACTAATACCAACAGCATTTCTGCATGTAAAATCCTTACTCATATTCATGCAATTTTAGGTCTGTTTTTGCTGCACAAACACATCAAACATACAACACAGCCATGCAATGCCAGTGGTTTAACTTGCAGATTTAGGGTCCCCATTGAAATCGATAGGTAAAATCCACAATAAAAAGTGTATTTCCGTAGCAGAAATTAACCTGCTGCTTTTAGGCTAGGTTCACTTTTCGTGTATTCGGTGCTGATTTTTTATAAGTAGATTTGCAGGCAGAAGATTTGGAGTGTAATTTAGTATCAGATTTCAATCAATCTTATTAACGTGTTCATAAAAATTTATAAATTGACCTGTGGTGCGGAAGTTAAAATTTGCAGCATGCCAATTATTTTCATGAGTGAAATCTGCTCCACATTGGCAATGAAATCTGCAGCAAAATCCACATTGAACATGCACAAATTTTGCTGCAGAAAAACTGCAGAACGTAACCTAAAGCTTTCTCTCCTTTGGACAATCCCTTTTTTAATAAAAGT
Source organism: Phyllobates terribilis (assembly GCF_046119375.1). NCBI lineage: Eukaryota > Metazoa > Chordata > Amphibia > Anura > Dendrobatidae > Phyllobates > Phyllobates terribilis. The sequence goes on from NW_027362764.1 coordinate 784,015,271, forward strand.
AACCTCCAATAATAAAATAATGACAGTATATCCTGCTACTGGGACCCCACCCAATCTCTGTGTATAATGCATGGATGCGTCAGGCTGTCCAGACTGAAGGTGATCTAGATATCAGGAATGGGGCTTATATGGGGACCCCACGTTAACTCAAAATTTCCTAATAGAGTATTTGGATTTCTAAAACCTTTAGATCAGGGGTGTCCGGCCTTTACAACCGCTTTTTAATTTTTGTGCAGAGAAATGTGCACGCACGCAGTGTTCTGCACTAAATGCTTTTGCAGCGCACATGAGCCTGGATTAAGTCTGACACTGACCAGTGCCACCGTCAGCCGAAGTTAACGCACTGCAACATCCTATCCCGCCATCACAGTTCCGTTCTGTAGCGCTGTATCCTCAGGATATATCCTGAGTTTATATGCAACAGTCTCATGTATCCTATGTGATGTATATACAGCAGTCTCATGTACCCTATGTGATGTATATACAGCAGTCTCATTTATTCAATGTGATGTATATACAGTGGGCTTTGTCTCCTATGTGATATATTTACAGCAGTTTCTGCGTCTCCTGTATAATGTTTATACAGCAGGCAACGTGTCTCCTTTGCGATGCATACAGCAACCTCAGCATCTCCTGTGTGTTGTATATACAGTCTTATGTCTGCTATGTGTGGTATGCACAGCAGTGACGGTGTCTCCTATGTGATGTGTATACAGCAATCGCCTTGTCTCCTATGTGATGTATATTCAGCAGTCGCAGTGTCTCCTGTGGTGTACAGTCTTGCTCATCATTATTGGCACCCATGAAGTTTAAGTACATAATGTGGAATATCTCCTGAAAAAAAATGGATCAAGTGAAACAGTTTTTTGTATAGAGACTCGTGTTAAATACAAAAGAGCAAATGATAAACAATGATTAAAAAAAACAAAACAATGGGAGGGAAAACTAGAAAAACCTAAAGCTTGCTGTGTCACTGGTATTGGCACCCTTTACATTAATTTAGTATGGAAACACATTTTGACTCGCCTGTGGTAAATCACAAAAGAGATTCTGTTAGAACCCGCCTGTTAGTTTTTTTGTATTGTGTTTTGCGGTCACGTGACCATCTGCCTATATATTCCATCTCCGCCCTTCTGGCTTTGCTGGGCTTCAGTGTTGTTTGACTGTCTTGCTAGTGTAGCGCCCCGAGGGCTCGGTTGCTACAGGGGTATTGCACCTCAACCAGAGGTGTGATATTCCACTCCCAGGTAAGGATGGAGTGTGGACCAGGGCTCAGTTAGCTGCAAGCACACACTCACCCCATTTCTGGGGTACAGCTCGACGGTGCTCCCAGATGCGGGCACAACTGACCATGTCCCTGGCTGGAGTCGGGAGGGGGGAGAGAACCCAGTGCTGTAGGAGCAGAAAGGGGACGGTTTCTGGAGCATAGGAAGGAGCTCATTGGGTGCAGGTCACCTGAGCTCAGACACAGAGAAGCAGATAAAAGGTGGGAGCCATCTTAAGTCGCGGAGCAGAGCAGAGTAGCAGTTCAGTCAGAGCGGAAGGTAGAGAGAGCTGGCAGGGAGCCGCGGCTCAGCCTGAGCTCAGCTCCACGAGGCAGGCCTAGAGAGAAGGCCGGGGCCAGAGAGGAGAAGAGAAGAAGGAGAAGAAAGGAAGGAGAAGAGACAGAGGAGTGGAAGGGCTCCAGAAACAAGAAGGCAGAAGGGACCCTAAGAGTGCAGAACGGCCAGCAACCGTTGCAAACCCCATTATATCGGGTGGAAGGGTCAGGCTGTGAAAAGGTACCGGATCCCTAAGTTGGTGGAGGCGAATCTACCCTCAGCCAAGAACCGGAGGTTGTGACCATTTATTGGTGCGACCCCCTGCTAAACCTGCTAGGAAGGCACCATATAGGATAGCGGGAAGTGAAGGCCAACGCTTACCCGACACGGTCCGCGGTAGCCGGACAGAAGTCAGGACACTGGTGGGGCACAAGAGGCCAGAGAAAGGACAGAAGGGAGTCCTGTGCCATACTCCTGAATTGCCTGGGGGTTGACTGAACTCCTCACCTGGTGGACGCAGCGCGGCTCGGGCAGTCCTTGCTGACAGAAGTGACTTGAATAACAACTGCACCATCACCCCCAGCATCCACTTACACTGCCCTGAGGCTACACTCTTCCCGTGGGGAGTTATCCTACCCCTGTGCTGCACACCAACACCAGCCTCAGCGGTTTGCCTCACTGCGGCGGTTATCTCTGACCACAATCCACGGGTGGCGTAGTCGGATATTTAAAGCACTGATTGATAGACTGCCACAACTTGGTCTGACCACCCTGAGATTCGGGATCGGGTTGCCACTACTACCCCCAGCATCGTACAGAAGCCCGGTTCCGGGTACCCCACGGCCCAGGGGGCGAGTCACTAGCCTCGTGCTTCGGTGCCTATCTCTGTCAGTTCGCTTGGTCCTCTGGGACCTCTAGTACTTTTTGTCAGTTTGTCTTTTGTGTTCTACAACAACTTCTGTTTAGGAGGTGTCCCATTTTTGTTCCAGTCTTTAGTTCTTTTAGGGACCCCTCCCTTAACTCTATAGGTCTTCGTTCAGACTAGCCGAGGACGAAGGCGGGTTTGTTCACTAGGAACAGGCAGCCCGCTACATCGTAGGGATTCAGCTTAGTCTTACTGTAGGGACAGCTTTTCACAGGAGGTTTCCGGATAGGCCTGGGCCTGGAGGATCGGGAGGATCCTCATAAAAGAGGGGGTACTGTTAGAACCCTCCTGTTAGTTTTTTGTATTGTGTTTTGCGGTCACGTGACCATCTGCCTATATATTCCAGCTCCGCCCTTCTGGCTTTGCTGGACTTCAGTGTTGTTTGACTGTCTTGCTAGCCTGGTGCTTCGGTACCTATCTCTGTCAGTTCGCTTGGTCCTCTGGGACCTCTAGTACTTTTTGTCAGTTTGTCTTTTGTGTTCTACAACAACTTCTGTTTAGGAGGTGTCCCATTTTTGTTCCAGTCCTTAGTTCTTTTAGGGACCCCTCCCCTTATGCTATAGGTCTTCGTTCAGACTAGCCGAGGACGAAGGCGGGTCTGTTCACTAGGAACAGGCAGCCCGCTACATCGTAGGGATTCAGCTTAGTCTTACTGTAGGGACAGCTTTCCCCTATCTTTCCTTAGTTCTTGTTGCAGATCATAACAGATTCACCTGTAATTAATTGTCGGTGCCCATGTGACATGAATTAGCCAATGAATGATGACTTCAGTGTTTTAAAAAGCCACATGGTAGGCCCTGTTCCTTTGTCACAATGGTGAAGACAAAGAACCTGTCTGAGGACAACATAACTGCTATTATTAGCAAACACAAGACTTTCAAAGGATATAAGGCCATCTCCAAAGACCTTGGTATCCCAGTTTCAACAGTGCGCAATGTTATTAAGAAGTTTGCCAAGCATGAAACCATAAAAAACCTCCCAGAATGTGGGGGAAAGAGGAAAATTGACAAGAGATGTCTTCAAAGGTTTGTGCGATGGGTGGAAAAAACACCACGTCAAACATCCAAAAACCTGAAGGCCGTCCTGGAGCAGTCTGGGGTCATGGTTTCAACAAGTACCATACGCCGCACACTACACGAAGCAGAGCTTTATGGGCGAAGGCCAAGGAAGAAACCATTGCTGAAGAAAATACATAAAATGGAACGACTGATCTTTGCCAAAGAGTACCTTGATAAATCACAATCCTTCTGGGAAAATACTCTGTGGATAGATGAAACAAAATTAGAGCTTTTTTGGAAATGCAAAGCAACAGTTTGTTTACAGACGAAGCTTATAAGGAAAAGAACACTTTACCAACAATTAAGCATGTTGGATGATCCATAATGCTGTGGGGTTGCTTTGCTGCATCTGATACTACAAAGAAAAAACCTGGGAGTCTGAACTGAAACGTTCCAGGTTTTTTCTTTGTAGTCTAATGTGCATTAGTGCATATAAGGGTGTGGCCGCCCTTTTTCTGAGCTGGAAGGTTCATTCTGCCTCTCAGGTCCATGCTTCTACTAAGGGTTCAGTCTCTTTGCTCTTATCCATATGTATTTCACTTGACAAACGGTAAGGTTTTAATATTAGAGTTAGGACTGTCCCATAAGGGTTGCCGTGATATGGTGGGATGGCTTTTACATTATTTTGATCAAAATTTATGTTAACTAAATACCCTTTATTATTTATCATTATTTTTATGCACTTTGCGATTTATTCATTTACTTTTGGGTATTTGTGTATTGTGCTTTTTTCTTTTGTTTTTTTTCTGTCTAATGGCCATATGTGAACATGCATTTACATTTTGCGTGCACACCAATTTACGTTTCAGTTCAGACTCCCAGGTTTTTTCTTTGTAATTAATACAGCAGTCAGTGTATCTTATGTGATGTATATACAGCAGTCCCAGTGTATGTGATGTATATCCAGCAGTGTCAGCATCTCCTGTGATGTATATACAGCAATCTCAGTGTCTCCTGTGTGATGTGTATACACCAAACTCTGTGTCTTCTATGTAATGGACTCAGTATTAGGAACGTAACACTCACTCACAGGTAATGGACTGATGAGGCCACAGCTGCTTCCACTATTAGGCCGGTTTGTGAGGTACTCACAGTGAGCCTATGACATATGCACCTCTGAGTCCAACGCATGGAATATATGTATTTACCCCCGTACGGTATTGCCAACTTCACAATAACAAAAGAACTACTAGCTTCCACCACCAATCATTTATACAGGCTGATTGGACACCCTTTACAGGTAGTGTATAGCTTCAGGGGTGCGGTTTACAGAGCAAGGGGAACAGAGCTATTCAATTTTATATATTTAATCCAGAAAGATAGGCAGTGTTTATAAAAAAATATACAAGATGATACAAAATGGGAACAAAACAATACAATTACATAAAATAAAAAGGAATAATGAAAGAAAATTACTAAACCTGTGTCACAGAAATGGCTCAGAGCTTAGAGGAGGGAGGCGCCCCTTAGGAAAACGAACAGAACTACAGCAAGCTGTACCTTCCAGAACTGACAAATGACCTAATCCCAACTACTGCTTTCTATTAGCTCAAAGCTACGCCTACCCACCTTCTCTTGATGAGCTGAAGTGGGAGCTGATTGTGGGATGTGCCGGGTCTGTTAGAATTTTATGAAGCCCCCAACTTACAGGATATCTTTGCCCCCGGAGGTTCATATTTCTTATTGTGATTTTACCTTTATATAGGGATCAAACATGGTCTTGTTCGCACCATCTATCGGCCCGTTATTAAGTTGGAGGGGTTAGAATGGCTTTACAGTGATGTGATTGAATGCGTCATGTTTGTCCCTTCGCCACAAAGCTGAATATACATCTCCCGTAAATATCGGATCAATGTAAACCCCAATATTCATATCTGACCACTGGCACCGGCCAGGCTGCAAGAAATCCTTAGATCTAAGGAAGCTCTATCCTGAGGGGAAGCCTACTTCTCCTCCTATGCGTAAACAAATCTCAGCCTCATTGTCTGTTTTCCAAAGAATCTCCTGTTTAATTACCTGAACACTGCAGGGGACCATTCCTTCAGTGGAGCTGGAGGTGTCAGTTCTCTTTCTCATTTCCCTTGTTTTAATTAGTCCCTCTGTTCCTCGTTCTAATTAATCCCAGATGTTCAATGTGAAGAGGGATACATCCCCTCTCTGGAGATATCTTATGGTTTTTAAAATTTTTCTCTATGACATATACACCAGTCCCAGTTTATCCTATGTGGTTTATATACACCAGGCCCAGTGTATCCTATGTGATGTACATACAGCAGTCTCAGTGTCTCCTATGTGATGTAAATTCACCAATCTCAGTGTCTCATATGTGATCAAGTCAAAAACCGCTATGTGAACACAGCTTGTGGTGACAGCTCCTATGTAATGACGATTGGCAGTGCATTTACTCTTTTTATATTTCTGTATCAATTGGTTCCAGCTCCTGACAAGTGGTTGATTAATTGAAGGCGATGCAATCACACAGACACATTGCCCTTCTCTTTCCAAAAAGTTCAAGTGTTCAATTAATTTCCCCATCAGACGGCAGTAATTCCTCTCCCCGGGGAAAAAAGGGTCAAAGGGAAATCGCTAGGAGATATTTTCTTTTTTTGGCCAAAAGAACGTAAAGTATTTGTGATGTAAGTAGTGAGAGACTGAGGAAACTGCAGATGAAACTGCTACAACTTATGTATATTCCGCTATGTAATTATATATGTATATGCTATATACTACTATGTATATCATATATGTACAGCCGGTATATCCTGCGCATCTTAAATATATACAGCAGATATAACCTGGGTATATTATGCATATAATTACATATATAGAGCTGGTATAACCTGGGTATATTCCGCATATAATTACATATATAGAGCTGGTATAACCTGGGTATATTCCGCATATAAGTATATATGTACAGCTGGTATAAACTGAGTATCTTTTGTATATAATTATACATGTACAGCTGGTATAACCTGGGCATCTCCTGCATATAATTATATATGTACAGCTGGTATAACCTGGGCATCTTCTGCATATAATTATATGTGTACAGCTGGTATAACCTGGGTATTGTCTGTATATAATTATATATGTACATCTGGTATAACCTGAGCATCTCCTGTATATAATTATATATGTACAGCTGGTATAACCTGGGCATCTCCTGTATATAATTATATATGTATAGCTGGTATAACCTGGGCATCGTCTGCATATAATTATATGTGTACAGCTGGTATAACCTGGGTATTGTCTGTATATAATTATATATGTACATCTGGTATAACCTGAGCATCTCCTGTATATAATTATATATGTACAGCTGGTATAACCTGGGCATCTCCTGTATATAGTTATATATGTACAGCTGGTATAACCTCAGTATCTTTTGTATATAATTATACATGAACAGCTGGTATAACCTGGGTATCTCCTGTATATAATTATATATGTACAGCTGGTATAACCTGGGCATCTTCTGCATATAATTATATGTGTACATCTGGTATAACCTTAGCATCTCCTGTATATAATTATATATGTACAGCTGGTATAACCTGGGCATCTCCTGTATATAATTATATATGTACAGCTGGTATAAACTGAGTATCTTTTGTATATAATTATACATGTACAGCTGGTATAACCTGGGCATCTCCTGCATATAATTATATATGTACAGCTGGTATAACCTGGGCATCTTCTGCATATAATTATATGTGTACAGCTGGTATAACCTGGGCATCTTCTGCATATAATTATATGTGTACAGCTGGTATAACCTGGGTATTGTCTGTATATAATTATATATGTACATCTGGTATAACCTGAGCATCTCCTGTATATAATTATATATGTACAGCTGGTATAACCTGGGCATCTCCTGTATATAATTATATATGTATAGCTGGTATAACCTGGGCATCTTCTGCATATAATTATATGTGTACAGCTGGTATAACCTGGGTATTGTCTGTATATAATTATATATGTACATCTGGTATAACCTGAGCATCTCCTGTATATAATTATATATGTACAGCTGGTATAACCTGGGCATCTCCTGTATATAATTATATATGTACATCTGGTATAACCTGGGCATCTTCTGTATATAGTTATATATGTACAGTTGGTATAACCTCAGTATCTTTTGTATATAATTATACATGTACAGCTGGTATAACCTGGGCATCTCCTGTATATAATTATATATGTACAACTGGTATAACCTGGGCATCTTCTGCATATAATTATATGTGTACATCTGGTATAACCTGAGCATCTCCTGTATATAATTATATATGTACAGCTGGTATAACCTGGGCATCTCCTGTATATAATTATATATGTACAGCTGGTATAAACTGAGTATCTTTTGTATATAATTATACATGTACAGCTGGCATAACCTGGGCATCTCCTGCATGTAATTATATATGTACAGCTGGTATAACCTGGGCATCTTCTGCATATAATTATATGTGTACAGCTGGTATAACCTGGGCATCTTCTGCATATAATTATATGTGTACAGCTGGTATAACCTGGGTATTGTCTGTATATAATTATATATGTACATCTGGTATAACCTGAGCATCTCCTGTATATAATTATATATGTACAGCTGGTATAACCTGGGCATCTCCTGTATATAATTATATATGTATAGCTGGTATAACCTGGGCATCTTCTGCATATAATTATATGTGTACAGCTGGTATAACCTGGGTATTGTCTGTATATAATTATATATGTACATCTGGGATAACCTGAGCATCTCCTGTATATAATTATATATGTACAGCTGGTATAACCTGGGCATCTCCTGTATATAATTATATATGTACATCTGGTATAACCTGGGCATCTCCTGTATATAGTTATATGTGTACAGCTGGTATAACCTGAGTATCTTTTATATATAATTATACATGTACAGCTGGTATAACCTGGGCATCTCCTGTATATAATTATATATGTACAGCTGGTAGAACCTGGGCATCTTCTGCATATAATTATATGTGTACATCTGGTATAACCTGAGCATCTCCTGTATATAATTATATATGTACAGCTGGTATAACCTGAGTATCTTTTGTATATAATTATACATGTACAGCTGGTATAACCTGAGTATCTTTTGTATATAATTATATATATATACAATTACAGCTGGTATAACCTGGGCATCTCCTGTATATTATTATATATGTACAGCTGGTATAACTTGGGTATCTCCTGTATATAATTATATATATACAGCTGGTATAACCTGGTCATCTCCTGTATATAATTATATATGTACAGCTGGTATAACCTGAGTATCTTTTGTATATAATTATACATGTACAGCTGGTATAACCTGAGTATCTTTTGAATATAATTATACATGTACAGCTGGTATAACCTGAGTATCTTTTGTATATACTTATACATGTACAGCTGGTATAACCTGGGCATCTCCTGTATATTATTATATATGTACAGCTGGTATAACCTGGGTATCTCCTGTATATAATTATATATGTACAGCTGGTATAACCTGGGCATCTCCTGTATTTAATTATATATGTACAGCTGGTATAACCTGGATATCTCCTGTATATAATTATATATGTACAGCTGGTATAACCTGGGCATCACCTGTATATTATTATATATGTACAGCTGGTATAACCTGGTCATCTCCTGTATTTAATTATATATGTACAGCTGGTATAACCTGGATATCTCCTGTATATAATTATATATGTACAGCTAGTATAACATGGGCATCTCCTGTATATTATTATCTATGTACAGCTGGTATAACCTGGGTATCTTCTGTATATAATTATATATGTACAGCTGGTATAACCTGGGAATCTCCTGTATATAATTATATATGTACAGCTGGTATAACCTGGTCATCTCCTGTATTTAATTATATATGTACAGCTGGTATAACCTGGATATCTCCTGTATATAATTATATATGTACAGCTGGTATAACCTGGGCATCTCCTGTATATAATTATATATGTACAGCTGGTATAACCTGGTCATCTCCTGTATTTAATTATATATGTACAGCTGGTATAACCTGGGCATCTTCTGTATATGGTATATGATTATATGATATATATATACAGTATATATACACTATTGCTATTTATTTATTTATTTACCGCCGGGTATTTGCTCATTTTGTTTTTCTCTTAAGTTTTGCCTGTTTAGTGGCTAGTGTGAACATGCGCCTACACGCTGCGTGCACACCAACTTATGTTCCAGTTTGTTTCTTTAGGTTTTTGTTTCAGGTTTTTGCACTTTGTGCAAATAATGGTGTGGCCTCTCTTTTCCTTGAGCTGGACATTACATCACAGATATATCTAGGTTTTCTGGCACCCGGGGCAAGAATTCAGTTTGGCGCCCCCCCCAAGCACATAGGGGATTTGCACACTTAGTCACGTGCCCTCAAGCTGCTCTCCCTTAGGCTGTGTGCCCACTATGCATTTTTTAAATGTTTCCGCAGTGGCAATTCCGCTGCAGAAACGCTTAAAAAACGCTTGGTAGAAGGCCTGCCATGTTCCCCAATGATAATCCGTATGTACTGTGCACATGCTGCGGATTATCATTGTGGAAAAGAACGCAGCACTACCAATTATTTTGCGGAATCACAGCGTTTTCGCCGCCATTGACTTGCATTGGAACGCATGACATCTGCATGACTGGATCAGTAGATGCGGAATCCATGCGTTTCAATGTGCGGATGGTACCCGGGTCTGGAGGACAGGAGACTCTCCTCCAGACCTGGGTAACATAGTATCTGTAAAAAAAAGAATGAAATGAAAAATATACATTATACTTACCTTCTGATGGGCCCCGATGTCCTTTTCCGATCCGTCCTGGCTTGCCGGCAGCTCGCGATGGTCTAAAAAGGACCTGCCGACGTCAGTGGTCGCATGACCTGTCACATGACTAAAGGACATCGGGGACCATCAGAAGGTAAGTATGATATTTATTTTTTTATTTTTTACCATTCTTTGGATTTATATAGTGTGACCAAGTTATTAAGCACTTTTCCAAGTGATGCTAAAATCGCTTGGAAAAGCGCTTGATAACCCGCATGCGGAAATGCATGTGAAGAACGCTTCATTTCCGCATGTCCCTGGCAGAAAAACGCATGTACAATCCGCATGTACAATCTGCATGTACAATCCACATGCACAATCTGCATGTACAATCCGCATGCACAATCCGCATGTACAATCCGCATGTACAATCCGCATGCACAATCTGCATGTACAATCCGCATGCACAATCCGCATGTACAATCCGCATGTACAATCCGCATGCGTTTTTTTCTGCCAGGGAGATGCAGAAACGCTCAGGAAAAAATCTTGAGCATTTCTGCATCGTGGGCACATAGCCTAATTCTCTCAATGTTCAGTGAAAAACAGAGAAGCAGGAAGAGAAGCTCGTTGTCAGGTGACCGTAAGATTGAAAATCTTATCATATGTGAAGTGGCCGTGTGATGACTGCTGGAACCTGCAAGCAGAGCTGGATCCTGACAGTGAGGATATTACACGCTGTTAGGATTGGCTACAGGGCTTCATTTTATAATTAAAGGGCTCGTCCAGGTTTGAGATGAAAGTCTCCAGTCACTCTAGGTGACTGAGGGATTCTGAATTCTCACAACGCATGCACTGCACACTTTTAGGATTCTCCCTTGCACAAGTATGCAATCTGTATACATCTGGCCACATTCTGACTAGACTTGTCCAGCCTCGCTCAATTCAGACATGTCTAGTCGGCATGTGACCGCATGTATGCAAATCGCTGGCACCAGAGAATCCTGACAGCGTGCAGTGCGCACTGTGAGAAGTCAGAAGTCTACAGTCACATAGAATGACTGCAGACTCATCACAAACCTGGACAACCCCTTTAATGCTCCTAACATAAATAAAAATATGAAAATTAGTATCACAAAAAAAATTTACATCCAGGTATCTTATAGATGATGTTGTCTCTGGAGTTGTTCTCTTTCTTTTCTTCATCTAGTCCAGACGCCATGATGACTTTTCTCATCCACAGCTCGTCTCTACAGCCTTCCATTTTCTCGGGTCTTCTGCAGCACATCTCGACACAATGCCCTTAAAGATACAGTGTCAGTATAATGCTCCTGAATAAAAATATTTGCCCTATGCTGAGCCCCTGAATAAATAATTGCCCCTCATTATATTCCCTGCAGAAAATATGACCCCCGCACGGTCCTTCTTATGGTACATGCCCTCCTCACTGCCCTCTCCTTACCATAATGGGCCCCCTTTTCACACTATCCTCTCACACTGGATCCCCCAATAGGGCCCAGTCTAAACTGTGCCCCCTCATCACACTTCCCCTCCTTGGTATACTGTCCCCTCCTGGCTGTGCCCTTACACTGGCCCCCATTCTGCTTACCCCACACATTACTCAGTCTCTATTCTATGCTCACTCACACTTTTCTCTCCTCATACTGTCTCCTCACACTATTCCCCTCAATAGTTTCCATACTGCCTCCTCACACATTCCCCCGACTCCCCATACTGTGTCCGCACTCATCCCATCACCCTCACTCCCCATACTGCGTCAGCATACATTTTCCCCTCGCTCCTCATACTGTGTCGGCACCCATACCCACACTCACCATACTGTGTCTGCACCCATCACCCCATACACGCCCCCATCTCACCCCTTGCTCCTCATATTGTGTCTTCAAATTTCTCCCGCTCCCCATATTGTGTCTGCACCAGTCCCTTCTTTGCTCCCCAAACTTGTGTCCTCAAATCATCCCCGTTACACTGAATCTCCCCCACCACAATAAATACCCCCCTACACACGCAGTAAATACCCCCCCAACTAGTAAATACTCCCCCTGCAGTAAATACACCCCCCTTCAGTAATTATATACCCTCTGCAGTAATTATACCCCCACTGCAGTAAGTACACCCCCCTGCAGTAATTATATCCCCCTGCAGTAATTATACCTCCCTGCAGTAAATACACCCCCCTGCAGTAAATACACCCCCTGTAGTAAATACCCCCCCTGCAGTAATTATATCCCCCAACAGTAAATACATCCCCCTGCAGTAAATACACCCCCCTGCAGTAATTATACCCACCTGCAGTAAATACACCCCCCTGCAGTAATTATATCCCCCCTGAGGTAATTATACCCCCCCTGCAGTAAATACGCCCCCTGCAGTAAATACACCCCCCTGCAGTAATTATACTAGTAGTGGGGTCCCCGCCTGGGGTACTGCTGATTTTTACCGGACCCAGCCGGGCCATACGGTATGTCCTTCGGGGGTGTGTCCTCGATGACGCGGTACACTTGCAGGGCGTACCACCCGCGCTCCCCGTGGTGACGTGTATAGGTGACCCTGTCACCGGGGTATAGATTCCGGTCGGGATGGCCCTGTTCCAGCTCGGGCTCCACATCCCGCCGGTTTGCGAAAATGTCGCGGGCAAAGTTAGGATCTCTGATAAAGCCCCACCCAGCCTTCAGGTCAAACTTTACCACGAGTCCTTCCTCGCGGGGGCTGGGGTGGGCAGACTCCGCCTGATGAACCTGAGCCTTTGCGGCCTTGTTCCGGGCCTCCAGACGCTCACATCGCACCTGCCGTGCGTGCCGCTCCTTCTCAAGCTGCTGGACCTCCCGCCTGCAGAATTCCTTCCTCTGCAGGGCTTCGGCCTGGGTCTCCCGCGGGAACCCCATCAGGTCCCCCCCCCCGGTTGTCCCAGCAAAATTCCACTCCGCTGGAGTAGACAACCGGGGGCGCTGGTGTCGGAAGTAGCAGGCACGGCTGCTGGTCCTCGAACCGGGCGGACCAGTCGAAGGCCGGCGCGCCGTACACCCACCGGGTGCCGGAGGGGGAGGCTCTGGGATGGCGTCAAGTAGAGGGCCCCTGGCTTCGGCGCCTGGGAGTGGAAGCTCCTGGAGGGCAATAAGTGGAAGGTCCTCAGGGTCAGCGCCTGGGGGTGGAGGTTCCGGGCAAAGCAGCTGCTCCAGAGATGGCATGGCGGAATACGGGGAGTGTTGGTGAAGGAGGCCCAGGAGTAGGTCGGCGCTTGCAGCGCCCGGGACTGGGGAACTCTTCCTACCTGCTCCTGTGCTGTATCTGGCCTCCTGGTGCTCCTCTGGCTCCGCCGGGGCTGGGGTGCTGCTGCAGGCATCCGGTGCTGCTCTCCGCCGTGCTGCCAAATTCTCTAGCAGCTCGCTCCTCCATTTAATGACCGCTGCTTGCTGGGCCCGTTCCACTTGTTGGCTCAGCTCCAAGACTTCACTCTGGAGGAACTCCGTGTCCTCCGGGGACAATTTTCCGGCTTCTCCCTCCTGGGTGAGGGGAGTCGCTTGCCACTGCAGCAGGCCAGAGGCGGAGGTTTGGTCCTGGCGTCCGTCCATGCTGGCTGCCGGGTGCTGTCTGTCTAGACTGGTTAAGACCACACCCTGTCTCCATTCCTTCTCTCCTCCTCCTCTCCTCTTTCGGGGGCGGTCCCATGGCAATCTGCTGTCGGTCACTCCTTGCGACGTCCTCCTTGCCTTGACAGACACATCTATGCGGACAGTTACTGTTGCAAGAGGCAGGGTGTGCTTTTGGTGCCATTCTGGGACCCGGCCCACGATGGGAGGTACCATATTGTTGTCTTTGATCACGCACAAAATGGCGCCCGTTCTTCTGGGTCGGGCGCCACATTCAGTATCATAACACAGTTCTTTAGGCACACTTTACCCGCCGATAACGGGTTGGTCACGTATCCAGAGGTGACGTGCCCCCAGGGCCGTGGGGTACTCGGCAGCCGGGCCTCGGTGTATGCCGGTGGGGGTTATCACGGTGGCTGGTCCAGTCCGTGACCCAGGGCGGTCAGTAAAAAGGGGAATTTATAGGGGATTTGGAAAGTTTGTGACGCCACCTGTGGAATGCGGCAAAAGGGTGCCGTCACTGCGGAGCAGTCCTCTGGAGCTGGTGTTACGGCAGCAGGGGTGGTGTGGCTCTCCACAGGTAGAGCTAGCTCCAGGGCAGTGTAAGGCGGTGTAGGTTGCGCTGGGTGTTGTAGTGTGATGCCTCTACTCGTAAAGCCCGTGTTTTACCCTGGGTGTTGGGGGACTCGGTGTCGGGCCCCGTGATGGAGAGGTGGGATGCAGCCGTGGCCCAGGCCCGACCCATGCTCAGGGCCGTCACATTAGAAAGAGATGGTATGGGCTTGTCCGGGTTGAGAGGCTGATTAACGACTACGTCACCTGTGTAGCCTGGTGAAGGGTCACCAGCGCCGCTACAGTCCGCTGAGTCCTGGTGGTACTGCAGCCAAAGTTCTTACTACTCCCCACAGGCGGAGCAAGGCCTCAGGGCAGAGGGACAGGAGGATGGGGGGGAGTAGTAGTAGAGGAAGAACGGAGGCCGCGTCGTGCGGTGTGGCGCAGGAATAACAGTCCGGAGGCCATAGGGGTGAACTTCCAAGGCTTTACTCACATAGCTGGCAAAGGAAGGCGACTCCCTGCTCCCCGCGGAGTTCTGCGGTCACCAGGGACGGGGGTCTGACAACCTCCGGGTAAGTCCAGCATTCAGTCGGGACCCTACACCAGAGTGTTCCAGAACTACAGACTGAATCCTTTCCTGTCCGTGTGTGTGCGCAAATAGGCCGGGTCTCCCTCTGAGCTCCTCTCAGAACAAGGGTACGGGTGGCAGCTCCGCTCCGTCCGTTACCCGGTGGGATCCTCTGGGCCTAACCGGGCTTTCCCGTCCAGGATGTAGAGTAAGAAGGTCGAGTGTCGGGGGCCGGTACCCCTCTTGCAGCCGGAGTCCCTCTGAATATATCAGGTTCGCGAGGACAGGTGGCGTACACCGCTCCGTCTGCATCCTGCCTGGAATCCATTTGCTACGGAGCCACGCTCTTCTTGATCATGGTCCTTGGCCGGGTTGAGACATTCCTTGTCTACAACCTACCTCTCGTCCCAAGACTAGGGTACGAGGGCTGTGTCCCTTGCCGGCGCAGGCCCACACAGGATCTGCGCTCCCGGAGGGAGGTCACATTACACACAGTAGTCTGACAGCACAGTACGACCAAAGACCAAAAGAACTTGACTAACAAGGACGAAGGACGAAGGGCCAAGATCAAAGATGGCTTTGAATTAAATATGAAATCTAAAGTGTAACTAACTTGTAAGTCCTCCACCCTCACCCACTAACTGGTTCCTACCACTTTGTGTTCCCCAGTCTCCCTGTAACCAGGGGAGCAGCACCTAGTGCACACTAGCTCCCTCTGGTGGAGAAGTGTAGTGTTGGATGCAAAAGGTTGGGTCACGACTATCACACTGGCCTTACCTCAGAGGAGGAACACCACACTCCATTGAAGAAGTGCAGAATCCCTGTGGCCGTCGAACCCTCAGGGGCGCCACAGTAGTGCCGGGAGGGAGAGATGGCACAGATGAAAGAAGGGACGGAGGCAGTACGGTGCAGTCATCCGAGTCTTTACTCACAGTTCTCATGACAGTTCCACTGGTGCACTGTACAGGTGTCAGCCTCCCACGTCGCGCTGCGTTCACCAGGCCGGGGTTCAGCACTTCCTCAGGCAGATCAGGAGTACCTGGCAGAACCCCACTTTCTTGTGTTCCTAGCTAGACCGTCTTCACGCTGGGTCTTTCTCCCTCCTGCCCTGCGCTTCCCACTCTCAATCCTTCTCGGGTGCTCTGAAGTCCCTCCTGTCTCGTCGGAGTTCCCGGACCTGCTTGACCCTCACGGGGATTAGAATGAGGCTTCAGCAACTGACTATATAAGCCAGAAGCCTCCGGTTTTCCCAGCTGAGACGTAGAGTAGCACGGCTGGACCAGGGGCCGGTCCCCTTCTTGCGGCCTACGATCACTCTGTCTTCTGACAGATGCGGGGCGTACAGGTGCACTCGCGGTACCCCCTAGGATCCCTTCTTAGAACGGAGCCTACTCCTCTGCTCCCCACCTGGGCCTCTAGGACTGGGACCTACTTGTGGAGCAGAGCTCCTAAGGATACTCTGCTCCCTGACTGTTCTCCACTGACTCACCTACTAACCCGCCACCCTAAGATGGCTTCCCTTTATATACCTCCTTCTATAGTGCTCCCTCAAACTTCTTCCTCCACCCGCAACCACTACTAGTTCCCCCTACCTCTGGGGTCCCCCCACTCCAGCCAGGGACAGGGCTCAGCAGCTGCGCACATGCATGTTGCCCTTCCAGCCGACCTGGAGCAGTGTAGTGTTGAATGTGAATGTTGGGGTTCCGGGCAGCACTCCCTCCTTATCTGAGAGAAGGAGACACCACACCTCTGGGTGAGGTGCAGTACCTCTGTGGCGACTGAACCCTCAGGGGCGCCACAATTACACCCCACCTGCAGTAATTATATCCCCCTGCAGTAAAAACACCCCCTTCAGTAATTATACCGCCCTGCAGTAAATACACCCCTCTGCAGTATATGTACAGCTGGTATAACCTGGGCATCTCCTGTATATAATTATATATGTACAGCTGGTATAACCTGGGCATCTCCTGTATATAAGTATATATGTATAGGTGGTATAACCTGGTTATCTCCTGTATATAAGTATATATGTATAGGTGGTATAAAATGGGTATCTCCTGTATATAAGTATATATGTATGTGGCGCCCCTGCGGGTTCAGTCGCCACAGAGGTACTGCATCTCACCCAGAGGTGTGGTACCCCACTCTCAGGTAAGGATGGAGTACTACCCGGGACCCACACACTTGCATCCATTACACTCCACTTCAGAGGGAAGGGCGAGATTGCTCCTAAGGGAGAGCACAGTCCCTGGTCCCTGGCTGGAGGGTGGAACCATGTAGTGGATGTGGGTGGAGGAAGAAGTACATGGGAGCACTTCAGTAGGAGTATATAAAAAGGGGAACCATCTTGGGAGAGAGAGTCCAGTCAGAGAAGACAGCCTGAGGAGAAGGAGTAGGAGCAGGAGCTCTACAGGAGCTCTGCTCAGAGGAGCGGGCCTAGTGAGAGGCCCAGGAGGACTGGCAGGACGAGGAGGGGAGCAGAGGAAGGCTCCAGAAGTGAGGGGATCCCAGGGGCACGGGAAGTTCAGGAAGCCACCTTTGCGCCCGAATCTACAGGAACGTGGAGGGATCAGTCCGCAAAGGGCACCGGCCCCTAACTAGTGGAAAACTACAAGGCTCAGCTAGAAACCGGAGGCTTCTGTACTTTCAGGGTGCAGTTGCTCACAACCGCAACTACATCGCTAAAAAGGTAGCCACATAGGATTCAGGGGACTGCAGCTTGCCCGCCAAAATCCGAGGTTACCGGCTTGGGACACTGGTTGTGAGGTGCAGAGCAGGAGGGTGAGAGCCAGCGCAGGAAGACGACCGAGGAAGGCACACAGAATGGGGTCCCGTTATGTACTCCTGAAACACCTGGGAGTTTGCTGAACCCCTGCCTTGGTAAACACTGGACGGCGTGGGAAGTTACCCTGGTACTGGGAACCTGGAGTTCAACAACTGTGAGTAAACCTTGAAGACTGCACCCCACTGTGTCCTAGAATTATTATCTGCACCATCCCATGCACTACACTTCACAGCAACATCTACCTCATCAATCATCACTGCACTGCCCTGGAGCTTAGCTCTGCCTGTGGAGAGCTGAACCAACTCTGCTGTGTCACCATCAGCTCCAGAGGATCTGCACCTCAGCGGCGGCTCCATATAGCCGCATACCACAGGTGGCGTCACGAACATTATGTATAAAAACTTTATTCCCCTTTTACTTTTCCCCTTTTAATGACCACCCTGGGTCACGGACCGGGTCACTGCCACTGTGACATCCCCCAGCATCGACCGGCCTGGCTACCGAGTACCCCACGGCCCAGGGGGCGCCTCATGTACAGCTGGTATAACCTGGTTATCTCATGTATATAATTATATATGTACAGCTGGTATAACCTGGATATCTCCTGTATATAATTTTATATGTACAGCTGGTATAACCTGGGCATCTTCCATCCCCAGGAATAATCCCCAGGAATAACCTGTAAGAAGATGCATCAGATAAAGAGATACTTTCTGTTCTGTACAAGGAGTTTTTCGTTGTAGACTCCATCATTTTTCCCTCCAGGACAATTGCCATTTTGTAATAAGAGCAGAAAACTCCTTTTTCTGTACTCTCGATGTCGAGCTTGATACATGACAGAGGATAAGAGGTGACTCGTTCGCTGACTATGATAACAAAACCCGGATTTGTAGAATTTAGGCTTGCCAGCTGCAGTCAGTCATCTGTAAGCAACGGAGAGAAAAAAATAGACATTTTCATCTAGAGGCCAAAAGGCATCTTGTTTCTGAAGCGTCCTCCAGCGTTCTGTAAAAAGAAACATTTATTGGCAGGACGGTTTGTTGAAAGTCTATGGAAAGGCCATTGCCTCCATTATTCCCAGCCTCTCATATGATGACATCCCGGATTATTCCACTTCTCCATGTATGGTCACAGACCCAGGAGCCAAGGACGAGATAAAAGATCTTCCATTCACACTGGGGTGATTATGGAGATTTTAGGAGCTTCTTGTGTTGATTTCGTGAAGTCGAGATGCATAAAGCCCATAAGGTGGGAGCTCGTTCATTAAAGGTTTCCAAAAATAGAGAAAAAATTGCAAAGGAAATGTCATCAAACGATGCCACTTTTTGAGCTTAAAAAGCACCATAGTGTTGGCCAACATCTTTCTGGATACGAGAGTGTACCTTAGCTCGTAAAATTACACGGTTGACTCTGTAAGATGAAAGACTATTACTGGACATCTCTTCTTAGAAGTTATCTCCCATCATCTGATCATTACAGGTCTGACTCCTGTAAACCCTCATCAATCAGCTGATGTGGTCGGGTCAAGCTCTGTGTAGCCTCTCGTTTCTACTGCTCCATTAAATGGTGTCCGTTCATTACATGGTCAAGTTTACTCTGCCAAAGTAGAAGTTGCTCTTTTTCCATCAGCTATTTGTTTTGGCTCTTAGATGGCACCATCTTCTATATAATCTAGAAATACGAGTAGGCAAGATGGAAATTGGGTTCTTCACCCTTTCGTAAGATTATGTCCATACTGGTACAATTGAATTCCGCCATTGACTGCAGTGGTACTTTTTGGGTTTGTCAAATTTCTATTGTGTCTGATAATCTGCCTTGAAATGCCTCTCATTGAGGCGTTTTTGAAACCATTAGGTTTTATTTTGATCCAGTAAGTTAATCCTTCATGACTTGAGATAAGTGTCAGCCTTGATCCAGTTGACTAAAATATAGACATCAGTGTGTGACAATGTTTCCAAGCCTCCCTACCATTTTTCACCCATCTGCCCCATAGTAAACTTGAGGTGAAGTTTTGAGGAACTAGCAAAGTTCATTGGCGTATCTACCATGGCAGCAGTTATAGTAGTTGCTATGAGGACTGTGATCTCAGGGGGACGCACAGGACCACTGGGGGACATGCCCAAGATTTTTTTTGCGTGTTGCCCCAGTGAGCAATGTCTTCAAGATACTGATATAGCAAAGAACATGGGCAGAGAACCATCGATTCCCTTCCCCAATTTTTTGTCTTGTAGACCACAGGCTGGTTTGGAGCTTATGGGAAACTGGGAACAAGCTGAAGATGTACGCGACCCAACAAAGACAGCACAATGACGTCACTGCATCCCATTGCCTGCGCCTCGTCGCTGATGGTGCAGACATCTTCTCGTCACGGTAATACGGCTTGGTAAGTATAGTAGTAGTTTAGAAATAGCAAAACAACTTTTCGTGAAAATTTAAGTTGAAATTTCCTTATAAAGCCAGACGTGTGTTTGGGATAAATCTATGTGTCTCGTACTGGCAAAAAAAATTACATGACCTGATATCATTGACTTGCCCCCCTGGGTCGTGGGGCACTCGGAACCGGGCTTCAGTGTGATGATGGGGGTAGTAGTGGCGACCCGGTCCCGTGGCTCAGGGTGGTCAGACCAGTGGTAGTCTATTATGTGCTTTGCAGTGTCCGACTACGCCACCCGTGGATTGTGGTCAATAAGAACCGCCGCTGCTGAGCAGACCTCTGAGGCTGATGTTGTGAGGGCAGCAGAGTGTAGTATAACTCCCCATGGGAGGAGTTTAGCTTCAGGGCAGTGTAGAGTGATGATGGTGGTTGTGGTGCGGGGCGCCCCAGTACTAGTAGTGCTGACGTGGTGAGAAAGCACAGAGACAAGGTGTTGCAGTTCAGGTTCTTTACTCACAGTTCTCATCCAGGTCACTTGTGCACAGGTAGTACCGTCAGAGCCGTGCTGCGTCCACCAGGCAGAGGGCTCGATCAACCCCAGGTAATTCCGGAGTGTGGCACAGGACTCCCTTCTATCCTTTCGTCGGCCGTGCCCCACCAGTGACACTACTCCTGTCCAGCTGCCTCAGATCTTCTCCTGGGAGGGCTGGGTGCCCACTTTCCTGACTCTATGTGGTGTGCCTTCCTAGTAGGTGTAGTGGGGGGTTGCACCAGTAAATGATCACGACCACCGGTTTTTGGTTAAGGATTAGTCACCTCCACCAACTTGGGATCCGGTACCCTGTTCTGCCAACCAGTCACCCGCAATCTCCTGGGTCCTTAGGGTTCCTTCTGCCTTCGTGTCTCTGGGCCCTTCTACACTTTGGGTACTTCTCTTTCTTCGCTGTTCCTTTCTGTTTCTGTTCCTTTCTGCTGGCTCCGGCCTCCACCCTAGGCCTGCCTCGTGGAGCTGGGCCCAGACTGAGCCACAGCTCCCTGTCAGCCCTCTCTGGCTGAACTCCTTCTCTCACTCCACTGACTGAACTGAACTTCTTCTCCTTGAACCAAGATGGTGCCCATCTTATATACCTTCCCCTAGTGTGTGAGCTCAGGTGACAAGCAACCAATGAGCTCCTACCTATGCCCAGAAACCGTCCCCTCCTGCTCCTACATCACTGGGTATTCCTCCCCCCTCCCCACTCCAGCCAGGGACATGGTCTGTTGTGCCTGCATTACTATATAAATGGGAGCACCGTTGAGCTGTCCCCCGGAAATGGGGTGTGTGTGATGCATGCAGCTAACTGAGTCCCGGTCCACACCCCATCCTTACCCGGGAGTGGAATATCACACCTCTGGCAGAGGTGCAATACCCCTGTAGCGGCCGAACCCTCGGGGCGCTACATTCCCCCCTGGTAAACCACAGCACGTCCTCAGGCTGGAAAAGAGTAAAGACACTTGATTACCAGACATGCAAAACTTTTTCAAAACATTTCTACATTAGAAAACGGACGACATTGTTCAACTCCCTTTATGGGAAACACTTTCCTCTTTTTCAACAATTTTCTTTCATTAGATATTGTCAATACTACCGGAACTCTTTTGTCATATAAAACATCATATAAAACATTTGTATTATCACCTAGCAGCATATAAAACTTTTCCATATAAAACATTTTTAAGTAAAAGATATTCTTGGATCCTGGCCGCGGTGCAACTTGCGACCGGGTGTTAATTTTTCTTTTAAGTGCAAAAACGTCAGCAAACTTTTAAACGTGAGGGACTCTGTGTCCCGAGGTAGACGTTGCAGTTTTTTTATAAAACCAGTAGGGGGCGCTTTAGGAAGCGCAACTATTTACAGGGACGGCCGCTCTCAGTCCTCGGCCAGTTTGGGAAGGGAACGGCTGTTCTCAGTCCCCAGCCAGATTAAGAAAGAGGGATGGCTGTTCTCAGTCCTCAGCCTGATTTAGGAAAGGCGGCAACTTCGACAGGTAACAGTCCCAACGGGGACCACACTCTCAGTGGAAACAGTCCCACAACAGTCCTTATACGCTGACGGGTAACTATTTACATAGGCACATTTTCTCCTCCTTACTACTGACGGTGTCCTCCGTATGCGCCTTGTTCCTCCGGGTAATCTTCTGGCCCGTCCGGACCCTCTTGACTCTCTCCGTAGTGGTATTACAGCTCCTCCTCTGTGAGCCGGTGGACGCGGAGGGCGTACAACCCCTTTGCGCCGTTGTGCCGGGTGTAGGTGACCACGTCACCAGGGTACAGATCTCGTCCGTGATGTCCCTCTGGCAGGTGGCTCTCGACGTCCCTTCGGGTCACAAAGATGTCGTCTGTGGTCTCAGGATCTCTGATGAAGCCCCAGCCGTGCTCCATTTGAAACTTCACCACGGTCCCGGTGGCTTGGGGACTGCGGGCGGCTTGGGGGTCCTGTCGGGCTCTCCTCTTTTGCTCCGCACTCCGTGCTTGGAGCCGCTCCTCCCTGATAAGCCGCTCCCGCCGCTCCCTCTCAAATGTCGCCAACTGCTGGCGGCAGGACACCAGTCGACGGGCTGCGTCCGCCCAGGTTTCCTGAGTGAACCCCATCAGGTTTTCTCCAGTGGGGTCCCACTCGAACTGGGCGTCCTCCAGCGGGGGGATGGGTTATCTTTCTGGGCTCCGGAGCCGGTATCAGGGGTTCACGCGGGGGCTGGTCTCTCCATGGGCGGCTGCTGATCAGGTCGGCCGGCCATACCAGGGGCAGTCCATCCGGGCCGGTGTGCTGGGCGAACAGATCCGCGCCCAGGGGTAGTATGGCAGGGGGCCCCGGTTGGGGAGCAGCGCCCGGGGGCACTCGGCCTTGCAACCAGGCCGGTGGTCTTCCGGTCGTGCCCGGGAGTGGCGCAGTCAAGGAAGGGGGCGCTGGTGAGGCAGTGACGCCCGGTGCACTAGGCCTTGCGACCAGGCCTGTGACGTCTGTCTTTCGACCGCGCCCGAGGTTAAAGGGCGCGGGGCGGGGCGTAGCCACGGCTCTTGCCGCCTGAGGCCTAGCCGGGAGTAGCGGAGGCGCGGTGGCAGGTACGGTTCCAGGGGCTTCGGGTCCCGCTACAGGAGGCGGGGGCAGGCTTGCGGCCTCAGGGCTTAGGGTGATGATGTCCCCATTACTTGCCTCGGTCTTTGTGGCCTCCTCCGCGGCTTCGTCCTCGGCCACCGGTCCACCTTCACCGCCCTCGGAGGCAGGCGTGCTGCTCGGCCCTGGTGACGCCTCCTGCTGGTGGGTTACAGGCTGCCGGGCCAACTCCTCCTTCCACCCAGCAAACACATCCCACTGCGCCCGGACCATCCTCCGGTCCAAATCCTCCAGCGCAGCTCGCGCACACTCCAGGTCCCTGGGGAGCTGTGCCAGCAATTCTGTCAAGCTGCATGGCGGTTCAGCCTGCAACAGGCTACGGACCAAGGTGCTGGTGGTGTTCGGTGCTCCTTCCATTCCCGGGTGCGGTATGTCCAGACTGATCCAGACCGCACCCTGCCCCACAGTTTTCTTCCCTGTCCGCCCCCATTGGGGGTGGTCTTGGGGCCATCTGCTGACAATCACTTTCAGGGGCAGCCCCCCCACGTTGATGAACATCTCTACAGCCGCACTCACGGCTGTTGGGGGCGGGCTCCTTCTTTGGCGCAATTCTGGGACCTGGCCCACGATGGGAGGTGGCTTCCTGTTATCTTTTGGCGCGCACATAATGGCGTCCGTTCTGCTGGGGCGGGCGCCACCTTTAACACAGTCAACTTTCAATAAAACAGTCTCTTTCTCTTCAGGCACGCAATACCCGTTTGTGGCGGGTTGGTCGCAATCCTGCCGACTACGCCAAAGCTGACTTGCCCCCTGAGCCGTGGGGCACTCGGAACCGGGCTTCAGTGTGATGATGGGGGTAGTAGTGGCGACCCGGTCCCATGGCTCAGGGTGGTCAGACCAGTGGTAGTCTATTATGTGCTTTGCAATGTCCGACTACGCCACCCATGGATTGTGGTCAATAAGAACCGCCGCTGCTGAGCAGACCTCTGAGGCTGATGTTGTGAGGGCAGCAGAGTGTAGTATAACTCCCCACGGGAGGAGTTTAGCCTCAGGGCAGTGTAGAGTGATGATGGTGGTTGTGGTGCGGGGCGCCCCAGTACTAGTAGTGCTGACGCGGTGAGAAAGCACAGAGACAAGGTGTTGCAGTTCAGGTTCTTTACTCACAGTTCTCATCCAGGTCACTTGTGCACAGGTAGGACCGCCTGAGCCGTGCTGCGTCCAGCAGGCAGGGGGCTCGATCAACCCCCAGGTAATTCCGGAGTGTGGCACAGGACTCCCTTCTATCCTTTCGTCGGCCGTGCCCCACCAGTGACACTACTCCTGTCCAGCTGCCTCGGATCTTCTCCTGGGAAGGCTGGGTGCCCACTTTCCTGACCCTATGTGGTGTGCCTTCCTAGTAGGTGTAGTGGGGGGTCGCACCAGTAAATGATCACGACCACCGGTTTTTGGTTAAGGATTAGTCACCTCCACCAACTTGGGATCCGGTACCCTGTTCTGCCAACCCGTCACCCGCAATCTACTGGGTCCTTAGGGTTCCTTCTGCTTTCGTGTCTCTGGGCCCTTCTACACTTTGGGCACTTCTCTTTCTCTGCTGTTCCTTTTCCTTTCTGTTTCTGTTCCTTTCTTCTGGCTCCGGCCTTCGCCCTAGGTCTGCCTCGTGGAGCTGGGCCCAGACTGAGCCACAGCTCCCTGTCAGCCCTCTCTGGCTGAACTCCTTCTCTCACTCCACTGACTGAACTGTACTACTTCTCCTTGAACCAAGATGGTACCCACCTTATATACCTTCCCCTAGTGTGTGAGCTCAGGTGACAAGCAACCAATGAGCTCCTACCTATGCCCAGAAACCGTCCCCTCCTGCTCCTACATCACTGGGTATTCCTCCCCCCTCCCCACTCCAGCCAGGGACATGGTCTGTCGTGCCTGCATTACTATATAAATGGGAGCACCGTTGAGCTGTCCCCCGGAAATGGGGTGTGTGTGATGCATGCAGCTAACTGAGTCCCGATCCACACCCCATCCTTACCCGGGAGTGGGATATCACACCTCTGGCAGAGGTGCAATACCCCTGTAGCGGCCGAACCCTCGGGGAGCTACATCATCACTGTGGGGCAAGCAGAACTTAATGTCTCCATGCTGCCTTTGGTTCCTGAGCTTTTTCTGTTGGTGGCTTTCACATTTCCAGCCCCGATTGTGGTCAAGTCTCCTGTGTGGATCCTCCGGCTGTAATTCTGGTTCCAGGTTTGATCTTGGAGTCAAGGCTTCTTCTCATTGGGTTTGATATTGATCCATCTCCTGGCTTTAAATAGTTCTGAATTGGTGAATCCAGTCTGGCACCAATTATTCCCAATAAGGATTCTGGTTCTACCTACTTACCACCATCACTGTTGGTAAAATATGAGATGTCAAAACCCTTCCCCGGCAGGAACACTAACTGGCGATCATCAATTTTTGGGCAGGGTTATACAAAACCCATTTTTTTCAGACTGGGACATTCCCGAATATATTAGGATTGTTTCCAAAAAATTCAGGACTCTTTGAAATTACGGATTGACCTCACACAACTTTATTATGTCATCATGATGGATGAGTGACTACTAGATGTTTGTGTAGCTGGCTGGGTGGTTGTCTCGATGTTTTGGTGGATGCTGACTGCCAAGATCGATGACTGTGAAAGTAAGCGAATAGTGAATTGGTGGATACTTGAATGCAAGATCCAGTGTGTGGCAAGTGCCTGACAATAGGTGTTTGGATGACCGAGACTTGGTATATGGATTAATGAGATTAAAATATGCTATTAGGAAAATGTAGCATCACACTCAGATTTCAGGAGTCTGACGTCACTCTTTCCTTGTCTGTAAATTTCAAGGAACATCTTCAGCGGCTAAAATCTGTCCAGTTGAGTACAGTAAACGGACATGGAGGAGAGATGCAACTGCAGCTTCTCCCTCTCTGCATTCTGTGAGAAGGGAGTAAGGTGGAGACGTCTGATTGGCTCAGAGCACAGCTCTGACATCACAGCACAGCTCTGACATCACAGCAGGAAGTGCTCGCCTACACAGCACACATGGAGAGAGAGAGTATGCATATTTAAAGGGAGAGGAAGACCCCAAAACACAGGATAGACACAAGACCCCAGGAACTGCCTGTCTCATCTTACCCATCTAGTGCACAATGTTCATTTACCCCGGAGGAACGTTACACAGCGAGCCACAAATAACTTCTTTTTCCTTGCAAACATCTAATTTTTAGCATGTCAGAAATGTATAATATACGAGCCAAATAAAATATCCAACGGTTTATTGATTCATTACAAAAATAGTAATGTGTCCCCTCCGGTAGCCAGGCGAGAGCATTGGGAAACAATGGCAGAGGAGGGGACATGACATTCATTAATGATCCATGACTTTTCTCTAAAACTATCCCAAAATAATGTCTTTTCCCATAAGATTCTGTCGTCCAAGCTGTAGATGAGGAACGCTTCATCTGGTGTCTGAGGTATACAGGGAGCGTGTGCCTATGTATATTGTAGGTGGCTGCTATAGGAGACTTCCCATCCATCACGATGAACGCCGACAGATGGCACACAACAGCCGAGGCCACCATTTGTTTCCAGAGGTTGTCATATGTCTAAGCCGAGTCCTTCCATAGTCCTTTTCACATAAAACCCTGCCCTGTAGTAAAGCAGGGTCTAGTTGCCCTTATCCCCCACAAGGTAAAAATATTTTTCATGCACAAACCAATCAAATCCCGAAACTGCTGCGACTTTTATATTTTGTAATTTGCCATCTACTCTTTCTGATCTATAGGTTCCCCTTCATAAGCATTCTGCCAGCATCATAGGTGCAGAAACTTCCTTTCCCTCGCTTCCCCAGCATGCATTGCTACCACTATTGTCCAATAGCTTCCCTATCTTTAAAGGGAGTCTCCATCAGTGGAAGTCCAACACCGGCAACCCCTTCCTGATCAGCTGTTATTTGTTCCGACTGTTACTGGGTGTAAACCCTTTGAATGGTGCTGGAAAGCTCAGCTCCGCTCAATGTGTGGTCGCAGCAATGACTGCAGAGCAGCTCCAATGCAAGAAAACGGACAGCGTTCTGAAGTACCCGGACATGACTGACTGAATGGAGCTGCGACGTGCAACTCGTCCAAAGTGTTTGCAACTGGCAGATGCCAGAGAAAATAAAAGCTGAGTGGGAAGGGGGTAATGTGGGTGTCAGAGCCACCACCAATATGATATCGATGACCTATCAATATATTCTGACCGGACGATCCCTTTAACTGAAAGCGATTAGTTATGACTCCATGCACTGTGATAGCCAAGAGATCCGGAGCAGAGAAACACTGACTTGTCCCATTACCGGCAGAGAAAGAAGATGCCTCCACTCCATGTCGTCCTCCTCGCTGCCTCTGCTGAAGAAGGATTACACTTTACAACAGGCAGTGACCACCTGTGGCTGCACTTAAGGGTTAAGACAACGTCATATTGAAATTGTGGGATTTGCAAATTGTACGTTTATCACATTATCCATCAAATTAGACTAAATTGTCTGTACCGGGTCCATTCAAGTGCTAATGTGCATTAAATATTATGTGATGAGACCAACTTCTATGGGGGCTTAATAGTAGTCGCATTGTCTGAACTTGACCATATGTTAGACCATAAATGTAAAAAAGTAAAACGGGAATATTCAGTTCAATATACAATATGTGGAGAAAAGTATCAGGGCACGTGTTAATAAATTAATTCAGGTTTCTCATTCTTAGTCCCATTGTCTCCGGTGTATAACATCAAGCCCCTCCCCCCGATGTACAATATCCGGCCCCTCACCCCCCAGTGTATACCATCCAATCCCATTGCCCCCTGGTGTATAACATTTGCCCCCTTGTCTCCAGTGCATAATATTCAGCCTCCTGTCCCCAGTGTATAACCTCTGGCCCTCCGCCATGCCGTCTGCCGTTACTACCATGTGACAGCGGCCGGTGGTGCACAGCTCCCTGATACCAGCGCGGTCATGTGATAGGAGCCACCGGGGTAACAAGTCCGTCCATGACATTTCTATCTCCTGGATCTTCCCCCATCACCTGTGAGTGATATTACTGAGGAGTGGAAGGAACCGCAGCAACTCAGCCACGAAGTGGAGACCTCGTAATATTACAGAGCAGGGAGGCCGAGTGCTGAGGAACAGAGGGCAGAAAACTCACCAACGCTCTGCTGACCCCATAACTGCAGAGTCCACACCTCCTCTGGTATCAGCACAAACCCTGCGCCCCCGCCGGGAGCTTCATGGTCGAGCAGCTGCATGCAGCCGTACATCACCAAGCACAATGCCGAGCGTCGGATGGAGTGGTGTAAAGCCACCACCACTGGACTCTGGAGGAGACGTGTTCTGTGCAGCTACGGATCACACTTCTCTATCCGGCGTCTGATGGAGGAGTCTGGGTTTGGTGATTCTAGGAGGACGTTACCCCCTGACTGCATTGTGCCACTGTACAGATGGTGGAGGAGGATAACGCTATGGGCTGTTATCAGGGGGCGGACGCGGACCCTCAGCTCCAGGGAAGGAAATCGTAATCATCAGCACAAGACATTGTGGACAATTGTAGCTTCAGCTTTGTGGGAACAGTTTGGGGAAGACCCTTATCTGTCCCCCATGACGGTGCCCAGTGCACAAGCTCCATACAGACACGGCGGGGGAGTTTGGTGGAAGAATATGAGCGGTCGTCTCACCCAACAACTAGAATGGAGATTATAAGCCCAATCTCTCCCCAACATCAGGGTCTGACCCCACAAATGATCTTCTGGATGAAGACATAAAAATCCACACAGACGCCTCCAAAATCTTGTAGAAATCCTTTCCAGAAAAGCGGGAGTCGTTATATCTGCAGAGGAGCAACGCCATATTTATGGATGTAGGATGGGGGTCCCAGAGGAGGATGTGGAGGGGGCAAATGCTCTATATGCGGAAAAGTATGTTGCAGGCAACTGTCTTCATGGGCTACAGCTTCTCCTGCTGATGGACCTATGCCTCATGGATCTCTGTTTTCAGGATGTTCATCCCATGTGTAGGAAACTTGGGAAATGTGATGGAGGGACTTGAGTTATTGACTACACGGTGCAATGTGTCCATTCTGTTGCTCAGTCAGTGATTTGTTGTTGGTTTCCATGATGTGAGGCATGATGGGTCTCCCCGGACTCGTCACTCCATCTGTCTGACCCTTCAGAGATATAAATCGCACCACTACAGCGTGCCAGTCTATAATCTCATCCACATGTATGGGGCCCGGAAATGGATGGCTTCTGTGTATCTCACCTGCAGGAAGGAGAGAGGATTAGATACATTCCCATATTTATACCTGTGTTCTCATGTGTCCTAATGTATCAATGTGTATAGCCATAGGGAAATGTGGGGCAGCAGGACACCCCCACCTGGGCAGCAGGACACACCCCCATCTGGGCTGGGCAGCTAAGGACACCCCCCCCATCTGGGCAACAGGACACCCCCCCTCCCGTCTGGGCAGCTAAGGACACCCCCGCCGTCTGGGCAACAGGACACCCCCCCCGTCTGGGCAGCTAAGGACACCCCCCCCCCGTCTGGGCAGCTAAGGACACCCCCCCCCCGTCTGGGCAGCTAAGGACACCCCCCCCCGTCTGGGCAGCTAAGGACACCCCCCCCCCGTCTGGGCAGCTAAGGACACCCCCCCCCCGTCTGGGCAGCTAAGGACACCCCCCCCCCCGTCTGGGCAGCTAAGGACACCCCCCCCCCCGTCTGGGCAGCTAAGGACACCCCCCCCCCCGTCTGGGCAGCTAAGGACACCCCCCCCCGTCTGGGCAGCTAAGGACACCCCCCCCCCGTCTGGGCAGCTAAGGACACCCCCCCCCCGTCTGGGCAGCTAAGGACACCCCCCCCGTCTGGGCAGCTAAGGACACCCCCCCCGTCTGGGCAGCTAAGGACACCCCCCCATCTGGGCAGCAGGACACACCCCCATCTGGGCTGGGCAGCAGGACACCCCCCCCCGTCTGGGCAGCCTAAGGACACCCCCCCCGTCTGGGCAGCTAAGGACACACCCCACATCTGGGCAGCTAAGGACACACCCCACATCTGGGCAGCTAAGGACACACCCCCCCACCTGGGCAGCTAAGGACACCTCCCCCCCGTCTGGGCAACAGGACACCCCCCATCTGGGCACCGGGACACACACTGTCTGTCTGTCATTTTTCCATCCAGGTGTAATTTTTGTACGTGGCTGCTCAGTGTTTTGATGTGAAATGAGAAAAGCAGATGTTAGATCTCCAGGGATCTTAGAATTACTAATACACCACCCTAGACCACCATTAATATTAAGTATTATCTGCTAAGACCTCCAGAAAATTTACATGAATGATGGAAAAACAGTATGGGTGGAATACATGTACAAAGTTGGCAACATTTGTATAATTAGGGATGGAGGATGATCTCGATCGTGGGCCCCAACACACCTAGAAGCCCCATGGATGGACGGAAGGGGTTGGTGAAGCACTGAAGACTTGAGCAGTTTGGGGAGTCTACTTAAAGTGTTTTGACTGCTCATATGAATGCAACCTATTATTCTCTGTTATCAGCCATATTAGGCTGGGGAGAATAATTCCCAGTGAAACTAGGGCAAAATCAATAGCAAAATCTATGTATAACCCAAGCCATGGAACCATGAGATGCCAGGTGGAGTTTTACATGTGGGCATTGACCTCAATCGAAAAAAAGTGTGACTTTTTTTTTTGCCCCCAAAACAGCTCCACAATTGTCTATTGGTTGTGTGAGATTACAACACAGCCCCCTAAATTGTAATAGAACTAAGTTGCAATACCAAAACACAACCCGTTGACACCCTATAAGTGGACAATCATAGGTGGAATGTGGAGTAGACTGAACCGAGTGGGAACTGCTTTTTCTTGGTGGTCCCCCACTCTATTACAATCCAAGACCATCCACCCAAAAACAACTAACCATTGGTGACCAGTGGAGTTTGTGCGCTT
The DNA here is from genome assembly GCF_046119375.1 of Phyllobates terribilis. NCBI lineage: Eukaryota > Metazoa > Chordata > Amphibia > Anura > Dendrobatidae > Phyllobates > Phyllobates terribilis. The sequence continues at coordinate 784,046,632 of NW_027362764.1, forward strand.
CAGATTTGCAGGACCAAATTTATCGGTCACATCAGTAATCTGTGGTCGCCGGACAGGAGCCCTAAGAATTGTCTTCTACCTCCCGGCATCCGCAGCTTTTCTTTTGATTAGTCGTCCTGCCACAACATCATCATTGCAGCGTGATGGACATGTGATGTCAGGCCAGGCCATCTAATCTAAAGAAAAGGTTTTTTTTTGGGGTGGATGGTCTTGGGACTTAATAGAGTGGTGGTCCACCAAGAAAAAGCAGTTCTTACTCTGTTGGAGTCCGATTGGGTCCAAAAAAAATCGATTTGCACCAATTCTAGTATCAGGTGAAGGAAGATTTTAAAACCAAAAAAACGTCAACAATCCATCAGATGGATCACCAGTTTCATATTTATTCATTTATAGTCACCACTGCATTGCACATCATAAGTGTAGCGTCACCGCATGGACAAAAGAAGATCTTGCCATTTCAGGACAGAAGCCCGACAAGAGAAAAAGATGTACTTTATAAAATCCATTTCCGCATGAAAGTAAAAGAACGTGTACCCAACGTAGGATTTCCTTATTAGCCACTGCAGAAAGTAGGCTGTAAAAATTTCTGAATCAGAAAGGTGTAATACTCCATTATCCCTGCGGGGGCACTGCAGGGCAATTTGAGTACTTTCCGCTTTTTTCCAGCTGATCGCTGGAGGTCCAAGGAGACAAACTAAGATCAGTTTATGGTCTGGGAAACTTTCTAACAAAAAAACAAACAAAACTGCTTCTTTAATTTTTGCAAACTAGTCACAGGAAACTCAATGAAAAGCTTAACTGCAGTAATTCTGCGATGTGTCATCACTTATTATAATCAGATGACAAGTATCTCTGCTGATCGCGTAGACGCTGATGCCGGGCGTGCTGCTGCCTCCTCGGGTCACATAATTTAAAGCTTTGCTGAAAACTCATAGGGAATTCCTCTCCACTCGTCGCTCATGAGTTTTCCATATTTGTCCAGGCTGTAGCTTATATAATCCTCGTAATAGGCAGTAAAGGTTAGAGCAACCTGACACCACAGCCGAGCGATTTATTGACTTATTTGGCGCAGTGATTGCGATATATGTAGATCCTTCATCAGGCTCCGAAACCAAACACAACTCAATAAGTTACGGATAAAGTTCTCGGTGTCCTCAGTATTATAAAGACTTGGATAGAGAGTTTGCCGATTAGTGACCATCTTAGAAGGAGTTTCCACCTGACTTAGAGACCTGTCAGGTGTTTTCTAGCCCCAATCCATACAGTTCTGCCCCAATTCTTTCTATGTTTCTAAGCCCCAGGGGGTGGCCTAATTTTGCCAAAACAGCAGGTATAATGCAGTCTGCACCAAAAGCAGATTACCATTCTGAAGTCAAGTAGGTGGAGACATGCCGAGAAGTCAAGCTTGGCATGCCCTAATTCCTCCCCAATCTTACCCTGAAGTCAGGGTACATCATCTTCAACCTTTCATACAGGGTCTACTCTCCTCGATTCCATACTCTACATGTCCTGGAATTAGACTTCAACGCGGCATCGCGAGGTGACAATGGAAGAACCAACCGCTTAGATGCTGCAGCCAGTTTTGACCACGGCATCTAGGGGGTGAAAATGCCGGGATCGGAGCAGCTTTGCTTCCACCATGGTTTATCGGGACACTTGGAAGTGCACACAAGAGCAGTATGATGGACATATCTCCGACCCACTCATTGAGGATAAGTCCCAATCTCAGATCATCAGGCAGCAATTTATTTCTTGGAGACTTCAGTTGACAGTGGAGAACTTACCTTCTGGTGATACCTGCATGGTCCTCTTGGCAGTTGTTCGTATCCACCCAAACGATGAGTGGGCAAGGAGGTCAATGGAGCGAGTGTCGGAGAAGCCATCCATATCCTCCTCATTCATTAGAGTCCTGGCGTTAGAAGAACACATCTTACCTGTAATAGAATTAGGAATAAGAAATACATTTCTAAAGTTGAGGTGACGCTAAAAGATGAATAGAAGTTGACGCGCGCAGAGCCAAAATGTGAAGGGTATCCAGTTTCTCCTTGTGGAAACCACCAAGCTGGTGTAGGGAGACTTAAAATGGAAGCATTCATCAGAAAATGACTGTGAAGACACGGGTCGTCACAATGACCTATTGTTTTGAATCAAGATTTTGTGTTACATGTAGTTCTTAAACATTTTTGGCCTTTTTTTTATATCATTATCCTTATTGGAAAAAAAACAAAAAAATACAAAATAAGTTATGTTGCATTTTTCACATTTTCCACTGGAGCTTTTTAGACTCTTACATTCTGTTCAGGAAATGCACATGTATATTAGCTACAATATACTGACTCTGCCACTAACGTTTATATTGAAGCATCTAATGAGCGTGTGCAAAAGGACATTGTGAAAAGAGGGGGAACTGTGACATCACATATTGTGATTGCTGGATCCTTTGTTATTAGCGATGTTCACATGAAGTTTTTTGATAATTTTTTGGAAAAGGAGCTCTTTCAAATTCCTCCGCAAAAACCACAAAACTAATCAAAAATGTGGAGTTTACACTTCAAAAACTCAGCAAAAAGACTCAGTGGGGACACATTTTAAGACCTTATGCACATAGATTTTTTTTAAGTGGATCCTCTCCAAAAAGTGCTTTATAAGCTCTTGGAAAAAAAAATCTTCCAGTTGATTTCCATTTAGCTTTATATTTTTTTTCTGAAGAAGTTTTTTTTTTAAAAAAAAAAAAAAAAACACCTGGTGGAGAAAAAAAGAAAGTGAATGTCACCTCTTTGAAGTGGATTCTGAAATCAAAGTGGATTCTCCAATCAAAAGGCTGCACAGAACATTTCAGGAGAAAAAAAAACTCTTCCAAAAACCTCTTCAGAACAGTTTCAGGAAACAAAAAACTCCAAAATCTCCCCCCAAAAGGATAGTTTCCTGAAGTGGTTTCGGCTTGGAAGAAGTGTGTTTTTTTTAACTCCTCAAAAAATTTTGTGTGTTCAGAGCCAAATCCTGCCTCTGATAAATGAGCCTGCTGAAAAAGTTTCCTGGAAAGACAGGAAGTATAAGGCTAAAATAGTCCCAGTGGCCAATGTGAAAATTGCAAGATTACCAATTTTGTTTTTTAATAAAGATCATTAGATGAAAAAAAATATAGCCAACAGGTTTTTTTTTGACAGTACATGTAACTCAAAAACCTGATAAAACCAATGGGTCATTTTATGATTATGTTTCCCTTGAAAGCCAGACAGACAATTCCGCAAATGAGGACTCTCTAATAAGCCTTGCCATATCATTTAGGAGTTTTAGCTACAACAGAGCCTTCCACCATGAGGCAAGGCTCGTAAAAGGGTCTACAAAAGTACTGAGCTTTTGGAAATCTGTGGACCACCTGTAATGTTTTTCAGAAGATAGGACAACCTTCTTTTTGGGTTGTCCAAGAGTTGGGTCCTCATCTTACAAGTGTTGACTATTCTACTATTTCTCAGTGTAAGACTCTGATCACATCTGATTTGGTGGCCTCGTTAGGACATTGACAGAACCAGAGTTAATATCTTTTTGACTTTTGCTAATTATCGCTCTTACCTTTATATTTGCATAGCAGTTTGATGTAGTAAAATAGGTTGATGAAGAGGTTGAAAGGAGAAGGTGTCCCGGGTTTCCTGGTCATATCTCTTATTAAAGTTGCCCTTCCGAATTTCCATTCCATGTCTGATTGAGCTTGTATGCGTTGGTAGGTATCACTCATCATAGCGATCAAGAGATTGATAAGGACAATTAAAGTAACTACTAGATAAACTCCAAACACAAAGCGGATGATGACAAAGGTGAACTGCGGAGTCCTGCTCAACGATGGAAGACAATCAGGTTCCACCAAGCCAAAGAGTGAGAAGAACAAGAGGACAGTGATGTCTATGGGATCCTGGATATCGTGCTCATTTTTGTTGGCACTCGTTCCGTTGACTGACTGATTGGCTCTGGATTCTGGATACACCGGCTGATAGACCGCTGATAGTTGCATCGTGAAGGCCATGTGAAACAAGGCGAGAATTACAGCAAATCTGGTGAGGTCCTTGATCAAATCTCTTATAATGATCGCCCATGGTCCAAAGAGGTGATGGAAGGTGAGGAACTCCAAGAACTGGACGAATGAGAGAGTCATGGCAATGCTAAGAAAGATGTTCCTGGCAAATAGGCAGTGTAAGCGATCGATATCTGTAAACAAGAATGCAAGTAGATGGCAAAAAAAGGCGACGGCAGAAAATCCCAAGACAAATACACGTATCCAGGCAAGACCTGCCCTTTCACCTTGATGGGTAAGCTCTGAAACCAATGTCCCCGACAACCAAGTGAGCAGCAACCACTCATTCCAAGATGGGATCATGCGTCCTTCATAAATTGGATTCAAAGGAGGGTAGACAATGGTGATGATGAAGAGTACCAGCAAGAATATGTGTGATGCCAAGTAACTCATGAACTTCATGATGGGGATTTTGTTAAATCTATGCTTGAGAGGTAGAGAGAACACAAACCAAACTGGAGGGCAAGCTAAGAAGGTAAAGAAGAGAAGGACCAGTCTAGATTTCCGTACCAGACCTCAGTCAAGTATTTTTGAACTGCAGGATGGGCAACCACATTTTTCTGCTCACACTCAATTAAACAGTCCAATATGGTGGTGTCACGGTGGTCTATAGCTCGGAGAATGTATCCAGCATTTTTACTACCAGATGCCAATGTCAAAAGTTCAGTGGCCATTGTTTCAGTGTACTTGGCAGCATTGAGTAGGTCGATTGCCCTCTCTTTCTCTTTCAGGGCAGTGATGGTAAACGCTCTGGAAAGTTTCACGGCAGTGTCGAGGGGAGCGGAAGAATTCAGTATGTACTCTTCTATAATCCTGTTCCTATTCAGCTTCCCACAAACCATTAAGTCAAAAACAAACTGTAAAACAAATAAAAAAAGTGAAATTCATGAATGCTCATGTAAACCATAGCGTTAGAGATACAGATCATTGGAACCTTGTTTAGAAAGGCTATTGATAGCTTTGCCATCGCTTATTGGACCATAGAATTTTTGGATATGACTATGGAAAGTAGACAGACAATTGAGAGAGTGTGTTCATGAAATACTCAAAGCTAAACCAAAAAACATCTCTCTCTTTTAAATCGACCAGTACCCTGCTTTGTGCTGATGATGGGCAAGATCCCCGAAACAGCAGTCTACAAATGGGTTTGGCTCATATTTCTAGTCCTGTTAGAAGGCCCAAAATAGGGTCCGACAAGAGCACCCCTTCTATTTATGGTTCACGCCCTACACCAGTCCACATGTCACCTCTTGAGGAGAATTACCTTCCTGTCTTCGGTTAGTTTGAGGGTATTATGGCTTCTCTTCAGTAAGAAACTCACTACATCTTGGTGGTTGTCACCAGCAGCGTACTGGATTGCTGTCTTCCCATCATGACACTCCAATGTGGGGTTGGCACAACATTCAACAAGAAACCGAACGGTTTCTAAAAAACCAGACTTGGCTGCGAAATGCAGAGGAGACCACCCGTTCTGCCCAAAGAACAGACACAAATTTATATAACTTACATTTATAATTTCTTTAAAGTTTATTCTTAGGTCTATCTGGCCTTTGAAAACAAAAGAGATTATATATATATTTCTCAGTACAAATAATATTATATATATATATATATATATATATATATATAATTTTATTTGTACTGAGAAGGAACCATTTGAGTGATAATATACATGAAAATTTAGTTGGAAATTTTATATATTGTTCCTCATCTGACTTTATACTCAACCAATTGTGTAAATGTAATACATTCCAAAGCACCAAGCCCCGCCCCCGAGGAGCGCATGACGTCCAAATCACTTTATTAAAAGGAAATCACCTTGTCAGTCACATTAATCTCTGCTCCTTGTCCAATAAGGGCTCTCATCATCTCATTGTGACCATTGGCAGCTGCTAAGTGGAGACACGTCCTTCCTCTGTTGTCTTTTACATGCAGCTGAGAGGTAGATTTACTGAGAAGGAGACCTACGACGGCTGTGTGACCATTCTGTGCTGCAAGGTGTATCGGAGTCGAACCCTATGGAAGAGAAATTTTGATTGCATTGTACACGTGAAGTTCTAGAAGACCAGAAGTAGAGGACTTAGAAAGAAATCATTCGTTTCTTAATTGTCAAAATGCCAAAACAGAGTAGTAACAAAATGAAAATAGTCACCTGGCGCCTGGTGGCCGCATCTGCCTGCACTCCCGGGTGGTTAAGTAAAAGGCGTACGAGACTTTCATGACCGGATTGAGAAGCCAGATGCAAGGGTGTGTAACCAGACTGCATAAGAAGAAGCCTTATTGATACATAGTACCTGTATAGAATCCTATACATTATATACAGTGGGGGAAATAAGTATTTGATCCCTTGCTGTTTTTGTAAGTTTGCCCACTGACAAAGACATGAACAGTCTATAATTTTATGGGTAGGTTAATTTTAACATTGAGAAATAGAATATCCCAAAAAATAATCAAGAAAATCACATTGTATAAATTAGATAATTTTTTTTGCATTTTGCAGTGAGAAATAAGTATTTGATCCCTCTAGCAAACAACACTTAATACTTGGTGGCAAAACCCTTGTTGGCAAGCACAGCAGTCAGACGTTTTTTTGTAGTTGATGAGGGTTGCGCACATGTCAGGAGGAGTTTTGGTCCACTCATCTTTGCAGATCGTCTCTAAATCATTAAGATTTTGAGGTTGTCGCTTGGCAACTCTTCACTCGTCCTCTTCCCTCCGTACCATTCTATCAGTTAGTTTGCTTATTGTAAGTGATATCTGTATTTGGTATGTAACCCCTTCTTATGTACAGCGCCATGGAATCAATGGCGCTATATAAATTAATAATAATAATAATAATAACAACAACAACAACTCGGAGCTTCAACTCCCTCCATAAGTTTTCTATGGGATTAAGGTCTGGAGACTGCCTATGCCACTCCATGACCTTACTGTGCTTCTTTTTGAGCCACTCCTTTGTTGCCTTGGATGTATGTTTTGGGTCATTGTCCTACTGGAAGACTCAGCTACGACCCATCTTCAATGCTGTTACTGAGGGAAGGAGGTTGTTGGCCAAAATCTCACAATACATGACCCCATCCATCTTTCCTTCAGTATGGTGCAGTCGTCATGTCCCCTTTGCAGAAAAGATTCCCCAAAGTATAATGTTTTTCCCACCATGCTTCACGGTTGGGACGATGTTCTTAGAGTTGTAATCATCCTTCTTCGTCCTCCAAACACAGCGAGTTGAGTTAATGCCAAAGAGCTCAATTTTTGTCTCATCTGACCACAGCATCTTCTCCCAATAACTCACAGAATCATCCAGGTGTTCATTAGCAAACTTCAGACGAGCCTGCACATGTGCCTTCTTGAGCAGGGGGACCTTGCCGGCACTGCAGGATTTTAAACCTTTAAGGAGTAATGTGTTACCAATGGTTTTCTTGGTGACTGTGGTCCCAGCTGCCTTGAGATCATTAACAAGTTCCCCCTGTGTAGTATTAGGCCGATCTCTCACCTTCCTCATGATCATGGATACCCCTCGAGGTGAGATTTTGCATGGTGCCCCAGATCGATGTCGATTGAAAGTCATTTTGTATTTCTTCCATTTTCTTACTATAGCACCAACAGTTGTCTCCTTCTCACCCAGCGTCTTACTTATGGTTTTGTAGCCCATTCCAGCTGTGCAGGTCTATGATTTTGTCCCTGACATCCTTAGAAAGCTCTTTGGTCTTGCCCATGTTGTAGAGGTTAGAGTCTGACTGATTAATTGAGTCTCTGGACAGGAGTCTTTTATATACAGGTGACTATGTAAGACTATGTAGGAGCGTCTAACTGGTCTGTAGGAGCAAAAAAATATAACTAATTTATACAACAGCAAGGGATCAAATAATTATTTACATATATATATATATATATATATATATATATATATATATATACACATACATACATATATATATATATATATATATATATATATATATATATATATATATACATATATATACACACACACACACACACACACACACACACACATACATACATACATATATACATATACAGTACAGACCAAAAGTTTGGACACACCTTCTCATTTAAACATTTTTCTGTATTTTCATGACTATGAAAATTGTACATTCACACTGAAGGCATCAAAACTATGAATTAACACATGTGGAATTATATACTTAACAAAAAAGTGTGAAACAACTGAAAATATGTCTTATATTCTAGGTTCTTCAAAGTAGCCACCTATTGCTTTGATGACTGCTTTGCACACTCTTGGCATTCTCTTGATGAGCTTCAAGAGGTAGTCACCGGAAATGGTTTTCACTTCACAGGTGTGCCCTGTCAGGTTTAATAAGTGGGATTTCTTGCCTTATAAATGGGGTTGGGACCATCAGTTGTGTTGTACAGAAGTCTGGTGGATACACAGCTGATAGTCCTACTGAATAGACTGTTAGAATTTGTATTATGGCAAGAAAAAAGCAGCTAAGTAAAGAAAAACGAGTGGCCATCATTACTTTAAGAAATGAAGGTCAGTCAGTCCGAAAAATTGGAAAAACTTTGAAAGTGTCCCCAAGTGCAGTTGCAAAAACCATCAAGTGCTACAAAGAAACTGGCTCACATGAGGACCGCCCCAGGAAAGGAAGACCAAGAGTCACCTCTGCTTCTGAGGATAAGTTTATCCGAGTCACCAGCCTCAGAAATCACAGGTTAACAGCAGCTTAGATTAGAGACCAGGTCAATGCCACACAGAGTTCTAGCAGCAGACACATCTCTACAACAACTGTTAAGAGGATACTTTGTGCAGCAGGCCTTCATGGTAAAATAGCTGCTAGGAAACCACTGCTAAGGACAGGCAACAAGCAGAAGAGACTTGTTTGGGCTAAAGAACACAAGGAATGGACATTAGACCAGTGGAAAGATCCTAGTTACTTACCGGTAGCGGGATTTTACAGAGCCCATGACAGCACCACCTCAGAGGGTATCCGCCCACCAAGGACAGGAACCTACTGAATAAAAAGGCGGTACCTCTCCTCCGCATCAGTTTTTTGTTTCAGAGCATGAGAGGGCCTCCGAAGACAGGTTAATACATAACCACCACCTCAACATATGTACTAAACACCTTAAAAAAAGTGCACACCACAGTGATAAAGGGGAGGGAATTAATAGGGTGCTGTCATGGGCTCTGTAAAATCCCGTTACCGGTAAGTAACTAGGATCTTTTCCCCTTCTCCCATGACAGCACCACCTGAGAGATTTATAGAGATTAAATACCAGAGGGAGGGATCACCGCTTGCAACACCCTTCTACCAAAGGACAGATCAGTAGAAGAGGAAAGGTCAAGACGGTAATGTTTGTAAAATGTAGCAGGGGATGACCAAGTTGCCGCCTTACATATAATGTCGATGGGCACATCCGCCTTCTCAGCCCAGGAAGCAGCTACCGCTCTGGTGGAATGGGCCTTCAGGTTCTCAGGAACCGGCAGATTGCTAGAAGAGTAGGCTAAGGTAATAGTATCCCTGACCCATCTAGCTATGGTCCCCCTTGTAACCTTAAGTCCTTTCCTAGCCCCCTGAAAGGATATAAATAAAGCATCACTCTTTCTCCAGGCTTTTGTCACTTCCAAATACTGGACTAACACCCTCCTAACATCTAAGGTGTAAAGCTTATATTCCTCAGAATCCCTAGGATTAGGATAGAAGGAAGGGAGAGTGATTACTTGCGTCCTATGGAACTTGGAGGCTACCTTTGGAAGATAGGCCGGGTCTGGTCTTAAGATTACTCTATCCATACATACTTGAGTGAATGGATGGTTAACGGATAGTGCGTGTAAGTCACTGACTCTACGAGCTGATGTCAGGGCCACCAATAGCGCAGTCTTTAAAGTTAAGATTTTTTCTGAAACCTTCTCTAAGGGCTCGAAGGGAGGTTTGGTTAATGCTTCCAGAACTAAATTAAGGTCCCAAGGAGGCATTCTTGGAACAGGAATAGGTCTGGATCTATGACAGGCTTTAATAAATCTAATGATCCATCTATTTGCTGCCAAGTCATAATTATACAGTGCCCCCAGAGCCGATACCTGTACCTTAAGAGTACTGGTGGCTAGTTCCATGTTTAACCCCTTCTGGAGGAATTCTAGTATGGCCTCAATAGGAACCCTCCCTTTGGCAGACTGACCCGAGGTAGACAAGAACTTAGCCCAGGTTCTACCATAGATTCTAGTTGTTATCGGCTTTCTACTTGCTAGAAGGGTAGTAACAAGATCTGGAGAAAACCCCCTTTGCGTCAATAGCGACCTCTCAAAATCCAAGCCGTCAAATGCAGGCCCGCTCTTTGGGGATGACAGACTGGGCCCTGCCTGAGGAGATCCGGGATGTCCGGAAGAACCCATGGATCTGCTTGGGACATTCTCTTCATCCAAGTGAACCATGGTCTCTTGGGCCAGAACGGGGCGATCAATATAACCCTCGCCCGTTCCTCTCGGATCTTCCTCAGGATAGTAGGGATCAGTACTAAAGGGGGAAAGGCATAAGCTAGAGTGAAATCCCACTGAATCTGCAGCGCGTCCACCGCAAACGCCCCCTCTTTTGGATTCAGGGAGCAAAAGGTTTCGGTCTTCCGATTGTGTCTGTTTGCAAACAGATCTATCTGGGGCTGTCCCCACCGATCCACAATCTGCTGAAAAACGGCTGGATTCAACTCCCACTCTCCTTGTTTCAAGATGTGACGACTCAAGAAATCGGCCTTTATGTTCTCTTCCCCTTTTATATGCAGTGCCGAGAGCGTAACCAGCCGACTCTCGGCAAACCTGAAGATCTGATCCGCTATTAACATCAGAGGGAGAGACCTGGTACCCCCCTGATGATTGATGTAGGCGACTGTTGATCTGTTGTCTGACATTATCCTGACGTGAGGACCCTGAAGAACAGAACTGAATTCTTTTAGCGCGTTTCTGGCTGCCAACAGCTCTTTCATGTTGGAAGAGAGGCTTGTCTCGCTGTCCGACCAGAGGCCTTGTACAGAACGATCCCTTAGGTGAGCTCCCCAACCTTCCGCACTTGCGTCTGTTGTAATTGTATCCGACACCTGGAAGGTCCAAGGAACCCCCAAAGATAGGTTGACCGGAGATGTCCACCAGTCCAGGGAGTTGATCACAACATCTGGAAGAGATATTTTCCCATTCAGGCGACCTTTGAGCCGCCTGTCCGCTGCCAGAATCTCCTGTTGAAGACATCTGGAATGGTGCTGGGCCCACTGAACCGCCGGAATGCAAGACGTCATTGTACCCAACAGAGACATTGCACTCCTCAGGGTGATGGTCGGATTGCTGACAATCTGAGATGTTAGGGATCTGATCTTCAGTTTCTTTTCCTCTGGCAGAAGACAGGTTTGGTTTTCCGAGTCCAGAATGAGACCCAGGAAAGACTGAACCCTCTTTGGTTCCAGCCTTGACTTCTCCAGATTTAACAGCCAACCTAGGCGTCTTAGACTGGCCATGACGTCCGCCAGGGCTAGAGCACAGAGTTGACTTGATCTGCCCACTACTAAGAAGTCGTCCAGATAAGGGATGACTAAAATATCTCTTTCCCTCAAGTGCGCTGTGACCTCCAGAATGATTTTTGTGAAGACTCTCGGCGCCATGGAAATGCCAAAGGGAAGAGCTGCGAACTGAAAATGCCTTACGTGCCTGCCGAATTGTACAGCTACTCTTAGAAACTGTTGATGATCTGGCAAAATCGGGACGTGGTAGTAGGCGTCCTTCAGATCGAGGACGCACATAAAACAGTCCGGAAATAACATCTTTATGGCTGATTTTATTGTTTCCATCTTGAAAGGCCTGTAGATTAAATGGTCGTTCAGTCTCTTTAAGTTCGCAATGGTCCTGAAGGAGCCGTCCGGCTTCTTTATTAGGAAGAGGGTCGAATAGAATCCTCTTCCTTGCTCGGGTGCAGGTGTTTCCACCAGAACTCCTTTCCTGAGCAGAGAGAGAACTTCCTGCTGTAGGGCTATCTGTTCCGCTAAACCTCTGGGGGCTGATATTTTGACAGTGTTCTTGGGCCTGCTCTTGAACTCTAGTGTGAGCCCCCTCCTGATTATCCCTAAGATCCAAGAATTGGATGAAATTTTCTTCCAGGCAGGCAGGAAGTGGGACAATCTTCCTCCCACCTGGGGGGAACTATCACTTAGGGGCTTTCTTATTCTCGGAGGAGGGACCCCCAAACATGAAGCCTCTGCTATACGGCTTTCGGTCTTTCCAGCTACCTTGGTCTCTGGGAGCTTTACTGCGGCTGTATTTTCTCTTCCGAAAGGAACTGTTAAATCGGGAACCAGACACCGTGGGAAATCCATGTTTTTTGTCTGCGGCTTTATCTAGGATGTCATCTAGACCTTTGCCGAACAAGAAGTCCCCCTCACAAGGGATTGAGCACAGTTTAGACTTTGACTGCACATCTCCTGGCCAGCTCTTGAGCCATAGCGCCCTACGGGCTGCATTAGAGAGGTTTGCAGACCGGGCAGCCAGCCTAACTGAATCTGCCGATGCATCTGCCAGGAATGCAGCCGCTCCCTGCACAAGAGGAAGGTCTGATAGAATTTTCTCCCTGGACACATTCCCCCTGATCTGGTCTTCCAATTGTTGAAGCCAGATCATCATAGATCTAGCAGTGCAGGTCGCTGCTACTGCCGGTTTAAGGGCCCCTGCTGACGACTCCCAGGTTTGCTTAAGGAAGGACTCCTCTTTTTTATCCAGCGGGTCTTTTAAGGCTCCTAAATCCTCAAAGGGCAGAGTGGATTTTTTTGAAGATTTTGTAATGGCCACGTCAATCTTAGGGGTTTTGTCCCATTTAGCCGCATCCTCATCCTCAAAGGGGTACCTCCGCTTGGAGGATGACGGCAGCTGACCCTTCCTCTCCGGTTTCTTCCATTCCCTTTCTATCAGAGATTTAATCCTGTCATTGACCGGGAATGAGAGTCTCCTCCTTTGGTCTAAGCCCCCGAACATAACATCCTGGACTGTTCTGGGCACTTTGGTATCGGTAATACCCATAGTCCCTCTGACGGCTTTAACTAGTCTCTCAGTATTATCAACCGAAAAACAAGGTCTGCCCCCCCCATTATCATCCGAAGACTCCGATGACGATGAGGAGTGATTAGAGGAGGAAGGCAGTTCTCTCGTAAAACGGGACTCCACTGATTCCTCTGATTCTGAAGAAACTAGTTTTTGCTTCTTCTTTTTGAGTGAGGTTAAGCCTCTTAAAGACTCTCTGACCTCTGTCTGGATTAGATCCTTTAATTCTAAAGAAAACCTGGGGGACTCCTCTGCAATGGTTTTCTGAATACAGTCTGAGCATAGGTTTTTGGCATAGGAGGTGGGAAGACCGATTTTGCATAAAGCACACTCCCTGTTTTTATTTTTAGCACTACACTTCTTCGCCTCCGGAGGCGGTGGTTGCCGTTCACATGAGGGCTCCCATCTGGCGGAGGTGGACTGACGAAGTCTTTTCTGACCAGTCTTGCCGGAACTCGTACGCCCCTCACTGCTGTGACTTTGTCGATGGGAAGATTCCCGTTCCATTTGTTTGAGCTGCTTGCGCTGCTTTGATGGCTGTGGCTGCTGCTGTACTTCCTGTGGCGGTGACAGCTGCTGCCCAGGTGACTGCGGTTCCTCATTCATCATGGCGGGGATGCAGACACCGCCATCCTGATTGCTCCCCATCCTTAAAAGCAGTAGGGCTCCACCTCCTTTAGGCTCCTCCCCTTCCGGCAGCGTGCTCATCTCTCTTTTTCTTTTTTTTTTTTTTTTTTTTTAAATTTTAGCCAGCTGGCGCGCTACCCGCAGATCCACCTGCCTCTACGCGTGCGCAGCCCAGCGGCACCCGGCGCGCTTGCAGCGGGATGACAGCTTCCCACCCGCGCATGCGCAGACCCGGCTTCCGGCGCACTCCGTGATAGGGCGCGTCAGCACCCCGCGCGTGCGCAGCCCGGACTTCTGGCGCGCTCCGTCACAGGGTGCGACGCGACCCCCACGTGCGCAGCCCGGAAGACCTGCCGGCCGGCGCGCTCAGTTCATCTTTGCGAGGCGCAGACCCGGCCGCAGGCCCCTGCGCACGCGGGGAGGCATCCAAAGGAAAACAGCACCTCCTCCCCACACGCAGACCCGGGCAGCAGCCAGACGGGCTGGGAACAGGGACCATCTGCTGCTTCCACGGCCTCCAGGCCGCACCGTCCATAATCCAGGTACGTGAGGTACCACCTGGTGAGGCTCCCATCAGGGACAGGAACCAAAACTGATGCGGAGGAGAGGTACCGCCTTTTTATTCAGTAGGTTCCTGTCCTTGGTGGGCGGATACCCTCTCTCAGGTGGTGCTGTCATGGGAGAAGGGGAAAATCTGTGCTTTGGTCTGATGAGTCCAAATTTGAGATCTTTGGTTCCAACCACCGTGTCTTTGTGCGACGCAGAAAAGGTGAACGGATGGACTCTACATGCCTGGTTCCCACCGTGAAGCATGGAGGAGGAGGTGTGATGGTGTGGGGGTGCTTTGCTGGTGACACTGTTGGGGATTTCTTCAAAATTTAAGGCATACTGAACCAGCATGGCTACCACAGCATCTTGCAGCGGCATGCTATTCCATCCGGTTTGCGTTTAGTTGGACCATCATTTATTTTTCAACAGGACAATGACCCCAAACACCTCCAGGCTGTGTAAGGGCTATTTGACCAAGAAGGAGAGTGATGGGGTGCTACGCCAGATGACCTGGCCTCCACAGTCACCAGACCTGAACCCAATCGAGATGGTTTGGGGTGAGCTGGACCGCAGAGTGAAGGCAAAAGGGCCAACAAGTGCTAAGCACCTCTGGGAACTCCTTCAAGATTGTTGGAAGACCATTTCCGATGACTACCTCTTGAAGCTCATCAAGAGAATGCCAAGAGTGTGCAAAGCAGTCATCGAAGCAAAAGGTGGCTACTTTGAAGAACCTAGAATATGACATATTTTCAGTTGTCTCACACTTTTTTGTTAAGTATATAATTCCACATGTGTTAATTCATAGTTTTGATGCCTTCAGTGTGAATGGACAATTTTCATAGTCATGAAAATACAGAAAAATCTTTAAATGAGAAGGTGTGTCCAAACTTTTGGTCTGTACTGATATATATATATATATATATATATATATATATTTGACAGCAGAATGTTCCATACACTATATAAAAAGACACATCTGAATGTTTTTCTCAATATCTGACATGAAATCAGAATAAACCTTTCCCGTTTTAGGTCAATTAGGATTACCATCATTTCTAAGATTTGCCAAATGCCAGAATAATGAGAGAGAGAGAATGTTTTAAGGCATTTTTATTACTTACTGCAAAGTCAAACATTTCCATACATTTCATTAGTATTTGGTACCATCGCCCTTACACTGAATGACTTGGATGAAATGTTTGGGATATCCTTCCACAAGCTTCTCACAATAGTTGGTCGGAATTTGGGCCGATTCCTCCTGACAAAACTGGTGTAACTGATCCAGGTTTGTAGGTCGCCTTGCTCGCAGCCTTTTCAGCTTTGCCCATAAATTTTCAATTGGATTGAGGTCACGGCTTTGTGATGGCCGCTCCAAAACATTGACTTTATTATCCTTAAGCCACTTTGTTACCATTTTGGCAGTATGCTTCAGGTCATTGTTCACTTGGAAGACCCATTTCCGCCCAAGCTTTAACTTCCTGGTTTATGTCTTGAGATGTTGCTTCAGTATTGCCACATAATCTTCTTTTCTCATGATGCCATCTGTTTTGTGAAGTGAACCAGTCCCTCCTGCAGCAAAACAACCCCAACCCCACAACATGATGCTGCCACCCCTGTGTTTCACAGTTGGGATGATGTTTTTAGGCTTCCAAGCTTCTCCCTTTTTCCTCCATTATACCCAAAAAGTTCAATTTTAGTTTCATCAGACCACAGGACATACAGGTGCATCTCACTAAAATTAGAATATCATCAAAAAATTAAATTTATTTCAGTTCTTCAATACAAATAGTGAAACTCCTATATTATATAGAGTCATTACAGAGTGATCTATTTCAAGTGTTTATTTCTGTTAATGTTGATGATTATGGCTTACAGCCAATGAGAACACAAAAGTCATTATCTCAGTAAATTAGAATACTTTATAACAACAGCTTGAAAAATGTTTTTAAAATCTGAAATGTCCTACTGAAATGTCTGTTCAGTAAATGCCCTCAATGCTCCTTTTGCATCAATTACTGCATCAATGCGGCAATGTGGCATGGAGGTGATCAGCCTGTGGCCCTGCTGAGGGGTTATGGAAGCCCAGGTGGCTTTGATAGCCGCCTTCAGCTCGTCTGCATTGTTGAGTCTGATGTCTCTCATCTTCCTCTTGACAATACCCCATAGATTCTCTATAATAGATCCTCTATGGGGTTAAGGTCAGGCGAGTTTGCTGCCAATCAAGCACAGTGATACTGTTGTGTGTAAACCAGGTATTGGTACTTTTGGCAGTGTGGACAGGGGCCAAGTCCTGCAGGAGAATGACATTTCCATCGCCAAAAAGCTTGTCGGCAGAGGGAAGCATGAAGTGCTCTAAAATGTCCTGGTAGACTGCTGCGCTGACTTTGGTCTTGATAAAACACAGTGGACCTACACCAGCAGATGACATGGCTCCCCAAACCATCACTGATTGTGGAGCCTTCACACTAGACCTCCAGCAGCTTGGATTGTGGCCTCTCCACTCTTCCTCCAGACTCTGGGACCTTGTGGAGTCAGTCAATGACTGCCTTCTGGACATCTGTCAAGTCAGCAGTCTTCCCCATGATTGTGGAGCCTAATGAAACAGACTAAGGGACCTTTTTAAATGCATCGGAAGCCTTTGCAGGTGATTTTTGTTAATTATTCTAATTTACTGAGATAATGACTTTTGTGTTTTCATTGGCTGTAAGCCATAATCATCAACATTAACAGAAATAAACACTTGAAATAGATCACCCTGTTTGTAATGACTCTATATAATAAATGAGTTTCACTTTTTGTATTGAAGAACTGAAATAAATTAACTTTTTGATGATATTCTAATTAGTGAGATGCACCTGTATCTCCAAAAATTAAGTTGTTTGTTCCTGTGTGCATTTGCAAACATTAATTTGGCTTTTTTATGTTTCTTTTGGAGTAATGGCTTCTTCCTGGCAGAGTGACCTTTCAGCCCATGTAGATACAGTACTTGTTTCACTGTGGATATTGACACAATCTTACCAGCTTCCGCCATCATCTTCACAAGGTCTTTTGCTTTTGTCCTTGGGTTGATATGCACATGTTGGACCAAAGCACGTTCATCTATGGGACACAGAACCCATCTCCTTCCTGAGTGGTATGATGGCTGGACAGTCCGATCTTGTTTGTACTTGCGTATAATTGTTTGTACAGATGAACGAGGCACCTGCACCAAAGGATGAGCCAGACTTGTGCAAGTCCACAATTCTCTTACTGATATCTTGGCTGATTTCTTTAGACTTTCCCATGATGCTACACAAAGAAGCAGTGTGTTTCAGGTGTGCATTAAAATACATCCACAGATGTGTCTCTAATTAACTGAGATGTTGCCAAAAAAAAAAACCCATTAGAAGCTTCAAAACACATGACATCATCATATGGGCAGTCCAGAATTGTTTAAAGGCATAGTAATCTTAGTGTATGTAAACTTTTGACTTTGCAGCAAGTAATAAAAATGCCTTAAAACATTCTCTCTCTCTCTCATTATTCTGGCATTTGGAAATATTAATCCTAATTGACCTAAAACAGGAAAGGTTTATTCTGATTTCATGTCAGATATTGAGAAAAACATGCAGATGTGTCTTTTTATATAGTGTATGGAAACTTCTGGTTTCAACCAGGACTTTGGTCGTTCTACATACACAGACCCTTACCTCGCCACCATGTTCTTTCACAAGTGCCACGTCAGCCGTGGATTTTGGGACCTCACTGTGGATCGTGGCCGGGACCTTTGCTAACATCTCTCGGACAAAATCTGCTTGTCCAAAATGTGCGGCAACATGAAGTGCGGTGAATCCGGTCTGAAAAGTAATGTCAGAAATAAGGATGACTACAATTTTTATTGAGTTACAAAACCAGGAATTTTTATTGAAAGTGATCAAAAAGAAAAAAAATCAGATATCAAATAATATATAAAAATATATTAAAATATTTGTGATATGAGTAAAATATTCTTATAATGGGTGCTGAATATCACACAATGTATTCCTTAACCCCTTCACTAAGGGGCCATTTTCCGTTTTGTTTTTTTCTTTCATTTTTTTTTTTTTTTTTTAAATTCCCTTCTTCCGATAGTCATAACTTTTTTTATTTTTCTGTTAATATGGCCATATGAGGGCTTGTTTTTTTGTGGGATGAGTTGTACTTTTGAATGACATCATTAATTTTATCATGTGATGTACTAGAAAGCAGTACAAAAATTCCAAGTTTGTTGAAATTGCAAAAAAAGTGCAATTTCACAATTTTTTTTTAAATTATTTTATTTACCATGTTCACCATACAGTAAAACTCACCTGGCAATATGATTCTGCAGGTCAGTACAAGTACGAAGATACCAAACATGCATAGGTTTTTTTTTGTTTGTTTTTTTACATACATGCTGAAAAAAAGTTCAGGACCTTGTAAAATATTATATTATATTATATATATATATATTTTTTTTTCTTTCTTGTGTCACCATTTTCCAAGACCCGTAAGGTTTTCATTTTTTTTGGATATGGGGCTGTGAGGTCTTATTTTTTGCACTCTGAGCGGATATAATTTTGGGGTAGATACAATGTCTCGATCACTTCTTATTGCATTTTATTGTAGTGTTGCAGCGGCCAAAAAAAATAACATTGGCATTTCGATTTTTTTCCTCATTAGGCCGTTTACCGATCAAATTAAGTTACTTTATATTTTGATAGATTGGACTTTTACGAACGCAGCGATACCAAATATGTGCATTTTTTATTTTTTCAATTGTTTTATGGAGCAGAGGGGGGTGATTTGAACTTTTCGCTTTTTTAATTCTTTTCATATATTTAAAAACTTTTTTTTTTTTTTTTTTTTTTTTTTACTTTTTACTGCATTTAATAGTCCCCTTAGGGGACTTGAAGCTGCGATCATCTGATCGCTTGTACTATACACACCAGTGCCTCAGCACTGCTGTGTACTGTATGGCGAAAATCACGATCTCCTATGAACGCCGGCCACAGACTAGCTTTCATAGGAGGATCATAATGACAGCCAAGGGGGTCTTCAGCAGTCCTCTTGGCACCCTGCAATCAAAGTCACGGGCTTGCCGATGGGCTGGCATGTGTTAAATGCCACTGTCAGAGATTGACAGCGGGATTTAACAAGTTAACAGCTGTGGCTGTTAGAGGCACATGCATCATGTGCGGGGAAAGATGCGAGCTCGTCTCAAAGTCAGGAAGCCGGCATATGACATACCGGGATGTCATATATCAGTATGGGGTGTAAGGTGGCTAATGGTCACATAACCGATGGAAGGTATGTATCACAGAGATGGCTGTCCTCTGTGATGTTACCCAGAGTGTTTCTCTAGTGCACGTAAGCCTAAAAAGGACTGATTGGTGACTGGGACCGGGTTATGGGTAGTTTGGAGAGTTGGGCGGGTCCAGCTACCCACATACCTCACCTCTGGAGGCTGTTGTTTGGCACAGGGGCTGTGTGTTTGGAGGGAGAAGGCCTCCTGTGTGTTGTTGTCTCCAGATCGAGCAAAGATACTGGACGCTACCCAGCCTGTGTGCCCACAGGACTGGTTAAGCAGGGACTTGCTTAAAGGACACTTTACTTTGTTTGCCTGAACTAAAGGCAGTTTGTTTCCTTTTTGGTTTACGAAGTAATAAACCGATACAGACTTTTTAAAGGAACATGCCTCCTGTTTGCCTCCCGCTGCACCCAAGTGAGTAAAAACCCTACAGGGGTTAAATTTATCTGGCTTTGCAGCAGCTACCTGACATTGGGTGCTACATTTACAACATCCAGTAATACTCCCAAGACTCCTTCCATTAATTTCTTTGTTGTGCTAAAAAAATTAAAAAGGTGATGATGGAGGTGCTTGTAACTTGAGCAGTCCATCAGCCTCCTCTACTTGTAAAACACCTCACTTGGGAAAACTGTTTCTATTGGAGGAGTCGGGTCACATGCTTCTCCATGGACTGAAGTTCTGTGCAGTTTGTGAGGAAAACTGAACTAACAAGAGAAAGTTGCCATTCCCTTTAATATGTAATGGTGAAATAGTAACTTAATTTACTCAGAATTAAAGGGGCTACCTGGACAAACGGATTATTAAAAGCATTGTAAAATTTATTGGGGAATAAGAAACTTCATAATTTACATGCTGTTAAAATTCTGCTTTATTACTGAGCTGTAACATGCGTTGATGTGACCTCCAGCAACTTACAGCCTGCTGGAGTAAGTTCTTCAAAGTACAGAGTAGAGATTTCCTGTCTGTGCTTTGAATGGCTCAGCCGGGAGCTCTGCAATGCTTCTGAATGGAGAGGTCATGGCGGCATGTCCTATTACCTGCATCAAGTTTACAGTGACTGGGGATGTGCACAGGAAGAGCACATTGCAGGCTTCACACAGGACAAGTAATTTTATCAACTTGTGACCTTGGCCAGAAGGGATGGTGCTGGGCATTCCAGAGTGCTACATTACATTGTAATACAGGAATTCATTATATGACTTATTGCTCCTCGGCAGTATATCAAGTTTGTGTGGGACCAGAGTGAGCACCTGTAACATTACTGACTGCAGGAGAGTGTCAGGACAGCACATACCAGGTGAAATAGAGGGAATGTTAGGAAGTGCACATGATATATCCATCTTGAGACTGTGCAGGAGTCTCAGGATGGAGCTTTGTAGATAAAATAGTCAGGCACAGAGGGAATGTACACTGTGTGCAGAATTATTAGGCAAGTTGTATTTTAGAGGATTATTTTTATTATTGATCAACAACTATGACGCACCCCCTGGGCCATATTCTTTAGGGGAATACCCGGAGCCGGATCAGATGGGGGTTGTAGTCTCCGAGTGGCTGTGACCCGGTCCGTGCCCAGGGTGTCAAGCTCAGTGTGTGGCAGTCCTTACTGATGTTACTAAAGTTCTTTATGTCGACTACGCCACCCGTTGGATTGCGGTCACTTCGGCCGCCGCTGCAGCAGGGTCCACTGAGGCTGATGGTGTTTGTGCAGCTTAGGTAGTATAACCCCCAACGGGAGGGGTATAGCCTCAGGGGGTCAGGTGCAGAGGATGGTGGTTGTGGAAGTGCAGGGATGATGGTAATGAGAGTCAGAGTCGGGTTGTGCAGTTCAGGGTTCTTTACTTACTGCAGATGTTCCGGTCACTCCGGCCTTGAGTGACCACCCGAGCCGTGCTGCGTCCACCAGGTCCTGGACTCGGCCAACCCCCAAGTAGTTCTGGAGCGTGGTTCTGAGCTCCCGTTCTGTCCTGTCCTCGTCTCTGGCCTTCCCCACCAGGGATCCACCTATGTCCGGCTCCCTCGGGCCTCTTGTTGGCGAACCCTTGCCTCTGGGTTCCCTGACCCTATGCGTGGTCTGCCTTCTGGGTGGATATGGTGGGTGGCCGTGGCAGATGCTGCCCACGGCCTCCGGTCTCTGGCTGAGGTATGCTGTAGCCCCCACCAGTTTGGGATCCGGTACCCTGTTGCCAACTCTTCACCCTGTGATTATATTTGGGCTCTCAGAGTTCCTTCTTTCTCCCCCTCTGGGTCTTTCTTTCTCCTCTCTCACTTTTGGGCCTGGGGCTGCTCTGCTCTTCTGCTCTCTTCCTCTGCAAAGACTCACAGACTGACTGACTGTGGCTGACTGACCCTGATCTTAGATGGTGCCCACCTTAAATACTCCCTCTATGTGTGAGCTCAGGTGACCAGCACCCAATGAGCTCCTATCTTTACCCAGGCTGCTCCCCCTATCTGCCCCTACACTACTGGGATGTACCACCCCCCTCCCACTCCAGCCAGGAACAGACTCGGTCGTACCTGCACATTTCTAAGTGGGAGTACCGTTGGTCTGCTCCTCGGAAATGGGATGTGTGTAGTGCATGCAGCTAACTGAGCTCCGTTCCACACTCCATCCTTACCCGGGAGTGGAATATCACACCTCTGGCTGAGGTGCAATACCCCTGTAGCAGCCGAATCCTCAGGGTGCTACATTCCCCCCTGGTAAATCACAGCACGTCCTCGGGCTGTAAGATATAAAAACATCAAAACATACAATTTTTGCATAAACAACATAATAAAACATATAAAACAACATATATTAGCAGCATCATAAAACTTTTCATATTAACATTCTTGTAGCAGCATCATAAAACTTTTCATATTAACATTCTTGTCTTCTGGTACCTCCGGTCACGGTGCAACTTGTGACCGGGTAAAGTGCGACAGTCTCTTGAAGAAAAATCAGTTCTTCTATAAAACCAGTAGGGGGCGCTTTAGGAAGCGCAACTATATACAAAGGGAAGGTATGGCCGCTCTCAGTCCTCGGCCAGGTATTAGGAAAGGGATGACCGCTCTCAGTCTTCGGCCAGGTATTAGGAAAGGGAATAGGGACACACGGGGTTAACAGTTCAGTTCTCTGGTCCCAACAGGGACTTTATTAGCAGCAACGGTTCACTGTGCCCCGACGGGCAACTATATACAGCTTCTACTCTGCTGTACTCAACGACGACGTCCTCCTGCTCTTTCTTGTTGGTTGGTTTCAGTTTCAGACCCGTCCGGGTCCTCTTGCTCGATGGTCTCTGATAAAGCCCCATCCGTGCTGCATGTTGAATTTTATCACAGTCCCGGTGGAAGGGGGACCATGTGCTGCACGGGGATTCCTCCTGGTCCGGCTCTTCTGCTCCGCGCTCCTTATCTGCGCTTGCTGTTCCCGGACCCGCCTCTCTCTCCGCTCCCTCTCAAAGACCTCGAGCTGCTGGCGGCAGCACTCTGCACGCTCCGCTGCGGCTGCCCGAGTCTCCTGAGTGAACCCCATGAGGTCTTCTCCGGTGGGATCCCACTCAAACTGGGTCTCTTCTAGCGGGGGCGAGATCCTCTTTACGGGCTTCGGAGCCGGGATCAGGGGCTCACACATGGGCCTTGCCCTCTTTTGGAGCTCTTGTTCGTAGTACTCCCTGGGCCAGACAAAGGGCTGCCCGTCCGGCCATGTGTGTTGGGCGAACAGATCTTCTCCCAGATGCGGCACTCTTGGTTTTATGGGCGCGGTGGTGGTGGCGCCCGGGTTGCCCAGGCCTTGCGGCCAGGCCTGGGGCACCTGGAAAGTGAAGGGCACCGTAAGGACGGCGGCGCCCTGGGCTACTTGGCCCTGCGACCAGGCCGTTGGCTCCGCGGAGGTAGGGGGCGCTGTTGGTATTGCGGCGCCCGGGGGTACTAGGCCTTGCGACCAGGCCG
Source organism: Phyllobates terribilis (assembly GCF_046119375.1). Lineage (NCBI taxonomy): Eukaryota > Metazoa > Chordata > Amphibia > Anura > Dendrobatidae > Phyllobates > Phyllobates terribilis. The sequence goes on from NW_027362764.1 coordinate 784,070,167, forward strand.
ATGGTACTTCCTGCTTGGCCACGCTCGGGGTCGAGGCGTGTGACGTCACAGGGGTCGCGGCTTCCGTTTGAGGCCTAGTCTGCGGCGGTGACGTTGCAGCGACGGGCACGGCAGGGGGTACTTCGGGCTCTGCGACGGGGAGCTGGGGCAGGCACGCGGTTTCCCGGCTCGGGGTATAGACGTCCCCTTTACCTGCCTCCATTCGTTCGGCTCCCTTCTCGGCGCCGTCTCCGGCCTTCAGTCCTCCTGCGCCATCCTCAGAGGCGGTCTGTCTCCTCGTCTCGGGTGGCGTGCTCCGCTGACGGGTTCTTGTCTGCTGGGCCATCTCACGGCTCCACTCCGCCAACGTCTCTCGTTGCACCCGGGCCATCCTCCGTGCGAGGCCCTCCAGCGCAGTCTGTGCACACTCCCGATCTCGGGGGAGCTGTGCCAAGACCTCCACTAAGCCTAGTGGGGTCGTTGCTTCTAGCAGGCTCCTGACCAACGGGTCGGTGCTGCTCTGCTCTCCTCCCGTTGTCTCCAGCAGGCCTTCTGGAGTGGCGACCGGCAACAGGCTCCTGACCACTGGGTCGGTGCTGCCTGGAGTGGCGGCCCGCATCAGGCTCCTGACCGCTGGGTCGGTGCTGCCTGGCTCTCCCTCCATCTCCGGGTAGGCTCTTTCTGGACTCTGCTCCAGGCTTCTTGTCTCCGGGTGCGCTCTCTCCAGACTGCTCCAGGCGACACCCATCTTTGTTCTCTTGTTCTCAGTCCTCCCACTTCGAGGGCGGTCCCGGGGCCACTTGGTGATTGTCAGCTCCAGGGGCAGTTCTTTCACGCTGACAGACACCTCTAGCATCACAGTCTCTGTTGGTGGGGGCGGTTTCCACTTTTGGCGCCATTTTCGGTCCTGGCCCATGATGGGAGGCGGCCTCTTGCCACCCTCTGGCACGCCCATAATGGCGTCCGCTCTTCCAAGGCGGGAAACCTTTGGAAATGGCGGGAATCGTCTCCCAGTGGCGGGAAACTCTGCAGATGGCGGGAAAAAGCTGTTAATGGCGGACAACCGGCGGGAATCGACCTGTGATGGAGTCCGATGGCGGGGACCCTCCGGAACCGGCAGGAGACTTCCTTTTGAGGTAAACTTGTTCTTTTCTTCAGGCACGCAGTACCCGGGTGTTGCGGGCACGTTATCCTGCCGACTACGCCAAAGTTGACGCGCCCCCTGGGCCAGTGCTGTTAGGGAATACCCGGAGCCGGATCAGATGGGGGTTGTAGTCTCCGAGTGGCTGTGACCCGGTCCGTGCCCAGGGTGTCAAACTCAGTGTGTGGCAGTCCTTACTGATGTTACTAAAGTTCTTTATGTCGACTACGCCACCCGTTGGATTGCGGTCACTTCGGCCGCCGCTGCAGCAGGGTCCACTGAGGCTGATGGTGTTTGTGCAGCTTAGGTAGTATAACCCCCAACGGGAGGGGTATAGCCTCAGGGGGTCAGGTGCAGAGGATGGTGGTTGTGGAAGTGCAGGGATGATGGTAATGAGAGTCAGAGTCGGGTTGTGCAGTTCAGGGTTCTTTACTTACTGCAGATGTTCCGGTCACTCCGGCCTTGAGTGACCACCCGAGCCGTGCTGCGTCCACCAGGTCCTGGACTCGGCCAACCCCCAAGTAGTTCTGGAGCGTGGTTCTGAGCTCCCGTTCTGTCCTGTCCTCGTCTCTGGCCTTCCCCACCAGGGATCCACCTATGTCCGGCTCCCTCGGGCCTCTTGTTGGCGAACCCTTGCCTCTGGGTTCCCTGACCCTATGCGTGGTCTGCCTTCTGGGTAGATATGGTGGGTGGCCGTGGCAGATGCTGCCCACGGCCTCCGGTCTCTGGCTGAGGTATGCTGTAGCCCCCACCAGTTTGGGATCCGGTACCCTGTTGCCAACTCTTCACCCTGTGATTATATTTGGGCTCTCAGAGTTCCTTCTTTCTCCCCCTCTGGGTCTTTCTTTCTCCTCTCTCACTTTTGGGCCTGGGGCTGCTCTGCTCTTCTGCTCTCTTCCTCTGCAAAGACTCACAGACTGACTGACTGTGGCTGACTGACCCTGATCTTAGATGGTGCCCACCTTAAATACTCCCTCTATGTGTGAGCTCAGGTGACCAGCACCCAATGAGCTCCTATCTTTACCCAGGCTGCTCCCCCTATCTGCCCCTACACTACTGGGATGTACCACCCCCCTCCCACTCCAGCCAGGAACAGACTCGGTCGTACCTGCACATTTCTAAGTGGGAGTACCGTTGGTCTGCTCCTCGGAAATGGGATGTGTGTAGTGCATGCAGCTAACTGAGCTCCGTTCCACACTCCATCCTTACCCGGGAGTGGAATATCACACCTCTGGCTGAGGTGCAATACCCCTGTAGCAGCCGAATCCTCAGGGTGCTACAACTATGTTCTCAATCAACCCAAAAGACTCATAAATATCCAAGCTTAATATTTTTGGAAGTTGGAGTGGTCTTTTTTAGATTTGGCTATCTTAGGAGGATAGCTGTTTGTGCAGGTAACTATTACTGTGCAGAATTATTAGGCAACTTAATAAAAACCAAATATAATCCCATCTCACTTGTTTATTTTCACCAGGTAAACCAATATCAGTGCACAAAATTTAGAAATAAACATTTCTGACATGCAAAAACAAAAAACAAAAAAATTAGTGATCAATATAGCCACCTTTCTTTATGATGACACTCAGCAGCCTCCATCCATAGATTCTGTCAGTTGCTTGATCTGTTTTCGATCAACATTGCGTGCAGCAGCCACCACAGCCTCCCAGACACTGCTCTGAGAGGTGTACTGTTTTCCCTCCCTGTAGAACTTACATTTTATGATGGTCCACAGGTTCTCTATGGGGTTCAGATCAGGTGAACAAGGGGGCCATGTCATTATTTTTTCTTCTTTTAGACCTTTACTGGCCAGCCACGCTGTGGAGTAGTTGGATGCATGTGATGGAACATTGTCCTGCATGAAAATCATGTTTTTCTTGAACGATACTGACTTCTTCCTGTACCACTGCTTGAAGAAGTTGTCTTCCAGAAACTGGCAGTAGGTCTGGGAGTTGAGCTTCACTCCATCCTCAACCCGAAAAGGTCCCACAAGTTCATCTTTGATGATACCAGCTCATACCAGTACCCCACCTCCACCTTGCTGGCGTCTGAGTCGGAGTGGAGCTCTCTGCCCTTTACTGATCCAGCCTCTGGCCCATCCATCTGGCCCATCAAGAGTCACGCTCATTTCATCAGTCCACAAAACCTTGGAAAAATCAGTCTTAAGATATTTCTTGGCCCATTCTTGATGTTATATCTTATGTTTCTTGTTCATAGGTGGTGGTTTTTCAGCCTTCCTTACCTTGGCCATGTCCCTGAGTATCGCACACCTTGTGCTTTTTGATACTCCAGTAACGTTGCAGCTCTGAAATATGGCAAAACTGGTGGCGAATGGCATCTTGGCAGCTTCACGCTTGATTTTCGTCAATTCATGGGCAGTTATTTTGCGCCTTTTTTGGCCAGCACGCTTCTTGCGACCCTGTTGGCTATTTGCCATGAAACGCTTGATTGTTCGGTGATCACGCTTCAAAAGTTTGGAAATTTCAAGACTGCTGCCTCCCTCTGCAAGACATCGCACAATTTTGGACTTTTCTGACCCATGTTGCCAAAGGAAAGGAAGTTGCCTAATAATTAAGCACACCTTATATAGGGTGTTGATGTCATTAGTCAACACCCCTCCTCATTACAGAGATGCACATCACCAGATTTACTTAATTGGTAGTTGGCTCTCAACCCTATGCAGCTTGGAGTAGGACGACATATAAAAAGTATCATGTGATCAAAATACGCATTTGCCTAATAATTCTGCACGCGGTGTAGTCTAAGGGGACAAAGGAAGAGCTGGCAGGAGGGGCAGCATGTAAACAAACAGTAACAGAACACAAAAATGGCAGCAGGGTGTGGGGGGAGAGCTAAAAACAAAAATAAAGGCAACAGGAGGTTTGGGGACTCATTACAGGGTAAGTCGGATTATTTTTTTTGTGTCTGGAAAACCCCTTTAAAATCTTTATTACTTTTTCATACAAAACATCCAACTTTTTCGAAAACCTAAATGTAATGAAATGGTCATATCCTCAATGATCTGTCAATATTTAGAGGCAGAATTCTCCAGATCATACCTTACTGCTTGTAATGTGAAGTGAGACGCTGCCTTTTAACACATCCAGGACAATGATGTGACCCTTCTTAGCTGCCAAGTGGATGGTGGTCATACCTTCCTAGAACACACAATGTCATAGGTCTAAAAAAAAGTGATTTATTGGCTCGTTGGAAAATTTATTGAAAAGGCAAAATCTTTGCATGCACAACATCCGGGTCAATTTTGCACCAAAACCCCCTTGTTAATCCCTGATAGTAGTGGTACTTGTTTGCCCCCATAAGAAAAGTTACAAATTCAGGCACTGATTAATAAATGCCAAAGCAGATCCCTTCCCCTCCGATAATTATAATCTTTCTACAGAATATTTGAAAAATGTTTTTTCTAAACCAGAAGAAAAAACAGAGCTTCAGTCTCCCGTCCAAAGGTGAACTTACCGCATCCTCATCCGACGCAGATGCTCCCGCTTCCAGCAAAACCTTCACCACCTCTGCGTGTCCCCCCGATGCCGCCAGGTGCAGTGGTGTGGAATCATTAGTCTGGAACCCAAATAGGAAAAAAAAAACGGAAAGAGATGGAAAAAATTTATGTTCTTAGCATTTGGCACACTCATCCACCCTGCTACAAGTCAGTGCCGCTCTCCTGCACCTCCACCGATCTCTCATCGGGTTTTTCTATTGTCCACGTCAGACTTTGGTGGCCATGACTTCACCATCGGTGGCCTATTTGAACATTTTCTAGACCTCGCTTGAACCTCATGTAAGAATCCCTGCAAAGTTTTCCGTGTCCTGACCTTCAGCCCTGCCTTGAACCTTTGGATGTTCGCCTGGTACCTGCTCCGCTAGACGCCCGTTATTGTCAGCAGCAGCTCCGTCTGCCGGATATTCCACAGGTTACCATTGGTTTTCGCTGTGTGTCTTGTGCCTTTACGTTTTTAAACCTGACAACAAAAGGCTATGTTTTTGGAGGAGTTTTTGGAGGAGTTTTTGGAGTAACAAGTGGCTACTCGCATACAGTCTTTTTTGCTGAGTTTTCAGACTAGAAATTTGTCGTTAACTCTTTTTTGAATAGTTTCAAGATTTGGGAGGAAAGTTTCCTCTGCTCTGAAAATTCCTGGAAGAACTCACATAGCTGGAGAGTTTTAGCTCAGTTTACACTCAGTAAATTCTCCTCTAATTTTCTAAATTTCTCAAAAATGGAGTTTCCAATCAGTTTCTGCTCTGAAAATTCAGGAAAAAGACTCTTTTTATATACATTCACATATAACAATCGATGATATGGAGGACGGCGAGTCCTGGATAACCATAGATTATAGAGCACATGCATCATCATTTTCAGGTTCCCGCCATATAGTGGATAATACTGTCCCTCTTATTCCTCTGCCGCAGGACAATGGAGAGCACCGGACATACTCGGGAAGTCTCATCACTATTGTGCACAGTTTACATCAAAGATCTTGTACAGACAAAAACATATCCGTCATTACACAAGGTGGGGGATGGGGAGTGGGCGATACAGTAACAACTTTGCAAACAATAGTAACTTATTTAAGGGTTGATGGTTATTAGGATGTCACAGACTAGGGTTTTACCCCAAGTAACTCTTTTATTGCCAGATGAAATCCAGTGAACATACTCATGTATACATAAGCGGTCAAAAGAACTCATGTACAATATGTAAAATATTTACTGTCTGTGTACATATATTCTACAATCTACTACTGATCCCTAGTTACATCCTGTATTATACTCCAGAGCTGCACTCACTATTCTGCTGGTGCAGTCACTGTGTACATACATTACATTACTGATCCTGAGTTACCTCCTGTATTATACTCCAGAGCTGCACTCACTATTCTGCTGGTGCAGTCACTGTGTACATACATTACATTACTGATCCCTAGTTACATCCTGTATTATACTCCAGAGCTGCACTCACTATTCTGCTGGTGCAGTCACTGTGTACATACATTACATTACTGATCCTGAGTTACATCCTGTATTATACTCCAGAGCTGCACTCACTATTCTGCTGCTGCCGTCACTGTGTACATACATTACATTACTGATCCTGAGTTACATCCTGTATTATACTCCAGAGCTGCACTCACTATTCTGCTGGTTCAGTCACTGTGTACATACATTACATTACTGATCCTGAGTTACCTCCTGTATTATACTCCAGAGCTGCACTCACTATTCTGCTGGTGCAGTCACTGTGTACATACATTACATTACTGATCCTGTACTGATCCTGAGTTACCTCCTGTATTATACTCCAGAGCTGCACTCACTATTCTGCTGGTGCAGTCACTGTATACATACATTACATTACTGATCCTGAGTTACATCCTGTATTATACTCCAGAGCTGCACTCACTATTCTGCTGGTGCAGTCACTGTGTACATACATTACATTACTGATCCTGTACTGATCCTGAGTAGAGATGAGCGTTGTTCTACTTGAACTGTTCGCCAATCTCAAATTCGAGCTGTTTTGGGCGGTGTTCGAGCCGTTCGGCGAACACGAACAATTTGAGAAAAATTCGGCTGTTCGAGGTTATGTTCGATAACTGTTCGTGCACCAAAATCATAACTGGATTTTTTCTCAGTAATGATGAAAATTAATGTTAATACGCAGTTTGAGTGTACAGCGGGGTGGGGGGAGGGGCAGGGGATGGATCTCTGCAGGAACAATGAAGATCTCCATTTTTTTTTCTCTTTCCCGCATTTGCAGTGTGGAGGTGCAATCTGTCAGCCTATCAGCAGCGCACACACGGAGCGAAGTGCTTTTTTTCACACAAGCAAGGGCATGTGTGATTGGCAGTGTATGTCACATGTCCTTGCCCTATAAGACCAAGCCATTTTCCCCGTCGCCACCATTTTCTCACTGCTGCAGCTGCGTGTTAGACGGCACCGCTGTTGCTGTGTGCGCTATACCTTGTTAATTTCAAGCCAATTTTCGCACAAATCTACAGATAGCTTGGGAGTAGGGAATAGTTGTGATTGCAGTCCTTTTAAGGACTAGGTTACAGCATTTCCTACGACTTTTATCAGGCAGGTCTGTGCTCTTAAATAGATAGGTTGTGGGAGTAAAGACTAATTGTAATTGGAGTCCTTTTCAGGACTAGGTTACATCAGTTCCTATCAGTTTTTGCCAGGCAGGTCTGTGCCAGTGCTGTGCAAGTTTTTTTCACAGCATTTGGCTGAATCTAGCAAAGCTCATCCTTTTTGGCCTATTGCAGAGTGTGTTAGTCAGTGGAGTAGCCTATCTGTGTTGCAAGATATACCACCTGTGTATAGAATACCAATTTTTTTACTGCACCTAGTGAAGTAAAATCTTTTGGGCATAGCATCATTCTATTAGTCCATCTATACAGACCTCCATCAGGTTGCAAACTGAATCTAATTTTTTTCTGCATCTAGCTCTGAAAAAATATTGGGCTTCTAGCTGTGTGTGGGACTTGGTCTATTAGTCCATCTATACTGACCTCCATCAGATTGCAAACTGAATATATTTTTTTCTGCATCTACCTCTGAAAAAATATTGGGCTTCTAGCTGTGTGTGGGACTTGTTCTATTAATCCATCTATACTGACCTCCATCAGGTTGCAAACTGAATATAATTTTTTTCTGCATCTAGCTCTGAAAAAATATTTGGGCTTCTAGCTGTGTGTCGGACTTTCTCTATTAGTCCATCTATACTGACCTCCATCAGGTTGCAAATTAAAAATAATTTTTATCTGCATCTACAGTACCTCTGAAAAAATATTTGGGCTTCTAGCTGTGTGTGGGACTTGTTGTATTAATCCATCTATACTGACCTCCAGCAGGTTGCAAACTGAATATATTTTTTTCTGCATCTACCTCTGAAAAAATATTGGGTTTCTAGCTGGGTGTGGGACTTGCTGTATTAGGCTATGTGCCCACGTTGCATTTATGAAGCAGAAAATTTCTGCTGCATAAATGCAAGTCCTCTCCCGGAAAAACGCATGCGGAATTCCGCACGCGTTTATCGCGCGTTTTTCGCGCGTTTATCACGCGTTTTCCACATGCGGAATTGCCTTGCGTTTTTTATGCATTGGACTATGGCAATTCTGCTTGCGGAAACGCAAAATTAATTGACATGCTGCGGATTTTTGAACGCAGCATAAACGCTGCGGAAAAAACCGCAGCATGTGCATAGAACTTGCGGAATCCCATTGGGACCATGGGGTGCGGGTTACCAAGCGTTTTACAAGCGTTTCCGCTGCGGAAATTCTGCATCAAAAACGCTTGAAAAACGCTACGTGGGCACACAGCCTTAGTCCATCTATACTGACCTCCATCAGGTTGCAAATTAAAAATAATTTTTTTCTGCATCTAACCCAGCCAATAGTTTTGGCCTAATACCACAGTTTGGCCACTCAGCTCTGCTCGGTTACCATCCATTGTTTTTTTGTGCAAACAACTCCAGAGTTGTGAATTAGTTAACCACCAAAATGAGTGGAAAAAGGCCTGCTGCTGGTGGAAAGGGGAATAGGCGTGTTGGGAAGGGGAAAAAAGGTTGTGTCCGTGGGGTAGGTGCAGAAGAAAGACCATCTTCCAGCCAAACTAAAATGTCTACTTCTTTTAGCGGACAATGTGATAAGATCCCTTTGTTACGGCCACGCCAATCGCTACAAATTCCAGATGAGGCACAAAAACAGCAGGTGCTTCAACGGATATCAAGGGCTCCTTTAAGTGGGCTCTCCTCCACATCAACTTCAACATCACAAATACTCCAGTCCTCAAAAGTGTCACCCAAATCGCACTTGCTTCCTCACAGCTCCCAAATCTCCAGCTGCCCGTCTGAGTATGAGGTAGAACAGATGGTTGAGTCTGCAGAGCTGTGTACTCATACTATAGCCTGGGAATCAGAGGTCGACTCCAGCGCTTCTGTGAATCCAGACGAGGAAATGATCTGCACTGATGCCCAGAATCTTTATGAGTCGGATCCAGGACCAGACGCAGAAGGTTCTGACCATAATGTAGACCCTCATTCCCAAACTGTAACTCCTGTTGGTGGAGACAATGAGGAAGACGATGATAAGACTCAAATACCTGATTGGAGCGACAACTTTAGTTTTTTGTCAGGGCAGGAACAGGTTGGCTCTGAGGACGACGGGTGTGATAACGCACAGGGTGATGATGATGAGGTTGGAGATCCCACTTACTGTCAACCCACAGTCAGCCAAGAGATGAGGTCAGCAGAGGAGGTGGAGGAAGATGCTAGTGACGACGAGGTCAGGTTGCGCCTTCCTGGACAGAGACGTAGTGCTGGAAGCACGTCAACAACTGCATCCTCAAACACAACTCTGCCTCTCACCACAAGTCGTGGTGGCTCTTCAGGTCGCATGGGTGCTAAGCCTTGCATAGCCTGGGCATTTTTTCAGATCGATAAAGATGACCCAACTCGTGTTATCTGTAACATTTGTCAGCAAAAGCTAAGTAGAGGCCAAAAAATACATAGTTTGAGTACTTCATGCATGAACCGGCACATGGACATGAAGCATAAGTTGCAGTGGGAAGCTCAGTGTGCTACAATGCGGTCTAGCCGGCCGGGCCAACCACCGTCTGCCATATCTTGTGCATCCGCGGCCTCTTCATCCTCTGTGACTGGGGGGACAGCAGTCACACCTGTTTTGGGGCGCAGACCTGCCACCTCTTTACCCGCAACAGCCAGCGTGATTGGCAGGTCATCATTTTCTTTGGAGGTGGGAACACCAGCTGTCGTTGAGCGCTGTCCGACATCGATAGCACCACCTTTGGATCAAGGCAACCTAACATGTCCGCCTGCATCTGCCTCACAGACCGGCAGTTTGCCGGGGACACCCTTATCAACCCCGTCTAAGCACAATAGCCAGCCCTCGGTCCCTCAGATGTGGACAAGTAAAAGACCATTTCCTCCTAGCCATGAGAAAGCTAAGAGGTTGAATTTCACCATCTGCAAGCTCTTGGCTACAGAAATGCTGCCTTTCCGTCTGGTGGACACAGAGGATTTTCGAGACCTTATGTCCGTCGCAGTGCCCCAGTACCAGATGCCCAGTCGGCACTACTTCTCAAAGAAAGGTGTGCCTGCGCTCCACCAGCATGTCGCACACAACATCACCGCTTCTTTGAGAAACTCTGTGTGTGACAGGGTGCATTTCACCACAGACACTTGGACGAGTAGGCATGGACAGGGGCGTTACATGTCGCTTACTGGGCACTGGGTAACTATGGTGACAGCAGGACAAGGGGCTGCTGTCCAAGTCTTGCCGTCCCCACGAGTTGTGCGTCAATCCTCTTTATGTCAAAGTTCCTCCACTGCTTCTGCCTCCTCAACCTCCTCTCGGTCTTCCACCTGCACCCAAAGCCTGTCTGGTCATGCCACAAGCTTTCTAACTGCGCAGAAGGGATCCTGCACACCTCCTTACTATGCTGGCAGTAGGGCTCAACGTCATCAGGCGGTTTTTACATTGAAATGTCTGGGAAATGTGAGTCACACAGCTGAGGAGTTGTGGTCAGCTCTGGAGAACCAATTTCATGAATGGTTGTCTCCACTGGACCTGAAACCAGGGAAGGCCGTGTGCGACAATGCTGCAAACCTGGGTGCGGCCCTTCGCCGGGGCAATGTCACACACGTGCCTTGTATGGCTCACGTGTTGAACCTGGTTGTCCAGCAATTTTTAGCCCACTATCCCAGACTAGATGGCCTTCTGCAGAGGGCACGGTCGCTGTGTGCTCACTTCCGCCGTTCGCATCCCGCAGCTCAGCGACTTACATCTCTACAGAAGTCGTTGGGCCTGCCACTTCACCGGCTAAAATGCGATGTGCCTACCCGGTGGAATTCAACTCTGCACATGTTGCAGCGACTGTGGCAGCACCGACAAGCCCTGGTGCAATACGTTCTGACGTATAGCCTGGGCCAACGAGATCCAGAGGTGGGGCAAATCACGCTGGAGGAGTGGTCTCAGATCAGGGACCTATGCACCCTTCTGCACAGTTTTGAAATGGCGACGAAGATGTTTAGTGCTGACGATGCCATTATCAGCATGACTATTCCGGTGATTTACATGCTGGAGCACATGTTAAACAGAATTCGGAGTCAGGTGGTGGCACAAGAGGAGGTGGAGGAAGTAGAGGAGGAGGAGTTGTATGCGGAAGGGCTAACATCTGCAAGGTCCAGACGGTCGGCAGCACCAAGGCGGCAGGCATGTGAGGGTGGGGGAGATGGTTTTACCAGGGCGCATGGTAGCAGCCAAACTAATGAGGAAGGTGCAGGAGCCCAGGAAGAAGTGGAGGACGAACTGATGGAAGACTCATCAGATGAGGGAGACCTTGATCACATTTCTGTTGTGCGAGGTTGGGGGGAGAGGACAGAGGAAGGAAGCATGATTGTTACCTCGCCACCAACACAACAGGGACTTGGTGCTCCTGGATGCGCAACACACATGAGTGCCTTCTTGCTGCACTACCTGCAACATGACCCTCGAATTGTGAGAATTAGAAATAATCCTGACTACTGGGTTGCCACACTGTTAGATCCCCGGTACAAAAGTAAATTTGCAGAAATTATTCCTGCCATAGAAAGGGATGCACGCATGCAGGAGTATCAGCAGAGACTGTTGCAGAATCTTACATGTGCTTTTCCACAAAATACCAGTGGTGCACGTAGTGAATCTCACAGTTCCAACTTGCCAACCGTGGGACCGTCAAGTGTTCAGCACTCAAACCGTAACAGAACCACAGTATCTGCTGGTAACATCAATTTTGCGGAATCATTTCACCACTTTTTTAGCCCATCCTTTGCAAGGCCACAGGAGACAAGAAGTCTGACACATAGTCAACGCCTAGAGACGATGGTACAGGAGTATCTCCAAGTAAACATTGAAGCCACGACTGTGTCACTGGACCCTTGCTCTTTTTGGGCTTCCAATCTGGATAAATGGCCGGAGCTAGCCACTTACGCCTTGGAGATCTTGTCATGCCCCGCAGCCAGCGTTCTGTCTGAACGTGTGTTCAGCGCTGCTGGTGGTGTGCTGACAGATAAGCGCACGCGGCTCTCCACTGATAATGTAGACAGACTCACGTTCATAAAGATGAACAAATCATGGATCCGAAACGACTTTTCTACCCCCGTGTCATCCTGGGGAGAGTAAAAGCTTGATGATTGGTTAAAATCACCCTACCAACCGTTTTAAGCTTTCAAATTACTAATCATGTTTATCTGTATCTTGACTGGAAAATAATTTGGGCTTTGTAGCAGTGTGCAGCACTGATCCTATTAGGCCATCTATAATAAGCTTCACCAGATTTAAAATTAAAAATAATTTTTAGCTGCATCTAGCCCGGAAAATAATTTTGGGGCTCCGAGATGCGCAAGACACATAAGTGCCTTCTTGCTGCACTACCTGCAGCATGACCCTCATATTGTCAGAATTCGAAGTAATCATGACTACTGGGTTGCCACACTCTTAGATCCCCCAAACTTTTCGATCAACCTTTTCATTTTAATAAAGACCAAAAAAATGGTCATTTTTGAAATTATAAGCATTAGCAGGTTGTTAGAAACTGAAATCAAACAGTTTTCAACTCAAAACTTTATTCTAGGTGATGTTACATTTTCACATAGGACCCCTTGTTCGAAAGGAGCTTCGGAACTCTCTCGTCCATTGAATTTGTCAGGTTTTGGATGGTTTCTGCTTCAGTTGTTTTGCATGAGGACAGAATACCCTCCCAGAGCTGTTGCTTAGATGTGAACTGCCTCCCGCCATCATAGACACTCCTTTTAATGATGCTCCAAAGGTTCTGAATGGGGTAGAGGTCAGGGGAGCATGGGGGTCACACCATAAGTTTGTCCCCTTTTATGCCCATATCAGCCAGAGATGCAGATGTTTTATGTGCAGCATGAGATGGTGCATTATCATGCAGAAAAATGATCTTGCTGTGAAATACACGGTTCTTCTTCTTGAACCATGGCAGGAAGTGCTGTTTGAGAAAATCCACATACATTATGGAGTTCATCTTTAGCGCCTTCAGGGATCCTAAAGGGGCCGACAATCTCTCTCCCCATGATTCCAGCCCAAAACATTACTCCACCTCCTCCTTGTTGGCGCTGTAGCCGTGTTTGCGTGGGGTGTCCATCAACCAGCCATCCTCCACTCCATCCATCTGGACCATCGAGCGCTGCACGGCACTCATCCGTGAACAAAACAGTTTTGAAATCAGTCTTCATGTAATGTTTGGCCCACTGGAGCCGTTTCTGCTTGTGTGAAGTGGATAGAGGAGGTCAACAGGATGGCGTATGCACAGCTGCAAACCTCTGAAGGACCCTGCATCTTGTTGTTCGGGGGACGTTGGAGGCACAAGCAGCTTCAAAAACTTGTCTGCTGCTATGACAAGGCTTTTTTGCCGCTGCTCTTTCAACCTGACGTAATTGCCTGTAGGAAAGAGTCCTCAATTTGCCCTTATCAGCACGCACACGTGTGTACTGTGAATCAGCTACATACTTCTTGATTGCCAAGACACTTCATCCTGATCATCGCACAATGTTGATTGTAGTCATGCCTTGACCTAAACACTCCACAATTTGTTGCTTCTCAGCAGCCGACACATCCTTTTTCTTTCCCATTTTGGCAGAAAATGTAGGCTGCTTAATAATGTGAGACAGCCTTCTTAAGTAGTCTTGCCTTTCATTGGACACACCTGCCAAACTAATTAGCACAGGTGTCTGCAATTGCTTACAGTGATATAAAGAGCCCTGACACACATCACCATCAATGAGTTTAACTGACAAACAAACAAATTCTTCCCTTATCACTCCTAAACACTTTTTGCATAATAATTTGGAACGCAGTGTACATGTGCTTTTCCACAAAACACCAGTGGTTCACGTAGTGAATCTTACAGTTCTAACTTGCCAACCGTGGTCTGTATGGAATTGTTCAATAAAGGGCCCAAAATTAAGATAACATAGATGGGAGAGGTCTCTATGAATAGGAATTCCTAAGTATTTGATACCCTGTGAGGGCCAGGCAAAGGGAAAGTTGGACTGGATGGAATCCTATATGGATTTGGGGAGGGAGACATCGAGGGCCTCAGACTTCGCTGCATTGATTTTAAAATTTTACCATGTAACAAAGTGATCTATTTCAGCCATAACAGCAGGGATGGATATATGTGATTGAGTGATATATACTAGGACATCATCAGCAAATAGAGAGCACTTGTACTCGGTGCCTCCCACCTCAATCCACCTAATATTGGGGTTATGGCGAATTGATGAGAGCAGGTGCTCCGTCACTAGGATGTATAAGAGAGGGGACAGAGGACATCCCTGCCTTGTCCCATTGGTGATTGTGAAAGGTGATGAAAATGTTCTGACGCACCCCCTGGGCCTTGGGACACCCGGAGCCGGACCCTTTTTGGTGGATGCTGGTGGTTGTAGTCTTCGTGGCGGCGACCCGGTTCCGTGGCTCAGGGTGGTCAAACCAGTGGCGGAACTATTTATGTGGTTTTGATGTTTAAATGTCCGACTACGCCACCCGTGGATTGCGGTCAGAGTGAACCGCCGCTACAGGGCAGACCGCTGAGGCTGGTGTTGTGGGTGCAGCAGAGCGTAGCATAACTCCCCACGGGAGGAGTATAGCCTCAGGGCAGTGTATGCGGAGGATGGGGGTGATGGTGCAGGGCAGCAGCAGTAACGACACGGAGTCAGTGATGCAGTTCAGGGCCTTTACTCACAGTTCTTATTATCCAGACCACGTCTGCAGGTAACGGCTGCCCACGTCGTACTGTGCTCACCAGGTGAGGGGCTCAGACAACTCCCAGATAACTTTGGAGCGCTTCACAGGACCCCCTTTGTGTGTCCTTTGTCTGGCCTTTCTTACCAACACTTCTGTCCGGCTGCCTCGGGCCTCCTCTTGGTAAACTTGGCGCCAGTTTCCCTGACCCTATGTGGTGCCTTCCTAGCGGGTGTAGCGAGGGGCTGCGCCACATAAAATGTCAGAGCCTCCGGTTTCTAGCTGAGGGTCGTTTCCTGCCTCCACTAGTTCGGGGACCGGTCTCCCCCTTTGGCCTGACCCCTCCACGCAGGTGGATTCGGGCGTGCGGTGGCGACTCGCCCGGCCGCACCCCTGGGATCCCTTCATTCCTCGTTCCTGGAGCCTTCTCCGCTCCTCTTCCTTCCTTCTCCCTCTTCCAGGCCTGGGCCTCTGTTACTAGGCCCGCCTCCGGAGCAGAGCTCATGCAGAGCCCCTGCTCCCTGCCACTTCTGCTCAGACTTCTCTGCACTGAACTAAGATGGTGCCCACCTTTTATACTCCCTTCTCAATGCACCCAGGAACTGCTTCCTCCCTGCTCCTGCACTACAGGGTTCCCCTTCCTCAGTGTTCCCTCCCCCCACTCCAGCCAGGGACAGGGACTGTCGTGCCCATCTCAGGGGCATATTGGTCGCCCTGCCCCACGGCAATGTGGTGTAATGCATGCAGGTGTCGGGTCCTGATCCACACTCCATCCTTACCTGAGAGTGAGATATCACACCTCTGGGTGAGGTGCAATACGTCTGTAGCAACCGAGCCCTCAGGGTGCTACAGTTCCATTTATCTTCAGCCTAGGTGACGTATTGCGATACAGGGCCGTGATTTTGGCTATAAAAGGGTCCCCTAGACCCCTACCCCAAGCTTTTTAAGAGAATCATATATGGCGTGCCAGGAGACTCTATGGAATGCTTTCTCAGCATCCAACGAGAGTATCTAATTACAAATTTTTAACTGCATCTAGCCCAGGAAATACTTTGTGCCTAGTAGCAGTGTCTGCTAGTCAGCGGATTATCCCGGCTGTTAAGCAAGCTACACCACCTGTAGTTTAGACACTTAATTTTTTCAAAGGAAATGATTCGCGATCCATGGGATACTTAGTGAAGAGCATCAGGAGGCACCCCAAGGCATAGGGGCTGGGACTGGCAGTAGGATGCCTTGCGGTGGACAGCCGAGCTCGATCCTTATAAAAGCTTTTTAACTGCAGCAGCTTTAGTGGACGCTACTGGAGCTGGAATTACGCGGCTGCTGGCATGAGACTTGCCCTCCAATAGATCCTTGTAAATGGATTTAAAGTGTATTCATTCAAATTAGAGGGACAATTTAAATTAAAAAGCTTAGAGCTGCCTCCACCACAGGGGGGCTCGCTCGACCCACCAGCGGACAGGCACCAGTATTGGGAGAGGGGGGCTGGCCGTCAGGGTTCACCGCGGCTCTGGCACAAACCCGGCGACACGGAGGTGGCACGGGCAGGAGCGGACTGAACGTGTCGGCTTCTCACTTTTTGGATTTTAGAAGGGCATGACATGCCTATATCTGTGTCTCCCCCTCCTTTTACTCCTCCACCTCTTTTCTTTTCGCATGACTATATGTACTTGTCACTTTTCCATGTGTTAGTTATGTCTTCTGAGCAGTTTGTCAGCTTTTG
The DNA here is from genome assembly GCF_046119375.1 of Phyllobates terribilis. Taxonomy (NCBI): domain Eukaryota; kingdom Metazoa; phylum Chordata; class Amphibia; order Anura; family Dendrobatidae; genus Phyllobates; species Phyllobates terribilis. Next base: position 784,086,788 of record NW_027362764.1, read on the forward strand.
GACACCTTTGAAGCTGTGTTCTATGTGTTTCTATGTGTTTTTGTTTGCCTGCCATTGGTTTTAACGGTGTTCGAAGGTGTTCGACGAACAGTTCGACGAACAGTTCGGCGAACACACGGGTGTTCGACGAACCGAACCGAACTCGAACACTACGGGGGTGGCTCAACACTAATCCTGAGTTACATCCTGTATTATACCCCAGAGCTGCACTCACTATTCTGCTGGTGCAGTCACTGTGTACATACATTACATTACTGATCCTGAGTTACATCCTGTATTATACTCCAGAGCTGCACTCACTATTCTGCTGGTGCAGTCACTGTGTACATACATTACATTACTGATCCTGTACTGATACTGAGTTACATCCTGTATTATACTCCAGAGCTGCACTCACTATTCTGCTGGTGCAGTCACTGTGTACATACATTACATTACTGATCCTGTACTGATCCTGAGTTACATCCTGTATTATACCCCAGAGCTGCACTCACTATTCTGCTGGTGCAGTCACTGTGTACATACATTACATTACTGATCCTGAGTTACATCCTGTATATACTCCAGAGCTGCACTCACTATTCTGCTGGTGCAGTCACTGTGTACATACATTACATTACTGATCCTGAGTTACACCCTGTATTATACCCCAGAGCTGCACTCACTATTCTGCTGGTTCAGTCACTGTGTACATACATTACATTACTGATCCTGTACTGATCCTGAGTTACATCCTGTATTATACTCCAGAGCTGCACTCACTATTCTGCTGGTGCAGTCACTGTGTACATACATTACATTACTGATCCTGTACTGATCCTGAGTTACATCCTGTATTATACTCCAGAGCTGCACTCACTATTCTGCTGGTGCAGTCACTGTGTACATACGTTACATTACTGATCCTGTACTGATCCTGAGTTACATCCTGTATTATACTCCAGAGCTGCACTCACTATTCTGCTGGTGCAGTCACTGTGTACATACATTACATTACTGATCCTGTACTGATCCTGAGTTACATCCTGTATTATACTCCAGAGCTGCACTCACTATTCTGCTGGTGCTGTCACTGTGTACATACGTTACATTACTGATCCTGTACTGATCCTGAGTTACATCCTGTATTATACTCCAGAACTGCACTCACTATTCTGCTGGTGCAGTCACTGTGTGAATACATTACATTACTGATCCTGAGTTGCATCCTGTATTATACTCCAGAGCTGCACTCACTATTCTGCTGGTGCAGTCACTGTGTACATACATTACATTACTGATCCGGAGTTACATCCTGTATTATACCCCAGAGCTGCACTCACTATTCTGCTGGTGGAGTCACTGTGTACATACATTACATTACTGATCCTGTACTGATCTTGAGTTACCTCCTGTATTATACTCCAGGAGCTGCACTCACTATTCTGCTGGTGCAGTCACTGTGTACATACATTACATTACTTATCCTGTACTGTTCCTGAGTTACATCCTGTATTATACTCCAGAGCTGCACTCACTATTCTGCTGGTGCAGTCACTGTGTACATACATTACATTACTTATCCTGTGTTACATCCTGTATTATAATCCAGAGCTGCAATCACTATTCTGCTGTATACTTATGTGGCGCCCCTGAGGGTTCGGTCGCCACAGAGGTATTGCATCTCACCCAGAGGTGTGGTATCTCACCCTCAGGTAAGGAAGGAGTACAGCTCAGGACCCTATCACCTGCATTCACTACACCACATTTCCGGGGGACAGGGCGAGATTGCTCCTACGGGAGAGCACAGTCCCTGATCCCTGGCTGGAGTGGGGGGAACCACCTAGAGAGGGGGAACCATGTAGTGGATGGGGTGGAGGAAGTAGATCCTGGGAGCTCTTGTAGTAGAAGGTATAAAAGGCAGACACCATCTTAGATCAGTGGGGAGTTCAGACAGTCAGAGGAGGAAGGTGACAGGAGCAGAGGCTCTGCACGAGCTCTGCTCCAGAGGCGGGCCTAGCACTGATGCCCAAGTCTGAGAGGAGAGGGAGCAGGACGGCTCCAGGAATGAGGAGTGAAGGGACCCTAGGGGTACAGGCCGTGCAGCAAGCCACCCGTACGCCCGCTGCTACCAGGAGGTAGAGGGGTCAGGCCAGATAAGGGGAACCGGTCCCTCAACTAGTGGAGAAAACAACGAAGGCTCAGCTAGAAACCGGAGGCTGCAGCACTTTATGTACTGTAAGTCAGAAGTCCACGCCAGCTTCACTAAGAAGGTAGTAACATAGGACCAAGGGGACGGAACACACGTCGCCCGCCAAGGCCCGAGGGTACCGGATAGAAGTGTCACTGGGTGTGAGGTGCAGGGAGAAGGCCAGAGAAAGGACACACAGAAGGGGGTCCTGCTAAGTACTCCGGAGCTATCTGGGGGTGGACTGATACTTTCCCTTGTTTTGACCGCCCTGGGTCACGGACCGGGTCACCGCCACTGTGACTACAGCCCCCAGCATCTACCGGCCCGGCTCCGGGTATTCCCCACGGCCCAGGGGGTGCGTCACATACATTACTGATCCTGTAGTATACTCCCGAGCTCATTATCAGCACCGGTTTATATTCTCACCTTGTTCCGGGCTGTGGTCACGCTGCTGATATTAGATTTGAGAAGCTCTTTGATCACGGCGACGCTGCCCTTGGCGGCTGCAATATGAGCGCACGTTGAACCCTCCATGTTGGCTGACGTCACCAGCTCTGGCCGATGTTTCAGGAACAGTTTTACCACCTCAGAGTGGTCATTTTCAGCGGCGAGGTGAAGAGGGGTCTGTCCTTGCTGGAATAATGATAGAACACAAGGATCATTAATGATAATTAGCTTGAAATTGTTACAGATCAGGCTTCACCATATAATCCATAGAAAATACCGCCGCTTTCAAAATTCTGCTGGTTGCCCTTAGAAACAGACAACAATGCCGCTCCACTCTGTAGTCAGTCGATCTCCCTGCTGCCACCACTAGGTGGAGCAAAGTTATTTAAAGAGATTTTCCCAAAATCTCAGATTATCTTCTTATAGGATTTTGGGAAAACTCTTTAGATGAAAATGGATATATATATTACCAAGATACAATAAAATGTATCTAAAATGTGACTCAACAATTCTGGAATTTTTTTGTAGTCGTAGAAAAAAAAAAAAAAAAAAAAAAAAAAAAAAGACACTCTGCCCGGTTTTGATGGAAGTTTCAACTTTTTTTTATGTATAAAGAGAATGATGACAATAAATATTATACAAACTGATCAACATCGACATCTCCATTATGACTGCATCTCACCAAAATTAGGGTTTATGACCCACCTGGGAGGTCTACATCGAAAGATCCCCTCGTGGTGGATCATTGACAGTCCAGCAGATTGATCCACGAGAGGACCATCCAACATTGCATGAAAGTTTTCTTTTGGAGTGATGGCCAGCCGGCATAATATATGGTGGAAATTTAAAATCTGGTCTTCTCAAAGAGGTGGTCTTTTGGAGACTTTTCAAGGTAGAAACAATGCATCCTACTGAGACAATGCTACAAAACTAAAAAAGTGCGGAGAAAAGTTGTATTTTTCTTTTTCTTCTTAGTTTAGAATTTACCAAAACTTTGTAACAAGCTAAGGGATCAATGTGGTCTCCTGGGACTGTCTGTTTGGCAAACTCCTTCTGGTCAGTCCCAACTTTAGTCCGGAAGTTTGAGGAAATTCTCTCCACATTCCAGGCAAGGTCACAGCTTGAGTGTCATTGGCGATGGAGTAGGATAATTACTGGGAGGAAAGGGAGCAGCCCAAAAGGAAGTGTACAGATCTCCGACAGAGCAAGCCATCCAGGAAGAGATACTTAATGTGAGCGGCGGTCCAGCCTTTCATGTCTGATGTGACACTTGCGATAGAAGTGCCGCCTCTGATGTCAGAGAGTAAATATTATGTAGTGGACATGCGTCACACGACACGGGAAGCACAAATGTGTTATTATATACGTCTGACCACACCTCGGGCTCTGCTACCACACAAGAATTCCTACATGGCCCACAGAGGAACACCGGCTCCGTACTTGCTCCATTGTAAGGCGACGCAACACTTCCGTGTAGGAAGAGTTTGTATCTTGGATGATTCCTTTGCAGGCAGCTTCCTTGCTAATTTTTCCACTCTATTAATGCACAGTCCCTATAAAAGTTATTGGTTTTTAACCCAACTTAGGATAGGCCCATCGATATGTGATCAGTGCAAACGAAGCGGGTAACAGGTGACCATACAGAAAATAAAAATGCAACCAGCACCTGTCATATCAATGCAAATGGGATTTCTAATGACTCTTACAATATCGGCTGCGTAGACGTCGGCCTTCATGTTCAGTAAGCTTTTGCACACGTCCAGTTGACCGTTCAAGGCAGCCAGGTGAAGAGGGGTCCGTTTCGTCTGCAGCATCAAAAAATAAGTAAAAAAAAAAAAATAAAACAAAAAAAGTTTAAATCTCTATTAAAAGGGATTGTCCAGGTTTAACTTTTTTTATTCCACAGGCTCGGTCTTGGAAAAGTCAACATTGCCTAACTTACCAGGACTTCCTCTTCGCTGCTGTCCGAGGTCTTTGTTGACATGGCTGCAGGCAGTTCCTTGGATCAGCATTCTTTTGAAGTTTACTTCATTCCGACAAATGATTGGCTGCAGCGGTCACTTGCTGTCACTTGCCACTACAGCCATGTGAACAAAGACCTGGGGTCAGAGGTGGAGAGGCAATATTGGAGCATCAAACAAACCTTTGGAATAGAAAAAATGTGGACAACCCATGGAGAGAATTTAGTTGTGACCCTGAGGCCATTGCGTTCTCTGCCTGGTATTTACCAATGACATGATATCAATACTGGCCAGATGGGTTTCCACAAGTAATTTGACCAGATGGTTGAAGCCATTTTGGGCGCACAGGTGAAGAGGTGTCAGACCCAGCTTGGTTTTTGCATTCACAAAGGCTTTATGCCAGAGAAGAACATCGGCGATCTTGTCATGGCCGTTCTCACAAGCCAGGTGTAAGGCTGCTTTGCCATGCTGCAGATGAAAGGAGGAATAATGTATTATATATAATGAATTATGGAATTATCTTTGTGCTTTTCTTTAATTCATTGATCAGGTTTTCAGAATTCTCTATTCGGCTTCCTAACAAAATGTATCGCAAAATTCGGCAAAGTGATTGGACGTTAGAAACTAAGAAAACATTTATGCCCCCATAAAGTCTTACAAGCTTTAGTACCATGATCAATTAATAAGCTCACTTTATCAACTGTAAATTTATCTGTACACTTCTGGCCAAAATTAGGTTCAGAGAGGGATTCGGGAGGGCAGCATTCATCCAAAAAAGATGGACACTCCAGTTTCCATAGTACAGGTCAATCCATTTGTAGGTACAGCCAGAAGAGACAGACATAAGCAGTGGTCTTAAAATATTTAGTTTTGGTGGGGATAAACGAAGCAATGAATACTGTGCTTATTTCCCTAGATATCAGTGGGTGAAAAGTGTATCTAATGGACATCAGTACCAGTTCATCACAAATTGCATTACTGGTCACCATAAACTTAAAATGATCTGTGTGTTGTTAGTGTGACTATACATATTTTTGACACTTTTATTTAGGACACTGTTCTATAAAATTGCAAATGTAGAAAATCAGCCAGCCATAAAATACTCTTTTTGGCAGCTAAAATTTATACCATGCAAAAAAATGGGCAATTAATCTTCCCCAGTTTATATTAAGTCATTTGAGGGCTCAGGTATTAACAGCTATCACAGCAAACCTAGTTTTACAAGGATAAATGAAGCATGATTACTGTACTTATTTCCCTAAGTATCAGGGGGCGAAATATGTATTGAATGGGCCATCAGCACCAAATCATCAAAAATTGCATTGTACATATAACCATGATGACATTAGAGGGAACTTATTAAGGCTGTTTGCATGTTTACACCGCTCTTAAACACTTTAAAAAAGTAATAAGGGAAGTGGATGTGGTTAGTTAGGCAAATATGTCTAGGCAAGATATCTGACTTGTATCTTTGTGCAAAAAGTTTTGATTTTGACTTCAGTAAAAGGTGGCATAAAAAGTGGAAAAGCGGTACTAAATTTATCAAAAATTGTGCAACAATTTATATATTTCGTGTAAATAAAGGCAACATAAGCACAAGCAAAACTAACTATCCCTTTAGATAAATTTCTCCCATAAATTATAGGCTTGGTGGATACACATTCTTACACTGGCATACTATGTTATATAAAGACACAAATCAAAATATTAACTTCTCTAGTTTTCCCTAATTTTTACAATGTCTTATACAATTACAAATGTCCTAGACAACCAGCCATAAAAAAAAGTCTCTCTGACAGCTAAAACCTAAAGCATCCAAAAAAGACGGACGATTAGTTTCCATGATACAGTGGACAGATGAATGAAAGATATCGACAGAAGAGACAGGCACCGGAACACCAAAGTTTTGTCAGGACAATCAAATAATAGATACTATACTAATTTCCCTAAGTATCAGAGGGTGAAAAGTGCATTTAATATGACAAAAGCACCAGATCATCACAAACTGCATTGTCCATTTCACTACTAAGACATACAAGAAGTTAAACAGCCTCAAATAAACTACTGATATCCACAGTGGGCTTATGTATCATCATAGATAGACTTATTATTGGTTATTTGGCTCATAACAAAAAGAAAAACAAAAAATAAAAAGAGCTGATAGATCTCATTCAGTAAGACAAATGAATGCCAGAAATTTGAGGGGATGTAACATTTCAAAAGTTTTTACTTGAAGGGTTATTTTTGTTTGTTTTTGCTGTGGGGTTATTCCACAGTATATTGCTGCCATGTGGCATATCACCTCATCAAACACATCCACTCTCGCATGATTCTGCAACAGGATCTTCACAATGCCGATATGACCTCTCTCCGCAGCCACAAGCAATGGCGACCATCCGTTCTGGAACAAAACAGGCGTAAATTAAGGCTCTAATGTTGATATTTATTCCCATCCTCACTAGGTAGAGAAGTAACTGGAAATCAAGGTTTATTATTTCTAACATGTTCAGCTAGAAAAATAACCATGTATGAAATTGGAACAGTTGTGAAAATACACATCACTAACCTATAACAAAACCTTTCTTCATTTACTGCTCAGTACATAACAGAATCAGCGGCCAAAGATTTCTTATTATTATTGAGTTTCTCAAATTACAAAGTAACAGCATGAAAAAAATAAAAAATGTATTCATCTTTACTCCACAGTAGAAAAGTGATTGAACATAGTGATGGCACCCGCTGCAAGGCACGCCAGTATGCTGCAACCAAAAAACAGCTCTCCAAAAAGGCTAATAAGTACATACAGCACACCATAATTTACAACACTACTCATCCCCCAACATATTAGAAAGATACAATGTTTATATAAATGCTATAATACTGCATAATAATTAAAATTTGTACTACTACTCCCTGTGCGCAAAAATGTAACTACTATAATACTGCCCCCTATGTACAAGAATATAACTACTATAATACTGCCCCCTATGTACAAGAATATAACTACTATAATACTGCTCCTATGTATAAGAATATAACTACTATAATACTGCTCCTATGTACAAGAATATAACTACTATAATACTGCCCCCTATGTACAAGAATATAACTACTATAATACTGCTCCTATGTACAAGAATATAACTACTATAATACTGCTCCTATGTACAAGAATATAACTACTATAATACTGCTCCTATGTACAAGAATATAACTACTATAATACTGCCCCTATGTACAAGAATATAACTACTATAATACTGCTCCTATGTACAAGAATATAACTACTATAATACTGCTCCTATGTACAAGAATATAACTACTATAATACTGCTCCTATGTACAAGAATATAACTACTATAATACTGCTCCTATGTACAAGAATATAACTACTATAATACTGCTCCTATGTACAAGAATATAACTACTATAATACTGCTCCTATGTACAAGAATATAACTACTATAATACTGCCCCCTATGTACAAGAATATAACTACTATAATACTGCCTCTATGTACAAGAATATAACTACTATAATACTGACTCTATGTACAAGAATATAATTACTATAATACTGCCCCTATGTACAAGAATATAACTACTATAATACTGCCCCTATGTACAAGAATATAACTACTATAATACTGCTCCTATGTACAAGAATATAACTACTATAATACTGCTCCTATGTACAAGAATATAACTACTATAATACTGCTCCTATGTACAAGAATATAACTACTATAATACTGCCCCCTATGTACACGAATATAACTACTATAATACTGCCTCTATGTACAAGAATATAATTACTATAATACTGCTCCTATGTACAAGAATATAACTACTATAATACTGCTCCTATGTACAAGAATATAACTACTATAATACTGCTCCTATGTACAAGAATATAACTACTATAATACTGCCCCCTATGTACAAGAATATAACTACTATAATACTGCCTCTATGTACAAGAATATAATTACTATAATACTGCCCCTATGTACAAGAATATAACTACTATAATACTGCCCCTATATACAAGAATATAACTACTATAATACTGCCCCCTATGTACAAGAATATAACTACTATAATACTGCTCCTATGTACAAGAATATAACTACTATATTACTGCCACCTATGTACAAGAATATAACTACTATATTACTGCTCCTATGTACAAGAATATAACTACTATATTACTGCCACCTATGTACAAGAATATAACTACTATAATACTGCTCCCTATATACAAGAATATAACTACTATAATACTGCTCCTATGTACAAGAATATAGCTACTATAATACTGCCCTCTATGTACAAGAATATAACTACTATAATACTGCCCTCTATGTACAAGAATATAACTACTATAATACTGCTCCTATGTACAAGAATATAACTACTATAATACTGCCCCTATGTACAAGAATATAACTACTATAATACTGCTCCTATGTACAAGAATATAACTACTATAATACTGCTCCCTATGTACAAGGATATAACTACTATAATACTGCTCCTATGTACAAGAATATAACTACTATAATACTGCTCCTATGTACAAGAATATAACTACTATAATACTGCCCCCTATGTACAAGAATATAACTACTATAATACTGCCCCTATGTACAAGAATATAACTACTATAATACTGCCCCTATATACAAGAATATAACTACTATAATACTGCCTCCTATGTACCAGAATATAACTACTATAATACTGCTCCTATGTACAAGAATATAACTACTATAATACTGCTCCCTATGTACAAGAATATAACTACTATAATACTGCCCCTATGTACAGGAATATAACTACTATAATACTGCCCCCTATGTACATGAATATAACTACTATAATACTGCTCCTATGTACAAGAATATAACTGCTATAATACTACTCCTATGAACAAGAATATAACTACTATAATACTGCCCCCTATGTACATGAATATAACTACTATAATACTGCCCCCATGTACAAGAATATAACTACTATAATACTGCCCCTATGTACAGGAATATAACTACTATAATACTGCCCCCTATGTACATGAATATAACTACTATAATACTGCTCCTATGTACAAGAATATAACTACTATATTACTGCTCCTATGTACAAGAATATAACTACTATAATACTGCCCCCTATGTACAAGAATATAACTACTATAATACTGCCCCCTATGTACAAGAATATAACTACTATAATACTGCCCCCTATGTACAAGAATATAACTACTATAATACTGCCCCTATGTACAAGAATATAACTACTATAATACTGCCCCTATGTACAAGAATATAACTACTATAATACTGCCCCCTATGTACCAGAATATAACTACTATAATACTGCCCCTATGTACCAGAATATAACTACTATAATACTGCCCCTATATACAAGAATATAACTACTATAATACTGCCCCTATATACAAGAATATAACTACTATAATACTGCCCCTATATACAAGAATATAACTACTATAATACTGCCCCTATGTACAAGAATATAACTACTATAATACTGCCCCTATATACAAGAATATAACTACTATAATACTGCCCCCTATGTACCAGAATATAACTACTATAATACTGCCCCCTATGTACCAGAATATAACTACTATAATACTGCTCCTATGTACAAGAATATAACTACTATAATACTGCTCCTGTGTACAAGAATATAACTACTATAATACTGCTCCTATGTACAAGAATATAACTACTATAATACTGCCCCCTATGTACAAGAATATAACTACTATAATACTGCTCCTATGTACAAGAATATAACTACTATAATACTGCTCCTATGTACAAGAATATAACTACTATAATACTGCTCCTGTGTACAAGAATATAACTACTATAATACTGCCTCCTATGTACAAGAATATAACTACTATAATACTGCCCCCTATGTACAAGAATATAACTACTATAATACTGCCCCCTATGTACAAGAATATAACTACTATAATACTGCCCCCTATGTGCAAGAATATAACTACTATAATACTGCCCCTATGTACAAGAATATAACTACTATAATACTGCTCCTATGTACAAGAATATAACTACTATAATACTGCTCCTATGTACAAGAATATAACTACTATAATACTGCTCCTATGTACAAGAATATAACTACTATAATACTGCTCCTGTGTACAAGAATATAACTACTATAATACTGCTCCTATGTACAAGAATATAACTACTATAATACTGCTCCTATGTACAAGAATATAACTACTATAATACTGCTCCTGTGTACAAGAATATAACTACTATAATACTGCTCCTATGTACAAGAATATAACTACTATAATACTGCTCCTATGAACAAGAATATAACTACTATAATACTGCCCCCTATGTACATGAATATAACTACTATAATACTGCCCCCATGTACAAGAATATAACTACTATAATACTGCCCCTATGTACAGGAATATAACTACTATAATACTGCCCCCTATGTACATGAATATAACTACTATAATACTGCTCCTATGTACAAGAATATAACTACTATATTACTGCTCCTATGTACAAGAATATAACTACTATAATACTGCTCCTATGTACAAGAATATAACTACTATAATACTGCTCCTATGTACAAGAATATAACTACTATAATACTGCTCCTGTGTACAAGAATATAACTACTATAATACTGCTCCTATGTACAAGAATATAACTGCTATAATACTACTCCTATGAACAAGAATATAACTACTATAATACTGCCCCCTATGTACATGAATATAACTACTATAATACTGCCCCCATGTACAAGAATATAACTACTATAATACTGCCCCTATGTACAGGAATATAACTACTATAATACTGCTCCTATGTACATGAATATAACTACTATAATACTGCTCCTATGTACAAGAATATAACTACTATATTACTGCTCCTATGTACAAGAATATAACTACTATAATACTGCCCCCTATGTACAAGAATATAACTACTATAATACTGCCCCCTATGTACAAGAATATAACTACTATAATACTGCCCCCTATGTACAAGAATATAACTACTATAATACTGCCCCTATGTACAAGAATATAACTACTATAATACTGCCCCTATGTACAAGAATATAACTACTATAATACTGCCCCCTATGTACCAGAATATAACTACTATAATACTGCCCCTATGTACCAGAATATAACTACTATAATACTGCCCCTATATACAAGAATATAACTACTATAATACTGCCCCTATATACAAGAATATAACTACTATAATACTGCCCCTATATACAAGAATATAACTACTATAATACTGCCCCCTATGTACCAGAATATAACTACTATAATACTGCTCCTATGTACCAGAATATAACTACTATAATACTGCTCCTATGTACAAGAATATAACTACTATAATACTGCTCCTGTGTACAAGAATATAACTACTATAATACTGCTCCTATGTACAAGAATATAACTACTATAATACTGCCCCCTATGTACAAGAATATAACTACTATAATACTGCTCCTATGTACAAGAATATAACTACTATAATACTGCCCTCTATGTACAAGAATATAACTACTATAATACTGCCCCTATGTACAAGAATATAACTACTATAATACTGCTCCTGTGTACAAGAATATAGCTACTATAATACTGCCCCCTATGTACAAGAATATAACTACTATAATACTGCTCCTATGTACAAGAATATAACTACTATAATACTGCTCCTGTGTACAAGAATATAGCTACTATAATACTGCCCCCTATGTACAAGAATATAACTACTATAATACTGCCCCCTATGTACAAGAATATAACTACTATAATACTGCCCCCTATGTACAAGAATATAACTACTATAATACTGCCCCCTATGTGCAAGAATATAACTACTATAATACTGCCCCTATGTACAAGAATATAACTACTATAATACTGCTCCTATGTACAAGAATATAACTACTATAATACTGCTCCTATGTACAAGAATATAACTACTATAATACTGCTCCTGTGTACAAGAATATAACTACTATAATACTGCTCCTGTGTACAAGAATATAACTACTATAATACTGCTCCTATGTACAAGAATATAACTACTATAATACTGCCCCTATGTACAAGAATATAACTACTATAATACTGCCCCCTATGTGCAAGAATATAACTACTATAATACTGCCCCTATGTACAAGAATATAACTACTATAATACTGCTCCTATGTACAAGAATATAACTACTATAATACTGCTCCTATGTACAAGAATATAACTACTATAATACTGCTCCTATGTACAAGAATATAACTACTATAATACTGCCCCTATGTACAAGAATATAACTACTATAATACTGCCTCCTATGTACAAGAATATAACTACTATAATACTGCCCCCTATGTACAAGAATATAACTACTATAATACTGCCCCCTATGTACAAGAATATAACTACTATAATACTGCCTCCTATGTACAAGAATATAACTACTATAATACTGCTCCTATGTACAAGAATATAACTACTATAATACTGCCCCTATGTACAAGAATATAACTACTATAATACTGCCCCTATGTACAAGAATATAACTACTATAATACTGCCCCTATGTACAAGAATATAACTACTATAATACTGCCCCCTATGTGCAAGAATATAACTACTATAATACTGCCCCTATGTACAAGAATATAACTACTATAATACTGCTCCTATGTACAAGAACATAACTACTATAATACTGCTCCTATGTACAAGAATATAACTACTATAATACTGCTCCTATGTACAAGAATATAACTACTATAATACTGCTCCTATGTACAAGAATATAACTACTATAATACTGCTCCTGTGTACAAGAATATAACTACGGTAATAATTCAATCTCAGATCACTTACCAGACTTAGTGCTAAGCTTTGCATAGACAGGGGGCAATGGTCCTATAATGTACACTTTTCTATATGAGAAATTAAGTAGGTGGTGCACTTTTTAGAATATGAGATAAGGTTAGTGTCATAAATCTCTCAGTCACCTTTTCCTGTCTGTTCATGGTTTGTTGCATCTGGTTGGAGCCGATATGTTTAATTATCTCTAGTAAAATGTCTTCATTCCCCGTCCTGGCGCAGTAATGCAGTGGAGTCTCCCCTGTCTGCAGAGAGGAAACAAGACATTTTTACCACCATAAATGAAATCTACCATCAAATTTCTACATATCACTGACAGTATAAGAAGTTTCAGAACACTGATAAAGCAGATCTGATAATAAAAACAAGTGGTCGAGGAAATATACAGTAAGCAGGGAAAATTGTCCAACATATCTATTTATATTTGTCATTGAAGGTGCACATATATCTCATCAACACAATCTGCCGCAATGTACAAGGATTATCATTATCATTACTCCTATTCTTCTACAGGTGCAATATTATATTAACAAAAATCCCGCAACCATAATTGTTTCATCTAAGTTATATCACTGTGGATCATTAGTGCATGTAAAACACGTATTAGCACTCCAAAGAGGACATTTATAAACAGAAAGAACAAAAGTGTTTTCAAAAATATAAATTAAATTAAATACAGATTAAAACAAGAACAGACATAAAACAGGCTAAGTGGAAACGTGCAACCACAAGGGCAGGGAAAGCCCATGAAATATGGGGTAACTGGAGAAGGGTATTAAGAAGAACTAGTGGGAGTTGGCAACAGTGAACTCCATCCATAAACCATATACTTCATTATGAGGAACTTGCCTAAAACACCCACCAAAAAAGTGCTCATATAAGAAAATCCTTACCCATGCTGCAAGGAGAGCCCACCCCAGGGTTGTTGAGGCAAGTAGTGCGGCGCCCCTACGCGCGTTTCATATGCCAACCGCACGCTTTCCCTGCCCTTGTGGTTGCACGTTGCCACTTAGCCTGTTTTATGTCTGTTCTTGTTTTAATCTGTATTTAATAAAATGTATATTTTTTAAAACATTTCTTTATTCCTCCTGATTATAAGTGCAGTATTATAGTAGTTATATTCTTGTACATAGCAGCAGTATTATAGTAGTTATATTCTTGTACATAGAGGGCAGCATTATAGTAGTTATATTCATGTACATAGAGGACAGTATTATAGTAATTATATTCTTGTACATAGGGGGCAGTATTATAGTAGTTATATTCTTGTACATAGGGGGCAGTATTATAGTAGTTATATTCTTGTACATAGGGGGCAGTATTATAGTAGTTATATTCTTGTACATAGGGGGCAGTATTATAGTAGTTATATTCTTGTACATAGGGGGCAGTATTATAGTAGTTATATTCTTGTACATAGGGGGCAGTATTATAGTAGTTATATTCTTGTATATAGGGGCAGTATTATAGTAGTTATATTCTTGTACATAGAGGGCAGCATTATAGTAGTTATATTCATGTACATAGAGGACAGTATTATAGTAGTTGTATTCTTGTACATAGGAGCAGTATTATAGTAGTTGTATTCTTGTACATAGGAGCAGTATTATAGTAGTTATATTCTTGTACATAGGGGTCAGTATTATAGTAGTAATATTCTTGTACATAGGGGGCAGTATTATAGTAGTTATATTTTTGTACATAGGGGGCAGTATTATAGTAGTTATATTCTTGTACATAGGGGGCAGTATTATAGTAGTTATATTCTTGTACATAGGAGCAGTATTATAGTAGTTATATTCTTGTACATAGGGGTCAGTATTATAGTAGTAATATTCTTGTACATAGGGGGCAGTATTATAGTAGTTATATTCTTGTACATAGGAGCAGTATTATAGTAGTTATATTCTTGTACATAGGGGTCAGTATTATAGTAGTAATATTCTTGTACATAGGGGGCAGTATTATAGTAGTTATATTTTTGTACATAGGGGCAGTATTATAGTAGTTATATTCTTGTATATAGGGGGCAGTATTATAGCAGTTATATTCTTATATATAGGTGCAGTATTATAGTAGTTATATTCTTGTACATAGAGGGCAGCATTATAGTAGTTATATTCATGTACATAGAGGACAGTATTATAGTAGTTGTATTCTTGTACATAGGAGCAGTATTATAGTAGTTGTATTCTTGTACATAGGAGCAGTATTATAGTAGTTATATTCTTGTACATAGGGGTCAGTATTATAGTAGTAATATTCTTGTACATAGGGGGCAGTATTATAGTAGTTATATTTTTGTACATAGGGGGCAGTATTATAGTAGTTATATTCTTGTACATAGGGGGCAGTATTATAGTAGTTATATTCTTGTACATAGGGGTCAGTATTATAGTAGTAATATTCTTGTACATAGGGGGCAGTATTATAGTAGTTATATTTTTGTACATAGGGGCAGTATTATAGTAGTTATATTCTTGTATATAGGGGGCAGTATTATAGCAGTTATATTCTTATATATAGGTGCAGTATTATAGTAGTTATATTCTTGTACATAGGAGCAGTATTATAGTAGTTATAGTCCTGTACATAGGAGCAGTATTATAGTAGTTATATTCTTGTACATAGGGGCAGTATTATAGTAGTTATATTCTTGTACATAGGAGCAGTATTATAGTAGTTGTATTCTTGTACATAGGAGCAGTATTATAGTAGTTATATTCTTGTACATAGGGGCAGTATTATAGTAGTAATATTCTTGTACATAGGGGCAGTATTATAGTAGTTATATTCTTGTACATAGGAGCAGTATTATAGTAGTTGTATTCTTGTACATAGGAGCAGTATTATAGTAGTTATATTCTTGTACATAGGGGCAGTATTATAGTAGTTATATTCTTGTACATAGGAGCAGTATTATAGTAGTTATATTCTTGTACATAGGAGCAGTATTATAGTTGTTATATTCTTGTACATAGGAGCAGTATTATAGTTGTTATATTCTTGTACATAGGGGCAGTATTATAGTAGTTATATTCTTGCACATAGGGAGCAGTATTATAGTAGTTATATTCTTGTACATAGGAGCAGTATTATAGTAGTTATATTCTTGTACATAGGAGCAGTATTATAGTAGTTATATTCTTGTACATAGGGGGCAGTATTATAGTAGTTATATTCTTGTACATAGGAGCAGTATTATAGTAGTTATATTCTTGTACATAGGGGGCCGTATTATAGTAGCTATATTCTTGTATATAGGAGCAGTATTATAGTAGTTATATTCTTGTACATAGTGAGTAGTATTATAGTAGTTATATTCTTGTACATAGGGGCAGTATTATAGTAGTTATATTCTTGTACATAGGGGCAGTATTATAGTAGTCATATTCTTGTACATAGGAGCAGTATTATAGTAGTTATATTCTTGTACATAGGAGCAGTATTATAGTAGTTATATTCTTGTACATAGGAGCAGTATTATAGTAGTTATATTCTTGTACATAGGGGCAGTATTATAATAGTTATATTCTTGTACATAGGGGGCAGTATTATAGTAGTTATATTCTTGTACATATGGGCAGTATTATAGTAGTTATATTCTTGTACATAGGAGCAGTATTTATATTCTAATTTTGCCCACTTAATGCGCGGTTTATTGTGTTGCTCTTCAGTATTGTAACCACTTTTCCTTTTGTGTCCTGTGCAGTTTTCTCGCATTATCGCTGTCTGGAGTGGAGGACTGTGCCGGAGCCAAGTGCCGGATATCGTTTATATAGAGGAGGTTTCAGCATAAACATTGATGTGTATGAAGCTGGGGTCTATGTACTCAGTCAGCCCCTGAATGTGCCGCCGGCCCGGAGAGTGGCAGCTGATCCCTATGTATAGCCATAAATCTTTTCAGGAGTCAACAAGCTTTTCCGCACTGTAAACTGTGCAAATAAATATTATTATAACACTTAGCATTTATTTAAATTTCGCTTTGGGATGTGAGAGGTGCAGGAAACAGAATACATGACAGTAACACTCAGAACAGGAACATTGAGTATTTGGTCAAGTTTTCTTGTTTTGCAAAAAGTATTTAATTTAAAAAAATATATATATTAATTGATAACGTAACATTTGCTATTATTGGAATAATTCAGGATTAGCAAAAGCACAAATTGGGCTATAATTAAATGTCAATGTAGGAATAGCAGCTTGGGAATATCCAATAATTATTATTTAGCTAGATATGGATGCATTAAACAATCACAGATATAACAAATGTTTCGCCGACTTATCGGCTTCATCAAGGGATGGGACAATAGGGTGAATGGCAAAACGCTCATAGACGCAACCTATATAAAAAACTGTGAACCATGTTGTCACAATGAATGATGACCACCACGTCATCGCTAAGTGTCATCACATAGGAAGTCACAAAACAGGCGCATCATCTGGCGACGTAGTGCTATATCACCATGGCTTGGCAGCGTCAGATCCCAGCTACATCGTCACTTAGGAAGTGATAGAACACATACGAATTGTCCAATCGTGCACTAAGTAACGACATTTTATAAGTGTAGTCTACATTGCATGTGATGCAGTTTAATATTCATATCCCCAATGTTTGCATCTGTCTTGGTGGACAAAGTTTTGGTGCACTCTTGATAAGAGTAAGGAAGGGGTTAATGTTTTTAGACCTGACAAATCTCATGAGATCTGTTCAGAACTAAAAAATGATGAGGGTTGTGACTAAGCCGGTGGGGTGCAGGGAGGGTCTTTTACTAATTATGCTGCTATGAATTCTGCTACTTTCTATGAATTGCCTAAATTTATGGACAGAACGTCTATATTCAGGAGGGGTATAAAATAAAGAACACTCCGGTAAGCACTGGAGATTATTGGAATCACAAGCTGAGCATTTCTTATTCTCGTGTAAATGTTGCGACTGACAATGGACATTCAGGGTGATCTTCACCTGAGTTGTGGAGGAAATATCAGCATCATGATCTAACAGGAGTCTGATGATCTTCACAGCCTCTTCCTCACGGTGGATCATGTCTTTAGCCACGGCTGCTGCTAAATGTAGAGCGGTTTCCCCTTCCTGGAAATAAGATATCAGGCATCACCATGTACTGAAAATACCTTTACTTTTTCCATAGACAGGACCCACCACCCACCAGTATCTTCTCTGAAGACTGGAGATTTACCAGCTGTGACATACCTGGTTGGGTTTCCGAACAGTGGCCATGGCATCAGCCGGGCTGCGCTCGCTGGTCAGGTAGTTAAGCATAACATCCACAATAGGCAGGTGACAGTGCCGGACGGCCGTGTGCAGGACGCTCTCTCCAGCCTGGGATGACAGGGTCATAGCTATATTAATACTGGGAAAAATCTGTGATGTTCCCCAAACACCCAAGCAATATATCCCCATGACAGAATACGAGATTTTCAACAATATTTGCACTGTTAGATTTAGCCCAGTCATCTGGAACCAGTGAGGTGCTGGTCCTGGCCATACAAGGCCATAGAAGAGCACCCTCAATGGTGAAGGGCATAGCCGGTGAACTGTGACATTGTTCTCATTTTTTAAAACTACAGGAAAAAAACAGCTCATCCACAGCTTCATGGATCAGTGCATTAACTGCTGATACAACCAAACCTGAAGCATAATGCCAGGAGGCAGCTGAAATCAAGTAAAGCTGGAACATAATTTTTTTTTATAAAGCTGAACGACAATGGAGTAGAGAAATCGCTGAATATGAAGCACCTTTGACTGCCACGTGACCTCTCCTCCCTCCTCCATCAATGTTCGGATCATCTTTATGTTGCCGTATTGAGCGGCTACATGCACTGCAGTTTCACCGTTCTGAGAAGAAGAAGAAAAAAAATGTCACTAATAAGACTGGAGATAAAAGAGCTAGGAAGAACAAGACTTATTTCTGAGTTCAATGGGAGCCGTGTGAATTCACATGTAGTGTGCTTACCTCTAGTGGTGGCTGTATACATCTGTATTCAGTGAGCTCCCCCTAGTGGTGGCTGTATAAATCTATCCAGTGAGCTCCCACTAGTGGTAACTATATAAACATTTTTGTAGTGGTATCGGTATACATTTGGATTCGGTGACCTCCCCCTAGTGGTGTCTATATAAATCTGTAGGAAGTGAGCTACCCCTTGTGGTGGCCATCTAAATCTGTATTCAGTAAGCTCCCTCAAGTGGTAGCTGAGTAAATATAAAAGTAATATGCCCCCCTAGTGGTGGCTGTATAAATCTGTATGTAGTGAACTCTTATTATAAAAATACAAAACTTACAATCAATAAATAGCAAAATCCAAACCCCAGCAAAAGCAAAAAAGTCCAAGTCCAGCATTACCCGTCCCCCAGTCATCTGTATTTAGTGAGCTCCCTCTAGTGTTGGCTGTGTAGATCTATGTGTAGTGAGCTCCTCCTAGTGGTGGCTGTATAAATCTGTATGTAGTGAGGTCCCCCTAGTGATGGCTGTATAAATCTGTATGTTGTGAGCTCCTCCTAGTGGTGGCTGTATAAATCTGTATGTAGTGAGCTCCTCCTAGTGATGGCTGTATAAATCTGTATGTAGTGAGCTCCCCCTAGTGGTGGCTGTATAAATCTGTATGTAGTGAGCTCCCCCTAGTGGTGGCTGTATAAATCTGTATGTAGTGAGGTCCCCCTAGTGATGGCTGTATAAATCTGTATGTAGTGAGGTCCCCCTAGTGATGGCTGTATAAATCTGTATGTAGTGAGCTCCCCCTAGTGGTGGCTGTATAAATCTGTATGTAGTGAGCTCCCCCTAGTGGTGGCTGTATAAATCTGTATGTAGTGAGCTCCTCCTAGTGGTGGCTGTATAAATCTGTATGTAGTGAGCTCCTCCTAGTGATGGCTGTATAAATCTGTATGTAGTGAGCTCCCTCTAGTGGTGGCTGTATAAATCTGTATGTATTGAGCTCCCTCTAGTGGTGGCTGTATAAATCAGTATGTAGTGAGCTCCTCCTAGTGATGGCTGTATAAATCTGTATGTATTGAGCTCCCCCTAGTGGTGACTGTATAAATCTGTATGTAGTGAGCTCCCTCTAGTGGTGGCTGTATAAATCAGTATGTAGTGAGCTCCTCCTAGTGATGGCTGTATAAATCTGTATGTATTGAGCTCCCCCTAGTGGTGACTGTATAAATCTGTATGTAGTGAGCTCCCTCTAGTGGTGGCTGTATAAATCTGTATGTATTGAGCTCCCTCTAGTGGTGGCTGTATAAATCAGTATGTAGTGAGCTCCTCCTAGTGATGGCTGTATAAATCTGTATGTATTGAGCTCCCCCTAGTGGTGACTGTATAAATCTGTATGTAGTGAGCTCCCTCTAGTGGTGGCTGTATAAATCTGTATGTATTGAGCTCCCTCTAGTGGTGGCTGTATAAATCAGTATGTAGTGAGCTCCTCCTAGTGATGGCTGTATAAATCTGTATGTAGTGAGCTCCCCCTAGTGGTGGCTGTATAAATCTGTATATTTGAGCTCCCCCTAGTGGTAGCTGTATAAATCTGTATGTAGTGAGCTTCCCCTAGTGGTGGCTGTATAAATCTGTATGTAGTGAGCTCCCTCTAGTGGTGGCTGCAAGCAGAGAGAAATGTACAGCAACATGTAACTCCATGGCGGCATGAGGGAAAGCAGGAGCTACATCTACACTAGACTTAAATGGCAAAGACCTTGCACAACGAGCAATTTCAATGGGAATTTGGAATGACATTGAGTGGTGTCCTACTCACCGCTCGCTCCATGTTGACATCAGCTCCGCTCTTCAGCAGGATCTCGGCCACTCTCTCCCCATCTTTTATCCGCGCTGCAATGTGTAATGGAGTCTCCTGGTCCTATTTGATAAATGCTGAGTTAAATGGACCAGCCACCGTATATGAGACAGTCTGCACGTTTCTAATGGACTTTCAGTCCTTCACCGACTTCTAGATCTCTTTTTGCTTTCAATGAATGGAAACCCTCTTGATTAAATCTAGAGCAGTGGCTTCCTCAGG
This sequence comes from Phyllobates terribilis, assembly GCF_046119375.1. Taxonomy (NCBI): domain Eukaryota; kingdom Metazoa; phylum Chordata; class Amphibia; order Anura; family Dendrobatidae; genus Phyllobates; species Phyllobates terribilis. Next base: position 784,108,358 of record NW_027362764.1, read on the forward strand.
ACCACCTTTGGGGGGGGGTCTCTGTTTTTGGCAGATTGTCCTACTAATCACAATTAGGTAGTGAGTGCCCGATACCTGCGATCCCTGGCATCAGCTGACGGATGCCACGTTGGCAGCACCTTTTACCTTCCGATGCAGAAGTGAGGGGCCATTGATACCCCCTTCTAGCGACACATTACTGCAGACCAGTCTACCTTTCTAGTCTTAACATGAAGGCACATTGGTCTTCATAGGAGCTGTATACACAAAACGGTGGGAGATAGTGTAATCAAGACTTTGCAACACTGCATCATTTTTATTTGGCATTGGATTGATAAATAATGATTGTAAAAGTATTTATACCCCGGTGATTAGTGATCATTCATATTCCCGTGACAGAGTAACCAAATATCAGGATGGAGAGCTCTTGGCCGATATAATGGGATTCTCGGGGGTCTCTTGTTACCCCAGATTTAAATCAGAGATATTATTGGGGGGATATTGAAAGCAGTTTGCGCCCCATAGCAGTATGTCTACCCAACTGTCCACATTTCGAGCCTGGGTTGACAACCTTTTGACTTTTTGGGTTTTGCAAAACTACTCCAGAGGTTGTCAGGGTACGATGAGAGTTGTTGCTTTGTAATAACCGGAGGCTGAAGAACACGGACTTAGATGACAAATGCAGCTGAGTAGAAGTGCAGCGAGAGATCCTTGTAAAGTTCTTACTGTGCTTGTAATAAAAAAGAAGCAAACTTTATTTTATGGATCGGGGGGCACAGAAAATAAATCCCTGCTCCCGGCAGAGATGAGTCACGTCTTTGACTTCATAATGTGTCATAAATGGAAGACGTAGCACAAAGTGATTTCACTTTCTGATGGATCGAGTCCTATAAAACAGTCAGTGGTACATTCATGGATACATTGTATCAGCAAGCGGGACTCTGTCGCCATCCTGTGGCCGTATGAAGTAATAGGCATGGGAAGCAACATGGATATTGAATTTCAGCTATTTGTAGGGGCTCCTGCACCCTCCTCTATTAACTAAACAATTACTTTATAGGGTAAAAAAAAAAAGAAAATAAATGAAACAATGTTTTTAAGTTTCACATGGGCCTTTATGCTCTTACCTTCCCTCCTTTGGGTTGTACTTGTGCTCCGAAGCCGAGCAGGGTCTGGACCACCTGTGGTTTGCAGTTCTCCACAGCAATGTGAAGCGCGGTGTAATTCTCCTTGGTTTTAGCATTGACTTGAGCCCCCTTCTGTAACAACGCTTTTACCACAGCAGTGTGCCCCCTCCTGGCTGCTGCATGGAGGCACAATGCCCCTGACTGCAGGGTAAGGAAAACATAATGAATTCGCACAATACAACACCATTATCAATAATAATATTCATATACAGGGGCCTAGAGACTGTTTCCATTATTAAATATCATATCTGATGTACAAATGTGCTACCCATTAATAGAGACAGCCTTTAAAATAAGTGTTGTTTTCCCAGGTCCTCATGGGCGGGGCTTATCAACTAGCCCCTCCCCTGAGCAGATTATTTTCACTGAATGTAAAAATAATACAATCTGTTTTTCACTTCAATGAAATCCGCTGTAAGCAAACTTGTGCCCTCAAGATTTGGAGTGTTGGTGTCCACATGATAACATAGTCAAATAAATAGTGAGGTTGCAAAAAAGACACAGCTTCATATCATCCAGCCGTGCTATAAAACGGAAAAACAACCTGTCAAGAACTCACAGCGACGACTCTGTCAAGAATTCATAGGATTGAGCAGGAATTCGCGAGCACACGATCCAGATTGCTCACTACATAGCTATCGGCAAGCGAGCAGAAAGTGTATGGTATCACACCTCCAGATTCCAACGCATGGCGTGTATACACCCCGTACGGTTACTGCCAGATTCACGATAACCCAATTATTAGTATTCGCTGCCACCACCGGCCAGTTTGAAACATAATACAGGCCTGGTCGGACGCCTGTGTTCTGGTAGCGTATATGGCTTTGGGGGAGGGAACGATTGCAGAGCAAAAGAAACAGGACTATCAAATTTTATATTTAATCCAGAAGGGAGGCAGTGATCATGAAAAATAAACATGAATTTACAAATGGAGACAACACAATACATATGCAGTTACACAAAATAAGCAGGGTTAGAGAAGAAGCAGAGACGACTCAATATAGCTGGAGGGGAGTTCTCCTATGACCTTTCAGAGAACGCGACCCCTTGCTTATGATACATATACTCTCGGTAATGAGTACTGATCCATCCTCAGTGGATTCTTTTATGCTGAAGGGAGAGACCTGCCCCCACCCACCTGTGCCGACATCACGTGGGCTGGTCTCTAGCCTTCATAATTTTATTAGAATCTCCACTTCTGGGATAATTTCTCACTGGTTGACCGCAGCAGCCCGAAAATAATACCATATTTTCCGTTATTAATTTACCTTTCTCCAGAGACCACACACGTTATAGCTGCGGTCTGTTATTTTGTTATTTTTGCGCCGCAGCTCCTCGGAGGGGCTTACGGCTATGAAAAAATAAGCATATTGTTCCTTGGCTGACCCTGCCACTAAAAATATAGGCCCCATTATTATCCGAAGTATGGAACTTTAGTTATTCCATATTTCATGTTGACTCCGGCCTGGTTACAGACCTCTGTTAAATTCTCTTTGAAGCTCTGGGAATACAACCTTCTCAGTTAGCTGTAAATTTATCACAAGCCTGTGTTATTTGGGTTTGGTAGCACCTTAGGGCTAGCATTTGCTTACAAGGCATTTCTCATGTGTGTGTTAATTTGCATAGACGCCACCGGCCAAGTGTCAGCTCTTCTCTTTTGACAATTACTATAGGGGAGGAGGGAAGATTGGTCTGGGAGAGAGACTTCTTAATATCTTCTTAATATTTTTCTGACACAACCACTGATGATGTTTATGCCCTCATGTTAGTGGTAAAAAAAAATCCCTTGATGGAGAACTTATCTGTTGTCACTTTATTTAAAGTTTCAAGTTCTCTGTGTAAAGCATATAGGATTTTTTTTTATTCTGTTTTCCACAGCCATGTCCTCCAAATTGAATGCATCACATGGACTAAGAAGAACAGGAGCTAACATGCTTAAGAAGCTTCTACAGTATATATAAAACACAACTTTGTAATCAAAACCGCCATTCTTTACACTGCAGGCTGTCCCATTTATTTCTCTAGTATTAAAGCAGCATTTGATCTTGGCGAGTCCATTAGGTGGCACATAACACTGGCGGTAATCTCATACACACCTTATTGGGCATATGTAGCAGGACGCCCTTTTTCAGGAAGGTGAGCGCAGTTTCTGAATGTCCACACTGGGAGGCGATGTGCATTAGAGTGTCGCCGTCCTAGGAAGCAAAGAAGAGGAACATGAGGAAATAGAAAAAGGATTTGGGGAAGGATTTGTGGTTACAGGGGCTTAGCCTGGGGGGCAGGAGGACTGTGTGACATCAGCTCTGGTGCGCCTCCTTGTGGTTACTGGGTAACATTGCAGCTCCTCCTGGAAATAACGTGCAGGAGCAATAGACTTTTGTTATGCAGCTTTTTTTTTTAATGTACTTTTTTTTTTAGACAAAACAGGAATAATTTGAAAAATAAAAGGCAAAGTATAAAAGGCTGAGATGTCTCTGTTTTGTATCCGCTTTTATGTTTCGCCCCAAAAATGCGCGAGAGATGGAGGTTCAAGGATCTGCTCACCTTAGTCCGGGCTAAAACATTGGCACGAAACTTCTCTGTGAGTATTTCCACAATCCCGGTGTGTCCTCTCTCTGCAGCAATGTGCAGGGGAGATCTGTCCATCTGCAGAAAACAGAAGCGAGGAACCCCATCATGTATCCGAGCACGTCATGTGCGATACTGCCTGCTGAGCTCTGTATCTGAGCACGTCATGTGCGATACTGCCTGCTGAGCTCTGTATCTGAGCACGTCATGTGTGATACTGCCTGCAGTGTCTGTATCCGAGCACGTCATGTGAGATACTGCCTGCAGAGCGTCTGTATCTGACCATGTCATGTGTGATACTGCCTGCAGAGCTCTGTATCTGAGCACGTCATGTGTGATACTGCCTGCTGAGCTCTCTATCTGAGCACGTCATGTGTGATACTGCCTGCTGAGCTCTGTATCTGACCATGTCATGTGTGATACTGCCTGCTGAGCTCTGTATCTGAGCACGTCATGTATGATACTGCCTGCTGAGCTCTGTATCTGACCATGTCATGTGTGATACTGCCTGCTGAGCTCTGTATCTGAGCACGTCATGTATGATACTGCCAGCAGAGCGTCTGTATCTGAGCACGTCATGTGTGATACTGCCTGCTGAGCTCTGTATCTGAGCACGTCATGTGTGATACTGCCTGCTGAGCTCTGTATCTGAGCACGTCATGTGTGATACTGCCTGCTGAGCTCTGTATCTGAGCACGTCATGTGTAATACTGCCTGCTGAGCTCTGTATCTGAACACGTCATGTGTGATACTGCCTGCAGAGCGTCTGTATCTGAGCACGTCATGTGTGATACTGCCTGCAGAGCGTCTGTATCTGAGCACGTCATGTGTGATACTGCCTGCAGAGCGTCTGTATCTGAGCACGTCATGTGTGATACTGCCTGCTGAGCTCTGTATCTGAGCATGTCATGTGTGATACTGCCTGCTGAGCTCTGTATCTGAGCACTTCATGTGTGATACTGCCTGCTGAGCTCTGTATACAAGATTGTGGTGTATGGCAATTAACATTGGGGTTAAAGCCACCCTTTATCTCTTTTCGGTAGGAGCACAGGCTACTTTCCTACACATAAAGCAGTGAATATTGGGCAGAGAGTTTCTCAGTGAAGGCAGTGCTGCCCGGTAATGTCCACTGTGTGTGTTGTGCGCCTCCTCTGGACTACAGTTATTATTGCTGCCATAATGAGAGCTCCTTCAATAGAGGCGCCTCCTGATACTGCAGGCTGCTGCGGATGTTCCTGTAGCTGCTGGAAACCATCAAAGCTCTGGATCACGGTTCAGTGTGTAACTGCCAAGTACAATCGCCAAACTCAGTTCCTAACTCTGATGTGTAACCACCAAGCTCTGTACCTAAACTTTCATATGTAACCACCAAGTTCTGTGCCTAAACTTTCATATGTAACCACCAAGCTCTGTACCTAAACTTTCATATGTAACCTCCAAGCTCTGTACCTAAACTTTCATATGTAACCTCCAAGCTCTGTACCTAAACTTTCATATGTAACCACCAAGCTCTGTACCTAAACTTTCATATGTAACCACCAAGCTCTGTGCCTAAACTTTTATATGTAACCACCAAGCTCTGTGCCTCAGCTCTGATGTGTAACCACCAAGCTCTGTGCCTCAGCTCTGATGTAAAACCACTAAGCTCAGTGCTTCAGTCTGATATATAATCAATAAGAGCTGTGTCTAAACTTTAGTAACTGCAAAGCTCGGTGCCTCCCTGGGAGACTGACAGCTGTACTAGTGGCTAAGTAAACGTGTTCCCGGTGAAGCCTGTGGTAGCAGATCACTCAGCCAGAACTGACCTTCTTACAAGCGGACATCTTTTCCCTTGGATATTAATATCTATAAACCCAAATACAAGATGAGGAAAATACAATCCCTCATAGCAGGAGCGGCCACAAGTTACCATGTCAGTGAGGTTCGGGTCGGCTTTACTTTGATGAAGGAACTTCACAGTCATCTCATCACCTTCCCAGGCTGCAACGTGGAGCGCGGTCTGACCGTCACCCTGTGCCAGATGATCTACTATTAGTGAGCAGATAGATAGATAGATGATAGATGATAGATAATAGATAGATGATAGATAATAGATAGATAATAGATAGATAATAGATAGATAATAGATAGATAATAGATAATAGATAGATAATAGATAGATAATAGATAGATAATAGATAGATGATAGATAGATAATAGATAATAGATAGATGATAGATAGATGATAGATAGATGATAGATAGATGATAGATAGATGATAGATAGATGATAGATGCTCACATTTTGACAATCCACAGAAGCTCCATATTCCACCAGGATCTTGACCACGTCCACGTCTCTCTTTCTGCAGCCGGTGTGGAGGGCGCAGTCCCCAGATCTCTGCAGTCAGGATAGAAACATGTTACATGCAAACGTCACAATGTATCAGGGCAGCAAACATGACAGCTCAGAGTCCCTACTGATCGGATTGGCGCAGACCTCCCCCGGATCAGAGCGGCGCTGATCACCTTCTCTACAATCTGTAATGTCTTCTATCTGCTACATGGTGCAATGTTCTGCAGGTTGCAGCCACTTTGCCCTTTCTTACTTTGCTTCTAGCTTTGAGCTGGGCGTCTGCGTGAGACGAGAGCAGTTCTTTACATATCCCCAGGTTGCCGGACTCGATGGCCAGGAATAGAGGGATGCAGCCGTCCTGGGGGGAAACATTACAAGTAATGAGCCAGGACGAGGGGTAGGGCGAGCAGGCTCCTGCCTGGGGCATCATTGTGAGGGGGGAGACAGGGGAAGACACTTCTGTAAAAGGTCCATGTTCATTAGATCCCAATGTCTGTGTTATTACATGGATCTTGGATCGATATAATTCCTCGCACCTTGTCTTGGATGAGTCGGGCGTCCTTGTGGGAGGCTCTCAGCAATGTCTGGATGACACTGATCGCCCCGGTGGGTCGCTGGGCCGTGTAGTGCAGCGGAAGCTGCTCTTTTAGCTGTGAAACAGCAATGGACAATAATGTAAATACTGTACACATGTATCAGCCAGGAATCATATACTGGAATATGACGGATTGGTATTGTATGTATTATGCAAAAGTTTTAGGCAGGTGTGGAAAAAATGCTGCAAAGTAAGAAGCTTCCAAATATAGAAGCGTTAACAGTTTTCCACATTTCCACATTCATGGGTGAAATTTCATAGAGTGGGGTTTGTGAGGACGACACAAGTCTGCACAATGCCAGGTGTCTGCAGGAGGAGTGTAAAGCCACCACCATTGGAGCACACATCCTCTGAAGTGAGAAAGGGAAAACTTAAAAGGTATTATCATATAGGGGGTTCACATACTTTCTGGTCATGTATGTAAATTACTCCTGTATAAGATATCATGGTGATTGCTTACCCCTCCAGGAAGGTTTGGTTCTGCTTTTTTCACCAGAAGAAGTCGGACAATCTCGTCCTTAGAGCTGGCTGCGGCGACGTGCAACGCTGAGCGACCGTCCTACAAAGCAAGAAGAAGAAGACGGCTGGTCACCCCGATGGTGTAATAAAGTGGTCAGAAGTCTCTGCCTTCCCACCTGTCGTGATCAGGCACATCGGCCGGAGAAGCGGGAGGCAGACCGCCAGGAAATGATGGCAGCACGGTAAGAAGTGTGGGGCATTATCAAAGTGGTGCGGCTAGATAGGACCCCCGATGGGTAAAAAGAGCCAGGAAATTCTGAGGGGTCCCCAAATGTTGGGTGGAAATTTTCATTCTTATTTCCTTCTTCGAAGAACCATATCTTTTTTCTGTCAACATTGCAATATTAGGACTTGATTTTTGCATGACACCGGTGACAAAGACAGAAGATGAATATATGGGCCCTTTGCTGTTCAACAGCCCATTAGGGGGCGGTAGTGGCCCCCTTACCTCTTGGGCCCCTAGACTGCACCAATGGTATGCCCGCCCCTGGAAAAATGGGTGAAAACAAAAAGTACTTTCACCAAAGTTTTTAGAGTTTCATTTTTATACTGTTCTTTACATAATAAAAATAACCTGGCAACATGATTTTTCAGATCATTAAAATTACGACGATACCAAACTTCTATAGTTTTTTTTATATATATGCAGTATTTTAATAGTTAAAAAAAATTCAGAACTTTGTGAAAAACAAATGTTTGGGCTTGTGTTGCCATTTATTGAGTTCTGTAACTTGCTATTTCTTTATAGAGGCTTTCTCCTGGAAACACCTCTAATAAAGCCAGGCTTGTAAAGTTTTTTGCAATTATACGTTTAAGAACTTGAATATTTATTGTAGAGACCTTTAGAGTCTGAGCCGTAGCTCTTGAGTCTTTTTTTGCATTTTCTTTAAGCATTACCTAATGAGAATAAATTTGTTGGGATGTCCACTCCTGAAAAAAAAATTGTCAACTGCCTTGAATGTTTCCCACTTGTGAATAATCTTTCTCACTGTAGAATGAAAGAATCCAAATTTTTGGGAAGTGGCTTCATAAGCCTTCCATGATTGATAGGCATTAGGCAGGCAAAAGTGCTTCTCTAAGATCAGTGCTGATGTTAGCACATGCCTGAATGCTCCAGATCAGCAAACTGCCAAAACTTCTGCTCTTATAGTTGTGGTCACACTTGCTGATGAACATTAATCAAGAATAGATACAGTAGATAGATAGATAATAGATATATGAATGGATGGATGGATATATGAATGGATGGATATATGGATGGATGGATATATGGATGGATGGATAGATAGATATATGGATGGATAGATATATGGATGGATAGATATATGGATGGATGGATGGATGGATATATATATGGATGGATGGATATATGGATGGATGGATGGATATATGGATGGATGGATGGATATATGGATGGATGGATGGATATATGGATGGATGGATGGATGGATGGATGGATGGATATATGAATGGATGGATGGATGGATGGATGGATGGATATATGAATGGATGGATATATGGATGGATGGATATATGGATATATGAATGGATGGATATATGGATGGATGGATATATGGATGGATGGATATATGGATGGATGGATATATGGATGGATGGATATATGGATGGATGGATATATGGATGGATGGATATATGGATGGATGGATATATGGATGGATGGATGGAAATATGGATGGATGGATATATGGATGGATGGATATATGGATGGATGGATGGATGGATGGATATATGGATGGATGGATATATGGATGGATGGATGGATATATGAATGAATGGATGGATGGATGGATATATGGATGGATGGATATATGGATGGATGGATATATGGATGGATGGATGGATATATGGATGGATGGATGGATATATGGATGGATGGATGGATATATGGATGGATGGATGGATATATGGATGGATGGATGGATATATGGATGGATGGATGGATATATGGATGGATATATGAATGGATGGATATATGAATGGATGGATATATGAATGGATGGATATATGAATGGATGGATATATGAATGGATGAATGGATATATGAATGGATATATGAATGGATATATGAATGGATATATGAATGGATGGATATATGGATGGATGGATATATGGATGGATGAATGGATATATGAATGGATATATGAATGGATGGATATATGGATGGATGGATGGATATATGGATGGATGGATGGATATATGGATGGATGGATGGATATATGGATGGATGGATGGATATATGGATGGATGGATGGATATATGGATGGATGGATGGATATATGGATGGATGGATGGATATATGGATGGATGGATGGATATATGAATGGATGGATGGATATATGAATGGATGGATGGATATATGAATGGATGGATGGATATATGGATGGATGGATATATGGATGGATGGATGGATATATGGATGGATGGATGGATATATGGATGGATGGATGGATATATGGATGGATGGATGGATATATGAATGGATGGATGGATATATGAATGGATGGATGGATATATGGATGGATGGATGGATATATGGATGGATGGATGGATGGATATATGGATGGATGGATGGATATATGGATGGATGGATGGATATATGGATGGATGGATATATGGATGGATGGATATATGGATGGATATATGGATCGATGGATGGATATATGGATGGATGGATATATGGATGGATGAATATATGGATGGATGAATATATGGATGGATGAATATATGGATGGATGAATATATGGATGGATATATGGATGGATGGATATATGGATGAATGGATGGATATATGGATGAATGGATATATGGATGGATATATGAATGGATGGATATATGAATGGATGGATATATGAATGGATGGATATATGGATGGATGGATATATGGATGGATGGATATATGGATGGATGGATAAATGGATGGATGGATATATGGATGGATGGATAAATGGATGGATGGATATATGGATGGATGGATGGATATATGGATGGATGGATATATGGATGAATGGATATATGGATGGATGGATGGATATATGGATGGATGGATATATGGATGGATGGATATATGGATGGATGGATATATGGATGGATGGATGGATATATGGATGGATGGATGGATATATGGATGGATGGATATATGGATGGATGGATATATGGATGAATGGATATATGGATGAATGGATATATGGATGAATGGATATATGGATGAATGGATTTTACTACTTGCCTCAGTCTTCTCTTGGAGATTCGCTCCCAGGTCGAGGAATCGTTCCACTATGGACAGCCGGTTCTCTCTCACTGCGATCATGAATGGCGTTAGACCAGATTCCTGTTGATGTGAAGAAGAATCAGTAGTATTAAAATACCCCCTGATTAAAGGGGTTGTCCAGTACTTTGACATTGGTTGGTGGGGGTCCGACACCCAGTACCCCCAACATTCAGCTGTACAGTACTCAGCGCCATACACTGTGCCGTGGCTGGATAGGTCATCAAACTGCACCATGGTGGTCTACGTGGATATCCACTAAGAAGAGGAGGGTCCCACAGTGTAGTGGAGCCCCCTAGTGGTGCCGTCTGGATGAGAAACTCGTTGCAGATTGTGATGTAACCGTTGGACATGAGTCACTGGGAGATGAGGAAACTCGCCGTGTTGCAGCACCGGGATGTGCACGCCGCTGGCTGGGGGCCACACACAAATACTTTGGGTGTCAGGTCCGGTTACAGTGACTCAGTCGGTTTTTGTTTCATTGTATTTATCTCAGTCATCTCCTCTCCAGAGAATAATAGTCGGCTTCCAGGAATGTTTGCTGGGGATACAGGACCTCACCATGAGCCGCCTGGAGGCATGAGCGATGCGGGGAGGAGAAGCTGCTGTACAACTTAGGAGACTTTCATAGACTTTATATGGGGGTATTAATCAGGCGTTGTATGGCGGTGGTATGTCACTGTCACTTAATGGTGGCTTTATGATAGAATACTATGGCAGAGTAATGTCATATTAACAGACTGTATAGCAGTAGTATTAAAACCGTACAGCTGTATATTTTTGGCACTTTATGGTGGTGTTGTGCAGGAACTGTACAGTGGGGTTAAATGGATGCCGTATGGACGAGGCAGAATTATTGGGCTCTATATGGCTGTATAATATGAGCACATTATTGAAAAGTGGATGGCATCATTATTTGGGAAATATCTATCACTGTTATTTGTGCTAATATTATTGAGCACTTCATGGCTGCATTATTTGAGCACTTTATTGTACTCAGGCAATGTTTTGTAGTATTTGGGCACTGTATGGCAATATAATTTAAACACTATACAGCAGTATTTTTTGTGCACTGTATACTGGTATTACTTGGCACAGTTTGGCAGCATTATTGTACTACATTATGGTATTATTAGTGAGACATTGCATGGAGGAATGTGGCACTGTATGGCAATATGATTTGCATACTATGCAGATGTATTTATGTACTCTATAGCAGTATTACTTAGCGCTGTATAGCGGCATTTTTTGACCACATCATGGTTTTATTCAACCTTTGCTTAGCGATATTTGGCCTTGGCAATATTATTACAGAAACGGGTGTGCGGTATTGCATTAGTTCCTAGAAGCTGAGTTGCAATTCCATACACAACCAACGGTCAAAGGTGGCGCTGTTTCTTAACGAAAGCAGCCATGTTTTTGTAATCTTGGACATCCCCTTTAATTAATATATTACAGTATGGCATATACAGTAACTAAATTATTAAATGTTAATGTTATGCCAGGAAATTGCAATTATGAATATTAACACACCCCCCCCCCCTCCTAATACCTTTTATAAGTGGTATCGCTCACACATTGAATTAAAAATTAAATGACATAAAGAGGAGTAATGTTTACAGCTAGAAATATTTGATATAATGAAGATTTAGCATTGTTGTCACCCACTGGGTCGGTTTCAGAGGCTCCCAGATCCCCTTTGTCGATCCCTTTCAGTGTCTGCTCCAGGGTGATCCACTCCCCTCTGGTGGCCAGCGGCAGGATCCTGCTGTCAGCCTGTGCCATGCTGGGTGTCTGACATGTATGTGCAGTGTGTGCCCAGCACCAGGAGGCTTAGCAGGAGGTAATGACCCCTCCACATCCTCCTCTATTGACACAGACTCCCAATCACAGGCGCTGACCCAGCCCGGCTCTATTAAACGCCTCCTGTGTAGCTTGGTTACCTTGGCACTGGACTCATTAAATGGGGGGGTGGAGGAATTTGGCATTTTCTCGCAGAAAGAAAGAGAAAGAAACAAAGTATCTCTTACTTTCGGAACTTTCTTACAAAGTATCGTTTATTTATTTTTATACTTTAATAATAATAATAAATAATACAGTTTTGTAACAACACAAAAAAACAAACAAACAGGCAAATTGGACACAATTTCACACAATATCCCAAAAATGGGCCGGACAAAATAGTTGGTAAACAACTTTGTTTGAAGCATGTGATGCTCGTTCACACTCACCTGTGGCAAGTAACAGGTGTGGGCAATATGGAAATCACACCTGAAAACAGATAAAAAGGGGAGAAGTTGCCTCAATCTTTGTATCCTTCCTACTTTTTTTTTTTTCCTTGTTTTTATTGTAATTAATAAGGATTTATATTATTTACATTGAACAGCTTCCCAGCACATTTTTTTCTTTCTTTGGTGTTCATATCAATTCAGTGCAAATGAGACATTTAACCTGCCTTAGGTTATAACCTTTATTATTATTAATATTATTATTATTATTATTATTACTTTCAGGAGTTTGTTACAAAGTATCATTTACAATGGATCCACAAATCTTCAGGTCTTCGGATTTATTGCCTTTCAGTAATATTATTTTTGTTTTTTTCTCAGCAATGAGTGACTTCCTTAGGCCGCATTCACACACAGAAAGTGTTAATGTGTGTATATGTGCTTTAGCGGCATTTGCCAATGAACGAAACATGAAGAAGATGCATTTCTTCTGTATAAGACACTGGTAAAGGTGAAACGCTGGTCCCGTCATTTCCTATATAGTAATTATTTTTTTTCATCTTCAAATGTACTGCCCCTTTAAGAATGTGTCTTTTATGTACATAGATTTAAGTCCTTCCAAGAACTTATGCAGAAATCCGGATCAGCAGACGTCTGTGGACGGTTTTATAAATAATGATGATAATGAGACATAATTACCCGGTGATCACATGACATAAAGGGGGGGGGGGATTCCCATCACGCTGGTGTTAGGTTTCCATTATATTGGTGCAGCAGAGATATTGCTGAATGGTCTCATTGTGTCACATTTATCTCCATTTCATCAGAAATAATAATTACTGGAGACACAGACACTCTGGTGACCGGTCTGTACTGATCGCTTATCACAATGTTTCTGTAATAAGAGGAAAGCACTCACTTTTATTCAGAGATTTACTTTCCCGGTAGTTGTTTTAATGACTATAATGACTACATTTAATTGCAGCCCCCATAGACTTAGGACTGACGATTCAGGGATACATCACTAGGGGGAGCTTAGGAGCTTGCTGCATATGACTCCCGTTGATCTTACTACTGTGTCTTCAGTGAGCTCCTCCTAGTGGTGGCTGCAAGTATTTACAGCTTTATCATTATAAGACATTGTCCAGCTGGAGAATAAAATGTCTCTAGATGTGTTTAAAAAAAGAGGCTTTTCTCTTCCCACTATGTGTTGGTGACATTCTTGCAGAGGGCTGGTTGTTGAGCTAATTTTAATGGCTAAACCAGCCCCCTCCTGTGCCACAGTTGATACCGAGACAGAAAAAGTTGCTAGTTTACCAAGCCTTCTTTATTTTGCTCCCCTGGGGGCGATCATGGGAATCTAAAAAGGGAACCTGAAAGCTGCCCCAACCTTGTACGACTAAGACCAGTCTAAGAGGCAGGTCCTTGGTGGCTTCTCCTTGACCCACTCCCCATAATCGACAGGTCTCGCGGTGTACGGTGGTAATAACAGAGTCGGTCTCTGGTTCACGATGTTCATGTTTTGGTGGGAGGAAGCAGTTGTTAGGATGAATTTACTGGAAAAACTAAAAATAGATGATACAAGTAAACTGAAGCAAAACTTTCTACCACCGTCACCGTGACTCAAGTCTAAATCTAAGATGGTACAGAGACTTGGTGGTTACAGTATATGGTACAGAGGCTTGGTGGTTACAGTATATGGTACAGAGACTTGGTGGTTACAGTATATGGTACAGAGACTTGGTGGTTACAGTATATGGTACAGAGGCATGGAGGTTACAGTATATGGTACAGAGACTTGGTGGTTACAGTATATGGTACAGAGGCTTGGTGGTTACAGTATATGGTACAGAGACTGGGTGGTTACATTATATGGTACAGAAACTTGGTGGTTACAGTATATGGTACAGAGACTTGGTGGTTACAGTATATGGTACAGAGACTTGGTGGTTACAGTATATGGTACAGAGACTTGGTGACAGTATAAGGTACAGAAGCTTGGTGGTTTCAGTATATGGTACAGAGACTTGGTGGTTACAGTATATGGTACAGAGACTTGGTGGTTACAGTATATGGTACAGAGACTTGGTGGTTACAGTATATGGTACAGAGGCATGGAGGTTACAGTATATGGTACAGAGACTTGGTGGTTACAGTATATGGTACAGAGGCTTGGTGGTTACAGTATATGGTACAGAGACTTGGTGGTTACAGTATATGGTACAGAGGCATGGTGGTTACAGTATATGGTACAGAGACTTGGTGGTTACAGTATATGGTACAGAGGCTTGGTGGTTACAGTATATGGTACAGAGACTTGGTGGTTACAGTATATGGCACAGAGGCTTGGTGGTTACAGTATATGGTACAGAGGCTTGGTGGTTACAGTATATGGTACAGAGGCTTGGTGGTTACAGTATATGGTATAGAGGCTTGGTGGTTACAGTATATGGTACAGAGACTTGGTGGTTACAGTATATGATACAGAGACTTGGTGGTTACAGTATATGGTACAGAGGCTTGGTGGTTACAGTATATGGTACAGAGGATAAATGGTTACAGTATATGGTACAGAGGCTTAGTGGTTACAGTATATGGTACAGAGGATAAATGGTTACAGTATATGGCACAGAGGCTTAGTGGTTACAGTATATGGTACAGAGGATAAATGGTTACAGTATATGGTACAGAGACGTGGTGGTTACAGTATATGGCACAGAGGCTTGGTGGTTACAGTATATGGTACAGAGGATAAATGGTTACAGTATATGGTACAGAGACGTGGTGGTTACAGTATATGGTACAGAGGCTTGGTGGTTACATTATATGGTACAGAGGCTTGGTGGTTACAGTATATGGTACAGAGGCTTGGTGGTTACAGTATATGGTACAGAGACTTGGTGGTTACAGTATATGGTACAGAGACTGGGTGGTTACAGTATATGGTACAGAGTCTTGGTGGTTACAGTATATGGTACAGAGGCTTGGTGGTTACAGTAAATGGTACAGAGGCTTGGTGGTTACAGTAAATGGTACACAGACTTGGTGGTTACAGTATATGGTACAGAGACTTGGTGGTTACAGTATATGGTACAGAGACTGGGTGGTTACAGTATATGGTACAGAGTCTTGGTGGTTACAGTATATGGTACAGAGGCTTGGTGGTTACAGTATATGGTACAAAGACTGGGTGGTTACAGTATATGGTACAGAGGCTTGGTGGTTACAGTATATGGCACAGAGGCTTGGTGGTTACAGTATATGGTACAGAGGCTTGGTGGTTACAGTATATGGTACAAAGACTGGGTGGTTACAGTATATGGTACAGAGGCTTGGTGGTTATAGTATATGGCACAGAGGATAAATGTTTACAGTATATGGTACAGAGGATAAATGGTTACAGTATATGGTACAGAGACTTGGTGGTTACACTATATGGTACAGAGGCTTGGTGGTTACAGTATATGGTACAGAGACTTGGTGGTTACACTATATGGTATAGAGGCTTGGTGGTTACAGTATATGGTACAGAGGCTTGGTGGTTACAGTATATGGTATAGAGGCTTGGTGGTTACAGTATATGGTACAGAGACTTGGTGGTTACAGTATATGGTACAGAGGCTTGGTGGTTACAGTATATGGCACAGAGGCTTGGTGGTTACAGTATATGGTACAGAGGCTTGGTGGTTACAGTATATGGTACAGAGGCTTGGTGGTTACAGTATATGGTACAGAGGTTTGGTGGTTACAGTATATGGTACAGAGACTTGGTGGTTACAGTATATGGTACAGAGGCTTGGTGGTTACAGTATATGGTACAGAGGCTTGGTGGTTACAGTATATGGTATAGAGGCTTGGTGGTTACAGTATATGGCACAGAGGCTTGGTGGTTATAGTATATGGCACAGAGGCTTGGTGGTTACATTATATGGTACAGAGGATAAATGGTTACAGTATATGGTACAGAGGATAAATGGTTACAGTATATGGTACAGAGACTTGGTGGTTACAGTATATGGCACAGAGGCTTGGTGGTTATAGTATATGGCACAGAGGCTTGGTGGTTACAGTATATGGCACAGAGGCTTGGTGGTTACAGTATATGGCACAGAGGCTTGGTGGTTACAGTATATGGCACAGAGACTTGGTGGTTATAGTATATGGCACAGAGGCTTGGTGGTTACATTATATGGTACAGAGGATAAATGGTTACAGTATATGGTACAGAGGATAAATGGTTACAGTATATGGTACAGAGACTTGGTGGTTACAGGATATGGTACAGAGGCTTGGTGGTTACAATATATGGTACAGAGACTTGGTGGTTACAGTATATGGTACAGAGGCTTGGTGGTTACAGTATATGGTACAGAGACTTGGTGGTTACAGTATATGGTACAGAGGCTTGGTGGTTATAGTATATGGCACAGAGGCTTGGTGGTTACAGTATATGGCACAGAGGCTTGGTGGTTACAGTATATGGTACAGAGGCTTGGTGGTTACATTATATGGTACAGAGGATAAATGGTTACAGTATATGGTAGAGAGGATAAATGGTTACAGTATATGGTACAGAGGCTTGGTGGTTACAGTATATGGTACAGAGGCTTGGTGGTTATAGTATATGGCACAGAGGCTTGGTGGTTACAGTATATGGTACAGAGGCTTGGTGGTTACAGTATATGGCACAGAGGCTTGGTGGTTACATTATATGGTACAGAGGCTTGGTGGTTACATTATATGGTACAGAGGATAAATGGTTACAGTATATGGTAGAGAGGATAAATGGTTACAGTATATGGTACAGAGGCTTGGTGGTTACAGTATATGGTACAGAGACTTGGTGGTTAGAGTATATGGTACAGAGGCTTGGTGGTTATAGTATATGGCACAGAGGCTTGGTGGTTACAGTATATGGCACAGAGGCTTGGTGGTTACAGTATATGGTACAGAGGCTTGGTGGTTACAGTATATGGCACAGAGGCTTGGTGGTTACAGTATATGGCACAGAGGCTTGGTGGTTACAGTATATGGTACAGAGGCTTGGTGGTTACAGTATATGGCACAGAGGCTTGGTGGTTATAGTATATGGCACAGAGGCTTGGTGGTTACAGTATATGGTACAGAGGAAAAATGGTTACAGTATATGGTACAGAGGATAAATGGTTACAGTATATGGTACAGAGCCTTGGTGGTTACAGTATATGGTACGGAGGCTGGGTGGTTGCAGTATATGGTACAGAGGCTTGGTGGTTACAGTATATGGTACAGAGGCTTGGTGGTTACAGTATATGGTACAGAGGCTTGGTGGTTACAGTATATGGTACGGAGGCTGGGTGATTACAGTATATGGTACAGAGGCTTGGTGGTTACAGTATATGGCACAGAGGCTTGGTGGTTACAGTATATGGCACAGAGCCTTGGTGGTTACAGTATATGGTACGGAGGCTTGGTGGTTGCAGTATATGGTACAGAGTCTTGGCGGTTACAGTATATGGTACAGAGGCTTGGTGGTTACAGTATATGGCACAGAGGCTTGGTGATTACAGTATATGGTACAGAGGCTTGGTGGTTACAGTATATGGCACAGAGGCTTGGTGGTTACAGTATATGGTACAGAGGCTTGGTGATTACAGTATATGGTACAGAGTCTTGGTGGTTATGACGCGCCCCCTGGGCCAGTGCTGTAGGGGATACCCGGAGCCGGATCTCGATGGGGGTAGTAGTCCTTGTGGCGGTGACCCGGTCCGTGCCCAGGGTGTCAAACTAAGTGGCAGTCTATGGCAGTAGATGTTTAACTTGATTGTCGACTACGCCACCCGTTGAGTGCGGCTTTGAAGCCGCCGCTGCAGAGCAGTCCACTGAGGCCGGTGGTATATGTGCAGCAGTGATGGTATAACCCCCAACGGGAGGGGTATGGCCTCAGGGCAGCAGGTGTAGATGATGGGGGTTGTGATGATGCAGAAAGAAGATTCAGAGTCAGGAGATGCAGTTCAGGGTTTTTACTTACTGGTGTTCTTTTGGTCACTCTGGCCTTGAGTGACCACCCGAGCCGTGCTGCGTCCACCAGGTCCTGGACTCGGCCAACCCCCAGGCAATTCCGGAGCGTGGTCCTGAGCTCCTTTCTGACTCTCCCTTCCTCTGGCCGTTCCCACCAGGGATCCACTTTTGGCCGGCTCCCTCGGGTCTCTTGGTGGTCAAGCCTCCTCTGGGCTCCCTGACCCTATACTCGGTGTGCCTTTCTAGTGGATTTGGTGAGGGTCGTGGCAGATCCTGACCACGACCTCCGGTTCCTGGCTAAGGTTCGTTTTGGGCCTCCGCCAGCTTGGGATCCGGTACCCTTGTCCGCCAACCCTTCACCCTTCTGTCCTTATTCTGGGATCTTGGGGTTCCTTCTTGTTTCCTCTCTGGGTCCTTCTCACTCCTCTCTCTCTCTCTCTGCAGGCTCTGCTCTGGAGCTGGGCCCAGCCGGAGCCACAGCTCCCTGTCAGCCCTCCTGGCTGAGCTCCTCTGCTCTGCTTCTCAGGCTAAACTCTGACTCTCTTCTAAGATGGTGCCCACCTTATATACTCCCTCTATGTGTGAGCTCAGGTGACCAGCACCCAATGAGCTCCTATCTTTACCCAGACTACTCCCCCTATCTGCCCCTACACTACTGGGATGTTCCACCCCCCTCCCACTCCAGCCAGGGATAGACGCAGTTGTACCTGCACATATACTGGTGGGAGTACCGTAGTTCTGTCCCCCGGAAATGGGATGTATGTAGTGCATGCAGCCTACTAGCTCAGTTCCACACTCCATCCTTACCCGGGAGTGGAATACCACACCTCTGGCTTGAGGTGTAATACCCCTGTAGCAGCCGAGTCCTCAGGGTGCTACAGTTACAGTATATGGTACGGAGGCTTGGTGGTTACAGTATATGGTATAGAGGCTTGGTGGTCACAGTATATGGTACAGAGGCTTGGTGGTTACAGTATATGGTACAGAGGCTTGGTGGTTACAATATATGGTACAGAGGCTTGGTGGTTACAGTATATGGTACAGAGACTTGGTGGTTACAGTAAATGGTACAGAGACTTGGTGGTTACAGTATATGGTACAGAGGCTTGGTGGTTACAGTATATGGTACAGAGACTTGGTGGTTACAGTATATGGTACAGAGACTTGGTGGTTACAGTATATGGTACAGAGGCTTGGTGGTTACAGTATATGGCACAGAGGCTTGGTGGTTATAGTATATGGCACAGAGGCTTGGTGGTTACATTATATGGTACAGAGAATAAATGGTTACAGTATATGGTACAGAGACTTGGTTACAGTATATGGCACAGAGGCTTGGTGGTTATAGTATATGGCACAGAGGCTTGGTGGTTACAGTATATGGCACAGAGGCTTGGTGGTTATAGTATATGGCACAGAGGCTTGGTGGTTACAGTATATGGCACAGAGGCTTGGTGGTTACAGTATATGGCACAGAGACTTGGTGGTTATAGTATATGGCACAGAGGCTTGGTGGTTACATTATATGGTACAGAGGATAAATGGTTACAGTATATGGTACAGAGGATAAATGGTTACAGTATATGGTACAGAGACTTGGTGGTTACAGTATATGGTACAGAGACTTGGTGGTTACAGGATATGGTACAGAGGCTTGGTGATTACAGTATATGGTACAGAGGCTTGGTGGTTACAGTATTTGGTACAGAGGCTTGGTGGTTACAGTATATGGTACAGAGGCTTGGTGATTACAGTATATGGTACAGAGACTTGGTGGTTACAGTACATGGCACAGAGACTTGGTGGTTACAGTATATGGTACAGAGGCTTGGAGGTTACAGTATATGGTACAGAGGCTTGGTGGTTACAGTATATGGTACAGAGACTTGGTGGTTACAGTATATGGTACAGAGGCTTGGTGGTTACAGTATATGGTACAGAGACTTGGTGGTTACAGTATATTGTACAAAGACTTGGTGGTTACAGTATATGGTACAGAGGCTTGGAGGTTACAGTATATGGTACAGAGGCTTGGTGGTTACAGTATATGGTACAGAGACTTGGTGGTTACAGTATATGGTACAGAGGCTTGGTGGTTACAGTATATGGCACAGAGGCTTGGTGGTTATAGTATATGGCACAGAGGCTTGGTGGTTACATTATATGGTACAGAGGATAAATGGTTACAGTATATGGTACAGAGACTTGGTGGTTACAGGATATGGCACAGAGGCTTGGTGGTTATAGTATATGGCACAGAGGCTTGGTGGTTACAGTATATGGCACAGAGGCTTTGTGGTTACAGTATATGGTACAGAGGCTTGGTGGTTACAGTATATGGCCCAGAGGCTTGGTGGTTATAGTATATGGCACAGAGGCTTGGTGGTTACAGTATATGGTACAGAGGATAAATGGTTACAGTATATGGTACAGAGGATAAATGGTTACACTATATGGTACAGAGGCTTGGTGGTTACAGTATATGGCACAGAGGCTTGGTGGTTACAGTATATGGTACAGAGGCTTGGTGGTTACAGTATATGGTATAGAGGCTTGGTGGTTACAGTATATGGCACAGAGGCTTGGTGGTTACAGTATATGGTACAGAGGCTTGGTGGTTACAGTATATGGCACAGAGGCTTGGTGGTTACAGTATATGGTACAGAGGATAAATGGTTACAGTATATGGTACAGAGGATAAATGGTTACAGTATATGGTACAGAGGCTTGGTGGTTACAGTATATGGTATGGAGGCTGGGTGGTTTCAGTATATGGTACAGAGGCTTGGTGGTTACAGTATATGGCACAGAGGCTTGGTGGTTACAGTATATGGTACAGAGGCTTGGTGGTTACAGTATATGGCACAGAGGCTTGGTGGTTACAGTATATGGTACAGAGGCTTGGTGGTTACAGTATAGGGTACAGAGACTTGGTGGTTACAGTATATGGCACAGAGACTTGATGGTTGCAGTATATGGTACAGAGGCTTGGTAGTTACAGTATATGGTACAGAGACTTGGTGGTTACAGTATATGGTACAGAGACTTGGTGGTTACAGTATATGGTACAGAGGCTTGGTGGTTACAGTATATGGTACAGAGACTAGGTGGTAACAGTATATGGTACAGAGGCTTGGTGGTTACAGTATATTGTACAGAGGCTTGGTGGTTACAGTATATGGTACAGAGACTTGGTGGTTACAGTATATGGCACAGAGGCTTGGTGGTTACAGTATATGGTACAGAGGCTTGGTGGTTACAGTATATGGTACAGAGACTTGGTGGTTACAGTATATGGTACAGAGGCTTGGTGGTTACAGTATATGGTACAGAGACTTGGTGGTTACAGTATATGGCAAAAAGGCTTGGTGGTTACAGTATATGGTACAGAGGCTTGGTGGTTACAGTATATGGTACAGAGGCTTGGTGGTTACAGTATATGGTACAGAGGCTTGGTGGTTACAGTATATGGTACAGAGACTTGGTGGTTACAGTATATGGCAAAGAGGCTTGGTGGTTACAGTATATGGTACAGAGGCTTGGTGGTTATAGTATATGGTACAGAGACTTGGTGGTTACAGTATATGGTATATAGGCTTGGTGGTTACAGTATATGGTACAGAGGCTTGGTGGTCACAGTATATGGTACAGAGACTTGGTGGTTTCAGTATGGTATAGAGGCTTGGTGGTTACAGTATATGGTACAGAGGCTTGGTGGTTGCAGTATATGGTACAGAGACTTGGTGATTACAGTATATGGTACAGAGTCTTGGTGGTTACAGTATATGGCACAGAGGCTTGGTGGTTACAGTATATGGTACAGAGGCTTGGTGGTTACAGTATATGGTACAGAGACTTGGTGGTTACAGTATATGGTACAGAGGCTTGGTGGTTACAGTATATGGTACAGAGACTTGGTGGTTACAGTATATGGCAAAAAGGCTTGGTGGTTACAGTATATGGTACAGAGGCTTGGTGGTTACAGTATATGGTACAGAGGCTTGGTGGTTACAGTATATGGTACAGAGGCTTGGTGGTTACAGTATATGGTACAGAGACTTGGTGGTTACAGTATATGGCAAAGAGGCTTGGTGGTTACAGTATATGGTACAGAGGCTTGGTGGTTATAGTATATGGTACAGAGACTTGGTGGTTACAGTATATGGTACAGAGGCTTGGTGGTCACAGTATATGGTACAGAGACTTGGTGGTTTCAGTATGGTATAGAGGCTTGGTGGTTACAGTATATGGTACAGAGGCTTGGTGGTTGCAGTATATGGTACAGAGACTTGGTGATTACAGTATATGGTACAGAGTCTTGGTGGTCACAGTATATGATACAGAGGCTTGGTGGTTACAGTATATGGTACTGAGGCTTGGTGGTTACAGTATATGGTACAAAGGTTTGGTGGTTACAGTATATGGTACAGAGTCTTGGTGGTTACAGTATATGGTACAGAGACTTGGTGGTTACAGTATATGGTACAGAGACTTGGTGGTTACAGTATATGGTATAAAGGCTTGGTGGTTACAGTATATGGTACAGAGGCTTGGTGGTCACAGTATATGGTACAGAGACTTGGTGGTACAGTATGGTATAGAGGCTTGGTGGTTACAGTATATTGTACAGAGGCTTGGTGGTCACAGTATATGGTACAGAGACTTGGTGGTTACAGTATGGTATAGAGGCTTGGTGGTTACAGTATATGGTACAGAGGCTTGGTGGTTGCAGTATATGGTACAGAGACTTGGTGATTACAGTATATGGTACAGAGTCTTGGTGGTCACAGTATATGATACAGAGGCTTGGTTACAGTATATGGTACTGAGGCTTGGTGGTTACAGTATATGGTACAAAGGCTTGGTGGTTACAGTATATGGTACAGAGTCTTGGTTGTTACAGTATATGGTACAGAGACTTGGTGGTTACAGTATATGGTATAGAGGCTTGGTGGTTACAGTATATGGTACAGAGGCTTGGTGGTTACAGGATAAGGTACAGAGACTTGGTGGTTACAGTATATGGTATAGAGGCTTGGTGGTTACAGTATACAGGGCAGATGCTTTGTGGTTACAGTATATGGTACAGAGGCTTGGTGATTACAGTATATGGTACAGAGGCTTAGTGGTTACAGTATATGGTACAGAGGCTTGGTGGTTACAGTATATGGTACAGAGACTTGGTGGTTACAGTATATTGTACAGAGGCTTGGTGGTTACAGTATAAGGTACAGAGGTTTGGTGGTTACAGTATATGGTACAGAGACTTGGTGGTTACAGTATATGGCACATAGACTTGGTGGTTACAGTATATGGTATAGAGGCTTGGTGGTTACAGTATATAGTACAGATGCTTTGTGGTTACAGGATAAGGTACAGAAGCTTGGTGGTTACAGTATATGGTACAGAGACTGGGTGGTTACAGTATATGGTATAGTGGCTTGGTGATTACAGTATATGGTACAGATGCTTTGTGGTTACAGGATAAGGTACAGAGGCTTGGTGGTTACAGTATATGGTACAGAGGCTTGGTGGTTACAGTATATGGTACAGAGACTTGGTGGTTACATTATATGGTATAGAGGCTTGGTGGTTACAGTATACAGTACAGATGCTTTGTGGTTGCTGGATAAGGTACAGAGGCTTGGTGGTTACAGCATATGGTACAGAGGCTTTGTGGTTACAGGATAAGGTACAGATGCTTGGTGGTTACAGTATATGGTATAGAGGCTTGGTGGTTACAGTATATGGCACAGAGATTTGGTGGTTACAGTAAATGGTACAGAGACTTGGTGGTTACAGTATATGGTACAGAGGCTTGGTGGTTACACTATATGGTACAGAGGCTTGGTGGTTACAGTATATGGTACAGATGCTTTGTGGTTACAGGATAAGGTACAGAGGCTTAGTGGTTACAGTATATGGTACAGAGACTTGGTGGTTACAGTATATGGTATAGAGGCTTGGTGGTTACAGTATATGGTACAGAGACTTGGTGGTTACAGTATATGGTACAGAGGCTTGGTGGTTACAGTATAGTGTACAGAGGCTTGGGGGTTACAGTATATGGTATAGAGGCTTGGTGGTTACAGTAAATGGTACAGAGACTTGGTGGTTACAGTATATGGTACAGAGACTTGGTGGTTACAGTATATGGTACAGAGACTTGGTGGTTACAGTATATGGTACAGAGGCTTGGTGGTTACAGTATATTGTACAGAGGCTTGGTGGTTACAGTATATGGTACAGATGCTTTGTGGTTACAGGATAAGGTACAGAGGCTTAGTGGTTACAGTATATGGTACAGAGACTTGGTGGTTACAGTATGGTATAGAGGCTTGGTGGTTACAGTATATGGTACAGAGACTTGGTGGTTACAGTATATGGTACAAAGACTTGGTGGTTACAGTATATTGTACAAAGACTTGGTGGTTACAGTATATGGTACAGAGACTTTGTGGTTACAGTATATGGTACATAGGCTTGGTGGTTACAGTATATGGTATAGAGGCTTGGTGGTTACAGTATATGGTACAGAGACTTGTTGGTTACAGTATATGGTACAGAGACTTGGTGGTTACAGTATATGGTACAGAGGCTTGGTGGTTACAGTATATGGTACAGAGACTTGGTGGTTACAGTATATGGTACAGAGACTTGGTGGTTACAGTATATGGTACAGAGGCTTGGTGGTTACATTATATGGTACAGAGACTTGGTGGTTACAGTATATGGTACAGAGACTTGGTGGTTACAGTATATGGTACAGAGGCTTGGTGGTTACAGTATATGGTACAGATACTTGGTGGTTACAGTATATGGTACAGAGACTTGGTGGTTACAGTATATTGTACAGAGGCTTGGTGGTTACAGTATAAGGTACAGAGGTTTGGTGGTTACAGTATATGGTACAGAGGCTTGGTGGTTACAGTATTTGGTACAGAGACTTGGTGGTTACAGTATATGGCACATAGACTTGGTGGTTACAGTATATGGTACAGAGGCTTGGTGGTTACAGTATATAGTACAGATGCTTTGTGGTTACAGGATAAGGTACAGAAGCTTGGTGGTTACAGTATATGGTACAGAGACTGGGTGGTTACAGTATATGGTATAGAGGCTTGGTGATTACAGTATATGGTACAGAGGCTTGGTGGTTACAGTATATGGTACAGAGGCTTGGTGGTTACAGTATATGGTATAGAGGCTTGGTGGTTACAGTATATGGTACAGAGACTTGGTGGTTACAGTATATGGTATAGAGGCTTTGTGGTTACAGTATACAGTACAGATGCTTTGTGGTTGCTGGATAAGGTACAGAGGCTTTGTGGTTACAGTATATGGTACAGAGACTTGGTGGTTACAGTATATGGCACAAAGACTTGGTTACAGTAAATGGTACAGAGACTTGGTGGTTACAGTATATGGTACAGAGGCTTGGTGGTTACACTATATGGTACAGAGGCTTGGTGGTTACAGTATATGGTATAGAGGCTTGGTGGTTACAGTATATGGTACAGAGGCTTGGTGGTTACAGTATATGGTACAAAGACTTGGTGGTTACAGTATATTGTACAAAGACTTGGTGGTTACAGTATATGGTACAGAGGCTTGGTGGTTACAGTATATGGTACAGAGGCTTGGTGGTTACAGTATATGGTACAGAGACTTGGTTACAGTATATGGTACAAAGACTTGGTGGTTACAGTATATGGTACAAAGACTTGGTGGTTACAGTATATGGTACAGAGGCTTGGTGGTTACAGTATATGATACAGAGGCTTGGTGGTTACAGTATATGGTACAGAGGCTTGGTGGTTACAGTATATGGTACAGAGGCTTGGTGGTTACAGTATATGGTATAGAGGCTTGGTGGTTACAGTATATGGTACAGAGGCTTGGTGGTTACAGTATATGGTACAGAGGCTTGGTGGTTACAGTATATGATACAGAGGCTTGGTGGTTACAGTATATGGTACAGAGGCTTGGTGGTTACAGTATATGGTACAGAGACTTGGTGGTTAGAGTATATGGTACAGAGACTGGGTGGTTACAGTATATGGTACAGAGGCTTGGTGGTTACAGTATATGGTAGACAAGTTTGGTTACAGTATATGGTACAGAGGCTTGGTGGTTACAGTATATGGTACAGAGGCTTGGTGGTTACAGTATATGGTACAGAGGCTTGGTGGTTACAGTATATGGTACAGAGGCTTGGTGGTTTCAATATATGGTACAGAGGCTTGGTGGTTACAGTATATGGTACAGAGACTTGGTGATTACAGTATATGGTACAGAGACTTGGTGGTTTCAGTATATGGTACAGAGGCTTGGTGGTTACAGTATATGATACAGAGGCTTGGTGGTTACAGTATATGGTATAGAGGCTTGGTGGTTACAGTATATGGTATAGAGGCTTGGTGGTTTCAGTATATGGTACAGAGGCTTGGTGGTTACAGTATATGGTATAGAGGCTTGGTGGTTACAGTATATGGTATAGAGGCTTGGTGGTTACAGTATATGGTACAGAGGCTTGGTGGTTTCAGTATATGGTACAGAGGCTTGGTGGTTACAGTATATGGTACAGAGACTTGGTGATTACAGTATATGGTACAGAGACTTGGTGGTTTCAGTATATGGTACAGAGGCTTGGTGGTTACAGTATATGATACAGAGGCTTGGTGGTTACAGTATATGGTATAGAGGCTTGGTGGTTTCAGTATATGGTACAGAGGCTTGGTGGTTTCAGTATATGGTACAGAGGCTTGGTGGTTACAGTATATGGTACAGAGACTTGGTGGTTACAGTAAATGGTACAGAGACTTGGTGGTTACAGTATATGGTACAGAGGCTTGGTGGTTACAGTATATGGTACAGAGACTTGGTGGTTACAGTAAATGGTACAGAGACTTGGTGGTTACAGTATATGGTACAGAGGCTTGGTGGTTACAGTATATGGTATAGAGGCTTGGTGATTACAGTATATGGTACAGAGGCTTGGTGGTTACAGTATATGGTACAGAGGCTTGGTGGTTTCAGTATATGGTACAGAGGCTTGGTGGTTACAGTATATGGCACAGAGATTTGGTGGTTACAGTAAATGGTACAGAGACTTGGTGGTTACAGTATATGGTACAGAGGCTTGGTGGTTACACTATATGGTACAGAGGCTTGGTGGTTACAGTATATGGTACAGATGCTTTGTGGTTACAGGATAAGGTACAGAGGCTTAGTGGTTACAGTATATGGTACAGAGACTTGGTGGTTACAGTATATGGTATAGAGGCTTGGTGGTTACAGTATATGGTACAGAGACTTGGTGGTTACAGTATATGGTACAGAGACTTGGTGGTTACAGTATATGGTACAGAGGCTTGGTGGTTACAGTATAGTGTACAGAGGCTTGGGGGTTACAGTATATGGTATAGAGGCTTGGTGGTTACAGTATATGGCACAGAGACTTGGTGGTTACAGTAAATGGTACAGAGACTTGGTGGTTACAGTATATGGTACAGAGACTTGGTTACAGTATATGGTACAGAGGCTTGGTGGTTACAGTATATTGTACAGAGGCTTGGTGGTTACAGTATATGGTACAGATGCTTTGTGGTTACAGGATAAGGTACAGAGGCTTAGTGGTTACAGTATATGGTACAGAGACTTGGTGGTTACAGTATGGTATAGAGGCTTGGTGGTTACAGTATATGGTACAGAGACTTGGTGGTTACAGTATATGGTACAAAGACTTGGTGGTTACAGTATATTGTACAAAGACTTGGTGGTTACAGTATATGGTACAGAGACTTTGTGGTTACAGTATATGTACATAGGCTTGGTGGTTACAGTATATGGTATAGAGGCTTGGTGGTTACAGTATATGGTACAGAGACTTGGTGGTTACAGTATATGGTACAGAGACTTGGTGGTTACAGTATATGGTACAGAGGCTTGTTGGTTACAGTATATGGTACAGAGACTTGGTGGTTACAGTATATGGTACAGAGGCTTGGTGGTTACATTATATGGTACAGAGACTTGGTGGTTACAGTATATGGTACAGAGACTTGGTGGTTACAGTATATGGTACAGAGGCTTGGTGGTTACAGTATATGGTACAGATACTTGGTGGTTACAGTATAAGGTACAGAGGTTTGGTGGTTACAGTATATGGTACAGAGGCTTGGTGGTTACAGTATTTGGTACAGAGACTTGGTTACAGTATATGGCACATAGACTTGGTGGTTACAGTATATGGTACAGAGGCTTGGTGGTTACAGTATATAGTACAGATGCTTTGTGGTTACAGGATAAGGTACAGAAGCTTGGTGGTTACAGTATATGGTACAGAGACTGGGTGGTTACAGTATATGGTATAGAGGCTTGGTGATTACAGTATATGGTACAGAGGCTTGGTGGTTACAGTATATGGTACAGAGGCTTGGTGGTTACAGTATATGGTATAGAGGCTTGGTGGTTACAGTATATGGTACAGAGACTTGGTGGTTACAGTATATGGTATAGAGGCTTTGTGGTTACAGTATACAGTACAGATGCTTTGTGGTTGCTGGATAAGGTACAGAGGCTTCGTGGTTACAATATATGGTACAGAGGCTTTGTGGTTACAGGATAAGGTACAGATGCTTGGTGGTTACAGTATATGGTACAGAGACTTGGTGGTTACAGTATATGGCACAAAGACTTGGTTACAGTAAATGGTACAGAGACTTGGTGGTTACAGTATATGGTACAGAGGCTTGGTGGTTACACTATATGGTACAGAGGCTTGGTGGTTACAGTATATGGTATAGAGGCTTGGTGGTTACAGTATAT
The DNA here is from genome assembly GCF_046119375.1 of Phyllobates terribilis. Lineage (NCBI taxonomy): Eukaryota > Metazoa > Chordata > Amphibia > Anura > Dendrobatidae > Phyllobates > Phyllobates terribilis. The sequence continues at coordinate 784,137,884 of NW_027362764.1, forward strand.
GGTACAGAGGCTTGGTGGTTACCGTATATGGTACAAAGACTTGGTTGTTACAGTATATTGTACAAAGACTTGGTGGTTACAGTATATGGTACAGAGGCTTGGTGGTTACAGTATATGGTACAGAGGCTTGGTGGTTACAGTATATGGTACAGAGACTTGGTTACAGTATATGGTACAAAGACTTGGTGGTTACAGTATATGGTACAAAGACTTGGTGGTTACAGTATATGGTACAGAGGCTTGGTGGTTACAGTATATGATACAGAGGCTTGGTGGTTACAGTATATGGTACAGAGGCTTGGTGGTTACAGTATATGGTACAGAGGCTTGGTGGTTACAGTATATGGTATAGAGGCTTGGTGGTTACAGTATATGGTACAGAGGCTTGGTGGTTACAGTATATGGTACAGAGGCTTGGTGGTTACAGTATATGATACAGAGGCTTGGTGGTTACAGTATATGGTACAGAGGCTTGGTGGTTACAGTATATGGTACAGAGGCTTGGTGGTTACAGTATATGATACAGAGGCTTGGTGGTTACAGTATATGGTACAGAGGCTTGGTGGTTACAGTATATGGTACAGAGACTTGGTGGTTAGAGTATATGGTACAGAGACTTTGTGGTTACAGTATATGGTACAGAGACTTGGTGGTTACAGTATATGGTACAGAGACTTGGTGGTTAGAGTATATGGTACAGAGACTTTGTGGTTACAGTATATGGTACAGAGGCTTGGTGGTTACAGTATATGGTACAGAGACTTGGTGGTTAGAGTATATGGTACACAGACTTTGTGGTTACAGTATATGGTACAGAGGCTTGGTGGTTACAGTATATGGTAGACAAGTTTGGTATTGATGATATATAGTTCAGAGGGTTAGACATAGTGAGGACTGTATATGGTAACCATTTGTATATGGTTACAGTATAGACACGGAGCCTGACCATGGGAAAATAAAGAATATGACTTATTCTACACAGCCCATCTGTATTTATTCCAGTCTTCATCATTACTAAAAAAGTCACAATATCTGGAAAGGAAGACAGGTGAACAATATACAGAAAATAGACGCACTGGCACAAGATGCTCCGAGAAAACACAATGTAGCATAAATGTCTCGTTATTCTCGCTGGTGTCTGAAGAGGTCAGGTGCAGATTGATAAGAATATTTAGTCTGGGGGTATGTGTGCGAGGGGCTGCACATGCATTACGGCCCTCATTCATCAAAGTGATGTTTTGTGAGCAAATTCATCAAGAAACGAGCGCTTCCCCATGAATTTGGCTCTTCTTTCAGCCCCTCATGCAAGAAATCTCCTCCAGTCATTCCCTTTTTTGGTGTAAATTATGATGAATTTGTTAGTCGCTCTCTCGGCTAAACATCAGACACTTTTTAAAAAGTTGGTGGATGAGTCTGATATAAAAATGCCAAAATTTGGAAACTTTTTGTGCAATTTTGAGTTGTGCATAAATTTTGCAACATTTCAAGCAGTTTTACACCAGAAAATGAAGTGGGGCTTCAGTGCATTGTGCCGGAGGTGCCCCTTATTTGATGTTCTGATGAAAGCAGTTTTGGTGACCCACATGCACGTCTCTTTATTCCCCACCAGGGGGCAGCCTATGACCAGATTTATATCTGCACAATAGTCTGAGGTTACATAAGGCCTTGAGGGGATGCTCATGGTCCCCACAGGACGTCCACAGCGACAGATGATGCATCAGACCCTCACGTATCAGGACATTGATATGGTAATTGTGTAATCCACCAAAGCACTGGCTGCTCCAAATCACTCATCATGGACACGGCACTATCTGATCTGGCAGCACTCACCATGTCTGAGCCTTGTAATGTATCCGCCATAGTACGGCGGGGACCATTCGGCTCATTGTGTAATTAGCAGGACACAATATGCTTTATGGCTCCAATAACATTCATTGTTTTCTTTCCTAAGGTGTATGTTCACCCCCCATGATCGCTGGCTTTTTTTTTTTCAAATAGTTCAAAAGTTTTGAGTTGATCTAATTCTGAATATAATTGTTTTTATCAACAGCAACATCCTATATTTTTTTCATATAGCTCCAAATCCAGTGTAAATAAATACACGTTACATGTAGTCACCACTAGAGGGAGCTCAGGAGCTTACTGAATACTGTTTGTTACTCACCTCTCTCAGTTTCGGCACCAACTCTCTCTGTTCCTCAGCAGCTCAGATTGTTGTCACAACCCGTCACGTAACTCCGATGTCCCACTTTGAGGCTTTATTGGCTGGCTCAGGTGAAGAGACACTGCCTGAGTATTCAGGTAGTTGATGTCCACACTGCTACAGTAGACTGCCTTCCTGCTTTGTCTAAAACTCTCTGACAAACCTAGCTTTGCTACACTGCTGGGTATCTCTGTTACACTACTGACCAGCTTTTCCTTAAATGTTTTAGACAAACCCAGTTTTGTTTCAATGATGAGTAACTCTACTGTATCATTGATCAGCTCTGCCTTGGAATTTGTAACAAACCCAGTTGTTACTTCTGATACTTCACTGGATATCTCTGCTATATGTATATACAGTTCTGCATTGGACTCTGTTACAAACTCAGCTCTGCATTATTCACCACTGTGTTAGTTCTGCATTGGACTCTGTGACAAATCCAGCTGTGATAATTCTATCACTTCGCCATCTGGATATAAGGTTTCCATAGTAAGCTGCAGTACCCGGGCCCTCGTGTCTAGGGGTGTCCCTCATTCACATAAGGAAACACAAATATTATTAATGTGTTATCCACCTGTCCTAGTTCCAACTGTGACCACCTGTCCTGTTTACTCTGCTGTGCATCAGGTAGTTGCGGCAACCAGATGTCTCCGGTGTTGCCATCTGCCTCGGTCTTTTTAATCGGCTCAGATGGCAGGATACCACCTGGGCGCTCAGGTAGGTGTTAGCCTACAGCTACAACACTCCATATTCCATTGCTTAGCACAGCTGTTCCAAGTCTTTACTGTTCCATCTCTTCTATATCAGTTTCCTCTCTTTCAACTATGTTACATCTATCATTGCTGTTCCAGCTCAACTACATCAGTTTCCGCTCTTCTAGCTATGTTACATCTGTCTTTGCTGTTTTTGATCAGCTACATCAGTTTCTTCTGTTCCAGCTATTCTGCATCTATCATTACTGTTCCATCTCAGTTACATCAGTATCTGCTGATCCAGCCACGCTACATCCATCATTGCTGTTCCAGCTCAACTGCATCAGTTTCCGCTCTTTTAGCTATGTTACATCTGTCATTGCTGTTTATTATCAACTGAATCAGTTTCTGCTGTTCCAGCTATGCTACATCCATCATTTCCGTTCCATCTCAGTTACATCAGTATCTGCTGATCCAGCTATGCTACTTTCGACATCACTGTTCCCGCATTTGTCTAGATCAGTTTCCACTTTTTCAGCTCTGCTACATCTGTCATTGATGTTCCAGCTCAACTACATTAGTTTCTGCTCTTTCAGCTATGCTACATCCATCATTGCTGTTACAGGTAAGCTACATCAGCTTCCACTGTTTCAGCTATGTTGCATCCATCGTTACTGTTCCAGGTCAGCTACATCAGTTTCCACTGTTCCAGCTAGGCTGCATCCATCTCTGCTGTTCCATTTCAGTTACATCAGTTTCTGCTGTTCCAGCTATGCTATATGTATCATCTCTGTTACAGCTCTCTGCTACATCAGTTCCTGTTGTTGAAGCTATGCTACATCCATCATTACTGTTTCAGCTCTCTGCTATGTCAGTTTCTGCTGTTCCAGCTAAGCTACATCCTTTGTTGTTCCAGCTCAACTACATCAGTTTCCGCTGTTTCAGCTGTGATACATCCGTCATTGCTTTTGCAGCTCTCTGCTACATCAGTTTCTGCTGTTCCAGCTATGCTACATCCGTCATTGCGGTTGCAGCTCTCTGCTACATCAGTTTCTGCTGTTACAGCACGATACATAATAATAATAATAATTTTTATTTCTATTGCGCCAACATATTCCGCAGCACTTTATATTTTAGAGGGGACTTGCCCTGCTGCATAAGACCTGCTTCATCCATATCAGAGGCAAAACAGTACATGGTAGGTGTCGGGCGATGTTACAGGTTGTACGTTAGCTTTCAGGTACTCCTCTGTCTGAGAGTGCGAGGTTATGGGAGGGATAGTCTGTGCAGCTGACAGTTGGGTGTATGTAGAGCTGGCCTCGGGTGATATGATGATACCCAACTATTATTCCAGATTGTCCTAGGGGCAACTAATGGATGCAGAGGCAGCAAGGTCTCCTTCCATCTCATGGTCAGGGCTGTATCATGGCTGTAGAGCAGAGCTACTATATTACCAGGACTTAGACCAGTTCATTTCTACATCTATATCATGGGTGCAAATCCTAGCCCCGCCGGGGGTCTAATCACCCAAAATTGAGATTATCAAGACCCTACATTATTATTAGTTCCCATCGTTAGACCTTTGGTCAGGCGAAGATAGGGGTACTGAGATGCACCCATATTGCGCACCTGTAAAACTGTTATTAAAGATCCATTAACCTATTTCTGTGCAGCAGGAGAACAACTCACTGGGCTATTTCCATCATAAGACTGACCCTGTCTTCTGTATTGAAACATCTAATGGTGATTGTGACGGGAGGAGGTGAGCTGTGACATCACCTATTGTGAATGGTGGATTCTGTGTTTTCTACTGTATATAGAGGTGTTATCAGTCATTGTACAGGAGGAGGAGGAGGTGAGCTGTGATATCACCTATTGTGAATAGTGGATCCTGTGTTATCCACTGTATATAGAGGTATTATCAGTGATTGTACAGGAGGAGGGGGAGGTGACCTGTGACATCACCTATTGTGAATGGTGGATCCTGTGTTATCTACTGTATATAGAGCTGTTATCAGTCATTGTACAGGAGGGGGAGGAGGTAAGCTGTGACATCATCTATTGTGAATGGTGGATCCTGTGTTATCTCCTGTATATAGAGGTGTTATCAGTCATTGTACAGGAGGAGGGGGAGGTGACCTGTGACATCACCTATTGTGAATGGTGGATCCTGTGTTATCTACTGTATATAGAGGTGTTATCAGTCATTGTACAGGAGGGGGAGGAGGTGAGCTGTGATCTCACCTATTGTGAATGGTGGATCCTGTGTTATCTACTGTATATAGAGCTGTTATCAGTCATTGTACAGGAGGGGGAGGAGGTGAGCTGTGACATCACCTATTGTGAATGGTGGATCCTGTGTTATCTACTGTATATAGAGGTGTTATCGGTCATTGAACAGGAGGAGGAGGAGGTGAGCTGTGATATCACTTATTGTGATTGGTGGACCTTGTGTTATCAGCTGTGTATAGAGATGTTATCAGTTATTGTTATCCTGCCTCTGCTGATAATGAGCCTGTTGAAAACTGTTCGTGAAAGGGCAGGAAGCAATAGCCCCAGTGGCCAATGTGAAAACTGCAAAAAAAGGCAAAAACAGTAAGGGTAATAAAACATTTTGTAAAAGTTATAATATATATAAAAAAAAAGACAAAAATTAAAACCTGATGTAAACAAAAAGTAATTTTCTGATGACACTTTTCCTTACAGTCTGAATGGCTGACAGCAGGGAGCAATAGACTGTATTCACCCGTCCTATGGTTATTCTCTCTCAAACCTAAATTGGCTGATAAAAGAAAGACAATAACGCGCACTCCCAGGACGACCATTAGAGAGGCTGATAAATAACATGTAATATCCAGAAATAGTCAATGTTACAAGCGGAAGTGAAAAGCCTGATGATATCATTTGCAGATTTCATGTCTGACATTGGAATAATAGTGATCTGTTCAGGCCCCCCGGAGCATCGCCCCCCGCGCTCCGCCATGATGTCAGGTGCAGAGCGTCGGCTCGTTGCTGGTTTTCAGCCCAGGAAGGAAGTAGGAAATGAAAATAAGGAAACAGATTGTTCCCCCGAGTCAAAGCCGCGTCTGTCAGAGGCATAACTGAGCGCAGAAGGGACGGGGCGATTATAAGCGTTATAACAGGACAGGCCAGCTGTGCCCTATAGGGGGATTCATCATGAGTGACAGCTCCGGGTCAGATATTCTGGACGCTGAGTCGCCGTTATTTATGCACAATTTGGTGCATCAGTTTATATAACTCTTCCGTCTACAGTTGTTTCTCGCCCCTTTAAACTGGAGCAAAAATTGTGACTATTTTGCACCTTTTTTAAAAGTTGCAATTAATAAATGAGACTAGTGCTGATAGATGGGGGGTGGGGGGATATATAAATTGCCAGAAAAGCAATAGCAACTAAAAAAAAGTGCATAAAAGAAATGGCGCAAGAAGAATAATAAATTCCCCCGCACCATTGTGTATATTATAGGACTTGTATATAATGATCCCACGATAACGGCACATCGCTGAGGACTGGAGGAGGGGGATGCGGCTGCAGTATTACTCAGGACAAGGACAAGTGTGGCACCCCAGGGGTCTGGTTTCCACAGTAATAGCAATATTACGTCTGTGAGCAGGTGGGAGGTCTCCTGGGCAGGAATCCTAAGCATGCCACACCTCCTGCCCAGTCCTGGGAGGGGAAGAACTTCCCCTACATAAACTGGGGCTGAGGCAGGGTTAGAGACGGAGTCTGGTCTGGACACGCAGAAACAGGGACAGATAGACATCAGGAGCTCTGTAGGAGCCAAGGAGAAGCGCCAGGGGCTGGAGCTGTGCAGAGCTCGCCCTGGGAGAAGGTACTAAAACCGGACACAGGAGTCCGAGGCTGTGGGGACTAAGATATACCCAGCAGCAGAATCCATCCGGCAGGGGATTCCAGGTCCTCTGGCCATAAAAGCCCGGAGGCTCAGTCACAACGAAGGGACCAGCACCGCCATCCCGGAGCGGAGGCTAACAGGAGGCCCCAGGTCACCAGCCATACGGGTGAGCACCACACGGTATACCCAGGGACGTGGGCTACTTGTAACCGCCGAAAGCAGGGTAGCCAGGAAGGGTACAGACTAACGGGAAGGCCTACAACTCCACCTGGCCAGGGGAACTCCGGCTTACTCGCAGACTAACCAGGCCCCAACTACTAGCCAGTACTCCCGGGGGAATTTGCCTTGTACCATCAGTAAAGACCCTGAACTGTACCCTCACGTCTCCGTGCTTCCTTGTCGCACCATTAGTGCTGGGACATCCACACCATCACTCCCAACATCAACCTCATCCTCTGCCCTGAGGCCATACCCCTCCCGTTGGGGGTTATACCATCCACGCTGCACATCCGTACCACCGGCCTCAGCGGACTGCCCTGCAGCGGCGGCTTCATAGCCGCATTCAACGGGTGGCGTAGTCGGACACTAATACCATCATACCAGTAACTGCCACTTAGTTTGACCACCCTGGGCACGGACCGGGTCACCGCCACACGAAGACTACTACCCCCATCGGATCCGGCTCCGGGTATTCCCCGCGCGCACGCGCGCCGCACTACAGCACTGGCCCAGGGGGCGCGTCAACTTTGGCGTAGTCGGCAGGATTACGTGCCCGCAACCACCGGGTACTGCGTGCCTGAAAAAAAAAGAGACTTTTATACTTACCTGTGGTGAAGTTTCCCGCCGTCCGGAGTCGTTTCCCGCCATCTGGAGCCGATTCCCGCCATCCGACGCCATCTTCTGCCTTCTTCCCGCCATCCGTGGAGTTTTCCCGCCATTGGACGCCATCTTGAGGGCGCCGCGCGGGAAGAAGAGGGGCGTGGACTCCGAAAGCCCGCGAGAACTGAAGCCCCGCCTCACGTCCGGACGTTGCGTAAGGTCCTGGAAGGAGCCCAGCAGACGCCGACGTCACAGGAGCGCGACGGAAGGTCCTCAACCCTGACGATCCACTGCGGAGCCGCGGCCTACGGAAGAGGATCATCGCAAGGTAGGCCACGGTCCACTAGGGGGGAGGAGAATGTCGGATACGGAGGAGAGCTTCACCGCCACAGCCGCCGCCAGCGCCACCGCTGCTGCGGTCATGCCTTTCACCATGCCCTATATCCCGGGGGCAGCCTGGCTACCCCAGTACTCAGGGGAGTCACATACCCTAAATGACTTCAGAGAAAGGCTGGATAGCCTCTTCCAGGTGTATCCCCTCACGGAGGTGCAAAAAGTGAGCATCCTGGTGGCCCAATTAATCGGGGCAGCCCAAAGGGAGGTAAAGTCCTGGCCACCTGGGAGGAAGAGGACTGTCAGAGACATACTAACCCGGCTGAAAGACACATTTGACACCCGCACCTCAGCCGAAATAAAACTAAGATTTTATGGGTGCAAACAACGGGCACATGAGAGTATAAGAGACTATGCTCTAAACCTACAAGAGGCCCTGAGAGCCATTAAGCAGGCAGACCCTGACAGCGTGGGAAATGAAGATAAGCTGTTGACTGAACAATTCATTGAGGGTCTACTGTGCAATGCCCACCGAACCCAGTTGCGGGCAATGGCCTTACAGGACCCTGACCTGGACTTTGCACAGTTCAAGGACAGAGCCATCCGGGTGCTCCGAGAACCGGCACCAGGTGGCGCTGTGACCCACAGGCGCCCTGCTATCACTTATCACCAGGAGACGGCGCCCTTGTCTGCAGGGCCTGTGGGAGCTGATGCGCAGGCTTTAAACAGTGACCCGGCTACAGACCTGCACCATCAGGTCCAAGAGCTAACTAAAAGCATTGCCGCGCTAACCCGAACTGTGCAGTCTTTACAGGTTTCTACTGCAGGGAAGATCGAGCTGGCATCCGGACCGGAGGACATCCCGTGGCGCCGACCAAGGAGGACCCCACCGGCCAGAGGAAGACCCAGCGATCGATACAACGAGGACGGACGACCTATTTGCCGCCGCTGCAATCAACCCGGACATATGGCAAGGTACTGTCATTTAAACGGGCACAACCTGGGGTAGAGGGCCAACCCCCAGGCATAAGACCATCAGGCCCATCAAACTGGCGTGATAAATACGTAGGGGGACGTCCAATCTTGCCTGTGGTACTGGATGGCATTCCTATGAGTGCCCTACTAGACACTGGGTCACAGGTCACCACCATCCCGTACGTGCTCTTCAAGCAGTACTGGAATGATTCGGACATAACCCGCTACCCAGACGACGACCTGAGTATCATCGCCAGCAATGGTCAGCCCGTGCCGCAGGTGGGATTCAAGGAGGTGACCATTAAAATCGGTAAAGTCGAACTGGCGGCACAAGGACTGATTATAGTGGACATAGACCGTCATGAGAGTCACCCTAGAATCACCCTGGGAACCAATGTAATTGAAAATTGTCTTGCAGAGGTGATTCTCATTTTACAGCAGGTTGCCAAGAACGCCAGTTCCGGCCAGCAGCGTGTGCTCCAAAAAGAGATCCGGGCACTGATGAAGCGGCAACAGGTGGAACTCTCCGGTGGTGAGATAGGTAGCGTGAGAATGTGTGACCCGTTCCCTATTGCCATGCCCCCAAAAAGTGAGATGATGATTTGGTGCCGGGCATCTATTGGTCTGAGAGGTAGAGACTACCAAGCAATGGTAGAACCCGTCTACTCAGACAGTAGGCCCACCATTTTGACAGCACGGGGGGTGGTCGATGTACGCCATGGGAGGGTGCCCGTTCGCATCATAAATATCGGAGAGAGAGAAGTACACCTGCCCCGGTATGCCACGCTAGCTAAATTGTTCACCATAAACCAGAATTCTGTACAGGCCGTGGAACCCTTGCCTCCATCTCAACCAGAGGAAGGTAACGGCTCTAAGAAACCAGTGGGGGACTGGTGTCAGCAACTACATCTGGGTACTGACTCCACTCCCTCACACCAGAAACAAGGAGTCTATCGGGTGGTTCAAGAGTACGAGAGAGTGTTTAGTAAACACCCGTTAGACTTCGGGCGAGTAAAGGGGGTAGAACACCACATCCCCACGGGAGACCATCCTCCCATAAAGGAGAGATACCGACCCGTACCCCCTGCACACTACCAACACGCCAAGGGGATGCTTAGAGACATGAAGGAGGCTGGGGTAATCAGAGACAGCTGTAGCCCCTGGGCAGCTCCACTAGTCTTAGTGAAAAAGAAGGACAACACTATGAGGATGTGTGTAGACTACAGGAAGGTCAACCGTATCACACACAAAGATGCGTACCCGTTACCAAGGATAGAAGAGTCCTTAGCTGCATTAAAATCTGCTAACTTCTTCTCTACTTTGGATCTCACTAGCGGGTACTGGCAGGTTCCTGTAGCAGAGGCGGACCGGGAGAAGACCGCATTCACCACCCCGATGGGTCTCAGCGAATTTAACTGTATGCCGTTCGGGCTCTGCAACGCACCAGGAACCTTCCAACGGTTGATGGAATGCTGTCTGGGACACCGGAACTTCGAGACGGTCCTGTTAAACCTGGACGATGTCATCGTCTATTCCAAGACCTACGAGGATCACCTGAAACACCTGGCGGAAGTGTTTGAAGCTCTGGCGAACTACGGCCTAAAGGTGAAACCCTCCAAGTGTCACCTCCTGAAACCAAAGGTGCAATACCTGGGACACGTGGTGAGTGCTGACGGAGTGGCTCCCGACCCTGATAAGATCACCGTAATTAAGGACTGGCCAAGACCCTCCAGCATAAAGGAAGTGCGACAGTTCCTCGGGTTGGTAGGCTACTACCGAAGATTCATTCCCAGTTTCACCAAAATGGCAGCCCCTATGCAGGACCTCCTGATAGGTCAATCTCGAAAAGCCAAAAACCAGAAGCCGCCCTTCAGGTGGGAAAAGCTGGAAGAGGAATCCTTCTGCCAGCTGAAGATGGCCCTCACGGGGGATGAAATCCTGGCATATCCAGATTACAGCCAGCCCTTTATCCTCCACACGGACGCAAGCAACATCGGGCTAGGAGCCGTACTGTCCCAGATCCAGCAGGGGAAAGAACGGGTAATCGCTTACGCCAGCCGAAAGCTACGGCCCACGGAGAGGAACCCTGAGAATTATAGCTCATTTAAGCTGGAGTTCCTGGCAGTAGTGTGGGCAGTGACCGAACGTTTCAAGCATTACCTTGCCTCCTCCAAATTCATCGTGTACACGGATAACAACCCGTTGACACACCTGGACACTGCAAGGCTCGGTGCCCTGGAACAGAGATGGATGGCCCGCCTGTCCAACTTTGAATTCACCATCAAATACCGGGCAGGACGCTCAAATGCCAACGCGGATGCCCTGTCTAGAATGCCGAACTTACCGGACGTAGGGGAAGATCCAGAAGATCTGGAAGAAGTTGAGCTCCCTGCGTTCCACCGTCATGGGATTACCCTGTATTCCAGCCGTGTGAAGGACAGGCGCTCCGCGACGTTCAATCCCTTGCCCCACTACAACTGGGCGGAGACGCAAGACAGTGATCCCGCAGTCCGTCTGGTGAAGGAAATGCTGACCCAAGCCGATGCCAGTCTGGACCCAGACGCCCCAGAGGAGACTAAGCAACTGTGGAAGGAGAAAAGTAGGCTGTTCCTCTACAGGGAGAAGTTGTGCCGGAGAATGGTTAACTCTCGAACGCATGAGTTGACCTGGCAGGTAGTGGTCCCCAGACGAGACGCGGCTATGATTCTGGAGGCGTACCACAACGGAGCAGGACATTTCGGGTGGAAGAAGCTGGAGTTCTTATTGCGTGAACGGTTCTACTGGGTAGGCATGAGAGGAGCCATCGAGAGGTGGTGCAGAGACTGTGGACCGTGCCACCTAAGAAGGAAGGACCGTGCCAGCCAGAAGACTCCCTTGCAGCCCATCATCACCCGACAGCCACTGGAACTGGTAGCCCTGGACCATGTGAAACTGGCTCCAAGCAGATCTGGGTATGTCTACGCCCTCACAATCGTAGATCATTACTCCCGGTTCCTGGTGGTGGTCCCGGTCAAGGACTTAACGGCTCAAACAGCAGCTAGAGCCTTCCAGCAGCACTTCTGCCGTCCACACGGGTACCCGGACCAAGTGCTGACAGACCAAGGGCCAGCCTTCGAAGCGGAAGTCTTCCAGGAGTTCTGCAACCTGTATGGCTGCACGAAGATAAGAACAACGCCCTATCACCCACAAACTAATGGACTCTGCGAGAAGATGAACCAGGTGGTGATAGACCTCCTGAAAACATTGCCCCTGGAAGAACGCAGTATGTGGCCTGAGAAGCTGCCTGATCTGGTGGACCTATACAACCACATCCCTGTAGGTTCTACCAACTGTACCCCGGCTTACCTAATGAGAGCGAGACCTGGTAAGCTGCCTATCGACCTGGATATGGGAGTCCTGACGCCCGAGGACACCTCGCCAGAGGCAGACTGGGATACAGGGCGGCAGCAGCAGTATCGGAAAGTGCAGGAGAGCGTGGAGCGAAGTCTGTCTCAAGCTAGAGAAAGGCAAGAGAGGGCTTATAATCAGTATGCTCCCGCTGTTCCCCTGGTACCTGGAGAGCAGGTCTTGAAGAGGAAAAGACGGCTCCACAAGTTGGACGACCAGTGGGAGAAGGACCCGTACACCGTACTGCCATCAAGCCATGAGAGCCCAAAGATTTGCGTGATCAGTAAGGATGGAGGAGAAACCACAGCCGTTGTCGCCAGAGACCACCTGAAGAAGTGTCCCGAGCAGCTGCAAAGCCCTGAAGAAGAAGATCAAGAAAACCCTCGACCCGCAGAGGAAAGGGAAGAAATGATCAGGACTGTACTCGGAGACTTCCCCCGGTCTTGGACACAAGTAAACGGTGCTGTCGTGGTACCCGTCCTCACCTTTCTCCAGCCAACCCCGCAAGTGCCTACAGAAGAACCAGTAGAGCTGGAAGAGCAGCCGGCCCAAGAGGCAGAAGAGTCCACACCAGCAGTACAGGAGGATCAACCCTCTGCTAGTAGTGAGCCTGCCGTGCCCCTAGTGAGCCAAAGAGTGCGCAGAAAGCTGCCCAGCCTGCCCATAACACCTCCTACACCCTGTAGTGCAGGACCAGTTAGTGAGCTCCGTAGGTCCACTAGGGTTACCAGAGGCCAGATGCCCGTACGTTGGAGAATCTAAGTTGGCTAATTGCTTTAACTATTTTATGTTTACCTGTTTTGTTGTAGCCGTTGCTAATTATGTTTTTCAGTTACAGATTTCTTTATATGGACTGACAGGTTATGGACAGTGAGTAACCGGAACTCTGTTGTAAATATGTTTGGAGCGTAACCCAGGAATGGACTAAAGACTGTTAAAGACTTGGGGCAGGACAGACCCCTACCTGGTTACGGCTCCCTGTTCTTTGGTGAAATGGACACCCTTATTGCTTCCCGGTTACGGACACGCCGTGACCATCTCATGTATTTAATTGTTCCTGTTTATACCCTGTTATGTTTTTGAAAAAAAAAAAATATATATATATATGTTTAGTCCGGGAGTACTAAATTTCACTAGGGGGGAATGTGGCACCCCAGGGGTCTGGTTTCCACAGTAATAGCAATATTACGTCTGTGAGCAGGTGGGAGGTCTCCTGGGCAGAAATCCTAAGCATGCCACACCTCCTGCCCAGTCCTGGGAGGGGAAGAACTTCCCCTACATAAACTGGGGCTGAGGCAGGGTTAGAGAGAGGAGTTCCAGACAGAGACGGAGTCTGGTCTGGACACGCAGAAACAGGGACAGATAGACATCAGGAGCTCTGTAGGAGCCAAGGAGAAGCGCCAGGGGCTGGAGCTGTGCAGAGCTCGCCCTGGGAGAAGGTACTAAAACCGGACACAGGAGTCCGAGGCTGTGGGGACTAAGATATACCCAGCAGCAGAATCCATCCGGCAGGGGATTCCAGGTCTTCTGGCCATAAAAGCCCGGAGGCTCAGTCACAACGAAGGGACCAGCACCGCCATCCCGGAGCGGAGGCTAACAGGAGGCCCCAGGTCACCAGCCATACGGGTGAGCACCACACGGTATACCCAGGGACGTGGGCTACTTGTAACCGCCGAACGCAGGGTAGCCAGGAAGGGTAAAGACTAACGGGAAGGCCTACAACTCCACCTGGCCAGGGGAACTCCGGCTTACTCGCAGACTAACCAGGCCCCAACTACTAGCCAGTACTCCCGGGGGAATTTGCCTTGTACCATCAGTAAAGACCCTGAACTGTACCCTCGCGTCTCCGTGCTTCCTTGTCGCACCATTAGTGCTGGGACATCCACACCATCACTCCCAACATCAACCTCATCCTCTGCCCTGAGGCCATACCCCTCCCGTTGGGGGTTATACCATCCACGCTGCACATCCGTACCACCGGCCTCAGCGGACTGCCCTGCAGCGGCGGCTTCATAGCCGCATTCAACGGGTGGCGTAGTCGGACACTAATACCATCATACCAGTAACTGCCACTTAGTTTGACCACCCTGGGCACGGACCGGGTCACTGCCACACGAAGACTACTACCCCCATCGGATCCGGCTCCGGGTATTCCCCGCGCGCACGCGCGCCGCACTACAGCACTGGCCCAGGGGGCGCGTCACAAGAGCTGGGAGCACACCGGACATGGAGCTGAGCTGCAATACCAGTCACAGCCTGTAGATGGAGGTGGCGCTGTTTTTTTCCCCCACCCATTTATTAATCATTTTGCGTTCGTTACTAACAAAACTGATTCCGAACCAACGATGGAAACTTTGTCTCAGTAGGGGAGCAGCAAAAGTTTTGCAGTTGGATGACATAATAGAGGGGGCACTGCCTCCGTCCGACAGCCATAATTGAATCTCAGAGATGCGAGTAGATCGCTGTGCCATGTTTCTCCTGCAGGTGGCAATACAGCACAAAAAGAATAAACAGTTTTGAGAAACATCTATAATGTGACCCTGTAATAAAAAAAAGGGGGTCTTCGCAAAACGCAGCAATGTCCGTATTTTGTTCTGAAATATGCGCGGCTTTTTTTTTTGGTCCCAGCTGATAACTTTTTTAGCGCTTGTTAGGCTATATTCACATGTGTGATTTGGCTGAAAAATCCACATATAAAAATTGCTTCTAAAAGACTTTTTGGCGTGATTATGTAAGAACATGCCATTTTTGGCGCTTTATCAAAAATTGTAATAAATATGCAACACTTGCCACAATTTACACATGAAAAAAAGTCACCAACGAATTAATGTAATACAAAAAAATGTGCGAAAAAAACCCGCAACCTGTGCGCTGTAGACAGGTTTTCTCATTTAAATGGATGGAAAGATTGTCGTAAACGGAGTAGAAGCGTTTTCTTAATGTGGATTTTGGCGTCAAAAATGTGAAAAAAATTCCACAATAACATTCCTTTAGAAATGTCTATTTTTTGGCACATTTTCCACACGTAAATCGTAACAAAACGTGCACTTTGGTTTTTTATATTGTTTTTTTTTCTTAGTTTTTGCAGTGAAAACCGCAAAAAACACACTTACATCACATATTGCAAAGGCATTAAAGACCAAGCTCAAAAAACGCATCAAAACAGTGTAAAAAAATGTGCAAAATACTCCAATTTTATTTAAAGCCATTTTTAAGAGTGGATTTTTTAGGTTAAAAAAATCCATGTGCAAAAATAAACTTTGTGTGAACGTACCCCAATGCTTGGAGAAGCTTGCAATAAAGAAAAGTGAAAAAATCTCTCATGTTGGGGGAAGTAATGAATGGTGGCCGTGGTCTTGTGATGCTAAAGGGCACGATGGCGACAGGAGACCACAGATGTCTTCCATTAGACCTTATTATTATTTTTTACATTTTATTTTTGGAGAGAGTAAAAGAAAGGGTCACAAACCTTTTCCTTCGAAGCTGCACTTCCCCTGTAACAATTGTAACATAAAAAACAAAAACATTGGTAGAAAATTGTAACAATGTATTTATTCTATTCTTCTGAAAGAAACTTTTCATAAAACTCGAGTCCGTCCATGACACAATAAAAACGGTATAAAGGGCGAAACGAGAGCAGAGAAAAAAGTCTCAGCTGAAACAATCAAGAGGCGAGAAGTGAATTTCCATCAGATTAGAAGCTGAAGTATCAGGACGTTGTTCTCGGTCTTGGACAATGTTGACAACGTCACCATCCCGGACCCTTCATAGGGATATTCCCATCTTATAGAGTGATATCTCTAGGACATGCCATCACTTTATGATCATCATCCAAACCATCGTTCATCCAACAGCCATCTATTGTGTCTGGGGCCCCCAATTGTTCATCCGGCACCTGTCTCTTCCAAATCCTCCACTAAGCACTTCCCTGTTCTCTACGATAGAGCCGCTGCCGGACTTCTTTGATGGCGGCTTATCTTGAAGAGAACCAAAGGATCCGCAATCTGAATTTGGACACGTCGGATCCTTCTTTTCCTCAACATAATCTGCCGGAGGAAAGTCTCGGGACCCCAATCCATATCAGGCTGTCAGTTTAGCTTGAGGACACCATCAATCTTGACCAAATCCACAACCTGCAGGAGCCTCCACCATGCTTCACTGCTCCTGCAGACCCTCAATATTGTGCCGCTCTCCAGCCCTTCGGAAACAAACTCTTTACTGTTCCAGCCAAATATTCCATATTATGTGTAAGATACCTGGCGGCGTCTTTGCATAGTGGTCCATCTCCCACTGTGCAAGAGCGCGCACTTGAGAATGTCTCTCTGGCTTCCCTCCATGCTGTCTGTTTGTGTCTGTTTCTGCTGCTTAAGGGCGGCGCCCGATCACTTCCTGCTTTTTTGTACCTGCTGTGGGTCACACCCCTTGTGCGTCCTCAGCCTATTGCTGTCTGTCACCTGGTATTTAACCCAGCTGCTCCAATCAATCCCTGCCTGAGCATCTTGCCCTGTCAATTGGCTTTTGTCTCTGACATGCCAGGTCCTGTCTATGTTACCTGTCTTTCAGTATCTGTTCCCATGTCTGTACTGTGTCCTATCTGTGTACCCTAACCTGCAGTCTGTACACGTTCCTTGCCTGTTTGTTCCGCCTTCCTGGAGGCTGTATTCCAGGCCAGTCTGAACACGCTCCTTGCCTGTTCGTCCCGCCTCTCTGGGGGCCGTATTCCCAGACCCGCTCCTGTATCCCGCTGCAGTGTCGGTCTCCTCCGTACACTCAGTTCCAGTCTGAACTCTCTACTATCTTTTACCTGTTTTGCCTCTATGTCCGTCCCTACCCTTTTCCTGCATTGTCTGAACCTGTACCTAACTCCCTCTTGTTGTCGCTGTACTTCAGTTGTGAGTTTTGTGCTCTCTCGTTACTTCTTTGTAAGTATCTAGTTTGTTTCTGGTTCCGCCTTTCCCTTCCTGCTTGTCCTGTGTGAACAGTGTCCTGTCTCCTCTGCCCAGCTCTGACCCTTTGCTTGCTGCTCCGGCAGTCTCGCTCTGCTCCCTCTTTCTCACTGCTCCGGCAGTCTCGTTCTGCTCTCTTCCTTTTCCTCACTGCTCCGGCAGTCTCGTTCTGCTCTCTTCCTTTTCCTCACTGCTCCGGCAGTCTCGTTCTGCTCTCTTCCTTTTCCTCACTGCTCCGGCAGTCTCGTTCTGCTCCCTCTTTCTCACTGCTCCGGCTGTCTCGTTCTGCTCCCTCTTTCTCACTGCTCCGGCTGTCTCGTTCTGCTCTCTCCTTCTTTCTCACTGCTCCAGCAGTCTCGCTCTGCTCCTTCTTTCTCACTGCTCCGACAGTCTCGTTCTGCTCTCTCCCCTTTGCTCGCTGCTCTGGCAGTCCCGCTCTGCTCCCTCTTGCTCGCTGCTCCGGCAGTCTGCTCTTACCCTTTGCTCGCTGCTCCGGCAGTCTCGCTCTGCTAAGATCCTTTGCTCGCTGCTCCGGCAGTCCTACTCTGCTCTGACCCTTTGCTCGCTGCTCTGGCAGTCCTACTCTGCTCTGACCCTTTGCTCGCTGTGACGCACCCCCTGGGCCATATTCTTTAGGGGAATACCCGGAGCCGGATCAGATGGGGGTTGTAGTCTCCGAGTGGCTGTGACCCGGTCCGTGCCCAGGGTGTCAAGCTCAGTGTATGTGGCAGTCCTTACTGATGTTACAAAGTTCTTTATGTCGACTACGCCACCCGTTGGATTGCGGTCACTACGGCCGCCGCTGCAGCAGGGTCCGCTGAGGCTGATGGTGTTGGTGCAGCTTTAGATAGTATAATCCCCAACGGGAGGGGTATGGCCTCAGGGGGTCAGGTGCAGAGGATGGGGGTTGTGGTGGTGCAGCGTAGATGATAATTAAAGACAGAGTCGGGTTGTGCAGTTCAGGGTGTTTACTTACTGCAGATATTCCGGTCACTCCGGCCTTGAGTGACCACCCGAGCCGTGCTGCGTCCACCAGGTCCTGGATTCAGCCAACCCCCAAGCAAGTCCGGAGCGTGTCCCTGAGCCCTCCTTCTTGTCCTTTCTTCTGGCCGTCCCCACCAGGGATCCACCTAGGTCCAGCTCCCTCGGGCCTTCTGTTGGGAGACCCTTGGCCTTGGGTTCCCTGACCCTACACGTGGTTTGCCTTCAGGGTGGATGTGGTGGGTGGCCGTGGCAGATCCTGCCCACGGCCTCCGGTCTCTGGCTGAGGTATGCTTTAGCCCCCACCAGCTTGGGATCCGGTACCCTGTTGCCAACTCTTCACCCTGTGTTTGTATGTGGGTTCTCAGAGTTCCTTCTGTCTCCCTCTCTGGGTCTTTCTTGCTCCACTCTCACTCTCTCTGGGCCTTCTCTGCTCCTCTTCCTCTGACTTCTCACAGACTGACCCTGATCTTAGATGGTGCCCACCTTTTATACTCCCTCTATGTGTGAGCTCAGGTGACCAGCACCCAATGAGCTCCTATCTTTACCCAGGCTGCTCCCCCTATCTGCCCCTACACTAATGGGATGTACCACCCCCCTCCCACTCCAGCCAGGAACAGACTCGGTCGTACCTGCACATTTCTAAGTGGGAGTACCGTTGGTCTGTTCCTCGGAAATGGGATGTGTGTAGTGCATGCAGCTTTCTGAGCTCAGATCCACACTCCATCCTTACCCGGGAGTGGAATATCACACCTCTGGTTGAGGTGCAATACCCCTGTAGCAGCCGAATCCTCAGGGTGCTACATTCCCCCCTGGTAAATCACAGCACGTCCTCGGGCTGTAAAAGAATAAACACCACAAACATACAATTTTTGCATAAACATATAAAACATCATATAAAACTTTTCATATAAAACTTTCTCGTAGTCGTTTCTTGCTTCTAGCTCCTCCGGTCACTGTGCAACTGGTGACCGGGCAAAGCGCGACAGTCTCTTTTCTTGGAAGTGGTTTTCCTGTAAAACCAGTAGGGGGCGCTTTAGGACGCGCAACTATATACAAAAGGGGATATGGCCGCTCTCAGTCCTCGGCCAGGTATTTAGGAAAGGGATGACCGCTCTCAGTCCTCGGTCAGTGGGATTAAGGGAAATACGGGTAACACTTCAATTCTCTGGTCCCAACGGGGACTATATTAGCAGCAACGGTTCACTGTGCCCCGACGGGCAACTATATACAGCTTCTACTCCGCTGTACTCAACGACGACGTCCTCCTGCTCTTTCTTTGTGATTCACTTTAGCTTCAGACCCGTCCGGGTCCTCTTGCTCCTCCTCACACCGCAGCTCCTCCTCCGTCAGACGATGCACATTGAGGGCGTAGGGTCCTTTGGCACACTTGTGCCGGGTGAAGGTGACCTCGTCCCCTATATACAGGTCACGTCCTCTGTGTCCCTCCGGTAGGTGGGACTCAGCGTCTCTTCTTGTCACGAAGACGTCGCCTGGGGTGCGGTGATCTCGGATGAAGCCCCACCCGTGCTGCATATTAAACTTGATCACAGTCCCGGTGGAAGGGGGACCATGAGCTGCACGGGGACTCCTCCTGGCCCGGCTCTTCTGCTCCGCGCTCTTTATTTGGGCTTGTTGTTCCCGGACCCGCCTCTCTCTCCGCTCCCTCTCAAAGACCTCGAGCTGTTGCCGGCAGCACTCTGCACGCTCCGCTGCAGCTGCCCGAGTCTCCTGAGTGAACCCCATGAGGTCTTCTCCGGTGGGGTCCCACTCAAACTGTGCCTCCTCTAGCGGGGGCGAGGTCCTCGTTGCGGGCTTTGGAGCCGGGATCAGGGGTTCGTCTAGGGGTCTCTCTTTCCGGAGTCGGGGATGGTGAAACTCCGGTGGCCATATAAAGGGCTGCCCATCCGGGCACGTATGTTGGGCGAACAGATCTTCTCCCAGATGCGGCACTCTTGGTTTCATGGGCGCGGTGGTGGTGGCGCCCGGGTTGCCCAGGCCTTGCGGCCAGGCCTGGGGCACCTGGAAAGTGAAGGGCACCGTTAGGACGGTGGCGCCCTGGGCTACTTGGCCCTGCGACCAGGCCGGTGGCTCCGCGGAGGTAGGGGGCGCTGTTGGTATTGCGGCGCCCGGGGGTACTAGGCCCTGCGACCAGGCTAGTGGTACTTCCTGCTTGGTCACGCTCGGGGTCGAGGCGTGTGACGTCACAGGGGTCGCGGCTCCCGTTTGAGGCCTAGTCTGCGGCGGTGACGTTGCGGTTACGGGCACGGCAGGGGGTACTTCGGGCTCTGCGACGGGGAGCTGGGGCAGGTACGCGGTTTCCCGGTTTGGGGTAGAGACGTCCCCTTTACCTGCCTCCTTTCGTTCGGCTCCCTTCTCGGCGCCGTCTCCGGCCTTCAGTCCTCCTGCGCCATCCTCAGAGGCGGTCTGTCTCCTCGTCTCGGGTGGCGTGCTCCGCTGACGGGTTCTTGTCTGCTGGGCCATCTCACGGCTCCACTCCGCCAACGTCTCTCGCTGCACCCAGGTCATCCTCCGTGCGAGGCCCTCCAGCGCGGTCTGTGCACACTCCCGATCTCGGGGGAGCTGTGCCAAGACCTCCACTAAGCCTAGTGGGGTCGTTGCTTCTAGCAGGCTCCTGACCAACGGGTCGGTGCTGCTCTGCTCTCCTTCCGTTGTCTCCAGCAGGCTCCTGGCCAGCAGGCCGGTGCTGCTCTGCTCTTCTTCCATCTCCGGGTAAGCTTCTTCTGGACTCAGCTCTAGGCTTCTTGTCTCCGGGTGCGCTCTCTCCAAACTCCTCCAGGCGACACCCATCTTTGTTCTCTTCTTCTCAGTCCTCCCACTTCGAGGGCGGTCCCGGGGCCACTTGGTGTTTGTCAGCTCCAGGGGCAGTTCTTTCACGCTGACAGACACCTCTAGCATCACAGTCTCTGTTGGTGGGGGCGGTTTCCACTTTTGGCGCCATTTTCGGTCCTGGCCCACGATGGGAGGTGGCCTCTTGCCACCCTCTGGCACGCCCATAATGGCGTCCGCTCCCCCAAGGCGGGAAATCTTCGGAAATGGCGGGAATCGTCTCCCAGTGGCGGGAAACTCTGCAGATGGCGGGAAAAAGCTGTTAATGGCGGACAACCGGCGGGAAACGACCTGTGATGGGGTCCGATGGCGGGGACCCTCCGGAACCGGCAGGAGACTTCTTTTTAAGGTAAACTTGTTCTTTTCTTCAGGCACGCAGTACCCGGTTGTTGTGGGCACGTAATCCTGCCGACTACGCCAAAGTTGACGCACCCCCTGGGCCATATTCTTTAGGGGAATACCCGGAGCCGGATCAGATGGGGGTTGTAGTCTCCGAGTGGCTGTGACCCGGTCCGTGCCCAGGGTGTCAAGCTCAGTGTATGTGGCAGTCCTTACTGATGTTACAAAGTTCTTTATGTCGACTACGCCACCCGTTGGATTGCGGTCACTACGGCCGCCGCTGCAGCAGGGTCCGCTGAGGCTGATGGTGTTGGTGCAGCTTTAGATAGTATAACCCCCAACGGGAGGGGTATGGCCTCAGGGGGTCAGGTGCAGAGGATGGGGGTTGTGGTGGTGCAGCGTAGATGATAATTAAAGACAGAGTCGGGTTGTGCAGTTCAGGGTGTTTACTTACTGCAGATATTCCGGTCACTCCGGCCTTGAGTGACCACCCGAGCCGTGCTGCGTCCACCAGGTCCTGGATTCAGCCAACCCCCAAGCAAGTCCGGAGCGTGTCCCTGAGCCCTCCTTCTTGTCCTTTCTTCTGGCCGTCCCCACCAGGGATCCACCTAGGTCCAGCTCCCTCGGGCCTTCTGTTGGGAGACCCTTGGCCTTGGGTTCCCTGACCCTACACGTGGTTTGCCTTCAGGGTGGATGTGGTGGGTGGCCGTGGCAGATCCTGCCCACGGCCTCCGGTCTCTGGCTGAGGTATGCTTTAGCCCCCACCAGCTTGGGATCCGGTACCCTGTTGCCAACACTTCACCCTGTGTTTGTATGTGGGTTCTCAGAGTTCCTTCTGTCTCCCTCTCTGGGTCTTTCTTGCTCCACTCTCACTCTCTCTGGGCCTTCTCTGCTCCTCTTCCTCTGACTTCTCACAGACTGACCCTGATCTTAGATGGTGCCCACCTTTTATACTCCCTCTATGTGTGAGCTCAGGTGACCAGCACCCAATGAGCTCCTATCTTTACCCAGGCTGCTCCCCCTATCTGCCCCTACACTACTGGGATGTACCACCCCCCTCCCACTCCAGCCAGGAACAGACTCGGTCGTACCTGCACATTTCTAAGTGGGAGTACCGTTGGTCTGTTCCTCGGAAATGGGATGTGTGTAGTGCATGCAGCTTTCTGAGCTCAGATCCACACTCCATCCTTACCCGGGAGTGGAATATCACACCTTTGGTTGAGGTGCAATACCCCTGTAGCAGCCGAATCCTCAGGGTGCTACAGCTGCTCCGGCAGTCCTACTCTGCTCTGACCCTTTGCTCGCTGCTCTGGCAGTCCTACTCTGCTCTGACCCTTTGCTCGCTGCTCCGGCAGTCCTACTCTGCTCTGACCCTTTGCTCGCTGCTCCGGCAGTCTCGCCCTGCTCCCTCTTGCTCGCTGCTCCGGCAGTCTCGCCCTGCTCCCTCTTGCTCGCTGCTCCGGCAGTCTCGCCCTGCTCCCTCTAGATTGCTGCTCCGGTAGTTTGCTCTGACTCTTTGCTCCGCTCCTGGCGGCCTCGTCTTGCTCTGCTCTTGCCCGCCGCTCCGGGCGGTCTCAACCTGCTGTGTTTGTATACCGCTTCTGCGGTTCTGTTCCAGAAGTCCCAGTCTGTACTGGGTCCTATCCTCTCTGTGCTCCAACCTGTTGTACCTGCCAGTACCTCCCCGTCTGCATACCAGTGTGCCAGCCTAAACCTTCCAGTTCCTGTATTCCCCGGTGTGGGCCAACAGCCGTGTCCGGAGTCTGACCTGGAGTAGACCCTGGTCCCTCTGCTCGGTTCCTCCCTGGTGCACTGGCGTCGTATGCCGTCGTGCGATCTTGGTCGGATCGGGCAGACACTTAGTTACGCCCCTCCAGGCACTCTCCGGTACAGTACAGTGGAATCACTACAATCACACGCACACGCCGCTCAGCCCGGGCGTGTGCATTACAGCATGCTCAGGCCATGGTTCCCGTTGAGCCCCACGGCCTTCGCTCTCTGAGACGTTTTCTAGTGAATACATGCGTTAAAAATAAATACTTTTTTTTTTCCTTAGCTGAGTTCCAGGCGAATTACGCACCCGTCCAGATGGATCTATCAGCTCTCGTTCCTGCGGATCCGCCACGTTACTATGGGGATCCAAGACAGTGTCGTGCATTTGTGGAGCAATGCATGCTACACTTCAAGTTCTACCCTCTATGTTTTCCCACAGATCGGGCTAAGGTGGGATTCATGATGTCTTACCTAGCGGGTGATGCCTTGAATTGGATCACCCCCCTATGGGACGCACAGGATCCTATCGTCCTGGACATAATGGCCTTCCTGGTGGCCTTTCTAATGGTCTTCGATGATCCTAACCCGGAGGCTCCTGCTGAAGCTTCACTTCCCAATATCCCGGAGCAGCCCCGATGGGTAATGTGTGTGGGTAGCGCAATAGTCCTCCAGCCCAATGAGACTACTGCCCACCCAGAATCCTCACAGGGTGACTACGCTCTCCGGAATACTTCTCCCAACCTCAAGAGGCAGTCCAGATGTGCTAGACGTAGAGGCAAGCCGTCACGCCAGGGTCTGTCCTCCTTGAGACCTCCTGACCCCAACCTTGAAGTCCCTACTGAAGCTTCATCTCCCTGTATCCCGGAGAAGCCCCAACGGGTAATGTGCGTGGGTAGTGCACCAGTTCTCCTGCCCGAAGAGACTGCTGCCCACCCAGAATCCACACCGGAGGACCCCCTGTTGCCTCCTGAATCCCCCGGGATACCACTTGATGACAATTGGAGAGAGACTTCCCTATACTCTGCACCTGATACCTCGCCCACTTCGTCCAGTGAGTCCGACCTGGTGTTCTCCGAAGCAGAGGTTACCCCCGAGTCTCTAAACCCCTCCGATCAGGCGGAGGATCTCGAGTTGTCTCCTGAACCCTTCGGGGTGCTACCTGGTAGCGAATGGACAGAGACTTTCCTATACTCGGTACCTGATACCTTGGCAGCTTCATCCAGTGAGTCCAACCTAGTGTACCCCGAAGCAGAGGTTACCCATGAGTCTCTTCACCCCTCCGACCTGGCGGAGGACCTCCAGTTGTCTCCTGAGCCCTTCGGGGTGCTACCTGGTAGCGAAAGGACAGAGACTCTCCTATACTCTGTACCTGATACCTTGCTCGCTTCGTCCAGTGAGTCCAACCTAGTGTACTCCGAAGCAGAGGTTACTCCCGAGTCTCTACACCCCTCCGATCAGGCGGAGGACCTCCAGTTGTCTCCAGAACCCTTCGGGGTGCCACCTGGTGATGAATGGACAGAGACTTTCCTATATCCTGGATCTGATACCTCGCTCGCTTCGCCTAGTGAGTCTAACCTAGTGTACTCCGAAGCAGAGGTTATTCTTGAGTCTCTACACCCCTCCGACCAGGCGGAGGACCTCCAGTTGTCTCCAGAACCCTTCGGGGTGCCACCTGGTGGTGAATGGACAGAGACTTTCCTATACTCGGCACCCGATACCTCGCCTGCTTCGTCCAGTGTGTCCGACCTAGTGTACTCTGAAGCAGATATTTTCCCCGAGCCTCTGCACTCTTCTGACCCGGCGGAGGTCCTTCAGTTGTTTCCTGAATCCTCCGGGGTACCACCAGATAACAAAGAGACAGTGACTTTTTCTCACCCTGTACCTGATAACCCGTCTATTTCTTCCTGTGAGTTTGACAAGATGTACCTCGAAGCAGAGATTACCCCCAAGTCTCTGCTCCCCTCCAACCCGGTGGAGGACTTCCAGTTGTCTCCTGTACCCTCTGGGGTGCCACCTGAAAATATGTGGAGAGAGACTTCCTAGTGTGCTGTTCCTGGTACTCCACCCGTTTTGTCTGTTGCTGAGGAAGGCTGGATAGGAGGTAGCATCCTAGCTAATCAGATGAGACCAGTTTTTCCTGTGGACAGTGGAAGTGATCTCCTTGAAGTGAAGGATTGGCCCTCGAATTCCCTGCGGAAGATTCTGGCAGGCCTGAAGAAGAGGGGGCGTAAGGGGGGGGGTACTGTAACATACCTGGCGGCGTCCTTGCATAGTGGTCCATCTCCCACTGTGCAAGAGCGCGCACTTGAGAATGTCTCTCTGGCTTCCCTCAATGCTGTCTGTGTCTGTTTCTGCTGCTTAAGGGCGGCGCCCGATCACTTCCTGCTTTTTGTACCTGCTGTGGGTCACACCCCTTGTGCGTCCTCAGCCTATTGCTGTCTGTCACCTGGTATTTAACCCAGCTGCTCCAATCAATCCCTGCCTGAGCATCTTGCCCTGTCAATTGGCTTTTGTCTCTGACATGCCAGGTCCTGTCTATGTTACCTGTCTTTCAGTATCTGTTCCCATGTCTGTACTGTGTCCTATCTGTGTACCCTAACCTGCAGTCTGTACACGTTCCTTGCCTGTTTGTTCCGCCTTCCTGGAGGCTGTATTCCAGGCCAGTCTGAACACGCTCCTTGCCTGTTCGTCCCGCCTCTCTGGGGGTCGTATTCCCAGACCCGCTCCTGTATCCCGCTGCAGTGTCGGTCTCCTCCGTACACTCAGTTCCAGTCTGAACTCTCTACTATCTTTTACCTGTTTTGCCTCTATGTCCGTCCCTTCCCTTTTCCTGCATTGTCTGAACCTGTACCTAACTCCCTCTTGTTGTCGCTGTACTTCAGTTGTGAGTTTTGTGCTCTCTCGTTACTTCTTTGTAAGTATCTAGTTTGTTTCTGGTTCCGCCTTTCCCTTCCTGCCTGTCCTGTGTGAACAGTGTCCTGTCTCCTCTGCCCAGCTCTGACCCTTTGCTTGCTGCTCCGGCAGTCTCGCTCTGCTCCCTCTTTCTCACTGCTCCGGCAGTCTCGTTCTGCTCTCTTCCTTTTCCTCACTGCTCCGGCAGTCTCGCTCAGCTCCCTCTTTCTCACTGCTCCGGCTGTCTCGTTCTGCTCTCTCCTTCTTTCTCACTGCTCCAGCAGTCTCGCTCTGCTCCTTCTTTCTCACTGCTCCGGCAGTCTCGTTCTGCTCTCTCCCCTTTGCTCGCTGCTCTGGCAGTCCCGCTCTGCTCCCTCTTGCTTGCTGCTCCGGCAGTCTGCTCTTACCCTTTGCTCGCTGCTCCGGCAGTCTCGCTCTGCTCTGACCCTTTGCTCGCTGCTCTGGCAGTCCTACTCTGCTCTGACCCTTTGCTCGCTGCTCCGGCAGTCCTACTCTGCTCTGACCCTTTGCTCGCTGCTCCGGCAGTCCTACTCTGCTCTGACCCTTTGCTCGCTGCTCCGGCAGTCCTACTCTGCTCTGACCCTTTGCTCGCTGCTCCGGCAGTCTCGCCCTGCTCCCTCTTGCTCACTGCTCCGGCAGTCTCGCCCTGCTCCCTCTTGCTCGCTGCTCCGGCAGTCTCGCCCTGCTCCCTCTAGATTGCTGCTCCGGTAGTTTGCTCTGACCCTTTGCTCGCTGCTCCGGCAGTCTCGCTCTGTTTCCTCTTGCTCACTGCTCCGGCAGTCCTACCCTGCTCTTACCCTTTGCTCGCTGCTCCGGCAGTCTCTCTCTGCTCAGACCCTTTGCTCGCTGCTCCGGCAGCCTCGCTCTGCTCTGACTCTTTGCTCCGCTCCTGGCGGCCTCGTCTTGCTCTGCTCTTGCCCGCCGCTCCGGGCGGTCTCAACCTGCTGTGTTTGTATACCGCTTCTGCGGTTCTGTTCCAGAAGTCCCAGTCTGTACTGGGTCCTATCCTCTCTGTGCTCCAACCTGTTGTACCTGCCAGTACCTCCCCGTCTGCATACCAGTGTGCCAGCCTAAACCTTCCAGTTCCTGTATTCCCCGGTGTGGGCCAACAGCCGTGTCCGGAGTCTGACCTGGAGTAGACCCTGGTCCCTCTGCTCGGTTCCTCCCTGGTGCACTGG
Source organism: Phyllobates terribilis (assembly GCF_046119375.1). Lineage (NCBI taxonomy): Eukaryota > Metazoa > Chordata > Amphibia > Anura > Dendrobatidae > Phyllobates > Phyllobates terribilis. The sequence goes on from NW_027362764.1 coordinate 784,165,145, forward strand.
CGTCGTATGCCGTCGTGCGATCTTGGTCGGATCGGGCAGACACTTAGTTACGCCCCTCCAGGCACTCTCCGGTACGGTACAGTGGAATCACTACAATCACACGCACACGCCGCTCAGCCCGGGCGTGTGCATTACATTATGACTCATCAGTCCAGAGACCTGCTGACATTTTTCTTCACCCTGGTTCCCTGGTTCCCATGTTTTCGTGCCTAGGTGAGTCACTTGGCCTAGTTTCCATTTGAAAAGTTTTGTTTTTTTGTCAGTTATTCTTCCATGAAGACCACTTCTGGCCAGATCTTCAAAGAGTAGATGGGTGTAGCTGGTCCCACTGGTTGCTGCCAGTACTGAGCTGATAGCACTGCTGGACATCTTCCGATTGTAGCATCGGCGTCTCTGCCTCCTGCTAGGCAGAGACGCCGTCCCTCTCACCTTCCTGTTCAGCGCACGGCGTCCTCCAGCGCTCCTTCCCTCGCTGCTGCTGGCACGCGCTCCTTTCCGGGCACTGTGCTTAGGGCGCGCGCGCGCTCCCCCTCTCTTGTAGGGACCACGCGCGCCGTCCTAAGGAGTCCCCGGCCAATAGCCGGAGGACTTCCCATATATAAGGCACCTCCTCCAAAATGGAGGTGCCCGAGCAAAGTTTGCACTGAGTCTGATCTGTGCTTCAGCCCTCAGGTCCCGCTGCTAGCCTGACTTGTCATCCTGCCTGCCAGCCTGTTATCTGCCCGTTACCTGCCGAGCCTGCCAGCCTGCTCACCTGGAGCGCTCACCTGTTACCTGCCTTGGCTATCTGTCCGTTCACCTGGGAGCATCCGCCTGCCTTGTCTGTCAGACCGCTTACCTGGGAGCACCCACCTGTTACCTGCCAGTTACCTGCCTCGTCTGTCAGTCCGCTCACCTGGGAGCTCTCGCCTGTTACCTGCTGTGTCCGTCAGCCCGCTCACCTGGGAGCACCCGCCTGTTGCCTGCCTCGTCTGTCTGCCCGCTCACCTGGGAGCGCCCACCTGTTACCTGCCTCGCTTGTCTGCCGGCTCACCTGGGAGCACCCACCAGTTACCTGCCTGTTACCCACCTCGTCTGTCTGCCCGCTCACCTGGGAGCACCTGCCTGTTTCCTGCCAGCCTGCCTGGAGACCCTGCCGTCACTTGCTGTGACCACCTTCTTGGTAAACCTAAAGACTGCTACTTGCCCTGCTTTCTCGAACTTTGACCACCTGTCGGCTACCAGAGACTTCTGCCTGCTTGCCGTGTCCATCCGCCATACCGGTCAGTCCCAGCCATCTGACCCCTGGGAGCCACCTGCTCTCTTACAAGGTCGTCCCCAGAGTAGCACCTGGTCCCTCAGCCCGGATCCTCCCTGTTCACGGTGTCGTTAGCTGCTGTACGACCAAGGTCGGTTCGGGTGGATACTTAGTCACGTCCCTCTGGGTTCCTCCTAGCACCTTGGCACAGAGGTTCCACCACCCGGACCCGTAACATGATGCATCTTTCATCTGTTTTACTAAGTTTCCTTGGCCATCTACGGTCCTCAACGTTGCCCATTTCTTGCTGCTTCTTCTTGAACAGCACATCTTGTAACCCCTGTCTGCTTTGACATCTTTTCTTGGGTGAGACCATGCTGATGCAGTGTAACTACCTTGTGTCTTGTTGCTGAGCTCAGACTTGCCATGGTGTTTGTCCTGTGACATAAAACTTTTTCCACAACCTCAACTTTGTAGCAGAGTCGTCTGTTGCTCACCTAGTTTTAAGACTCTAACACAGCTGTTTCTGTTTCAGTTAATGACTGTGTTTCAAGCTAAATATGATAATGATTATCACCTGTTTGCTATAATTGTTAATTGATAACAATAAACTAATAACAGTTCTATTTCTGAAAGTTGCTTACTTTTTCCACACCTGCCTAAAACTTTTGCTGGTCTCACTTTAAAGCCAAGCTCACTTCACACCAGATACTATTTCTATACCATTTACATGAGAGGGGGGCAAATACTTATCAATAATCACAATTCACTGCCGGGATTCCATGGACGTCCTGATCACCACACGTCCCCCGTCACAAGGATTTAATTTCATCTCCTGACTCTCAATCCTGCAGGAACCCGGGCCCCAGAGTCACCAGGACTACATATATAGGATATCCTCATGACATGGGTAAGGTTTCCACACATGTCTGACTACTTAACATTCCTTCACACCCCCCTCTGCAAACACCGAAGATTACTTGGCCTTGTTAAGTAGAAAGAACTGGATCAGAGCGGAGCGAGAGCACAAGGTGGGGGTCAGTAAGAGAAGACCCCGGTGCCGACCGCCCTCGCCCGGCTCCTCCATGATTCTGTTTACCCCATAAATGTCCCTTACATGACAGGTTGGCCGCTCTGCAGATTATGGCTCTGGACCGTGCCGAGGAGGTAAAACATTGGGCCAGAAAAGATTCTTCCCTATTTAACCTACAAAATCACCACCAATATATTAGGACAATTGATTAGGGAACAGTTTCCAAAGCAATCAGTTGATTCCTACAGATCCAGCAGCTGAGTCTTCTAGTGATCGGTTGATTCCTACAGATCCAGCAGCTGAATCCTCTTCTAATTGATTTCTGCAGATCCAGCAACTGAATCTTTTAGCGATCAGTTGATTCCTACAGATCCGGCAGCTGAATCCTCTGTCGATCAGTTGATTCCTACAGATCCAAAAGCTCAATCCTGTCGATCAGTTGATTCCAACAGATCCAGCAGCTGAATCCTCTTCCAGTTGATTTCTGCAGATCCAGCAGCTGAACCTTTTAGCGATCAGTTGATTCCATTGCTCCAAAAGAAACATAAAAAAAAGCCAGATTAATGTTTACAAATGCACACAGGAACAAAGACCTTAATTTTTGGAGACATGTCCTGTGGTCTGATGAAACTAAAATGTAACTTTTTGTGTATAATGACCTTCGTTATGTTTGGAGGAAAAAGGGAGAAGCTTGGAAGCCTAAGAACACCATCCCAACTGTGAAACATGGGGGTGGCAGCATCATGTTGTGGGGTTGGGGTTGTTTTGTTGCAGGAGGGACTGGTGTGCTGCACAAAATAGATGGCATCATGAGAAAAGAAGATTATGTGGCAATACTGAAGTAACATTTCAAGACGTCAGCCAGGAAGTTAAAGCTTGGGCGGAAATGGGTATTCCAAATGGACAATGAACTGAAGCATACTGCCAAAATGGTAACAAAGTGGCTTAAGGATAACAAAGTCAATGTTTTGGAGTGGCCATCACAAAGCCCTGATCTCAATCCTATTGAAAATTTATGGGCAAAGCTGAAAAGGCCGCGAGCAAGACGACCTACAAACCTGGATCAGTTACACCAGTTTTGTCAGGAGGAATCGGCCCAAATTCCCACCAGCTATTGTGAGAAGTTTGTGGAAGGATATCCCAAAAGTTTCACCCAAGTCATTCAGTGTAAGGGCGATGGTACCAAATACTAATGAAATGTATGTAAATGTTTGACTTTGCAGTAAGCAATAAAAATGCCTTAAAACATTCTCTCTCTCTCATTATTCTGGCATTTGGAAAATATCAAAAATGATGGTAATCCTAATTGACCTAAAACGGGAAAGATTTATTCTGATTTCATGTCAGATATTGATAAAAACATGCAGATGTGTCTCTTTATATAGTGGATGGAAACTTCTGGTTTCAACTGTAGCAAAGCTGAGTGTGGGATCACAGAAAGTAATATGTGCAGATGTAGCAGAGCTGAGTGTGGGATCACAGTAATATGTGTAGATGTAGCAGAGCTGAGTGTGGGATCACAGTAAGTAATATGCGCAGATGTCGCAGAGCTGAGTGTGGGATCACAGTAAGTTATATGTGCAGATGTAGCAGAGCTGAGTGTGGGATCACAGTAATATGTGTAGATGTAGCAGAGCTGAGTGTGGGATCACAGTAAGTTATATGTGCAGATGTAGCAGAGCTGAGTGTGGGATCACAGTAAGTTATATGTGCAGATGTAGCAGAGCTGAGTGTGGGATCACAGTAAGTTATATGTGCAGATGTAGCAGAGCTGAGTGTGGGATCACAGTAATATGTGTAGATGTAGCAGAGCTGAGTGTGGGATCACAGTAAGTAATATGCGCAGATGTCGCAGAGCTGAGTGTGGGATCACAGTAAGTTATATGTGCAGATGTAGCAGAGCTGAGTGTGGGATCACAGTAATATGTGTAGATGTAGCAGAGCTGAGTGTGGGATCACAGTAAGTTATATGTGCAGATGTAGCAGAGCTGAGTGTGGGATCACAGTAAGTAATATGCGCAGATGTCGCAGAGCTGAGTGTGGGATCACAGTAAGTTATATGTGCAGATGTAGCAGAGCTGAGTGTGGGATCACAGTAATATGTGCAGATGTAGCAGAGCTGAGTGTGGGATCACAGTAAGTAATATGCGCAGATGTAGCAGAGCTGAGTGTGGGATCACAGAAAGTAATATGTGCAGATGTAGCAGAGCTGAGTGTGGGATCACAGTAATATGTGTAGATGTAGCAGAGCTGAGTGTGGGATCACAGTAAGTAATATGCGCAGATGTCGCAGAGCTGAGTGTGGGATCACAGTAAGTTATATGTGCAGATGTAGCAGAGCTGAGTGTGGGATCACAGTAATATGTGTAGATGTAGCAGAGCTGAGTGTGGGATCACAGTAAGTTATATGTGCAGATGTAGCAGAGCTGAGTGTGGGATCACAGTAAGTTATATGTGCAGATGTAGCAGAGCTGAGTGTGGGATCACAGTAAGTTATATGTGCAGATGTAGCAGAGCTGAGTGTGGGATCACAGTAATATGTGTAGATGTAGCAGAGCTGAGTGTGGGATCACAGTAAGTAATATGCGCAGATGTCGCAGAGCTGAGTGTGGGATCACAGTAAGTTATATGTGCAGATGTAGCAGAGCTGAGTGTGGGATCACAGTAATATGTGTAGATGTAGCAGAGCTGAGTGTGGGATCACAGTAAGTTATATGTGCAGATGTAGCAGAGCTGAGTGTGGGATCACAGTAAGTAATATGCGCAGATGTCGCAGAGCTGAGTGTGGGATCACAGTAAGTTATATGTGCAGATGTAGCAGAGCTGAGTGTGGGATCACAGTAATATGTGCAGATGTAGCAGAGCTGAGTGTGGGATCACAGTAAGTAATATGCGCAGATGTAGCAGAGCTGAGTGTGGGATCACAGAAAGTAATATGTGCAGATGTAGCAGAGCTGAGTGTGGGATCACAGTAATATGTGTAGATGTAGCAGAGCTGAGTGTGGGATCACAGTAAGTTATATGTGCAGATGTAGCAGAGCTGAGTGTGGGATCACAGTAAGTTATATGTGCAGATGTAGCAGAGCTGAGTGTGGGATCACAGAAAGTAATATGTGTAGATGTAGCAGAGCTGAGTGTGGGATCACAGAAAGTAATATGTGTAGATGTAGCAGAGCTGAGTGTGGGATCACAGTAAGTTATATGTGTAGATGTAGCAGAGCTGAGTGTGGGATCACAGTAAGTTATATGTGCAGATGTAGCAGAGCTGAGTGTGGGATCACAGTAAGTAATATGCGCAGATGTAGCAGAGCTGAGTGTGGGATCACAGTAAGTAATATGCGCAGATGTCGCAGAGCTGAGTGTGGGATCACAGTAAGTTATATGTGCAGATGTAGCAGAGCTGAGTGTGGGATCACAGTAATATGTGTAGATGTAGCAGAGCTGAGTGTGGGATCACAGTAAGTACTATGTGCAGATGTAGCAGAGCTGAGTGTGGGATCACAGTAATATGTGTAGATGTAGCAGAGCTGAGTGTGGGATCACAGAAAGTAATATGTGTAGATGTAGCAGAGCTGAGTGTGGGATCACAGTAAGTTATATGTGCAGATGTAGCAGAGCTGAGTGTGGGATCACAGAAAGTAATATGTGTAGATGTAGCAGAGCTGAGTGTGGGATCACAGAAAGTAATATGTGTAGATGTAGCAGAGCTGAGTGTGGGATCACAGTAAGTTATATGTGCAGATGTAGCAGAGCTGAGTGTGGGATCACAGTAAGTTATATGTGTAGATGTAGCAGAGCTGAGTGTGGGATCACAGAAAGTAATATGTGCAGATGTAGCAGAGCTGAGTGTGGGATCACAGAAAGTAATATGTGTAGATGTAGCAGAGCTGAGTGTGGGATCACAATAAGTTATATGTGCAGATGTAGCAGAGCTGAGTGTGGGATCACAGTAATGTGCAGATGTAGCAGAGCTGAGTGTGGGATCACAGTAATATGTGTAGATGTAGCAGAGCTGAGTGTGGGATCACAGTAAGTACTATGTGCAGATGTAGCAGAGCTGAGTGTGGGATCACAGTAATATGTGTAGATGTAGCAGAGCTGAGTGTGGGATCACAGTAAGTTATATGTGCAGATGTAGCAGAGCTGAGTGTGGGATCACAGAAAGTAATATGTGTAGATGTAGCAGAGCTGAGTGTGGGATCACAGTAAGTTATATGTGCAGATGTAGCAGAGCTGAGTGTGGGATCACAGTAATATGTGTAGATGTAGCAGAGCTGAGTGTGGGATCACAGTAAGTACTATGTGCAGATGTAGCAGAGCTGAGTGTGGGATCACAGTAATATGTGTAGATGTAGCAGAGCTGAGTGTGGGATCACAGTAAGTTATATGTGCAGATGTAGCAGAGCTGAGTGTGGGATCACAGAAAGTAATATGTGTAGATGTAGCAGAGCTGAGTGTGGGATCACAGAAAGTAATATGTGTAGATGTAGCAGAGCTGAGTGTGGGATCACAGAAAGTAATATGTGTAGATGTAGCAGAGCTGAGTGTGGGATCACAGTAAGTTATATGTGTAGATGTAGCAGAGCTGAGTGTGGGATCACAGTAAGTTATATGTGTAGATGTAGCAGAGCTGAGTGTGGGATCACAGAAAGTAATATGTGTAGATGTAGCAGAGCTGAGTGTGGGATCACAATAAGTTATATGTGCAGATGTAGCAGAGCTGAGTGTGGGATCACAGTAATGTGCAGATGTAGCAGAGCTGAGTGTGGGATCACATTAAGTTATCGGCAGGTTACACAAGACAACAGGTAAGTGTCGCCATGTGAATGAAATGACACATTCAGCTCTGCTACATCTCATCGCACGGTGCGACACTTAAGGAGCCAGGCAGGCATAAGCTTTCCATTCCGTCATCACTTGGAGGAGCCGATCCGAGATTCTCTCAGAGGAATTATATCAACTTACAAACCTAAAAAAGAAAAGCCAAGACGAAATAACACGAGATATGGATTATACGGACGCCGCGCTCGCTGAGAAATATGCTTAGGAAGCTTAAGTCATTCCAGGAAAAGGACAATGCAAAGTATTGAGCCCGAACCCGTGAGCAGAATGTCGGGCACATAGCTAGAATTCTCGGAAGGGCAAAAAAAAAAAAAAGACTTTGCAAAATGGCTCAGTATAAAAAAAAAACACAGAAAAGGGGGAGCACGAGCAAACATATTTCTTCATGATATCTGAGCTGCAATACCAGACACAACCTGAGGGCACGTGTGGCGCTGCTCCTGAAAAGGCAATCCTTTTAACTTTTCTTGATATACCCTTTAAAAGCAGATGTCCACTCGACGGTAATACTTACCGGTCTCAGCTGAGCCGCATTGTCTGCTGGATTCAGAGGGAATCTGAAACACCCCTTCCTGTCTCGGCTTTTGACTCCTTCCCCATCCTTTACACTGCAGCGCTGCTCCATTAAAGCACAGCTATGATCAGTCATTTCTGCTTAATAGCACTCACTTGTAGTCTAAATCCCACACCTGTCTCATTGCCGGAGGTGGATTTTTTGTGAGGTATGATAATTTTTTTCTTCATTTAATGGTGACATTTAATTTACCCTAGAAGGTACTAAAAAAAAAAAAAAAGACCCTGCAATTACAATGTGAAAAGTAGAAAGATGGTCCAGTTCTGCTATGATGGCTATAGCTGCCCCCCAATTGCAAAAAAAAACCCCAACAATTTGTAATATCTTGCAAATAACAAAATCAGTACATTTTTGCAATTCAGTTTTATTAAAAATGTTGCAGTTTGCCTCCTATAGCGTCTGTAGTGCACTATTACTGGCTGCAGAATGGGCTAACTGAGAATCTATCAGTGAGCTCGTTTTGATAGGAGAGTTTATAACTAGTGTTGAGCGAGCACTAAAATGCTCGGGTGCTCGAAGCTCGGGCCGAGCTCGCCGTGATACTCGGGTGCTCGACCTGAGCAACGAGCCCAATGTTAGTCTATGGGAGACCCGAGCATTTTTGCGGCGCCTCCCCTGGCAGTCTGTAGAAAGCCTAAAAAGTGCCCCAAACAATAGTGACAGTGCTCAAATGACATGGGGACAGCATGGGGATCGCCCCAGGAAGCATTTCTGACCCCCAGGTCACTGCTGTCAACAACGTGGTCAGAGGTATTAAGCCACTTTTACGGGCTCACAATAAAATGTTCAAAAACGAAACTGAAACTGTTTTCCTGTGAAATATGCTAAGGAACATCCTTTCCAGGGTAAAGACTTGTGTATAAGGTAAAATAAATAACCAAAAACAAAAATACTCCTCCACACCTTGGGCTATGTTCACAAGTAGAATTTTTTATGCGTTTTTGCACTGCTTTTAACCGTGAAAAATGCATTCACCGGGAAATGTCATTTTAACATTTTACAACCTTATCTGGCCATGTGCTGTGTGACACATGCATACAGTGCTGAAAAGACATGGGAACAGCATGGGGAAGACCCCTGGAAGCATCTCTGACACCCAGGTCACTGCCTAAAAGTGTGTCCATCAGAAGTGATCCTTGCCGCATCAGAAGATGCAGACTTGCAACTATCCCCGTGCAAGTCCTTGTCCCAGGGCAGTGTTCAATTGTATCTCCCCGATTCCTTGCAATGCAAGCGCAAGTATGCAGCCTGCTACCCACCCACCCCCAGGCTGCAATACCATACTGCTAGCTTGCTTGCACTTGAAATTGGGCCTTTTAGGCATGTGGAGGCAGACGCCGGCCACCATGTCATGGCTGCGTCGGCGGCCTGGTATCAATACTCAGTCCCCAGCTGCCCAGCGGCCGGGTGTCCACGCTCGGTACCCAGCCGCCAGGGGGCGGCCTGGTATCAATACTCAGTCCCCAGCTGCCCCGCGGCCGGGTGTTCACACACGGTCCCCAGCCGCCCCTATTTCTCCTGTGAACTTCCCCCACACTTTTCTTAGCCCGGCCTGCTTTAGGGCAGCATTGGACCAGCCCACCAGAGAACCAGACTCCTCCGGTGGTCCCTGGCTTCTCCATCAGGGGAGTTGAGAATGCCAAGGTGAGGAGCATGATGATGATGATAGAAGTTAGCATCTGCTTTGTTTTCTTGGAATGCAAGAGCATGTATGTAGTAGCGGCTAGGCCTGAGGTGGTCAGCGTTTTGGCGCATATCCTACCTCCTCCGAGGATTGCTGGATGTTTTCCTACTACTATCCCAGTTCTATGACTCCCGTTAAAACAAAGCTTCAGGTGATGAATGATGGATGAGGTGGTGGCAAAGGAGAAAGAGCAGGAGGAACATGGACCAGTCACATCAATATCAGGCCAGTTAACCACATATGTCTTGTAGGATATGTTTCTGTACCAAAAGGAGCGGTTCGGCTACACAGTTATAGGGCATACAGTGAGTGCAATGCCTACCAAAAATTTAGAGGCACTCTAATGCACCTTGGAAGTGACATGGAGGTCAGAGGGCCTTAACTAAACCGTTTTTTCCATTTATAGCAACTGGGTCTCCTGTGCACTGTTGGCCTAAGCAGTGAATGGAAGGCTGTCCAAAAATTATGAGGAACTGCAATGCCCCTTGAAACAGACGTGGATTACAGCGTACTAAAAACCTTCTACCCATTATTGGGGAGTGGGTCTCCCTTAGTGTTCCCCTATGCATTGAAAAGCAAAAGCTGACTAAAATTAGGAGGAAATGCAATGCCCGTTGGAAGAGTCGTGGAGGTTAGAGGTAATTAAAAACAACATTTCAATGCCCCTTGGAAGACCTGTGGAGTTCACAGTAGCTTAACAAGACGGTTTTAATGCCCCTTGGAAGAATGGTGGAGGTCGCAGTGGAATAAAAAGACAATATCAATACCCCTTGGAAAAGTGGTGGAGGTCGCAGTAGCTTAACAAGACGGTTTTAATGCCCCTTGGAAGAGACGTGGCGGTCGCAGTAGCTTAACAAGACGGTTTTAATGCCCCTTGGAAGAATGGTGGAGGTCGCAGTGGAATAAAAAGACAATATCAATGCCCCTTGGAAAAGTGGTGGAGGTCGCAGTAGCTTAACAAGACGGTTTTAATGCCCCTTGGAAGAGACGCGGAGGTCGCAGTAGCTTAACAAGACGATTTTAATGCCCCTTACAAGAGCCATGCAGTACAGCATATTAAAAACATTATTCCCTTTATTGGGGAGTGGGTCTCCCATAGTCTTTGCATATGCCTTTCAAGCAAAAGCTCCCAAAAATTAGGATGGAGGAACTTGCAATGCTGGCAACACGGACCACGGTCACCCTGGTGGTATAGTGGTGGTGGAGGCTGAGGATAAGGAGAAGAGCAAAAAACAGCAGAAATGAGGAAGCGTATACCCATGTTTGGGTGTTAAGCGGTGCATGGGAATACACCTGCCGAAATAACACAGTGGATTTGACTTTATGTTACTCTGCTGTCATTTTGTGGTGATGAGAAGTCTGGCCCAATCCAGCCCTTGTTCATTTTGATAAGGGTCAGCTTGTCAGCATTGTCAGTTGACAGGCGAGTGCGCTTATCAGTTATAATTCCCCCAGCGGCACTAAAAACATGCTCCGATAACACTCTAGCGGCAGGGCAGGCCAGGACCTCCAAGGCGTACAGAGCGAGTTCATTCCAAGTGTCCAGCTTGGATACCCAATAATTAAAAGGCACAGAGGAATCACGGAGGATGCTGGTACGGTCGGCAAGGTACTCCCTCACCATCTTTTGAAACTTTCCACTCCTTGTGAGAGTACCCCGCGCCTCAGGGCCTGTAAGCTGGGTGGGTCTCAGAAAACTGTCACAGAATGTTGACAGTGTTCCCCTGCCTCTGCTGGATTGGAGTTGCATCTCTCTCGCCTGTACGCCTTGGTTGGTCAACGAACTGTGACCTCTGCCACTAGCGTGTTCAGATGGGAATTTTTTTAACAGTTCTGCAGCAAGGGCCTTCTGGTACTGCCACATTTTTGTAGACCTCTCTACCTCAGGAATAAGAGAGTGAAACTTCTCCTTGTAGCGGGGGTCTAAAAGTGTCACCAACCAGTAATGACTGTCACCCAACATTTTGACAACGCGAGGGTCACGGTTAAGGCAGTGTAACATAAAATCAGCCATGCGTGCCAGACTGGTAACGGGCAAGACTTCCGTGTCCTCACCAAGATGACGACTGACCATGCTCTCCTCCTCCTCCCTGTCCTCAGGCCACCCACGCTGAACCGACTGTATGACAGTTGTACAGGTACTACCATCTACAGCGCATGATACCAGCTCCTGTTCTTCCTCCTCCTCCTCTCCCTCATTGTCCCCCAATGCACGTTGGGATGAGATGAGGCTGGGCTGTGTGTAATCGCCCATTATGGCTTCTTGATCCATCTCATCATACTCTGGCTGCAGTGCCTCCTCTTTAATTTTCTGCAGAGAGCGTTGCAAAAGACAGACAAGTGGGATGCTGACGCTAATGATGGCGTCATCGCCACTCACCATCTTAGTGGACTCCTCAAAGTTTGTCAGGATAGTACATATGTCAGACATCCAGGTCCACTCCTGAGGTCTTATGTGTGGAGTCTGACCTGAATATCTACGGCCTTGTTGCAGCTGGTACTCCACAACTGCTCTCTTCTGCTTACAAATCCTTTGCAACATGTGGAGGGTAGAGTTCCAACGTGTGGGGACATCACACACCAGTCGGTGTGCCGGAAGCTGCAAACGCTGCTGCAACACAGCAAGGGCGGCGGAAGCTGTAGCCGACTTGCGAAAATGAGCTGACAGGCGGCGTACTTTCACGAGCAGATCTGGCAACTCGGGGTACGATTTAAGAAACCGGTGAACCATGAGGTTAAGCACATGAGCCAGGCATGGTACGTGTGTGATCTCGCCTCAGAGCCGCCACCAGGTTACGGCCATTATCACACACGACCATGCCTGGATGTAGGTTCAGCGGTCTCAGCCACAGATCTGCCTGCTCTTTCACAGCTGTCCACAACTCACAAGCAGTGTGAGGTTTCTCACCTAAGCTTATGAGTTTCAGCACAGCCTGTTGCCGCTTGGCTGAGGCAGTCCTGCAGTGCTTCCAGCTTGTAACTGATGTGGTGATATCTGAGATGGAGGCTGAACATGAGGAGGAGGATGATGATGCGCAGGAGCTGTACACTGTGGGGGCAACTCTGACTGACAAAGGGCCCGCAATCCTCGGTGTGGGGAGGATGTGTTCCGTTCCAAGGTCCGACTGGGTCCCGGCTTCCACTATGTTTACCCAGTATGCCGTCAGGGAGATGTACCGTCCCTGGCCACAAGCACTTTTCCACGTGTCCGTTGTCAGGTGGACTCTCCCAGTAACTGCGTTGTTGAGGGCACGGCCGATGTTTTGGGACATGTGCTTGTGTAATGCGGGGATGGCACACCGGGCAAAATAGTGTCGGCTGGGGACCGAGTACCGAGGGACGGCCACCGCCATAAGGTTGCAGAACGATTCCGTCTCCACCAGCCTAAAAGGCAGCATTTCCAACGCAAGCAGTCGTGAAATGTGCGAATTTAGGACTGTGGCCTGTGGGGTTTAGGCTGCGAATTTGCGCTTTCGTTCAAAGCTCTGGGATATGGACAATTGAACGCTGCGGTGGGACGTGGACGCTGTTTCTTGAGAAACTGCCATAACAAGTGAAGACTGAGAGGAGGGGGCATCTTTGCATGCAGTATGGACAGGAGATTGCCTTGCACACACAACAGGGGGTTCTATTACACGCACAACAGCGGAAGAAGCAGTGGTGACACTCGCTGACACTGGTCGTGGACCCTGGGTTCGCCCCAGAAAGTCTGTTGCTTTGCTGACATGTGCCTGATCATGCTGGTGGTGGTCAGGCTGGTAGTTTTGTCACCCCTGGTGATGCTGGCATGGCAGGTGGTACAAATGGCCTTTTTGTGGTTATCAGCAGAGTCTTTAAAAAAATTCCAGACTCTGGAAGACCTACAGGTTGTACTGGCAACGTCCCTTGTGTTGGTGTTACGGGGAACTGTTGCCCGCCTTCTGTGTGCGGCCACCACACTGCTTCTTCCTGCCTGTTGGGGTACTCTGCCTACCTCCCCCTGTGTGCTGCTGTCCTCGCTCTGCGTGTCCTCCTGCCACGTTGGGTCAGTGACTAGATCATCCACCACCTCCTCCTCTTCCACTTGCGCACCACGATCCTCCTCCTCACTTCGTGGCAATTGTGTCTCATCATCTTCCAACTCTTGTGACAAATTGCCAGCGTCGACTTCCTCTGGCCGCGGCTGTTCAAATAGTTGGGCATCACTACATGGGATCTCCTCTTCCACCACTGCAAGCGTATCAGGCGAGGGGCACAAATATGGAAATGGACCAGTGAACAGCTCTTCAGAGTATCCAAGTGTGGGATCACTTGCTGTCTGACGACACTCGGCATGGTGGGAGGAAGGAGCATCAGGGTGAGGAGGAGTATGCGGTCGAGACTCACGACTACTAAGACTTGACAGTATGGAAGACAGACCAGAGGTGGTGGTGCCCAGGTAACTGGAAGTATTATCTGCTATCCAATTAATAACCTGTTCACGCTGATCAGTTCGCAATACTGGTGCTGTTGTGTGCTTCCCTAGTAATTCGGTCAAGAAGTGGGAGCGAGAAGATGTGGCTGTTGGTTGTGGCACATTTTCACCTTGGCCACGGCCCCGTCCTCTACACGCACCATCACCAGAACGTCCACTTCCACGTCCCTTGCCACGCACCTTGCCCATTGTAAATGAAGTAAAATAGCTTACACTCGCACTATCAATGGAAAAAGGGTAATGAAAAGGAGAGTAGAACCATGGAAGAGGAAAACCACAGTTCTATTTTTCTGGCCTACACCCGACTCTTTTAAACAGATATATTGGTGTCTGAACAGTCACACAATTTTTTTTTTTTTTTTTGGGGGGGGGGGGGGGGGGGGGGGGAGAGATACCAAAAGGTTAATAAGACGGGTATTTGTACAGTTTGACTGAGAGAAAAAAAATACAGGATTTAGATTAAAACAAAGGATTTTTCCTGGCCCCTGAGACCGGGGGATAAGTCCAGCAATTTGAGCAGCAGGAGCACACAGGACTGTAATGCAGCGTTTGCTGGTATAACCACTGCGTCTCCTATACAGCCTGCCTGCCTGATATCTGGGATGGATATTAGTCCTGAGAAGGACTGTTTGTTTGATCTGGCAGCCTTTACAGACCCCACACTAACTATTTCGCACTATACATCTCTCCCTAACTCAGCAGCACTCTCCCTACACTGTCTGATTCGGAGCGACTGTGTCCAAGATGGTGGCGCCCGGTTTTAAATACTCGAGGTGACGCTGTGCAGCCAGCCAATCACTGTAATGCTCACAAACAACATGGCTGCGGCATTACAGTGACTGGCTGGCAATCCCTGCATGTTCATTGGCTCTGTAAAGAGCGCCAAACATGCAGGGCGGAGACCCGAGCTCCCGCCCGAGTAACCCGGAAATGCTCGGTGCTCGCCGAACATCCCGAGTAGTGAGATGCTCAGGCGAGTGACGAGCAGTGTCGAGCATGCTCGCTCAACACTATAACTGCATGTGAGTTTTTTTTTTTTTTTTTTTTTTTTTTACATTTCAGCAAACCTGCTGAGATTTTCCTGCAATAGCAGCTTCAGGGAAACGCCAGCATTGGTTTTCCTGTGATTTTCTGTGTTTTTCTTTTAATAGTGAGTAACTTCCCGAAGAATGGATCGGTCTCGTCACTTTTTCTTTAACCGCTTTGTAAACCTTAAGCAGCTAAAAAGCTTAAAAAGATGGAATATTTGCTCAGTAATTTTTTTTTTTTTTTTAAGCTCTTTTCCAGGCGGCATCCACTTGAAAGCACTGTGTGAACAAACCACTTAGGGTATGTTCCTCCCCCCCCACCCCCCTTCAGGAGATTCTGTAGCAAAAACCCTCCATTCTAAATTTGTGAACAAACTAAAAAGCCAACCCACCCGAACAGCCCGCCCAAAAAAGCCAACGCACCCGAAGAGCCCGCCCAATAAAGCCAACGCACCCGAAGAGCCCGCCCAATAAAGCCAACGCACCCGAAGAGCCCGCCCAAAAAAGCCAACGCACCCGAAGAGCCCGCCCAAAAAAGCCAACGCACCCGAAGAGCCCGCCCAAAAAAGCCAACCCACCCGAAGAGCCCGCCCAAAAAAGCCAACGCACCCGAAGAGCCCGCCCAAAAAAGCCAACGCACCCGAAGAGCCCGCCCAAAAAAGCCAACGCACCCGAAGAGCCCGCCCAAAAAAGCCAACGCACCCGAAGAGCCCGCCCAATAAAGCCAACCCACCCGAAGAGCCCGCCCAATAAAGCCAACCCACCCGAACAGCCCGCCCAATAAAGCCAACCCACCCGAACAGCCCGACCAATAAAGCCAACCCACCCGAACAGCCCGACCAATAAAGCCAACCCACCCGAACAGCCCGACCAATAAAGCCAACCCACCCGAACAGCCCGCCCAAAAAAGGTTTTGAGACAGCGCTTTTTCAAAGTGGTCAAAAACTTCCAGATTTTCAATATGAAATAATTTCTAATTTTTTAACAGTTTTTCATTTTCAGCAGTTTTTGAAGCACTTTGGAAAAAGCTTTTTCCTGAAGTTTTTTTTTTTGCAGCCTTTGAATTGAGGAGTTTTTCAGCTTAGATTACAGCAGATTCAATCAGGAGCCGCTCCTAAGTAGTAACACGCAGAGTTTGCATTTTTTTTTTTTAATTATAAAAACACTTTTTGATTTAAAGTACTTTACGGGTTTTTATAGGATAAAAAATAAATACAAAACTCATAAATGCCGTGACTCGAAATGTGAATAGTGAATTAATGATATTTTTTTCAAAAATTGTACAAAAAACAATCAAAGTTATTTTGCAGAATTGTGACCTATTTATATTGAGTATTTTTCCTTTGAAAAAAAAAACACAATCCCCCCCCCCCCCACAAAAAATAACAAAAACACGACTTTTCAATTTAATAATAAACTCCAGTGCCATTTATTTTATTCCGAAATCTTCAATACATGGGCATAATCAAAGTGTTAAAAGACACAAACTCCTCGATGGGACGAAGTCGTCGCAGAAGAATTTTTTTTTTTAATCTTTTTAATTTAAAAAAAAAAAAAATTCTTCAACCGATACAAGAAATCCTCCGGTCGGCCATTTTTACAGAATACGTCGTCAGTCATCTTGTAGAACACGTGATGTGTATAAAAGTGATTCTGTTATATACGGCTTCACAACCATTTTATTATACCAGCTCAATACCTAAAAATGTAAAAAAAAAAAAATAAAAAAAAAATTCAGCACTGAGCTCCCCGACACTCATCCGAATGGCGTGCGTTGTGACCGGTGCGAGCCGACGGCTGTTGCACAACCCTCTGCAGGAAGAGGTAGATTGGACCTGTAGATACAAGTGCTATACGAAGCAGGTGCTGCAGATTTACGGTTATGGAACCACCGTCAGAATTAGTTTTTTTTTTTATATATTTCTTATACATTTTTGTACTTTAAGTTACCCTTCGAGTTCATACAGTCATGAAGGAAACCATTTTCCGAAAGATCAATAAAGAAAAAAAAAAAAAAAAATGTAACAGACATTTATACATGTGAGTCACAATCTCATCATTTTAAAAGTTTTCAAAAGTTTTATAAGTTTGTTTTTTTTATTTTATACCCTCCCGGAGAATCAGATCTTACTTCCCCACCTCTCACCCCTTTTCCATCTGTGACTTAAAGGCTACTGTGACCCCCTACCCCCAAAAAAAACACCCAAAAACCTTCAGTCAGCGAGCGCAGATTTACAAGATGCAAACAAAAAAAAATATCTGCTCTTGTTTTATAGCATCCGCTGGAAATCCCAAGACTTTAGAAATTGATATATAAAACCAGACTTGGTTTGAGCAGATGCCAAATCCACTTTTTTTTTTTATCTCCTCGTTGTGGTTGCTGGCGGCACTTCCAAAAATTTTTTTTGAGATAATTAGAAAACGAAAATATTATGAAATAGATCAAGTTCTCATCTGACGAGAGGAGAAGCGGAATAGTAAGGCTTGGATGTGTCAGACGCTTCCTATGGTGTGTGCACATGGTCCGATGGGACAAGCTTAGGAACCAATGTACCCCTGTTATTCCACAAGGGGGCAGCAAAAATAAAAAATACAAACACGCATATAAAATACACCAGAAGTCATATCTGCACTGTGATCTCCTTCCCTTAGGCTGTATCTGCTGGTACGGGAATATCCGGCGTTTATCTGCCGGACTTAACCCTGTGTATGCTATTGCTGGTACTTCTAGTACTGGCGGATGTTTGTCGGTTGATGGTTGGAGGAAGCTGCGGACTTCATAGCAGAAGCTCGTGTTACTGAGGAGGGGATGGGGCGCCCGTGTGAGCTTTGGCAATGAGTCTGGGCGTCTACATGATGCAGCACTTGTTTTTGTGGTTGTGGGGGTCCTTGAATCGTAGTCTCTGCTTCGGCCGGTATTTTTCCAGGTACGTCAGTTGTTTGCTGTTGATGGCGCCTCTGCGCTTTCTGAAAGTGAAACACATGGCGGTGTCAAGGAGGCAAAACGGAGGGAGGCAGAGGCAAAACGGAGGGAGGCAGAGGCAAAAGTAAAATAAGGAGCAAAAAAGAAGAGTAAAGAGATGAAGGAGTGAAGGAAAGAATAAGCATGAAAGAGGCAAAACAAGGAAAATATACAAGGAAGGTGCAGGAAAGGATTTTTTTTAAAAAGATAGTAAGGTGAGAAGGCAAAACACTTACTGCCGAATGAACTGAATGGCATCTTCATACTTCATCCCGCTCTCGATGAGTGCAAGAGCAACCAGGACGGGAGCCCTAAAAAATACAAAACAAGAATGGATGACCCTGCACGTGGGGCTTTCAATGCAGACTTCTCTTCACGGTTTCGCCCCAACTGTCAATATCTGCCGCCCGTGTGCAGTCGCCCACTATTGATCTCAAATTTTGAGATCATAGATGTAAATTTCAATTATTCCAAATTGCTCTTTGGCTCTAGGACCCAGCGCAGCACATTTTCTGAGATCTGCAGAGTCCAATTTGGGTCGGAGGGTCTCCTTTTACTAAGCAAGGACACGACTAATAATCTCTATAGACTCTGACAGAGGATCCGTCACCAGAGCTCAATTTTCACCTTAAATTCTCTTTCGGATGTTCTGCCCCAAGATCTCTACGGGGGGCTCACTGTGACCTTGTGTTCTCTATTCCAGTCTATTTCAATCCCCAGATGTTCTGGCGCTCAGCCAGAGAACCGCCGTCCTCTCTATGGCCAAAGTAAAGTGCCGCGCCCCATCGGAGAATCCGTCTGCGGAGTCAGAGATTTGACAAATAGACCCCAAAGGGATCATCCATTATGGGCTCACGCTGATCTCCGTTGCGGCGCGTCACTGGCTGTGGTCTGGGTACTGGAGGTTTTGTGGGTCAGTAGATAAGCCCTTTTTCTGGCCAGCCTCCATAACAGTATTTGGCCGAGCTCGGATTCTAGGGATGCGCAGACAGGCGCCGCAGGTCAAATCATTTATCCTAATTCTTGAGGATTTCCACCCAAAACCAGACCTGTATACAAATCAATATTCATCTATTTCTTTTTTTTTTTTTTTTTTTTTTTTTAGTCCGAGACCATCAGAACGGAATGTCTCCTCTTATTGTAATTCGAACAGATTCGCCAACATCAGCTTGCTGATGGTTTCCACTTAGTAACAGTACGGCGCCAAGGTCCTTTTGTAAATTAACGACCACGTTCCTCACCTGCCCAGTCCGGCCACGCAGTGCACGGCCACACAGCAGCCTGGATCTTCACAGAATTTTGCTTTCAGCAAGTTGAGCCAGTCGTCCACGATCTTGCTGGGAGGCGGCGCGCCGTCATCGAAAGGCCAATCCTGCAATTGAAAATCACAGTTCAGTACAAAAAAAAAATAAAAAAATTAAAAATCAACGACAGCGATGCAAATTTCTATAATATCTTTGCGGATGAAGGATCAGATGTTATTGTGATGTCTCCTGTTCTATGTAACCAGTCACGTATCCTGGCTGCTCTCTCCCCCCCTCTCACAGCATTCATAGCTGCATCACCCTCCTCCTCTCTAATTAGCTTTGTTCTAGCAAGAATTTTTTAAGGACTGAAATTGTTCCTTAAACATTTAATAAATCTGCAAGAGAAATGAAAAAGGACAGAAGGAAACTGCCCAAGAAGTTTGCGCTGTCGAGCCGCAGCAGTTTTGGGTGGGGGATGATGTGACGGAAAGTGCAGGAATTCACAGGAAATCGGTCTCTCCTGCCACACAGCTGAGTGCGCAAAATAATGGAAGTGGGATCTTCCAGGAATAACGCCTCTTATATCCTACTGTCCCAGAGACAATGGGGAACTCTCTGCAGTCTCGAGTCCTCACCTCCAGAAAGTGCCGACTTTCTGCAAGTAACGGCAGAGGCGAAGGATAGAAGAATCCTAATTACCACGCAGAGGCTCAGGGCAGGATGACGACCCGTGAAACCAGCTGGCTGACTGGCACAGGTGTCCTGGCCAATGCCCTGAACAGGCAAGATGGTAGCACCACCCAATATCTACTGCCAGCTGCGCATCAATCCCGCCAAAGACGGCTACTGCGAGGAGAATACAATTGGCTTCCAGGAGTTGTCACTGGAGTACAAGGGTGAGAAGGCAGCAACACTTCCCCTCATTCCACAGATGTAAGGAGAGCTGGAAGGTGGCCACGGCCCCAGCGCGCAAGCCAATGACGGGGAAGGGGCTCGGGCCCTGGCAGACAGGCTGGTGGCCACGGCGCTGGCAGGAGAGACATGGGGGAAGGTGGTCTCAGCTCTGGCAGGTGACAGGGGCAGAGGAAGGTGGCCGCAGCTGTGGCAGGTGAGACAGGGGCAGAGGTGAAGGTGGCCAAAGCTCTGGCAGGTGAGACGGGCAGAAGGGGGAGGCGGCCGCAGCTCTGGCAGGTGAGACAGGGGCAGAGGAGGGAGGTAGCCGCAGCTCTGGCAGGTGAGACAGGGGAAGGGGGAGGGAGGGGGAGGTGGCCGCAGATCTGGCAGGTGAGACAGGGGCAGAGGTGAAGGTGGCCAAAGCTCTGGCAGGTGAGACGGGCAGAAGGGGGAGGCGGCCGCAGCTCTGGCAGGTGAGACAGGGGCAGGGGGAGGGGGGGTAGGTGGCCGCAGCTCTGGCAGATGAGACAGGGGAAGGTGGCCACAGCTCTGGTGGGTGAGATGGGGGCATGAGGGAAGGGGGTGGCCACAGCTCTGGTGGATGAGGCAGTGGCAAGTGGCCACAGACAGAAAAAGGACACTATAGACAGGAAAGAGGCAATTAGTCTCAGTGGACAGGAAGAGTGGACTTTGGTCCCATTGAACAAAATAAAGAGAAGGATTATACTCCTGACAATAGAGAAGGACTGTGTTCCAGAAAAAAGAAAAATGAGGAGCAGGTGCAGTCCGTCACCCCCTCCCGGCGCCCGGTCCGTCGACTCCTCCCGGTGCAGTCCGTCACCCTCCAGCGCCCATCCAGATGCCTTTATAGGGTGCAGGAGACCTGGGGTGCCCAGGATAATGCCCATGCTGCCCCTCCGGCCTCATCAGTGATAGATAGAGGCTGGGCATCTGCGGCTGCAGCGAGTCCGGCTATTTATAGTGCCCTGTAAACATGCCAGCGACTGAGCCGGAGATAAGGGCACATTATTGGGATTTCAAAGCAGTCTCATGAGCCGTGAAAACAGGGGTTTTCTTTTTCGCCTAAAAGTGCATTTGGGCTTGGTCCGAATATCTGATGTTCTGGGACGGTCGCCCGGTTCAGAGGATTAATAAGCGGCGGAGGTTTTATAGAGCGAGGCCGCACGGCTCTTCCTGGAAGGCTTCTCTGCTGAAGGGCAACAGACTGGAAAATCGCCCATCAGCAAACAGGCTGGCACTGCCAAGTCTGCCATCCAGGAATCCGCGCAGAGCCTGGTGCTGACACTGGGCACAGGGAGACAGCGCTCTCACACAGCTTTTCTAGAGTCCTGGATGGCTAATCTAAGGGAGCGCAGACTGAATTCGGGTCATAAGCAGCCAACAGGGCGGCCGTGATGATCCAGGAGACTGGGCCAAACCCTACGGCTAAGGGTCAAGGAAAAAGAGCGGAGGAGTAAAGCTCTGTCCTGGGGGGCACAAAAAGGGGCGCTGGGAGTTCTGCTTAAAGCAGCGTTTCCTAAAACAAAATAACTAAGAAACCGTGGCCCCGATGGCGATAAGAATATTACATAAGGGGCCTCAGGTCTCGAGAGCAGAGAGTGAAGTTTCCACTGCCGCAGCCTTCAGCTATTTCCAGCTCTTATAATCAGCGGCGACAAACGGAAAACGCGCCACTTATCAAAGAGCAGAACGTGGGGAGAAAAACAAGAATCCCAAAATATAATAAACACGGAAAAGTACATGTAAAATAAAATCCTAAAACTAAAAATTAGAACTTTTTTTTTTTATGTTAGTGATGAAACCTCCCAAGGTTAGTGGTCCTTGATCTTACCATGACAGTGATGCCGTCTTTCTCCAGAGGGGTCTTGTCGTAGGTCACCTCGCACACCCTCACCACCGTGGTGGCCCCGTACTTCTTCAGATCCTGGATAAGAGACAGAAAAGGTGAAGGAGGCGGCCGAACCCCATAGAGCACTTTGACGCTGGTGGGCTGTAGCCTCGGACAGGACTTCTCTACCTAGGAAGACGTCTTATTCCTTCTACTCTGACATGTTATCTTGACTGTTACATAGGACTGCACATAATTACGTAAGGGGATGGGAAATCACAAATAGCAACCAGGGGTCTACAGGCCCCCAAAACTCCATCACAACCTATCACTCATGAGGGGAGGAAGAGAGCGTGGCAGCGGTGGCGAGTTGCGGCGACCGGAGCAATTTGCATTTGCAAAAAACAAAAAAGTCAGCTCATGCAAATAGTGGATTTCAGCTCCGGAAACAATGACGGGACTGTTTCTTGTTGGGCAATGCAAAAATATGGGGGCAAGAGTCTCACATACAGATCGGAGGAAGCCAATAACAGGTAGTCCGCGGGTTATGAACTAGAAATGTAAGTTGGAACAGGGTCGCAAAAAAAAAAAAAAAATTACTCCCCTTCCGGCCACGCCGCTGCTCGCTGTCCGGTCCTCTTCTTTCCACGCAGCATCTGCGTCCAGGCCTCCAAAGTTCCTCCGCGTCATTAGGACTTGGCACGAGTTCTGATATCACAGCAGCAAGGCAGCCGGAAAGGTGGGTATTTTTTTTTTTCTGGCTTAACTCTTGGCTGCACAGGGTTAATCCAGAGTGTAAACAGGGCACGATTAATTGCAGAAAGCTCTCCCGCCGTCGGATGATAGTTCGCCCTTTTTTTTTTTCCTCCTCTCCAAATCCAATTTATTTTTAGTCTCCGTCAGTTTAGGTTCCCAAACATCCAATAAAGACGAGCGCTGAGCTTGGAAGACATCCACCCTGCGCTCGGGGACTGCAGATGATGGCGGTTCACGCAGCCTCCACAAAAATAGCTCGGTGCTGCCCGCTGCCAAGTCCCCGGCTGTGCACATGACGAGGAGCGCAGCACTGGAGCTTATTGCATTAACCCAATACCTGGCACCTTAGCCAAGCGCTCCAGTTACACCCAAAGCTGCGCTCAAACTTGCAGCTTGCAGTCTGTGCCGACAGCAATCCCCAACAGCTTACCCACTACACTCGGCGCTCGAGTCCTGCGTCTTAGGGAAACACAGGCGGCTAAAAAAAGGGGGATGTTAAAAGGGTAATCCAGAAAGAAAAAAGGACTAATTTTAAGAACCCGTTTACTAACATATTTGCATAATTTAGCCTCCCTGATTCGGGGGCCTGACCGCGTAGTGCTGGAAATGGTGCCGACTTTTCCGAATTGACGAGGCCCCAACACACGGGACAGCGGGCGCTCTGACGTCCCCAATTCTGGGACTATGAATGGACTAGTACAGAGTACAGTGTAGGAATCAGCAGGGGATGCTGGGATTTGTAGTTTTTGGTGAATAACCCTACAGGAAAGCTTTGCGCTGTCAGATGAGGTTTTAGTTTCTTCCGGCATAGTGCCCGGTCACCTGGCGTTGCATCATGGCACCGGATTTTTTTCCTGCTTGGACAGGTGCCATCATGGATGAGCAGACTTGCTCCCACCGCACAGAGAATTATCCTTGCAATACAGTATGGATCAGAAGGAAGTTTGTTTTTCCTTTTTAGGGAAAAGTTAAACTGTCGATGTCATTTCAACAAACTTTTCATAAACTACCAATGAGAAACCTTTCTCCATCTATGAGCCACTTCTCCCCGCCGCCTCCTGAGCTCAACATTCACTCTGAATTACTGCTAACATCTGTAAGAGACTTTCAGCTCACTGAGGAATCACATTACAGCCACCTATTGAAATCTATATACAGGGGAGGTGAAGGGTGAGGAAAAGCAGAGTGAAAGAAAAGCACATACACACACAGATGGTGGTGCCGCTGCTTTCTAGTACACTCTGTACACTGTCTTCCATGTTGCTGTTTTCCAGTGTTTTTTTCTCACCCCAGAGCTGGGTGTACATCTACACTGCTCAGTACTGGTCTACAATGTCCTCTATGCTACTGCTTTCTAGTGTTTTTTTTTCTTTTCCCAGAGCCGGATGTACATCTACACTGCTCAGTCCTGGTGTACAATGTCCTCCATGCTGCTGCTTCCAACATTTTTTTTCTCACCCCAGAGCTGGGTGTACATCTACACTGCTCAGTACAGGAGTGCAATGTCCTCATGCTGCTGCTTTCTAGTGGTTTTTTTTTTAATCTCGCACCAGATCTGTATTGATAGCTACACTGCAGTACAATGTTCTAGCATTTTAGCTCACCCCAGAGCTGGAATCACATCTATGTAGCTCAGTACTGCTGTATAATGTCTTCCATGATGCTGCTTTCTAGCGTTTTCTCTCCCCAGAGCTGTATTCACAGCTACACTGCTGTATAATGTCCTCCATGCTGTTGGTTTCTAGTGTTTTCGCTCACCCTAGAGCTGGATACACAGGTACATTTCTCAGTACTGCTGTAAAATGTCCTACATACTGCAGTTTTCT
Organism: Phyllobates terribilis; assembly: GCF_046119375.1. NCBI lineage: Eukaryota > Metazoa > Chordata > Amphibia > Anura > Dendrobatidae > Phyllobates > Phyllobates terribilis. The sequence continues at coordinate 784,189,530 of NW_027362764.1, forward strand.
AGTGTTTTATCTCACCCCACAGCTGGATTCACATCTACACTGTCCTCCATGCTGCCGCTTTCTAGTGTTTTAGCTGTTATGGGGTACCCCATACATAGCACAGACATCTCTACTTCTGTCTTTGGGCTAGTGCGGTTAGACTAAGATGCTGCAGAGGGGAAACTGGGTGAAAAATGAAGGATACAAGTCATATAGGAGACCATAAAAACAAAGTTATTCTGAAACAGGAAGACTTCAAAACATGAAAACATCTCTTAAGGCTCCAATGTTGAATTAATGTAGTACAGAACAAAGTTCTCCGCAATACAGGGTGAAACACAACAAGGTGCGCCTGTCAGCCTTCACTCACCTCTATGAAGGTGTTCAGCGTGGCGTTTGTAGGGTTGTGGGTGATCAGGAAGCGCATGTTTTTGTAGCAGACTTCCACTGGAGCCGGGCGATTAATTCGAGCCATGGCGAAACGTTCAAGAGATACAAAGAGATAAAAACGTACAAAAAAAACCTAACACAAATATTGTGCAAAATATCTTAAAAAAACAAAACAAAAAACAAAACACCCAAACCAGTAAAGGGGTCGGGAGGTTGTATGTAACGGCCCGTGTGCAAGGCTCAGGATCAGTATCCAAACTTCCACGGACACAAACTTTCCAAAAGTTCTTAACACTTAGTTCCCGAGACTTTTCCTTCCATATATATATATATATATATATGTAAAAAAAAAAAATCTTTGTGATGAGTCCAGGCAGCTCAGAGGAGAACAGATGATCCTTTTGGACCAATCACGTTACCCCATCTGGATAAACTGTGAATTTTACAGCCGGGACGGACTGTGACTGGAGACCAGGGTTCCAGAGACGCAAGAGTCTTTTGCTGGAGGAGAACTGTGCACAGAGGCCTCTAATGGTGTGCGCCACCCGTGACCCGGCTCCTGAGCAATGGGCAAAGCGTGAAATTCATGCGGAGAGAGGGTGTTGGGCGTGACAGTATTCAAAAGTGTTTTTCAGCAGCTCCATATATCTCCAAAGTCAGAACTGTAAGAGAAATAGAAAAAAAAAAGTTAGGTATGAGTCACGTCCACTATTCACTATATGCATCACATTTTTACAGCAGTCTGGAAAGCGAGAGGTTCAGAAAGGAAGTGTGTTATACTGACATCTAGAGGTCAATATGGAAACTGCACTTAATTGATTTAACCCCTTTTACTGAGCCATTTTCTATTTTGATTCTTCGCGTCAGTAGCATTATGACAATGGCAATCTGAAGCGCATTTAACTATTTTTATGTGTAAGGTTTAAAGATTAATTCTGAGCACAGACCTTTTAAAAACTCATGTATACGGCGTAATACAGATTTACGTAGTATGAACCTATTTATTATTATAGCGCCATTTATTCCATGGCGCAAACTATGATGCTCCTAGCTTTTCACGAGACCACAATCTACCCTCCCCGGGCGGCCCCTGCATGGCGTGTTATAGAGGCTACAGTAAAAGTTCCCTTACGGTGGCACCTTATGGCGGCACACTGGATCCAACCTTACACATGAACTCCTCCATGTATGTGGAGAACAGCACAGACCTTTTGGCTTGATATGTATGTGTGGGTGCACATCTCCAGAAGCCAATCCCTCGCTGGTGGCAATAATTAGCACATCCAAAATTAGAAGACATTATGCCGAACATGTATCCGTAAGAAACAGCAATGTATCGGGCAGTAACCAGCCCTTATCCAGACTCTACGGCGCATAAAGGTCGGCAACAGACACTGTGGCGCTATATGGCGGCACATTAGAATCAAAAAGTAACTAATACATGGCCTGCTGAAACAATGTAACAAGAATAACGGGGCGATAAAATGGTCTGGTATTTTTGGCTATACAGGGCTCAGCATTCGGAGCACTGCTAGATCTGCAGTAGAGAACACCATGATTTATGAAAACGACAGCAAGTGACACCGCTGGAATCAGAGTCTCTGCTCCTACATCATGCGGCTGTCAGATTACACAGCAAAACTCTGCGGACAGATTCTCTTTAAACTTTTACTTCTGTTTTTGACCCCCCCTAAACAATATATACTGGGGTTGTTGCGTGCAGAACGGTGACCACATGGACTGTCGCCATCAAATGCTGTCAGTAGCAATTAGAGATAGCTCTGATAGAAGCGGATGCCAGCTGTAAAGAGCAGCCAGCACCCACCATGTCTGGAACGGGCACAGCTCCATACATCCGCACCAGACGTAGGTAAGGTTCCTTATGGAGACCCCCGGCTCCGGGCAATGCTCCTTGGGAAATGATATGGACTATAGCTCCCCCAGGAGGAGGCGAGTGGCTCTGTAGGAAGGTGGGAGTGAAGCTGTTCAGGGACCACCGGTCGCTTTCTCATCGCTTGGCTTAGACTGACCACCAGGGTCCTTAAGGCCGGTCTTGTGTGACCCTCCGGCCTTACAGGAGATGAGACCTTTGCGGGCCATCCTCGCCTCTCTGAGGTCGGGGTTTGCAGCCGGTTCCAGTGGGAAGTTCAGGACGGCAGCCGCGGCCTCGGTCCTACACCCGGCTTCCTATATTTAGCCCTGTATTGATCACATGGGCGCCCCGGGGTGAGATACACGATAGCACATGCTTATCAGCTGACTGACAGCGGAGGGGGAGAGCGCAGAACAATGGAGGGTCCCACCCAAGGTGACATCACTCTGGAGTCCCACATCAGGGGCCGGTGCGTCCACCAGGGGCCCGTGCGTCACCGCTCTGTGATCTCCGGCATCTAGTGACCTACATGGGCTGTCATAGCTCGGAGGGCTGTATAGCAGTGAAGTGTTTGCTCCTGGTGCTTACGTGCTGGATTAGGCGGCTCCGCTGTGGGGGTGGGAAGAGGCGAGGTCACCATACCGGACCCCTTCCCAGGGACAGACTGGTCAAACTGGTCAACTTTGGAAGAAAAGTCTGAAAAGTAATGTGTGTGGGGGCTCCTGACTCTTCCCTAACAGCAGATGTCAAAGGAGAGATGGATGGGGTATGTTACAAGACAACATGCCCGATCCCTATCTCCGCAGGGGAGATGAGCGGCATTTGGCAATATGTAATGGGGGGTTGGGATAGATCGTTCTTGGACAAAGTGAGTAAGGAGAAATAGCCCCCATACACGAGTGCCCAGCCATGTGGGGGGACTAAGTGGCGGCCGGACATCTCTGGCAAATTCCAACCACCCGATTATTCCCTCCCCGGATATCACTGCCGGGGAGATTCAGGAGGCCCCCCATATACATCACATCCTGCTGAAATGGAAAAGTCAAGGGGACATAGGGGCTTACTGATCAGTAGGGGTCCGACTGCTGGGACTTGAATTTTTATCCCCCTTGCTCTTCACCATCCAGTCGTCCTTATATTAAAGGGGGTGTCATGTAATTAAAAATAAAATAAAAATATGGCTTCCCAATTCCAGAAACCGCACCACAAGTCTGGTGCTCACAGAGAGGACCAGGGCTGAACTGCAGTACCACACACAACCTGTGCACTCTAGTGTCGCCATTGTTTGTAGCATCCCGATAGTCAGGAGCCCACTACCTCCGAATTGTAGAAGCTGCTGGATTAAACTTAAAGGGAATGTGTGGAGTGAACCATAGGTCCTCCGCCTACAGGAGAAGGTCCTCCGGGTGATGCCGCCTCGGTGGTCGCTGACCAGAGAAATCCCTCGCGGCTCCTCTGTGGGTCTGATGTTACTTGTCAGGGACATCTCAAGAACCAGTGGACATTTAGACATCGGCCCTTGTGGGCACAGCCTCGGGGGAGCTGAAGACTTCTTTACTGTCCAGAGCCTTAGATTAATGGCTTTATATAGTATTTGATGTAAGCAGCCGCTGACCCCCTCTCTACCTGCCAGCGGCTCTCTGTAGACAGACACATGCACAAGCAGAGGGGAGATATACAAATCCGGGTTTTGTGACCATTGCCCCCAACCCTTTACAAGCTGGCCGTGGTGCAGATAGTACCAAGAGGGTGGCAGAGTTTTAACATTACACATACATCATACTTTTTTTTTTGTCGTTTTGCTGCACTGAGAAGACTTGTAAAACTTTTAAAAAGTTCTGGAAAAGTTTTTCCTGTGCCATTAGCAATGGCAAACTCGCAACAAATCTCATTTGTAGTGGATTTATTTTGATCTGCAGGTCCTGGAGGGGAGTGGGTGCGATAAGGAAAGTTCTAAGTTTAATTTAAAAAAAAACAAACAAAATAATTCCCCTCCCTGGCACTCCTGTGGTTCCCTTTGCCCGCTCCCCTGTGAGGACATCTCCTCCCATGTGGCCGCTGTAGCCAATTATAGGAGGTTTGGTGTACAGAGACGACAGGGTACCAAGGAATGGAGCCACAGAGGCACCAGGGGAATATCCCCCCACCCCGAACCCCCCAGAGGATAATCCACACAATTTGGGGCAGCAGAGGAACCTGCGGAATTTGCTCTGGAATAGGAGAGAGCACAGAGGGTGCCAGGATTGCCTCCTGATCGCTGCAGGCACAAAGTATAACGTATAAACCCTGGGGGCCCAGACAGATCCAGCTGAACGTGACATTCATCTCCATGAAGCCCCTCAGCGAGACCCTAACCCCAGGAGCAGAGGAGGACCGGCCGAGAGCAATCATCTATGTTTTCTCCCATCCCATTCACTAACACTGCAGCCTGAAATGCCTGACAACAGTGAGCAATAGACTGCATTCTATTGCAGAGGGTGGGGGGGGGCAAGGGCACCGGGGAAGGTGGGATGGCACTGAGGGGGCATCAGGTCAGAGCAGATGTAAAGGAACACAATCAACAAATACTCAGAAACCATTAGTGACTGCATCCTACACAGCAGACAGGTCTGGCACCAGTAGTGATTACAGAGGACCCCTGCTCCAGTATATATAGAGGCTGTATATACAGAGCTGGCACCAGTAGTGATTACAGAGGACCCCTGCCCCAGTATATATAGAGGCTGTATATACAGAGCTGGTACCAGTAGTGATTACAGAGGACCCCTGCTCCAGTATATATAGAGGCTGTATATACAGGTCTGGCACCAGTAGTGATTACAGAGGACCCCTGCCCCAGTATATATAGAGGCTGTATATACAGGTCTGGCACCAGTAGTGATTACAGAGGACCCCTGCTCCAGTATACATAGAGGCTGTATATACAGAGCTGGTACCAGTAGTGATTACAGAGGACCCCTGCTCCAGTATATATAGAGGCTGTATATACAGGTCTGGCACCAGTAGTGATTACAGAGGACCCCTGCCCCAGTATATATAGAGGCTGTATATACAGGTCTGGCACCAGTAGTGATTACAGAGGACCCCTGCCCCAGTATATATAGAGGCTGTATATACAGGTCTGGCACCAGTAGTGATTACAGAGGACCCCTGCCCCAGTATATATAGAGGCTGTATATACAGGTCTGGCACCAGTAGTGATTACAGAGGACCCCTGCCCCAGTATATATAGAGGCTGTATATACAGAGCTGGCACCAGTAGTGATTACAGAGGACCCCTGCTCCAGTATACATAGAGGCTGTATATACAGGTCTGGTACCAGTAGTGATTACAGAGGACCCCTGCTCCAGTATATATAGAGGCTGTATATACAGATCTGGCACCAGTAGTGATTACAGAGGACCTCTGCCCCAGTATATATAGAGGCTGTATATACAGAGCTGGTACCTGTAGTGATTACAGAGGACCCCTGCCCCAGTATATATAGAGGCTGTATATACAGGTCTGGCACCAGTAGTGATTACAGAGGACCCCTGCCCCAGTATATATAGAGGCTGTATATACAGAGCTGGCACCAGTAGTGATTACAGAGGACCTCTGCTCCAGTATATATAGAGGCTGTATATACAGGTCTGGTACCAGTACTGATTACAGAGGACCCCTGCTCCAGTATATATAGAGGCTGTATATACAGGTCTGGCACCAGTAGTGATTACAGAGGACCCCTGCTCCAGTATATATAGAGGCTGTACATACAGGTCTGGCACCAGTAGTGATTACAGAGGACCTCTGCCCCAGTATACATAGAGGCTGTATATACAGGTCTGGTACCTGTACTGATTACAGAGGACCCCTGCCCCAGTATATATAGAGGCTGTATATACAGGTCTGGTACCAGTAGTGATTACAGAGGACCCCTGCCCCAGTATATATAGAGGCTGTATATACAGGTCTGGTACCAGTACTGATTACAGAGGACCCCTGCTCCAGTATATATAGAGGCTGTATATACAGGTCTGGCACCAGTAGTGATTACAGAGGACCCCTGCTCCAGTATATATAGAGGCTGTACATACAGGTCTGGCACCAGTAGTGATTACAGAGGACCTCTGCCCCAGTATACATAGAGGCTGTATATACAGGTCTGGTACCTGTACTGATTACAGAGGACCCCTGCCCCAGTATATATAGAGGCTGTATATACAGGTCTGGTACCAGTAGTGATTACAGAGGACCCCTGCTCCAGTATACATAGAGGCTGTATATACAGGTCTGGTACCAGTAGTGATTACAGAGGACCCCTGCCCCAGTATATATAGAGGCTGTATATACAGGTCTGGCACCAGTAGTGATTACAGAGGACCCCTGCCCCAGTATATATAGAGGCTGTATATACAGGTCTGGTACCTGTACTGATTACAGAGGACCCCTGCCCCAGTATACATAGAGGCTGTATATACAGAGCTGGTACCTGTACTGATTACAGAGGACCCCTGCTCCAGTATATATAGAGGCTGTATATACAGGTCTGGCACCAGTAGTGATTACAGAGGACCCCTGCCCCAGTATATATAGAGGCTGTATATACAGGTCTGGCACCAGTAGTGATTACAGAGGACCTCTGCCCCAGTATATATAGAGGCTGTATATACAGGTCTGGCACCAGTAGTGATTACAGAGGACCTCTGCCCCAGTATATATAGAGGCTGTATATACAGAGCTGGTACCTGTACTGATTACAGAGGACCCCTGCTCCAGTATATATAGAGGCTGTATATACAGAGCTGGTACCAGTAGTGATTACAGAGGACCCCTGCCCCAGTATATATAGAGGCTGTATATACAGGTCTGGCACCAGTAGTGATTACAGAGGACCCCTGCCCCAGTATATATAGAGGCTGTATATACAGGTCTGGTACCTGTACTGATTACAGAGGACCCCTGCCCCAGTATATATAGAGGCTGTATATACAGAGCTGGTACCTGTACTGATTACAGAGGACCCCTGCTCCAGTATATATAGAGGCTGTATATACAGAGCTGGTACCAGTAGTGATTACAGAGGACCCCTGCCCCAGTATATATAGAGGCTGTATATACAGAGCTGGTACCTGTACTGATTACAGAGGACCCCTGCTCCAGTATACATAGAGGCTGTATATACAGGTCTGGCACCAGTAGTGATTACAGAGGACCCCTGCTCCAGTATATATAGAGGCTGTATATACAGGTCTGGCACCAGTAGTGATTACAGAGGACCCCTGCCCCAGTATATATAGAGGCTGTATATACAGGTCTGGCACCAGTAGTGATTACAGAGGACCCCTGCCCCAGTATATATAGAGGCTGTATATACAGGTCTGGCACCAGTAGTGATTACAGAGGACCCCTGCCCCAGTATATATAGAGGCTGTATATACAGACCTGGTACCAGTAGTGATTACAGAGGACCTCTGCCCCAGTATATATAGAGGCTGTATATACAGGTCTGGCACCAGTAGTGATTACAGAGGACCCCTGCTCCAGTATATATAGAGGCTGTATATACAGGTCTGGTACCTGTACTGATTACAGAGGACCCCTGCTCCAGTATATATAGAGGCTGTATATACAGAGCTGGTACCAGTAGTGATTACAGAGGACCACTGCTCCAGTATACATAGAGGCTGTATATACAGGTCTGGTACCTGTACTGATTACAGAGGACCTCTGCCCCAGTATATAGAGGTTGTATATACAGAGCTGGTACCTGTACTGATTACAGAGGACCCCTGCCCCAGTATACATAGAGGCTGTATATACAGGTCTGGCACCAGTAGTGATTACGGAGGACCCCTGCCCCAGTATATATAGAGGCTGTATATACAGGTCTGGCACCAGTAGTGATTACAGAGGACCCCTGCTCCAGTATACATAGAGGCTGTATATACAGGTCTGGCACCAGTGGTGATTACAGAGGACCCCTGCTCCAGTATATATAGAGGCTGTATATACAGGTCTGGTACCAGTAGTGATTACAGAGGACCCCTGCCCCAGTATATATAGAGGCTGTATATACAGAGCTGGTACCTGTACTGATTACAGAGGACCCCTGCTCCAGTATATATAGAGGCTGTATATACAGGTCTGGCACCAGTAGTGATTACAGAGGACCCCTGCCCCAGTATATATAGAGGCTGTATATACAGGTCTGGCACCAGTAGTGATTACAGAGGACCCCTGCCCCAGTATATATAGAGGCTGTATATACAGGTCTGGCACCAGTAGTGATTACAGAGGACCCCTGCTCCAGTATACATAGAGGCTGTATATACAGGTCTGGTACCAGTAGTGATTACAGAGGACCCCTGCTCCAGTATATATAGAGGCTGTATATACAGACCTGGTACCTGTACTGATTACAGAGGACCCCTGCTCCAGTATACATAGAGGCTGTATATACAGGTCTGGCACCAGTAGTGATTACAGAGGACCCCTGCTCCAGTATATATAGAGGCTGTATATACAGGTCTGGTACCTGTACTGATTACAGAGGACCCCTGCTCCAGTATATATAGAGGCTGTATATACAGGTCTGGCACCAGTAGTGATTACAGAGGACCTCTGCCCCAGTATATATAGAGGCTGTATATACAGAGCTGGCACCAGTAGTGATTACAGAGGACCCCTGCCCCAGTATACATAGAGGCTGTATATACAGGTCTGGTACCTGTACTGATTACAGAGGACCCCTGCTCCAGTATACATAGAGGCTGTATATACAGAGCTGGTACCAGTAGTGATTACAGAGGACCCCTGCTCCAGTATATATAGAGGCTGTATATACAGGTCTGGCACCAGTAGTGATTACAGAGGACCCCTGCTCCAGTATACATAGAGGCTGTATATACAGGTCTGGTACCAGTAGTGATTACAGAGGACCCCTGCTCCAGTATATATAGAGGCTGTATATACAGGTCTGGCACCAGTAGTGATTACAGAGGACCCCTGCTCCAGTATACATAGAGGCTGTATATACAGGTCTGGTACCAGTAGTGATTACAGAGGACCCCTGCTCCAGTATATATAGAGGCTGTATATACAGACCTGGTACCTGTACTGATTACAGAGGACCCCTGCCCCAGTATATATAGAGGCTGTATATACAGGTCTGGTACCAGTAGTGATTACAGAGGACCCCTGCCCCAGTATATATAGAGGCTGTATATACAGGTCTGGCACCAGTAGTGATTACAGAGGACCCCTGCCCCAGTATATATAGAGGCTGTATATACAGACCTGGTACCTGTACTGATTACAGAGGACCCCTGCCCCAGTATATATAGAGGCTGTATATACAGGTCTGGTACCAGTAGTGATTACAGAGGACCCCTGCCCCAGTATATATAGAGGCTGTATATACAGGTCTGGCACCAGTAGTGATTACAGAGGACCCCTGCCCCAGTATACATAGAGGCTGTATATACAGGTCTGGTACCAGTAGTGATTACAGAGGACCCCTGCTCCAGTATACATAGAGGCTGTATATACAGAGCTGGTACCAGTAGTGTTTACAGAGGACCCCTGCTCCAGTATACATAGAGGCTGTATATACAGAGCTGGTACCAGTAGTGATTACAGAGGACCTCTGCCCCAGTATATATAGAGGCTGTATATACAGAGCTGGTACCTGTACTGATTACAGAGGACCCCTGCTCCAGTATATATAGAGGCTGTAAATACAGGTCTGGTACCAGTAGTGATTACAGAGGACCCCTGCTCCAGTATACATAGAGGCTGTATATACAGGTCTGGTACCAGTAGTGATTACAGAGGACCCCTGCTCCAGTATACATAGAGGCTGTATATACAGGTCTGGTACCAGTAGTGATTACAGAGGACCCCTGCCCCAGTATATATAGAGGCTGTAAATACAGGTCTGGTACCAGTAGTGATTACAGAGGACCCCTGCTCCAGTATACATAGAGGCTGTATATACAGAGCTGGTACCAGTAGTGATTACAGAGGACCCCTGCCCCAGTATACATAGAGGCTGTATATACAGAGCTGGTACCAGTAGTGATTACAGAGGACCTCTGCCCCAGTATATATAGAGGCTGTATATACAGAGCTGGTACCTGTACTGATTACAGAGGACCCCTGCCCCAGTATACATAGAGGCTGTATATACAGGTCTGGTACCAGTAGTGATTACAGAGGACCCCTGCTCCAGTATACATAGAGGCTGTATATACAGAGCTGGTACCAGTAGTGATTACAGAGGACCCCTGCTCCAGTATACATAAAGGCTGTATATACAGAGCTGGTACCAGTAGTGATTACAGAGGACCCCTGCTCCAGTATACATAGAGGCTGTATATACAGGTCTGGTACCAGTAGTGATTACAGAGGACCCCTGCTCCAGTATATATAGAGGCTGTATATACAGAGCTGGTACCAGTAGTGATTACAGAGGACCTCTGCCCCAGTATATATAGAGGCTGTATATACAGAGCTGGTACCTGTACTGATTACAGAGGACCCCTGCTCCAGTATATATAGAGGCTGTATATACAGAGTTGGTACCAGTAGTGATTACAGAGGACCTCTGCCCCAGTATATATAGAGGCTGTATATACAGAGCTGGTACCTGTACTGATTACAGAGGACCCCTGCTCCAGTATATATAGAGGCTGTATATACAGGTCTGGCACCAGTAGTGATTACAGAGGACCCCTGCCCCAGTATATATAGAGGCTGTATATACAGAGCTGGTACCTGTACTGATTACAGAGGACCCCTGCTCCAGTATATATAGAGGCTGTATATACAGGTCTGGCACCAGTAGTGATTACAGAGGACCCCTGCCCCAGTATATATAGAGGCTGTATATACAGGTCTGGTACCAGTAGTGATTACAGAGGACCCCTGCCCCAGTATATATAGAGGCTGTATATACAGAGCTGGCACCAGCAGTAGTTACAGGGGTCCTGGCGGTGCCGGCTCTCCTCGTCAGGCGTGTGCAGGCTCCGCACAGAACCAGTCGCAGCTGCCCGCTCTCAGCACACTGACACCATCACACACTGCTTGCACTTGTAAGGCTCTTACAGTAACTAATCCCTACACAAATACCTTTTCTTCCTCCTCCTCCTCCTCAGGGCTGTTGTGTGGATCCAGGTTGTCAGCAGGGCGCAGTTCCGCTATCACAGCTGCCTATTCACACATAGGGAATGTGTCTCCATTACACTGAGCGCGGGGAACTCCCATTAGTAATGTCACCCGCAGAACAGCACAGGGAGCACCGAGGAATAGGGACACCGCCTGCTACATGTCAGGGAGCGCTACTGCTCCTTGTTATCAGCCATTACTGGAGGAGGTGACTGTAGGACAGGAGACTACAATCTATTACTCCCTGTTATCAGCCATTACTGGAGGAGGAGACTGTAGGACAGGAGACTACAATCTATTACTCCCTGTTATCAGCCATTACTGGAGGAGGTGACTGTAGGACAGGAGACTACAATCTATTACTCCCTGTTATCAGCCATTACTGGAGGAGGAGACTGTAGGACAGGAGACTACAATCTATTACTCCCTGTTATCAGCCATTACTGGAGGAGCTGACTGTAGGACAGGAGACTACAATCTATTACTCCCTGTTATCAGCCATTACTGGAGGAGGAGACTGTAGGACAGGAGACTACAATCTATTACTCCCTGTTATCAGCCATTACTGGAGGAGGAGACTGTAGGACAGGAGACTACAATCTATTACTCCCTGTTATCAGCCATGACTGAAGGAGGAGACTGTAGGACAGGAGACTACAATCTATTACTCCCTGTTATCAGCCATTACTGGGGGAGGTGACTGTAGGACAGGATACTACAATCTATTACTCCCTGTTATCAGCCATGACTGGGGGAGGTGACTGTAGGACAGGAGACTACAATCTATTACTCCCTGTTATCAGCCATGACTGAAGGAGGAGACTGTAGGACAGGAGACTACAATCTATTACTCCCTGTTATCAGCCATGACTGGGGGAGGTGACTGTAGGACAGGAGACTACAATCTATTACTCCCTGTTATCAGCCATGACTGAAGGAGGAGACTGTAGGACAGGAGACTACAATCTATTACTCCCTGTTATCAGCCATTACTGGGGGAGGTGACTGTAGGACAGGAGACTACAATCTATTACTCCCTGTTATCAGCCATGACTGAAGGAGGAGACTGTAGGACAGGAGACTACAATCTATTACTCCCTGTTATCAGCCATTACTGGGGGAGGTGACTGTAGGACAGGAGACTACAATCTATTACTCCCTGTTATCAGCCATTACTGGAGGAGGAGACTGTAGGACAGGAGACTACAATCTATTACTCCCTGTTATCAGCCATGACTGAAGGAGGAGACTGTAGGACAGGAGACTACAATCTATTACTCCCTGTTATCAGCCATTACTGGGGGAGGTGACTGTAGGACAGGAGACTACAATCTATTACTCCCTGTTATCAGCCATTACTGGAGGAGGAGACTGTAGGACAGGAGACTACAATCTATTACTCCCTGTTATCAGCCATGACTGAAGGAGGAGACTGTAGGACAGGAGACTACAATCTATTACTCCCTGTTATCAGCCATGACTGGGGGAGGTGACTGTAGGACAGGAGACTACAATCTATTACTCCCTGTTATCAGCCATTACTGGGGGAGGTGACTGTAGGACAGGAGACTACAATCTATTACTCCCTGTTATCAGCCATTACTGGAGGAGGAGACTGTAGGACAGGAGACTACAATCTATTACTCCCTGTTATCAGCCATTACTGGAGGAGGAGACTGTAGGACAGGATACTACAATCTATTACTCCCTGTTATCAGCCATTACTGGAGGAGGAGACTGTAGGACAGGAGACTACAATCTATTACTCCCTGTTATCAGCCATTACTGGAGGAGGAGACTGTAGGACAGGAGACTACAATCTATTACTCCCTGTTATCAGCCATTACTGGAGGAGGAGACTGTAGGACAGGAGACTACAATCTATTACTCCCTGTTATCAGCCATTACTGGGGGAGGTGACTGTAGGACAGGAGACTACAATCTATTACTCCCTGTTATCAGCCATTACTGGAGGAGCTGACTGTAGGACAAGAGACTACAATCTATTACTCCCTGTTATCAGCCATGACTGGGGGAGGTGACTGTAGGACAGGAGACTACAATCTATTACTCCCTGTTATCAGCCATGACTGAAGGAGGAGACTGTAGGACAGGAGACTACAATCTATTACTCCCTGTTATCAGCCATGACTGGGGGAGGTGACTGTAGGACAGGAGACTACAATCTATTACTCCCTGTTATCAGCCATTACTGGAGGAGGAGACTGTAGGACAGGAGACTACAATCTATTACTCCCTGTTATCAGCCATTACTGGAGGAGGAGACTGTAGGACAGGAGACAATCTATTACTCCCTGTTATCAGCCATGACTGGGGGAGGTGACTGTAGGACAGGAGACTACAATCCATTACTCCCTGTTATCAGCCATTACCGGCTTGGCTTTGTATACACCTTGTGCGGAGACATTTGTGACCTGACATCGCCTCCTCTTATTACGCAGCCGGACTATTATAAGACGCCGCCGTGTATCAGGCTTGCCGGCTGCGGGGGTCTTGCACTCTCTTTGGGGTCTCCAATGATGTGGGATAGCCGCTGGTCTCGTGGTGACGGATACACGTCGCTCTACCTCTGTACTCAGCCATTCAGAAGGCCTCTGCTGCCATGGTAACAGCCGGGCCGTATGATGGGGGTTGCTATAGAAAAACCCTGCAGACACCATCAAGGTGTAGAATACTGCAATTGAAATGGGCGACGTGTCAGCGACATCACGCGGGGCCTGGAAGAGGCCGAGAAGCCTCCCCTCCCCCCGCACGAGGAGCGGGGCCCCGGCTACAATAACCTTAGAAAGGGCCAATACAGGAGAGGGGTGCAGCGAGGCGTCCACACTGGGGGCATATTATCCATGACCTCAGGTCCCAAAAAACAACGCAGGGGCCCTCAGTCCTGGGCTGGCCCCCCTGAGACCACCGAGAAAATCGCAGGAGCAGCCGCCAGGGGGGCTGTGAGCTCGGGGATCAGGGAGGGGGGTCCCAACACTGGGTCACCAGCTTATTCTAAAATACCTCATCATCAAATCCCACCTCTGGTGCTGCGAGTGAATGAAAGAATTATTTACATCTAGGGTTAATGGTTTCCAGCTGACACCTGCGGGGTCCGGACCCCCAATGCAAAAGCGCTGTAGCTGGTCTGGATGTAAACCTGATTAAGCCCATCCAGCCCTCACCTAACACTGCCAGCAGGGGGCAGCTTCCCTGTAAACCCTCCTGTTCCATATCTCCACTTGCAGTCAGTGAATGGAATAAATCTGGTTTTCATCTAGAACGGCAGCAGAACTAGAGATGTGCAGGCGTCAGCAGGAAGTTATCCGGGTGGGATATAGCCCCCCAGATGGAAATACCATTATTCACTGCCCTGAAAGACTTACTTGATTTAAAAGGGCACGTTCTCATGAAGTGTTTTGGATGCATATATGTATGGAAGGAATATATAAGGAAGGGAGCGGGGAAAGGCAAGGCAAGGCAAAGGGAGGAAGGAAGGGAGCGGGGAAAGGCAAGGCAAAGGGAGGAAGGAAGGGAGCGGGGAAAGGAAAGGCAAGGCAAAGGGAGGAAGGAAGGGAGCGGGGAAAGGCAAGGCAAAGGGAGGAAGGAAGGGAGCGGGGAAAGGCAAGGCAAAGGGAGGAAGGAAGGGAGCGGGGAAAGGCAAGGCAAGGCAAGGCAAAGGGAGGAAGGAAGGGAGCGGGGAAAGGCAAGGCAAAGGGAGGAAGGAAGGGAGCGGGGAAAGGCAAGGCAAAGGGAGGAAGGAAGGGAGCGGGGAAAGGCAAGGCAAAGGGAGGAAGGAAGGGAGCGGGGAAAGGCAAGGCAAAGGGAGGAAGGAAGGGAGCGGGGAAAGGCAAGGCAAAGGGAGGAAGGAAGGGAGCGGGGAAAGGCAAGGCAAAGGGAGGAAGGAAGGGAGCGGGGAAAGGCAAGGCAAAGGGAGGAAGGAAGGGAGCGGGGAAAGGCAAGGCAAAGGGAGGAAGGAAGGGAGCGGGGAAAGGCAAGGCAAAGGGAGGAAGGAAGGGAGCGGGGAAAGGCAAGGCAAGGCAAAGGGAGGAAGGAAGGGAGCGGGGAAAGGCAAGGCAAAGGGAGGAAGGAAGGGAGCGGGGAAAGGCAAGGCAAAGGGAGGAAGGAAGGGAGCAAGGAAAGGCAAGGCAAAGGGAGGAAGGAAGGGAGCGGGGAAAGGCAAGGCAAGGCAAAGGGAGGAAGGAAGGGAGCGGGGAAAGGCAAGGCAAGGCAAGGCAAAGGGAGGAAGGAAGGGAGCGGGGAAAGGCAAGGCAAAGGGAGGAAGGAAGGGAGCAAGGAAAGGCAAGGCAAAGGGAGGAAGGAAGGGAGCGGGGAAAGGCAAGGCAAGGCAAAGGGAGGAAGGAAGGGAGCGGGGAAAGGCAAAGCAAGGCAAGGCAAAGGGAGGAAGGAAGGGAGCGGGGAAAGGCAAGGCAAAGGGAGGAAGGAAGGGAGCAAGGAAAGGCAAGGCAAAGGGAGGAAGGAAGGGAGCGGGGAAAGGCAAGGCAAGGCAAAGGGAGGAAGGAAGGGAGCGGGGAAAGGCAAGGCAAGGCAAAGGGAGGAAGGAAGGGAGCGGGGAAAGGCAAGGCAAAGGGAGGAAGGAAGGGAGCGGGGAAAGGCAAGGCAAGGCAAAGGGAGGAAGGAAGGGAGCGGGGAAAGGCAAGGCAAAGGGAGGAAGGAAGGGAGCGGGGAAAGGCAAGGCAAAGGGAGGAAGGAAGGGAGCGGGGAAAGGCAAGGCAAAGGGAGGAAGGAAGGGAGCGGGGAAAGGCAAGGCAAAGGGAGGAAGGAAGGGAGCGGGGAAAGGCAAGGCAAAGGGAGGAAGGAAGGGAGCAAGGAAAGGCAAGGCAAAGGGAGGAAGGAAGGGAGCGGGGAAAGGCAAGGCAAAGGGAGGAAGGAAGGGAGCGGGGAAAGGCAAGGCAAAGGGAGGAAGGAAGGGAGCAAGGAAAGGCAAGGCAAAGGGAGGAAGGGAGGGGAGAAAGGCAAGGCAAAGGGAGGAAGGGAAGGGAGCGGGAAAAGGAAAGGCAAAGGGAGGAAGGGAAGGGAGCAGGAAAAGGAAAGGCAAGGCAAAGGGAGGAAGGAAGGGAGCGGGAAAAGGAAAGGCAAGGCAAAGGGAGGAAGGAAGGGAGCAAGGAAAGGCAAGGCAAAAGGAGGAAGGAAGGGAGCAAGGAAAAGCAAGACAAAAGGAGGAAGGAAGGGAGCAAGGAAAGGCAAGGCAAAAGGAGGAAGGAAGGGAGCAAGGAAAGGCAAGGCAAAGGGAGGAAGGAAGGTAACGGGGAAAGGAAAGGCAAAGGGAGGAAGGGAGCGGGGAAAGGCAAGGCAAAGGGAGGGAGGGGAGAAAGGCAAGGCAAAGGGAGGAAGGGAAGGGAGGGGAGAAAGAAAGGAAGGAGGGGATGGCGTAAAGGCAAGGCAAAGGGAGGAAGGAAGGGAGGGAGCGGGGAAAGACAAGGCAAAGGGAGGAAGGAAGGGAGGGAGCAGGAAAGACAAGGCAAAGGGAGGAAGGAAGGGAGGGAGCGGGGAAAGACGAGGCAAAGGGAGGAAGAAAGGGAGGGAGCGGGGAAAGACAAGGCAAAGGGAGGAAGGAAGGAAGGGAGCAGAGTTACGAAAGGCAAAGGGAGGAAGGAAGGGCAGGGAGGGGAGAAAGGCAAGGCAAAGGGAGGAAGGAAGGGAGCGGGAAAGGCAAGGCAAAGGGAAGAAGGAAGGGAGCGGGAAAGGCAAGGCAAAGGGAGGAAGGAAGGGAGCGGGAAAGGCAAGGCAAAGGAGGAAGGGAAGAAAGGCAAGGCAAAGGAGGAAGGGAAGAAAAGCAAAGCAAAAGGAGGTAAGAAAAGCAAAAGGGAAGGAAACAGGAAACAAGGCAAAGTAGGGAATTGAAAAGGAAAAGGAGGAAAAGAACAGGAATGGAAAGGCATGCGATATGAGAAGAGAAATGAAAGGCAAGGAAGGAAAAAGGAAAATAAAGCCACGAGATGCAGTATGGGAGGACGAGTTACATAACAGAGAAGTTTCTACATGTACTTGTAGCACGGGACCAAGATCAGCAACAACTCCAGAGAAATCATCCCACAGTCCTCCGTGACAACAGTTTCCCGGTCGCTATGACAGCAGTAACCTTGTTTTGATTTATGTAAAGTGGCAACTACTTAGTATCAAGTTTCAGAAGTTAAATATCATAGGGGAAAAAAAAACAACTAGGCCATTTTTTACTACCTGGGGCGGTCAGAACCGGCTCACCAGAGATCAGCGGCACAGCAATCAGCGGCAAGTGCTCAGTTTCCCTGCAGCGCCACCTCAGGTGACAGGAAGCATTACATGGAAATCACTGATCTAGGTCATGTAATGGCTGGACATATTGGGGCCGGGTGAGAAAACTGTCCCTTCACAGCCTGTGTCAGGGGAAGGATGGATCACACATGCTGGGTTACCACATTTCCTGATCTTTGCTCCCCCTTTAATGAGGTCTGGTTGCGGCTTACTCACCATTCCCATTGTAAGGACACACACGAGAAAGTGTATACGGGGGACTTGTGAAGAATATCTGCCAGTCATCAGATCATATAGGGGTCTGGTCATATTAGATGGTCGCAGTACTGTAAAGGGAATCTGTCATCAGAATCTCACCCACAATGATTTGCACATGTAGCTCTTTCATAGACAAGTCCAGCAATACCTTCACATGGCCGGTCTGTTCCTCTGTTACTGAGAAATCAGCGTGTGAATTTATATGCAAATGAGGCTGAAGAGCTCTGGTAGATCTGAACCCTCTGTCACTCCAGCTCTATCTCTGCCCAGCTCCGTCTCCCTTCACTTGACTTACAGTCTATAATCTGTAATTTAAGGCAAAGGATTCCCTTTGATTGTCACATTCTCTATCTGTAAATCACTTATAAAATAAACATTTTGTCTTACCCCCAAAAACTCAAGTGCAGGCCACAAAGCGTTTCATTCTGTCTAACTTGTTGTCTACTGCCTGATGTCAAGTGTAATCTGTTTATAGCAGACGAGTGGGGGGAGAACACTGCATACTGGGAAGTCAGGAAAATTAAGTCCCTGCACCTATGGTTCTGGCAGAATGCTTATGAAGAGGTGATGCGCTCTCTGATTTGCCCTCCATCAACTCAGGAGAATAGATTGGTTTCTACATCAGAACACCTCTTTTAAACATGCAAGAGCAGCTCTTGCTCTGGAGGACTTAATAAGAGGACTTCAACAATAGAGAAGTAATGCCTGAACTGCCCTGCGGAGGCGCTGTATGATAGTAACATCACTTCTCAAATCCACAAACATTGCAGCAGTGTACCCAGTAAGATCTGGCTGTCACTACTTCTGATTTATTAATGTTCGGTCCCTCGTAAAGGTGGAAAATGTTCCTGGGTTATTCTTGTCTGCGGAGAGCGTCTTGGCTCATGTATAAGACAGATTGACTTGGGAGGGTGCTCCAGCCAAATATAGGATCAGCCGCCCAGCCTGCGTGCTGCACCCCTGGCATGTCCCTTGTAACCCAAACTCCCATCAGACGTACACCAGGTTATATGGGACCTGTGTGTTCTCCAGGGGAATATTTCAGTTTTTGCCTTATATGCTATGATCATAGGGGCGCAGTACACAATATATCCCACCCATCCCCCCACAGCAAAACTGGACCTAGAAGATAGTAAACTCCAGAACAACAACGGAAATCCACAGGAAACCCCACGATGGGAATCCCTTATGGTGCATCAACGCTGGAGCTTAGGGGGGGACATCACTCCACCCTCTCCAAAAAGAACCAGGTAATACAACTTCTTGTATCGAGGTCTCAATTGTATGCTGGGTGGCATCACAATGGGCCCCGGCCCTCCAGGTTGTGCCCCGGTCATGACCCAGAGCAATGGACTGTCACCTTCAAAACTTTGCATCTCTCCATGCCAAGACAAGATATATCTGTAGAGGTGGTGCTCATACTTCTCTCCCCAACCCCCATATACATGCACAATCAATTTGACTGCTGATGTGATTCAATATGGAGGAGTAACCTGCAGGCAAGCAACTCTGGCGGCAACATATCTCGTGGCAGAGTTGAAATTCAACCTCCCTTATCCCCCTCTCCCCGATGCCATGTGTCAGGCAGGAGACGGGTGCAGCCCCCTTACACAACTTTACGCTAGTCATCTCCAAAATTCTGCCCCGGCACCGTGCCCAGGATAGAAAGGGGGAGATCGGAGGACGCTCGAAGATAAGTTTGTCACTGGCACAAAGGTCCATCAAGAAAGACCATGTCCACTGGAAGCCCAAAGGTTTAAGAAGTTTCCCACTGGGGCAAAACTTTTTTTTCCTGCTGTTTTATGGTCCACTTGCAAGCAAAGAGCGCAGCCGAATCAGGGCGCCCCCTATGGGCGTGGTACTGTGATGCCATGACATACGTAGCCTGGTACGGATAGTGCACGGTTTTGGGTTCGGACGGACAGGCGCCTGTGCTATATCAGGCAGCTAATCCTTAGTTTTCACAGTCCGTGCGGGACAGCATGTAATTTAGGCTTCATGGCGGCCGTCTGATGTGCAGTGGCTGCACCAATGAGCCGGATCTGGGAGCTGGCACCACGGACAGCCTTATAATGACAGTGCGCTGGGTGCCAGCCGCGTGGGCAATGATGTAGAGAACTAATCTGGTACAGTCTACTGCCTCCAGTACACTATGCCAGCGCTCCCGCCACATCGCTGCGCTTACCAACTAGTCATGCCAGTGAGAGGTAAAGGGTTAAACGTCCCACCGCCAGTTACGTGGACACGGCTGTCAAGTTGCAACTTCTAGACCAAGATGTCCCTACCACTCACAGCTGAAGGTTTGTTACAATCGTCTTCTCTGAGCTGAATACATGGGCTGCACAAGTCTCTGCCTGTTCTTACAGGTTGGAACAATGTATCAGTGCAGGTGAATGTATCAGTCTGGAGAAGAAAAAAGGAAACCATTGCAGCCCTCGCTCAGAGGTCGTACAGGACCGGAGAATCGGGGCAGCGTTCTTCATAAGACAGCGCCACTCCAGTCCACAGGGCGGGCGCAGTATTGCAGCTCAGATACATTCACAACTCGGACACGTGGGGGCGCTAGGACGAAGCGGACAGGTTCTTCAAATCCCTTTAATCTTTGGATGTAAATTATGTTTCCATTTGCAGACAGCAAGAAGAGATGTGTAAAAATGGTGACAGTCCTGCAGATGGCAGCACGGCCGGGCACAGATAGGCAGCGGTAATTACCCAGCACACAGGCGGCTAAGAGCGCCAATTAGTGCAGATTCCACCAGATGCAGCGGCCCCCGGGGGCCACTAGTCACATCAGCAGTAGCCACCGCACTCAAGAACGACAACAGGCAAAGTAGTCAACAAGATATTTACACCAGCTCAGCAATGAAGGGCTCTCCGTGGGGACCCCCAGAGCCCCGCTGCACCGCCCCGCTGCCCCTGGCCAGAGCCCCGCTGCACCGCCCCGCTGCCCCTGGCCAGAGCCCCGCTGCACCGCCCCGCTGCCCCTGGCCAGAGCCCCGCTGCACCGCCCCGCTGCCCCTGGCCAGAGCCCCGCTGCACCGCCCCGCTGCCCCTGGCCAGAGCCCCGCTGCACCGCCCCGCTGCCCCTGGCCAGAGCCCCGCTGCACCGCCCCGCTGCCCCTGGCCAGAGCCCCGCTGCACCGCCCCGCTGCCCCTGGCCAGAGCCCCGCTGCACCGCCCCGCTGCCCCTGGCCAGAGCCCCGCTGCACCGCCCCGCTGCCCCTGGCCAGAGCCCCGCTGCACCGCCCCGCTGCCCCTGGCCAGGGCTTGTAAGCGCTGCGCTCCTTGCTTGGGATGCCTTCCAGTGCACAGACTACAGGGGTGAATTGCAAAGTTCCTCATTTTTGCAAGCAATTTGCATTTTACCTTTTCTGATCAGGAGATTAACCCTTCAAGTACATCAGCAGTGCAAATCTTGTTTGTTACAATGTATCAGCGCAGATAAAATGGAAGAGGAATCTGTAGCTGGGTCACAATGTTACCACATTCCCGGCAGTGAAGCTTTGGGTTTGTGCAGGTTTCAGCCACAGAATGAAAATAACATCTCTACTCAATGGAAGCAAGCGGAGATCTTGGAAAACAGGACAAACCAGCAACAACTGTTACAGACCGTCCATTATATCATCTAATGTAAAGCAGGTCCACTTCTGACCAATGGGTGTAGACGGAGCCAAATTTGTGTTGCCTATTTGCATATATTTGATTACATTTGCATATTTCTGTTTTGGATGTCTCTGATCACTGTGTTTTCGGGGATTTGCGGTCCCGGTGAGGTCACCTGAGGACAGGGGGCGCAGGATGATGAGGGGTCTGTGCTGGGTACAGCGATTTTGGCTCCCGCTGTGGTCTCCACCTGGCTGTCAGCGGCAGGCGGTGGTCGGCCTGTGCCCCTCGCTCTCCTGTAGTCACCGTCTCATACACAGCTGGAAAGGTTTAGTGTTAGGAGACAAGACAACACACCGAATGTCTGCGGGGGTCCGACTCAGGCAGTGGGCCGCTATGGGAGCACTCCGGGATTGCTGGAAGTTCACAGATCCCAGCAGCACAGAGTATTTCAGGAAAAGAGAAACAGTGGCTAAGTGACTGACGGCGGCATGTGACTGGGGCACACTGGAAGGTCGCAGGTTTGCAGTCAGCAGCACAGAGTATTTCAGGAGACAAGTGTGTAGATTGGTGGCACCCTGCCCCCTGCTATAACTCTCAGGCTGTAATCTCCCACAAAATCCGCACATGTCTCCTGAGATACTCTGTGCTGCTGGGAGTAACCTACTTCTGCGTTGTGTAAGGGAATAAGGTATTGCCAGCAGCACAGAGTATTTCAGGAGAGGAGTGAGCTGTCCACCCAGTGAGGACAGGGCTGCATGTGTCAAGATATGTTAAAGGTGGAAAATGACTGATTCACCAACAGCAGCACAGAGTATTTCAGGAGAGTGCCAATCTTGTGGAAGATTTACACAAAAGGAAGGATTAAACTACCAGAGCAGTGCAGAGTGTTTCAGGAGAACAGTGTAGTGATCTTGTGGAAGGCCACAAATAGATTTACACTGTGAAAGACGATAACCAACAGCAGCACAGAGTGTTTCAGGAGGGGCGTGTACTCATCTAGAAGATCACAGGCTGACAGGAAAGTATGGTACTAACAGCAGCACAGAGTATTTGTTGCAAGAGGCAGTGAAAAGGTGTGGGGGATAGATATATGAACTGAGGGTCAGGATTCCTGTGCCGTGGACAGAGGAGTTTTATCACGGAGCATCCGTGACACGGTGCTACAGGCTGTAGGATCAGGGCCTGGAGGGGGCGCTGCGCAGGACAATCCCAGACACTGGAAGACTCCCTTATCCATCAGGGTCCAAAAGATATGTTCATCCTAAGCCTCCTGGTTCCCATGACCACTACAGAGAAAACTGGCAGACAGCAATGTATATTCTCAGGCAGAAAAACAACTTCTTGGTGCCGCGCTGCAGTGTAAAGCATGATGGAGAGTGCAGCAGTCCGAGCCTCAGGTCAGACCATCATACTGCAATAGATAATGGATACCAGCTGAAGTCACTGATCAATGCTGTGCCATCGTGGAGCAGAACTGTAGTGTAAAGCACGGAGGAGAGACCCTCGCGGCAGTGTGACTTGCACAGCTCTATATGGTTAGTATCCCCTATAAGTATATGGGAAGAGCCGGAGGAGCAGATTTCTATAGGCTGCAGCTACAATGGCCGGGATCAGAGTGGACTCCGATCTCGGCTGTAGACCCTTTGTTACGTTATGGCTCTTGGGAGCTGGGCGTAAAAGAACTAGAAAAATGTAAAACGGCTGTCAGGAAGGGGTTAACCTTGTTGTGCCACCATGGTAAGACTAGACCTCCACTACACCAGGGCACAGCAAGTGCTGGCGCCCAGAGAGGGTCCGCACGGCACACGGCTGAGGACTGGCACCGGCAGTGCTGTATCGGTGCTGCTGCCATTTTGGACCCGTCTGTGCCCAAGACGACAAAGGGGGGATAAAGAGTCACGCAATAGACCCGACCGCAGTGATCACAGGCGCGATACCAAAAACCCACAACCAGGCGCCAGTACCTGGAGTCTGGGCTCATCACAGCGGGCCTGACCGCTCCCTGCCACTGGCTGTGTACCTGAATGCTACTGCTATCTGTTATCAGCCGCTGCAGGTTATGGGACATCTCACGCTGGGGGAGGGGGACTGGGAACCAGCACAAAAGAGAGGAAGCGGAGGAGCCCCTCACCCTGCAGGGACCCCCTCACACTGCTGGGACTTCACTGACCCCAAAGTGTGCAGTTCCTTACTATCTATTGTTTTCTGTTATCTGCAGTTTTAAACCAGACAAGAAGGCAACTGTGATGGCAGCTATTGCTCCCTGTTATCAGCCTAGAGACTGATTGAACAATTTTAAATGGGATTCATCATGGGAAGTGGAAAAAAGGCCAGGACGACACAAACCTCCAGGAACAAAACACACACAGCATATACCTATACTATAGCCCCACAGCATATACCTATACTATAGCCCCACAGCATATACCTATACTATAGCCCCACAGCATATACCTATACTATAGCCCCACAGCATATACCTATACTATAGCCCCACAGCATATACCTATACTATAGCCCCACAGCATATACCTATACTATAGCCCCACAGCATATACCTATACTATAGCCCCACAGCATATACCTATACTATATACACAAAAAAGTATATATACATACACATATTCAGCTGAATCTCACTAAATTAGAATACCAAAGAGTTAATTTATTTCAGTTCTTCAATACAAAAAGTGAAACTCCTATATTATATAGAGTCATTACACACAGAGGGATCTATTATATAGAGTCATTACACACAGAGGGATCTATTATATAGAGTCATTACACAGAGGGATCTATTATATAGAGTCATTACACACAGAGGGATCTATTCTATAGAGTCATTACACACAGAGGGATCTATTCTATAGAGTCATTACACACAGAGGGATCTATTCTATAGAGTCATTACACGCAGAGGGATCTATTCTATAGAGTCATTACACGCAGAGGGATCTATTCTATAGAGTCATTACACGCAGAGGGATCTATTCTATAGAGTCATTACACGCAGAGGGATCTATTATATAGAGTCATTACACGCAGAGGGATCTATTATATAGAGTCATTACACGCAGAGGGATCTATTATATAGAGTCATTACACGCAGAGGGATCTATTATATAGAGACATTACACACAGAGGGATCTATTATATAGAGACATTACACACAGAGGGATCTATTATATAGAGTCATTACACACAGAGGGATCTATTATATAGAGTCATTACACACAGAGGGATCTATTATATAGAGTCATTACACACAGAGGGATCTATTATATAGAGTCATTACACACAGAGGGATCTATTATATAGAGTCATTACACACAGAGGGATCTATTATATAGAGTCATTACACAGAGGGATCTATTATATAGAGTCATTACACACAGAGGGATCTATTATATAGAGTCATTACACACAGAGGGATCTATTATATAGAGTCATTACACACAGAGGGATCTATTATATAGAGACATTACACACAGAGGGATTATATAGAGACATTACACACAGAGGGATCTATTATAGAGTCATTACACACAGAGGGATCTATTATATAGTCATTACACACAGAGGGATCTATTATATAGAGTCATTACACAGAGGGATCTATTATATGGAGTCATTACACAGAGGGATCTATTTCACGTGTTTATTTCTGTTAATGTTGATGATTATGGATTACAGCCAATGAAAACATAAACGTCATTATCTCAGTAAATTAGAATACTTTATAACAACAAATGTTATCCTCCTGAAATGTCTGTTCAGTAAATGCCTCAATACTTGGTCGGGCTCCTTTTGCATCAATTACTGCATCAATGCGGCAATGTGGCATGGAGGGGGATCAGCCTGTGGCATGGAGGGGGATCAGCCTGTGGCATGGAGGGGGATCAGCCTGTGGCATGGAGGGGGATCAGCCTGTGGCATGGAGGCGATCAGCCTGTGGCATGGAGGCGATCAGCCTGTGGCATGGAGGCGATCAGCCTGTGGCATGGAGGCGATCAGCCTGTGGCATGGAGGCGATCAGCCTGTGGCATGGAGGCGATCAGCCTGTGGCATGGAGGCGATCAGCCTGTGGCATGGAGGCGATCAGCCTGTGGCATGGAGGCGATCAGCCTGTGGCATGGAGGCGATCAGCCTGTGGCATGGAGGCGATCAGCCTGTGGCATGGAGGCGATCAGCCTGTGGCATGGAGGCGATCAGCCTGTGGCATGGAGGCGATCAGCCTGTGGCATGGAGGCGATCAGCCTGTGGCATGGAGGCGATCAGCCTGTGGCATGGAGGCGATCAGCCTGTGGCATGGAGGCGATCAGCCTGTGGCATGGAGGCGATCAGCCTGTGGCATGGAGGCGATCAGCCTGTGGCATGGAGGCGATCAGCCTGTGGCATGGAGGCGATCAGCCTGTGGCATGGAGGCGATCAGCCTGTGGCATGGAGGCGATCAGCCTGTGGCATGGAGGCGATCAGCCTGTGGCATGGAGGCGATCAGCCTGTGGCATGGAGGCGATCAGCCTGTGGCATGGAGGCGATCAGCCTGTGGCATGGAGGCGATCAGCCTGTGGCATGGAGGCGATCAGCCTGTGGCATGGAGGCGATCAGCCTGTGGCATGGAGGCGATCAGCCTGTGGCATGGAGGGATCAGCCTGTGGCATGGAGGCGATCAGCCTGTGGCATGGAGGCGATCAGCCTGTGGCATGGAGGCGATCAGCCTGTGGCATGGAGGCGATCAGCCTGTGGCATGGAGGCGATCAGCCTGTGGCATGGAGGCGATCAGCCTGTGGCATGGAGGGATCAGCCTGTGGCTGCTGAGGGGTTATGGAAGCCCAGGTGGCTTTGATAGCAGCCTTCAGCTCATCTGCATTGCTGGCTCTGGGGGTCTCTCATCTTCTTCTTGACAATACCCCATAGATTCTCTATAATAGATCCTCTATGGGGTTAAGGTCAGGCGAGTTTGCGGCCAATCAAGCTCAGTGATACTGTTGTGTGTAACCCGGTATTGGTACTTTTGGCTGTGTGGACAGGGGCCAAGTCCTGCTGGAGAATGACATTTCCATCTCCATAAAGCTTGTCGGCAGAGGGAAGCATGAAGGGCTGTAAAATGTCCTGGTAGACGGCTGCGCTGACTTTGGTCTTGATAAAACACAGTGGACCTACACCAGCAGATGACATGGCCCCCCAAACCATCACTGATTGTGGAGACTTCACACTAGACCTCCAGCAGCTTGGATTGTGGCCTCTCCACTCTTCCTCCAGACTCTGGGACCTTGATTTCCAAATGAAATGCAAAATTTACTTTCATCTGAAAACAACACCTTGGACCACTGAGCAACAGTCCAGGTCTTCTTCTCCTTGGCCCAGGTAAGACGCGTCTGGCGTTGTCTATTGGTCATGAGGGGCTTGACACAAGGAATGCGACACTTGTACTCCATGTCCTGGATACATCTGTGTGTTTTTTAAACGCTGAGGAAGCCTTTGCAGGTGTTTTTTGTTAATTATTCTAATTTACTGAGATGACGACTTGTGTTTTCATTGGCTGTAAGCCATAATCATCAACATTAACAGAAAAACACATGAAATAGATCCCTCTGTGTGTAATGACTCTATATAATAGATCCCTCTGTGTGTAATGACTAATATATGAGTTTCACTTTTTGTATTGAAGAACTGAAATAAATTTTGATGATATTCTAATTTAGTGAGATGTATGTATGTACAGTACAGACCAAAAGTTTGGACACACCTTCTCATTTAAAGATTTTTCTGTATTTTCATGACTATGAAGATTGTACATTCACACTGAAGGCATCAAAACTATGAATTAACACATGTGGAATTATATACTTAACAAAAAAGTGTGAAACACCTGAAAATATGTCTTATATTCTAGGTTCTTCAAAGTAGCCACCTTTTGCTTTGATGACTGCTTTGCACACTCTTGGCATTCTCTTGATGAGCTTCAAGAGGTAGTCACTGGAAATGGTCTTCCAACAATCTTGAAGGAGTTCCCAGAGATGCTTAGCACTTGTTGGCCCTTTTGCCTTCACTCTGCGGTCCAGCTCACCCCAAACCATCTCGATTGGGTTCAGGTCTGGTGACTGTGGAGGCCAGGTCATCTGGCGTAGCACCCCATCACTCTCCTTCTTGGTCAAATAGCCCTTACACAGCCTGGAGGTGTGTTTGGGGTCATTGTCCTGTTGAAAAATAAATGATGGTCCAACTAAACGCAAACCGGATGGAATAGCATGCCGCTGCAAGATGCTGTGGTAGCCATGCTGGTTCAGTATGCCTTCAATTTTGAATAAATCCCCAACAGTGTCACCAGCAAAGCACCCCCACACCATCACACCTCCTCCTCCATGCTTCACGGTGGGAACCAGGCATGTAGAGTCCATCCGTTCACCTTTTCTGCGTCGCACAAAGACACGGTGGTTGGAACCAAAGATCTCAAATTTGGACTCATCAGACCAAAGCACAGATTTCCACTGGTCTAATGTCCATTCCTTGTGTTCTTTAGCCCAAACAAGTCTCTTCTGCTTGTTGCCTGTCCTTAGCAGTGGTTTCCTAGCAGCTATTTTACCATGAAGGCCTACTGCACAAAGTCTCCTCTTAACAGTTGTTGTAGAGATGTGTCTGCTGCTAGAACTCTGTGTGGCATTGACCTGGTCTCTAATCTGAGCTGCTGTTAACCTGCGATTTCTGAGGCTGGTGACTCGGATAAACTTATCCTCAGAAGCAGAGGTGACTCTTGGTCTTCCTTTCCTGGGGCGGTCCTCATGTAAGCCAGTTTCTTTGTAGCGCTTGATGGTTTTTGCAACTGCACTTGGGGACACTTTCAAAGTTTTCCCAATTTTTCACACTGACTGACCTTCATTTCTTAAAGTAATGATGGCCACTCGATTTTCTTTACTTAGCTGCTTTTTTCTTGCCATAATACAAATTCTAACAGTCTATTCAGTAGGACTATCAGCTGTGTATCCACCAGACTTCTGCACAACACAACTGATGGTCCCAACCCCATTTATAAGGCAAGAAATCCCACTTATTAAACCTGACAGGGCACACCTGTGAAGTGAAAACCATTTCCGGTGACTACCTCTTGAAGCTCATCAAGAGAATGCCAAGAGTGTGCAAAGCAGTCATCAAAGCAAAAGGTGGCTACTTTGAAGAACCTAGAATATAAGACATATTTTCAGTTGTTTCACACTTTTTTGTTAAGTATATAATTCCACATGTGTTAATTCATAGTTTTGATGCCTTCAGTGTGAATGTACAATCTTCATAGTCATGAAAATACAGAAAAATCTTTAAATGAGAAGGTGTGTCCAAACTTTTGGTATGTATATTCAGATTAAAGCAAAAAGTTACAAAGTGAAGACCCAACAATAACCTGACACACACACACACACACACACACACACACACACGGAATATTTATATGTGTGCGAAAAACCCTTATTCCAGATCTTCGCCACCTGTACCACTCCAGTCATTGAGAAACTACAACTCCCAGCAGGCCCTGAAAACCACCCCTGCCATCTCTATAATCTGTGGTGCATTTACCCAAGAAATCAGAATATATAGAAAGCAATTCAAATATTAAATAAAACCCCAAAAAATAAAATATCCACAATGTAGTCGTCTCCAACCTGCGGCTCTCCAGTTGCTGTAAGACTACAACCCCCAGCATGTCCTTGACACTCACCGCTTCCTGTTTTAGGTAATAAGAGGGGTCCGGGCTGAACAGAACCAGGAGCCGGGCACCAGATAAAGGACCCAAAACCCATCAAAACACCCACCACGGCGTCAGCTCCACAGCACAGAATATCGGGGTTTGGGCAGTGATTTGCTCCCCTCTGTAGGGGGCTCCAGCCGGCCCCCGTCCCCTGTGGTGGCTCACCTGCGGTGCAGCAGATGTGTCGGTGGCTGGGAAGGACTGTGGCAGCGGTGGCGCTCGCCGAGCCTCTATCCCTGGGATTTCCCTCCTATCAGCGGCGGGGAAGCTTCCTACGTTTTGCGGACGTCACAGGTTTTCCTGGCCGGGATGCAGCGCGATCAGTAAATAAATCCGTGCGGCTGGGAGAAATCTGCAGCGCCGCAAGCTCTCGACGTGTCTACTGTGCGGGGGGACAGAGCTCCGCCACCGGAGCAGGGACGACATTCACTTCCTAAAATACACCCAGATGTAGCAGAGCTCAACCTGTCAGCCAACTCTCAAAGTAGGAGGGTTTACGCTCAACCTGCAGTCCTATGTAAAACCACAGACCTCAATCTTATTCGGCACTGCTACGTCTGACATTCAGTTGCGTCGTTTCACAGATGCCAGACCCAATCCTCGTGGACAGAAGGACTTTGTTCTAATGCGCATTGTCAACTGTAGTGTCAATGTACACCGCAGCTCTAGAATTACATTCATAAAGCAGGGAGATTAGGACGAACAGGACATTCTGCGTAGTAAAAGCCCGCAGTGAGCACAGTCGGCTCTGCTAGATCCGCAGTCTACGGAGGATCCAGGAACCGAGCAGCCAAGTGTTCTGGAGCAGAGCGAGGGTCTCCAGGCATTTCCTGCCGTTATCCATCTCGGGGTCTGTCTTCAATTAGTGATGTCAATTTCAGCCCCCAAAACCCATGAAGGGGTCCACAGGGGAGCACGGCCACAACTGTTTACCCCTCTCCAATAGGAATAGCTCTGCTTTACGTCACCGGTCTCCTCTATTGCATTATTTATGGGTCTTGCTGTATTAACACTGACTCTTCAGATTTTGTTATTCTGCGCCTGATGGGGACCTGAGTAGTCTCCAAAGCTTGCAATTCGTTACCTTTTAATGGCTGACTGAAAAGATAGTATCAACCACTGAGGACTCTCAAATCGAAAGATATTTTTCTGTCTGAAGGGAAAAAGTGGAGAATTTTTTTCCCTCCAAGTACAAGAAAAACGGTCAACACTCGGGACCCCGCTCTTCAGTCCGTTTTCTTGTACATGGAAAAATCAGCCGTGCAAAAAAAAAACAACCAAATGCTGTAAAATAAAGATCTGCAACTTAATATATTAAAATATTCTGTTTCATTTTTCCTTCACGATCTCGGCTCCTGTCAGTAAATGGTGGAAAATCCCAATTTACACTGATGACTAGTGAGGAGAGAACCAGATCGTAGAAGTTCAGTATTTCATATCGGACAGTTAATGCTCAGTGCTGGACACCCAACACGGACTGGTACCGGAGGGAGAGAGAGAAGGCGAGCCCGACAGAAGGCGAGCCCGACAGAAGGCGAGCCCGACAGAAGGCGAGCCCGACAGAAGGCGAGCCCGACAGAAGGCGAGCCCGACAGAAGGCGAGCCCGACAGAAGGCGAGCCCGACAGAAGGCGAGCCCGACAGAAGGCGAGCCCGACAGAAGGCGAGCGCGACAGAAGGCGAGCGCGACAGAAGGCGAGCGCGACAGAAGGCACAGCGATTTCTTTCCCAGAGCCAAAGTTCGGATTCTGGTTCAAGTTCGGGTACAGTTCTGGTACCCAAACCGAACTTTGGAACAAAGTACAGGTCGGGTACCAGAACCCGTATTTCCACGGGTCAGCTCATTCTTACTAATGACTTCTGACTCTGTAGATTAAACCGTGAGATCTAAAAGTCAATAAACTGACACAATGTAACAAACTATCAGCAGGGAAAGAATCATCTGCACTGAATACATTGTAACAAAATATTAGCTCTACCAGACAAGCGCTCCTGAGCCCCCCTAGACCCCAGACTAGTATCCACAGGGAGGAGGCATTATGTGGCGCCCATATAACGGCGGCCAGGTCCAGCAGAGTCAGAGCTTGCTACAATAGTTCTGCGTTACCAATGAGGTTGTCAGTATCTGCATCACTACTGCCCCCTATGAGCAATGTGCATCTAGGCAGGCAACAGTCAACAAGCAGGGAGGAAATAATCAGCAGGACATCATATAAGAAGCAAGCACCTGTCTTGTGATAGCTCGGTGGTCTCGTGAGAGATCTCAGCATCTCCGCAGAGGCCAGTGATTGGGACCCCCCATGTGACCTGTGCATGCACGACCACCACTGCATTCTTCTTTCGGGACCCCCCCCCCACCAGCCACCAATCAAGAGAATGAGGGTCCTAAAATCCCCCGAGAGAAGGGACATTGAGCGAGTTTGGATACTGGTTATGTCACAGTGATGGTCATACACTGCATTCTCACTGCGGAGCCCCCATACTGGTGATCTGTGGGGGTCCCCAGTGGTCGAACCTCCAGAGATCACCCATCCTGTGCATAGGATAAACGCATTTAGCGGCACAATTCCTTTAAAGGGATATCCCCATTTATAAAGTGGTCGGCAGGATGCAGGTCGTCAATTTATGATTGGCGGGGGTCCGATGTCTAGGACCCCTAAAGAATAAAGGATCAGCATCGCAGCAGGAGCTCCTATAGTCACAGGGTCAGAGGAGGCGCCCGAGTAGACCACCTGCCATCACAGTGATCAAATGAACAAGCCCCCCTATTGCTTTACACACAGGGCCAGTGTTGGGGCCCCTGGGGGTCTCTGCTACATCACCGCTCAGGCCGCCCCGAGGGTCATGGGACACGGCTGCACTTTGAGCGCAGCTCCGGACCCAGCAGAATAAGACAAAACAGGACAGAATTATATATCACCACCAAGAAGGAAAATATCAGAATATTCCGGCCGATTTGCATTAAGACGACGCAGCGTTTTATTCTTCTCGCTCAGCGGCTCCTCGGAAACACGATGTTCCCGCGTTCCTGAGAACTGACGCATTAGTGACACGGGAGAACAGACGTCACCAAGGACACAGGCGGAGAAGGGTCTGAAATACTCTGTGCTGCTGGGAACACAGCCCCTCAGACCAATGCTCAGCATGCAGATCAGCACATTGCTCTCCTGTAATACTCTGTGCTGCTGGGAACACAGCCCCGCAGAGCAATGCTCAGCATGCAGATCAGCACATTGCTCTCCTGTAATACTCTGTGCTGCTGGGAACACAGCCCCACAGACCAATGCTCAGCGTGCAGATCAGCACATTGCTCTCCTGTAATACTCTGTGCTGCTGGGAACACAGCCCCACAGACCAATGCTCAGCGTGCAGATCAGCACATTGCTCTCCTGTAATACTCTGTGCTGCTGGGAACACAGCCCCGCAGAGCAATGCTCAGCATGCAGATCAGCACATTGCTCTCCTGTAATACTCTGTGCTGCTGGGAACACAGCCCCTCAGACCAATGCTCAGCATGCAGATCAGCACATTGCTCTCCTGTAATACTCTGTGCTGCTGGGAACACAGCCCCTCAGACCAATGCTCAGCATGCAGATCAGCACATCGCTCTCCTGTAATACTCTGTGCTGCTGGGAACACAGCCCCTCAGACCAATGCTCAGCATGCAGATCAGCACATTGCTCTCCTGTAATACTCTGTGCTGCTGGGAACACAGCCCCGCAGAGCAATGCTCAGCATGCAGATCAGCACATTGCTCTCCTGTAATACTCTGTGCTGCTGGGAACACAGCCCCGCAGAGCAATGCTCAGCATGCAGATCAGCACATTGCTCTCCTGTAATACTCTGTGCTGCTGGGGACAGCCCCGCAGACCAATGCTCAGCATGCAGATCAGCACATTGCTCTCCTGTAATACTCTGTGCTGCTGGGAACAGCCCCGCAGAGCAATGCTCAGCATGCAGATCAGCACATTGCTCTCCTGTAATACTCTGTGCTGCTGGGAACACAGCCCCGCAGAGCAATGCTCAGCATGTAGATCAGCACATTGCTCTCCTGTAATACTCTGTGCTGCTGGGGACAGCCCCGCAGACCAATGCTCAGCATGCAGATCAGCACATTGCTCTCCTGTAATACTCTGTGCTGCTGGGAACAGCCCCGCAGACCAATGCTCAGCATGCAGATCAGCACATTGCTCTCCTGTAATACTCTGTGCTGCTGGGAACAGCCCCGCAGAGCAATGCTCAGCATGCAGATCAGCACATCGCTCTCCTGTAATACTCTGTGCTGCTGGGGACACAGCCCCGCAGACCAATGCTCAGCATGCAGATCAGCACATCGCTCTCCTGTAATACTCTGTGCTGCTGGGGACACAGCCCCGCAGACCAATGCTCAGCATGCAGATCAGCACATTGCTCTCCTGTAATACTCTGTGCTGCTGGGAACACAGCCCCTCAGACCAATGCTCAGCATGCAGATCAGCACATTGCTCTCCTGTAATACTCTGTGCTGCTGGGAACACAGCCCCGCAGAGCAATGCTCAGCATGTAGATCAGCACATTGCTCTCCTGTAATACTCTGTGCTGCTGGGGACAGCCCCGCAGACCAATGCTCAGCATGCAGATCAGCACATTGCTCTCCTGTAATACTCTGTGCTGCTGGGAACACAGCCCCACAGACCAATGCTCAGCATGCAGATCAGCACATCGCTCTCCGGTAATACTCTGTGCTGCTGGGAACACAGCCCCGCAGAGCAATGCTCAGCATGCAGATCAGCACATCGCTCTCCTGTAATACTCTGTGCTGCTGGGAACACAGCCCCGCAGAGCAATGCTCAGCATGCAGATCAGCACATCGCTCTCCTGTAATACTCTGTGCTGCTGTAAGAGCCCTGCATCGTCCGCCATGTGACTCGAGAGGACTGTGCACATCTTGTGGGAGGTCACTCTTCTCTTTTGGCAGTCACAGTGTAAGATACAGAGTCTTTCCAGTAGCACAGAGTATTTCAGGAGGGGGGCTGTGGCTGATCAACTTAATTACATACTGGAAAGAATTTCGTAATCCAGCAGCACAGAGTATTTCAGGAGGCATGCAATCCTTTTGTAGGAGGGCGACTAGCAGTATTCCCAGCAGCACAGAGTATTTTGGACATTGTCCTCCCACAAGATCAGCACACTCCTTTCCTGAAATACTCTGTTGGGAATAGCGCTCCTCAACCCTCCACAAAATCACCACACCCCTCCTGTAATACTCTGTGCTGCTGGTGACCCACCTGCTTCCATTCAGCATTACAGGAGGTGTGTGATGGAAGGTTATGGAGCGATAGTCCCAACAGCACAGAGTATTTCAGGAAATCAAAGACCAATATACTCTGTGCTGCTGTGAATATGGCTCCCACAAAAATATCGCGCATCTCTTGAAATACTCTGTGCTGCTGGGGGGGATCACTATGTAGATCAGCTGGTGACCACCCTACCACATCAGCTACACACTCCTGCTTTAATACTCTGTGCTGCTGTGGAGCCTGGTCAGTCTATGGACTCGTGCAGCCACGTCCTCGCTACATTCACCATCATTCTGTAGCAACAAGAACAACTCGATGTAAAAGGGGCGAAGGTGTCAGGGGAAGAACAAGGGGCACCCCTATTCCTCCCGAAAACAACAGGGTCTGACTCAGCCAGACAAGAGGCAATAATGGGGGGCCGCCCGCTCCCAGAAACACCATCCATCCGCTGCTCACCTAAAAGGGCCAGGGTGCAATACTAAACACAGCCTGAGGGCAAGAGGGGGCGCTCTTCTGGGGGAAGCCATCAGCATACAGCTCACTTTAAAGTGTAACACATCATGGAAAATGCATAAAATGCCACAAGGTTCAATAAGATGGCGACTAACACAGGAGATATATATATACATACACACACAGGAGATATATATATATATATACACATGTAGATCGCACACTCACCTACCACCGGCCGTCGTGAAGCTTTAACACTACCTGAAATAGAGAAAAACAGAATTAGCGCTTTGTCGCCTCAATCAGGTAAAATAATTCACAAAGTATCAGTCGCAAAGACCCCCATAAAGGGGCAATGCCCCCACAGATTATTAGTGTGGATCCCCAGGACATGAGGTCCGTCCTCCGAGCCCCCTGCTGATCAGTATAGGGGGCTCGCTGTCACTATTACATGTCAGGTTATAGGCAGCCGTGCCTGGCTGGGATGTGGATACAGCTGTATCTGATGCAAAGTTCTGGTCACTTCAGACTGATACATTGTAGCAAACTATCTGCTGCTGATGGCAGAGCGGTGTAATCTGAACACCTGAGCTTGTTACAATGTATCAGTCTGGAGGTGGCTCCAGTCTACACTGTATACAATTGTGAATACTGCATCATTCCAGCATCACAAGCAGTAGACACAACTGATTGCTGGGGGTCCGGCTGCCACCTCCAGCGATCCTGAGATTGGGCTCCAGAGACCCCGTACTGTGCACATGTTCGGCCTCTGCTCCATTCACTGTCATTGGCAGCGCTGGATATCATCAAGCTCCATTCACACCCAGACCCCCATTCTAGGGGTGTAAGAGCCTCGCTCTCAGCATTGATGGGTGACCCGGAGACAGGACCCCCCCATCCTCATTGATCAGCACGGTATCCTAAATTGCAAGGATAGGGGATAACTTTGCTTTTTAGGGGAAAGATTAACCCTTTAAGGCAAACCAAAGTGTTTTCATTCACTGCCAAGTAGAACAAATAGTGAAAATGGTAAAAAAATAAAAAAAATTTCCATCACAAAGAGAATTGTTTCTTTAATAGAGTAAAAGCTCTTTAATTCCGGGATGAACTTGAGATAATTAAAACCTGGGAGAGAGAGAACGGTCACCAATCATGGACTGGAAACTTGGTGGAAAATAAGTAAAAAAAAATTGGGATAGAAGGCGGCAGAGACAGAAATAAGCCTCATCGGCCATCAGCGGGATTTATCACCCCAACACGTGGCGCCCCAAGGGCAGCGGCGCATCCCCAAGGGCATACTCATCTACCTCCCCTAATGTATACACCTTGCAACGTGCTTGGCAGAAGGCGCCGGCAGCCATCCGCAGGGAGGGGACAAACCAATCCCCTTGTTTCGGGCTGGTAGCCAAGGCATTCCTGGCGCCCACTCTCAGCAGAGCTTGCCAGGCCTGTGTACCCGCTCAGAGCCGGAACGCATCGCATTTCCACTAGTGGGAAGGTGCGGAAAGCAAAAGATTTGATGTGAGGAAACCCTGAGCACAAAGTCCGGTTCACATACACCAGGTCCTGGTGATTTATACACCTGAAAAAGCTCCCGATGTGTGCGGGAAACGGAAGAGATGACCCCCCAGAGCAGCCCCCCCCGGCAGGCAACTACGGACACCTGCGACTTGTAGTGCACCAATGACCCTTCGCCCCCTTAGTACCTGCTCAAGGGTCTACAACAGAGCCACACACCAGGCATTATATCCACGCGAGGTCTAACGCGCAATCTGCGGTCAGGAAATATAAAAAAAGGAGGAATTCTAGTTCTAAAAACCTCAATCTTCTACATTCACTTTAAGCCAAACTTCATAAAGGTTCAGTCATCGCTTCCCCAAGGTTATAAACAAAGTAAGAATGTGCAGGAAGCGAAGCAGTCCCCAGCGATGCGCAGATGCCCCCGAGCGCGGCTCATATTCCCACAGAAAGCAGAAGAAATAGTCACAGCAATGCCCACCCACCCAACAAGTCTCATGTTTACTTCATGCAGGAAAAAGACAAAGCTGTGCCCCCATATAGTGTGCGGAGAAGTACCCCCAAAAGTGTTACTATCCCCACCAACTGTGCACATCTGTAAAAGCAGTATTATAGCAGTTATACAGTTGTACATAGGAGCAGTATTATAGTGGTTATATTCTTGTACATAGGGGGCAGTATTATAGTAGTTATATTCTTGTACGTAGGAGCAGTATTATAGTAGTTATATTCTTGTACATAGGAGCAGTATTATAGTAGTTATATTCTTGTACGTAGGGGCAGTATTATAGTAGTTATATTCTTGTACATAGGAGCAGTATTATAGTAGTTATATTCTTGTACATAGGAGCAGTATTATAGTAGTTATATTCTTGTACATAGGAGCAGTATTATAGTAGTTATATTCTTGTACATAGGGGGCAGTATTATAGTAGTTATATTCTTGTACATAGGGGGCAGTATTATAGTAGTTATATTCTTGTACATAGGGGGCAGTATTATAGTAGTTATATTCTTGTACATAGGGGCAGTATTATAGTAGTTATATTCTTGTACATAGGGGCAGTATTATAGTAGTTATATTCTTGTACATAGGGGCAGTATTATAGTAGTTATATTCTTGTACATAGGGGGCAGTATTATTGTAGTTTTATTCTTGTACATAGAGGGCAGTATTATAGTAGTTATATTCTTGTACATAGGGGCAGTATTATAGTAGTTATATTCTTGTACATAGGAGCAGTATTATAGTAGTTATATTCTTGTACATAGGAGCAGTATTATAGTAGTTATATTCTTGTACATAGGGGCAGTATTATAGTAGTTATATTCTTGTACATAGGGGGCAGTATTATAGTAGTTATATTCTTGTACATAGGGGGAGTATTATAGTAGTTATATTCTTGTACATAGGGGCAGTATTATAGTAGTTATATTCTTGTACATTGAGGGCAGTATTATAGTAGTTATATTCTTGTACATAGGAGCAGTATTATAGTAGTTATAGCGTTCTCAATAGAGGGGGTAGTAGCGCAGTATATGCAGACTCCGTCCTGGAGACTATAAATCGTGTTGTGCTTACCGATGTCTCTTCCCTTCTAAGACCGTGGCCCCACTATCAGTATCCGGTCAGTATTTGCTCAGTATTTGCTCAGTATTTGCTCAGTATTTGCTCAGTATTTGCTCAGTATTTGCTCAGTATTTGCTCAGTATTTGCTCAGTATTTGCTCAGTATTTGCTCAGTATTTTTTCTCAGGAGTGGGAGTAAAAACCAGGTGAGGAACAATCAGAGAAAAGGTATAATGGAAACAAGTCACCAATTCTGCATTTATCACCCACTCCCAAGAAAAAATACTGACCGAATACTGACCAAATACGAATAGTGAGGTTGTGGCCTTACAATATGTATTACTTATAGAGGTGTCAGCTAAACTTTTTCAAGGTTGAATAAATGAAACTTGTTCTTCGCTCTCAGGAATTAATGGATATGAAGAATGCAAAGAAAAAAAAATATATAAATAAAAAATTATTTTTATTTATTTATTTTTTTTTAGAATATACTGGGAATATACATAAAAGATTGCAAAAACTGAGTAATCAGTGAAGTCTTGGGAGAAGGTTAAAATCATATCCAAGGAGTTCATTATAGACAATCCAAAGTATGACATACTGCCCCCACATTAATGGGAATCCAGATGGTGAGCGCCTCAGCGAGGGAAATCGCGTCAGCACGGCTATAGATACCCTCACAGCCATCCGCTCGCTGGGCACATGGATTTTTATGTCAAAATAAATAGTAGAGAAGGTCTTGGCTCCATCTTTGCTTTGGAGACCCCAAGCGTTTTCTGGCAACCTTGAGAGCAGCAACAGCAGACTCTTTCAGTACCCGAGCCAATTCACCAGCCTTCTGATTAGGACAGAACCTGACCCGGGGTGTAAAGCTCGAGACGACCCAGGAATCTTTTAGAGTTCCTGTGTGAACCAAGAAAAGTTCTGCTGCCAAACGAGGAGGCTCAAGAGTTCCCAGGAACCAAAAAGTGGGTTCATTCTAACGCTCAATAAAACACAAGAATAATAGAGGTCGTATTATATTAGATGCATTCTTGTAGTTAAGAGGCAGTATTATAGTAGTTATATTCTTGTACATAGGAGCAGTATTATAGTAGTTATATTCTTGTACATAGGGGGCAGTATTATAGTAGTTATATTCTTGTACATAGAGGGCAGCATTATAGTACTTATATTCTTGTGTATAGGGACAGTATTATAGTAGTTATATTCTTGTACATAGGAGCAGTATTATAGTAGTTATATTCTTGTACATAGGAGCAGTATAATAGTAGTTATATCCTTGTACATAGGGGGCAGTATTATAGTAGTTATATTCTTGTACATAGGAGCAGTATTATAGTAGTTATATTCTTGTACATAGGGGCAGTATTATAGTAGTTATATTCTTGTACATAGGAGCAGTATAATAGTAGTTATATCCTTGTACATAGGGGCAGAATTATAGTAGTTATATTCTTGTACATAGGAGCAGTATTATAGTAGTTATATCCTTGTACATAGGGGCAGTATTATAGTAGTTATATTCTTGTACATAGGAGCAGTATTATAGTAGTTATATCCTTGTACATAGGGGGCAGTATTATAGTAGTTATATTCTTGTACATAGGAGCAGTATTATAGTAGTTATATTCTTGTACATAGGAGCAGTATTATAGTAGTTATATCCTTGTACATAGGGGCAGTATTATAGTAGTTATATCCTTGTACATAGGGGCAGTATTATAGTAGTTATATTCTTGTACATAGGAGCAGTATTATAGTAGTTATATTCTTGTACATAGGGAGCAGTATTATAGTAGTTATATTCTTGTACATAGGGGCAGTACTATAGTAGTTATATCCTTGTACATAGGGGCAGTATTATAGTAGTTATATTCTTGTACATAGGAGCAGTATTATAGTAGTTATATCCTTGTACATAGGGGCAGTATTATAGTAGTTATATTCTTGTACATAGGAGCAGTATAATAGTAGTTATATTCTTGTACATAGGGAGCAGTATTATAGTAGTTATATCCTTGTACATAGGGGGCAGTAATATAGTAGTTATATTCTTGTACATAGGGGGCAGTATTATAGTAGTTATATTCTTGTACATAGGGGATAGTATTATAGTAGTTATATTCTTGTACATAGGGAGCAGTATTATAGTAGTTATATCCTTGTACATAGGGGGCAGTATTATAGTAGTTATATTCTTGTACATAGGAGCAGTATTATAGTAGTTATATTCTTGTACATAGGAGCAGTATTATAGTAGTTATATCCTTGTACATAGGGGCAGTATTATAGTAGTTATATCCTTGTACATAGGGGCAGTATTATAGTAGTTATATTCTTGTACATAGGAGCAGTATTATAGTAGTTATATTCTTGTACATAGGGAGCAGTATTATAGTAGTTATATTCTTGTACATAGGGGCAGTACTATAGTAGTTATATCCTTGTACATAGGGGCAGTATTATAGTAGTTATATTCTTGTACATAGGAGCAGTATTATAGTAGTTATATCCTTGTACATAGGGGCAGTATTATAGTAGTTATATTCTTGTACATAGGGGGCAGTATTATAGTAGTTATATTCTTGTACATAGGGGATAGTATTATAGTAGTTATATTCTTGTACATAGGGGCAGTATTATAGTAGTTATATCCTTGTACATAGGGGCAGTATTATAGTAGTTATATTCTTGTACATAGGAGCAGTATTATAGTAGTTATATCCTTGTACATAGGGGCAGTATTATAGTAGTTATATTCTTGTACATAGGAGCAGTATAATAGTAGTTATATTCTTGTACATAGGGAGCAGTATTATAGTAGTTATATCCTTGTACATAGGGGGCAGTAATATAGTAGTTATATTCTTGTACATAGGGGGCAGTATTATAGTAGTTATATTCTTGTACATAGGGGATAGTATTATAGTAGTTATATTCTTGTACATAGGGAGCAGTATTATAGTAGTTATATCCTTGTACATAGGGGGCAGTAATATAGTAGTTATATTCTTGTACATAGGGGGCAGTATTATAGTAGTTATATTCTTGTACATAGGGGATAGTATTATAGTAGTTATATTCTTGTACATAGGGAGCAGTATTATAGTAGTTATATCCTTGTACATAGGGGGCAGTAATATAGCAGTTATATTCTTGTACATAGGAGCAGTATTATAGTAGTTATATTCTTGTACATAGGAGCAGTATTATAGTAGTTATATTCTTGTACATAGGAGCAGTATTATAGTAGTTATATTCTTGTACATAGGGGCAGTATTATAGTAGTTATATTCTTGTACATAGGAGCAGTATTATAGTAGTTATATTCTTGTACATTGAGGGCAGTATTGTAGTAGTTATATTCTTGTACATAGGGGCAGTATTATAGTAGTTATATCCTTGTACATAGGGGATAGTATTATAGTAGTTATATTCTTGTACATTGAGGGCAGTATTATAGTAGTTATATTCTTGTACATAGGAGCAGTATTATAGTAGTTATACTCTTGTACATAGGGGATAGTATTATAGTAGTTATATTCTTGTACATAGGGGGCAGTATTATAGTAGTTATATCCTTGTACATAGGGAGCAGTATTATAGTAGTTATATCTTTGTACATAGGGGGCAGTATTATAGTAGTTATATCCTTGTACATAGGGGGCAGTATTATAGTAGTTATATCCTTGTACATAGGGGGCAGTATTATAGTAGTTATATCCTTGTACATAGGGGGCAGTATTATAGTAGTTATATCCTTGTACATAGGGGGCAGTATTATAGTAGTTATATACTTGTACATAGGGGGCAGTATTATAGTAGTTATATTCTTGTACATAGGGGCAGTATTAT
Source organism: Phyllobates terribilis (assembly GCF_046119375.1). NCBI lineage: Eukaryota > Metazoa > Chordata > Amphibia > Anura > Dendrobatidae > Phyllobates > Phyllobates terribilis. The sequence goes on from NW_027362764.1 coordinate 784,231,456, forward strand.
AGTAGTTATATCCTTGTACATAGGAGCAGTATTATAGTAGTTATATTCTTGTACATAGGGGGCAGTATTATAGTAGTTATATTCTTGTACATAGGGGGCAGTATTATAGTAGTTATATTCTTGTACATAGGGGGCAGTATTATAGTAGTTATATTCTTGTACATAGGGGGCAGTATTATAGTAGTTGTATTCTTGTACATAGGCAGAAAAAAAAGCATGCACAATCCGCATGCGTTTTTTCTGCCAGGGAGATGCAGAAATGCTCAGGAAAAATCCGGAGCATTTCTGCATCGTGGGCACATAGCCTTAGTCTCTTAAAATACAATAAAACACGACCACCACATTTTGCCATGTACATTATATATATTATTCATATTCAGGCAATTGCTGCTGGACTTTGTACAGATAGACTTCACAGTGCAGAAGGCGAACTGAATGGAGGGGGCTGGGGAAGACTTCAAAGGCATTCCAATATCTGGTGAGGATGAAGAGGGAATTACTGGCACAATACCGGCCCCTCAGAGCCCAGCTGCCAGCTATGAGCCGGGTATACAGCCCCGGCCGGAGAACACTGGCCCACATTCCAAGCACAAGCTTTTCTCCGCTTCAAAGACCTTCCTCTTCCTTTCTCCATTCACCAACATGGCGACATGTACATAGATAAAGTGACTGCGGCACCGGGACAACAAAGACATAAAAGGCGATGCACCAATATAAGAGTGAATTCACACACTGCAGTAGCGGGCGACCGCATTCCTAGAGGTCACGCTCTGCAGAACAATGAATCTGAGCTGTGCCGCCAGCAAAAGACTTGACCATGGTGGTGTCCAGAGCTACCAAGCTTGGCGGTCAATGACGTTGGGCGCACGGCTCAAATATTGTATTTTGTATTTCTTTTTCCAAAAAGTAAATTCTTGCGAGTGATTGACCCTGGTGTAGCCCCTCTGTAGGATACAACGCCCAATAAAGTCAAACATCTGTAGCCTCTTGTATCCTTTACGAGAACGGAACGTCCAGGTGACCGTACGAAGCGCCGCGAGAAATCCAGAGCCCAAATATTAGGAATCCTGATGGGTCAACAAGACATTTGGAGTCAGATCCAGAAGTCGGGAGCTCTTCTCACCGACGTGGTTCCACTTGGTCTTCCTCACAGTGTATTACGGTGGCTTTTGTGCAACCATATAAAGTTTGCAAGCAGTATCCTGACCATGGATCTAACGACTCAGAACTGATATAGTCATCGCCCTGCAAGTTCGGTTCCTTAGACCCACGGGTCAGGCTTGGACTTGCGCCCGTAAAATGCTATTAGGAGCCCCGGTCATCACTAGAGCGAAGGTCTCGGGGTCCTTATTGCAGCACACTCCGCAACCCTAGAGCAAGAGAGGTGGGATGGGCAGCCCCATTTAAAGGGGATTGTCCATTTTAAAAGACAAATTGGGGTACAACCATGACAGAACAAGCATTACGGTTCTGCTGAAGGACTGGTCATTCTAGCGCTTGCTTTCCATTGCCTTTTTTTTGATTACAGGGATGAAGAAGGGTGGTCCCATCTACATGAAAGCTGCAGCCAATCACTAGACTCAGAAGTCTAGCGCCATCTAGCCAATGACTGGCCGCAGCGGGCATGTTCTAAACTTTAAGTCACCGTTGTAGCCATATAAAACAAAGACCAGAGAAGCGGTCGGGGCTTTGACAAGTATTTTGGCACTTTCCATGTCCACTTTCTCCGCAGAGTAGTGAAGGTCCTATCACGGAAATGCAACAAGAACATCCTCAGGGGCGATTTGCATCATTGGTTTAGTAGAAGTGGTGACTTCGTTGCCTCCTTGTAGGGTGCTTTAATACCCATCTGTCCATCACTGCGATCTCTGATATATTTTTAAGGTCAGGATTCTAACCCTCCTGATTAGTCAGTGGAAACCCAAACGGCAAAAGACTTCAGGTAACCAAATAGGAACCCGAAAAAAGACCTTCAGGCTTCTAATCCATTTTTTCCTGATTGCCCTTGACCGGATCACAAAGTTCTCCGCGTAACTTGCAAGGTAGGGAATGTTCCTTGGGAGCCGTCAACCTGTCAGTCACATGGACTAAATTTACTTGCTGATCTGGCCTTTCCGGCACTGACCCCGGCGAGGTAGCGTCGTATCAATAGCCCGATACTTGGTACGCCTCCAAGAGAAAGCAGAACGACGGCAGCAGCTGGATAAGTGCAAGCCGGGTATTCCTGCCCTTACCGGTCTCGCATAGTCTCAGGCTTCCAAGGTCAAAAGGATCCGTGAAATCACGAAAATATGGGAAGAGATTGGTTCACAGCGAAGATAATAAATACCACACGGGGAACAGAGAAATTGCGAAAAGCCTGGTGTAGGGCAGACTAACATCCGAGCACTCCGGAGGACCGACAGCCAAATATTCCCAAACCAGTCTCCACCAAGGCTAATTGATCTCCAGATCGGAGACTCTTTCTTTGACAGTACAAGTTAGAGGTGAAGCTTCAAATATAACAAATGCATGTTCCTAATGCAACCAAAATCTCCTAAATCTAGATTGCAAACATCCATCCAACTTGCCTGGAAGCGGCAAAGCTCACAGGAACACGTGCAAAAACCAACACAATCCAAAGATATAAAAAAGTATTCCCCTCCTTCCGTAAAGCGTTCGCTACATCCTTTTAATAAAATAAAATCTTGATATTTCATGGTCTGAGCCCAATGAAAACCGTCCCGTGCCAAGACCCTCCAACCCACCCCACCGCTGCAGAGACTGGTGAGCCAATGTCAATAAGCAAAAACAGGATGGTCCGGAGCTCCGGGGCGACCCACATTAACGCGGCATTCCAGCTGTGGCACGGCACGTCCAAATGTTACACAAACACAGCTTTTATAATGGACATGGGAATAGTAAACCTCCGAGGACTGTGAGAACCGCAGCGCCGAACACAACACAAAGCCCAACGTACAAAAATACTCAAGAGGGAAGTCTGCAATCCAACATGGAAGCATCCTGCACTATGGTGCGTATGGTCCAATAATGTGCCCGGCCTCATCTGTGCAATGTATGCGCCCACTGTTGAAGCCAATGCCCAGGGAAGCAAGAACTACTGTGCCCGACTCAAACCATGTAATGCGCATGTGCCCATTGCCAGTGCCCAGGGAAGCAAGAACTGTGCCCAGCTACACCCATGCAATGCGCATGTGCCCACTGCCAGTGCCCAGGGAAGCAAGAACTGTGCCCAGCTACACCCATGCAATGCGCATGTGCCCACTGCCAGTGCCCAGGGAAGCAAGAACTGTGCCCAGCTACACCCATGCAATGCGCATGCGCCCATTGCCAGTGCCCAGGGAAGCAAGAACTGTGCCCAGCTACACCCATGCAATGAACATGCGCCCATTGCCAGTGCCCAGGGAAGCAAGAACTGTGCCCGACTCCATCCATGCAATGCGCCCATTGCCAGTGCCCAGGGAAGCAAGTACTGTGCCCGACTCCATCCATGCAATGCGCATGTGCCCACTGCCAGTGCCCAGGGAAGCAAGAACTGTGCCCGACTCCATCCATGCAATGCGCCCATTGCCAGTGCCCAGGGAAGCAAGAACTGTGCCCGACTCCATCCATGCAATGCGCATGCGCCCATTGCCAGTGTCCAGGGAAGCAAGAACTGTGCCCGACTCCATCCATGCAATGCGCATGCGCCCATTGCCAGTGTCCAGGGAAGCAAGAACTGTGCCCGACTCCATCCATGCAATGCGCATGCGCCCATTGCCAGTGTCCAGGGAAGCAAGAACTGTGCCCGACTCCATCCATGCAATGCGCATGCGCCCATTGCCAGTGTCCAGGGAAGCAAGAACTGTGCCCGACTCCATCCATGCAATGCGCATGCTCCCATTGCCAGTGCCCAGGGAAGCAAGAACTGTGCCCGACTCCATCCATGCAATGTGCATGCGCCCATTGCCAGTGCCCAGGGAAGCAAGAACTGTGCCCGACTCCATCCATGCAATGCGCATGCACCTATTGCCAGTGCCCAGCTACACCCATGCAATGCGCATGTGCCCACTGCCAGTGCCCAGGGAAGCAAGACCTGTGCCCAGCTACACCCATGCAATATACAGGTGCCCACTGCCAGTGCACATTGTGTAGATGAAGCAGTAACACACTTCGCTTGTCATATGCATTGTGTGGTGCGACAGTGCCCGTCTCCACCTCGTCTGCCTGTGGCGCGGCGGTGCCCGTCTCCACCTCGTCTGCCTGTGGCGCGGCGGTGCCCGTCTCCACTTGCTCCGAGCCCACTCCTTGGCGAGTTGGTGCTTTTCTCCACTCCACTCGGTAAGGGTTAGGTCTTAGACCTCTGGGCAGTGATGACATGGACGTGCATGCAGGGCTGGACCCATGGGGCTGGTTTTGCAGGACTGCATTTGGAGCAGCAGCTCGGGGTCCTTGTTCCTGGTACAGAGATCTGACATTATTATTGGAGGGTAATGCAGCTCTGTCCAAACACATTTATGTTAATTATCAGATCCACGAGGAGAGGAACAAGACAATTCATGTCCACAACCTATAATCGCCTAATCCCCATGTCTTAATTACGCTAATCAGAGGCTGACGGGAGAAGCCGACTGTAGGACGACGCCGCCGGAGAGGCAGAAACTGTCCGCTACCCAGCTGATTATCAGCACCATCGGGGGGGCCGCAGGACCCTCATCATCCAAGCACCAACAGCTCCGCTCAGGATGGATCACGGCCCCGCACTAGAGCCAGGAAGGCACCGCTGAGCTGTGAAAGGGGCACTTAACCCGCATTCACGCAGGTTTTGCACATAAGTTGCTTCTAAGTGATGCCCACAGCTTAATGGGAAAACCCGTGTTTCCATTGGCTTCAACAGGAAACAAGTGGTTTAATATGAATTATGCCCAAAAACTAGGGACGCTTTCTCCTTTGAATGGGGCTGATCCCAGGGAAGAATATACTGAGAATCCCAAGAAAAAAAAAAAAAACCTGAAGATTCTGCAGCGAATACGACCTGTATCTACAAGGATCGGCAGAGGCTTTTTTTGTTGCAATGTTTATTAGGCTCTGTGCACATGCAGCGTTTTTTTTTTTTTTTTTTTTTTGCACTTTTTTTCAATGAAAATTAATAATCGCAGCAAAAGCTCGGAGATTTCATGAATCTCATGCACACGCTGGGAGCTGCAGAGTTTATTCTTTCAGTATTTTTCACGCATAGAAAGAGTGAAAAACGCTGCAAAAACAAAAAAATGTTTTTGGTGAATAAAACTAACTTTACTGAACATGTACTGCAGATAAAGCACACGTGCTCTGTACCCGAAAAACACGATGAAGAGACCCAAAAAAAACAAAAACAGCAAAATGGGCATTCAGACAGCAGCGGTTTTACTGGCAGCAGTGTCTGTACCTCCGTGCCGTTACAATGTATCAGAGGAGTACGGTAACGAAGAAGTATCAGGAGATACAAGTGCATCCACATTCTAACCGCCAGCGATTGTGGAAGGAAACGCGGCGTTCCTATAAAGACGCCCCGCGCTCCGGCCGTGACCATTCATTTATCCCTTCACTTCAAAAGACGACTTCAGCTCCGGAAAAAATGAATGAGCAACAGAAGAGAACGCAACACACAGAGCGGCGGCACGGCTGATCCACCGGAGAGGGAATCCCTGCAGGATCCTCCCCTGCCCCCATCGCAGATGGCCGCTCCGAGAATTCCCACACGAAGCCGGACAACAAGGTGCGCGTTCACACCTGGTAGGAAAATGAAATGCACTCAGAACTTGCCGGCTATTGCCGATTCACCACCGATTTCACGCTTTGCAATGCACAAGGCAATATCTAAAGCAAGTGAACCTTTCCTATACAGCTGCTAAGGATAAGATTTGTGGCAAAAGCAGAGAGTTTCTGCGCCGGCTCCGTCCCGTGTGAACGCGCCCTTAGATATTGGTGCACATGTGCAGTGGATCAGCTGCAAAATCATGTGCAAAAGGCAGATTTTTGCACCGAATTTCACACCTCAACACTGAAAAGTGTGGAAAAAAAAGAAAAATGGCACAAGTCAACGCAGGCGAATGGCGTCTCCCTCACTGCGGCCGGGGTCTGGTTACATATCAGCCATGTAATAATCGCTTCGGCGAGCGAAGAATTGCCATGGTAACAGCAGAATACCACCCGGGAAGAAAATCCGAGAGCGAGGGCACCGCCTGCTGGTATATACCGTATATCCTTCAGTTGCTGCCAGCTATGCATATCCATTACATTATCGATATGGTACCTGATTTATGGACCAACTTAAGTGAGAACATATTGGGGGTTGTAGTAATATCACTGGTCTAGAAAGACATATCCTGGTGGGGGGCACAGATCTCCCTCTCCTTCCTCCTCCCTAGGAGGCGTTAATGTTTGGGACGTTACGAGCCGCCCGCCGGTGTCACAATCTTTCAATGCAATCAAAGCTGTCAGACAATGAGTAATGCACAAAGGTTTGGCCAAAAGTCACAAAATCCAGCGTGAGTCACCCGCAAAACTGGGTCACTATGCATCCATGCCACCTGGCCAGGGCAGGTACCGTACCAGCGATGCATAGTGACCCCAAATTACGTGTGCCAGCTACTCCGAGGCTGGGCCCCACTGATGCCCAGAACAGAGCAGCCACAGCCCAATAATGTGCAGAATTCACTGGCTGCAGACAGCGGAGCTCTGAACACTGAAGAAAAGGAAGAAAGTGCACAGGAAAGCTGCATGACTGAAGCACAGGGAACCAGCCGGACAGATCTAGAAGGGTTTCGCTAGAGGTCGCACCCCTCTCGGCAGCGCTGAGCCCCCTTTGCAGTTTTTCAAGTGAATGGAGCCGCCTGCCCTTCCTTCTATGGTCTGTGGCTAAATCAGAAGAATCACCAGCGGATGGACCGGCACTGATCACAGACACTTCTCTAAGATGGGAATAATCCTTTAAAGGAGCAACATTCAACATTACAAGTTATAGGTTGCAGATGAGTGGGGGATCTGTACGGATCCTGAAAACGGGTGCACAGAAATGTCACAGACCTGTCATTTGAGATCATGGGAAAAAAGTACAAAGCGCCAAAATCTAAAGGGTCGAAGCGAGGCGGGTCAGGTCGACCATAGGAGACCAGTGCATGTTCACACAATATGTGTCTTGGGCGATTTTCCTCATTCCCGAAGTCATTTCTCCACATTCTTGGCACGTTCCCCCACTGCAGAGTCGGCATTTCTCATCTCACCATCCTACCCATACATAAATGAGTCTTAAATTTTGGAAAAGTTTCTAAATATCTGCGTGGGCGGTAACGAAGGGTACGGCACAGAACTCAGTCTATATCCAGAGTACAGGGCTGCTCGTCCGCCGGGATAGACAATTTATGGGAGGAAAAAAAAAAAAGAGAAGAAAACTTCCAAACAAACTTAATTTACAAGTCACATTTTGGGTCACTTTTTCCTATGATCTGTGACTTTCCCTTCGCTCTTGGGGTCCGTAGGAGGTCACAATACATGTTATATGGCTCTCAGCTGACTTTCCCATACAAGAGGGGCTCATTCGGCCGAGCGCTCCTGTGTTCTCCAAAAGGGCCGCGGCTGACACGTCGGTCTGGGAGAACAATGTGATCAGCAGTCCAAAATCAGACATGCACAATTGACTTCTCCCCCAACCATCAGTCAGAGGCGCCCCCCACAGTCTGCCCGATATCGGCCGACAGTCTAATGTGACAGTCTGAAATCGCCTTCCAAGAAGGTCTGGCCCTTTCTATGCTTTACCTGAACTTGTGCCCTGTGCCGATATTTATCCATCAGGACGGAAATCCCATCAGAAGCCGCAACAGGAACTTTCCATCACAATCGCAGAAAGAATAACTAATGCAGAGTCCAAGTGACTGAAAGGGAAATCTGCGCTCATCCATATTAAGGGTTAACCCCTTCCCCACGCGGCCAATTCTCATTTACACACTTTAGTTTTTTCCTTTTCTTCCAAAAGCCATAACTTATTTTTCCGTAGATGTATCAGGGTTTGTTTTTTTGCAGCATGGTCATAGTGGGTTGATTGAATGCAGACGCTTTTTGCTGCAGGCACAATGGGACCTCATCTCTAGGACGTGGAAAGTGATAAGTGGCAAAGAAAGCAGCGATGGAGCACAAGAGGCGCTGACTTCACGGAGAGGTGCACGCCACTGGTGCTGCCATAGATGCTACTTACATTTCTCAAGTAAAGACGCCGACACGTTTCACGAATTTGCCGCCCCATCCAGACGCCTCCCCAGCTCTGCTGATCCAAAGAGAAAACTTTTGAGCAACTTCAAGTTGTGCGACTCTACAAAACTTTTAGGACACTTTTACGACGTGAAAGCTTTGATGAATCGGCCTTAATGCTTCAGCGAGGTGCGCGAGAAAAATAAGAAAACGACGAGTCACATGGATGGAGCCTAACGATGGGGGAGGGGGGGTCAGATATTACAGATGTTCCGGCTCCGCTCGCTTCCACATCGGGGGGTGCAGGGCTGATTGTCGTGCGCTGACACGAGATCCAACCACAGGGGAGTTTTGGTTGCAGATCACACAATGCAGCTTTCCCAGAATAGATATCAGCAATTGTCGGAGCTGTAAATGCCAAATTGTACAGAACGTACCCCAAAATATTTGTGTGACCACAATGCATCAGCAAGTTGTAGACAAAGCACACACATTCGATTGCTGGGGGACTGACTATTGGGACCCTTCTAAAATTACAGAACCATCAGAGCCCTCGGGGTCTCAACGATCAGCAAGTCTTGGATGTCAGATGACCGAGCTGTTTTTAAAGGGGTACTCCAGCCATTTACCGGATGGCCAGTGTTTAGCAGCCTATTTTGGTTCTATTAATGGCTTTGTATGGTAATGCAATGTACAAACCCGAATGGGACACCCCCCACTGATCTAATATTGATGGTCTTGATTAAAGGCAGATACTGCGGGTGGAGGGGGGAGCTTGTATGGAGACCCCTCCAAGGAAAAGCCATCAACTCAGGCAAGATGAATGTTCATGATTTGCCAATCAGACAAATCCGTTTACCAGGGATCAACTGCGCTGTGCCACCCAAGTAATAAATACGGCTGAAGCCCCCGGAGGGGGGATCGGCTGCAGCGCGACACTTCCCAGTCACTTACATAATACGATATATAATATTACAGATCACCCTGCGTCCTGTCTTCCCCGAACCCTGGGTGCACTGTGGACAGCGGGATCCTACATGACATCAGGATGATATAAGCGGCAGAAGTCAGAGCCGTGCGGAGTGTGAAGGGGGGGGGGGGAATCAGGAACGTGAGTCACCGGCGATAGGAAGAGGCCAGTGAGTCCCGGGCTGATGTCACCTCCGCGATGACACCATCCAGCAGAGAGCGGCACAGGACGGGCGGCTATTGTTGTGCAGGGGAATCGCCATCTGTTACTCTGCCATAATCCCGCTATACAGACAGCAACAAAGTATCACAGAGCGGAGCGCGTCACGGCGGAGCACGCCATCCGCAGAGCGCGTCACGGCGGAGCACGCCATCCGCAGAGCGCGTCACGGCGGAGCACGCCATCCGCAGAGCGCGTCACGGCGGAGCACGCCATCCGCAGAGCGCGTCACGGCGGAGCACGCCATCCGCAGAGCGCGTCACGGCGGAGCACGCCATCGGCAGAGCGCGTCACGGCGGAGCACGCCATCCGTCACACGGATCAGTATGTATCGCATTTATAGAGAACGGAGCGCACCCATGTATCCACCACATTATATTGCATCATGAAACAGACTCTTGGGGTGGTTCCCGCTTCCCACACAGGTGATATATTGTACATACACGTTATATCCAGGTCCTGTATCAGGTGTGCGGTATACACAGGTCCATACACACACACATATACACATATATATATATTCACAGCTCATTCAGTATACAGTATATTACATATACAGGCAATAGCTCCCATATCCAGTATATACAGCAAGTACATCATATACAGCAGCTCACATGGGCTAGATACAGCTGATCTACTACACACATACATTATAGCTCTAATATATGTTATACACATACAGCATATACAGGCAATACATCACACACAGTACAGCAGGTCGCATATACAGGTCATATATCAGAAATTATATATATATACACACAAGCCATGTAACACACACACACACACACACACACACACACACACACACACACACACACACACACACACACACACAGTCGCTGCTAATTAGGTAATATAACGGGAACCTCAGCTCTTTGTGCTATGAGGGGCGGCGCCGCCTCCGTCCGCCGCTGCCTGCAGAGATTCCCCCCCTCCAGTCCCCGCTGCTTACCGTCCACCGCCCGCTCTCCAGCCGCGCTGCTCCACCAAGGACTGCGTGCCGACACTGCCTCCCCCGCCACCGAACAGCCCGCCTCTGCTGCACGCTCCGCCCCTTTACGGAACACGCCCCCGAAGCTATACGATTTATAAAGCCACGCCCTACTATGAGTTGCGTCTGGTACACCACGCCCCCTTTTGCGTGTCACACGTCTCTTACGTTTTAAGCCCCGCCCATCCCTTGGTAACCCTGGACGCGCTGATTGGGCGAAGCTCCAGTGAAACTATGTGGCCGTCACGTGACCTGGAGCAGAGGAGACCTGAGTGTCCTGAAGTGACCTGGACACCGGGGAGAGAGGGCGGGAAACCCCGCACCGCCCGGACCACCGGCCGCGGAGACCCCCGGGACCCGCCCCCCTCCAGGCCGGCACTACGTGTAGGGCAAATGTGTGTACGTGCTGAGGTACAGCGGACGGTATCTCAAAGGAGAGGACTAGATACACGGCTCAGCAGACAGTATCGCACAGGATAGGATTAGATACACAGCTCAGCAGACAGTATCACACAGGATGGGATTAGATACACAGCTCAGCAGACAGTATCACACAGGATAGGGTTAGATACACAGCTCAGCAGTCAGTATCACACAGGATAGGATTAGATACACGGCTCAGCAGACAGTATCACACAGGATAGGATTAGATACATGGCTCAGCAGACAGTATCACACAGGATGGGATTAGATACATGGCTCAGCAGACAGTATCACACATGATGGGATTAGATACACAGCTCAGCAGACAGTATCACACAGGAGAGGATTAGATACACAGCTCAGCAGACAGTATCACACTGGATAGGATAAGATACACGGCTCAGCAGACGGTATCACACAGGATAGGATTAGATACACGGCTCAGCAGACAGTATCACACAGGATAGGATTAGATACACGGCTCAGCAGACAGTATCACACAGGATAGGATTAGATACACGGCTCAGCAGACAGTATCACACAGGATAGGATTAGATACACAGCTCAGCAGACAGTATCACACATGATGAGATTAGATACACGGCTCAGCAGTCAGTATCACACAGGATAGGATTAGATACACGGCTCAGCAGACAGTATCACACATGATGAGATTAGATACACGGCTCAGCAGTCAGTATCACACAGGATAGGATTAGATACACAGCTCAGCAGACAGTATCACACATGATGAGATTAGATACACGGCTCAGCAGACAGTATCACACAGGATAGGATTAGATACACGGCTCAGCAGACAGTATCACACAGGATAGGATTAGATACACAGCTCAGCAGACAGTATCACACAGGATAGGGTTAGATACACAGCTCAGCAGACAGTATCACACAGGATAGGATTAGATACACGGCTCAGCAGACAGTATCACACAGGATAGGATTAGATACACAGCTCAGCAGACAGTATCACACAGGATAGGATTAGATACACGGCTCAGCAGACAGTATCACACATGATGAGATTAGATACACGGCTCAGCAGTCAGTATCACACAGGATAGGATTAGATACATGGCTCAGCAGACAGTATCACACAGGAGAGGATTAGATACATGGCTCAGCAGACAGTATCACACAGGATAGGATTAGATACACGGCTCAGCAGACAGTATCACACAGGATAGGATTAGATACACGGCTCAGCAGACAGTATCACACAGGATAGGATTAGGTACATGGCTCAGCAGTCAGTATCACACATGATGAGATTAGATACACGGCTCAGCAGACAGTATCACACAGGATAGGATTAGATACACGGCTCAGCAGACAGTATCACACAGGATAGGATTAGATACACGGCTCAGCAGTCAGTATCACACAGGATAGGATTAGATACACGGCTCAGCAGTCAGTATCACACAGGATAGGATTAGATACACGGCTCAGCAGACAGTATCACACAGGATAGGATTAGATACACGGCTCAGCAGACAGTATCACACAGGATAGGATTAGATACACGGCTCAGCAGACAGTATCACACAGGATAGGATTAGATACACGGCTCAGCAGACAGTATCACACAGGATAGGATTAGATACACGGCTCAGCAGACAGTATCACACAGGATAGGATTAGATACACGGCTCAGCAGTCAGTATCACACAGGATAGGATTAGATACACGGCTCAGCAGACAGTATCACACAGGATAGGATTAGATACACGGCTCAGCAGACAGTATCACACAGGATAGGATTAGATACACGGCTCAGCAGACAGTATCACACAGGATAGGATTAGATACACGGCTCAGCAGTCAGTATCACACAGGATAGGATTAGATACACGGCTCAGCAGTCAGTATCACACAGGATAGGATTAGATACACGGCTCAGCAGTCAGTATCACACAGGATAGGATTAGATACACGGCTCAGCAGTCAGTATCACACAGGATAGGATTAGATACACAACCCAGCAGACAGTATCGCACAGGATAGGATTAGATACACGGCTCAGCAGACAGTATCACACAGGATAGGATTAGATACACAACCCAGCAGACAGTATCGCACAGGATAGGATTAGATACACGGCTCAGCAGACAGTATTGCACAGGATAGGATTAGATACACGGCTCAGCAGACAGTATCACACAGGATAGGATTAGATACACGGCTCAGCAGTCAGTATCACACAGGATAGGATTAGATACACAACCCAGCAGACAGTATCGCACAGGATAGGATTAGATACACGGCTCAGCAGACAGTATTGCACAGGATAGGATTAGATACACGGCTCAGCAGACAGTATCACACAGGATAGGATTAGATACACGGCTCAGCAGTCAGTATCACCCAGGATAGGATTAGATACACGGCTCAGCAGTCAGTATCGCACAGGATAGGATTAGATACACGGCTCAGCAGACAGTATCACACAGGATAGGATTAGCTACACGGCTCAGCAGACGGTATCACACAGGATAGGATTAGATACATGGCTCAGCAGACGGTATCACACAGGATAGGATTAGATACACTGCTCAGCAGACGGTATCACACAGGATAGGATTAGATACACTGCTCAGCAGACGGTATCACACAGGATAGGATTAGATACACTGCTCAGCAGACGGTATCACACAGGATAGGATTAGATACACGGCTCAGCAGACAGTATCACACAGGATAGGATTAGATACACTGCTCAGCAGACGGTATCACACAGGATAGGATTAGATACACAACCCAGCAGACAGTATCGCACAGGATAGGATTAGATACACGGCTCAGCAGTCAGTATCACACAGGATAGGATTAGATACACGGCTCAGCAGTCAGTATCACACAGGATAGGATTAGATACACGGCTCAGCAGTCAGTATCACACAGGATAGGATTAGATACACGGCTCAGCAGTCAGTATCACACAGGATAGGATTAGATACACAACCCAGCAGACAGTATCGCACAGGATAGGATTAGATACACGGCTCAGCAGACAGTATCACACAGGATAGGATTAGATACACAACCCAGCAGACAGTATCGCACAGGATAGGATTAGATACACGGCTCAGCAGACAGTATTGCACAGGATAGGATTAGATACACGGCTCAGCAGACAGTATCACACAGGATAGGATTAGATACACGGCTCAGCAGTCAGTATCACACAGGATAGGATTAGATACACAACCCAGCAGACAGTATCGCACAGGATAGGATTAGATACACGGCTCAGCAGACAGTATTGCACAGGATAGGATTAGATACACGGCTCAGCAGACAGTATCACACAGGATAGGATTAGATACACGGCTCAGCAGTCAGTATCACCCAGGATAGGATTAGATACACGGCTCAGCAGTCAGTATCGCACAGGATAGGATTAGATACACGGCTCAGCAGACAGTATCACACAGGATAGGATTAGCTACACGGCTCAGCAGACGGTATCACACAGGATAGGATTAGATACATGGCTCAGCAGACGGTATCACACAGGATAGGATTAGATACACTGCTCAGCAGACGGTATCACACAGGATAGGATTAGATACACTGCTCAGCAGACGGTATCACACAGGATAGGATTAGATACACTGCTCAGCAGACGGTATCACACAGGATAGGATTAGATACACTGCTCAGCAGACGGTATCACACAGGATAGGATTAGATACACGGCTCAGCAGACAGTATCACACAGGATAGGATTAGATACACTGCTCAGCAGACGGTATCACACAGGATAGGATTAGATACACAACCCAGCAGACAGTATCGCACAGGATAGGATTAGATACACGGCTCAGCAGACTGTATCACACAGGATAGGGTTAGATACACGGCTCAGCAGACAGTATCACACAGGAGAGGAGTAGATACACGGCTCAGCAGACAGTATCACACAGGATAGGATTAGATACACGCCTCAGCAGACTATCACACAGGATAGGATTAGATACACGGCTCAGCAGTCAGTATCACACAGGACAGGATTAGATACACGGCTCAGCAGACAGTATCACACAGGATAGGATTAGATACACGGCTCAGCAGACAGTATCACACAGGAGAGGATTAGATACACGGCTCAGCAGTCAGTATCACGCAGGATAGGATTAGATACACGGCTCAGCAGTCAGTATCACCCAGGATAGAATTAGATACACCGCTCAGCAGACAGTATCGCCCAGGATAGAATTAGATACACGGCTCAGCAGACAGTATCACACATGATGGGATTAGATACACGGCTCAGCAGACAGTATCACACATGATGGGATTAGATACACAGCTCAGCAGTCAGTATCACCCAGGATAGGATTAGATACACAGCTCAGCAGACAGTATCACACAGGATAGGATTAGATACTCAGCTCAGCAGACAGTATCACACAGGATAGGATTAGATACACGGCTCAGCAGACAGTATCGCCCAGGATAGAATTAGATACACGGCTCAGCAGACAGTATCACATATGATGGGATTAGATACACGGCTCAGCAGACAGTATCACACATGATGGGATTAGATACACAGCTCAGCAGTCAGTATCACCCAGGATAGGATTAGATACACAGCTCAGCAGACAGTATCACACAGGATAGGATTAGATACTCAGCTCAGCAGACAGTATCACACAGGATAGGATTAGATACACAGCTCAGCAGACAGTATCACCCAGGAGAGGATTAGATACACGGCTCAGCAGACAGTATCACCCAGGAGAGGATTAGATACACGGCTCAGCAGTCAGTATCACCCAGGATAGGATTAGATACACGGCTCAGCAGTCAGTATCACCCAGGATAGGATTAGATACACGACTCAGTAGACAGTATCACACATGATGGGATTAGATACACAGCTCAGCAGACAGTATCACACAGGATAGGATTAGATACACGGCTCAGCAGACAGTATCACACAGGATAGGATTAGATACACAGCTCAGTAGACAGTATCACACAGAATAGGATTAGATACACAGCTCAGTAGACAGTATCACACAGGATAGGATTAGATACACGGCTCAGCAGACAGTATCACACATGATGGGATTAGATACACAACTCAGCAGACGGTATCACACATGATGGGATTAGATACACAGCTCAGCAGACAGTATCACACAGGATAGGATTAGATACACGGCTCAGCAGACAGTATCACACAGGATAGGATTAGATACACAGCTCAGTAGACAGTATCACACAGGATAGGATTAGATACAGCAGCTGCGGACAGTGATTGGCGTAGTGGTGACTTTCCTGCTGTCTGTTCGGGGAGGGGGGGGACGATCCGTTGCCCCCTGGAGCTGCTGCAGCTCCCTACAGAGGACAATGGGCACGTGACCCTGTGTGGCTGCGGCCCGTCTGCTCTGTCTTTAGGGCCTCGTTCAGACGTCTGTGGTTTCCTCTGACCTGAACACACGGCTCTGCTGTCTGCTCCGCTTTTACCATCAGTTTCTTCAGTGGTTTCTGTGATAAATCTGCATCTCAGTGTTATTCCCGGACAGCGCATGGACTGTGCAGTGATGCCACCGCTGCCGTCCCCGCTTCTCACCGATCCATACACTTCTGTGTCTCCTGATCAAAAACAGACTTGTCTCCGGGATTTTTTGCAAACCACTCAGTTCGTGACCTATAAACAGCTCCATAAACTAAAAAAAAATATGAAGCGCACAGAAGACGTACGTGAAAAACGGACACCTGGAGCCGATCTTACGGTTCAGCCCCGAGACTTTTATAGGATTTTTAGGCTATTTTTTTTCCATCTCTGCTTTTCACGAGGCGCATAAAAATAATACAGTAAATTTTTTAGGTAGGTGAGAAAATGTATGTATTAGGTAAACAGGCAACAGATCCTTAATCCATTAGGCAGCATATTCCAGAGCAGTGGTTTGTGGCGTACCCCTGCCACGTGGACCGCAGCCCCTGCCGCGTGGACTGTACCCATCTCTGCCTGTACTCTGAGTCCAGAGGCCCCTATAAGTTCCTGCTTACCAGGATTACATTTATGGAGGAATAGCAGCCTGATCAAAACCAGCGCTGATTATAACCGTGCGGATACAGCCGTCCATCGTCTTCACATGGTCCAAAACGTGTCACTGTACTGATAAACACATCCTGGACCTGCTCCCATAACAACAGGCCTCCGAACTCTGTAAGTGGAGAATACCTCCCACTCTCACCGTCCTGTCCGGTAAGTCTGGCATGCGGCGGAGCGCTCTTCCGTACGTCTGGCATGCGGCGGAGCGCTCTTCCGTACGTCTGGCATGCGGCGGAGCGCTCTTCCGTACGTCTGGCATGCGGCGGAGCGCTCTTCCGTACGTCTGGCATGCGGCGGAGCGCTCTTCCGTACGTCTGGCATGCGGCGGAGCGCTCTTCCGTACGTCTGGCATGCGGCGGAGCGCTCTTCCGTAAGTCTGCCATTCGGCGGAGAGCTCTTCCGTATATCTGGTTCCTTGTTGCAGCGTTTGGCTTTTAAGGCTGAATCGAGTTTACAAGTTCCCTATTTTGCCGATTGCTGCTGGTCCCAGCGGTCGGACACCCACAAATTAATAAGTTGTCACCTATGATGTGGACATGAGCTAACTTGTTTTCACCGGACAACTTCTTTAAGTAAAAAAAAAAATTCTAAAGTCCATATCCTTTAAAAGCCTTGCTGTTTATTTTTTTTACACCCTTTTAGAACCTTTCTCTGTGTACAAATACAATACGTCATCACTTTTTGATCGGTGGGGACCGACTGCTAGGAGAATAAAGGGTCCCTGTGGCTGTTTTAGCGCAGTGTCCCCTTCCTTGTTGTTTCCTCCACTGCAGCTGTCGCCTGTTCATTCTTCAGGATCGGCCAGCACAGATAAGAAAGTATAACCTTGGTGATATACGATCACTTAATGAGTTGGGAAAACACTTTAATCAGTGTATAATGAAACTCCTCTGTTTGCTTTCATTGAATGGAAGCAATCCTAGAGACTGACAACCCCATTTGACCCAAGCCCGTTCTTACAGCTGCCGTTCCCGACATGTTCTTGCTTTTCTGTAGGCACAGAACAGATACATAAGTGACCTTTAAGGACCACCTCGGTCAGGCTGTTTACAAATCGACCGAGCAGGTTATGTCCTTAGGGAAATCTAATCATGGATGTAGCTATTCACACCACGGCGGTGCTGACGCCAGCCAGGCAGAGGTGGTCATGCTTCTGTAAGGTCACATCAAGATGAATCAAATTATTACTGGTATTAGCAAGTTAATAAACATCTACGTTTCCCACTCATCGCCAATACGTTACTCAGAAAGAGCAAATGACCTGTCTAATCTGCCCATGTATACAAGGCGAATTCTCAGGATAGCACAGTGTTTATCGCAACGTTATATGTCAAAGTGTAAGAAATATAGATCCTCCAGATGGTTTACTGGTCCGGAGACTAAGAAATCATATGGACGGGTGACACCAGAGGTAGTGATGCCTTGTTTGCTGTAAGATTGAAATATGCACCTTTGTCATTTGTTATCTGATTTCTATTTTACAATATATAATTTTTTTTCCAATGTATCTGCTTGTAAAGTTGCAGATTTAGAGCTCAGTGGGTTTTCCCTCGATGTTTAGAGTTCAGTGGCTTTTACCTGCTTGAAAACTACAGGTCTGAAGCTCTGGGGGGTCCTGGTTTGAGGAGCTGAATGTACAGAGCTCAGTGAGGGGTTAATACTTGTTGAGTTGCAGTTTCAGTGATCAGTGGATATTTCCTGTTCAGCAGGCAGTGATGTTCAGAGATCAGCAGGTGTTCACTGCTGTACTTTTAGAGCTCTGGAGGTTTGTTTTTTTGTGAAGCTGCAGGTTAGAAGCTCATTGGTTGTTCCTTGTTTGGTGAGATGCAAGTCCAGACCTCAGTGAGCGTTCCCTATTTATGGAGCTGCAGTTCAGACCTCAGTGAATATTTACTGCTTGTGAAGCTGCAGATTCACACCTCAGTGAGTGTTCCCTGCGTGTGGAGCTGCAGTTTTATAATTCAGTGGCTATTCACTGCTTGTTGAGCTGCAGGTTAAGACCTCAATGAGTGTTCCCTGCTTGTTGAGCTGCAGGTTCACGCCTCAGTGAGTGTTCCCTGCTTATTGAGCTGCAGGTTCACGCCTCAGTGAGTGTTCCCTGCTTGTTGAGCTGCTGGTTCAGAGCTCAGTGGGTATTCCCTGTAAAGCTGATCTTTCTTCCCTCCATTCTCATGATGATTTGCCTGCACGTGTTTTCGACTTACTGTCATAAAAGTGCAAGCTATAATTTCTAGGATACATAACTAAGTAAATAACAATAATCTGCCATGATTTAACGTGTCTCTACATCGCCAACAGGGAGGTAAACAAGAAGCTGGAGAGATATAAGTAACTGTACACAGTCAGTAACCAAGGTACAGAAACCACATCAACCTAGTACACATAGCTGAATACAGAAAAATATGTCCCTCCAGAGCTCAGGAGGCGACTAGCAACAATTATACACAAGGTTCATAAAGGAGGTATGCCCCCATACAAGTGAACCCTCTACTGTGCATGGGAGACCTCATAATTCTCCCATTATATGAGGTGGAGGAGAGAAGGGATTGGGTATATTGAATTTCAGTGACTGATCCAGAAGTGTCTAGCAGAGGCGTCTTCTTCCCTCCCCAAGCAGAGCTCAAACATCACTGTTGAAAGTGCATGTCTATGGGTGGGCATGGAAAGATAGCAGTAGACCAAACAAGCAGTTTACACAAACCAGCCCTTATCGAAGGGCCAAATTCCATTGTGCGATCACCTGTGGGAGCCGAATGCCGAGACCTTATCAATATGTGACTGATTCAACGTAAAAAATAAGGAAGAAAAAATTCTATGTGAACAGATTCTTACAGTAATTAGTCTTCTACATAGGGACAGTATTATAGTAGTTATATCCTTATACATAGGGAGCAGTATTATAGTAGTTATATTCTTGTACATAGGGGCAGTATTTTAGTAGTTATATTCTTGTACATAGGGGGCAGTATTATAGTAGTTATATTCTTGTACATAGGGGCAGTATTATAGTAGTTATATTCTTGTACATAGGGACAGTATTATAGTAGTTATATCCTTGTACATAGGGAGCAGTATTATAGTAGTTATATTCTTGTACATAGGGGCAGTATTTTAGTAGTTATATTCTTGTACATAGGGGGCAGTATTATAGTAGTTATATTCTTGTACATAGGGGCAGTATTATAGTAGTTATATTCTTGTACACAGGGAGCAGTATTATAGTAGTTATATTCTTGTATATGGGGCAGTATTATAGTAGTTATATTCTTGTACATAGCAGCAGTATTATAGTAGTTATATTCTTGTACATAGGGGGCAGTATTATAGTAGTTATATTCTTGTACATAGGGGGCAGTATTATAGTAGTTATATTCTTGTACATAGGGAGCAGTATTATAGTAGTTATATTCTTGTATATAGGGGCAGTATTATAGTAGTTATATTCTTGTACATAGCAGCAGTATTATAGTAGTTATATTCTCGTACATAGGAGCAGTATTATAGTAGTTATATTCTTGTATATAGGGGCAGTATTATAGTAGTTATATTCTTGTACATAGCAGCAGTATTATAGTAGTTATATTCTCGTACATAGGAAAAGTATTATAGTAGTTATATTCGTGTACATAGGGGGCAGTATTATAGTAGTTATATTCTTCTACATAGGGACAGTATTATAGTAGTTATATCCTTGTACATAGGGAGCAGTATTATAGTAGTTATATTCTTGTACATAGGGGCAGTATTTTAGTAGTTATATTCTTGTACATAGGGGGCAGTATTATAGTAGTTATATTCTTGTACATAGGGGCAGTATTATAGTAGTTATATTCTTGTACACAGGGAGCAGTATTATAGTAGTTATATTCTTGTACATAGGGGGCAGTATTATAGTAGTTATATTCTTGTACATAGGGAGCAGTATTATAGTAGTTATATTCTTGTATATAGGGGCAGTATTATAGTAGTTATATTCTTGTACATAGCAGCAGTATTATAGTAGTTATATTCTCGTACATAGGAGCAGTATTATAGTAGTTATATTCTTGTATATAGGGGCAGTATTATAGTAGTTATATTCTTGTACATAGCAGCAGTATTATAGTAGTTATATTCTCGTACATAGGAACAGTATTATAGTAGTTATATTCTTGTACATAGGGGGCAGTATTATAGTAGTTATATTCTTGTACATAGGGGGCAGTATTATAGTAGTTATATTCTTGTACATAGGAGCAGTATTATAGTAGTTATATTCTTGTACATAGGGGCAGTATTATTGTAGTTATATTCTTGTGCATAGGGGTAGTATTATAGTAGTTATATTCTTGTACATAGGGGCAGTATTATAGTAGTTTTATTCTTGTACATAGGAGCAGTATTATAGTAGTTATATTCTTGTACATAGGGGGCAGTATTATAGTAGTTATATTCTTGTACGTAGGGGCAGTATTATAGTAGTTATATTCTTGTACATAGGAGCAGTATTATAGTAGTTATATTCTTGTATATAGGAGCAGTATTATAGTAGTAATATTCTTGTATATAGCAGCAGTATTATAGTAGTTATATTCTTGTACATAGGAGCAGTATTATAGTAGTTATATTCTTGTACATAGGGGCAGTATTATAGTAGTTATATTCTTGTACATAGGAGCAGTATTATAGTAGTTATATTCTTGTACATAGGAGCAGTATTATAGTAGTTATATTCTTGTACATAGGGGGCAGTATTATAGTAGTTATATTCTTGTATATAGGAGCAGTATTATAGTAGTTATATTCTTGTACATAGGAGCAGTATTATAGTAGTTATATTCTTGTGCATAGGGGTAGTATTATAGTAGTTATATTCTTGTACATAGGAGCAGTGTTATAGTAGTTATATTCTTGTACATAGGGGCAGTATTATAGTAGTTATATTCTTGTACATAGGGGCACTATTATAGTAGTTATATACTTGTACATAGGAGCAGTATTATAGTAGTTATATTCTTGTATATAGGAGCAGTATTATAGTAGTAATATTCTTGTATATAGCAGCAGTATTATAGTAGTTATATTCTTGTACATAGGTGCAGTATTATAGTAGTTATATTCTTGTACATAGGGGGCAGTATTATAGTAGTTATATTCTTGTATATAGGAGCAGTATTATAGTAGTAATCTTGTATATAGCAGCAGTATTATAGTAGTTATATTCTTGTACATAGGTGCAGTATTATAGTAGTTATATTCTTGTACATAGGGGGCAGTATTATAGTAGTTATATTCTTGTATATAGGAGCAGTATCATAGTAGTTATATTCTTGTACATAGAAGCAGTATTTTATAGTAGTTATATTCTTGTACATAGAAGCAGTATTATAGTAGTTTTATTCTTGTACATAGGAGCAGTATTATAGTAGTTATATTCTTGTACATAGGGGGCAGTATTATAGTAGTTATATTCTTGTACATAGGAGCAGTATTATAGTAGTTATATTCTTGTACATAGGGGCAGTATTATAGTAGTTATATTCTTGTACATAGGGGCAGTATTATAGTAGTTATATTCTTGTACATAGGGGGCAGTATTATAGTAGTTATATTCTTGTACATAGGAGCAGTATTATAGTAGTTATATTCTTGTACATAGGGGCAGTATTATTGTAGTTATATTCTTGTGCATAGGGGTAGTATTATAGTAGTTATATTCTTGTACATAGGGGCAGTATTATAGTAGTTTTATTCTTGTACATAGGAGCAGTATTATAGTAGTTATATTCTTGTACATAGGGGGCAGTATTATAGTAGTTATATTCTTGTGCATAGGGGTAGTATTATAGTAGTTCTATTCTTGTACATAGGAGCAGTATTATAGTAGTTATATTCTTGTGCATAGGGGCAGTATTATAGTAGTTATATTCTTGTACATAGGGGCAGTATTATAGTAGTTATATTTTTGTACATAGGAGCAGTATTATAGTAATATTCTTGTATATAGGAGCAGTATTATAGTAGTAATATTCTTGTATATAGCAGCAGTATTATAGTAGTTATATTCTTGTACATAGGAGCAGTATTATAGTAGTTATATTCTTGTACATAGGGGCAGTATTATAGTAGTTATATTCTTGTACATAGGAGCAGTATTATAGTAGTTATATTCTTGTACATAGGAGCAGTATTATAGTAGTTATATTCTTGTACATAGGGGGCAGTATTATAGTCGTTATATTCTTGTATATAGGAGCAGTATTATAGTAGTTATATTCTTGTACATAGGAGCAGTATTATAGTAGTTATATTCTTGTGCATAGGGGTAGTATTATAGTAGTTATATTCTTGTACATAGGAGCAGTATTATAGTAGTTATATTCTTGTACATAGGGGCAGTATTATAGTAGTTATATTCTTGTACATAGGGGCAGTATTATAGTAGTTATATACTTGTACATAGGAGCAGTATTATAGTAGTTATATTCTTGTATATAGGAGCAGTATTATAGTAGTAATATTCTTGTATATAGCAGCAGTATTATAGTAGTTATATTCTTGTACATAGGTGCAGTATTATAGTAGTTATATTCTTGTACATAGGGGGCAGTATTATAGTAGTTATATTCTTGTATATAGGAGCAGTATCATAGTAGTTATATTCTTGTACATAGAAGCAGTATTTTATAGTAGTTATATTCTTGTACATAGAAGCAGTATTATAGTAGTTTTATTCTTGTACATAGGAGCAATATTATAGTAGTTATATTCTTGTACATAGGGGGCAGTATTATAGTAGTTATATTCTTGTACATAGGAGCAGTATTATAGTAGTTATATTCTTGTACATAGGGGCAGTATTATTGTAGTTATATTCTTGTGCATAGGGGTAGTATTATAGTAGTTATATTCTTGTACATAGGAGCAGTATTATAGTAGTTATATTCTTGTACATAGGGGCAGTATTATAGTAGTTATATTCTTGTACATAGGGGCAGTATTATAGTAGTTATATTCTTGTACATAGGAGCAGTATTATAGTAGTTATATTCTTGTACATAGGGGAAGTATTATAGTAGTTATATTCTTGTGCATAGGAGCAGTATTATAGTAGTTATATTCTTGTACATAGGGGCAGTATTATTGTAGTTATATTCTTGTGCATAGGGGTAGTATTATAGTAGTTATATTCTTGTACATAGGAGCAGTATTATAATAGTTATATTCTTGTACATAGGGGCAGTATTATAGTAGTTATATTCTTGTACATAGGGGCAGTATTATAGTAGTTATATTCTTGTACATAGGAGCAGTATTATAGTAGTTATATTCTTGTATATAGGAGCAGTATTATAGTAGTTATATTCTTGTATATAGCAGCAGTATTATAGTAGTTATATTCTTGTACATAGGGGCAGTATTGCAGTAGTTATATTCTTCTACATTGGGGCAGTATTATAGTAGTTATATTCTTGTACATAGGGGCAGTATTATAGTAGTTATATTCTTGTACATAGGGGCAGTATTATAGTAGTTATATTCTTGTATATAGGAGCAGTATTATAGTAGTTATATTCTTGTACATAGGGGGCAGTATTATAGTAGTTATATTCTTGTACATAGGGGCAGTATTATATTAGTTATATTCTTGTACATAGACGCAGTATTATAGTAGTTATATTCTTGTACATAGGAGCAGTATTATAGTAGATATATTCTTGTACATAGGGGCAGTATTATAGTAGTTATATTCTTGTACTTAGGTGGCAGTATTATAGTAGTTATATTCTTGTACATAGGGGCAGTATTATATTAGGTATATTCTTGTACGTAGGGGCAGTATATTAGTTATATTCTTGTACATAGAAGCAGTATTATAGTAGATATATTCTTGTACATAGGGGCAGTATTATAGTAGTTATATTCTTGTACATAGGGGCAGTATTATAGTAGTTATATTCTTGTACATTGGAGCAGTATTATAGTAGTTATATTCTTGTATAAAGGGGCAGTATTATAGTAGTTATATTCTTGTACATAGAAGCAGTATTATAGTAGTTATATTCTTGTACATAGGAGCAGTATTATAGTAGTTATATTCTTGTACATAGGGGCAGTATTATAGTAGTTATATTCTTGTACTTTGGAGCAGTATTATAGTAGGTATATTCTTGTATAAAGGGGCAGTATTATAGTAGTTATATTCTTGTACATAGCAGTATTATAGTAGTTATATTCTTGTACATTGGAGCAGTATTATAGTAGTTATTTTCTTGTACATAGGGGCAGTATTATAGTAGTTATATTCTTGTCCATAGGAGCAGTATTATAATAGTTATATTCTTGTACATAGGGGCAGTATTATATTAGTTATATTCTTGTACGTAGGGGCAGTATTATATTAGTTATATTCTTGTACATAGAAGCAGTATTATAGTAGATATATTCTTGTACATAGGGGCAGTATTATAGTAGTTATATTCTTGTACATAGGGGCAGTATTATAGTAGTTATATTCTTGTACATTGGAGCAGTATTATAGTAGTTATATTCTTGTATAAAGGGGCAGTATTATAGTAGTTATATTCTTGTACATAGAAGCAGTATTATAGTAGTTATATTCTTGTACATAGGAGCAGTATTATAGTAGTTATATTCTTGTACATAGGGGCAGTATTATAGTAGTTATATTCTTGTACATTGGAGCAGTATTATAGTAGGTATATTCTTGTATAAAGGGGCAGTATTATAGTAGTTATATTCTTGTACATAGCAGCAGTATTATAGTAGTTATATTCTTGTACATTGGAGCAGTATTATAGTAGTTATTTTCTTGTACATAGGGGCAGTATTATAGTAGTTATATTCTTGTCCATAGGAGCAGTATTATAGTAGTTATATTCTTGTACATAGGAGCAGTATTATAATAGTCATATTCTTGTACATAGGGGGCAGTATTTTATTAGTTATATTCTTGTACATAGAAGCAGTGTTATAGTAGATATATTCTTGTACATAGGGGCAGTATTATAGTAGTTATATTCTTGCACATAGGGGCAGTATTATAGTAGTTATATTCTTGTACATTGGAGCAGTATTATAGTAGTTATATTCTTGTATAAAGGGGCAGTATTATAGTAGTTATATTCTTGTACATAGGAGCAGTATTATAGTAGTTATATTCTTGTACATAGGAGCAGTATTATAGTAGTTATATTCTTGTACATAGGGGCAGTATTATAGTAGTTATATTCTTGTACATAGGAGCAGTATTATAGTAGTTATATTCTTGTACATAGGGGCAGTATTATAGTAGTTATATTCTTGTATATAGGGGGCAGTATTATAGTAGTTATATTCTTGTACATAGGGAGCAGTATTATAGTAGTTATATTCTTGTACATAGTAGCAGTATTATAGTAGTTATATTCTTGTACATAGGGAGCAGTATTATAGTAGTTATATTCTTGTACATAGGGGCAGTATTATAGTAGTTATATTCTTGTATATAGGGGGCAGTATTATAGTAGTTATATTCTTGTACATAGGGAGCAGTATTATAGTAGTTATATTCTTGTACATAGTAGCAGTATTATAGTAGTTATATTCTTGTACATAGGGAGCAGTATTATAGTAGTTATATTCTTGTACATAGGGGCAGTATTATAGCAGTTATATTCTAGATATTTCTGCAGCAGTTATGTTCTTATCAGCAGTTAGCGGAATGGCTTTTGAGAATTGATTTTTATTACATTTTTATTATCTCATCGCAGTACACAGCTTTCTGTGTCATTTCCTTGCTGGACTTAAACGGATGTTTTTGTGATACAAATTCCCTTGTGGCCGACGTCTTCTGGCAGTGTCACTACCAACACAGAGGAAGTATCACAACCACAGTATCTCACCAAACACACTTTGTGCAGAGTTCAAAGAGTCTTCCCCGGCTCTGGAGTAAACTTACGATTGTCTGGGAATATGAGCGTTTCCTGTTTTATCACTGTAACTGTCTCTTCTGTTTTTAGCCACCCGAGCCTGTTCTTACATGGACAATGTCTGATTATATAGCACAAAATAAACTGCAATTTCACAGTTGTGATCTTCTGGAGTTGGATAATTTCACGTCTTCTTGTTTATCTCTATATTATTTGAGGCGCCTCAGCTAAGTCTTGATGTCAGCGCTGATACCGTGTCATATGAAGAACATTTTTAAAGTTGCTCCGTGCAAATGTTTTAGGCAGGTGTGTAAAAATTCTGCAAAGTAAGACCCTTTCAAAAATAGAAGTGATAATAGTTAATTTTTTTTTTATCAATTAATGAAATGCAAAGTGACTGAACAAAAGAGAAATCTAAATTCCATCAATATTTGGTGGCTGCCTGTCATTTTAATCACTTCTTCTCGTCATTCGTACACAGTTTATAAAGGAACTCGGCAGGAGGTTGTTCCAAACATCTTAGAGAACTGACCCCAGATCTTCTGTGTATGATCCTTCTGTCTTTTCATCTGATCCTAGACAGACTGGATGATGTGAGATCAGGGCCCGGTGGAGCCCGATAATCACCTCCAGGACTCCTCTTCTTCTTTTCGCTGAAGACCTTCCTTAATGACATTGGCTGGATGTTTGGGTTAATTGTCCGGCTGCAGAATAAATTTGAAGCCAATCAGACGCCTCCCCAATGTTATTGCAAAATATATAAGTACCTTTCCTGTCCCTCAAGCTAGGAAGACCCTAGGCTGTGCCTGTACCCCTGAAGGTGGAGTTGCTTGTGTCTCATACCTTGCTATGCTCCGATATGCACGCTAATCTGTTTCCTCCCCCACCCAGGGACGTATGGAACAGAAGTGTATAATAAAACACAAACCTGACAGACAAGGGAAACAGACAGTGATAAAAGAAAACTACAATCATATAAATGCACTCACCAAACAACCGAGTGGAAATCAAGGGTACAGTAGGAGGGGTAAACCAAATGGGAGACGGTTAGGATAACTCACAATACCAAATGCACGCAGATATCTCCTGTAAACTACACCATCCGACTGCTACTAATTCAGAACTCTCCTTCACCACCAAACCAGGAACTTCTAACTATCACTGGCAACTCCCAAGTGCCAGTGGAGGTTATATGCCAGAGGGGAGTGGCCAACACAGAACAGCTGAGACAATCCAGGATGGAGAGCTCCAGGAGATCAACTAAACTGATTAACCCTTGCCATGACCGGGCAAGGAAAACCTGCATTGTTTAATAGAATGGTGAAGCTGTTCTAATCAGTGCAGGGGTTTGTGAATCCAGACTCCGCGATCTTCGACCCCTCTCTGTCTCAGTATCCCGTGACAATGTATACACGTTGCAGCCAAAACAAGCGACGACATGCAGACCAGCGCAGCATGCAAAGTGCAGCTGCTAAATGCATTCATTCTTAATGGCTTTGCAGTTGGTGATGGTTCAATGATGGTGTTTTAAGCTGTTGTAATTTGCAAACTGCACTGCTTTTCACGTTGGCTCAGTTGTTATCATGTGAACGCAGCCTACATTGAATCTTAAGCTGCATTTACACTGAAAGATAATTGTGAATTTGCTTTCTTAAGAACGCTCATTTCTGTATAAACAAGTTATTAAACATTCAGTATAGTTTTACCGATCAGCCGTCGTTTTGTGCCACCTGTCTGTCCATGTAAATGGACCTTTAGTTAAACAAAACATCAATTAACATCAGTTAGATAATAGACTACTTGCAAACCACCTCCAAAGTAGTTGTCTTGTTAAAACAAGCTATTACCTATCCATGGCATAGGTGATAATTTGTCGAGTGGTGGAGGCCTTGCACCTGGGACCCCACGAATCCGCAGAACAGGGAACTTTTATCCCTGTTAGTATGGAGTGGCAGTGCGCATACGGCTGACCCATAGGGAATGAACGGAGCCGTGGTCGTAAGTTCAACTTACCACGACATTTTGAAAAAGGGTTAAAAGTTCTCTCAGGAGCATAAAAATTCCCTGATCCCCAGATCATGAGGGTCCCAGCAGTGGGGTGCCCACCAAACAGCAAGTTATCACTAGTGGTGAGCGAGCACTAAAATGCTTGGGTGCTCGATGCTCGGGTCGAGCACATTGGAATACTCGGGTGCTCAACCCGAGCAACGGGCCCAATGTAAGTCTATGGGAAACTCGAGCACTTTTCAGGCGGCTCCCCCCGGCTCTCTGCAGAGGGCCTAAAAATTGCCCAAATCGATGGAAACAGCATGGGGAAGACCCCTGGAAGCATTTCTGACTCCCAGGTCTCTGCTGTCAACAACGTTGTCAGAGTATTGCACCACTTGTACGGACTCACAATAAAACATACGAAAACAAATCCAAAATGGATTTTCCTGGGAAATATGTTAAGGAACATCCTTTCCAGGGTCATGACTTGTATATAAGGCAAAATAAATAACCAAAAACAAAAATACTCCTCCCCACCCTGGGCTATGTTCACACGTAGCGTTTTACATGCGTTTTTTCACTTTTGTATTGCTTTCAACCGTGACAAATGCATTCACCAGGAAATGTCATTTTAACATTTTACAACCTTATCTGGCCATGTGGTGTGTGAGACATCATCAGACAAATCCTGTTTCATTTATGAAGGAGGGACTCTGAAAATCACAAAGCCTATTTTTATAGGGCCATCAGGCGACCTTTACTATTCTTAAAGGGCCAGCTGTCGGCCCTCACTATTCTTGCAGAGCCATCAGCCGGCTATGCTTTGTTGTTCCCATTACTAAAGAGTGGGTCTCCTATACTGTTATTGCGTATGCAGTGAGTGGCTGGGCTGCCCAAAATTTGGACGCACCCCAATACCACTTTGAAAATTTGGAAGCACCCCAATACCCCTTTGAAGAGACTTAGAGGAAGGCCTCCTGAAAACAATGTTCCCATTATTAGGAAGTGGGTCTCCCATAGTGTTGGCCTATGCAGTGAATGCAAGAGTTGCCAAAAATTGGGAGGCACTCCAATGCCCCTCGGAAGAGACGTGGAGGAGGGCCTCATAAAAAATGTTCCCATTAGAAAGGAGCGGGTCTCCTATACTTGTAATGCCCATGCACTAAGTGTATAGGCTGACAGACATTTACCCCTGGGGGGTATACATGAACATACTGTATAAACATTTTTTTTTACGG
Source organism: Phyllobates terribilis (assembly GCF_046119375.1). NCBI lineage: Eukaryota > Metazoa > Chordata > Amphibia > Anura > Dendrobatidae > Phyllobates > Phyllobates terribilis. The sequence goes on from NW_027362764.1 coordinate 784,261,496, forward strand.
GCATCATAAACACCCTTTAAAAAAATGATGTGGGTGTTGCATCACGGACCACGGTCACCTGGTGATATGGTGGTGGAGGAGGACAAGAGCAAATAGCCAAAATCAGGAAGCGTATACCAATGTGTGGGTGTGAAGAGGTGCATGGGAATACACCTCCCAAAAAAAGACACTGGATTTGACTTTATGTTCCGCTGCTATCATTCGGTGGTGTTGAGAAGTCTGGCCCAATCCAGCCCTTGTTCATTTTTATAAGAGTCAGCCTGACAGCATTTTCAGTTGACAAGCGGATGCGCTTATCAGTTATAATTCCACCAGTGGCACTAAAATCCCGCTCTGATAAAACGCTGGCGGCAGGGCAGCCCAGGACCTCCAAGGCGTAGAGAGCCAGTTCATTCCACGTACCCAGCTTGGATACCCAATAATTATAAGGCACAGCGGAATCACAGAGGACGTTGCTGTTGTCGGCAAGTTACTCCCTCAGCATCTTCCCAAACTTTGCACTCCTTGTGAGAGTACCCCGCGCCTCAGGGCTTGTGCGATTGGAGAGGCTGAGAAAATTCTCCCAGAACTTTGACAGTGTTCCCCTGCCTCTGCTGGATTGGAGTTGTGTCTCTCTCATCTGTACTCCTTGGTTGTCCAACGAACTGTGACCTCTGCCACCAGCGTTTTCAGATGGGAATTTTTTTAATAGTTCCGCAACAAGGGCCTTCTGGTGTTGCCCCATTTTTGTACACCTGTCCGCCACAGGAATAAGAGATATAAAGTTCTCCTTGTAGCGTGGGTCTAGAAGTGTCACCAACCAGTAATGACTGTCACCCAAAATTTTGAGAATGCGAGGGTCATGGGAAAGGCAGCGTAACATAAACTCAGCCATGCGTGCCAGACTGCTAACAGGCAAGACTTTCGTGTCCTCACCAAGAGGAGGACTGACCATGCTCTCCTCCTCCTCTCTGTCCTCAGGCCATCCATGCTGAACAGACGGTATGACAGCTGTGCAGGTAGTACCATCTATAGTGCATGAAACTAGCTCCTGTCCTTCCTCTTCCTCATTGTCACCCAATCCACGTTGGGATGAGATGAGGCTGGGCTGTGTGTAATCACCCTGTATGGTTCCTTGCTCCATCTCATCGTGCTCCGCCTGCAATGCATCCTCTTTGATTGTGAGCAGAGAGCATTTTAGAAGACAGAGAAGCGGGATGGTGACGCTAATTATGGCATCATCACCGCTCACCATCTTGGTGGAGTCCTCAAAGTTTTGGAGGATGGTACATATGTCTGACATCCATGTCCACTCCTGAGGTCTTATGTGTGGAGTCTGAACTGAATACCGATGGCCTTGTTGATGCTGGTACTCAACAACTGCCCTCTTCTGCTCACAAATCCTTCCCAACATCTGCAGTGTAGAGTTCCAACGCGTGGGGACATCACACATCAGTCTGCGAGCCGGAAGCTGCTAACGCTGCTGAAACACGGCAAGGGCGGCGGAAGCTGTAGGTTACTTTCTAAAATGGGCACACAGACGACGTACTTTAACAAGCGGATCCGGCAGCTCAGGGTAGGATTTGAGAAACCGCTGAACCACGAGGTTAAGCACATGGGCCAGACATGGTACGTGTGTGAGCTTGCCTCGCCTCAGAGCCGCAACCAGGTTCCGGCCATTGTCACACATGACCATGCCTGGCTGTAGATTCAGCGGTGTGAGACACAGATCTGCCTGCTCTTTCAGAGCTGTCCACAACTCTTCAGCATTGTGTGGTTTGTCACCTAAGCATATTAGCTTCAGCACAGCCTGTTGCTGCTTGGCCAGGCAGTTCTGCAGTGCTTCCAGCTTGTGACTGATGTGGTCATTTTGGAGATAGAGGCTGAAGAGGAGGATGAGGTGCAGGAGCTGTAGACTGTGGGGGCAACCCTGATTGACTTAGGGCCCGCAATCCTTGGCGTCGGGAGGACGTGTTCCGTCCCAAGGTCCGACTGGGTCCCGGCTTCCACTATCTTAACCCAGTGTGCCGTCCCTGCCTACAAGCACTTGTCCACGTGTCCGTGGTTAGGTGGACTTTCCCAGTAACTGCGTTGAGGGCACGGCTAATGTTTTGGGACACGTGCTTGTGTAATGCGGGGACGGCACACCGGGAGAAATAGTGGCAGCTGGGGACCGAGTACCGAGGGACGGCCACGGCCATCAGGCAACATTTTGAGCGCAAGCAGTCGTGAAATGTGAGAATTTAGTAGTGTGGCCTGTGGGGCGTTGGCTGCATATTTGCGCTTGCATTCCAAGGACTGGGGTATGGACAACTGAACGCTGCGCTGGGACAAGGACATGGACGTGCTTCCTGATGCTGCTACTTGAGAGTATGCAATGACAGGTGCAGGGCAGGAGGCATCTTCCCATGCACCATGGACAGGGGATTGGCTTGCATGCACAACAGCGGAAGAAGCAATGGTGCCACCCGCAGACACTGTTCCTGGACCCTGGGGTTCGGCCCACAAAGTCGGGTGCTTTGCTGCCATGTGCCTGATCATGCTGGTGGTGGTCAGGCTGGTCGTTTTGCCACCCCTGCTGATGCTGGCCTGGCAGGTGGTGCAAATGGCCTTTTTGGGGTTATCGGCAGAGTCTTTAAAAAACAACCAGACTTGGGAAGACCTAACAGTTGTACTGGCTACTTCCTTCGTGTTGGTGTTACGGGGAATGGTTGCCTGCCTTCTGTCTGCGGCCACCACACTGCTTCTTCCTGCCTGTTGGGGTATTCTGCCTCCCTCCCCCTGTGTGCTGCTTTCCTCGCTCTGCATGTCCTCCTGCCAGGTTGGGTCAGTTACTATATCAACCACCACCTCGTCTTCCACTTCCGCACCCTGGTCCTCCTGACTTTCTGGCAATTGTGTCTCATCATCATCCACCTCTTGTGACCCTTTCCCACCGTCGCCTTCTTATGACCGGTGGCTGCTCAAATATTTGGGCATCGCTACACGCGATCTCTTGCCCCGCTTCAAGTGGATCGGGCCGGGCGAGAGGCCTGAATCTATAAATGGAAAAGTGAACAGCTCTTCAGAGTGTCCAAGTGTGGGATCAGTTGTCTCTGGGTACTCGGCATGGTGGGAGGAAGGAGGATCAGGGTGAGGAATATGCAGTCCAGACTCACGGCTACTGAGACTTGACTGTGTGGAAGACAGGGTGGTGGTGGCGGCTAAGTGACTGGAAGCATTATCCACTATCCAACCAACAACCTTTTGACACTGCTCTGGTATCAATAGTGGTGTGCTGCGGTCCCCTAGGAATTGGGACAGGAAGGTCGGGCGAGAAGATGTGGGTGTTTGTTGTGGCACAATTTCAGTTTGCCCTCGGCCTCTGCATGCACCATCACCATCACGTCCAGTTCCCTGTCCCTTGCCACGTGCCTTGCCCATTTTAAATGGAGGACAATATCTTCCACGCTCACTACAAATGGCTGAATTTGGAGCGAAGTTGTATGTAATCCGTATGACGGACAAACCACAGTTTTAAATAGCTGTATTTATAGCGCTGTAATATGGAAAGGACCTGGCTGTATTCTGCAGTGCCAACAAGCAAATGGCGCAGAAAAACTGTGTTTTCTGGATTGCGTTTTAAGCAAATAATGAGGATTAAGATCCAAAGAAAATTATTCCTGGCCCCTGAGACCTGGGCCTATTTCTAGAAATATCTAACAGTAGCAGCCGACAGAACTGGAATGGAGCCTCTTGTGCTATATGCACTGCAGTCTGCTATATACACTGCCTGCCTATATACACTGCCTGCCTGATATCTCTGCAGATGGATTAGTCCTCAGAAGGACTGTTTGTTGAGATGGATATGTGTAATGTACCGTACTTCTTTTCTCCCTACACTACCTAATACACAAGCAAATCTCTCCCTAGCTCAGCAGCAGCTCTCCCTGCACTGTCTGATCCGGAGTGAATGTGACAAGCATGGCGGCGCCAGGTCTGATATAGACCTGATAACGCTGTGCGGCCAGCCAATCACTGTAATGCCACAACCAACATGGCTGCGGCATTACCATGAGTGGCAGGCAATCCCTGCATGTTGTATGCTCTAAAGAGCGCCAAACATGCAGGGGGGGGACCCGGGCATCCGTCAGAGCATCTCGCAAGTACTCGGCGAGCTCCGAGCATCCCGAGTACTGAGATGCTCGGGCAAGTACTTGCGAGTATGCTCGCGCATCACTAGTTTTCACCTATCCTGTTGATACTCTATTGTGCCACAGTCGTTCAGAGTAAAACATACCCAGCCAGAATCTGATTCATACTGTCCATTTTTTGGGCAACAGGAATTAAGTGACAGGTTCCCTTTAAAGGTTTGGCTGGAGTCCACAGAGCAGGGATATATCAGGGATGGAAGTTCAGTATAAATATTTAATTTGTAAGATGTTTTGAAGAATTTATTGCAGCCCAAAAACTAAATACAAACATTGCGATGACATCAGCACAGAACATAGCTTTGGATCAAGACAAATTATGTTCTGACCTCATAACCATCGTCAATATAGAACACAGCCTAAGAAGAAATCCAGTTACAGTTATGACATCACAGTTGAACACAGCCTTGAAGAGAGAGAAATGATACTCTGTCAACAAAACAATCAGCAATATAGAACACAGCGTGGAAAAAGAACAATCATGGCATCATGACAGTATAACACAGTCTTCGGGTACAGACACATTTATGCCTGTTAAGACATTTAAAAAATGTCAAAATGACTTCTTCAGTCTTTTTGAGCTTCTTGAGTGGATAAAAGAAGTGATCTGATTGTTCTTTAGGTGGGTCATGTTTGGAATCCACTTGCTAGTTTATATATGGGCAGCACGGTGGCTCAGTGGTTAGCACTGCAGCTCTGGTGTCCTGGGTTCATATCCCACCAAGGACAACATCTGCAAGGAGTTTATTTGTTCTCCCCGTCTTTGGAGTGTGTAAAAAAAACTGGAGAACCAGGAGGAAACCCAAGCAAAGACATACTGATAGGGAATATAAATTGTGAGCCCCGATGGGGACAGTAACGATAATGTCTAAAGCGCTGTGGAATTAATGGCGCTATAGAAGTGAGTAAAATAAATAAAAATAAAATATATCCAAGTTAAAAAAAAAAAAAAAAAGAATTAGGTGGAAAAGCTGCTTCAAGACTACCAAAAGATGATTCAAGAAAAACTACCTTCATGCTTTCTGAAGCGTCTTCTAAAAAAAAAACCGAGAGTGTGCTGGAGTAAAACTATACCGTAACATCATAATTGGCTATGTTCAAACTAAGTTTATTTTTCCATGGGGTTAAAAATTAGTTTTCGAGTGGAAATTGCAGGAAAACTTTCCTTCTTGGAGAACTTTTTGGTTTCTTGAAGTGGTTTTTAGACATTTTTAAAGCATTTATTAGGGCTTTTGTGCATAACATCATTTTTTCAGGGGCAGATCAGATTTTTTTCTCTATTTATTATTTATTATTATAGCGCCATTTATTCCTTGGCGCTTTACATGTGAAAAAGGGGTATACATACAAGAACAATTACAATAATCTTGAACACAATGTGACGGCGACTGGTACAGGAGGAGCGAGGACCCTGCCCGCGAGGGCTCACAATCTACAAGGGATGGGTGAGGATACAGTAGGTGAGGTTAGAGCTGGTTGTGCAGCGGTGGTTACTGCAGGTTGTAGGCTTGTCAGAAGAGGTGGGTCTTCAGGCTCTTTTTGAAGGTTTCCACGGTCGACGAGAGTCTGTTGTGTTGGGGTAGAGAGTTCCAGAGAAGAGGGAAAGCACGGGAGAAATCTTGTATGCGATTGCGGGAGGAGGAGATTAGAGGGGAGTAGAGAAGAAGATCTTGTGAGGATCGGAGGTTGCGTGCGGGTATGTAGCGGGAGAGTAGGTCAGAGATATATGGAGGAGACAGGTTGTGAATGGCTTTGTATGTCATGGTTAGGGTTTTGAACTGGAGTCTCTGGGCAATGGGGAGCCAGTGAAGAGATTAACAGAGAGGAGAGGCCGGGGAATAGCGGGGGGACAGGTGGATTAGTCGGGCAGCAGAGTTTAGGATGGATTGGAGGGGTGCAAGAGTGTTGGAAGGGTGGCCACAGAGCAGGAGGTTGCAGTAGTCAAGTCGGGAGATGATGAGGGCGTGCACTAGTGCTTTTGCAGATTCATGGTTGAGGAATGTGCGGATCCGGGAGATATTTTTGAGTTGGAGTCGGCAGGAAGTGGAAAGGGCTTGGATGTGTGGTATGAAGGAGAGTTCAGGGTTACCCCAAGGCAGCGAGCTTGATGGACTGGGGAGAATGGGCAGCCATTGACTATGATAGATAGGTCAGTTGGAGGGGTTGAATGAGATGGCGGAAAGATGATGAATTCTGTTTTGTCCATGTTAAGGTTTAGAAATCTAGCAGAGAAGAAGGATGAAATAGCAGACAGACATTGTGGGATTTTGGTTAGTAGGGAGGTGATATCAGGTCCAGAGAGGTAGATCTGTGTGTCCTCAGCATAGAGGTGATAATGAAAGCCATGAGACTCTATGAGCTGTCCCAGGCCGAAGGTGTAGATGGAGAAGAGCAGAGGTCCTAGGACTGAACCTTGGGGGACACCGACAGATAGGGGGCGAGATGAGGAGGTGGTCTGTGAGTGGGAGACACTGAATGTCCGGTCTGTTAGATATGAGGAGATCCAGGATAGGGCCAAGTCTGTGATGCCAAGAGATGAGAGAGTCTGCAGTAAGAGGGAATGGTCCACTGTGTCGAAGGCAGAGGACAGGTCCAGGAGGAGGAGGACCTAATAGTGTCTCTTAGATTTGGCGGTTAGTAGGTCGTTGGTAACTTTGGTCAGTGCAGTTTCAGTAGAATTGTGCGGTTGGAAACCAGATTGTAGGCGGTTGAAGAAGGAGCAGGAGGAGAGGTGGGAGGACAGCTCAGAATGGACATGTTGTTCCAGTAGTTTGGAGGCATAGGGGAGAAGTGATATGGGGCGATAGCTAGTCAGAGAGGATGGGTCAAGGGATGGCTTTTTGAGGATGGGTGTGATTGAGGCATGTTTGAAGCATGAGGGGAAGACACCAGTTGTTAGTGACAGGTTGAAGAGGTGGGCTAGGGCTGGGATGAAGATAGTGGTAAGGTTTGGGATGAGGTGGGACGGAATTGGGTCAAGTTTGCAGGTGGTGAGGTGTGATTTGGAGAGTAAAGAGGAAAGTTGATCTTCAGAAATGGTGGAGAAGGTGGTTTTGGAGGAAGAGGGTTGAGTAGGTGTGAGGAGGGGCTGTGGGGACTTTAGGCAAAAGCTTTGTCTGATGGTGTTAATCTTCTGTTTGAAGAATGAGGCAAAGTCTTCAGCTGAAATAAGAGGAGAGGAAGGAGGCACTGGGGGGCGGAAGAGAGAATTGAAGGTGTTGAATAGTTGTTTGGGGTTGTGAGACAGGGAGGATATGAGGGATGCGAAGTATGTTTGTTGTGCTGCAGTGAGTGTGGACTTGAAGGTAGTGAGGGTCTGTTTGAATGCGATGAAGTGCTCATTGGAGTGGGACCTTTTCCATCTACGCTCAGCAACCCTGGAGGCCCGTCGCAGTTCTTTAGTTAGGCTGGTGTGCCAGGGTTGTCTGTTGATTGTGCGAGCTTTGGTATGTGTCAGGGGGGCGACCGAATCGAGAGCTGCAGCTGTTGTGGTGTTGTATAAAGTGGCAGCAACATCTGCATCATGTAAGGAACTAATGTCTGTAAGAGGGAGAAGGGATTCAGAGAGTGAGTGTAGGTCAAGGTGTTTGAGATTTCTGCGAGGGTAGGCAAGTTTGTGGAGTGGAGATTGTGCACCTGGAGAGGAGATGGAAGAGAATGTAAGTAGGCTGTGGTCAGAGAGAGGGAGAGGTGAGTTAGAGAGGTTAGATAGGGAACAGAGGCGGGTTAAGATGAGGTTTAGCGTGTGGCCGTCTTTGTGGGTGGGTGTGGAAGACCACTGGGTAAGACCAAAGGAGGAAGTGAGGGATAGAAGCTTAGAGGCAGCTGAGAGGGAAGTGTTAATGGGGATGTTGAAGTCGCCCATGAGGATAGTGGGGATGTCAATGGAGAGGAAATGAAGTAGCCAAGTGGTGAAGTGGTCAAAGAAAGTGGTGGTTGATCCTGGGGGGCGGTAGATGACAGCCAGTTGGAGGTTGGAGGGGGAGTAGATGCGCATACAGTGCATTCTATGCAAAGTTGCTTCATGAGAATGCCGGCGGTCTTTTTCCTAAAGTGACTTTGCAGGCGATTTTACCGTAGTTTTTTTTTTACACCAGCTTCGCCGCCATCGTCCTTTCTCTGTGTATTACTTTATAGATGCGAGCGGCTTCCTAATGGAAATACGTGAAGAATGAGCCTGCTGCTCCGAACCATGGAGCGGATAAAAGAAGTAGAAACAGACGGATTATGTTCAAGTCATTTTTTCATTGCATTTTGTTCATGTTTTGTCACACTTTTTCAGGAGTATTCCAGGCGGTATCTGCCTGAATAACACATTGTGTGCACGTAGCCTTACAGATTGAAGGAGTTTTTGCATCCTTTTGGCTGGACAGTGCCTAGTTTGGAGCCTTTTCCATCAGGAAAACCTTGCACTTTCTTTTCTCCCGCAGGTCGTTTTTGAAAGCCTGAAGCATTTAAAAGACTCTCAAAAGGCCAAAACATATGGACAGCCAGTCGTTTTTCTATAGAAATGAATAGGAGGATTCTTCTAAGTGTTTTAGCGATTTATGCTGAAAAAGATGCAGTATGAATACTTAAGACAAGCAGATTTCTACCCATAACCAAGCACCAATTGACTTTACATGATCGATGCTCATCACATGGATAGAAAAAGACTGTGAGACCGATTTCATCAAGGTGGCCGATGTTCATCAAGATGGTCTCCATGAGGGGGCATGCTGGGGTCAGACACTCCTGATTCATGAAGAGATGCACTGCACACCTCTTCATGAATCTGGAGAGTCTTGACGATTGTCGAGCGCCTCCGTGCGCTATGCCAGAAATCCTACTCCAGTCAGGTATTGGAGTGAGATTTCTGGTGTAAGGAATGCCACAGCTCATGATGAATTAGACGAGCTGTGGAGTCCCGTCACACCCTAACTTCGACAAAATGCAGCAAAAAATTTTGGTGCAACCGAGTTGCTCCTAAATTTTGCAACTTTTCAAAGCTTTTTATGCCGTATTGAAAGGTGTGAATGATGTATGTATGTATGCTTAATACAATGTTTCTGTCCCCATGCAGCATGCATATTGACGGCAGCATATCCCTATTTACATAGAGCAATGTGCTGCCGACCATGGTGATTTTTATGCTGGCATAAATGATCAAATAAGCCGATGATTGAGCGTTGTGCTCATTCATCAGCTGATCGGGGTATATTTACATGGTGTGATCATCGGTAATGCACATTCTCTGATTTTCGACCATTGCAAATTAACCTAAAACCATATGTGGCAGAATTGAAACAGTTCTGCACTGCAAATCCAGAGCAAAAAAAATATATACTCTTATAGACAACTGGGAAGAGGGAAACGGTGGTACTGTATGGGGGGGAATGAACCCTTCGAGGGATGTACTCGAAGGGATCATCTGTGGCATTTCAAGGGGGAACTCAGCTGGGTGACGGGGTACGTTAGCGACCAGAGGGATCAGTTTGCAGACAGTTCCCAGCATCGGCTTTTGGAATTTGCCAACAAAAATCAAAAGTGTATGGCCATCTTCACAGAATGGAAAGTCACGTCTCCCGAGTTCAGACGTGAATTGTAGGTCGTGTATAATCTGCTGCTGAACATGTCATCCCTACGTTAGTTTTTCTTCTGAAATGGGTCAGAGAAAGTTGACGGGATTCCTGGGATTCAAGTGTTTGCAGACTATGGGGCCAAAGATCAGATTTGGTCCAGCACTCACAGAGCAACTCAAATGAAAATCATCCCGCAAACCTTGGACGAGATTTCCCTTGCTTTCAGGAGGAGTTGATGGATGACTATCTACTTGCCCTAAGGCTTCAGAGACGCAGAATTCTGTAATCCAGTGGTGGATAAAAGTTTCTTTAGCCCTGAGAACTTCAGACATCTGTCATCATATCGGGAAGAATGTAATTCTCTACGTCTGTGAAAATGGTCGGAGAGGCTGGAAAATCATCCATATCCCAAGTTGATGCCACACGGCATTAATGGGAAATGGTGCAGGACCCACTGATTTCTCCCTAGTGGGATCCTTCTGACGGGATTGTCAGGAAGTCGTGGAATATAGCTGATGGCAGAGGGGGAATACATTGCGTTATGCTCAGATGCAATGGATTTGTGGAGGATTCCCCAATTCCATGTATGTGTTATGGCTCACCTGGTGAGGAAGATTCATCATGTCGAAGATGCATGGACTTCAGGCGTTGATGCAGTGAGATGAACCACTAGAAGTAACAGAGGCTGTAGAAACTAGACGGCAGCAGGAGAAATGGATTCAGTTGAGTGGAATAGCAGAGCAGGGTATGTTTGGTGATGCACTGGCTTGATGTAGCATAGCCTACGGGAAAAGCAGAGATGGGTATGTCGGGAAGCGCCCTTGTAGTGTTGTAGCCTAGCCCTGTGGAACAGTAAAGCTGTTTATGTTGGGTGACTAAAGTAATGCTAGTACTCGAGTGCCCACCAACTACCTGATTACTCAGTCAGTGTGCCACCGCCTGAGCTGGCCTATAAGGTTTAGGTGTATGACCTCAGTGCACACGGAGAAAGCCGACTACTAGGGGCGGACGACGGAAAGGCTGGTGCTGGAGCCGGGACTGGTAAATAAACTACAATGTCATTCTCCAGTGTAGTTAGGATGCTGAATAACTTTGCTTTAAGTATTCTGAACACATCATTTACTGATTTCTGATTAGCTCCCTGGCAGCTCTACCAATCTGCTCTACTGCGCAGCCCATGAGAGATGTGGGATGGGGAGCCATTTATCTGAATGGTTGTCCATCTAATACTTAATTATTTTTTTTTAGCAATGGCTGCAAAATTGGCAGTTTCCCGGGAGTCTCTGATTTCATGTTAACTTTTTTGCAACATTTGCCCTCTATATATGATTCTGTCTTGCTCAGCTTCCCGCAAACCCCTGTATATGTACAGTGCTGGAAAGTATCAGGCTCAGGAGCTGAGACTGTACCGTCACAGCAAGCGCCGATTGTAACTCTGATCCTGGCCATTTAACCCCTTGAATGATGCACTCAATATCATCTGTGGCATCAAAGCAGTTGGGGGATTCCTCTGTAAACCTTTCCTCCTCTTGCAATGAGCAACATGTTTTATACCATTGTGGCCAATGGTTTGCATATTACATTTTATAGCTATAAAGTGACATACAATGGGGGTATTTAGTTAGGGAATGCTATCGCAAACAAATGTTTCAGCCATCCTTTGTAAATTCAGTTTATTAGCAAAATTTACTCATTTTCTGCGCTTTGCAATAAACCAATCAAGCAAGAACAATTTAAATAGCTCAGCACAACTAATACAACCCCTGGCAAAAATTATGGAATCACCGGGCTCGGAGGATAGTCATTCAGTTGTTTAATGTTGTTAAATAAAAGCAGATCACAGACATGGCACAAAACAAAAGTCATTTCAAATGGCAACTTTAGGGCTTTAAGAAACACTAAAAGAAATCAAGATAAAAAATGTGGTACTCCGTAAGGGTAATTTTTTTTCAGACCAAGCAGAGGGAAAAAATTATGGAATCACTCAATTCTGAGGAAAAAAATATGGAATCACCCTGTAAATTTTCATTTCCAAAACTAACACCTGCATCAAATTAGATCTGCTCGTTAGTCTGCATCTAAAAAGGAGTGATCACACCTTGGAGAGCTGTTGCACCAAGTGGACTGACATGAATCATGGCTTCAACACGAGAGATGTCAATTGAAACAAAGGAGAGGATTATCAAACTCTTAAAAGAAGGTAAATCATCACACAATGTTGCAAAAGATGTTGGTTGTTCACAGTCAGCTGTGTCTAAAATCTGGACCAAATACAAACAACATGGGAAGGTTGTTAAAGGCAAACATACTGGTAGACCAAGGAAGACATCAAAGCTTCAAGACCGGAAACTTAAAGCAATATGTCTCCAAAACAGGAAATGCACAACGAAACAAATGAGGAACGAATGGGAGGAAACTGGAGTCAATGTTTGTGACCGAACTGTAAGAAACCGCCTAAAGGAAATGGGATTTACATACAGAAAAGCTAAACATAAGCCATCATTAACACCTAAACAGAAAAAAACAAGGTTACAATGGGCTAAGGAAAAGCAATCGTGGACTGTGGATGACTGGATGAAAGTCATATTCAGTGATGAATCGCGAATCTGAATTGGGCAAGGTGATGATGCTGGAACTTTTGTTTGGTGCCGTTCCAATGAGATTTATAAAGATGACTGCATGAAGGGAACATGGAAATTTCCACAGTCATTGATGATATGGGGCTGCATGTCAGGTAAAGGCACTGGGGAGATGGCTGTCATTACATCTTCAATAAATGCCCAAGTTTACATTGATATTTTGAACAGTTTTCTTATCCCATCAATTGAAAGGATTTTTGGGGATGATGACATCATTTTTCAAGCTGATAATGCATCCTGCCATAGAGCAAAAACTGTGAAAGCATTCCTTGAAAGAAGACACATAAGGTCAATGTCATGGCCTGCAAATAGTCCGGATCTCAATCCAATTGAAAATCTTTGGTGGAAGTTGAAGAAAATGGTCCATGACAAGGCTCCAACCTGCAAAGCTGATCTGGCAACAGCGATCAGAGAGAGTTGGATCCAGATTGATGAAGAGTACTGTTTGTCACTCAAAGGGGTATTCCCATCTCTAAGATCCTATCCCAATATGTAGTAGGTGTAATAATAATATTATTAGCAAATACCTCCAATTAGAAATGTTGTATAGTTTTTCTGATTCGCCATGTCTCTTTCCTCATGTTCAGGCATTGCAGGACCTTAGTTATGCATGGTTATAACCACTAGCAACTAGTTAACTAACTGTCACTATATCAGTGGTCGTAACCATGGATACCTAAGGTCCTGCAATGACTGCACATGAGGAAAGACACATAGCGAATCAGAAAAACTATACAACATTTCTAATTAGAGGTATTTGCTAATATTATTATTATTACACTTACTATATTGGGATAGGATCTTGGAGATGGGAACACCCCTTTAAGTCCATGCCTCAGAGACTGCAAGCTGTTATTAAAGCCAGAGGTGGTGCAACAAAATACTAGTGATGTATTGGAGTGTTCTTTTGTGTGTTTGTTTTTCATTATTCCATCATTTTTTCCTCAGAATTGAGTGATTCCATAATTTTTTCCCTCTGCTTGGTCTGAAAAAATTACCCTTACTGAGTACCACATTTTTAATCTTGTTTTCTTTTAGTGTTTCTTAAAGCCCTAAAGTTGCCGTTTGAAATGACTTTAGTTTCGTGCCATGTCTATGATCTGCTTTTTTTTCAACAACATTAAACAACTGAATGAACATCCTCCGAGGCCGGTGATTCCATAATTTTTACCAGGGGTTGTATAATAATTGGTTTCTCCAAAAGGACAAGAGTAGTAAATCTAATCTGCTCAAAACCATATATATAAGCCACAGAGGTTCTGCAATTATGTACTTTGAAGCAATGACACAAAAGTGGAATTTTTTAGGCTTATGTGTGCATGTCTGGAGAAGGAGGAATGAGGCATACGTGGAAAAATGCAGTGAAGAATGGTGCTGCCTTGGGGATGCCTACAGTGAAGCATGTCAGGGATTCGATGATGCCTCCTGTGAAGCATGGCAATGGCTCAGTGATACCTACAGTGAATAATGGTGGTGACTTGGTGATGACTACAGTGCAGGATAGTGGTGGTACAGTGCAGCATAGTGGTGGCTCGGAGATGTCTACAGTGAAGCATGGCGGTGGCATGGTGGTGACTTGGTGATGCTTAAAGTGAAGTATGGTGGTGGCTTACAGTGAAAAATTGCTTTGGCTCGTCAATGCCTATAATGAAGCATGGCCATGGCCTGTTGATGCCTACAGTGAAGCATGGGGTGGCTTGGTGATCCTCTGGGGCTGCTTTGCTTCCTCTGACACTGAAATGCTGCAGCTTGTGGAGGGCTAGATGGATTCAATCAAGTAAATCCTAGGAAAAAATGTATTTTGCCATTTGTGAAAAAGCTAAAGCTTGGGAGCCAATGGACCTTCAGTGAAGCAGGTGGCTCTGTGATGTCTGCAATAAAGCATTGCACTGATTTGGTGATTCCTATAGTCAAACATGGCGCTGGTTCAGTGATGCCTAAAGTGATGCCTTTATATTGACATGGCAAAGCCTTAATGATGTCTACAGTGCAACATGGTGGAGGCAAGTGCGCTGGGTCTGTAACACAGGTACTTTAGATGCAGTGACATGGAAACACAGAGCAGCCAATACAGGGTTAATAAACAGGGGAGGTTTATGATAACAGGGTAAATTTCCACGCAGGGAGTAACAGGGGAAAATATGGGGAAAAACAAGGGAAATAGCAGGTAGAAGTCTATAACTGACAGTTCACAGTTTAACTAGATGTAGCAGAGTCAAACCGGTTGTAAACGACAGTTTTTACACTTAGCTGACTTTTATCCTCCACAAGGCAGTTGCCAGCTGATGCTGGTGACACTTTCTTCAGGCTTCCCCGCCCAAACAATGCTCCGTCTTCTGGCGGCAGCGGGCGGTCTCCGGTTTTACCCGCTGAGCCCCTAGTCCATAACAGTGAACCTCACATGCTCGGCTCCACGGACCCTGCTTCTCTTCTCCACTGCACTCGGATCTTGCTCCTAGTACTGGAGCCAGGAGCCTGGACCCTCTCACACTGCTCTCCTGAGTAGAACTCTCTTGCTGCTTTCCCGCGCAAAAATCCTAGTCTCCCCCTCTCTCTAGCCACGCCACCAGTTTCCCGGTCACCTGACCTCCCAGCTCTCTCTCTGGACACGCCCCCAGCTTCCCAGTCACCTGACTCCTGTGCTCACAGTCTGTCTTCACCCTGCAACCAGAGGTACGGCCCCGGCAGTTCCAGATCCTTTCTTCTGAAAGTACTTACACCCCGGTCTTCCCCCCTTACAGGTCTGCCTTGCTTCCTCTGGCACTGAAAATCTGCTGCTTGTGGAGGGCAAGATGGGCATCTTTGAACCACATAACAGGATAATGATACCAAACATACCTTCAAGTCCACAAAGCCTTGGTGGTAATAAGAGCCCTGGAGTATTCTGGAGAATTCTTCAGTCGCCTGACTTGACCTACACAGAAAATTTTTGGTGAGATGAGAAGAATGAGGGTGGTAGAAACGCAAAAAATATTAGTGATCAGGAACCCTGGCAGAAGCTGAATTATTTTTTTTTAGCAATGGCTGCAAAATTGGCAGTTTCCCGGGAGTCTCTGATTTCATGTTAACTTTTTTGCAACATTTGCCCTCTATATATGATTCTGTCTTGCTCAGCTTCCCGCAAACCCCTGTATATGTACAGTGCTGGAAAGTATCAGGCTCAGGAGCTGAGACTGTACCGTCACAGCAAGCGCCGATTGTAACTCTGATCCTGGCCATTTAACCCCTTGAATGATGCACTCAATATCATCTGTGGCATCAAAGCAGTTGGGGGATTCCTCTGTAAACCTTTCCTCCTCTTGCAATGAGCAACATGTTTTATACCATTGTGGCCAATGGTTTGCATATTACATTTTATAGCTATAAAGTGACATACAATGGGGGTATTTAGTTAGGGAATGCTATCGCAAACAAATGTTTCAGCCATCCTTTGTAAATTCAGTTTATTAGCAAAATTTACTCATTTTCTGCGCTTTGCAATAAACCAATCAAGCAAGAACAATTTAAATAGCTCAGCACAACTAATACAACCCCTGGCAAAAATTATGGAATCACCGGGCTCGGAGGATAGTCATTCAGTTGTTTATTGTTGTTAAATAAAAGCAGATCACAGACATGGCACAAAACAAAAGTCATTTCAAATGGCAACTTTAGGGCTTTAAGAAACACTAAAAGAAATCAAGATAAAAAATGTGGTACTCCGTAAGGGTAATTTTTTTTCAGACCAAGCAGAGGGAAAAAATTATGGAATCACTCAATTCTGAGGAAAAAAATATGGAATCACCCTGTAAATTTTCATTTCCAAAACTAACACCTGCATCAAATTAGATCTGCTCGTTAGTCTGCATCTAAAAAGGAGTGATCACACCTTGGAGAGCTGTTGCACCAAGTGGACTGACATGAATCATGGCTTCAACACGAGAGATGTCAATTGAAACAAAGGAGAGGATTATCAAACTCTTAAAAGAAGGTAAATCATCACACAATGTTGCAAAAGATGTTGGTTGTTCACAGTCAGCTGTGTCTAAAATCTGGACCAAATACAAACAACATGGGAAGGTTGTTAAAGGCAAACATACTGGTAGACCAAGGAAGACATCAAAGCTTCAAGACCGGAAACTTAAAGCAATATGTCTCCAAAACAGGAAATGCACAACGAAACAAATGAGGAACGAATGGGAGGAAACTGGAGTCAATGTTTGTGACCGAACTGTAAGAAACCGCCTAAAGGAAATGGGATTTACATACAGAAAAGCTAAACATAAGCCATCATTAACACCTAAACAGAAAAAAACAAGGTTACAATGGGCTAAGGAAAAGCAATCGTGGACTGTGGATGACTGGATGAAAGTCATATTCAGTGATGAATCGCGAATCTGAATTGGGCAAGGTGATGATGCTGGAACTTTTGTTTGGTGCCGTTCCAATGAGATTTATAAAGATGACTGCATGAAGGGAACATGGAAATTTCCACAGTCATTGATGATATGGGGCTGCATGTCAGGTAAAGGCACTGGGGAGATGGCTGTCATTACATCTTCAATAAATGCCCAAGTTTACATTGATATTTTGAACAGTTTTCTTATCCCATCAATTGAAAGGATTTTTGGGGATGATGACATCATTTTTCAAGCTGATAATGCATCCTGCCATAGAGCAAAAACTGTGAAAGCATTCCTTGAAAGAAGACACATAAGGTCAATGTCATGGCCTGCAAATAGTCCGGATCTCAATCCAATTGAAAATCTTTGGTGGAAGTTGAAGAAAATGGTCCATGACAAGGCTCCAACCTGCAAAGCTGATCTGGCAACAGCGATCAGAGAGAGTTGGATCCAGATTGATGAAGAGTACTGTTTGTCACTCAAAGGGGTATTCCCATCTCTAAGATCCTATCCCAATATGTAGTAGGTGTAATAATAATATTATTAGCAAATACCTCCAATTAGAAATGTTGTATAGTTTTTCTGATTCGCCATGTCTCTTTCCTCATGTTCAGGCATTGCAGGACCTTAGTTATGCATGGTTATAACCACTAGCAACTAGTTAACTAACTGTCACTATATCAGTGGTCGTAACCATGGATACCTAAGGTCCTGCAATGACTGCACATGAGGAAAGACACATAGCGAATCAGAAAAACTATACAACATTTCTAATTAGAGGTATTTGCTAATATTATTATTATTACACTTACTATATTGGGATAGGATCTTGGAGATGGGAACACCCCTTTAAGTCCATGCCTCAGAGACTGCAAGCTGTTATTAAAGCCAGAGGTGGTGCAACAAAATACTAGTGATGTATTGGAGTGTTCTTTTGTGTGTTTGTTTTTCATTATTCCATCATTTTTTCCTCAGAATTGAGTGATTCCATAATTTTTTCCCTCTGCTTGGTCTGAAAAAATTACCCTTACTGAGTACCACATTTTTAATCTTGTTTTCTTTTAGTGTTTCTTAAAGCCCTAAAGTTGCCGTTTGAAATGACTTTAGTTTCGTGCCATGTCTATGATCTGCTTTTTTTTCAACAACATTAAACAACTGAATGAACATCCTCCGAGGCCGGTGATTCCATAATTTTTACCAGGGGTTGTATAATAATTGGTTTCTCCAAAAGGACAAGAGTAGTAAATCTAATCTGCTCAAAACCATATATATAAGCCACAGAGGTTCTGCAATTATGTACTTTGAAGCAATGACACAAAAGTGGAATTTTTTAGGCTTATGTGTGCATGTCTGGAGAAGGAGGAATGAGGCATACGTGGAAAAATGCAGTGAAGAATGGTGCTGCCTTGGGGATGCCTACAGTGAAGCATGTCAGGGATTCGATGATGCCTCCTGTGAAGCATGGCAATGGCTCAGTGATACCTACAGTGAATAATGGTGGTGACTTGGTGATGACTACAGTGCAGGATAGTGGTGGTACAGTGCAGCATAGTGGTGGCTCGGAGATGTCTACAGTGAAGCATGGCGGTGGCATGGTGGTGACTTGGTGATGCTTAAAGTGAAGTATGGTGGTGGCTTACAGTGAAAAATTGCTTTGGCTCGTCAATGCCTATAATGAAGCATGGCCATGGCCTGTTGATGCCTACAGTGAAGCATGGGGTGGCTTGGTGATCCTCTGGGGCTGCTTTGCTTCCTCTGACACTGAAATGCTGCAGCTTGTGGAGGGCTAGATGGATTCAATCAAGTAAATCCTAGGAAAAAATGTATTTTGCCATTTGTGAAAAAGCTAAAGCTTGGGAGCCAATGGACCTTCAGTGAAGCAGGTGGCTCTGTGATGTCTGCAATAAAGCATTGCACTGATTTGGTGATTCCTATAGTCAAACATGGCGCTGGTTCAGTGATGCCTAAAGTGATGCCTTTATATTGACATGGCAAAGCCTTAATGATGTCTACAGTGCAACATGGTGGAGGCAAGTGCGCTGGGTCTGTAACACAGGTACTTTAGATGCAGTGACATGGAAACACAGAGCAGCCAATACAGGGTTAATAAACAGGGGAGGTTTATGATAACAGGGTAAATTTCCACGCAGGGAGTAACAGGGGAAAATATGGGGAAAAACAAGGGAAATAGCAGGTAGAAGTCTATAACTGACAGTTCACAGTTTAACTAGATGTAGCAGAGTCAAACCGGTTGTAAACGACAGTTTTTACACTTAGCTGACTTTTATCCTCCACAAGGCAGTTGCCAGCTGATGCTGGTGACACTTTCTTCAGGCTTCCCCGCCCAAACAATGCTCCGTCTTCTGGCGGCAGCGGGCGGTCTCCGGTTTTACCCGCTGAGCCCCTAGTCCATAACAGTGAACCTCACATGCTCGGCTCCACAGACCCTGCTTCTCTTCTCCACTGCACTCGGATCTTGCTCCCAGTACTGGAGCCAGGAGCCTGGACCCTCTCACACTGCTCTCCTGAGTAGAACTCTCTTGCTGCTTTCCCGCGCAAAAATCCTAGTCTCCCCCTCTCTCTAGCCACGCCACCAGTTTCCCGGTCACCTGACCTCCCAGCTCTCTCTCTGGACACGCCCCCAGCTTCCCAGTCACCTGACTCCTGTGCTCACAGTCTGTCTTCACCCTGCAACCAGAGGTACGGCCCCGGCAGTTCCAGATCCTTTCTTCTGAAAGTACTTACACCCCGGTCTTCCCCCCTTACAGGTCTGCCTTGCTTCCTCTGGCACTGAAAATCTGCTGCTTGTGGAGGGCAAGATGGGCATCTTTGAACCACATAACAGGATAATGATACCAAACATACCTTCAAGTCCACAAAGCCTTGGTGGTAATAAGAGCCCTGGAGTATTCTGGAGAATTCTTCAGTCGCCTGACTTGACCTACACAGAAAATTTTTGGTGAGATGAGAAGAATGAGGGTGGTAGAAATGCAAAAAATATTAGTGATCAGGAACCCTGGCAGAAGCTGATGTCTGTCTGTGTATCATGTCTGCAGCAGGTTATAACAGCCAGAGAGATGTTACATTCTGCTAAAGAAGGGGAGAATAACTCTTAGGCTCCTGTAGTCAGTAAAAGTGGCCTTTTGTGCTGAATTTGGAGAAACCTCTTGTTATATTAGTTGTGTTCAGCTATTTACATTGTTCTTGTTTCATTGATTTATTGTACCTATGTAATAAAGTTTTCCTGAAACTTTCTTCTGAAGTAGATGCTCAAGTTTTCGGGGTTGAGACAGGGACAGAAACCTTGCAGGAAATGTGTTGCTATTTGTGCCGCTGACACTTCTTGGGACACTTTGTTAACAACTTCTCACTTTGTATTTATTTTCTTACAAGTGGCTTCCCGGAACATCACAGCTGAAATCAACAGAAACGCGCCTGCACCTAAGCAGCTGTCACCGGGTGTTAGAGGCTGTATACATCAGCTCCAGGGGCTGGGGGCTGTTTGTTTGTTATAGGGCTTTTCCCCTATAACCAGTTCCTACATCACCTTGAACATGATAGTGATGGTCCTGGGAATAGTGATCAGCAGCAGGAGGATGAGTGGGATTCACAGCTGTCCTCCAATACTAACGGCCAGGATTGGAGAAAATTCTGATCCCGGTGGTTTAATCCTGACATAGGGAAGAGGCTTTGACAATATCAGGCTGGCACAAACTTTCTGTCATTTTTACTTCTTTTCGCCAAAAATGCTCTATCCATATATCGCATTAAAAGTTACAAAGAAATGTATGAAAGCTTGTGCGCGGCCGTGTCTCCTAGCTGTGACGTCACGCAGTGCGCGCCCGGCCTGCACTGCTGCACCGGAGAGGAGCAGGATTACTGGACCCGGGGGATGGTGAGTGTGTGTGTGTGTGTGATTGAGTGAGTGAGTGTGTGTGTGTGTGTGCAGGCAGATATCATTGTGTGATGTCTGTTTATATGTATTTTTGTGTTTCAAATGTGTTTATGCGTGTATGTATATGTCTGTATATGTTTGTGTGTTCATGACTGCGTGTGGCCTCCCGCTGTCTCTGGGGGGGGGGCGCCATGCGGCCTCCCGCTGTATATAGATGGCTACGTGCAGCCTCCTGCTGTGTATAGATGGCTACGTGCAGCCTCCTGCTGTGTATTGATGGCTACGTGTGGCCTCCCGCTGTGCATAGATGGCACGGTGTGGCCCCCTGCTGCATATAGATGGCTACGTGCGGCCTCCTGCTGTGTATAGATGGCTACATGCGGCCTCCTGCTGTGTATAGATGGCGCTGTGCGGCCTCCTGCTGTGTATAGATGGCTACGTGCGGCTTCCTGCTGTGTATAGATGGCTACGTGCGGCCTCCTGCTGTGTATAGATGGCGCTGTGCGGCCTCCTGCTGTGTATAGATGGCTACGTGCGGCTTCCTGCTGTGTATAGATGGCTACGTGCGGCCTCCTGCTGTGTATAGATGGCTACTTGCGGCCTCCCGCTGTGTATAGATGACTACGTGCGACCTCCCGCTGTGTATAGATGGCTACGTGCGGCCTCTCGCTGTGTATAGATGGCTACGTGCGGCCTCCCGCTGTGTATAGATGACTACGTGCGACC
The DNA here is from genome assembly GCF_046119375.1 of Phyllobates terribilis. Classification (NCBI taxonomy): domain Eukaryota; kingdom Metazoa; phylum Chordata; class Amphibia; order Anura; family Dendrobatidae; genus Phyllobates; species Phyllobates terribilis. Next base: position 784,282,868 of record NW_027362764.1, read on the forward strand.
TCCCGCTGTGTATAGATGACTACGTGTGGCCTCCTGCTGTGTATAGATGGCTACGTGCGGCCTCCTGCTGTGTATAGATGGCGCCGTGCGGCCTCCTGCTGTGTTAGATGGCGTCGTGCGGCCTCCTGCTGTGTATAGATGGCTACGTGTGGCCTCCTGCTGTGTATAGATGGCTACGTGCGGCCTTCTGCTGTGTATAGATGGCTACGTGCGGCCTCCTGCTGTGTATAGATGGCTACGTGTGCTCAATATTGAGTCATACAATTAATGTAAGGCTATGTGCCCACGATGCAGAAATGCTCCGGATTTTTTTTGAGCGTTTCTGCATCTCCCTGGCAGAAAAAACGCATGCGGATTGTACATGCGGATTGTACATGCGTTTTTCCTGCCAGGGACAAGCGGAAGTGAAGCGTTCTTCACATGCATTTCCGCATGCGGGTTGACAAGCGATTTTAGCATCACTTGGAAAGTGCTTGACAACATGGTCACACTATATAAATCCATGCAACCAGCAAGGATTTATATAGTGTGACCGTAAAAGAATGGTAAAAAATAAATATATAATTACCTTCTGATGGCCTGCCTGGCGATTGCGTGACCCGTCACATGACTAAATGACGTCACGGCAGGTCCTTTTCAGACCATCGCGAGCTGCCGGCAAGCCAGGACGCATCGGATAAAGACACCGGGGGCCATCAGAAGGTAAGTATAATATTTATTTTTTATTTTATTCTTTTTTTTACAGGTTCTATGGTACCCGGGTCTGGAGGAGAGTCTTCTGTTCTCCAAACCCGGGTACCATCAGCACATTGAAACGCTTGGATTCTGCATGTACAGATGCAGTGATGCGGATTCCATGCGTTCCAATGCAAGTCAATGGCGGCGAAAACGCCGCGCTTCCGCAAAATAATTGGTAGTGCTGCAGATTTTTCCGCAATGATAATCCGCAGCAGAAATTTCCGCAGCATGTGCACAGAACATGCGGATTATCATTGGGGGGACATGGCAGACCTTCTATCATGCGTTTTTTAAGCGTTTCTGCAGCGGAATTGCTTAAAAAACGCATCGTGGGCACACAGCCTAAAAAAAATTATTATAATTAATATTGTGCCAAATTAATTTCACGTGAACTATCACATGATCTATCACAGGGGATCATGTGACATGTCACGTGATAAATCAGGTGTGTGTGTGGGGGGGGTCCGCGCCTTCTAAACTGCCCGGGGGCCTTGCTACTCTTAATCCTCCCCTGGACATAACTATGGCTGTTTTCACATTAAATAGATTGTTTTGGACTTTAACATTGATGGCCTATTCTTAGGAGAGCTCATCAATGTCTGATGCTCACAACACTTTCCAATAGAAGTCAATGAACATCACCAGATTACTGGTTTCTATGATCCACGTGGCAGATGTAAAGCAAACTTCAAAATGCTGTTGAAAAAGAAACTCAGACAACATGGCCGCCCCATAATCCTGCACAAAAAAATTAAAATAAATGAATAAAATAAATCAGTTCTTTACTATTAATAAAAATAATACAGGCAATATATTCCCTTAAAGGGGATCTTCAGCTTTCACACTGCATTCACATTTGTGCTGCGATTTTGCTGAGGGTTCCAATGCATTGCAAAGTCCAATTCTCGCTGAAGAGGTCTGCACAGTGGGGCGACGGGGAGCACTGTCCTGCGGAGGGAAAATGGTACCACGATTTGCCATCACTTCAGATGTCAGGGAATCTCCACTACAGTAATTTTTTTAGATTTTCCACACAATTTCAAGAGTCTGCAACTCTTCAGCTTCTCTGTCATTTCTTGTTCCTTTCAATTATAGCCCCCATTATAAATAAGCTCTAATTATGACATGAGACTTCCGTGAGCAGCTAAAAATTGCTAGAAGTTTTGCAAAAAGGGAAATGCATTTACTGGAACTGCTGCAGGTGGTAAAACACAATGTTTCCTGTCACTGATATGGGTACAGAAAATACATTACAGAAAAACTGAAACGTCCTGTACACAGAAAACAGCTGAAAATCATAACAGCAGCATAACCGTAAACAGAAAAGCTATTATAGTAGTTATATTCTTGTACATATGGGGCAGTATTATAGTAGTTATATTCTTGTACATATGGGGCAGTATTATAGTAGTTATATTCTTGTATATAGGGGGCAGTATTATAGTAGTTATATTCTTGTACATAGAGGCAGTATTATAGTAGTTATATTCTTGTACATAGGGGCAGTATTATAGTAGTTATATTCTTGTACATAGGAGCAGTATAATAGTAGTTATATTCTTGTATATAGGGGGCAGTATTATAGTAGTTATATTCTTGTACATAGAGGCAGTATTATAGTAGTTATATTCTTGTACATAGGGGCAGTATTATAGTAGTTATATTCTTGTACATAGGGGCAGTATTATAGTAGTTATATTCTTGTACATATGGGGCAGTATTATAGTAGTTATATTCTTGTATATAGGGGGCAGTATTATAGTAGTTATATTCTTGTACATAGAGGCAGTATTATAGTAGTTATATTCTTGTACATAGGGGCAGTATTATAGTAGTTATATTCTTGTACATAGGGGGCAGTATTATAGTAGTTATATTCTTGTACATAGGAGCAGTATTATAGTAGTTATATTCTAGTACATAGGGGCAGTATTATACTAGTTATATTCTTGTACATAGGGGGCAGTATTATAGTAGTTATATTCTTGCACATAGGGGCAGTATTATAGTAGTTATATTCTTGTACATAGGAGCAGTATTATAGTAGTTATATTCTTGTACATAGGAGCAGTATTATAGTAGTTATATTCTTGTACATAGGAGCAGTATTATAGTAGTTATATTCTTGTACATAGGAGCAGTATTATAGTAGTTATATTCTTGTACATAGGAGCAGTATTATAGTAGTTATATTCTTGTACATAGGGGGCAGTATTATAGTAGTTATATTCTTGTACATAGGAGCAGTATTATAGTAGTTATATTCTTGTACATAGGAAGCAGTGTTATAGTAGTTATATTCTTGTACATATGGGCAGTATTATAGTAGTTATATTCTTGTACATAGGGGGCAGTATTATAGTAGTTATATTCTTGTACATAGGGGCAGTATTATAGTAGTTATATTCTTGTACATAGGAGCACTATTATAATAGTTATATTCTTGTACATAGGAGTAGTATTATAGTAGTTATATTCTTGTACATAGGGACAGTATTATAGTAGTTATATTCTTGTACATAGGGAGCGGTATTATAGTAGTTATATTCTTGTACATAGGGGCAGTATTATAGTAGTTATATTCTTGTACATAGGAGCAGTATTATAGTAGTTATATTCTTGTACATAGGGGGCAGTATTATAGTAGCTATATTCTTGTACATAGGGGGCAGTATTATAGTAGTTATATTGTACATAGAGCAGTATTATAGTAGTTATATTCTTGTACATAGGAGCAGTATTATAGTAGTTATATTATTGTACATAGGGACAGTATTATAGTAGTTATATTCTTGTACATAGGGACAGTATTATAGTAGTTATATTCTTGTACATAGGAGCAGTATTATAGTAATTATATTCTTGTACATAGGAGCAGTAATATAATAGTTTGACAGAGTCACTGGTATGACTTATGAGGGGAGGTATGTGTCACACAGGTTGCTAGCCTGTGTGAACTGAAACCAATAGACTTTCTGCCAGCATGTTATTTGCTGGGGGGTTAACTCACTTAAAGGGTGTGGTTTTATGGGAATGACGTAGAGATGGGAGGGAAGTCATTCCCCATACTTCCACCTCAGGGTGTGGTTGAGCAAGGTTTAAATGCTCAGTCACCATTTTTTTTCTGTTGTGTTTGGAGTGGCTAGGTCTCCAGACTGGACAGCCATAGCTCAGGAAGGAGCTAAAGGCTGGGTTGTAACCGGTGTGGGCGAACCACACACACACACACACATATGGATTGTGCTATCATTTGTTTTGTTTGTTGTTTTGCCAGTAAGGCCGTGTTTATTTTGCTGGCGCTACTAGGCTTTATGCCATACAAGAAAGCCTGTAGAGTAAACCCGGGTTCCTGAGTCTACTTCCGGAAGTGGCCGAGTGAGTCGTTTTGCCACAGTTGTGTGAGAGTGCTGGCAAGATTCCAGGAACACATGTACCTGCCACAGAGAATGTTGGATGTCCTGAGTGAAGGCAGTCAGCCAGCCAGAGATGTCCAGAAACATGGAGGACCTGCTTAAGCATCTATTGCAGGCACAGCAGGCACAAGCGCAATTCCAGCAGCAGCTACAGCAACAGCAGGCGCAGTACCAGCAGCAGCACCTGCAGAGCCAGTAGAGCATGCAGCAGCGGCACCAGGAGACGACCAAACTGTTGCTGCAACAGATCGAGCTGCAGCAAAAGGCACAGCAGCAGCAACAGCAGATACAGCTTCTGGCGGACGCCATCCAGGGCAGGGCAACTGCCCCGACCCCAGGGCTAACTGATGACTCCCATGTCAGGAAGGCGGTAAGACGGGCCATGCAGAAGATGACCCCCTGTGATGATGTAGAAGCCTTTCTGACATTCTTTGCGAGCTTGGCTGATCGGGAGAGACTTCCACCATAACAGTGGGCAGAGGTTCTGGCACCATATTTGTCGGGTGAACCCCAAAAGGCATATTACGACTTGGCACTGCAGGATGCCAAGGAATACGCCAAGCTAAAGATAGAGATATTGGCACGCTTGGGAGTGAATATGGCGGTGAGAGCCCAACGAGTCCACAACTGGGCGTATGCCAGTGACAAACCCCTCACTGTCAGATGTTTGATCTACTGCATCTCGTGCAGAAGTAGCTGCAGCCAGAGCCCTCCACTTTGGCCCAGATGGTCGAGCGGGTGGTGATTGATTAATTCATGCACTCCCTTCCCAAGTCGGTACAGACTTGGGTTTCCCAGGGTGATTCCCCAGATTGCAGATGACTTATCGACCTGGTAGAGAGGTACCAGGTGGTTGAAAAATCCCTTAGGAAACTGGATATAGTCACTTACCCGTACTGGAACACCCAAAAAGGAGCGGGTTCACCACGGAAGGGGTCTAGAGCCACCGCTGGGGGGCGTCCCACTCCCACTGAAGGTGCTGCAAGAACTGTTGTGAAGGATATAGTCGGTTCGCGGTGTAACAACCCTGGACATATAGCCGCCCAGTGTCATATGTCCCCTGAGCCTATGGACTGCAGCCTAGGTAGTTCCTATTATGCGGTGTTCCTATTATGCTTATCCAGCCTGCAGTGTGGACTGTCAACCCGGCGAAGGGCTGCAGTCATGTGCTGTGTCAATTAATGGAGTACAGGTACTTGGACTGTTGGACTCTGGTGACCTTAATCAGAGCTACCCTTCCCCACCAGTTCATCCCTTCCAAAACTGTGGGCATTCGGTGCATCCATGGAAACGCCAAGGACTATCCTGTGGCCACAGTGACAGTGGGAACAGACTGTGGTGCCCAATCCCAAGAGGTCGGGGTGGTTAAGGACCTGATACATCCCGTCATACTGGGCCGTGATTTTTCTTTATTTTGGGACTTGTGGGGGAATTGAACCGGACTAAGTAGCGTGGGGAAAAGCCAGGTCCCTGGAGGAGAACCCCCGACGAAGTCTAAAGTGGATGAGTTCCCACTGTACGTCCTTGCCGGTGATGAGGGCAAGACGGTGACCGAGGAGGCCGACCTCCCTGAGTTAGATATGTCCGGAGAGAACTTTGGGACTGCTCAAGTTCGAGACCTGACCTTAAAGGGGACGTTTGACCAGGTTACTGTATGTAATGGAGTTGCCCAAGAGCCGGAGCCCGATACCAGGTTCCCCCACTTTGCAGTTCAGGGAGAGTTGCTATATCGGGTGGCTAAACTAAGGGGTGGTGAAACAGTGGAACAGCTGTTAGTGCCGGGGCCATGCAGACGGAGGGTACTGGATATGGCCCACTCACATATTCTAAGGGGACACCTAGGGGTTTAAAAAACTCAGGAGAGAATAGTGAGGAGGTTTTATTGGCCAAGATGTTACCAGGAGATCTTAAACTATTGTAGGTCCTACCCCACCTACCAGATAACTGTGCCCACCTCCCAATTCCATAGTCCCTTAGTTCCACTACCGGTTATAGAAGTTCCCTTTGAGAGGATTGCCATGGACCTCGTGGGCACCTTAGTTAAATTGTCCCGGTGCCAACAATACATCTTGGTCATCATGGACTATGTGACCCTATACCCCGAAGCGGTACCCTTAAGGAACTCATCCAGTAGGAGCATAGCCTGGGAACTTGTCCACATCTTTGCCAGGACCAGCCTACCGAAGGAAACCCTGACGGACCAGGAAGGAGCTAAAGGCAGGACTATAAGCGCTGTCGGCGAACCGCACACACACATATGGACTGTTCTATAAGTTTATGTTTTGTTTGTTGTTGATTGCCATTAAGGCTGTGTTTATTTTGCTGGAGCTACAAGGCTTTATGCCATACAAAAAAAACTGCAGAGTAAACCCGGGTTCCTGAGTCTACCTCCGGAAGCGGCAGAGTGAGTCGTCTTGCCACAGTAGTTATATTTTTGTACATAGGAGCAGTATTATAGTAGTTATATTCTTGTACATAGGGGGCAGTATTATAGTAGTTATATTCTTGTACATAGGAGCAGTATTATAGTAGTTATATTCTTGCACATAGGGGGCAGTATTATAGTAGTTATATTCTTGTACATAGGAGCAGTATTATAGTAGTTATATTCTTGTACATAGGGGGCAGTATTATAGTAGTTATATTCTTGTACATAAGAGCAGTATTATAGTAGTTATATTTTTGTACATAGGGGCAGTATTATAGTAGTTATATTCTTGTACATAGGAGCAGTAATATAGTAGTTATATTCTTGTACATAGGGGGCAGTATTATAGTAGTTATATTCTTGCACATAGAGGCAGTATTATAGTAGTTATATTCTTGTACATAGGGGGCAGTATTATAGTAGTTATATTCTTGCACATAGAGGCAGTATTATAGTAGTTATATTCTTGTACATAGGGACAGTATTATAGTAGTTATATTCTTGTACATAGGGGGCAGTATTATAGTAGTTATATTCTTGTACATAGGGGGCAGTATTATAGTAGTTATATTCTTCTACATAGTGAGCAGTATAATAGTAGTTATATTTTTGTACATAGGAGCAGTGTTATAGTAGTTATATTCTTGTACATAAGAGCAGTATTATAGTAGGTATATTTTTGTACATAGGAGCACTATTATAGTAGTTATATTCTTGCACATAGGGGCAGTATTATAGTAGTTATATTCTTGTACATAGGGGCAGTAGTATAGTAGTTATATTCTTGAACATAGGGGGCAGTATTATAGTAGTTATATTCTTGTACATAGGGGCAGTATTATAGTAGTTATATTCTTGTACATAGGGGGCAGTATTATATTAGTTATATTCTTGTACATAGGAGCAGTATTTTAGTAGGTATATTATTGTACAGAGGAGCAGTATTATAATAGTTATATTCTTGTACATAGTGAGCATTATAATAGTAGTTATATTTTTGTACATAGGAGTAGTATTATAGTAGTTATATTCTTGTACATAGGGGCAGTATTATAGTAGTTATATTCTTGTACATAGGAGCAGTATTATAGTAGTTATATTCTTGTATATAAGAGCAGTATTATAGTAGTTATATTTCTGTACATAGGAGCAGTATTATAGTAGTTATATTCTTGTACATAGAGGCAGTATTATAGTAGTTATATTCTTTTACATAGGGGGCAGTATTATAGTAGTTATATTCTTGTACATAGGGGGCAGTATTATAGTAGTTATATTCTTGCACATAGGGCGCAGTATTATAGTAGTTATATTCTTGTACATAGGAGCAGTATTTTAGTAGTTATATTATTGTACATGTTATGCACACGCCCGGGCTGAGCGGCGTGTGCGTGTGATTGTAGTGATTCCACTGGACCATGAACCGGAGAGTGCCTGGAGGGGCGTGACTAAGTATCTGGCCGATCCGACCAAGATGGCACGACGGCATACGACGCCAGTGCACCAGGGAGAAACCGGGCAGAGGGACCAGGTGCTACTCCAGGTCAAACTCCGGACACGGGGGTTGACCCACACAGGGATTACTGGATCAGGCTGGTTAGGCTGGCGCACAGACTGGAGGGTATAGGCAGGCACGACTGGTATGCAGGCAGGCGGGTAAAGGCAAGCGCAGCTAGAGTGCAGACAGGGAGGCACTAGCAGGTAGGAACACAGGCGGGATAGGACCCAGTACACACTGGGACTCAGGAACAATACAGGTAGAGGGGTACAGGCAAGCACAGCTAGAGTGCAGACAGGGAGGCACTAGCAGGTAGGAACACAGGCGGGATAGGACCCAGTACACACTGGGACTCAGGAACAGGCAGGTTAGGCTGGCACAGACTGGTGGATATAAGCAAACACGGCAGGTATGCAGATGGGTGGATACAGGCGAGTATGCAGGCAGGGAGGTACTGGCCGAAAGGACGGGCTGGAGCACAGAAAGGTTAAGACCCAGTACAGACTGGGTCACAGAACCGCAGATGCGGTAGACAACCACTGCAGAGAGGGAACGCCCGAAGCGGTGGGCAAGAACAGAGCAGGACGGGGCTGCAGGAGCAGCGAGCACAAGCAGGGCAGGACAGGACTGCCGGAGCAGCGGGCAGAAGCAGGGCAGGACAGGACTGCCGGAGCAGCGGGCAGAAGCAGGGCAGGACAGGACTGCCGGAGCAGCGGGCAGAAGCAGGGCAGGACAGGACTGCCGGAGCAGCGGGCAGAAGCAGGGCAGGACAGGACTGCCGGAGCAGCGGGCAGAAGCAGGGCAGGACAGGACTGCCGGAGCAGCGGGCAGAAGCAGGGCAGGACAGGACTGCCGGAGCAGCGGGCAGAAGCAGGGCAGGACAGGACTGCCGGAGCAGCGGGCAGAAGCAGGGCAGGACAGGACTGCCGGAGCAGTGGGCAGAAGCAGGGCAGGACAGGACTGCCGGAGCAGTGAGCAAGGAGTCAGAGCAGGCTAGAACCGCCGGAGCGGTAAGCAAAGGAGTCAGAGCAGACTAGAACCGCCGGAGCGGTGAGCAAAGGAGTCAGAGCAGGCTAGAACCGCCGGAGCGGTGAGCAAAGGAGTCAGAGCAGGCTAGGCTGAGTAGGGGGGACAGGGCTCTGTTCACACGGAACAGACAGGAAGGGAAAGGCAGAGCCAGACACCCACAGGGTACTTGCAGTGAAGTAGCGAGTGGACCACAAACTCACAAACGGGAGTACAGAGACAACAAGCAGGAGTTAGGTACGAGTTCAGACTCTGCAGAAAAAGGAAGGGAACGGACATAGAGGCAAAACAGGTAAAGGATAGGAGAGAGTTCAGACTGGAACTGAGTGTACGGAGGAGACCGACACTGCAGCGGGATACAGGAGCGGGTCTGGGAATACGGCCCCCAGAGAGGCAGGACGAACAGGCAAGGAGCGTGTTCAGACAGGACAGACAAGATACAGGAGGGGGTCTAGGTAATCAGCCCCTAGAAGGCGAGAGGAACAGGCTAGGAGCGTGTTCAGACAGGTCAGACAAGATACAGGAACAGGTCTAGGTAATCGGCCCCTAGAAGGCAGGAGGAACAGGCTAGGAGCGTGTTCAGACAGGCCTGGAAATACAGCCTCCAGGATAGGCAGACAAGAGAACACAGAACGGGACCTGGCACCTTCAGAGTGCAAGCACACACTGAAAGAAACACTATGCTCAGGCAGGGATAGATGGGCGCAGCTGAGCTATATACCAGGTGACAGACAGCAATAGGCTGAGGACGCACAAGAGGTGTGACCCACAGCAGGTACAAAAAGCAGGAAGTGATCGGGCGCCGCCCTTAAGCAGCAGAAACAGACACAAACAGACAGCATGGAGGGAAGCCAGAGAGACATTCTGGACAGGAGATCAAGTGCGCGCTCTTGCACAGTGGGAGATGGACCACTATGCAAGGACGCCGCCAGGTATGTTACAGTACATATGAGCAGTATTATAACAGTTATAATCTTCTACATAGTGTGCAGTATTATAGTAGTTATATTCTTGTACATAGGAGCAGTATTTTAGTAGTTATATTATTGTACATATGAGCAGTATTGTAACAGTTATAATCTTCTACATAGTGTGCAGTATTATAGTAGCTATATTCTTGCACATAGGAGCAGTACAATAGTAGTTATATTATTGTACGTAGGGGCAGTATTATAGTAGTTATATTCTTGTACATAGGAGCAGTATTATAGTAGTTATATTCCTGTACATAGGGACAGTATTATAGTAGATCTATTTTTGTACATAGGGGCAGTATTATAGTAGTTATATTCTTGTATATGGGGGGCAGTATTGTAGTAGTTATATTCTTGTATAAAGGGGCAGTATTATAGTAGTTATATTCTTGTACATAGGGGCAGTATTATAGTAGTTATATTCTTGTATATAGGGGCAGTATTATAGTAGATATATTCTTGTACATAGGGGCAGTATTATAGTAGTTATATTCTTGTACATAGGGACAGTATTATAGTAGTTATATTCTTGTACATAGGGGGCAGTATTATAGTAGTTATATTATTGTACATATGAGCAGTATTATAGTAGTTATATTCTTGTACATAGAATGCAGTATTATAGTATATTCTTGTATATAGGGGCAGTATTATAGCAGTTATATTCTTGTATATAGGAGCAGTATTATAGTAGTTATATTCTTGTACATAGGGGCAGTATTATAGTAGTTATATTCTTTTATATAGGATCAGTATTATAGTAATTTTATTCTTGTCCATAGGGGCAATATTATAGTAGTTATTTTCTTGTATTTAGGATCAGTATTCTAGTAGTTATATTTTTGTACATAGAAGCAGTATTATAGTAGTTATATTCTTGTACATAGAGGGCAGCATTATAGTAGTTATATTCTTGTGTATAGGGGCAGTATTATAGTAGTTATATTCTTGTACATAGGGGCAGTATTATAGTAGTTATATTCTTGTACATAAGGGCAGTATTATAGTAGTTATATTCGTGTACATAGGGGCAGTATTATAGTAGTTATATTCTTGTATATAGGAGCAGCATTATAGTAGATATATTCTTGTACATAGGGGCAGTATTATAACAGTTATATTCTTGTACATAGGGGGCAGTATTATTGTAGTTATATTCTTGTACATAGGGGTAGTATTATAGTAGTTATATTCTTGTACATAGGGGGCAGTATTATAGTAGTTATATTCTTGTACATAGTGAGCAGTATAATAGTAGTTATATTATTGTATATAGGGGCAGTATTATAGTAGTTATATTCTTGTACAAAGGAGCAGTATTATAGTAGTTATATTCCTGTACATAGGGGCAGTATTATAGTAGATCTATTCTTGTACATATGAGCAGTATTATAGTAGTTATATTCCTGTATATGGGGGGGGCAGTATTATAGTAGTTATATTCTTGTATATGGGGGGGGCATTATTGTAGTAGTTATATTCTTGTACATAGGAGCAGTGATATAGTAGTTATATTTTTGTACATAGGGGCAGTATTATAGTAGTTATATTCTTGTACATAGAGGCAGTATTATAGTAGTTATATTCTTGCATATAGGATCAGTATTCTAGTAGTTATATGTTTGTACATAGAAGCAGTATTATAGTAGTTATATTCTTGTACATAGGGTTGAGTATTATAGTAGTTATATTATTGTACATAGAGGGCAGTATTGTAGTAGTTATATTCTTATATATAGGGGCAGTATTATAGTAGTTATATTCTTGTATATAAGAGCAGTATTATAGTTGTTAGAGTCTTGTACATAGGGGCAGCATTATAGTAGTTATATTCTTGTACATAGGAGCAGTATTATTGTAGTTATATTCTTGTACATAGGGGCAGTATTATAGTAGATATATTCTTGTATGTAGAATCAGTATTATAGTAGTTATATTCTTGTACATAGAGGGCAGTATTATAGTAGTTATATTCCTGTACATAGAGGGCAGTATTATAGTATATTCTTGTATATAGGGGCAGTATTATAGTAGTTATATTCTTGTACATAGGGGCAGTATTATAGTATATTCTTGTATATAGGGGCAGTATTATAGTAGTTATATTCTTGTACATAGGGGCAGTATTATAGTAGTTATATTCTTATATATAGGGGCAGTATTATAGTAGTTATATTCTTGTATATAAGAGCAGTATTATAGTTGTTAGAGTCTTGTACATAGGGGCAGCATTATAGTAGTTATATTCTTGTACATAGGAGCAGTATTATTGTAGTTATATTCTTGTACATAGGGGCAGTATTATAGTAGATATATTCTTGTATGTAGCATCAGTATTATAGTAGTTATATTCTTGTACATAGAGGGCAGTATTATAGTATATTCTTGTATATAGGGGAACTATTATAGTAGTTATATTCTTGTACATAGGAGCTGTATTTTAGCAGTTATATTATTGTACATAGGAGCAGTATTATAGTAGTTATATTCTTGTACATAGTGAGCAGTATAATAGTAGTTATTTTTTTGTACATAGGAGCAGTATTATAGTAGTTATATTCTTGTACTTAAGAGCAGTATTATAGTAGTTATATTTTTGTACATAGGAGCAGTATTATAGTAGTTATATTCTTGTACATAGGGGCAGTATTATAGTAGTTATATTCTTGTACATAGGGGCAGTATTATAGTAGTTATATTCTTGTACATAGGGGGCAGTATTATAGTAGTTATATTCTTGTACATAGGGGGCAGTATTATAGTAGTTATATTCTTGTACCAGGGGGCAGTATTATATTAGATATATTCTTGTACATAGGAGCAGTATTTTAGTAGTTATATTATTGTACATAGGAGCAGTATAATAGTAGTTATATTTTTGTACATAGGAGCAGTATGATAGTAGTTATATTCTTGTACATAGGAGCAGTATTATAGTAGTTATATTCTTGTACATAGGGGCAGTCTTATAGTAGTTATATTCTTGTACATAGGAGGCAGTATTATAGTAGTTATATTCTTGTACATAGGGGGCAGTATTATAGTAGTTATATTCTTGTACATAGGAGCAGTATTATAGTAGTTATATTCTTGTACATAGGGGGCAGTATTATAGTAGTTATATTCTTGTACATAGGAGCAGTGTTATAGCAGTTATATTCTTGTATATAAGAGCAGTATTATAGTAGTTATATTTCTGTACATAGGAGCAGTATTATAGTAGTTATATTCTTGTACATAGGGGGTAGTATTATAATAGTTATATTCTTTTACATAGGGGCAGTATTATAGTAGTTATATTCTTGTACATAGGGGGCAGTATTATAGTAGTTATATTCTTGTACATAGGGGGCAGTATTATAGTAGTTATATTCTTGTACATAGGGGGCAGTATTATAGTAGTTATATTCTTGCACATAGGGTGCAGTATTATAGTAGTTATATTCTTGTACATAGGAGCAGTATTTTAGTAGTTATATTATTGTACATATGAGCAGTATTATAGTAGTTATATTCTTGTACATAGGGACAGTATTATAGTAGATCTATTTTTGTACATAGGTTCAGTATTATAGTAGTTATATTCTTGTATATGGGGGGCAGTATTGTAGTAGTTATATTCTTGTATAAAGGGGGCAGTATTATAGTAGTTATATTCTTGTACATAGGGACAGTATTATAGTAGTTATATTCTTGTATATAGGGGCAGTATTATAGTAGATATATTCTTGTACATAGGGGCAGTATTATAGTAGTTATATTCTTGTACATAGGGACAGTATTATAGCAGTTATATTCTTGTACATAGGGGGAAGTATTATAGTAGTTATATTATTGTACATATGAGCAGTATTATAGTAGTTATATTCTTGTATATAGGATCAGTATTATACTAGCTATATTCTTGTACATAGAATGCAGTATTATAGTATATTCTTGTATATAGGGGCAGTATTATAGCAGTTATATTCTTGTATATAGGAGCAGTATTATAGTAGTTATATTCTTGTACATAGGGGCAGTATTATAGTAGTTATATTCTTATATGTAGGATCAGTATTATAGTAATTTTATTCTTGTCCATAGGGGCAGTATTATAGTAGTTATATTCTTGTATATAGGATCATTATTCTAGTAGTTATATTTTTGTACATAGAAGCAGTATTATAGTAGTTATATTCTTGTACATAGAGGGCAGTATTATAGTAGTTATATTCTTGTGTATAGGGGCAGTATTATAGTAGTTATATTCTTGTACATAGGGGGCAGTATTATAGTAGTTATATTCTTGTACATAGGGGCAGTATTATAGTGGTTATATTCGTGTACATAGGGGCAGTATTATAGTAGTTACATTCTTGTATATAGGAGCAGCATTATAGTAGATATATTCTTGTACATAGGAGCAGTATTATAACAGTTACATTCTTGTACATAGGGGGCAGTATTATTGTAGTTATATTCTTGTACATAGGAGTAGTATTATATTAGTTATATTCTTGTACATAGGAGTAGTATTATAGTAGTTATATTCTTGTACATAGTGAGCAGTATAATAGTAGTTATGTTATTGTATATAGGGGCAGTATTATAGTAGTTATATTCTTGTACAAAGGAGCAGTATTATAGTAGTTATATTCCAGTACATAGGGGCAGTATTATAGTAGATATATTCTTGTACATAGGGACAGTATTATAGTAGTTATATTCTTGTATATGGGGGGGGCAGTATTGTAGTAGTTATATTGTTGTACATAGGAGCAGTGATATAGTAGTTATATTCTTGTACATAGATTGCAGTATTATAGTAGTTGTATTCTTGTATATAGGGGGCAGTATTATAGTAGTTATATTCTTGTACAAATGAGCAGTATTATAGTAGTTATAATCTTGTACATAGAAGCAGTATTATAGTAGTTATATTCTTGTACATAGGGGTGAGTATTATAGTAGTTATATTCTTATATATAGGGGCAGTATTATAGTAGTTATATTCTTGTATATAAGAGCAGTATTATAGTTGTTATAGTCTTGTACATAGAGGCAGTATTATAGTAGTTATATTCTTGTACATAGGAGCAGTATTATTGTAGTTATATTCTTGTACATAGGGGCAGTATTATAGTAGATATATTCTTGCACATAGGGGCAGTATTATTGTATATTCTTGTATATAGGGGCAGTATTATAGTAGTTATATTCTTGTACATAGGGGCAGTGTTATAGTAGTTATATTCTTGTATGTAGGATCAGTATTATAGTAGTTATATTCTTGTACATAGAGGGCAGTATTATAGTATATTCTTGTATATAGGGGCAGTATTATAGTAGTTATATTCTTGTACATAGGGGCAGTATTATAGTAGTTATATTCTTGTACATAGGAGCAGTATTATAGTAGTTATATTCTTGTACATAGGCGCAGTATTATAGTAGATATATTCTTGTACATAGGGGCAGTATTATAGTAGTTATATTCTTGTACATAGGAGCAGTATTATAGTAGTTATATTCTTGTACATAGGGGCAGTATTATAGTAGTTATATTCCTTTACATAGGGGCAGTATTATAGTAGTTATATTCTTGTACATAGGAGCAGTATTATAGTAGTTATATTCTTGTACATAGGGGCAGTATTATAGTAGTTATATTCTTGTGTATAGGGGCAGTATTATAGTAGTTATATTCTTGTACATAGGGGCAGTATTATAGTAGTTATATTCTTGTACATAGGGGCAGTATTATAGTAGTTATATTCGTGTACATAGGGGCAGTATTATAGTAGTTATATTCTTGTATATAGGAGCAGCATTATAGTAGATATATTCTTGTACATAGGGGCAGTATTATAACAGTTATATTCTTGTACATAGGGGGCAGTATTATTGCAGTTATATTCTTGTACATAGGGGTAGTATTATGGTAGTTATATTCTTGTACATAGGAGTAGTTTCATAGTAGTTATATTCTTGTACATAGTGAGCAGTATAATAGTAGTTATATTATTGTATATAGGGGCAGTATTATAGTAGTTATATTCTTGTACAAAGGAGCAGTATTATAGTAGTTATATTCCAGTACATAGGGGCAGTATTATAGTAGATATATTCTTGTACATAGGGGCAGTATTATAGTAGTTATATTCCTGTATATGGGGGGGGGCAGTATTGTAGTAGTTATATTCTTGTATATGGGGGGGCAGTATTGTAGTAGTTATATTCTTGCACATAGGAGCAGTGATATAGTAGTTATATTCTTGTACATAGAGTGCAGTATTATAGTAGGTATATTCTTGTATATAGGGGGCAGTATTATAGTAGTTATATTCTTGTACAAATGAGCAGTATTATAGTAGTTATATTCTTGTTCATAGAAGCAGTATTATAGTAGTTATATTCTTGTACATAGGGGTGAGTATTATAGTAGTAATATTATTGTACATAGAGGGCAGTATTGTAGTAGTTATATTCTTTTATATAGGGGCAGTATTATAGTAGTTATATTCTTGTATATAAGAGCAGTATTATAGTAGTTATATTTTTGTACATAGAGGGCAGTATTATAGTATATTCTTGTATATAGGGGCACTATTATAGTAGTTATATTCTTGTACATTGGGGCACTATTATATTAGTTATATTCTTGTACATTGGAGCAGTATTATAGTAGTTATATTCTTGTACATAGGTGCAGTATTATAGTAGATATATTCTTGTACATTGGGAGCAGTATTATAGTAGTTATTTTTGTACATAGGAGCAGTATTATAGTAATATTCTTGTACATATGAGCAGTATTATAGTAGTTATATTCTTGTACATAGGAGCAGTATTATAGTAGATATATTCTTGTACATAGGGGCAGTATTATAGCAGTTATATTCTTGTACATAGGGACAGTATTATAGTAGTTATATTCTTGTACATAGGGGCAGTATTATAGTAGTTATATTATTGTACATATGAGCAGTATTATAGAAGTTATATTCTTGTATATAGGATCAGTATTATAGTAGTTATATTCTTGTACATATAATGCAGTATTATAGTATATTCTTGTATATAGGGGCAGTATTATAGCAGTTATATTCTTGTATATAGGAGCAGTATTATAGTAGTTATATTCTTGTCCATAGGGGCAGTATTATAGTAGTTATATTCTTTTATATAGGATCAGTATTATAGTAATTTTATTCTTGTCCATAGGGGCAGTATTATAGTAGTTATATTCTAGTATATAGGATCAGTATTCTAGTAGTTATATTTTTGTACATAGAAGCAGTATTATAGTAGTTATATTCTTGTACATAGAGGGCAGTATTATAGTAGTTATATTCTTGTATATAGGGGCATTATTATAGTAGTTATATTCTTGTACATAGGGGCAGTATTATAGTAGTTATATTCTTGTACATAGGGGCAGTATTATAGTAGTTATATTCTTGTGCATAGGGGTGGTATTATAGTAATATTCTTTTACATAGGGGGCAGTATTATAGTAGTTGTATTCTTGTACATAGGGGGCAGTATTTTAGTAGTTATATTGTTGTACATAGGGGGGTAGTATTATAGTAGTTATATTCTTGTCCATAGGGGGCAGTATTATAGTAGTTATATTCTTGTATATAGGGGCAGTATTATAGTAGTTATATTCTTGTACATAGGGGGCAGTATTATAGTAGTTATATTCTTGTACATAGGAGCAGTATTATAGTAGTTATATTCTTGTACATAGAGGGCAGTATTATAGTAGTTATATTCCTGTACATAGGGGCAGTATTATAGTAGTTATATTCCTGTACATAGGGGCAGTATTATAGTAGTTATATTCTTGTACATAGGAGCAGTATTATAGTAGTTATATTCTTGTACATAGGGGCAGTATTATAGTAGTTATATTCCTTTACATAGGGGCAGTATTATAGTAGTTATATTCTTGTACATAGGAGCAGTATTATAGTAGTTATATTCTTGCACATAGGGGCAGTATTATAGTAGTTATATTCTTGTGTATAGGGGCAGTATTATAGTAGTTATATTCTTGTACATAGGGGCAGTATTATAGTAGTTATATTCTTTTACATAGGGGCAGTATTATAATAGTTATATTCTTGTACATAGGGGCAGTATTATAGTAGTTATATTCGTGTACATAGGGGCAGTATTATAGTAGTTATATTCTTGTATATAGGGGGCAGTATTACAGTAGTTATATTCTTGTACAAATGAGCAGTATTATAGTAGTTATACTCTTGTACATAGAAGCAGTATTATAGTAGTTATATTCTTGTACATAGGGGTGAGTATTATAGTGGTTATATTATTGTACATAAAGGGCAGTATTGTAGTAGTTATATTCTTATATATAGGGGCAGTATTATAGTAGTTATATTCTTGTATATAAGAGCATTATTATAGTTGTTATAGTCTTGTACATAGAGGCAGTATTATAGTAGTTATATTCTTGTACATAGGAGCAGTATTATTGTAGTTATATTCTTGTACATTGGGGCAGTATTATAGTAGATATATTCTTGCACATAGGGGCAGTATTATTATATATTCTTGTATATAGGGGCAGTATTATAGTAGTTATATTCTTGTACATAGGGGCAGTGTTATAGTAGTTATATTCTTGTATGTAGGATCAGTAGTATAGTAGTTATATTCTTGTACATAGAGGGCAGTATTATAGTATATTCTTGTATATAGGGGCAGTATTATAGTAGTTATATTCTTCTACATAGGGGCAGTATTATAGTAGTTATATTCTTGTACATAGGAGCAGTATTATAGTAGTTATATTCTTGTACATAGGCGCAGTATTATAGTAGATATATTCTTGTACATAGGCGCAGTATTATAGTAGTTATATTCTTGTACATAGGAGCAGTATTATAGTAGTTATATTTTTGTACATAGAGGTCAGTATTATAGTATATTCTTGTATATAGGGGCACTATTATAGTAGTTATATTCTTGTACATTGGGGCACTATTATAGTAGTTATATTCTTGTACATTGGAGCAGTATTAAGGTAGTTAAGTTCTTGTACATAGGCGCAGTATTATAGTAGATATATTCTTGTACATAGGGAGCAGTATTATAGTAGTTATTTTTGTACATAGGAGCAGTATTATAGTAATATTCTTGTACATATGAGCAGTATTATAGCAGTTATATTCTTGTACATAGGAGCAGTATTATAGCAGATATATTCTTGTACATAGGGGCAGTATTATAGCAGTTATATTCTTGTACATAGGGACAATATTATAGTAGTTATATTCTTGTACATAGGGGCAGTATTATAGTAGTTATATTATTGTACATATGAGCAGTATTATAGAAGTTATATTCTTGTATATAGGATCAGTATTATAGTAGTTATATTCTTGTACATATAATGCAGTATTATAGTATATTCTTGTATATAGGGGCAGTATTATAGCAGTTATATTCTTGTTAATAGGAGCAGTATTATAGTAGTTATATTCTTGTACATAGGGGCAGTATTATAGTAGTTATATTCTTTTATATAGGATCAATATTATAGTAATTTTATTCTTGTCCATAGGGGCATTATTATAGTAGTTATATTCTAGTATATAGGATCAGTATTCTAGTAGTTATATTTTTGTGCATAGAAGCAGTATTATAGTAGTTATATTCTTGTACATAGAGGGCAGTATTATAGTAGTTATATTCTTGTATATAGGGGCAGTATTATAGTAGTTATATTCTTGTACATAGGGGCAGTATTATAGTAGTTATATTCTTGTACATAGGGGCAGTATTATAGTAGTTATATTCTTGTACATAGGGGGCAGTATTATAGTAGTTATATTCTTGTACATAGGGGGCAGTATTATAGTAGTTATATTCTTGTACATAGGGGGCAGTATTATAGTAGTTATATTTCTGTACATAGGGGGCAGTATTATAGTAGTTATATTCTTGTACATAGTGGGCTGTATTATAGTAGTTATATTCTTGTACATAGGGGGCAGTATTATAGTAGTTATATTCTTGTATATAGGGGCAGTATTATAGCAGTTATATTCTTGTGCATAGGGGGTGGTATTATAGTAATATTCTTTTACATAGGGGGCAGTATTATAGTAGTTGTATTCTTGTACATAGGGGGCAGTATTTTAGTAGTTATATTGTTGTACATAGGGGGGTAGTATTATAGTAGTTTTATTCTTGTACATAGGGGGCAGTATTATAGTAGTTATATTCTTGTATATAGGGGCAGTATTTTAGTTTTTATATTCTTGTACATAGGGGGCAGTGTTATAGTAGTTATATTCTTGTACATAGGCGCAGTATTATAGTAGTTATATTCTTGTACATAGGGGGCAGTATTATAGTAGTTATATTCCTGTACATAGGGGCAGTATTATAGTAGTTATATTCCTGTACATAGGGGCAGTATTATAGTAGTTATATTCTTGTACATAGGAGCAGTATTATAGTAGTTATATTCTTGTACATAGGGGCAGTATTATATTAGTTATATTCCTTTACATAGGGGCAGTATTATAGTAGTTATATTCTTGTACATAGGAGCAGTATTATAGTAGTTATATTCTTGTACATAGGGGCAGTATTATAGTAGTTATATTCTTGTGTATAGGGGCAGTATTATAGTAGTTATATTCTTGTACATAGGGGCAGTATTATAGTAGTTATATTCTTTTACATAGGGGCAGTATTATAATAGTTATATTCTTGTACATAGGGGCAGTATTATAGTAGTTATATTCGTGTACATAGGGGCAGTATTATAGTAGTTATATTCTTGTATATAGGAGCAGCATTATAGTAGATATATTCTTGTACATAGGGGCAGTATTATAACAGTTATATTCTTGTACATAGGGGGCAGTATTATTGTAGTTATATTCTTGTACATAGGGGTAGTATTATGGTAGTTATATTCTTGTACATAGGAGTAGTTTCATAGTAGTTATATTCTTGTACATAGTGAGCAGTATAATAGTAGTTATATTATTGTATATAGGGGCAGTATTATAGTAGTTATATTCTTGTACAAAGGAGCAGTATTATAGTAATTATATTCCAGTACATAGGGGCTGTATTATAGTAGATATATTCTTGTACATAGGGGCAGTATTATAGTAGTTATATTCCTGTATATGGGGGGGGGCAGTATTATAGTAGTTATATTCTTGTATATGGGGGGGCAGTATTGTAGTAGTTAGAATCTTGTACATAGGAGCAGTGATATAGTAGTTATATTCTTGTACATAGAGTCCAGTATTATAGTAGTTATATTCTTGTATATAGGGGGCAGTATTATAGTAGTTATATTCTTGTACAAATGAGCAGTATTATAGTAATTACATTCTTGTTCATAGAAGCAGTATTATAGTAGTTATTTTCTTGTACATAGGGGTGAGTATTATAGTAGTAATATTATTGTACATAGAGGGCAGTATTGTAGTAGTTATATTCTTATATATAGGGGCAGTATTATAGTAGTTATATTCTTGTATATAAGAGCAGTATTATAGTAGTTATATTTTTGTACATAGAGGGCAGTATTATAGTATATTCTTGTATATAGGGGCACTATTATAGTAGTTATATTCTTGTACATTGGGGCACTATTATAGTAGTTATATTCTTGTACATAGGAGCAGTTTTATAGTAGTTATATTCTTGTACATAGGCGCAGTATTATAGTAGATATATTCTTGTAGATAGGGAACAGTATTATAGTAGTTATTTTTGTACATAGGAGCAGTGTTATAGTAATTTTCTTGTACATATGAGCAGTATTATAGTAGTTATATTCTTGTACATAGGAGCAGTATTATAGTAGATATATTCTTGTACATAGGGGCAGTATTATAGTAGCTATATTCTTGTACATAGGGACAGCATTATAGTAGTTATATTCTTGTACATAGGGGCAGTATTATAGTAGTTATATTATTGTACATATGAGCAGTATTATAGAAGTTATATTCTTGTACATAGGATCAGTATTATAGTAGTTATAGTCGGCCGCAACCAATCAGCGATTTTGGCGCCAAATTTAAACACCGCTTTGCTGATTGGTAGCGGTCGCCGGCCTCGACCAGTCAACATAATTGGTGCCAAATTTAAACTCCGCTCTGCGTAGAGGTCAGCAGTGATGCAGCCAGGAGATGACCGGCGCTAGCTGATCATTTCCCGGCTGCTCGCATCATAAGTACCCCGACCGGCGGCGCCGCTGACCTCCATGCGGCTACCGTTGGGAGATCAGCGGCTATTGGCGGCAAATTCAAACACTGCTTTGCTGATTGGCCAAGGCCGACGACCGCGAGCAATCAGCAATTTGGCGCCAAATTTAAATATGCTCTCCGGTCTTCACTAACACAGTTTTGGCGCCAAATTTAAACACCGCTTTGCTGATTGGTTGCGGGTCGGCGGTCGCGACCAATCAGCGATATTGGCGCCAAATTAACCACTGCTTTGCTGATTGTGCCCGGTCGGCCGCATACATATTCTAGAATACCCGATACGTTAGAATTGGGCCACCATCTAGTAGTAGTTATAATCTTCTACATAGGGGCAGTATTATAGTAGTTATATTCTTGTACATAAGAGCAGTATTATAGTAGTTATATTCTTGTACATAAGAGCAGTATTATAGTAGTTATATTCTTGTACATAGGGGCAGTATTATAGTAGTTATATTCTTGTACATAGGGAGCAGTATTATAGTAGTTATATTCTTGTACATAGGGGGCAGTATTATAGTAGTTATATTCTGGGACATAGGGGGCAGTATTATAGTAGTTATATTCTGGTACATAGGGGGCAGTATTATAGTAGTTATATTTTTGTACATAGGGAGCAGTATTATAGTAGTTATATTCTTGTATATAGGGGGCAGTATTATAGTAGTTTTATTCTTGTACATAGGGGCAGTATTATAGTAGTTATATTCTTGTATATAGGGACATTATTATAGTAGTTATATTCTTGTACATAGGGGACATTATTATAGTAGTTATATTCTGGTACATAGGGGTCAGTATTATAGTAGTTAAATTCTTGTACATAGGGGCAGTATTATAGTAGTTATATTCTTGTGTATAGGGGGCAGTATTACAGTAGTTATATTCTTGTACATAGGGGGCAGTATTATAGTAGATATATTCTTGTACATAGGGGCAGTATTATAGTAGTTATATTCTTGCTCATAGGAGCAGTATTATAGTAGTTATATTCCTGTACATAGGGGGCAGTATTATAGTAGTTGTAGCATCGGCGTCTCTGCCCCTTGATAGGCAGAGACGCCGTCCCTCTCACCTCCCTGCTCCTGGCGCGGCGTCCTCTAGCGCTTCTCTCCCCGCTGCTTCCGGCACGCGCTCCTACTCCGGCTGCGTGCTTAGGGCGCGCGCGCGTGCTCCCCCTCTCTTAAAGGGACCGCGCGCGCCGTCCTAAGGAGTCCCCGGCCAATTGCCGGAGGACCTCCCATATATAAGGCACCTCCTCCAAAATGGAGGTGCCCGAGCAAAGTTGTTTGCACTGTGTCTGATCTGTGCTTCAGCCCTCAGGTCCCGCTGCTAGCCTGACATCTCGTCCTGCCTGCCAGCCTGTTAGCTGCCCGTTACCTGCCGAGCCTGCCAGCCTGCTCACCTGGAGTGCTCACCTGTTAACAGCCTTGGCTATCTGTCCGCTCACCTGGGAGCATCCGCCTGCCTCGTCTGTCTGGCCGCTCACCTGGGAGCACCCGCCTGTTACCTGCCTCGTCTGTCTACCGGCTCACCTGGGAGCGCCCACCAGTTACCTGCCAGTTATCCGCCTCATCTGTCTGCCCGCTCACCTGGGAGCACCTGCCTGTTTCCTGCCAGCCTGCCTGGAGACCCTGCCGTCACTTGCTGTGACCACCTTCCTGGTAAACCTAAAGACTGCTACTTGCCCTGCTTTCTCGAACTGTGACCACCTGTCTGCTACCAGAGACTTCCGCCTGCTTGCCGTGTCCATCCGCCATACCGGTCAATCCCAGCCATCTGACCCGTGGGAGCCACCTGCTCTCTTACAAGGTCGCCCCCAGAGTAGCACCTGGTCCCTCAGCTCGGATCCTCCCTGGTCACGGTGTCGTTTGCTGCCGTACGACCAGGGTCGGTTCAGTTGGATACTTAGTCACGCCCCTCTGCGTCCCTCCTTGCATCTCGGCACAGAGGTTCCACCACCCGGACCCGTAACAGTAGTTATATTCTTGTACATAGGGGACAGAATTATAGTAGTTATATTCTTATACATAGGAGCAGTATTATAGTAGTTATATTCTTGCACATAGGGGGCAGTATTATAGTAGTTATATTCTTGTATATAGGAGCAGTATTATAGTAGTTATATTCTTGTACATAGGGGGCAGTATTATAGTAGTTATATTATTGTACATATGAGCAGTATTATAGAAGTTATATTCTTGTATATAGGATCAGTATTATAGTAGTTATATTCTTGTACATATAATGCAGTATTATAGTATATTCTTGTATATAGGGGCAGTATTATAGCAGTTATATTCTTGTATATAGGAGCAGTATTATAGTAGTTATATTCTTGTACATAGGGGCAGTATTATAGTAGTTATATTCTTGTACATAGGAGCAGTATTATAGTAGTTATATTCTTGTACATAGGGGGCAGTATTATAGTAGTTATATTCCTGTACATAGGGGCAGTATTATAGTAGTTATATTCCTGTACATAGGGGCAGTATTATAGTAGTTATATTCTTGTACATAGGAGCAGTATTATAGTAGTTATATTCTTGTACATAGGAGCAGTATTATAGTAGTTATATTCTTGTACATAGGAGCAGTATTATAGTAGTTATATTCTTGTACATAGGGGGCAGTATTATAGTAGTTATATTCCTGTACATAGGGGCAGTATTATAGTAGTTATATTCTTGTACATAGGAGCAGTATTATAGTAGTTATATTCTTGTACATAGGGGGCAGTATTATAGTAGTTATATTCCTGTACATAGGGGCAGTATTATAGTAGTTATATTCCTGTACATAGGGGCAGTATTATAGTAGTTATATTCTTGTACATAGGAGCAGTATTATAGTAGTTATATTCTTGTACATAGGAGCAGTATTATAGTAGTTATATTCTTGTACATAGGAGCAGTATTATAGTAGTTATATTCTTGTACATAGGGGGCAGTATTATAGTAGTTATATTCCTGTACATAGGGGCAGTATTATAGTAGTTATATTCTTGTACATAGGAGCAGTATTATTGTAGTTATATTCTTGTACATAGGGGGCAGTATTATAGTAGTTATATTCTTGTACATAGGAGCAGTATTATAGTAGTTATATTCTTGTACATAGGGGGCAGTATTATAGTAGTTATATTCTTGTACATAGGGGGCAGTATTATAGTAGTTATATTCTTGTACATAGGGGGCAGTATTATAGTAGTTATATTCTTGTACATAGGGGGCAGTATTATAGTAGTTATATTCTTGTGTATAGGGGCAGTATTATGGTAGTTATATTCTTGTACATAGGGGCAGTATTATAGTAGTTATATTCTTGTACATAGGGTCAGTATTATAGTAGTTATATTCGTGTACATAGGGGCAGTATTATAGTAGTTATATTCTTGTATATAGGAGCAGCATTATAGTAGATATATTCTTGTACATAGGGGGCAGTATTATAGTAGTTATATTCTTGTACATAGGGGCAGTACTATAGTAGTTATATTCTTGTACATAGGGGGCAGTATTATAGTAGTTGTAGCATCGGCGTCTCTGCCCCTTGATAGGCAGAGACGCCGTCCCTCTCACCTCCCTGCTCCTGGCGCGGCGTCCTCTAGCGCTTCTCTCCCCGCTGCTTCCGGCACGCGCTCCTTCTCCGGCTGCGTGCTTAGGGCGCGCGCGCGTGCTCCCCCTCTCTTAAAGGGACCGCGCGCGCCGTCCTAAGGAGTCCCCGGCCAATTGCCGGAGGACCTCCCATATATAAGGCACCTCCTCCAAAATGGAGGTGCCCGAGCAAAGTTGTTTGCACTGTGTCTGATCTGTGCTTCAGCCCTCAGGTCCCGCTGCTAGCCTGACATCTCGTCCTGCCTGCCAGCCTGTTAGCTGCCCGTTACCTGCCGAGCCTGCCAGCCTGCTCACCTGGAGCGCTCACCTGTTAACAGCCTTGGCTATCTGTCCGCTCACCTGGGAGCATCCGCCTGCCTCGTCTGTCTGGCCGCTCACCTGGGAGCACCCGCCTGTTACCTGCCTCGTCTGTCTACCGGCTCACCTGGGAGCGCCCACCAGTTACCTGCCAGTTATCCGCCTCATCTGTCTGCCCGCTCACCTGGGAGCACCTACCTGTTTCCTGCCAGCCTGCCTGGAGACCCTGCCGTCACTTGCTGTGACCACCTTCCTGGTAAACCTAAAGACTGCTACTTGCCCTGCTTTCTCGAACTGTGACCACCTGTCTGCTACCAGAGACTTCCGCCTGCTTACCGTGTCCATCCGCCATACCGGTCAATCCCAGCCATCTGACCCGTGGGAGCCACCTGCTCACTTACAAGGTCGCCCCCAGAGTAGCACCTGGTCCCTCAGCTCGGATCCTCCCTGGTCACGGTGTCGTTTGCTGCCGTACGACCAGGGTCGGTTCGGTTGGATACTTAGTCACGCCCCTCTGCGTCCCTCCTTGCACCTCGGCACAGAGGTTCCACAACCCGGACCCGTAACAGTAGTTATATTCTTGTACATAGGGGACAGAATTATAGTAGTTATATTCTTGTATATAGGGGGCGGCATTATAGTAGTTATATTCTTATACATAGGGGCAGTATTATAGTAGTTATATTCTTGTACATAGGAGCAGTATTATAGTAGTTATATTCTTGTACATAGGAGCAGTATTATAGTAGTTATATTCTTATACATAGGAGCAGTATTATAGTAGTTATATTCTTGCACATAGGGGGCAGTATTATAGTAGTTATATTCTTGTACATAGGGGCAGTATTATAGTAGTTATATTCTTGTACATAGGGGGCAGTATTATAGTAGTTATATTCTTGTATATAGGAGCAGTATTATAGTAGTTATATTCTTGTACATAAGAGCAGTATTATAGCAGTTATATTCTTGTACATAGGGAGCAGTATTATAGCAGTTATATTCTGGTACATAGGGGGCAGTATTATAGTAGTTATATTCTTGTATATAGGGGGCAGTATTATAGTTATATTCTGGTACATAGGGGCAGTATTATAGTAGTTATCTTCTTGTACATAGGAGCAGTATTATAGTAGTTATATTCTTGTACATAGGGAGCAGTATTATAGTAGTTATATTCTTGTACATAGGGAGTAGTATTATAGTAGTTATATTCTTGTACATAGGGGCAGTATTATAGTAGTTATATTCTTGTATATAGGGACATTATTATAGTAGTTATATTCTTGTACATAGGGGACATTATTATAGTAGTTATATTCTGGTACATAGGGGGCAGTATTATAGTAGCTATATTCTTGTACATAGGGGACAGTATTATAGTAGTTATATTCTTGTATATAGGGGGCAGTATTATAGTAGCTATATTCTTGTACATAGGAGCAGTATTATAGTAGTTATATTCCTGTACATAGGAGCAGTATTATAGTAGTTATATTCTTGTACATAGGAGCAGTATTATAGGAGTTATATTCTTGTACATAGGAGCAGTATTATAGGAGTTATATTCTTGTACATAGGAGCAGTATTATATTAGTTATGTTCTTGTACATAGCAGTATTATAGTAGTTATATTCTTGTACTTAGGGGACAGTATTATAGTAGTTATATTCTTGTATGTAGGGGGCAGTATTATAGTAGTTATATTCTTGCACATAGGGGGCAGTATTATAGTAGTTATATTCTTGTACATAGGGGCAGTATTATAGTAGTTATATTCTTGTACATAGGGGACAGTATTATAGTAGTTATATACTTGTACATAGGGGGCAGTATTATAGAAGTTATATTCTTGTACATAGCGGCAGTATTATAGTAGTTATATTCTTGTACATAGGGGCAGTATTATAGTAGTTATATTCTTGTACATAGGGGCAGTATTATAGTAGTTATATTCTTGTACATAGGGGACAGTATTATAGTAGTTATATTCTTGTATTTAGGGGGCAGTATTATAGTAGTTATATTCTTGCACATAGGGGGCAGTATTATAGTAGTTATATTCTTGTACATAGGTGCAGTATTATAGTAGTTATATTCTTGTACATAGGGGACAGTATTATAGTAGTTATATACTTGTACATAGGGGGCAGTATTTTAGTAGTTATATTCTTGTACATAGGGGCAGTATTATAGTAGTTATATACTTGTACATAGGGGGCAGTATTATAGTAGTTATATTCTTGCACATAGGGGGCAGCATTATAGTAGTTATATTCTTGTACATAGGGGCAGTATTATAGTAATTATATTCTTGTACATAGTGGGCAGTATTATAGTAGTTATATTCTTGCACATAGGGGGCAGTATTATAGTAGTTATATTCTTGTATATAGGAGCAGTATTATAGTAGTTATATTCTTGTACATAGGGGCAGTATTATAGTAGTTATATTCTTGTACATAGGAGCAGTATTATAGTAGTTATATACTAGTACATAGGGGGCAGTATTATATTAGTTATATTCTTGTACATAGGGGCAGTATTATAGTAGTTATATTCTTGTATATAGGGGCAGTATTATAGTAGTTATATTCTTGTACATAGGGGCAGTATTATAGTAGTTATATTCTTGTACATAGGAGCAGTATTATAGTAGTTATATTCTTGTACATAGGAGCAGTATTATAGTAGTTATATTCTTGTACATAGGGAGCAGTATTATAGTAGTTATATTCCTGTACATAGGAGCAGTATTACAGTAGATATATTCTTGTACATAGGGGCAGTATTATAGTAGTTATATTCTTGTACATAGGAGCAGTATTATAGTAGTTATATTCTTGTACATAGGGGCAGTATTATAGTAGTTATATTCGTGTACATAGGGGGCAGTATTATAGTAGTTATATTCTTGTACATAGGGGGCAGTATTATAGTAGTTATATTCTTGTACATAGGGGGCAGTATTATAGTAGTTATAGTCTTGTACATAGGGGCAGTATTATAGTAGTTATATTCTTGTACATAGGGGCAGTATTATAGTAGTTATGTTCTTGTACATAGGGGCAGTATTATAGTAGTTATATTCTTGTACATAGGGGCAGTATTATAGTAGTTATATTCTTGTACATAGGGGACAGTATTATAGTAGTTATATTCTTGTATATAGGGGGCAGTATTATAGTAGTTATATTCTTGCACATAGGGGGCAGTATTATAGTAGTTATATTCTCGTACATAGGGGACAGTATTATAGTAGTTATATACTTGTACATAGGGGGCAGTATTAAAGCAGTTATATTCTTGTACATAGGGGCAGTATTATAGTAGTTATATACTTGTACATAGGGGGCAGTATTATAGTAGTTATATTCTTGCACATAGGGGGCAGTATTATAGTAGTTATATTCTTGTACATAGGGGCAGTATTATAGTAATTATATTCTTGTACATAGTGGGCAGTATTATAGTAGTTATATTCTTGCACATAGGGGACAGTATTATAGTAGTTATATTCTTGTATATAGGGGGCAGTATTATAGTAGTTATATTCTTGTACATAGGAGCAGTATTATAGTAGTTATATTCTTGTACATAGGAGCAGTATTATAGTAGTTATATACTAGTACATAGGGGGCAGTATTATATTAGTTATATTCTTGTACATAGGGGCAGTATTATAGTAGTTATATTCTTGTATATAGGGGCAGTATTATAGTAGTTATATTCTTGTATATAGGGGCAGTATTATAGTAGTTATATTCTTGTACATAGGAGCAGAATTATAGTAGTTATATTCTTGTACATAGGGGCAGTATTATAGTAGATATATTCTTGTACATAGGGGGCAGTATTATAGTAGTTATATTCTTGTACATAGGAGCAGTATTATAGTAGTTATATTCCTGTACATAGGGGCAGTATTATAGTAGTTATATTCTTGTATATAGGGAGCAGTATTACAGCAGTTATATTCTTGTACATAGGGGGCAGTATTATAGTAGTTATATTCTTGTACATAGGGGGCAGTATTATAGTAGTTATATTCTTGTACATAGGGGGCAGTATTATAGTAGTTATATTCTTGTACACAGGGGGCAGTATTATAGTAGTTATATTCTTGTACATAGGGGCAGTATTATAGTAGTTATATTCTTGTACATAGGGGCAGTATTATAGTAGTTATATACTTGTACATAGGGGGCAGTATTATAGTAGTTATATTCTTGTACATAGGGGCAGTATTATAGTAGTTATATTCTTGTACATAGGGGGCAGTATTATAGTAGTTATATTCTTGTACATAGGGGGCAGTATTATAGTAGTTATATTCTTGTACATAGGAGCAGTATTATAGTAGTTATATACTTGTACATAGGGGGCAGTATTATAGTAGTTATATTCTTGTACATAGGGGGCAGTATTATAGTAGTTATATTCTTGTACATAGGGGGCAGTATTATAGTAGTTATATTCTTGTACATAGGGGGCAGTATTATAGTAGTTATATTCTTGTACATAGGAGCAGTATTGTAGTAGTTATATTCTTGCACATAGGGGGCAGTATTATAGTAGTTGTATTCTTGTATATAGGGACATTATTATAGTAGTTATATTCTTGCACATTGGGCAATGTATTATATTAGTTATGTGCTGAATGCTAGATACTGGAACCGAAAGTTCTTAAAAGGCAATTTACTCTACAATCTGTGTTTATTACATAATGGGTGCTGTGAGTTTTATAATTTAGCAAAGCCTGACATCTAGTGGTCACAGCATATCACATAACAATTCTTCCAAAACTTTTGTCTGCATTCGGATGCTTAATGTTACATCACAAATATTGGCCATAGCTGCATGATTTGAAAAACTGCTACAAAAATGCAAACCTTTTGCAAAATTTTGGTAAAAGAAGCACCCAAAAAACACTATGTTATTAACATGTGTGATAACAACCAAATCTTTAAATACGTAAAAAAGCATTTTTTCCTCTGATGAGCCATCACTTCATCTGTCTGCTGATGTTATAAAAGCAACTTCAATGAACAATTTTATATTATTTCAGCACTTTTAGTGACAAGTTGTAAAGTTTACACCAAGTTAATTGTTTCTGATGTGGTTGAATATCATTGGTTCATGTGTCCTCAACTAAAGAAAAAGCACTTTTAGCAAAGTTTGGATTAATTTCCCAAGTTTGATAAGAACTTGTTTAGCCTGTTAATGAATCTGCCATTTTTCTTTTTTTTTAGTGTTTTTTTCCTGTTTCTCCAAGAGCAATACTTTTTTTTTCTGTCTGCGTAGCTGTATGTCAGTTTTTTTTCTCTTTTCATGTACAAAAGTCACTTCTCTATATAACTTGTTGAAATAAAGGAATAAAAATCCAAGCGGGTAAAATTGTAAAACCCCCACAATTGCTCAATTGCTCACCTCTCCAGCTGCCCCTGCTCGTTGTCCTATCCTCCACACCGTCATCATGACTGCAACCTATTCGCCTAGGGAAAAACAGATGGTAACTTTTTCTTTTCCTCCACTTCTCCCAAGTGCCATAACCTTTTTATTTTTCGACATAGCCATTTAAGGGATTGTGTTTTGTGGGACGTGTTGTAGTTCAGCCATTGGTTTTTGTCTTTCTACAGAGTTTACTGTATGGTAAAGGTAACCTGGCCGCGTCATTCTCCAGATCAGTACAATTAGGGCGATACCAAAATTGTAGTTTTTTTTATTATTTTAGTTGCTTAAAAATTCTGAACTTTGTTTAAAAATGAAGTTTTCTCTGTCGCCGCATTCTTAGACCCCACATTTGGTTTTATTTTTCCATTTATGAAGCAATGGGGGTGTGAGCTTGTTTTTTTTTATCGAGCTGTAATGTTTATTGATGCCTTTTTGGGGTACACAAGACATTTGAATGCCTTTTATTGCACTTTTTTGTGACTCGGCCGAATAACTGCAAGTCTGGAGTTTCAATTAGTTTTTTCTTTTTGACTTTCAACTTATTGAATCCATATTTAGATATTGTATTGCTTTTGGTCAATTGTATGCTCCGTGGTACCAAACATGTTAATTCTTATATTTTGTACTGTTTGCTATTTACAATTGGGGAAAAAACAAGGATTTGAGGATTTAAATTTTTAGATATTTAGAAAAAAAAAATAGTTTTTAATCTTTTTTTTTTTTTGCAATCACCCAATCACCTATTAAGTATACTGCGATACCATAGTATTGCGGTGTATTGTGAAACTGATAGTCTCCTATGAAACCCAGCCACCTTCACAAGAGTCTGAACATGGTAGGCACGGGGTCTTCAGAATTTCCTCGGCTGCCTGTCACATGTGTGTCAGAGGTGACGGACAGTCGCCCTGCAGTGGGTTGCAGGAGATCTCTACTTTTGGCATTGCAGACAGCTTCTTAGATAGGAGGCTGTCTTTAGGACCAAGCGGCTAATTAGCTATCTAGCCTGGGTGTATACAGTACAGACCAAAAGTTTGGACACACCTTCTCATTTAAAGATTTTTCTGTATTTTCATGACTTTGAAAATTGTACATTCACACTGAAGGCATCAAAACTATGAATTACCACATGTGGAATTATATACTTAACAAAAAAAGTGTGAAACAACTGAAAATATGTCTTATATTCTAGGTTCTTCAAAGTAGCCACCTTTTGCTTTGATGACTGCTTTGCACACTCTTGGCAAGAAGTAGTCACCAGAAATGGTCTTCCAACAATCTTGAAGGAGTTCCCAGAGATGCTTAGCAGTTGTTGGCCCTTTTGCCTTCACTCTGCGGTCCAGCTCACCCCAAACCATCTCGATTGGGTTCAGGTCTGGTGACTGTGGAGGCCAGGTCATCTGGCGTAGCCCCCCATCACTCTCTGTCTTGGTCAAATAGCCCTTACACAGCCTGGAGGTGTGTTTGGGGTCATTGTCCTGTTGAAAAATAAATTATGGTGCAACTAAACGCAAACCGGATGGAATAGCATGCCGCTGCAAAATGCTGTGGTAGCCATGCTGGTTCAGTATGCCTTAAATTTTGAATAAATCCCCAACAGTGTCACCAGCAAAGCCCCCCCACACCATCACACCTCCTCCTCCATGCTTCACGGTGGGAACCAGGCATGTAGAGTCCATCCGTTCATCTTTTCTGCGTCGCACAAAGACACGGTGGTTGGAACCAAAGATCTCAAATTTGGACTCATCAGACCAAAGCACAGATTTCCACTGGTCTAATGTCCATTCCTTGTGTTCTTTAGCCCAAACAAGTCTCTTCTGCTTGTTGCCTGTCCTTAGCAGTGGTTTCCTAGCAGCTATTTTACCATGAAGGCCTGCTGCACAAAGTCTCCTCTTAACAGTTGTTGTAGAGATGTGTCTGCTGCCAGAACGCTGTGTGGCATTGACCTGGTCTCGAATCTGAGCTGCTGTTAACCTGCGATTTCTGAGGCTGGTGACTCGGATAAACTTATCCTCAGAAGCACAGGTGACTCTTGGTCTTCCTTTCCTGGGGCAGTCCTCATGTGAGCCAGTTTCTTTGTAGCGCTTCATGGTTTTTGCAACTGCATTTGGGGATACTTTCAAAGTTTTTCCAATTTTTCGGACTGACTGACCTTCATTTCTTAAAGTAATGATGGCCACTCCTTTTTCTTTACTTAGCTGCTTTTTTCTTGCCACAATACAAATTCTAACAGTCTATTCAGTAGGACTATCAGCTGTGTATCCACCAGACTTCTGCACAACACAACTGATGGTCCCAACCCCATTTATAAGGCAAGAAATCCCACTTTTTAAACCTGACAGGGCACACCTGTGAAGTGAAAAACATTTCCGGTGACTACCTCTTGAAGCTCATCAAGAGAATGCCAAGAGTGTGCAAAGCAGTCATCAAAGCAAAAGGTGGCTACTTTGAAGAACCTAGAATATGAGACATGTTTTCAGTTGTTTCACACTTTTTTTTTAAGTATATAATTCCGCATGTGTTAATTCATAGTTTTGATGCCTTCAGTGTGAATGTACAATTTTCATAGTCATGAAAATACAGAAAAATCTTTAAATGAGAAGGTGTGTCCAAACTTTTGGTCTGTACTGTATATACCTGGTGTATCTGAGAGGGAGTCGCCAGCTATATCCATTTCTACTTGTGAAGCTTAGCAGGAGCAGTACTTCGTCCTCTCTGGAGCTTGAGGCCGTATGCATATTTGAAGTTCATCTAAAGCTAAGTCATTTCCCCTGTTTTGTCCACCCTTGTTGTCTATAGAGTTTAGTGGAGGTTGACTAGTGCTCATCTCCTTCCATCCCTAGCCGTAGCCATACGTCAGGGAGAGTAGGGAGTGGCACGCGTGCGGCGATTGCTGAGGAGGCAATATAGGGACGTTAGGGGAGACAGGGTGACGCTAGACCAGACTAGGAGGTCTCCACTTGCCCCCTTTCCCTAGTGTCTGAGCTCCCTTTCCCTTTTACCTCTGTGTTGCGCTAAGTCTTCTCCACACATGGCGTGACATTACAGCCAGGCGAGCACGTTTTGAAAAGGAAAAAAAAAGGGGAAACTGACATTTTTTTTTTTTTTTTTTGTGTGTTTTTGGGGGTGCACCTTTTTTTCCTTTCTCCCTTTAGTATGGGTTCAGTTACAGAGCTCGCAGAGCAGTTCTGCTGTCTGTCTCTGGAGGTGAATGACCTCCACTGTGAGGTACAGCAGCAGCATCAGCAGTTGCAGGTCTCCAATATGGAGGTCTCTGCAGGTAGCCCTGCCCAGCCTGAACCCAAGGTTGCCCTTCCGGACAGGTTTTCAGGAGGTAGGGACAAGTTTTTTGTATTTAAGGAGGCCTGCAAATTGTATTTTAAACTTCGTCCCTACTCCTCCGGTAATGAGGAGCAACGGGTTGGCATTCTGCAGGACGATCCTCAGTCATGGGCGTTTTCATTACCGTAGGACTCAGTTTGTCTCCAATCTGTGGAGGGTTTTTTCGGAGCTCTTGCCCTCATCTATGATGACCCTGACCGAGTCGCCTTGGCTGAGTCTAAAGGCCCCGTCACACTTAGCGACGCTGCAACGATCCCGACAACGATACGACCTGTCAGGGATCGTTGCTGCGTCGCTATGTGGTCGCTGGTGAGCTGTCAAACAGGCAGGCTCACCAACGATCAGGGGAGCAGCGACATCGTGGAAAGAATCTTTCCACGATGTCCTGCTCCTGGTTACCAACCTGCTGAAGCAGGAGCAGGCTGGTAACTATGGTAAACATCGGGTTACTAGGGGCACAAGCGCACCTAGTAACCCGCTGTTTATCATGGTTACCACTCTGCTACAGTGAGCGGGAGGTTACCGCTCACTTTAGCAGGCTCATAACCATGATAAACAACGGGTTACTAAGTGCGCGTGTGCCCCTAGTAACCCGATGTTTATCATGGTTACCAGCCTGATCGCTGCTCCCGCTGGTCACACACAGCGATGTGTGCTGACCAGCGGGAGAGCAACAACCAAAAAATGGTCCAGGACACTTTGCAGCGATCAGCGACCTCACAGCAGGGGCCTGATCGCTGCAAAGTGTCACACATAGCGACATCGCTGGTGAGGTCGCTGGTGAGTCACCAAAACCGTGACACAGCAGCGATCTCGCTAGCGATCTCGCTATGTGAGACGGGGGCTTAAGCTAAGTCGTCTTCAGCAGGGGATTTGGTCAGTGGAGACGTACAGTTCGGGACTCCATAGATGGGCAACGGATTCCAAATGGAATGACTCAGCCCTTAGAAGTCAATTTTTTGAGGGGCTTACTGAAAGGTTGAAAGATGCCTTGGCTGTATATGAAACCCCTCAATCCTTGGAGGCTGCCATGTCTTTGGCCATACGTCTTGATAGACGCCTTCAGGATAGACGGATGCGACCACCTTCTTCGGGGCCTTCTTGCCGGGGTTGTGTACCCCTGCCAGGGGAGCGGTCTTGGGGTGAGCCAGTACTGGGGGAGGTGGAGGAACCCATGCAATTAGGGGGTGTCTCTACATCTCCCCGGAGATTTGCAAGAAAAAAGGCGTTTTTTTTTTTTTTTTGTGGGATAAAGGGACACTTTGTTGGCGACTGTCCTTCAGTTCCTAAATAAAAGGAGACTCGATTAACTCCTGATAGTCTGGAGTTGGACAAACAATGGGTGCATTTGTGGCCAAACTGCAGTTCCCGCTTTGTCCTGACAGCTGAGGTGGTGCTAGAGAGCAAAACCGAAAACATTTCTGTTGACAGTGGTGCCGGAGTCAGCATGGTTGATGCTGAGTTTGTGAGTTTGCTTGCTGTGCTTTAGCTGAACTTCTTATCTTTGCCACTGACTCATTTCCACTTGCACAGAAAGCATTTACTCAGATTGTACATAATGTAAAACTGAGGGTGGGGTCAGTTCATTTTGAAATCATCCATTGCCATGTTCTAGACAATCTTCCTACTCCGATTGTCTTAGGTATACCTTGGCTTGTTAAACATAATCCGTTGGTGGATTGGCAAGCCGGGGAGATTATTGAATGAGGAGA
This sequence comes from Phyllobates terribilis, assembly GCF_046119375.1. Taxonomy (NCBI): domain Eukaryota; kingdom Metazoa; phylum Chordata; class Amphibia; order Anura; family Dendrobatidae; genus Phyllobates; species Phyllobates terribilis. The sequence goes on from NW_027362764.1 coordinate 784,319,621, forward strand.
ATACTGCCAGGAGAACTGTCTGAATGTTTCTATTGCTGCTGTCTCTACGGGGATATTACCTGCTTTTCTGTCTGGTTTTGAGGACGTTTTTTCTGAGAAGGGGTGTCAAGATTAGGCTCCTCATCGTGCTTATGACTGTCCTGTTAACCTGACCCCCGGAGCTAAACTACCGCAGTCCAGACTGTATAATCTTTCTGGCCATGAAGGAATTCATTGCGGAAAGTCTGGAGAAGGGACATATCAGACCCTCATCTTCGCCCGTGGTGGCAGTATTCTTCTTTGTGAAGAAAAAAGATGGCGGTCTACGTCTCTGTTTAGATTTCCGGGAATTAAGTCAAATTACCATCCGTGATCCATACCCTCTTCTTCTGATTCCTGATTTGTTCAGTCAGGTTGTGGGAGCTAAGGTGTTCTCCAAGTTGGATTTAAGGGGAGCCTACAATCTGGTTAGAATCAGAGAAGGGGACGAATGGAAGACAGTGTTCATTACCCAGGAAGGTCATTTTGAGAGTCTGGTTATGCCTTTTGGTTTGACCAATGCACCTGCAGTATTCCAGCATTTCATAAATGACATTTTCCATCATTTGGTGAGGAGGTTTGTGGTGGTTTATCTGGACAATATTTTGGTTTATTCACCTGATTTTGAGACTCATCGGGGGCATGTTAAGCAGGTGCTCCAGATATTAAGGGATAACAAACTTTATGCCAAACTAGAATAATGTGTTTTCGCTGTTCAGGAGGTGCAGTTTTTGGGGTACTTGTTGTCATCTTCAGGTTTTCGGATGGATCCGGAGAAGATCCGTGCAGTTCTTGACTGGGAACGTCCCGAGAACCTGAAGGCTTTACAACTTTTTTTGGGCTTTACTAATTTTTACAGGAAATTCATCCAAAATTACTCTGTAATAGTGAAATCCCTTACTGACATGACTAAGAAGGGGTCTGATTTTTCTACACGGTCGGATGCTTCCCTCCAGGCTTTTTCTTCCTTAAAGAATCATTTTGCCACTGCACCTATGCTCAGTCAACCCGATGTTTCTCAACCCTTTATTGTGGAGGTCGATGCTTCAGATGTCGGGGCTGGGGCTGTGTTGTCTCAGGGTTCGTCCCCTGGTAAATAGCGTCCATGCACCTTCTTTTCTAAAATATTGTCTTCGGCTCAGAGAAATTATGACGTGGGTAATAGGGAACTTTTGGCGATCAAATTGGCGTTCGAGGAATGGCGACATTGGTTGGAGGGGGCTGTCCATCCTATTACTGTTATTACTGACCATAAGAAACTATCATATCTCCAGTCAGCTAAACGTCTCAACCCTAGGCAAGCCAGATGGTCTCTGTTTTTTACCAGGTTAAATTTTGTTGTCACTTTTCGTCCAGGGGTCAAAAATATCAAGGCTGATGCTTTGTCCCGGAGCTGGTGGTGGTGACCATGAGAACCCTTCCCCGATATTACAGAAAGGGGTAGTCATTTCGGCATTGTATCCTGAACTGGATGGCGAGGTGTTGGAGGCTTAGGGGGACGCCCCTGCCTCCTGCCCTTCAGGAAAGTTATTTGTACCATTGGATCTGCGCCACAAAGTAATCAAGGAACATCATAACTCTGTGCTTGCTGGGCATCCAGGTGGTAAGGCAACCAAGGACCTCCTCTCTTGTCATTTTTGGTGGCCGGGGTTGCAACGGGATGTAATTGAACATGTAGCTGCGTGTAGTATTTGCACGCGTTCTAAGGTTTCGCATACCCTTCCGTCTGGTACTCTTCTTCCGCTACCTATCTCTAGTAGGCCATGGACACGCTTGTCCATGGATTTTATTACTGACCTACCAATTTCTGCAGGCAAAACGGTGGTTTTGGTCGTAGTAGATAGGTTCAGTGAAATGGTTCACTTCGTCGCTTTACCTGCTCTTCCCAATGCCAAGACACTTGTTCATAAATAAGACTGTGAAGCTTCACGGGGTTCCCGCCGATGTGGTATCTGATCGGGGGACCCAATTTGTTTCCAAGTTCTAGAAGGCATTCTGTTCTTGACTGGGGGTACATCTGTCATTTTCCTCTGCCTTCCACCCTCAGTCGAATGGTCAGACCGAGTGTGTCAATCAGAACTTGGAGACATACCTCAGGTGTTTCTTTTCCGAAAATCAGGAGGATTGGGCATCCTACTTACTGATGGCAAAATTTGCCATCAATAATCATCATCAATGTTATGTTCTGCTACCAAAGCTAAGGAAAGAGAGGAGATCTGTCCCTACTATAAGACTCAGCTGAATCCCTACGATGTAACAGGGAACCTGATCCTGCGATCAGACCTGCTAAAGTCCTAATCTAGTCTGTACGGAGACCTATAGATTTGGGGAGGGAATCCCTACAAGTACTAAGGACTGGGAGGAATATGGGACACCTCCTAACAGAAATAGTAGCAGACAGACGAACAAACAAAATAGATAGAACCTAGAGGTCCGTAGACCAAGCAAACTAACAGAGTTAGATACAGAGCACAGGCTAGCTAGAAAGTAGATATACAATGAAGTCCAGCAAAGCCAGAAGGGCGGAGCAGGATTAAATAGGCCAACAAGGTCATGTGACCAGCAAAGGAAAAAAAACCTAACAGCAAGGTTCTAACAGTACCCCCCCTTCTAAGAGGATCCTCCGGATCCCCTAGGACCAGGCTTATCAGGAAATCTCCTGTGAAACGCTCTGATAAGTCTGGACGCGGAAACATCATCTGACCTCACCCAAGAGTTATCCTCGGGTCCGAAACCTTTCCAGGCCACAAGATACTGCAAACTACCTCTATACCGTCTAGAGTCAAGGATGCGAGAAATTTCATATTCCCCGTCCTCCACCACCGGAGGAACAGAGGCAGAGGCGTCACCATCCGACACAACAGCTTTTTTTAACAGAGAGACATGAAAGACCGGATTAATTCTCCAGGAGGTAGGAACCTCCAACCTAACAGCAGATTGGTTGACAACCTGAAGCACCTTAAAGGGCCCTACAAACTTGGGACCCAATTTCTTAGAAGGAATCCTCAACCGCAGATTCCTAGAGGACAACCAAACCATGTCACCAACAGCGAACAAAACCTCCTGTCGTTTCCTATCAAAGTAGTCTTTAGATTTTCTGTTGGCCTCCTGAAGATTACCACGCACATCCGTCCAAACTCTTTCCAAATCACCGGAAAAATTCTCCTCCTCAGGCACGGCAGATCCCAACTTGGAGAACGACCCAAACGACGGATGTCTCCCAGAACAACAAAAAAAAGGCGAACAACCAGCAGAAGAAGATGTATGATTGTTCAGAGCAAATTCGGCAAGTGGCAGAAACTCAGACCACCCCTCTTGATTGTCTGCCACAAAACAACGCAAGAACTGCTCAACATCCTGGTTTTTCCTTTCTGTCTGGCCATTAGATTCAGGATGATATCCGGACGAAAACGACAAATGAATTCCCAACCTGTCACAAAAGGCACGCCAAAAACGAGCCACGAACTGAGGACCCCTATCAGAAACAATGTCAGTAGGAACGCCATGAAGTCTGACAATTTCCTTGACAAAGGCCTTAGCGAGAGTTTTAGCGCAGGGCAGTTTGACGAAGGGAACCAAGTGACACATCTTGCTAAAACGGTCCACGACCACCCAGATGACAGTAAAACCCTCAGAGGGGGGAAGGTCAGTTATAAAGTCCATAGCCAAATGTGTCCAAGGAGCACTGGGGACCTCCAAAGGACAAAGCAACCCCGCAGCAGGAGTATGTGAGGACTTAGATCTAGCACATATAGTACATTGGCGCACCCACTTAATGACTTCCTTCTGCCATCCAGTCCACCAAAAACTGCGACCCACCAGTCTCTTGGTCTCAGAGATTCCGGGATGACCTGCCAACCGAGATTCGTGACACTCAACAAACAAATCTCTCCTAAAGGTCCCAGGCACAAACAACCTCCCATGAGGAGTGTTAGATGGGGCATTCTCCTGAGCTTTAAGAATCTCATCTTCCAAAACGGAGTCTAAAGCAGCTATCACAACACCTTCTTGTAAAATGTTTTCCTCTTTCTCAGCACCGACTATGGGAGAAAAACTGCGAGACAAGGCATCCGCCTTAACATTCTTAGTACCAGGGATGTAAGTAACGGAGAAATTAAACCGCGAGAAAAACAGTGCCCACCTAGCCTGACGGGCATTCAGGCGCTTGGCAGCGTCAAGATATATCAGATTTTTATGATCCGTAAGAACCTGAACGGGAAATTCCGCACCTTCCAAGAAGTGGCGCCAGTGTTCAAATGCGAGTTTAATAGCCAATAATTCCCGATTACCAATATCGTAATTCAATTCAGTCTCCGAAAATTTTTTTGAAAAAAATGCACAGGGATGTAATCCATCCCCGTTATCCTGCGACAATACTGCGCCAACCCCCACAGAGGAAGCATCAACCTCAACCAAAAACGGCCTAGTAACATCAGGCTGCATAAGGATGGGAGCAGAGGTGAACCTCTCCTTGAGATACACAAAAGCTTCAATGGCCTCAGAAGACCACTGAACCGCATCAGCACCTTTCCTGGTGAGATCAGTCAGAGGTTTGACAATACTAGAAAAATTTTTTATGAATTTTCTATAGTAATTGGCGAAACCCAAAAACCTCTGTATTGATTTCAAACCAATAGGCCTAGGCCATTCCTGCACAGCCTGAACCTTAACCGGATCCATCTCAAAACCTTTGCTGGAGATAATGTAGCCCAAAAAACTAATTCTCTGTACAGCGAACTCACATTTCTCCAGCTTAGCAAAAAGCGAATTGTCCATTAATAACTGTAATACCTCACGCACGCTCCGCCAATGAGACTCCAGATCTGGCGAATAAATCAAAATGTCATCCAAATACACAACCACATTTTTACCGATCAAAGGTCTAAGGATGTCATTAATCAGATTCTGAAAAAATGCAGGAGCATTAGTAAGACCAAAAGGCATAACCAGATTCTCAAAATGACCCACAGGAGTGTTAAAAGCAGTCTTCCATTCATCACCCTCCTTCATGCGCAACAGATTGTATGCCCCCTTAAGGTCAATTTTAGAGAACCACTTGGCCCCCAATAACTGGTTAAACAGATCAGGAATCAATGGCAGTGGGTAAGGATTGCGTACCGTAATTTTGTTAATCTCACGAAAATCCAGACAAGGACGTAAACCGCCGTCCTTTTTTTTTACAAAAAAAAATCCAACCGCCACAGGAGACTTAGAGGGCCTAATGTGACCGGCGGCCAAACTTGTCTGTATGTATTCCTCCAAAGCCTTCCTCTCAGGAATAGTAAGGTTAAATAAACGACTTTTAGGAAGAGTCGCTCCAGGGACAAATTCAATAGAACAATCATAGTCTCTATGGGGAGGCAAAACCTGCGATTCTTTCTCAGAAAAAACTCTCCAAAAATCCTGAATAGGAACAGGCAATTCTCCCCTATCCAAAGCTGCAATACGCCCGTTACAACACTTGTCATAACATTTATGGCTCCAGGATTTAATTTCACTGGTAGACCAATCCAGTACAGGATTGTGAAATTTTAACCAGGGCAAACCCAATATTACTGGAGAAGGCAAGTTATTCAACACTACCAAATCCAATTTCTCATGGTGAACACCATTAATAGTGAGAGGAAATTCACTGACCTTGAGAGTAATATTCTCTGCTATGTCAGTACTGTTATGTTCTGCTACCAAAGCTAAGGAAAGAGAGGAGATCTGTCCCTACTATAAGACTCAGCTGAATCCCTACGATGTAACAGGGAACCTGATCCTGCGATCAGACCTGCTAAAGTCCTAATCTAGTCTGTACGGAGACCTATAGATTTGGGGAGGGAATCCCTACAAGTACTAAGGACTGGGAGGAATATGGGACACCTCCTAACAGAAATAGTAGCAGACAGACGAACAAACAAAATAGATAGAACCTAGAGGTCCGTAGACCAAGCAAACTAACAGAGTTAGATACAGAGCACAGGCTAGCTAGAAAGTAGATATACAATGAAGTCCAGCAAAGCCAGAAGGGCGGAGCAGGATTAAATAGGCCAACAAGGTCATGTGACCAGCAAAGGAAAAAAAACCTAACAGCAAGGTTCTAACAGTACCATTTACAGGCTGGACTTACTGTTATGTTCTGCTACCAAAGCTAAGGAAAGAGAGGAGATCTGTCCCTACTATAAGACTCAGCTGAATCCCTACGATGTAACAGGGAACCTGATCCTGCGATCAGACCTGCTAAAGTCCTAATCTAGTCTGTACGGAGACCTATAGATTTGGGGAGGGAATCCCTACAAGTACTAAGGACTGGGAGGAATATGGGACACCTCCTAACAGAAATAGTAGCAGACAGACGAACAAACAAAATAGATAGAACCTAGAGGTCCGTAGACCAAGCAAACTAACAGAGTTAGATACAGAGCACAGGCTAGCTAGAAAGTAGATATACAATGAAGTCCAGCAAAGCCAGAAGGGCGGAGCAGGATTAAATAGGCCAACAAGGTCATGTGACCAGCAAAGGAAAAAAAACCTAACAGCAAGGTTCTAACAATCAAGAATCCACTGGCAGGTGACCGTTCTTCGGTGCATACGGTTATCATCCACAGTTTGGTACCTTCAGTGGGGGAGGAGTTTCAGGAGTTCCTGAGGAGGAACGGTTTGCTTCGTCGCTCTCCTCGTTATGGTGGGGTGTACTGAGTAATTTAAAGATCATGGGAGACAGGTATAAACGTATGGCTGACAGAAAACACTTGCCAGGTCCGGACCTGAATGTGAATGACTTTGTGTGGTTGTCTACCAGGAATGAGATTGAAAATTCCTTCTTGGAAGCTGGGACCTAGGTTTATTGGTCCTTATAAAATAACCGCACAATATTTTCCACAGGTCCTTACTCCAAAGGTATGTGGAACCTATTGAGCCCTCACCTCTACCACCGCCCCCAGTAATGGTTGATGGTAATCTGGAGTTTCAGATTTCGAGGATTGTAGATTCTCGTCTCCAATGTCGTTATCTACAATACTTGGTGCACTGGAAAGGCTATGGTTCAGAGGAGAGGATGTGGGTTTCAGCGTCCGAGGTGAACGCTCCCAGATTAGTTCTCTCATTCCACACCTCTTTTCCTGAGAAACCCGGTCCTGAGTGTCCGGAGGCCACTCGTGGAGGGGGGTAGTGTCACGGGTGTGACTGAGGTGACAGACAGTCGCCCTGCAGTGGGTTGCAGGAGATCTCTACTTTTGGCATTGCAGACAGTTTCTTAGATAAGAGGCTGTCTTTAGGACCGAGCAGCTACCTCTCGCTTGCTAATTAGCTCTCTGGCCTGGGTGTATATATACTTGGTGTGTCTGAGAGGGAGTCGCCGGTTCTATCTATTTCTACTTGTGAAGCTTAGCAGGAGCAGTACTTCGTCCTCTCTGGAGCTTGAGGCTGTGTGCTTATTTGGAGTTCATCTAAAACTAAGCCATCTCCCCTGTTTTGTCCACCCTTGTTGTCTATAGAGTTTAGTGGAGGTTGACTAGTGCTCATCTCCTTCCATCCCTAGCCGTAGCCATACGCCATGGAGAGTAGGGCGAGGCACGTGTGCGGCGATTGCTGAGGAGGCAATATAGGGACGATAATTGAGACAGGGTGACGCTAGACCAGACTAGGAGGTCTCCACTTCCCCCCTTTCCCTAATGTGTGGGCTCCCTTTCCCTTTTCCCTCTGTGTTGCACTAAGTCTTCCCCACACCTGGCGTGACACTGCCATGGCGGGCCATCAGTACCCTGTGATAGTGTTGCATGTGGGGGCTAGGGCTGACAGAACGGGCAGCCGCCATGCTGAAGCCTTTGGTGACATTAAGTCTATCTTATGAAGCCCAGCTTGAGCCAAGATAGCGATGATGAGGGCCTTCAGAAAGCCTGGTTAAACAGTTGTCACTTTTGAACCACGTCTATACATGCACATCTTTATCCATGTGTGGAGGATGTCGGAAGGGAACACACTGAGTAATACTGATATGCTGTGTTCTGCAAACTGCTGGGCCTAAGGGAGTATGTAGAAGGACCATATGAGCAAAGCTCCTAACCATACCAGATCCTGCAGGACAATCTTGAATTTAGGGTGGTGTCCCACTGCCCTCTGAGGTTGGGGGGTAAATGTCGACTACTCAACTGTATTTGTGTCCTTAAGACAGAGATTCAATGGATAAGATAGGGGAACAAGGAACCGTCAGATGCATCGTCTTAGTAGAGACAAAAAGAAACTACAAGGATCTTCAGGTTACACGACATTCTCTCATGAGAAGCATATGTGGGGTTTATTATGAAGGGCATCCTATTGAATGTGGAGCATACTGCAGGGGGATCATATTGTATGGGAGGTGTTGTGAGGGCATGATAATTTGTGTGGGAGAATGTACTATGAGGACAGCATACTGTGTTTGGGTGAACATCATAATATATTTCAGGGAACTTCATACTACGTGTGTGGGGAAATGTACTGTGGAGACCTCATACTGTGTGTGGGGAATGTACTGTGGGGACATCATACTGTGTGTGTGGGGGAAATGTACTGTGGGGACATCATACTGTGTGTGGAGGAATGTACTGTGGGGGTATTATACTGTGTGGGGGAAATGTACTGTGGGGACATCATACTGTGTGTGGGGGAATGTACTGTGGGGACATCATACTGTGTGTGGAGGAATGTACTGTGGGGACATCATACTGTGTGTGGGTAATGTACTGTGAGGACATCATACTGTGTGTGGGGGAGAATGTACTGTGGGGACATCATACTGTGTGTGGGGGGGGGATGTACTGTGGGGACATCATACTGTGTGTGGGGGAATGTACTGTGGGGACATCATACTGTGTGTGGGGAATGTACTGTGGGGACATCATACTGTGTGTGGGGGAGAATGTACTGTGGGGACATCATACTGTGTGTGGGGGGAATGTACTGTGGGGACATCATACTGTGTGTGGGGGAAATGTACTGTGGAGTCATCATACTGTGTGTGGGGGAATATATTGTAGGGACATCATACTGTGTGTGGGGGGGAATGTACTGTGGGGGTATTATACTGTGTGTGGGGGAATGTACTGTGGGGACATCATACTGTGTGTGGGGGAATGTACTGTGAGGACATCATACTGTGTGTGGGGGAATGTACTGTGGGGACATCATACTGTGTGTGGGGGAATGTACTGTGGGGACATCATACTGTGTGTGGGGGAATGTACTGTGGGGACATCATACTGTGTGGGGGAGAATGTACTGTGGGGACATCATACTGTGTGTGGGGGGAATGTACTGTGGAGACATCATACTGTGTGTGGGGAAATGTACTGTGGGGACATCATACTGTGTGTGGGGGGAATGTACTGTGGGGACATCATAATGTATGTGGAGGAATGTATTGTGGAGACATCATGCTGTGTGGGAGAGAATGTACTGTGGGGACATCATACTGTATGTGGAGGAATGTACTGTGGGGACATCATACTGTGTGTGGGGGATTGTACTGTGGGGACATCATACTGTATGTGGGGGGGAATGTACTGTGGGGACATCATACTGTGTGTGGAGGAATGTACTGTGGGGGCATCATACTGTGTGTGGGGGGAATGTACTGTGGGGGCATCATACTGTGTGTGGGGAATGTACTGTGAGGACATCATACTGTGTGTGGGGGAATGTACTGTGGGGACATCATACTGTGTGTGGGGGAATGTACTGTGGGGGCATCATACTGTGTGTGGGGGAATGTACTGTGGAGACATCATGCTGTGTGGGGGAGAATGTACTGTGAGGACATCATACTGTGTGTGGGGGAATGTACTGTGGGGACATCATACTGTATGTGGAGGAATGTACTGTGGAGACATCATGCTGTGTGGGGGAGAATGTACTGTGAGGACATCATACTGTGTGTGGGGGAATGTACTGTGGGGACATCATACTGTGTGTGGGGGGAATGTACTGTGGAGACATCATACTGTGTGTGTGTGGGGAATGTACTGTGGGGACATCATACTGTGTGTGGAGGAATGTACTGTGAGGACATCATACTGTGTGTGTGTGGGGAATGTACTGTGGGGACATCATACTGTGTGTGGAGGAATGTACTGTGAGGACATCATACTGTGTGGAGGAATGTACTGTGGGGACATCATACTGTGTGTGGGGGAATGTACTGTGCAGACATCATACTGTGTGTGGGGGAATGTACTGTGAGGACATCATACTGTGTGTGTGTGTGGGGAATGTACTGTGGGGACATCATACTGTGTGTGGAGGAATGTACTGTGAGGACATCATACTGTGTGGAGGAATGTACTGTGGGGACATCATACTGTGTGTGGGGGAATGTACTGTGCAGACATCATACTGTGTGTGGGGGAATGTACTGTGAGGACATCATACTGTGTGTGGAGGAAAGTACTGTGAGGACATCATACTGTGTGTGGAGGAATGTACTGTGGGGGCATCATACTGTGTGTGTGGGGGGGGGATGTACTGTGGGGACATAATACTGTGTGTGGAGGGAATGTACTGTGGGGACATCATACTGTGTGTGGGGGGAATGTACTGTGGGGACATCATACTGTGTGTGGGGGAATGTACTGTGGGGACATCATACTGTGTGTGTGGGGGGAATGTACTGTGAAGACATCATACTGTGTGTGGAGAATGTACTGTGGGGACATCATACTGTGTGTGGAGGAATGTACTGTGGGGACATCATACTGTATGTGGAGGAATGTACTGTGGGGACATCATACTGTATGTGGAGGAATGTACTGTGGGGACATCATACTGTGTGTGGGGGAATGTACTGTGGGGACATCATACTGTGTGTGGAGGAATGTACTGTGGGGGCATCATACTGTGTGTGTGTGTGGGGGGGGATGTACTGTGGGGACATAATACTGTGTGTGGAGGGAATGTACTGTGGGGACATCATACTGTGTGTGGGGGGAATGTACTGTGGGGACATCATACTGTGTGTGGGGGGAATGTACTGTGGGGACATCATACTGTGTGTGGGGGGAATGTACTGTGGGGACATCATACTGTATGTGGAGGAATGTACTGTGGGGACATCATACTGTATGTGGAGGAATGTACTGTGAGGACATCATACTGTATGTGGAGGAATGTACTGTGAGGACATCATACTGTATGTGGAGGAATGTACTGTGGGGACATCATACTGTATGTGGAGGAATGTACTGTGGGGACATCATACTGTGTGTGGAGGAATGTACTGTGAGGACATCATAGTGTGTGTGGGGGGAATGTACTGTGGGGACATCATACTGTATGTGGAGGAATGTACTGTGGGGACATCATATTGTATGTGGAGGAATGTACTGTGAGGACATCATACTGTGTGTGGGGGGAATGTACTGTGGGGACATTATACTGTGTGTGGGGGAATGTACTGTTGGGACATCATACTGCGTGTGGTGAATGTACTGTGGGGGCATCATACTGTGTGGGGGGAATGTACTGTGGGGACATCATACTGTGTGTGCGGGGGGGGAATGTACTTTGGGGACATCATACTGTGTGTGGAGGAATGTACTGTGGGGACATCATACTGTGTGTGTGGGGGGGGAATGTACTTTGGGGACATCATACTGTGTGTGGAGGAATGTACTGTGGGGACATCATACTGTGTGTGGGGAATGTACTGTGGGGACATCATACTGTGTGGGGGGGGCATGTACTGTGGGGACATCATACTGTGTGTGGGGGGAATGTACTGTGAGGACATTATACTGTGTGTGGAGGAATGTACTGTGGGGGCATCATACTGTGTGTGTGGAGGGAATATACTGTGGGGACATCATACTGTGTGTGGAGGAATGTACTGTGGGGACATTATACTGTGTGTGGAGGAATGTACTGTGAGGACATCATACTGTGTGTGGAGGGAATATACTGTGGGGACATCATACTGTGTGTGGAGGAATGTACTGTGGGGACATCATACTGTGTGTGTGGAGGGAATGTACTGTGGGGGCATCATACTGTGTGTGGAGGAATGTACTGTGGGGACATTATACTGTGTGTGGAGGAATGTACTGTGAGGACATCATACTGTGTGTGGAGGGAATATACTGTGGGGACATCATACTGTGTGTGGAGGAATGTACTGTGGGGACATCATACTGTGTGTGGGGGAATGTACTGTGGGGACATCATACTGTGTGTGGGGGAATGTACTGTGAGGACATCATACTGTGTGTGGAGGGAATGTACTGTGGGGACATCATACTGTGTGTGGGGGGAATGTATTGTGAGGACATCATACTGTGTGTGGAGGGAATGTACTGTGGGGACATCATACTGTGTGTGGGGGGAATGTACTGTGAGGACATCATACTGTGTGTGCGGGGAATGTACTGTGGGGACATCATACTGTGTGTGGGGGGAATGTACTGTGGGGACATTATACTGTGTGTGGGGGGAATGTACTGTGGGGACATCATACTGTGTGTGGAGGGAATGTACTGTGGGGACATCATACTGTGTGTGGAGGGAATGTACTGTGGGGACATCATACTGTGTGTGGGGGGAATGTACTGTGAGGACATCATACTGTGTGGGGAGGAATGTACTGTGGGGACATCATACTGTGTGTGGAGGGAATGTACTGTGGGGACATCATACTGTGTGTGGAGGGAATGTACTGTGGGGACATCATACTGTGTGTGGGGGAATGTACTGTGGGGGCATCATACTGTGTGTGGGGGAATGTACTGTGGAGACATCATGCTGTGTGGGGGAGAATGTACTGTGAGGACATCATACTGTGTGTGGGGGAATGTACTGTGGGGACATCATACTGTATGTGGAGGAATGTACTGTGGAGACATCATGCTGTGTGGGGGAGAATGTACTGTGAGGACATCATACTGTGTGTGGGGGAATGTACTGTGGGGACATCATACTGTGTGTGGGGGGAATGTACTGTGGAGACATCATACTGTGTGTGTGTGTGGGGAATGTACTGTGGGGACATCATACTGTGTGTGGAGGAATGTACTGTGAGGACATCATACTGTGTGTGTGTGGGGAATGTACTGTGGGGACATCATACTGTGTGTGGAGGAATGTACTGTGAGGACATCATACTGTGTGGAGGAATGTACTGTGGGGACATCATACTGTGTGTGGGGGAATGTACTGTGCAGACATCATACTGTGTGTGGGGGAATGTACTGTGAGGACATCATACTGTGTGTGTGTGTGGGGAATGTACTGTGGGGACATCATACTGTGTGTGGAGGAATGTACTGTGAGGACATCATACTGTGTGGAGGAATGTACTGTGGGGACATCATACTGTGTGTGGGGGAATGTACTGTGCAGACATCATACTGTGTGTGGGGGAATGTACTGTGAGGACATCATACTGTGTGTGGAGGAATCTACTGTGAGGACATCATACTGTGTGTGGAGGAATGTACTGTGAGGACATCATACTGTGTGTGGAGGAATGTACTGTGGGGGCATCATACTGTGTGTGTGGGGGGGATGTACTGTGGGGACATAATACTGTGTGTGGAGGGAATGTACTGTGGGGACATCATACTGTGTGTGGGGGGAATGTACTGTGGGGACATCATACTGTGTGTGGGGGAATGTACTGTGGGTACATCATACTGTGTGTGGAGAATGTACTGTGGGGACATCATACTGTGTGTGGAGGAATGTACTGTGGGGACATCATACTGTATGTGGAGGAATGTACTGTGGGGACATAATGCTGTATGTGGAGGAATGTACTGTGGGGACATCATACTGTGTGTGGGGGAATGTACTGTGGGGACATCATACTGTGTGTGGAGGAATGTACTGTGGGGGCATCATACTGTGTGTGTGTGGGGGGGGATGTACTGTGGGGACATAATACTGTGTGTGGAGGGAATGTACTGTGGGGACATCATACTGTGTGTGGGGGGAATGTACTGTGGGGACATCATACTGTGTGTGGGGGGAATGTACTGTGGGGACATCATACTGTGTGTGGGGGGAATGTACTGTGGGGACATCATATTGTATGTGGAGGAATGTACTGTGGGGACATCATACTGTATGTGGAGGAATGTACTGTGAGGACATCATACTGTATATGGAGGAATGTACTGTGAGGACATCATACTGTATGTGGAGGAATGTACTGTGGGGACATCATACTGTATGTGGAGGAATGTACTGTGGGGACATCATACTGTGTGTGGAGGAATGTACTGTGAGGACATCATAGTGTGTGTGGGGGGAATGTACTGTGGGGACATCATACTGTATGTGGAGGAATGTACTGTGGGGACATCATACTGTATGTGGAGGAATGTACTGTGAGGACATCATACTGTGTGTGGGGGGAATGTACTGTGGGGACATTATACTGTGTGTGGGGGAATGTACTGTGGGGACATCATACTGCGTGTGGTGAATGTACTGTGGGGGCATCATACTGTGTGGGGGGAATGTACTGTGGGGACATCATACTGTGTGTGCGGGGGGGGAATGTACTTTGGGGACATCATACTGTGTGTGGAGGAATGTACTGTGGGGACATCATACTGTGTGTGTGGGGGGGGAATGTACTTTGGGGACATCATACTGCGTGTGGAGGAATGTACTGTGGGGACATCATACTGTGTGTGGGGAATGTACTGTGGGGACATCATACTGTGTGTGGGGGGAATGTACTGTGGGGACATCATACTGTGTGTGGGGGGAATGTACTGTGGGGGCATCATACTGTGTGTGGAGGAATGTACTGTGGGGACATTATACTGTGTGTGGAGGAATGTACTGTGAGGACATCATACTGTGTGTGGAGGGAATGTACTGTGAGGACATCATACTGTGTGTGTAGGAATGTACTGTGGGGACATTATACTGTGTGTGGAGGTATGTACTGTGAGGACATCATACTGTGTGTGTGGAGGGAATGTACTGTGGGGGCATCATACTGTGTGTGGAGGAATGTACTGTGGGGACATTATACTGTGTGTGGAGGAATGTACTGTGAGGACATCATACTGTGTGTGGAGGGAATATACTGTGGGGACATCATACTGTGTGTGGAGGAATGTACTGTGGGGACATCATACTGTGTGTGGGGGAATGTACTGTGGGGACATCATACTGTGTGTGGGGGAATGTACTGTGAGGACATCATACTGTGTGCGGAGGGAATGTACTGTGGGGACATCATACTGTGTGTGGGGGGAATGTATTGTGAGGACATCATACTGTGTGTGGAGGGAATGTACTGTGGGGACATCATACTGTGTGTGGGGGGAATGTACTGTGAGGACATCATACTGTGTGTGCGGGGAATGTACTGTGGGGACATCATACTGTGTGTGGGGGGAATGTACTGTGGGGACATTATACTGTGTGTGGGGGGAATGTACTGTGGGGACATCATACTGTGTGTGGAGGGAATGTACTGTGGGGACATCATACTGTGTGTGGAGGGAATGTACTGTGGGGACATCATACTGTGTGTGGGGGGAATGTACTGTGAGGACATCATACTGTGTGGGGAGGAATGTACTGTGGGGACATCATACTGTGTGTGGAGGGAATGTACTGTGGGGACATCATACTGTGTGTGGAGGGAATGTACTGTGGGGACATCATACTGTGTGTGGGGGGAATGTACTGTGGGGACATCATACTGTGTGTGGAGGAATGTACTGTGAGGACATCATACTGTGTGTGGGGGAGAATGTACTGTGGGGACATCATACTGTGTGTGGAGGGAATGTACTGTGGGGGCATCATACTGTGTGTGTGGAGAATGTACTGTGGGGACATCATACTGTGTGTGGGGGGAATGTACTGTGGGGACATCATACTGTGTGTGGAGGAATGTACTGTGAGGACATCATACTGTGTGGGGAGGAATGTACTGTGGGGACATCATACTGTGTGTGTGGAGGGAATATACTGTGGGGGCATCATACTGTGTGTGGAGGAATGTACTGTGGGGACATTATACTGTGTGTGGAGGAATGTACTGTGAGGACATCATACTGTGTGTGGAGGAATGTACTGTGGGGACATCATACTGTGTGTGGAGGGAATGTACTGTGGGGACATCATACTGTGTGTGGGGGAATGTACTGTGGGGACATCATACTGTGTGTGGGGGAATGTACTGTGGGGACATCATACTGTGTGTGGGGGAATGTACTGTGGGGACATCATACTGTGTGTGGGGGAATGTACTGTGGGGACATCATACTGTGTGTGGGGGAATGTACTGTGGGGACATCATACTGTGTGTGGGGGAGAATGTACTGTGGGGACATCATACATCATACAGTCTGCACACTGCGACTAATGAATACATGAACTCCAATATTGCAACAAATTTTAAAAGTGTACAGGTACTTTGTTGATCAAAGAGCGCAAAAGCCATCAAACCATGTCAAGATGATCTTTTAATATGGATGGTTCCTAAATACTAAATTTCTTACCTCTCTATTTGCCAAGAGCCGCATGTGAATGGGAAAGGAAAAAGGAACTTATGTGGGATTGATGGGTGGATAAGGGTGCTGGGTCCTGGAGGGGGCCACACCCCCCGATATGAACTACACAAAAAAAAATGCGACTCGCATGGCTTTAGTATTAAATTAATGCACGGGTGCACAAACATGCTATATGTCCAATATACTAACATACACATACACGATGCGTCAGCACACTGCGACTAATGAATACATGAACTCCAATATTGCTGCAAACGTTAAAAGCGTAAAGGTACTTAGCGTTTTTTTGATCAAAGAGCGCAAAAGCCATTAAGCCATGTCAAGGTGACCTTTTAATATGGATGGTCCCTAAACACTAAATATCTTACCTTTTACGTTTTTAACATTTGCAGCAATATTTGAGTTTATGTATTCGTTAGTCACAGTGTGCTGACACATCGTGTACGTATATGTTAGTATATTGGACACATAGCGTATTTGTGTTCCTGTGCATTTATTTAACACTAAAGGTGTTTGGGTCATATTTTTTTTTTGTGTAGTACATATCAGGGGGTGTGGAGCCCTCCAGGGCCCAGCACCATTATCCACCCATCATGCCCACAGAAGGTTTTATTTGCGAACTATATCTGGTTTCCTTTACACTTCCCATTCACTTGAGGCTCTTGGCACATAGAAATGGAAGACATATAGTGTTTAGGAACCATCCATATTAACAGGTCAACTTGATGTGGTTCGATGGTCTTTGCGCTCTTTGATCAAAAACTGCTAACTAAGTACCTTTTACGTTTTTAACATTTGCAGCAATATTGGAGTTCATGTATTCATTAGTCACAGTGTGCTGACGCATCGTGTATGTATATGTTAGTATATTGGCCACATAGCATATTTGTGCACATGTACATTAATTTAATACTAAAGGTGTGTGAGTCCTATTTTTTCTTTTTTGTGTACTGTGAGGACATCATACTGTGTGTGGGGGGAATGTACTGTGGGGACATCATACTGTGTGTGGTGGAATGTACTGTGGGGACATCATACTGTGTGTGGAGGAATGTACTGTGAGGACATCATACTGTGTGTGGGGGAATGTACTGTGGGGACATCATACTGTGTGTGGAGGAATGTACTGTGAGGACATCATACTGTGTGTGGAGGAATGTACTGTGGGGACATCATACTGTGTGTATGGGGGAATATACTGTGGGGGCATCATACTGTGTGTGGGGGGGAATGTACTGTGGGGATATCATACTGTGTGGGGGGAATGTACTGTGGGGACATCATACTGTGTGTGGAGGAATTTACTGTGGGGACCTCATACTGTGTGTGGAGGAATTTACTGTGGGGACATCATACTGTGTGTGGGGGGAATGTACTGTGGGGACATCATACTGTGTGTGGGGGAATGTACTGTGGGGACATCATACTGTGTGTGGAGGAATTTACTGTGGGGACATCATACTGTGTGTGGGGGAATGTACTGTGGGGACATCATACTGTGTGTGGGGGAATGTACTGTGGGGACATCATACTGTGTGTGGAGGAATTTACTGTGGGGACATCATACTGTGTGTGGAGGAATTTACTGTGGGGATCTCATACTGTGTATGGGGGAATGTACTGTGAGGACATCATACTGTGTGTGGAGGAATTTACTGTGGGGACATCATACTGTGTGTGGGGGAATGTACTGTGGGGTCATCATACTGTGTGTGGAGGAATTTACTGTGGGGACATCATACTGTGTGCGGGGAATGTACTGTGGGGACATCATACTGTGTGTGTGGGAATGTACTGTGGGGACATCATACTGTGTGTGGGGGAATGTACTGTGGGGATATCATACTGTGTGTGGGGGAATGTACTGTGGGGACATCATACTGTGTGTGTGGAGAATGTACTGTGGGGACATCATACTGTGTGTGGAGGAATTTACTGTGGGGACATCATACTGTGTGTGGAGGAATTTACTGTGGGGACCTCATACTGTGCATGGGGGAATGTACTGTGGGGACATCATACTGTGTGTGGAGGAATTTACTGTGGGGACATCATACTGTGTGTGGGGGAATGTACTGTGGGGATATCATACTGTGTGTGGAGGAATTTACTGTGGGGACATCATACTGTGTGTGCGGGGAATGTACTGTGAGGACATCATACTGTGTGTGGAGGAATTTACTGTGGGGACCTCATACTGTGTGTGGAGGAATTTACTGTGGGGACCTCATACTGTGTGTGGGGGAATGTACTGTGGGGACATCATACTGTGTGTGGAGGAATTTACTGTGGGGACCTCATACTGTGTGTGGAGGAATTTACTGTGGGGACATCATACTGTGTGTGGAGGAATGTACTGTGGGGACATCATACTGTGTGTTGGTGAATGTACTGTGGGGACCTCATACTGTGTGTGGAGGAATTTACTGTGGGGACATCGTACTGTGTGTGGAGGAATTTACTGTGGGGACCTCATACTGTGTGTGGAGGAATTTACTGTGGGGGCATCTTACTGTGTGTGGGTGAATGTACTGTGGGGACATCATACTGTGTGTGTGGGTGAATGTACTGTGGGGACATCATACTGTGTGTGGGGGGAATGTACTGTGGGGACATCATACTGTGTGTGGGTGAATGTACTGTGGGGACATCATACTGTGTGTGGAGGAATTTACTGTGGGGACCTCATACTGTGTGTGGAGGAATTTACTGTGGGGACCTCATACTGTGTGTGGAGGAATTTACTGTGGGGGCATCTTACTGTGTAGGGGGAATATACTATGGGGGCATCATACTGTGTGTGGGGGAATATTGTGTGGGGGAAATATTCTGTGGGGGCATTATACCGTGTGTGGATGAATGTACTGTGGATACTTCATTCTTTTTGTGGGAATGTACTGTGAGGTTGTAAGAAGGAAGACTTGCCTAGGGACAGGTGCGGAGCTTCGGCGCCGGAACTGCCATGGTCCTGCCCAGTGTTGCCAGGGGACGGGATTAAGAGTGCACGGGGGACTCCCTAGACAGTGCTGGGGGACAGAGGAGAGGGACGGAAGAGAGGAAGTCAGGTGTCTGGGCTCACGCGAAAGAGACAGTTGGTTGTGGAGAGCAGACCGGCAGTTGGGGAGAAACAGTCTGACCTGCCGACAACGAGAGAGAGACGTGCTACCCTGTCCTCGGTGAAATAGAGACGTGCTGACCTGTCCTCGGTGAAATAGAGACGTGCTGACCTATCTGCGGTGACGGACGTACGGGTGACACAGCTTGCCGCAAAACAAGGGGCGTGCGGTCTGTAGCGGGCCTACAGCAAGTGATCGTTCAGTTACCTGCATCACCACAGTTTTCCAGACATCTGACGGTGACCTACGGGTGAGGACGCACCCGGGATTAGTGATCCTAACGCAGTTTGTTGTACGCCGGAGGAGCTTGCTACGGCTCTTAAAGGAGTCGTGACCGCTGTCGTGCGGTCAAAAGGACTGGGGGCCCAGTGGGTGAGACCTGAGACCGCCCACTGCCGCCAGAAGACGGACACCCTCCGGAGTGAGTGTCTGAAGACGGACGTAGTTATCGCTAAAGGACAGATAAGTGCAAGCCTCCAGTAATCTACCTTCTCTTATTCAGCCTGAACTTTTGGGACTGGGCCGTATTGTTCATCCTTTCCGTGTTATAGTTAAACCACAATCGTTTATTGTCCGATTTTACTGTTTTATTGTTGTGTTACTTAAATTTACACTCCCTGCGTGGAGAAACCAAATCTTGAATTAAACCTCTGCCATACTCTCTGCGTGTGGCATCCGAGCCTTTTAACAAGGTCCTCATACTGTGTGTGAGGGAATGTAATGTAAGGGCATCATACTGTCTGAGGGGGAAGTACTGAAACTACCTCATACTGTGTGGGGACATGTACTGTGGGGGCATCATACTGTGTGTGGGGGGCATGTACTGTGGGGGCATCATACTATGTGTGTAGGGGGGAATGTACTGTGGGGACATCATACTGTGTGTGGGGGGCATGTACTGTGGGGGCATCATACTGTGTGTGTAGGGGGGATGTACTGTGGGGACATCATACTGTGTGTGGGGGGCATGTACTGTGGGGACATCATACTGTGTGGGGGGAAAGTACTTTGGGAACATCATACTGTGTGTGGGGGGCATGTACTTTGGGAACATCATACTGTGTGTGGGGGGCATGTACTGTGGGGACATCATACTGTGTGTGGGGGGAATGTACTGTGGAGACATCATACTGTGTGTGTAGGGGGGTTGTACTGTGGGGACATCATACTGTGTGTGGGGGGCATGTACTGTGGGGACATCATACTGTGTGGGGGGAAAGTACTTTGGGAACATCATACTGTGTGTGGGGGGCATGTACTTTGGGAACATCATACTGTGTGTGGGGGGCATGTACTGTGGGGACATCATACTGTGTGTGTGGGGGGAATGTACTGTGGGTATATCATACTGTGTGTGGGGGGAATGTACTGTGGGGACATCATACTGTGTGTGGGGGAATGTACTGTGGGGACATCATACTGTGTGTGGGGGGTAATGTACTGAGGGGACATCATACTGTGTGGGGGGGAATGTACTGTGGGGACATCATACTGTGTGGGGGGGAATGTACTGTGGGGACATCATACTGTGTGTGGGGGAATGTACTGTGGGGACATCATACTGTGTGGAGGAATGTACTGTGAGGACATCATACTGTGTAGGGGGGGAATGTACTGTGGGGGCATCATACTGTGTGTGGGGGAATGTACTGCAGGGACATCATACTGTGTGGGGGAATGTACTGTGGGGACATCATACTGTGTGTGGGGGGAATATACTGTGGGGACATCATACTGTGTGTGGGGGGAATATACTGTGGGGACATCATACTGTGTGTGGAGGGAATATACTGTGGGGACATCATACTGTGTGGGGGAATGTACTGTGGGGACATCATACTGTGTGTGGGGGGAATATACTGTGGGGACATCATACTGTGTGTGGAGGGAATGTACTGTGGGGACATCATACTGTGTGTGGGGGAATGTACTGTGGGGACATCATACTGTATGTGGAGGAATGTACTGTGGAGACATCATACTGTGTGGGGGAATGTACTGTGGGGACATCATACTGTATGTGGATGAATGTACTGTGAGAAAATCATATTATGTGGGGTAATATACTGTGAGGACACTATACTGCATGCGGGGAATGTACTATGATGAGGATATCATACTGTGTGTGGGGGAATATACTGTGGGGACCTCAAACTGTGAGGGGAATGTACTGGGGATGTCATACTGGATGTGGGTGAATGTACTGTGGGGACATCACACTGTGTGGAGGAATTTATTTGGGGACATCATACTGGATGTGGGTGAATGTACTGTTGGGACATCATAATGTATGTGGGGTAATGTGTAAGAGGGTGACTTGAAAGGTCACACGCCTCTCCCCCAGTGTGAATATAATGTTATAACCTCTGTTTATGCAAGAGTGTTTTAAGGCCCCGTCACACATAGCAATGCTACAGCGATCCCGACAACGATACGACCTGTCAGGGATCGTTGCTGCGTCGCTATGTAGTCGCTGGTGAGCTGTCAAACAGGCAGGCTCACCAACGATCAGGGGAGCAGCGACATCGTGGAAAGAATCGTTCCACGATGTCCTGCTCTGGTTACCAGCCTGCTGAAGCAGGAGCAGGCTGGTAACTATCGTAAACATCGGGTTACTAGGGGCACACGCGCACTTAGTAACCCGCTATTTATCATGGTTACCACTCTGCTACGGTGAGCGGGAGGTTACCGCTCACTTTAGCAGGCCCGTAACCATGATAAACAGCGGGTTACTAAGTGCGCGTGTGCCCTTAGTAACGCGCTGTTTATCATGGTTACCAGCCTGATCGCTGCTCCCGCTGGTCACACACAGCGATGTGTGCTGACCAGCGGGAGGGCAAAGACCAAAAAATGGTCCAGGACACTTTGCAGCGATCGCTGCAAAGTGTCACACATAGCGACATCGCTGGTGAGGTCGCTGTTGCGTCACCAAAACCGTGACTCAGCAGCGATCTCGCTATGTGAGACTGGGGCTTTATATTGCATACTGTCTGATGTGTCAGATGCAGGATTAGTGTAGGACAAGTATAAATAGATCATTAGATTAGGAATGGGAAAGTGCAGTGGTGGGCACTGTAAGATAAGGAAGTATTTAGTTACAGGTTAGGAAACAATTAAGGGGTTCAGGAGCTGCTCCAGTGTGGGAGGAGCGGTATGGTGAACTAGTGGGACACTTCCTGATTACAGGCAAAGTGAGAGTGAGAGCAGTA
The DNA here is from genome assembly GCF_046119375.1 of Phyllobates terribilis. Taxonomy (NCBI): domain Eukaryota; kingdom Metazoa; phylum Chordata; class Amphibia; order Anura; family Dendrobatidae; genus Phyllobates; species Phyllobates terribilis. Next base: position 784,342,457 of record NW_027362764.1, read on the forward strand.
GTTGGAGGTCCAGAGGGCACCAGGAGCACGGGCTGTCCAGCAGCAGGGGAAAGTCAGCCAAAAACCCTTAAGTGAACATTCCTGAAACGTTCGGGGCCTACGGTCCACAGGAGGCGCAGAAAAGCATGTCCAAAAATCTTCGGAAAAGGGGAAGCATAGGGAAGTTCGTACGGGACTCTAAGCTGCAGAGCTTCTCAGAAATCAAAGATGGCAGATCCGGAAGGGATAGCTCAGGACAAGTGAACAGTGGACATCAAAACGTGCTGTGCTATGGACTTTGTACACGGAAAAGTTTGTGCCCAATACTGCGTGTTCCATTATGTTGAATTCAGACTGTTAAGTAAAGTTCTTTTTTATAAAACGGAGTGGAAGTCCCCTAATGTGTATGCGGCAGTTCCTGGAGTGGAAGAACCAAAGAAAGCAGAGATCTGCCACCAAAATGTGAGTGTTACGCACCTCACGCACAGCACAGGAGAAATGGAACATTGTTCTTTTGTAGGGAGCCAAGGTGTAGGAACACAGCAGTTCCTCGCCACCACTACCACCCTGAGCCCCTCACAAAAGTACAGTGGGACATCATACTGTGTGTGGAGGAATGTACTGTGGGGACATCATATTGTGTGTGAGGGAATGTACTATGGGGACATAATATTTTGGGTAATATACTGTATTGGGGGACATCAAACTCTGTGTGTAGGAATGTACTTTCGGTATGTCATATTGTGTGGTGGAATGTATGTGAGGGAAGCTGTTGAGGGAGGGCAATAACCCTTCACGGTTGACCAAGTGAGTGTCAAATTATTATGTTGATTGCAATCCACAGAAAACCAAACGGAAACGATGTTCTGTATTGGGAGGATTCAAAGAATCTCTGATCCCGTTTATTTTGCTTAGCATTTTATATTGTTTTGAGTATTTTAATAGCCAATCAACTCTGCAGCCATACTACAGTACTATAGGCTAACCAATGTTAGTACAATTATTACGGAAACACATATATGGTCATATTATCATTGTTAGTTCGAAGCACTATGGAAATTTTACATGGTCAATCCTGGCCTAAACTAGTTAGATAACAGGAGCGGAGTGTCTGACAAAATACAAAATGTTCTTGTGAGAACAGTTAGTGTGTGAAAGATGAAGCGAGAGAAAAGAAGGAAAGAATGTATGTTATGCAAGGAGTGATAATAACATGATTTTGAAACAAGCAGACAAAATGGAGTTGCTATAGCATGAATATCAATATGTCCTTTACATTTTCCCCCCTAAAAATTATGTTATTATCAACAATAGAGGTGCTATCCCAGGGTCATGCTTTGAGCCTGAGGGACATTGGTCTTCACTCAGTTAGTGCCCTTGTTACCAATCGAGGCTGTCGCGGCATGTCCATCCCCCCTTGTTAGTTGATATAATCATAAAGCTCTGATCTTCAGACGTGAGGTTGGTCGGGGCAAGCGGGTAAAGGTCATCATTTCCTTGTCATCCAGGTCCTCAATGCTGGTTACATCTGGGAGGTCCGTGTACAGTAGTATTGGATGTCGGTTGACAGCGTCCTCCTTGCTCTCTGATAACTGGCAGGTTGTTTTCCTCATGCAAAATGGGATACAATAAAAGACTAGCTTTAGTAAAACATATATTAACAAGATGCAAGCAGCAATATGCCACACTCCTTGTAATATTCCAGCAATCCATCCACCAATCCCTTTAAACCAATTAGCAGGATTTAAAAAGGAGAACGTATCAGACCACCAACTGTCTTTGGTCAATTTTTTTTATGTTTGTTATACTCTTCCCTGAGTTTCCTAATGTCTTCCATTTTAGTCTTTAACCGTATGGTAGAGTCAGGGTCAATATAGTGACAACAGGCTGGGCCTATAACCTGACACATCCCTCCTTGAGCTGCTGTCAAATAGTCCAACACTAAAGTATGGTGATTAGTCACTATAATAAGCTGATTCTGCACTGCAACAGTAGTATTAATTACTTCCAAAATATTCCATATCTGGTCATCTAAGTAATCAGTGACTTCCACTAATTTGTCCCACATTTGTGTTACCATAGGGTAGAGGAAGACAGTACTGGCTATCTTATTGAGTATACTCATTTATACTAAATGAGGTCTTCCTGATGGGCGTGGGGTGTTGTCCCTGGCACGTTTATAAATGGTATGAAGAGGGATGGCTCTCATATTTACTTTACTATGGGGAATAAGATAAGTGGCTGGAGTTAGCTGGGCCAACGTGCAAGTCCCCCCTACTCCGACTGGGAGCCATTTATATGCATTATTCCCACAGACCCAATATGTGGCTGATGGCAGATCCCATAAAGCAGAGTGCTGTAATACTAATTTATGTACCAAATCGATAAAAACTGTGTTATTTGATAGCACACACCATGAAGGCATTTGTCCCAGGGGGCTACAATATCCAACATCCGGATTGCCACATGTTGGATCACTAGACTTATATTCAGAAAATTCATGTTTTACTGCTGTTGGGGTTGTCAGGAGCACTTGATATGGTCCGCCATACAATGGTTCTAGTCCGTGTTTCCGAACATGCCTCTTCACATACACATAATCTCCAGGCTTGAGGGTATGACAACCTTCTGCATCAGCTGGATCTGGAATAGAAGATGATACTAACGCATGGGTGTTAGTTAAGGCTTCGGCAAGCTGAATCACATATTGCACAACATAATTTGTTTCTTCTGATAATTGTTGTGGGGTAAATCGAGCTATAGCTGGTTGTGACCTAAATAATATCTCATAGGGTGACAGTTTGTGTTTACCTATGGGGGTGGTGGTGCGTATGTGATATAGTGCAATGGGAAGGAGCTCAGGCCACTGGGCCGTAGTCTCCTGCATCATTTTGGTCAACTGCCTTTTCAGTGTGCCATTCAATCTCTCCACCTTGCCGCTTGACTGTGGATGATAAGGAGTATGCAGCGCCACTGTTGATCCGATCATGGTAAGTATTTATTGATATACCCATGAGGAAAAGGCTGGTCCTTGATCACTTTCGATAATTTCTGGAACTCCATCCATACCGGCGAACAATTTCAGAGACCAGCTTCTTGGCGGGGGTAAGGTTGCAGCCTCTACCAATGTATCTTCAGTTGTGACAGCATATCCAGTATCCAGTATGAAACCTGCCAGAGGTGTCAACATATCTGGATCCATCCGTATATAACGTAAGTTCTGGATCATCCAAGGGTACTTCCCCCACTAGAACAAGTGGAGTTCACTCCGCAGTAATTTGTTCCAGACAATCATGTGGTGGAGCCTCTTTCCCCTCTCCTTCAGGTGCTGGTAGCAGGGTCGCCAGGTTGATGGTGGTGCACCGGTGTAATCTCACATTTTCTGGCAACATCAACGAACACTGCAGCCGCAGGTGTCTCTGTGTGGACAGATGTTTAGGTTGCTGTAAAGCCAGAACAGCCGCAATATCGTGCGGAGCAGAAATGTGAGTCTCATGTCCAAGGATGATGTCCGCTGTTTTTTCAAGTAACTGCTGTGTGGCGTGAACCACTCGTAGACAGCTAGGGGAGGTCCTGGCTACCAGTCCAGATGCGCCGACTGGGCGCTGCTTTGTACAGTGTTTCTGCGTGAGTACTCCGGCTGCATGCCCTCCCGTCTCAGAGACATACAAATGGAAAGGTTGAGCATAGTCCGGGTTTCCAAGGGCAGGGGCTGTCATTATCCTTGAGTTTAGTTGCTCAAAGGCTTCTTGCTGCAGTTCTTGGTGGTCCTTGTTGTTTACATCAGCCAGAGTGTCTTCTTTTTATGCATCATATAGGGGCTGCATCAGACGTGCGGCGTCTGGGATCCATTGTCTGCAATATGTACATAGTCCGAGGAACCGTTGCAGCTCTATGGGATCTTTTGGGAGTGGTAGCAGGTAGATAGCCGTCTTCCTTTCTTCTGTGAGATGTCTGGCACCCTGAGTAAGGCAGTGGCCTAAGAAAACCACTTGACTGAGGCAGAACTGAAGTCTCGAGGCTGAGACTCGACAATTCAGTTTTGCTAGATGCTTGAGGAGGCTAACACTGGCCCTGATGGACATTCTCTTGTGAGTCTCGTGGGCCGGACGTCCTATTTCTAAATAGGGGGGCTTGGGGGGTGCATTGACTAGCAGGGCTGTGACAGTCCCTTTGGAAATGTCCTGCCCGGCCACATCTCCAACACAGAATACGGGAATTCACTACTGGTCTTCTCCCGGGATACATTACTCGCTGATCAGGCACTGCCATGGGGTAGTAGTGGGGCTGTACGGGAGGACACTGGGGGGGCAAGGGGGAATACTGGGGGGGCAAGGGCTGCAAGGGGGTACACTGTGCTGCAGGTACTGGGGGTGCAGCAACTGCCACTGCAGCGGGTTTAGATTTAGGCTTAACCGCAGAAGCTGCCCGGGCGACACTTTTCTGGAAACTTTTTGCTACTTTTAGGGCATCACCTGGGGTGGCTGACTCAACATCCGACCGTACAACCAATATCGCGTCCTTGATTTCAGTACGTAAACCCTGGATAAAGGCGGACACTAACAGCTGGCAATGAGTTTTAGTATGTAATTGTGTCACCCTGGCCTGGATGCCACAAATATAATAAAGCTGTGTCTGAGAGCAAGGGGGAGGTTCTCTGGTCAGGGGAACATTAGCATGCAATACCTCCTGTCTCAGGCCAGTAGGGGGAGCAGGCTGCCCCTATAAAAGCTGGAACTGGGGGCAGGGTTAGAGAGAACTGGACGACCTGTCTCTGGATTGAGAGGTGTCCCAGAGCAGGGAGAGACAGTTGTATTGCACCCTAAGAGGACGTGTGGCGGTAGGAGAGCCACAAGCCAGGGACAAGAGGTGAAGTGCACCTGTCCTGGCAGACAAAGAACCCAATTTACCAGACTTTGGCGTCTGAGGCTGTGAGGATTCCACGTCCTACAGCAGATAACCAGTCCGCAGGGGACTGTATGTTCCTTGGCCTAAGAAGCCCGGAGGTTCCGCCACACCAGAAGGGACCAGCAAAGCCGTACCAGGCCGGGAATAGAAAGGGACCCAAGTTGCAGGCCATACGGGCGAGAAGACACAGTGAGCTCGGGAACGTGGGCTGTTAAGGAGGAAATAGCCAGAAGGAGCGCAGAGAGCACAGTAGGCCTATACCCTCACCCTGACCAGGGCCAATTTCCCGTTTGCTCTCAGACGTCCAGGCCCCCCCTCCTAGCCGGGCCTGTTTGTGGGTCAGTTCACCTGTTCTAGTAAAGACCCTGGACTGCAACCTGTTGTCTGTGTGCTCCTTGCTCCTCCAGCACTAACGGTGCTGGGACACCCTACACCATCACCCCCATCTTCTACTATTCTGCACTGGGGCCGCACTCTTCCCGTGGGGAGTCACACTACCCCAGCTGCATACACCATCAGCCCCAGCGGTCTGCCTTGCAGCAGCGGTTCGCACTGACCGCAATCCACGGGTGGCGTAGTCGGACATTACCAACAGCGCATGGCAGACTACCAATGGTCTGACCACCCTGAGCCACGGAACCGGGTTGCCACTACTACCCCCATCGTTTCCCGATTGCCCGGCTCCGAGTGCCCCACGGCCCAGGGGGCGAGTCAGCTTTGGCGTAGTCGGCAGGATAGTAACCAACCCGCCACAAACGGGTATTGCGTGCCTGAAAAAGACTGTACACGTACCTGAAGAAGAGGTTTCCCGCCATCCGGAGCCGTCTCCCGCCATCTTCTGTCGGTTCCCGCCATCTTCAGCCGTTTTCCTGCCATCGGACGCCATCTTCAGGACGCCGCGCGGGAAGAAGAGGGGCGTGGACGTCCAAACCGCGCGAGACCCGAAGCTCCGCCCCACGCACTGACGCTGCGCAAGGTCCTGGAAGGGAAAGAGAGCGACGCTGACGTCACCAGGACGCGACGCAAGGTCCTCGTCCAGAGCAGCACCAGCAGAGCCGCGGCCTACAGAAGAGGATCGTCGGAAGGTAGGCCACGCTTAACTAGGGGGGAGGAAGATGTCGGACACGGAGGCGCCCACTAACACCAGCGCAGCTGCAGCAGCGGTGATGCCATTTTCCCTGCCTTACATCCCTGGAGCGGCCTGGCTGCCTAAGTATTCAGGGGAGCCCCATGCCCTAACTGACTTTAAGGAAAGGCTGTACAGTTTATTCCAAGTTTACTTCCTGACAGAGGAACAGAAGGTCAGCATACTGACAGGGCAGTTAACTGGCGCAGCCCAGCGGGAGGTAAAGTCATGGCCCGCTGAGGAGAAAAGAACTGTGAAGGGTATTCTGGCCCGGCTGCGGGGTACCTTTGACACACGTACAGTACAGACCAAAAGTTTGGACACACCTTCTCATTTAAAGATTTTTCTGTATTTTCCTGACTATGAAAATTGTACATTCACACTGAAGGCATCAAAACTATGAATTAACACATGTGGAATTATATACTTAACAAAAAAGTGTGAAACAACTGAAAATATGTCTTATATTCTAGGTTCTTCAAAGTAGCCACCTTTTGCTTTGATGACTGCTTTGCACACTCTTGGCATTCTCTTGATGAGCTTCAAGAGGTAGTCACCGGAAATGGTTTTCACTTCACAGTTGTGCCCTGTCAGGTTTAATAAGTGGGATTTCTTGCCTTATAAATGGGGTTGGGACCATCAGTTGTGTTGTGCAGAAGTCAGGTGGATACACAGCTGATAGTCCTACTGAATAGACTGTTAGAATTTGTATTATGGAAATAAAAAAGCAGCTAAGTAAAGAAAAACGAGTGGCCATCATTACTTTAAGAAATGAAGGTCAGTCAGTCTGAAAAATTGGGAAAACTTTGAAAGTGTCCCCAAGTGCAGTTGCAAAAACCATCAAGCGCTACAAAGAAACTGGCTCACATGTGGACCGCCCCAGGAAAGGAAGACCAAGAGTCACCTCTGCTTCTGAGGATAAGTTTATCCGAGTCACCAGCCTCAGAAATCGCAGGTTAACAGCAGCTCAGATTAGAGACCAGGTCAATGCCACACAGAGTTCTAACAGCAGACACATCTCTTCAACAACTGTTAAGAGGAGACTTTGTGCAGTAGGCCTTCATGGTAAAACAGCTGCTAGGAAACCACTGCTAAGGACAGGCAACAAGCAGAAGAGACTTATTTGGGCTAAAGAACACAAGGAATGGACATTAGACCATGCTATTCCATCTGGTTTGCGTTTAGTTGGACCATCATTTATTTTTCAACAGTACATTGACCCCAAACACACCTCCAGGCTGTGTAAGGGCTATTTGACCAAGACGGAGAATGATGGGGTGCTACGCCAGATGTCCTGGCCTCCACAGTCACCAGACCTGAACCCAATCGAGATGGTTTGGGGTGAGCTGGACCGCAAAGTGAAGGCAAAAGGGCCAACAAGTGCTAAGCATCTCTGGGAACTCCTTCAAGATTGTTGGAAGACCATTTCCAGTGACTACCTGTTGAAGCTTATCAAGAGAATGCCAAGAGTGTGCAAAGCAGTCATCAAAGCAAAAGGTGGCTACTTTGAAGAACCTAGAATATAAGACATATTTTCAGTTGTTTCACACTTTTTTGTTAAGTATATAATTCCACATGTGTTAATTCATAGTTTTGATGCCTTCAGTGTGAATGTACAAATTTCATAGTCATGAAAATCCAGAAAAATCTTTAAATGAGAAGGTGTGTCCAAACTTTTGGTCTGTACTGTACCTCCGCTGAAATTAAAATGAGGTTCTATGGATGTAAGCAGCGGACACAGGACAGCATCAGAGACTATGCCCTAAATTTGCAGGAAGCCTTGAGGGCCACCCAACAAGCTGACCCTGGCAGCGTGCAGGATACGGATAAGCTACTAACAGAACAGTTTATAGAAGGTCTGCTGTCTAGCGCCCACAGGACCCAGCTGCGCCTCATTTTCTTTCAGAACCCTGATCTGACCTTTGCCCAATTTAAGGACAGGGCCATAAGAGTGCTCCGTGAACCCGCAACAAGTGGTGCTATAAACCCCCGGCGCCCTGCTCTCACCTACCACCAGGAGGCGGCGCCCTCCTCTATGGACTCTGTGGGGGCCGATGCACAGGCCCTGAACCAAGCCCCGTCGAAAGATCTACATCACCAAGTCCAGGAGCTGACCAGGAGCGTCGCGGTGTTGACCAGGACCGTCCAGGCGTTACCAGTGGACCCGTCAAGACCCATCGAGCTAACTTCAAGTCCGGAGGAGAAGACTGCCTTCACCACCCCGATGGGACTGAGCGAGTTCAACTGTATGCCCTTCGGGCTCTGCAACGCACCAGGGACCTTCCAGAGGCTGATGGAATGCTGTCTAGGGCACCGAAACTTCGAGACGGTCCTCCTTTACCTGGACGACGTGATCGTCTATTCGAAGACTTACGAGGACCATCTAAAGCACCTGGCCGAGGTGTTCGAAGCCCTGGCAGGCTATGGCCTGAAGGTGAAACCATCAAAGTGTCACCTGTTGAAACCGAAGGTCCAGTACCTAGGGCACGTGGTAAGTGCGGAAGGAGTAGCCCCTGACAAGGTCACTGCAATCAAGAGCTGGCCAAGCCCTTCGAACATCAAGGAAGTGAGGCAATTCCTCGGGTTGGTAGGCTACTACCGAAGGTTCATCCCCGGGTTCACTAAGATGGCAGCTCCTATGCAGGACCTCCTGATAGGACAGTCTAAGTCCAGAAGCCAAAAGCCACCCTTCAAGTGGGATAAACCGGAAGAGGAGTCCTTCCGCCAGTTGAAGATGGCCCTCACAGGGGATGAGATCCTGGCCTACCCTGATTATGGCCAGCCTTTTATTCTCCACACAGACACCAGTAATGTGGGACTGGGAGCCGTACTGTCACAAAACCAACAGGGCAGAGAAAGGGTGATCGCGTACGCCAGCCGGAAGCTGAGGCCCACCGAGAGGAACCCGGAGAATTACAGCTCCTTCAAGCTAGAATTCTTGGCAGTGGTGTGGGCCGTAACGGAACCCTTCAAGCATTACCTGGCCTCCGCAAAGTTCACTGTGTACATGGACAACAACCCGTTAACACACCTAGACAGTGCAAGACTTGGTGCCCTGGAACAGTGGTGGATGGCCCGTCTCTCCAATTATGACTTCGTGATCACGTACCCGGCAGGCAAAACCAATGCCAACGCTGACGCCCTATCGAGAATGCCTCACTTACCTGAAGGTGACGAAGACCCAGAAGAGCTGGAGGAGGTAGAACTCCCCGCGTTTCACCGGTTTGGAGCCGCTCAAAATTCCCACCGCGTGAAGGAGGAAGATTTAACAACCGTTATGATCAATCCCCTACCTCACCACAGCTGGGCCGAGACCCAAGATAGTGACCCTGCAATCCGCCTGGTGAAAGATCTGCTGACCCAGGAAGACGCCTGCTTAGATCCGGATGCTCCAGAGGAAGCCAAGCAGCTATGGAAAGAGAAGAGCAAGCTGTTCCTCTATGAAGGCAAGCTGTGCAGAAGACTTGTCAACCACCGGACACACGAGCTGACCTGGCAAGTCGTGGTCCCAAGGCGGGATGCAGCTATGGTCCTGGGGGCTTACCATGACAGAGCGGGGCACTTCGGTTGGAAGAAACTGGAGTTCCTGCTAAGAGGACGGTTCTTTTGGGTCGGCATGAGAGGGGCTGAAGAAAAGTGGTGCAGGGACTGTGGCCCTTGTAACTTAAGGAGAAAAGACCGCACCAGCCAGAAGACACCCTTGAAGCCCATCGTCACCCAGCAGCCTCTTGAGCTGGTAGCTCTGGACCACGTCAAATTGGCTCCAAGCCGGTCAGGATACATCTATGCCCTGACAATCGTGGACCACTATTCCCGTTTTCTAGTGGTGGTCCCGGTAAAAGACTTGACAGCCCAAACAGCGGCCAGAGCCTTCCAGCAATACTTCTGCCGTCCACACGGGTATCCGGAACAGGTCCTGACAGACCAGGGTCCAGCGTTCGAGGCTGAAATCTTCCAAGAGTTCTGCAACCTCTATGGCTGTAAGAAGATTCGGACAACGCCTTACCACCCACAAACCAACGGGATGTGTGAGAAAATGAATAATATAGTCATTGATCTCCTGAAGACGTTGCCCCTGGAGGAACGCAGCCTGTGGCCAGAAAAACTGCCGGATCTAATAGACTTATACAACCTTATCCCGGTGAATGCTACAAACTGCACCCCGGCTTACCTGATGCGAGCTAGACTAGGTAAGCTGCCCGTAGACCTGGAGATGGGAGTCCTAACACCTGAGGACACCTCCCCGGATGCAGACTGGGATACGGAGAGGCGACTGCAGTACAAGAAGGTACAGGAGAGTGTGGAGAAGAGCCTGGCCCAGGTGAGAGAAAGGCAAGAAAGACTCTTCAACCAACACGCCCCTGCTGGTCCCCTAGAACCTGGTGAGCAGGTCCTGAAGCGAAAGAGAAGGCTACATAAGTTGGACGACCAGTGGGAAAGGGAACCCTACACCGTACTGCAGTCTGATCATGACAACTCGAAGGTGTGCGTGATCACCAAGGATGGAGGAGAAACCACTAGTACCGTCTCCAGAGACCACCTAAAAAGGTGCCCCGAACAACTTCGTAGTGCAAAAGAGGATCAAAGTGACCTTGAACCCGCAGAGGACAAGGAAGAAATAATCAGCACCGTTCTCGGAGAGTTCCCTCAGTCCTGGACTCGAATAAACGATGCCATAGTGGTACCCGTCCTGCATTTCCTGCAAACGGCTCAGCAACAACCTACACCAGAGCCGGAAGGCGAAGAAGAGCAAGCAGTTCCAGAGGCGGAAAAGCCGGTACCAGCAGCCCAGGAGAGTCAACCCTCTGCTGACAGTGAGCCTGTCATGCCTGCGGTAAGCCAAAGGACCCGCAGACCGCTGCCTGCCCTGCCTGTAAGTCCAGCTGGTAGCTGTACCCCTAACGCTAGTGGGGAAAGCCAGGTCGGTCCACCACCAGACAGTGGGTTACGCAGGTCAACCAGGAGCACAAAGGGGCAGATACCCGCTCGCTGGAGAATATAGGGTGCACTAAAATTGTAAATAACCCTGTTGCCAAGTGTTGAAATGTTTGCAAAGTTACATGCATGGTTAGTAATTGTGTATTTCAGTTTCTTACAGTTACTGTACGGACTCAAAGGTTATGGACTTTTAATAACCGGGACTTTGTATGGACTGCGTTCGGAGCCTGACCAAGGAATGAACTAAGACTGTAAAGGACTTGGGGCTAGGACAGACCCCCACCTGGTTAAGGCTCCCCGTTGTGTTGGTGAGATGGACACCCGGTCACAGACCACACTGTGACCTTAAGAACTCAACCTGTGCGTCGTTTGTCAACTGATGTTTTTTTGGTCATGCATAATGTCTTTGTTTATTGTTTAGTCCCGGAGTACTAAATTCTACTAGGGGGGAATGTGTCACCCTGGCCTGGATGCCACAAATATAATAAAGCTGTGTCTGAGAGCAAGGGGGAGGTTCTCTGGTCAGGGGAACATTAGCATGCAATACCTCCTGTCTCAGGCCAGTAGGGGGAGCAGGCTGCCCCTATAAAAGCTGGAACTGGGGGCAGGGTTAGAGAGAACTGGACGACATGTCTCTGGATTGAGAGGTGGCCCAGAGCAGGGAGAGACAGTTGTATTGCACCCTAAGAGGACGTGTGGTGGTAGGAGAGCCACAAGCCAGGGACAAGAGGTGAAGTGCGCCTGTCCTGGCAGACAAAGAACCCAATTTACCAGACTTTGGCGTCTGAGGCTGTGAGGATTCCACATCCTACAGCAGATAACCAGTCCGCAGGGGACTGTATGTTCCTTGGCCTAAGAAGCCCGGAGGTTCCGCCACACCAGAAGGGACCAGCAAAGCCGTACCAGGCCGGGAATAGAAATGGACCCAAGTTGCAGGCCATACGGGCGAGAAGACACGGTGAGCTCGGGAACGTGGGCTGTTACCCTATAAGGAGGAAATAGCCAGAAGGAGCGCAGAGAGCACGGTAGGCCTATACTCTCACCCTGACCAGGGCCAATTTCCCGTTTGCTCTCAGACGTCCAGGCCCCCCCTCTTAGCCGGGCCTGTTTGTGGGTCAGTTCACCTGTTCTAGTAAAGACCCTGGACTGCAACCTGTTGTCTGTGTGCTCCTTGCTCCTCCAGCACTAACGGTGCTGGGACACCCTACACCATCACCCCTATCTTCTACTATTCTGCCCTGGGGCCGCACTCTTCCCGTGGGGAGTCACACTACCCCAGCTGCATACACCATCAGCCCCAGCGGTCTGCCTTGCAGCAGCGGTTCGCACTGACCGCAATCCACGGGTGGCGTAGTTGGACATTACCAACAGCGCATGGCAGACTACCAATGGTCTGACCAACCTGAGCCACGGAACCGGGTTGCCACTATTACCCCCATCGTTTCCTGATTGCCCGGCTCCGAGTGCCCCACGGCCCAGGGGGTGAGTCATAATGAGAACGCAAGGTCCTTATAGACCAGCAAAAGGCGCCCATAAAACTTCTCAGCCGACTCTCCCTTCTCTTGAGTGACATCTGGGAGGGTAGTGGATTGATCAGTCAACTTATCCTGAGCCCATATCTTAAGGGCGTTACAGAAGTCAACCCCACTCTCATACGTATTGGAGTCTAATGCTCTGTTATATGGGATAGCAGTCTCTATCATGGGATAATATCCTTCACCGACTTTTACACGGAGCAGGTGTAAAAGATCCTGCTTTGTTGTTGAATATATCTCCCTGTTTGCGGCCATGCCCCTGTAAAAAGCCGTGGGGGAATGTTCGGGATCCGGGAGATGATTACACAGAGTATCCGTCTGTGCTGGGGTGAACGGGGTATATTTGGGTGGGCTGGTATTCTGGCCCACTTCCTCCATTTCCTCCAACTTTGTGAGAGGGGGTGGAGGTGGAGGGAAATCAGGGGGAGGGGGGAGATCACCATGAGTACTGATTGAGGGGAGATCTCGGAGGTAGGGAAATGCTGGGGGAGACCAGATATTGGATCCGATCGTGGGTTCGATTAGTTGAGCGGCATAATCGACTAGATCCCTGTCAACGGCCAAGAGTCTTATCTCTCTCAATTTAGTTGGATGCGTGGCAATGTATAGCTTTATAGTCCTGACTATTATTTTGGCCACATCCTCTTTTGGGTATCCAAAGATACCAGTGGAAATGAATGGCAGGGCTAGGGTTGGGACCGCATGAAGCTGTGATGCGTATGCCAGGGTGTTTTGGATTGTTTCTTTAAGCAGGTGTTGTGACCTGGGTAAATCCAGGGGATCATATCTTGGTACCACCGCATGTATAACATACTGACATGATAGCTGTCCGGCTCTTGTAGCCATCAGCTCTCCTTCTCTTAATGGACCGTTGTCACGGATATAATCGTTGGATTCAATTTGTATTGCAGGACCCCCAAGACGACATATTCCTGCAGCTAGCCCCCCCCTCCTATGCTGTAGTCTCGCATTTGCTGTATTTACAATGATCCCAACTTGCTGTTGCGGTATACTCCTATGCCTATTCTCAGCATAGTGGAAAATTCTGAAGGACCATTCAATAAAACAGACGCCACCTCCTGATACTCGTGTCCATGGTCTTTTCCCCCAGTTTGGGAGAGGGTGAATAGGGTAGAATTCGGAGGGCCCTGGGTCTCTCTGAATGGAGTGTGGACCATGGTGGGGGCAATGGTTTGTAATACCCACCGTCAGCGTTAAGTCATGGGAAGGCTGGTGCTGCAGCACCGGGTCTGTGTGCTCCACAATTATAGCATGTCTCACACCATCCTGGGTTATATGATGGTGGCTGGCCACCAGTGGGAAGTGTAGGGTATTTAATCTCCTTAGGTAAAAATTGCTCAGTTTCCGGATTGAGGGGCTGGGGTACTGCTACATTTGTGGGGGTAGGGGATGCTTCTTTAGGGGCTTCGGAGTTGGTTTGTGGACACATAAGTTGGGAAGGGGAATCTACTTCCGCCTCTTTTTTTCCCATCAGCTTCATTTTGTAACACAAAATAGCCAGTCTTCGTTACAGGGCTAGATAATTTTCCCTTCTTTACATAAAAATAATTGAAATAACCAGGCTTCATCTCCTCCGCTATTTCTACATATCCTTCATCACAAATCTCATGTGAGACTTTCCTGAACTTCTCAGCGTCTTCCAACAATCCACAGTCGGCTAATCTACCCCTTTGCTACCGGATGCCTTCATCCCACAACACAGGCTGAAGCTTCCCCTCCACAGGAAAATTTAACACCTTAAACACTTTTGGTGCATTCTTAAAAGATCTTTTCCCTTCTCGACCGATCATGATATTCATCACATCCTCCCCCTCCTGCAGGGGAGACAAATTTTTTTCTGCTCCATGGAAACATTGATTAATCACTACAACAGACAAAAAAAATCCTTAATTTGTGCACAGCACGAGTCCGGACCTCAGCTGCTGTTTCACTGACTTTATTTCACCCCTTCCCGTCGGGGAGTCTCGAACGGCCAGATGAAAGGAGTAGAACTCTCGTCCGCAGTTCTCCGGACACTAGATATATGTATATTTGTGTGAGTGTCCTACCCAATCTTCGATCACCTGCCGCGACCGAACCTAACAGTGTTCAGTCTCCTAAGGATTTTTGTTAGAAGTTGAGAAAGATTCACACAATATTCACTTGTCAATCCGAGGTGATACTACTTTGAAAGTAAATAATATCAGACCTCTAATGGGACTACACCCCTTATAGTCTCACCTTTGACTATATCCAACCAAGACGTCCGGAGATACTGCAAACAACCACACACCACGTGGAAACCACGCCAAACGGTCAGTGTCACTAGTAAAGAACTTGTGCACTTACCGTGGCTTTTTGTGGGGGATGATCAGTCCCAATTCCAGTGCGTGAGGCTGAAAGCAGGTCTCTCTTTGTGGACGTCCAGAGGTGGAGGGGCGTCCCTGGTTAGGGATCCGAGTCACGGCACCAGCTGTTGAGGGAGGGCAATAACCCTTCACGGTTGACCAAGTGAGTGTCAAATTATTATGTTGATTGCAATCCACAGAAAACCAAATGGAAACAATGTTCTGTATTGGGAGGATTCAAAGAATCTCTGATCCCATTTATTTTGCTTAGCATTTTATATTGTTTTGAGTATTTTAATAGCCAATCAACTCTGCAGCCATACTACAGTACTACAGGCTAACCAATGTTAGTACAATTATTACGGAAACACATATATGGTCATATTATCATTGTTAGTTCGAAGCACTATGGAAATTTTACAAGGTCAATCCTGGCCTAAACTAGTTAGATAACAGGAGCGGAGTGTCTGACAAAATACAAAATGTTCTTGTGAGAACAGTTAGTGTGTGAAAGATGAAGCGAGAGAAAAGAAGGAAAGAATGTATGTTATGCAAGGAGTGATAATAACATGATTTTGAAACAAGCAGACAAAATGGAGTTGCTATAGCATGAATATCAATATGTCCTTTACAAAACTACTGTGGGGATGTTATACTGTGCATTTGGGGTTGTACTGTGTGGACTTCTTACTGAATGTGGGGGAATGTACTGTGAGGACATTATACTGTGTATCTGGCACTGTGTGGGCCATGAATAGGGTATCTTATTCTGTGTGCAAAAGGACAACATGAGGTTTGGGAATTGTTTAGCAGAAAATATAAATTGCGGCACAATGCGGGTATGTGTCTATCTTTCCTATCTTATAAATGACTAGATGGTGGCCCGATTCTCACGCATCGGGTATTCTAGAATATGTGTGTGGCCGACCGGGCGCAATCAGCAGAGCGGTGTTTAAATTTGGCGCCAAAATCACTGATTGGTCGCGGCCAGCGAATGCGACCAATCAGCAGAGCAGGGTTTAAATTTGGCGCCAATAATGCTGATTGGTTGCGGCCGGCGGTCGCGACCAATCAGCAGAGCGGTGTTTAAATTTGGCGCCAATAATGGTGATTGGTTGCGGCCGGCGGTCGCGACTAATAAGCAGAGCGGTGTTTAAATTTGGCGCTAATAATGCTGATTATTCGTGACCGGTAACCGCGACCAATCAGCAGAGCGGTGTTTAAATTTTGCGGCAATATCGCTGATTGGTCGGGGCCGGCCACCGCGACCAATCAGCGAAGCAGTGTTTAAATTTGGCGCCAATATTGCTGATTGGTCACGGCCGGTGGTTGCGACTAATCAGCAGAGCGAGGTTTAAATTTGGCGCCAATACTGCTGGTTGGTCGCGGCCGGCGACCGCGACCAATCAGTAGAGCGTTGTTTCTAATTGGCATAAAAATCGCTGATTGGTCGCGGCCGGCGGTCGCGATCAATCAGCAGAGCGGGGTTTAAATTTGGCGCCAATACTGCTCATTGGTCGCGACCGGCGACAGCGACCATTCAGCAGAGCGGTGTTTCAAATTGGCACAAAAATCGCTGATTGGTCGCGGCCGGCCACCGCGACCAATCAGCAGAGCGTTGTTTAAATTTTGCGCTAATCTCGCTGATTGGTCTCGGCTGGCGTCCGCGACCAATCAGCAGAGCGGTGTTTCAATTTGGCACCAAAATCGCTGATTGGTCGCGGTGGCCGGCCGCGACCAATCAGCAGAGCGGGGTTTAAATTTGCCACCTATATCGATGATTGGTCGCGGCCGGCGGCCGCAAACAATCAGCTTCGTATTAGTGAGGACCGGGGAGCGGCGCTGCCTGTGCGGGTACTTCCGCTGGGAGCAGCTGGGAGATGAGCGACTGCTCGCAGCAGAAGCATCCCGACCGGCGGCGCCACTCCTCCGTTCACACTTGCCGTCGGGAGATCATAGCGCTTTTTAAATTAGGTGCCAATCTCGCTGATTGGTCGCGGCTGGCGGGCGCGAACAATCAACAGAGCGTTGATTAATTTTTGCGCTAATCTCGCTGAATGGTCGCGGTCGGCTCGCGTCCGCGACCAATCAGCAGAGCGTTGTTTAAATCTGGCGCCAATCTCGCTGATTGGTCGCGGCTGGTGTCTGCGACCAATCAGCACAGCAGTGTTTAACTTTTGCGCCAAGATCACTGATTGGTCGGGTGCGGAGACCGCGACCAATCAGCGAATCGTATTGGTGAGGACCGGGGAGCGGAATCGTATTGGTGAGGACCGGGGAGCGCCGCTGCCTGTGCGGCTACTTCCGCTGCGAGAACCCGGGACATGAGCGACTGCTCGTAGCAGAAGTATCCCGACCGGCAGCGCCGCTCCCCGGTCCTCCCTTTCGCATGGATGTCAGCGCCGCTGCCTGTGCGGCTACTTCCGCTGCGAGAAGCCGGGACATGAGCGACTGCCCGCAGCAGAAGTATCCCGCCCCGCAGCGCCGCTCCCCGGTCCTCCCTTCACACCCTAGCCGCATGGAGGTCAGCGGCACCGCTCCCCGGTCCTCCGTTCAGCTAGCGGCCGGGAGATGAGCGCCTCGCGCCGGTCATCTCCTCGCTGCATCGCCGCTGAGCTCCGTCCCGCAGATGAGCCGCTAACTGCCGCCATCTTTTTTCAGAAATGCCGCGTCGCTGATTGGCCGCTGCCGGACCAATGAGCGACGCGGGATTTCCTGGACAGACAGACAGACAAACGGGATAAGACGATTATATATATAGATGGAGTGTGAGCAATTTGTAGGATGAGCGATAGCCAAAGGAACACTAACTTACCAAAGATATAAAGAAGCAGCTGAGTTGTCCACTCCAGTTTCAAAAAATGTGAACTTTTTTCTGCATCCAATGTTTTCTGTCTCCTCCCTGGCAGATATATTACAGGAGAAGCAGTAGTCAGAGATCATGTAGTCAGAGATACAGGTGCATCTCACAGAATTAGAATATCATCAAAAAAGTTAATTTATTTCAGTTCTTCAATACAAAAAGTGAAACTCATATTATATAGAGTCATTACAAACAGAGTGATCTATTCCAAGTATTTATTTCTGTTAAGGTTTATGATTATGGCTTACAGCCAATGAAAACACATAAGTCATTATCTCAGTAAATGAGAATAATTAACAAAAAACACCTGCAAAGGCTTCCTTAGCTTTTAAAAAGGTCCCTTAGTCTGTTTCAGTAGGCTCCACAATCATGGGGAAGACTGCTGACTTGACAGATGTCCAGAAGGTAGTCATTGACACACTCCACAAGGTCCCAGAGTCTGGAGGAAGAGTGGAGAGGCCACAATTAAGGTTGAGCGAGTATGTTCTGTCCGAGTATGCTCGGGCCGAGTATTTATAGCTGCTCGGTGATATGGTTGAATCGCTCCCGGGTGCATGATTTGCAACTGTTTGGCAGCTTTATTACATGTGAGGAATGTGTAACAAATAGACATTCCTCCCATGTAATAAAACTGTCAAAACAGTCGCAAATCATGCACACGGGAGTGACTCAACCACATCACCGAGCAGCTGTAAATACTCGGCCCGTGCATACTCGCCGAAAGGCTTAACAGAACATACTCGCTCAACACTAGCCACAATCCAAGCTGCTGGAGGTCTGGTGTGAAGTCTCCACAATCAGTGATGGTTTGGGGGGCCATGTCATCTGCTGGTGTAGGTCCACTGTGTTTTATCAAGACCAAAGTCAGCGCAGCCGTCTACCAGGACATTTTACAGCCCTTCATGCTTCCCTCTGCCGACAAGCTTTATGGAGATGGAAATGTCATTCTCCAGCAGGACTTGGCCCCTGTCCACACTGCCAAAAGTACCAATACCTGGTTTACACACAACAGTATCACTGATTGGCTGCAAACTTGCCTGACCTTAACCCCATAGAGAATCTATTATAGAGAATCTATGGGGTATTGTCAAGAGGAAGATGAGACCCCAGACCCAACAATGCAGACGAGCTGAAGGCTGCTATGAAAGCCACCTGGGCTTCCATAACACCTCAGCAGGGCCACAGGCTGATCCCTCCATGCCACATTGCCACATTGATGCAGTAATTGATGCACAAGGAGCCCGACCAAGTACTGAGTGTATATACTGGATAGCCATTTCAGTAGGACAACATTTCGGATTTTAAAATCATTTTTGAAGCTGTTATAAAGTATTCTAATTTACTGAGATAATGACTGTTGTGTTTTCATTGGCTGTAAGCCATAATCATCAACATTAACAGAAATAAACACGTGAAATAGATCCCTCTGTGTGTAATGTCTCTATATAATAGATCCCTCTGTGTGTAATGTCTCTATATAATAGATCCCTCTGTGTGTAATGACTCTATATAATAGATCCCTCTGTGTGTAATGACTCTATATAATAGATCCATTTGTGTGTAATGACTATATAATAGATCCCTCTGTGTGTAATGACTCTATATAATAGATCCCTCTGTGTGTAATGACTATATAATAGATCCCTCTGTGTGTAATGACTCTATATAATAGATCGCTCTGTGTGTAATGACTCTATATAATAGATCCTTCTGTGTGTAATGACTCTATATAATAGATTCATTTGTGTGTAATGACTATATAATGCATCCCTCTGTGTGTAATGACTCTATATAATAGATCACTCTGTGTGTAATGACTCTATATAATAGATCCCTCTGTCTGTAATGACTCTATATAATAGATCCCTCTGTCTGTAATGACTCTATATAATAGATCCCTCTGTGTGTAATGACTCTATATAATAGATCCCTCTGTGTGTAATGACTCTATATAATAGATCCCTCTGTGTGTAATGACTCTATATAATAGATCCCTCTGTGTGTAATGACTCTATATAATAGATCCCTCTGTGTGTAATGTCTCTATATAATAGATCCCTCTGTGTGTAATGGCTCTATATAATAGATCCCTCTGCGTGTAATGTCTCTATATAATAGATCCCTCTGTGTGTAATGACTCTATATAATAGATCCCTCTGTGTGTAATGGCTCTATATAATAGATCCCTCTGTGTAATGACTCTATATAATAGATCACTCTGTGTGTAATGACTCTATATAATAGATCCCTCTGTGTGTAACGACTCTATATAATAGATCCTTCCGTGTGTAATGACTCTATATAATAGATCCCTCTGTGTGTAACGACTCTATATAATAGATCCCTCTGTGTGTAATGACTCTATATAATAGATCCCTCTGTGTGTAATGTCTCTCTATATTAGATCCCTCTGTGTGTAATGTCTCTATATAATAGATCCCTCTGTGTGTAATGACTCTATATAATAGATCCCTCTGTGTGTAATGTCTCTATAAAATAGATCCCTCTGTGTGTAATGACTCTATATAATAGATCCCTCTGTGTAATGACTCTATATAATAGATCCCTCTGCGTGTAATGACTCAATATAGTAGATCACTCTGCGTGTAATGACTCTATATAATAGATCACTCTGCGTGTAATGACTCTATATAATAGATCCCTCTGTGTGTAATGACTCTATATAATAGATCACTCTGCTTGTAATGACTCTATATAATAGATCCCTCTGTGTGTAATGACTCTATATAATAGATCACTCTGTGTGTAATGACTCTATATAATAGATCCCTCTGCGTGTAATGACTCTATATAATAGATCGCTCTGCGTGTAATGACTCTATATAATAGATCCCTCTGTGTGTAATGACTCTATATAATAGATCCCTCTGTGTGTAATGATTCTATATAATAGATCCCTCTGTGTGTACTGACTCTATATAATAGATCCCTCTGTGTGTAATGACTCTATATAATAGATCACTCTGTGTGTAATGACTCTATATAATAGATCCCTCTGCGTGTAATGACTCTATATAATAGATCGCTCTGCGTGTAATGACTCTATATAATAGATCCCTCTGTGTGTAATGACTCTATATAATAGATCCCTCTGTGTGTAATGATTCTATATAATAGATCCCTCTGTGTGTACTGACTCTATATAATAGATCCCTCTGTGTGTAATGACTCTATATAATAGATCCCTCTGTGTGTAATGACTCTATATAATAGATCCCTCTGTGTGTAACGACTCTATATAATAGATCCCTCTGTGTGTAACGACTCTATACAATAGATCCCTCTGTGTGTAACGACTCTATATAATAGATCCCTCTGTGTGTAATGACTCTATATAATAGACCCCTCTGTGTGTAATGACTCTATATAATAGATCCCTCTGTGTGTAATGACTCTATATAATAGATCCCTCTGTGTGTAATGACTCTATATAATAGATCGCTCTGTGTGTAACGACTCTATATAATAGATCCCTCTGTGTGTAATGACTCTATATAATAGATCCCTCTGCGTGTAATGACTCTATATAATAGATCCCTCTGTGTGTAATGACTCTATATAATAGATCCCTCTGTGTGTAATGACTATATAATAGATCACTGTGTGTAATGAATCTATATAATAGATCCCTCTGTGTGTAATGACTCTATAGAATAGATCCCTCTGTGTGTAATGACTCTATATAATAGATCCCTCTGTGTGTAATGAGTCTATATAATAGATCCCTCTGCGTGTAATAAATCTATATAATAGATCCCTCTGTGTGCAATGACTCTATATAATAGATCGCTCTGTGTGTAATGACTCTATATAATAGATCCCTCTGTGTGTAATGACTCTATATAATAGATCCCTCTGTGTGTAATGAGTCTATATAATAGATCCCTCTGCGTGTAATGAATCTATATAATAGATCCCTCTGTGTGTAATGACTCTATATAATAGATCGCTCTGTGTGTAATGACTCTATATAATAGATCCCTCTGTGTGTAATGAGTCTATATAATAGATCCCTCTGCGTGTAATGACTCTATATAATAGATCACTCTGTGTGTAATGACTCTATATAATAGATCCCTCTGTGTGTAATGACTCTATATAATAGATCACTCTGTGTGTAATGACTCTATATAATAGATCCCTCTGTGTGTAATGACTCTATAGAATAGATCCCTCTGTGTGTAATGACTCTATATAATAGATCCCTCTGCGTGTAATGACTCTATATAATAGATCCCTCTGTGTGTAACGACTCTATATAATAGATCCCTCTGTGTGTAACGACTCTATACAATAGATCCCTCTGTGTGTAACGACTCTATATAATAGATCCCTCTGTGTGTAATGACTCTATATAATAGACCCCTCTGTGTGTAATGACTCTATATAATAGATCCCTCTGTGTGTAATGACTCTATATAATAGATCGCTCTGTGTGTAACGACTCTATATAATAGATCCCTCTGTGTGTAATGACTCTATATAATAGATCCCTCTGCGTGTAATGACTCTATATAATAGATCCCTCTGTGTGTAATGACTCTATATAATAGATCCCTCTGCGTGTAATGACTCTATATAATAGATCCCTCTGTGTGTAATGACTCTATATAATAGATCCCTCTGTGTGTAATGACTCTATATAATAGATCACTGTGTGTAATGAATCTATATAATAGATCCCTCTGTGTGTAATGACTCTATAGAATAGATCCCTCTGTGTGTAATGACTCTATATAATAGATCCCTCTGTGTGTAATGAGTCTATATAATAGATCCCTCTGCGTGTAATGAATCTATATAATAGATCCCTCTGTGTGCAATGACTCTATATAATAGATCGCTCTGTGTGTAATGACTCTATATAATAGATCCCTCTGTGTGTAATGACTCTATATAATAGATCCCTCTGCGTGTAATGAGTCTATATAATAGATCCCTCTGCGTGTAATGAATCTATATAATAGATCCCTCTGTGTGTAATGACTCTATATAATAGATCGCTCTGTGTGTAATGACTCTATATAATAGATCCCTCTGTGTGTAATGAGTCTATATAATAGATCCCTCTGCGTGTAATGACTCTATATAATAGATCACTCTGTGTGTAATGACTCTATATAATAGATCCCTCTGTGTGTAATGACTCTATATAATAGATCACTCTGTGTGTAATGACTCTATATAATAGATCCCTCTGTGTGTAATGACTCTATAGAATAGATCCCTCTGTGTGTAATGACTCTATATAATAGATCCCTCTGCGTGTAATGACTCTATATAATAGATCCCTCTGTGTGTAATGACTCTATATAATAGATCCCTCTGTGTGTAATGACTCTATATAATAGATCCCTCTGTGTAATGACTCTATATAATAGATCCCTCTGTGTGTAATGACTCTATATAATAGATCCCTCTGTGTGTAATGACTCTATATAATAGATCCCTCTGTGTGTAATGACTCTATATAATAGATCCCTCTGTGTGTAATGACTCTATATAATAGATCCCTCTGTGTGTAATGACTCTATATAATAGATCCCTCTGTGTGTAATGACTCTATATAATAGATCCCTCTGTGTGTAATGACTCTATATAATAGATCACTCTGTGTGTAATGACTCTATATAATAGATCCCTCTGTGTGTAATGACTCTATATAATAGATCACTCTGTGTGTAATGACTCTATATAATAGATCCCTCTGTGTGTAATGACTCTATAGAATAGATCCCTCTGTGTGTAATGACTCTATATAATAGATCCCTCTGCGTGTAATGACTCTATATAATAGATCCCTCTGCGTGTAATGACTCTATATAATAGATCCCTCTGTGTGTAATGACTCTATATAATAGATCCCTCTGTGTGTAATGACTCCATATAATAGATCACTCTGTGTGTAATGACTCTATATAATAGATCCCTCTGTGTGTAATGACTCTATAGAATAGATCCCTCTGTGTGTAATGACTCTATATAATAGATCCCTCTGCGTGTAATGACTCTATATAATAGATCCCTCTGCGTGTAATGACTCTATATAATAGATCCCTCTGTGTGTAATGACTCTATATAATAGATCCCTCTGTGTGTAATGACTCTATATAATAGATCCCTCTGCGTGTAATGACTCTATATAATAGATCCCTCTGTGTGTAATGACTCTATATAATAGATCCCTCTGTGTGTAATGACTCTATATAATAGATCCCTCTGCGTGTAATGAATCTATATAATAGATCCCTCTGTGTGTAATGACTCTATATAATATAGGAGTGTCACTTTTTGTATTGAAGAACTGAAATAAATTAACTTTTTCGCTGATATTCTAATTTTGTGAGATTCAGCTGTAAAATACACTGTGAGGTCATATCACACAAGACTAATCACAGAGGGGTCGAGCTGAACAGAAGGAGCTCTGACGCCCCCATGTCAGAGCAGGAACACTGAGGCATTGGCTATTGGTTCAGCTTCCCCCCTGCTGCTTTTTCTCTCCGTTTTTCGGTCTGCACTTGTAGAGAATACTATGGTCAGCAAGGATGCAGCAGATGGAGCGACATTTAGTTTAGAATACAGCTCTTGTGTGCGAGGATCGTACAAATAACACCTCATATCTCTGCTTCCTGTACTCGTATGAGAGTGACATGACGAGAAGGATATCGCATTAGCTTTTCAGCATAATTATTCCAATCATTTACCTATAATTCATCTCGTTCACATGCACTTTTGGCAGACAACTATTTTATCTGATTTGTAGATTTGTCTGATTGGGACAAACAATGTCTTCTTCAGGCGCAAAACTAGACTGACCACAGAGAGCTCACATTGATCCATGTATGGGGAAATCCTGGGTGGCAATTATGTCATGTTAAGGAATGAGATTGTATCATTTATTCTCCTGCTTATCAACTGGACAAGGGCACCAATGTGTTTCTTTTCACAATTTAAAACTATAACACTATTTATCTTGTAATGATTATCACTGCGTACATACATTTCATTACTGATCCTGTACTGATCCTGAGCTACATCCTGTATTATACTCCAGAGCTGCACTCACTATTCTGCTGGTGCAGTCACTGTGTACATACATTACATTACTGATCCTGAGTTACATCCTGTATTATACTCCAGAGCTGCACTCACTATTCTGCTGGTGCAGTCACTGTGTACATACATTACATTACTGATCCTGAGTTACATCCTGTATTATACTCTGGAGCTGCACTCACTATTCTGCTGGTGCAGTCACTGTGTACATACATTACATTACTAATCCTGTACTGATCCTGAGTTACATCCTGTATTATACCCCAGAGCTGCACTCACTATTCTGCTGGTGCAGTCATTGTGTACATACATTACATTACTGATCCTGTACTGATCCTGAGTTACATCCTGTATTATACTCCAGAGCTGCACTCACTATTCTGCTGGTGGAGTCACTGTGTACATACATTACATTACTGATCCTGAGTTACATCCTGTATTATACTCCAGAGCTGCACTCACTATTCTGCTGGTGCAGTCACTGTGTACATACATTACATTACTGATCCTGTACTGATCCTGAGCTACATCCTGTATTATACTCCAGAGCTGCTCTCACTATTCTGCTGGTGCAGTCACTGCGTATATACATTTCATTACTGATCCTGTACTGATCCTGAGCTACATCCTGTATTATACTCCAGAGCTGCACTCACTATTCTGCTGGTGGAGTCACTGTGTACATACATTACATTACTGATCCTGAGTTACATCCTGTATTATACTCCAGAGCTGCACTCACTATTCTGCTGGTGCAGTCACTGTGTACATACATTACATTACTGATCCTGAGTTACATCCTGTATTATACTCCAGAGCTGCACTCACTATTCTGCTGGTGCCGTCACTGTGTACATACATTACATTACTGATACTGAGTTACATCCTGTATTATACCCCAGAGCTGCACTCACTGTTCTGCTGGTGCAGTCATTGTGTACATACATTACTGATCCTTTACTGATCCTGAGTTACATCCTGTATTATACTCCAGAGCTGCACTCACTATTCTGCTGGTGCAATCACTGTGTACATACATTACATTACTGATCCTGTACTGATCCTTAGTTACATCCTGTATTATACTCCAGAGCTGCACTCACTGTTCTGCTGGTGCAGTCACAGTGTACATACATTACATTACTGATCCTGAGTTACATCCTGTATTATACTCCAGAGCTGCACTCACTATTCTGCTGGTGCTGTCACTGTGTACATACGTTACATTACTGATCCTGTACTGATCCTGAGTTACATCCTGTATTATACTCCAGAGCTGCACTCACTATTCTGCTGGTGCTGTCACTGTGTACATACATTTCATTACTGATCCTGTACTGATCCTGAGCTACATCCTGTATTATACTCCAGAGCTGCACTCACTATTCTGCTGGTGCAGTCACTGTGTACATACATTACATTACTGATCCTGAGTTACATCCTGTATTATACTCCAGAGCTGCACTCACTATTCTGCTGGTGCAGTCACTGTGTACATACATTACATTACTGATCCTGAGTTACATCCTGTATTATACTCTGGAGCTGCACTCACTATTCTGCTGGTGCAGTCACTGTGTACATACATTACATTACTAATCCTGTACTGATCCTGAGTTACATCCTGTATTATACCCCAGAGCTGCACTCACTATTCTGCTGGTGCAGTCATTGTGTACATACATTACATTACTGATCCTGTACTGATCCTGAGTTACATCCTGTATTATACTCCAGAGCTGCACTCACTATTCTGCTGGTGGAGTCACTGTGTACATACATTACATTACTGATCCTGAGTTACATCCTGTATTATACTCCAGAGCTGCACTCACTATTCTGCTGGTGCAGTCACTGTGTACATACATTACATTACTGATCCTGTACTGATCCTGAGCTACATCCTGTATTATACTCCAGAGCTGCTCTCACTATTCTGCTGGTGCAGTCACTGCGTATATACATTTCATTACTGATCCTGTACTGATCCTGAGCTACATCCTGTATTATACTCCAGAGCTGCACTCACTATTCTGCTGGTGGAGTCACTGTGTACATACATTACATTACTGATCCTGAGTTACATCCTGTATTATACTCCAGAGCTGCACTCACTATTCTGCTGGTGCAGTCACTGTGTACATACATTACATTACTGATCCTGAGTTACATCCTGTATTATACTCCAGAGCTGCACTCACTATTCTGCTGGTGCCGTCACTGTGTACATACATTACATTACTGATACTGAGTTACATCCTGTATTATACCCCAGAGCTGCACTCACTGTTCTGCTGGTGCAGTCATTGTGTACATACATTACTGATCCTTTACTGATCCTGAGTTACATCCTGTATTATACTCCAGAGCTGCACTCACTATTCTGCTGGTGCAATCACTGTGTACATACATTACATTACTGATCCTGTACTGATCCTTAGTTACATCCTGTATTATACTCCAGAGCTGCACTCACTGTTCTGCTGGTGCAGTCACAGTGTACATACATTACATTACTGATCCTGAGTTACATCCTGTATTATACTCCAGAGCTGCACTCACTATTCTGCTGGTGCTGTCACTGTGTACATACGTTACATTACTGATCCTGTACTGATCCTGAGTTACATCCTGTATTATACTCCAGAGCTGCACTCACTATTCTGCTGGTGCTGTCACTGTGTACATACATTTCATTACTGATCCTGTACTGATCCTGAGCTACATCCTGTATTATACTCCAGAGCTGCACTCACTATTCTGCTGGTGCAGTCACTGTGTACATACATTACATTACTGATCCTGAGTTACATCCTGTATTATACTCCAGAGCTGCACTCACTATTCTGCTGGTGCAGTCACTGTGTACATACATTACATTACTGATCCTGAGTTACATCCTGTATTATACTCTGGAGCTGCACTCACTATTCTGCTGGTGCAGTCACTGTGTACATACATTACATTACTAATCCTGTACTGATCCTGAGTTACATCCTGTATTATACCCCAGAGCTGCACTCACTATTCTGCTGGTGCAGTCATTGTGTACATACATTACATTACTGATCCTGTACTGATCCTGAGTTACATCCTGTATTATACTCCAGAGCTGCACTCACTATTCTGCTGGTGGAGTCACTGTGTACATACATTACATTACTGATCCTGAGTTACATCCTGTATTATACTCCAGAGCTGCACTCACTATTCTGCTGGTGCAGTCACTGTGTACATACATTACATTACTGATCCTGTACTGATCCTGAGCTACATCCTGTATTATACTCCAGAGCT
This sequence comes from Phyllobates terribilis, assembly GCF_046119375.1. NCBI lineage: Eukaryota > Metazoa > Chordata > Amphibia > Anura > Dendrobatidae > Phyllobates > Phyllobates terribilis. Next base: position 784,370,528 of record NW_027362764.1, read on the forward strand.
GCACTCACTATTCTGCTGGTGCAGTCACTGCGTATATACATTTCATTACTGATCCTGTACTGATCCTGAGCTACATCCTGTATTATACTCCAGAGCTGCACTCACTATTCTGCTGGTGGAGTCACTGTGTACATACATTACATTACTGATCCTGAGTTACATCCTGTATTATACTCCAGAGCTGCACTCACTATTCTGCTGGTGCAGTCACTGTGTACATACATTACATTACTGATCCTGAGTTACATCCTGTATTATACTCCAGAGCTGCACTCACTATTCTGCTGGTGCCGTCACTGTGTACATACATTACATTACTGATACTGAGTTACATCCTGTATTATACCCCAGAGCTGCACTCACTGTTCTGCTGGTGCAGTCATTGTGTACATACATTACTGATCCTTTACTGATCCTGAGTTACATCCTGTATTATACTCCAGAGCTGCACTCACTATTCTGCTGGTGCAATCACTGTGTACATACATTACATTACTGATCCTGTACTGATCCTTAGTTACATCCTGTATTATACTCCAGAGCTGCACTCACTGTTCTGCTGGTGCAGTCACAGTGTACATACATTACATTACTGATCCTGAGTTACATCCTGTATTATACTCCAGAGCTGCACTCACTATTCTGCTGGTGCAGTCACTGTGTACATACATTACATTACTGATCCTGTACTGATCCTGAGCTACATCCTATATTATACTCCAGAGCTGCACTCACTATTCTGCTGGTGCAATCACTGTGTACATACATTACATTACTGATCCTGTACTGATCCTTAGTTACATCCTGTATTATACTCCAGAGCTGCACTCACTGTTCTGCTGGTGCAGTCACAGTGTACATACATTACATTACTGATCCTGAGTTACATCCTGTATTATACTCCAGAGCTGCACTCACTATTCTGCTGGTGCAGTCACTGTGTACATACATTACATTACTGATCCTGTACTGATCCTGAGCTACATCCTATATTATACTCCAGAGCTGCACTCACTATTCTGCTGGTGCAATCACTGTGTACATACATTACATTACTGATCCTGTACTGATCCTGAGTTACATCCTGTATTATTCTCCAGAGCTGCACTCACTATTCTGCTGGTGCAGTCACTGTGTATATACATTACATTACTGATCCTGTACTGATCCTGAGCTACATCCTGTATTATACTCCAGAGCTGCACTCACTATTCTGCTGGTGCAGTCACTGTGTACATACATTACATTACTGATCCTGAGTTACATCCTGTATTATACTCCAGAGCTGCACTCACTATTCTGCTGGTGCAGTCACTGTGTACATACATTACATTACTGATCCTGAGTTACATCCTGTATTATACTCTGGAGCTGCACTCACTATTCTGCTGGTGCAGTCACTGTGTACATACATTACATTACTAATCCTGTACTGATCCTGAGTTACATCCTGTATTATACCCCAGAGCTGCACTCACTATTCTGCTGGTGCAGTCATTGTGTACATACATTACATTACTGATCCTGTACTGATCCTGAGTTACATCCTGTATTATACTCCAGAGCTGCACTCACTATTCTGCTGGTGGAGTCACTGTGTACATACATTACATTACTGATCCTGAGTTACATCCTGTATTATACTCCAGAGCTGCACTCACTATTCTGCTGGTGCAGTCACTGTGTACATACATTACATTACTGATCCTGTACTGATCCTGAGCTACATCCTGTATTATACTCCAGAGCTGCTCTCACTATTCTGCTGGTGCAGTCACTGCGTATATACATTTCATTACTGATCCTGTACTGATCCTGAGCTACATCCTGTATTATACTCCAGAGCTGCACTCACTATTCTGCTGGTGGAGTCACTGTGTACATACATTACATTACTGATCCTGAGTTACATCCTGTATTATACTCCAGAGCTGCACTCACTATTCTGCTGGTGCAGTCACTGTGTACATACATTACATTACTGATCCTGAGTTACATCCTGTATTATACTCCAGAGCTGCACTCACTATTCTGCTGGTGCCGTCACTGTGTACATACATTACATTACTGATACTGAGTTACATCCTGTATTATACCCCAGAGCTGCACTCACTGTTCTGCTGGTGCAGTCATTGTGTACATACATTACTGATCCTTTACTGATCCTGAGTTACATCCTGTATTATACTCCAGAGCTGCACTCACTATTCTGCTGGTGCAATCACTGTGTACATACATTACATTACTGATCCTGTACTGATCCTTAGTTACATCCTGTATTATACTCCAGAGCTGCACTCACTGTTCTGCTGGTGCAGTCACAGTGTACATACATTACATTACTGATCCTGAGTTACATCCTGTATTATACTCCAGAGCTGCACTCACTATTCTGCTGGTGCTGTCACTGTGTACATACGTTACATTACTGATCCTGTACTGATCCTGAGTTACATCCTGTATTATACTCCAGAGCTGCACTCACTATTCTGCTGGTGCTGTCACTGTGTACATACATTTCATTACTGATCCTGTACTGATCCTGAGCTACATCCTGTATTATACTCCAGAGCTGCACTCACTATTCTGCTGGTGCAGTCACTGTGTACATACATTACATTACTGATCCTGAGTTACATCCTGTATTATACTCCAGAGCTGCACTCACTATTCTGCTGGTGCAGTCACTGTGTACATACATTACATTACTGATCCTGAGTTACATCCTGTATTATACTCTGGAGCTGCACTCACTATTCTGCTGGTGCAGTCACTGTGTACATACATTACATTACTAATCCTGTACTGATCCTGAGTTACATCCTGTATTATACCCCAGAGCTGCACTCACTATTCTGCTGGTGCAGTCATTGTGTACATACATTACATTACTGATCCTGTACTGATCCTGAGTTACATCCTGTATTATACTCCAGAGCTGCACTCACTATTCTGCTGGTGGAGTCACTGTGTACATACATTACATTACTGATCCTGAGTTACATCCTGTATTATACTCCAGAGCTGCACTCACTATTCTGCTGGTGCAGTCACTGTGTACATACATTACATTACTGATCCTGTACTGATCCTGAGCTACATCCTGTATTATACTCCAGAGCTGCACTCACTATTCTGCTGGTGCAGTCACTGCGTATATACATTTCATTACTGATCCTGTACTGATCCTGAGCTACATCCTGTATTATACTCCAGAGCTGCACTCACTATTCTGCTGGTGGAGTCACTGTGTACATACATTACATTACTGATCCTGAGTTACATCCTGTATTATACTCCAGAGCTGCACTCACTATTCTGCTGGTGCCGTCACTGTGTACATACATTACATTACTGATACTGAGTTACATCCTGTATTATACCCCAGAGCTGCACTCACTGTTCTGCTGGTGCAGTCATTGTGTACATACATTACTGATCCTTTACTGATCCTGAGTTACATCCTGTATTATACTCCAGAGCTGCACTCACTATTCTGCTGGTGCAATCACTGTGTACATACATTACATTACTGATCCTGTACTGATCCTTAGTTACATCCTGTATTATACTCCAGAGCTGCACTCACTGTTCTGCTGGTGCAGTCACAGTGTACATACATTACATTACTGATCCTGAGTTACATCCTGTATTATACTCCAGAGCTGCACTCACTATTCTGCTGGTGCAGTCACTGTGTACATACATTACATTACTGATCCTGTACTGATCCTGAGCTACATCCTATATTATACTCCAGAGCTGCACTCACTATTCTGCTGGTGCAATCACTGTGTACATACATTACATTACTGATCCTGTACTGATCCTTAGTTACATCCTGTATTATACTCCAGAGCTGCACTCACTGTTCTGCTGGTGCAGTCACAGTGTACATACATTACATTACTGATCCTGAGTTACATCCTGTATTATACTCCAGAGCTGCACTCACTATTCTGCTGGTGCAGTCACTGTGTACATACATTACATTACTGATCCTGAGTTACATCCTGTATTATACCCCAGAGCTGCACTCACTATTCTGCTGGTGCAGTCACTGTGTACATATATTACATTACTGATCCTGTACTGATCCTGAGTTACATCCTGTATTATACTTCAGAGCTGCACTCACTATTCTGCTGGTGCAGTCACTGTGTACATATATTACATTACTGATCCTGTACTGATCCTGAGTTACATCCTGTATTATACTCCAGAGCTGCACTCACTATTCTGCTGGTGCAGTCACTGTGTACATACATTACATTACTGATCCTGAGTTACATCCTGTATTATACCCCAGAGCTGCACTCACTATTCTGCTGGTGCAGTCACTGTGTACATACATTTCATTACTTTTCCTGTACTGATCCTGAGTTACATTCTGTATTATACTCCAGAGCTGCACTCACTATTCTGCTGGTGCAGTCACTGTGTACATAGATTACATTGCTTATCCTGTACTGACCCTGAGTTACATCCTGTATTATACTCCAGAGCTGCACTCACTATTCTGCTGGTGCAGTCACTGTGTGCATACATTACATTACTGACCCTGTACTGATCCTAAGTTACATCCTGTATTATACTCCAGAGCTGCACTCACTATTCTGCTGGTGCAGTCACTGTGTACATACATTACATTACTGATCCTGAGTTACATCCTGTATTATACCCCAGAGCTGCACTCACTATTCTGCTGGTGCAGTCACTGTGTACATACATTTCATTACTTTTCCTGTACTGATCCTGAGTTACATTCTGTATTATACTCCAGAGCTGCACTCACTATTCTGCTGGTGCAGTCACTGTGTACATAGATTACATTACTTATCCTGTACTGACCCTGAGTTACATCCTGTATTATACTCCAGAGCTGCACTCACTATTCTGCTGGTGCAGTCACTGTGTGCAGACATTACATTACTGACCCTGTACTGATCCTGAGTTACATCCTGTATTATACTCCAGAGCTGCACTCACTATTCTGCTGGTGCAGTCACTGTGTACATACATTACATTACTGATCCTGTACTGATCCTGAGTAGTGATGAGCAAACGAGCTCACCACTGCTTGGTACTCGCCCAGCGGGAACTCGGGACCCCTCCCTGCATGTTTGGCGCTCTTTAGAGAGCCAATGAACATACAGGGATTGTCTGCCACCCACTGTAATGCCGCAGCCATGTTGGTTGCTGGGCATTACAGTGATTGGCTGGCCACACAGCGTCATCAGGTGTATATGATGGGGCGCTGCCATGCTCATCAGTCTACTCCAGAATCAGGCAGAGTAGGGAGAGCTGCTGCTGCGTCCGGGAGAGATTTGCTTCTTCATAGTTAGTATAGGTATTCCACAACCTATATGCAGTATATATACATTCACACTGAAGGCATCAAAACTATGAATTAACACATGTGGAATTATATACTTAACAAAAAAGTGTGAAACAACTGAAAATATGTCTTATATTCTAGGTTCTTCAAAGTAGCCACCTTTTGCTTTGATGACTGCTTTGCACACTCTTGGCATTCTCTTGATGAGATTCAAGAGGTAGTCGCCGTAAATGGTTTTCACTTCACAGGTGTGCCCTGTCAGGTTTAATAAGTGGGATTTCTTGCCTTATAAATGGGGTTGGGACCATCAGTTGTGTTGTGCAGAAGTCTGGTGGATACACAGCTGATAGTCCTACTGAATAGACTGTTAGAATTTGTATTATGGCAAGAAAAAAGCAACTGAGTAAAGAAAAATGAGTGGCCATCATTACTTTAAGAAATGAAGGTCAGTCAGTCCGAAAAATTGGGAAAACTTTGAAAGTGTCCCCAAGTGCAGTTGCAAAAACCATCAAGCGCTACAAAGAAACTGGCTCACATGAGGACCGCCCCAGGAAAGGAAGACCAAGAGTCACCTCTGCTTCTGAGGATAAGTTTATCCGAGTCACCAGCCTCAGAAATCGCAGGTTAACAGCAGCTCAGATTAGAGACCAGGTCAATGCCACACAGAGTTCTAGCAGCAGAAACATCTCTACAACAACTGTTAAGAGGAGACTTTGTGCAGCAGGCCTTCATGGTAAAATAGCTGCTAGGAAACCACTGCTAAGGACAGGCAACAAGCAGAAGAGACTTGTTTGGACTAAAGAACACAAGGAATGGACATTAGACCAGTGGAAACTGTGCTTTGGTCTGATGAGTCCAAATTTGAGATCTTTTGGTTCCAACCACCGCGTCTTTGTGCGACGCAGAAAAGGTGAACGGATGGACTCTACATGCCTGGTTCCCACCGTGAAGCATGGAGGAGGAGGTGTGATGGTGTGGGGGGACTTTGCTGGTGACACTGTTGGGGATTTATTCAAAATTGAAGGCATACTGAACCAGCATGGCTACCACAGCATCTTGCAGCGGCATGCTATTCCATCCGGTTTGCGTTTAGTTGGACCATCATTTATTTTTCAACAGGACAATGACCCCAAACACACCTCCAGGCTGTGTAAGGGCTATTTGACCAAGAAGGAGAGTGATGGGGTGCTACGCCAGATGACCTGGCCTCCACAGTCACCAGACCTGAACCGAATCGAGATGGTTTGGGGTGAGCTGGACCGAAGAATGAAGGCAAAAGGGCCAACAAGTGCTAAGCATCTCTGGGAACTCCTTCAAGATTGTTGGAAGACCATTTCTGGTGACTACCACTTGAAGCTCATCAAGAGAATGCCAAGAGTGTGCAAAGCAGTCATCAAAGCAAAAGGTGGCTACTTTGAAGAACCTTGAATATAAGACATATTTTCAGTTGTTTCACACTTTTTTGTTAAGTATATAATTCCACATGTGTTAATTCATAGTTTTGATGCCTTCAGTGTAAATGTACAATTTTCATAGTCATGAAAATACAGAAAAATCTTTAAATGAGAAGGTGTGTCCAAACTTTTGGTCTGTACTGTATATCTCCATCTGAACTACCAGTCCTTCTGAGGACTAATCCAGCTGCATATAATCAGTGTTAGGCAGGCAGGGTATGTGGCAGACTGCAGTGCATATAGCGCAAGAGGGTTCATTGAACGTCCTGTCTGCTGCTGCTGTAATAATTACAGATATTTCTAGACATAGCCCCAGATATCAGGGGACAGGGCAATTTTTTTTTATCTTAATCCTGGTTATTTGCTTAAAAAGCAATCCAGAGTACACCATTTTTCTCCTCCATTTGCTTGTTAGCACGGCAGAATACAGCCAGATCTGTTCCATATTTCAGCGATAAAAATCCAGAAATTTTAACTGAACGTGCAAAATATTGGCCTTCTTTTCCATTCTGTTGCAGTGTGTCGGTCAAGCTATTCACACTAGGTCTCTGTGTAGAATAATATTAGTAAATTACAGGCCTGCTATTTAAAACCGTTGTTCTCTGTCAGACATATCACCTATAAGAGTGTTCCAAAATCAGCCATTTCTTCCGTTTTCATTTCGTTGCAGTGTGTTGGTCAAGCTATTCACACTAGGTCTCTGAAGAATAGTATTAGTAGACTACAGGCCTGCTATTTAAAATTGTGGTTCTCTGTCAGACGTATAACATATAACTGCTGTTCAAATACAGCCATTTGTAGTGAACGTGGAAAATATTGTCCTATTCTCAGTTGGCCGCTGACAAATAGCATATCTGTGAACAATGTTGTGAGAGTATTACGCCACTTTTGCGGACTGACAAAAAAAACATACACTGCTCAAAAAAATAAAGGGAACACTCAAATAACACATCCTAGATCTGAATGAATGAAATATTCTCATTGAATATTTTGTTCTGTACAAAGTTGAATGTGCTGACAACAAAATCACACAAAAATCATTAATGTAAATTAAATTTATTAACCGATGGAGGCCTGGATTTGGAGTCACCCCCAAAATTAAAGTGTAAAAACACACTACAGGCTGATCCAACTTTGATGTAATGTCCTTAAAACAAGTCAAAATGAGGCTGAGTATTGTGTGTGGCCTCCACGTGCCTGTATGACCTCCCTACAACGCCTGGGCATGCTCCTGATGAGGCTGAGTATTGTGTGAGGCCTCCACGTGCCTGCATGACCTCCCTACAACGCCTGGGCATGCTCCTGATGAGTTTGCTGATGGTCTCCTGTGGGATCTCCTCCCTGACCTGGACTAAAGCATCCGCCAACTCCTGGACAGTCTGTGGTGCAACATGACGTTGGTGGATGGAGCGAGACATGATGTCCCAGATGTGCTCAATCAGATTCAGGTCTGGGGAACGGGCGGGACAGTCCATAGCTTCAATGCCTTCATATTGCAGGAACTGCTGACACACTCCAGCCACATGAGGTCTGGCATTGTCCTGCATTAGGAGGAACCCAGGGCCAACCGCACCAGCATATGGTCTCACAAGGGGTCTGAGGATCTCATCTCGGTACCTAATGGCAGTCAGGCTACTTCTGGCGAGCACATGGAGGGCTGCACGGCCCTCCAAAGAAATGCCACCCAACACCATTACTGACCCACTGCCAAACCGGTCATGCTGAAGGATGTTGCAGTCAGCAGATCGCTCTCCATGGCGTCTCCAGACTCTGTCACATGTGCTCAGTGTGAACCTGCTTTCATCTGTGAAGAGCACAGGGCACCAGTGGCGACTTTGCCAATCCTGGTGTTCTGTTGCAAATGGCAAGTGTCCTGCACGGTGTTAGGCTGTGAGCACAACCCCCATCTGTGGACGTCGGGCTCTCATACAACCCTGATGGAGTCGGTTTCTAACCGTTTGTGCAGACACATGCACATTTGTTGCCTGCTGGAGGTCATTTTGCAGAGCTCTGGCAGTGCTCCTCCTGGTCCTCCTTGCATAAAGGCGGAGTTAGCGGTCCTGCTGCTGGGTTGTTGCCCTCCTACAGCCCCCTCCACGTCTTCTTGTGTACTGGCCTGTCTCCTGGAAGCGCCTCCAGCCTCTGGACACTACGCTGACAGACACAGCAAACCTTGCCACAGCTCGCATTGATGTGCCATCCTGGATGAGCTGCACTACCTGAGCAACTTCTGTGGGTTGTAGAGTCCGTCTCATGCTACCACGAGCGTGAAAGCACAACCAACATTCAAAAGTGACCAAAACATTAGCCAGAAAGCACTGGTACTGAGATGTGGTCTGTGGTCCCCACCTGCAGAACCACTCCTTTATTGAGGGTGTCTTGATAATTGCCAATAATTTCCATCTATTGTCTATTCCATTTGCACAACAGCATGTGAAATTGATTGTCAATCAGTGTTGCTTCCTAAGTGGACAGTTTGATTTCACAGAAGTTTGATTTACTTGGAGTTATATTCTGTTTAAGTGTTCCCTTTATTTTTTTGAGCAGTGTACAAAAAACAAGCTAAAATGGAAAAAATGTTAAGAAACATTCTTTCCAGGGTAATGACTTGTATATAAGGCCAAAGAAATAAAAAAAAATAAAGTTATGGACTGTGGAAGACATTTATGCAACCAGAATGAACACTCCTATGTAGCTGGTGATGATACCACCTAGCAGCAGCACCTGTTCCTATTGTAAATGCATCTGACAGCGTTATCGATAGAGAATTGAATACATTTGAAATTTTTTGGGGCAGCACCAGCAGCACGCAGTATAAGGAAATAATACCTGGCTGGATTGGTGTAATACGCTATCCATACTGGGATACCTCACCCTTAAAAGAATTTCAGATAAGACAGTTAATATTCTAGAACATAGAATCTATTTGAATTGTCCTTTCCATTATTAAGGAGTGGATGTCCTATACTGTTATTGCATATGCAACAATTTCAAGGGCTGCCAAAAATTAGGATGCACTCCAATACACATTTGAAGAGACGTAAAAAAATAAAATAAAAACACAGAAGGATCTTTCTTTAGTATAAAAACCAGAGTCGCCAACGTAACCTCCGTGTAATCACATTGTTCAGCTCCTGTACCTCCTACTCCAGTTCGGCCTCCATCTCCAAAATGAAGAAGGAAATTGTGGATGGCTTCGCTTCTGGTACTGGGTGCCAATACCAAACCACTGGAAATATTCCAGGCTGGTTGGAGCCAAGCCAATTCCCACAGAAAAGTACCAGCAGCAAGCTAAGGAGATGGTGGCCTCTATCATCATCACGACCTCACCTCGTCACTATGAACTCTCCTGACGTAGAAGCCAGGGCCCACCGGAGGAGTCTTCACTTCTCTGGTGGGCACAACCAACCCTGCCGAGAATCAGCCCTTGATAAGAAAAGTGTGTGCGAAGGTTCCCAGACACTCTATGGCTGTTTTTTTTTTTTACACTGTGGACTGGCTTCGTACCGTCCCTGGCCACATTCACCTGTCTACGTGTTTGTGGTTAGGCAGTATTTCCCAGTAAGTGCACTGGGGAAGGCACAGGTAATTTTCTGGAACCCGCGCTTGTGGAAAGCAGAGACGATACCGAGAGAAAGAATGGTGGCTGGGGACCAAGTATGGACACCCTGCCGCCGCCGGCATGACGTTGTGAAAAGATTCCGCCTCCACAAGCCTAAAAGGCCACATTTCAAGTGCAAGCAAGCAGTCCAGAAATGTGGCAGTTTAGTATTGCAGCCTGTGGGTCGGTGGCTGGCTGCATACTTGCGCTTGCATTCCAAGGACTGTGGTAGGGACAACTGAATGCTGCAAAGGGACAAGGACGTGGACGGTGATGGTTGCAAGTCTGCAATGACAGGTGCAGGACGGGAGGTGTATTCACATGCGCCATAGACCGGGGATTGGAGTGCACGCACAACAGCGGAAGAGGCAGTGGTGTCACCCACAGACACTGTTTCTGGACCTTGGCATTCGGCCCAGCTAGTCAGGTCCTTTGCTGTCATGCGCCTGAGCATGCTGGTGGTGGTCAGGCTGGTAGTTTTGGTGCTCTTGCTGATGCTCGCATGGCAGATTTTGCAAATGGCCTTTTTGGGGTTATCTAAACAGTCTTTAAAAAAGAACCAGACTCGGGAAGACCTAACAGTTGTACTGGCAACTTCCGTCGTGTTGGTGTTCCGGGGAGTAGTTGCTTGCCTTGTGTCTGTGGCCACCACACTGCTTGTTCCTGCCTGTTGTGGTGATATGCCTCCCTCCCCCTGTGTGCTGCTGTCCTCGCTCTACATGTCCCCTTGCCAGGTTGGGTTAGTGACTTCATCGTCCACTGCTTTGTTTTCCACTTCCGCACCCTGGTCCTCCTCCTGACTTTCTGTCCATTGTGTCTCATCATTATCCACCTCTTGCAACGGTATTTGCACTTTCCCACCGTCACCTTCGGGTGACCATGGCTCCTCAAATCGCTACATGTGACTTTATGTCGATCGGTCAAGAGGCCCAAATTTATCGATTGAAAAGTGAACAGCTCTTGGGGTAACCCTGGACTCTAATCTCTCCTTCAAACCACATATCTAAGCTCTTTCCACTTCTGAGTGGACCGAGCGAGATGCTAGAATCTATAAATGGAAAGATGAAGAGAGATGAAAAGATATATTACCACAGTAATATAGGATCACGTCTGATGAGATGACCACAATTTTAGGCAGTGCCCTGGAAGTCAGAGATGCTTCCAGTGGGGTTACAACATGGCCAGATAAGGTTGTAAAATGTTAAAATGACATTTCCTGGTGAATGCATTTGTCTTGGTTGAAAGTAATGTAATTGCTTTATATACAAGTCATTACCCTGGAAAGGATGTTCCTTAACATATTTCCCAGGAAAATACATTTTGGTTTCGTTTTTGTATGTTTTATTGTGAGTCCATAAAAGTGGCGAAATACCTCTGAAATGCTTCCAGGGGTCTTCCCCATACTGTTCCCATGTCATTTGAGCACTGTTCCCATCGATTTGGGCAATTTGCCGACCGCCGGGGGAAGCCACCGGAAAAATGCTCGAGTTTCCCATAGACTTACATTGGGCTTGTTACTTGGACCGAGCACTCGAGTATTCCAATTTGCTCAACCCGAGTAACGAGCACCCGAGCATTTTAGTGCGTGCTCATCACTAATCCTGAGTTACATCCTGTATTATACTCCAGAGCTGAACTCACTGTTCTGCTGGTGCTGTCACTATGTAATTATTTATTCTCTTCCTTAGCTTGAGTTCCAGCCTCTATTACACCTGTGTTTGCTAGCAGCTGCCTCTAGGTGGAGCGCACAACATACAGGTTTTTATAGCTTCAGTTTTTTGTGTAATTTAACATGCATTGAGCGCCACCTAGGGGTTGTTGTGTTTGATGGTGATAACTGTATCATACTTTGAAGGGATGCAATTTAATATGAGCCTAGAAAACACCCAGGTCTGATCGCTATAAATATATAACATGAATGTACATAAAGTATAATAACAGCTGAAATCTGTCAGACTGAAGGCAGACAGCACATACACCCATTTAAGACGGCCATTTACTATAATAGTTCAACGAAACAACATATGAGAAAGTCTCTTTTAGGCTATGTGCACACAGTCAGGATTTGAAGCAGAATTTTCCTGAGCGTTTCTGCATCTTCTTGGCAGGAAAAACGCCGCGGAAAAAACGCATTTCATGATGCTTTTTTGATGCGTTTTGTGAAGCGTTTTTGTACATAAATGAATGCTTTTTGGAGCTAAATAAAGTTTTTTTTATGGGACATTGCTTGAACCCTTGGATTACCCTCAGAACTGGGGTGAGTATATTGGTTAATTTAAATGATTAAAGAATGTGTCTGTTGTATTTCAAATAAAGTGCTTACTCTGTGTCTGTGTGTTTATTTAACTCTTTACTTTAATTAGGTTTGGTGATAAAAGGGTCTGATTGACACCTTGTTATCACCAAACAAAAGAGCTAGATGTCAGCTAATCCCATTCGCCCAATCTCATTAGCATTTCCATTCGTGTAATTTCTACGGCAGCTGTGAGCTGCTATTTTTAGCCTAGGAAGGTGCCTGTTGCAAACATGGTCCCTGGCCATTATTAACAGCTCACAGCTGTTTGTCTTTAATTAAAACGCAGCAAATCCGCAGGTATAAATATTATACCTGCAGATTTGCTGCTGTTCAATTCAAGTCAATTGGCGCAAATTTGCGGCAGAAACGCCCGAACAATGGACATGCTGCGTTTTTTTCCACAATGGTAACCTTATAGTATCTATACCCCCCTGGCAGTGAGTGCTGCTCCAACCTCAGCAAACTATTTTATGCTGAAGGGAGAGACCTGTCCACACTCCCTTGTGCCGATCACAGGGGCTGGGCTCCACCCTTCATGTTTGTATTAAAAATCTGTTTTTTGGGATAACTCATCGCTGGTTGATCCCAGAAGCCCAAGAATGGTACCATATTTTCTATTATGATTTTACCTTTATATAAAGACCACACATGATATAGTTGCAGTCTGCTATTTTGCTACTTTTGCGCCACAGCTCCACGGAGGGGTTTACTGCTATGGAAAAAACAGCATATCGCTCTTTGGCTGTCCCTGCCACTAAAAATACAGGTCCCATTTAGGGTTGAGCGAGTATGTTCTATTAACCCTTTCGCCGAGTATGCTCGGGCCGAGCTCCGAGTATTTATAGCTGCTTGGTGATATGTTTGAATCGCTCCCGTGTGCATGATTTGCAACTGTTTGACAGTTTTATTACATGGGAGGAATGTGTAAGAAATAGACATTCCTCCCATGTAATAAAACTGTCAAACAGTTGCAAATCATGCACACGGGAGTGATTCAAACATATCACCGAGCAGCTATAAATACTCGGAGCTCGGCCTGAGCATACTCGGCGAAAGGGTTAATAGAACATACTCGCTCAACACTAGTCCCATTATTATCGGAATTATGAAACTTAAGTTATTCCATATTTCATTTCGGCTCCGGTCGGGCTGGGCTTCAGTTAAAACTCCCTTTGACGTTCCGGGAATCAAGCTCCAACAGTTACGTGTAAATTGATTGCCAGCCTGTGTCTAATCACCCCCTGCGTCTGCCAGGTAGTAAGACCCTCGCATTTTAATTAGGTGGTAGCTTTACAAGTTACTTCTACTGTACGTGATAATTTGCAGAGAGACAGATGCTGGACTGTCAGCTCTCCTGTGACAACTGGTGGATAAGAGAGGGGTGAGGGGGCTTCAGGGGAAGAAAGAAAGAAAGAATATATTCAATATTTCTCAATATTTCCCTGACATCCCTCCCTCTTTAAGATGGCTTAGGGGGCTGATTTACAGATCTCCTTTTTAAGCCCACCTCCTGGCCCACCCCTCCTGCTGATCCAACAAGCCGTGGACCCAACTTGCCCAGTACCCCGACCGACTGGGGATCCAGCTTTCTGATCACACTGACCACTTCGGGATACATTTTCCCCACATTATAGAGATGTATATAAAAATTTAATTCGTTTTTTCGTCCCCTTTGTACTCGTGGTTGACAGTGTGTGCTCGTGTGGATCCATGGCAGGAGCATGGGCGTCCATTCTGGAGCACACATCCACTGCTAAGTACCTGCATATCCTCGGTGGTTTCACTGGTGCGTGATTTCAATACCAGTGGCCCGTCTCGGTTTACCCTTTTATACATAACTAATTTAAACATACATTTAATATAAATATTTTTTTAGATAGTCTTCTACTTACCGGTTTTTAACTAATTGATATGTTGGGTATATCTGATTGGACATCACTATACTCACAATTTGTATACACATCTCTATCATACTAATAAAGTAAGTAGTTCATAACAGTATAACCGCATATCACAATTATAAACATATCTACTATTCTGTCAATAAAATAGGCATTAATACCACCATGAGACCGTCTCAGGGTACAAAGCTGTCATGTCGGAGGTGCACGGACATTTGGACACAACACGTTTCCGTATCCACATTTGGTATACCTTACTGATATCTTGGCTGATTTCTTTAGACTTTCCAATGATGCTACACAAAGAAGCAGTGTGTTTCAGGTGTGCATTAAAATACATCCCCAAGTTTGTCTCTAATTACCGTATTTTTCGGACTATAAGAAGCACCTAGGTTTTAAAGGAGGAAAGTAGGGAAAAAAAATGTAAGCAAAAAATGTGGTCATGATGCCCTGTTATGGGGGAGAGGGTCTGCTGCTGGCACTGGTATTGGGGTAATGTCCCCCAATTCTGTTAATATCCTCCATCCTGGCATGTATGGCACCTCCTTCCTGGTATACGTGGCTCTCATCCCTATCCTGGTATACCTGGCCCTCATCCCCATCCTGGTATGCATGGTACCCCTTTATCCCCCATCCTGGTATGCATGGCACCCCTTTATACCCCATCTTGGTATTCATGACACCCCTTGATTCCCCATCCTGGTATGCATGGCACCCTCTGAGCCCCCATCCTTGTATACATGGCACCCCTTGAGCCCCCATCCTGGTATGCATGGCACCCTCTGAGCCCCCATCCTGGTATGCATGGCACCCTCTGAGCCCCCATCCTGGTATGCATGGCACCCCTTGAGCCCCCATCCTGGTATGCATGGCACCCTTTGAGCCCCCATCCTGGTATGCATGGCACCCCTTGAGCCTCCATCCTGGTATGCATGGCACCTCTTGAACCCCCATCCTGGTATGCATGGCACCTTCTGAGCCCCCATCCTGGTATGCATGGCACCCTCTGAGCCCCCATCCTGGTATGCATGGCACCCTCTGAGCCCCACATCCTGGTATGCATGGCACCCTCTGAGCCCCCATCCTGGTATGCATGGCACCTTCTGAGCCCCCATCCTGGTATGCATGGCACCCTCTGAGCCCCCATCCTGATATGCATGGCACCCTCTGAGCCCCCATCCTGGTATGCATGGCACCCTCTGAGCCCCCATCCTGGTATGCATGGCACCCTCTGAGCCCCCATCCTGGTATGCATGGCACCCTCTGAGCCCCCTTCCTGGTATGCATGGCACCCTTTGATCATCCATCCTGGTATGTATGGCACCCTCTGAGCCCCCATCCTGGTATGTATGGCACCCTCTGAGCCACCTTCCTGGTATGCATGGCACCCTTTGATCATCCATTCTGGTACGTATGGCACCCCTTGGGCCCCCATCACGCTGCCTACAAAAAAACCCCAAAACAATCATACTCGCCTCCTCTCTCCTCCAGCGCTGTCCTGCTCTGCTGCTGACACTCTCATTGTGTGAGCCGCGCATGGCAGGGCACGCAGGGCGTCCCTGCCATGCGCTCTCACACAGTGTGAGACGCTGTGCTGGAATAGTCACTGCTCCCCACGCCGGGACTGTGTGCATGGGGAGCATTGACCATTCAGTCTGTTCAATAGCCGGCACACTATTCTCTTTGTGTGCCTGCTATTAAAGACCATGGATATTCACTGCAACCCATGGGAGTGGGTTGTAGGGAATATTCATGAGCTTTAATAGCGGGCACACAGACCACAGAGCGGCAGCAGGAGCCGCGCTGCGGTACAGTGTGCCGGCTATTAAGAAAAATTTATATTCATTGCTCTCCACGCCCATGGGCGTGGGGAGCAGGGAATATTCATTTTCTTTAGTAGCGGGCACAGTGTTGGCTGCTGCTACCTCCTTTGCCCCACTGATCCCCCGCTGCCGCTCCCCCACACCCCACCACCAAGCACAGCCATGTATATAGTATTCGGACTACAAGACGCACCCCACACTTTCCTCCAAAATTTTGGAGGAGAAAGTGCGTCTTATAGTCCGAAAAATACGGTAACTCAGATGTTGCCAAAAAAGCTTCCAAACACATTACATCATCATATGGGCAGTCCAGAATTGTTTAAAGGCATAGTAATCTTAGCGTATGTAAACTTTTGACTTTGCAGTAAGTAATAAAAATGCCTTAAAACATTCTCTCTCTCTCATTATTCTGGCATTTGGCAAATCTTAAAAATGATGGTAATCCTAATTGACCTAAAACGGGAAAGGTTTATTCTGATTTCATGTCGGATATTGAGAAAAACATGCAGATGTGTCTTTTTATATAGTGGATGGAAACTTCTGGTTTCAACTGTAACATAGGTCCATAGTTGTGATTTTGCTAATAGCAAAAAGTCATCACCCCACTATATAACTGTATATACATCTCCATGCATTCTTCTCACTGACCACTAGATGGCACCTTCAAGTTGTGTTATTCCTAAACACTGCAGATTGATATAGAAGAATGATGCATTATATTCATTCTCTCTCACAGTCGATGTCCATTAATGGATATACTGGTAAAACACAGAAAATACTTTTGTGCTTCAACTTTTATCATTAAGCTGCTGCCAGGAACAGAATGTACTAAATGCAAAACAAAAGGAGAGTATAGAATGAAAAAGCAATGAAATAAGCAATACAAGCGGCATCCCCACGCAATCTAACTGTATTTCATCAAAATAAAGTGAGAATGCTTATAGGGTCATTGCCCTTATGATATCCAATCTCGCCTTACTCACAGTATGCCGCATGCAAATTAATATGGATGACGTTTCCCCAATATGTCTGAGAAAGGACCAAAGATATTGTACTTAATTCTGATAAATGCTTTCTGCTGCGCTCACTATTACCACTGATGAGTAATGTAACTTATATGAGCTGTAAGTCAGACAAGTCCAATATTCTATCTATCAAGTTCATTCAGTCGTTGCCACAACGAAATGAAAAAAAAATATCCTAAGTATACTACCTCCTATAATACTGCCCCTATGTACAAGTATATAACTACTATAATACTGCTCCTATGTACAAGAATATAACTACTATAATACTGCCCCCTATGTACAAGAATATAACTACTATAATACTGCCCCCTATGTACAAGAATATAACTACTATAATACTACTTGTATATACAAGAATATAACTACTATAATACTGCTCCTATATACAAGAATATAACTACTATAATACTGCCCCCTATGTACAAGAATATAACTACTATAATACTGCCCCCTATGTACAAGAATATAACTACTATAATACTGTCCCCTATGTACAAGAATATAACTACTATAATACTGCGCACTATGTACAAGAATATAACTACTATAATACTGTCCCCTATGTACAAGAATATAACTACTATAATACTGCCCCCTATGTACAAGAATATAACTACGATAATATTACCCCTATGTACAAGAATATAACTACTGTAATACTGCTCCTATGTACAGGAATATAACTATTATAATACTGCCCCTATGTACAAGTATATAACTACTATAATACTGCCCCCTATGTACAAGAATATATCTACTATAATACTGCTCCTATATACAAGAATATAACTACTATAATACTGCCCCCTATGTACAAGAATATAGCTACTGTAATACTGCCCCTATGTACAAGTATATAACTACTATAATAGTGCTCCTATGTACAAGAATATAACTACTATAATACTACCCCTATGTACAAGAATATAACTACTATAATAATGCCCCCTATGTACAAGAATATAACTACTATAATACTGCTCCTATGTACAGGAATATAACTACTATAATACTGCCCGTATGCACAAGAATATAACTGCTATAATACTGCCCCCTATGTACAAGAATATAACTACTATAATACTGCTCCTATGTACAAGTATATAACTACTATAATACTGCTCCTATGTACAAGAATATAACTACTATAATACTGCTCCTATGTACAAGAATATAACTACTATAATACTGCCCCCTATGTACAAGAATATAACTACTATAATACTGCTCCTATGTACAAGAATATAACTACTATAATACTGCTCCTATGTACAATAATATAACTACTATAATACTGCTCCTATGTACAACAATATAACTACTATAATACTGCTCCTATGTACAACAATATAACTACTATAATACTGCTCCTATGTACAAGAATATAACTACTATAATACTGCCCCCTATGTACAAGAATATAACTACTATAATACTGCTCCTATGTACAAGAATATAACTACTATAATACTGCTCCTATGTACAAGAATATAACTACTATAATACTGCCCCTATGTACAAGAATACAACTGCTATAATACTGCCCCCTATGTACAAGAATATAACAACTATAATACTGCCCCTATGTACTAGAATATAACTACTATAATACTGCCCCTATATACAAGAATATAACTACTATAATACTGCTCCTATGTACAAGAATATAACTACTATAATACTGCACCTATGTACAAGACTATACTATAATACTGCTCCCTATGTACAAGAATATAACTACTATAATACTGCCCCTATGTACAAGTATATAACTACTATAATACTGCCACCTATGTACAAGTATATAACTACTATAATACTGCTCCTATGTACAGGAATATAACTACTATAATACTGCTCCTATGTACAAGAATACATAGCGCCGGTCATCTCCCGGCTACATCGCCGCTGACATCTGTGCAGAGCGTTCTTTAAATTTGGCGCCCTCTATGTAGGGGGCAGTATTATAATAGTTATATTCTTGTACATAGGGGTCAGTATTATAGTAGTTATATTCTTGTACATAGGGGTCAGTATTATAGTAGTTATATTCTTGTTTAAAGGGGGCAGTAGTATAGCAGTTATATTCTTGTACATGGGGGCAGTAGTATAGTAGTTATATTCTTGTACATAGGAGGAGTATTATAGTAGTTATATTCTTGTACATAGGGGCAGTATTATAGTAGTTATATTCTTGCACATAGGGAGCAGTATTATAGTAGTTATATTCTTGTACATAGGGGCAGTATTATAGTAGTTATATTCTTGCACATAGGGGGCAGTATTATAGTAGTTATATTCTTGTACATATGGAGCAGTATTATAGTAGTTATATTCTTGTACATAGGGGGTAGTATTATAGCAGTTATATTCTAGTACATAGGGACAGTATTATAGTAGTTACATACTTGTATATAGGAGCAGTATTATAGTAGTTATATTCTTGTACATAGGGTGCAGTATTATAGTAGTTATATTCTTGTACATAGGGGGCAGTATTATAGTAGTTATATTCTTGTACATAGGAGCAGTATTATAGTAGTTATATTCTTGTACATAGGGGGCAGTATTATAGTAGTTATATTCTTGTACTTAGGAGCAGTATTATAGTAGTTATATTCTTGTACATAGGGGCAGTATTATAGTATTTATATTCTTGTACATAGGAGCAGTATTATAGTAGTTATATTCTTGTATATAGGGGCAGTATTATAGTAGGTATATTCTTGTACATACGAGCAGTATTATAGTAGTTATATTCTTGTACATAGGGGCAGTATTATAGTAGTTATATTCCTGTACATAGGGAGCAGTATTATAGTAGTTATATTCTTGTACATAGGGGCAGTATTATAGTAGTTATATTCTTGTACATAGGAGCAGTATTATAGTAGTTATATTCTTGTACATAGGAGCAGTATTATAGTAGTTATATTCTTGTACATAGGAGCAGTATTATAGTAGTTATATTCTTGTAGATACGAGCAGTATTATAGTAGTTATATTCTTGTACATAGGGGCAGTATTATAGTAGTTATATTCCTGTACATAGGGGGCAGTATTATAGTAGTTATATTCTTGTACATAGGGGCAGTATTATAGTAGTTATATTCTTGTACATAGGAGCAGTATTATAGTAGTTATATTCTTGTACATAGGAGCAGTATTATAGTAGTTATATTCTTGTACATAGGGGGCAGTATTATAGTAGTTATATCCTTGTACATAGGGGGCAGTATTATAGTAGTTATATTCTTGTACATAGGGAGCAGTATATTAGCTATATTCTTGTACATACGAGCAGTATTATAGTAGTTATATTCTTGTACATAGGAGCAGTATTATAGTAGTTATATTCTTGTATATAGGGGCAGTATTATAGTAGTTATATTCTTGTACATAGGAGCAGTATTATAGTAGTTATATTCTTGTACATAGGGGCAGTATTATAGTAGTTATATTCTTGTATATAGGAGCTGTATTATAGTAGTTATATTCTTGTACATAGGGGCAGTATTATAGTAGTTATATTCTTGTACATAGGAGCAGTATTATATTAGCTATATTCTTGTACATACGAGCAGTATTATAGTAGTTATATTCTTGTACATAGGGGCAGAATTATAGCAGTTATATTCTTGTACATAGGAGCAGTATTATAGTAGTTATATTCTTGTACATAGGGGCAGTATTATATAGTTATATTCTTGTACATAGGAGCAGTATTATAGTAGTTATATTCTTGTACATAGGAGCAGTATTATAGTAGTTATATTCTTGTACATAGGAGCAGTATTATAGTAGTTATATTCTTGTACATAGGAGCAGTATTATATAAGCTATATTCTTGTACATACGAGCAGTATTATAGTAGTTATATTCTTGTAAATAGGAGCAGTATTATAGTAGTGTAAGGTTGCAGCCAGACTGGTCGTGGACGGGACGTATGTGTCCCCAAGGTGCCAAGCCTTGGTGATGTAGGACTCAGAAAAACAGGCTCCAGCACACATAGTGCTGAGAGGCGTTTCATGGGCCCGGATTATAGGGCCGGGTTTTACGAGCAGCTGAAAGAGCTGGGGGGGGGTTCAGCTGCTCACTTACCTCCAGTCCAGGTCTTGGAAGGCCTGATTTAAGACAGCTGCGCCTGTCTCAGTCTGGCTGTGTGTTATGCAAGGTGAGCAAGGCCTTGCCTGTGCTGCTCAGACCTTCTGAAGTCCAGGAAAAGCACTTCATTTAAACGACTGAGGCCGTGCTGTGTATGGGCTTTTTATTTTGAGTTTGGTTCTGCTATATCTGTCTTTGTACTGGAAAAGGCTGTTTTGTGTTTGCTTAATGAGCGGTTTATGCTGTCAAAATAAACCAGCCTGGATTTTCTGATGAAAACGCTTCGTGTGCCTCAACCAGAGCCGAGTGAGTACAAAACCCTACAATTGGTGCTAGAAGCACGGGCACGAATACCAAGGGGCAGTGTGACTGCTACAGAAAACCTGGGTGAAGGCCGCCAGCCAGCAAGGGTTGTACGGCAGCATGGAGGAGCAGATAAAGCAACTGATGCAGCCTAATCTCCAGCAGCAGCAACAGCAGCAGCAACAGCAGCAGCAACAGTGGCAACAGCAGCAGCAGTACAAGCAGTAGATGGATCTCCTAGCCGAGGTGATCCGTGGCAGGGCAGCCTCCCCACTTCCAAGCCGAAGTGATGAGACCCAGGTGAGGAAAACCGTGAGAGGGGCATTTCAAAAGATGACTCTGTGGGATGAGGTCGAGGCGTTCCTGGCCGTGTTTGAGAGGGTGGCGGACCGTGAGAGACTACCACCGGAGCAGTGGGCGGAAGTTCTTGTTAGAACCCTCCTGTTTGTTTTTTCCATCTTGTGCTTTGCGGTCACGTGACCATCTGCCTTTATATTCCAGCTCCGCCCTTTTGACTGTGCTGGACTTCAGTGTTGTTTGATTGTTTTGCTAGCCAGGTGCTTCTGTGCCTATCTCTGTCAGTTCGCTTGGTCCTTCTGGGACCTTTAGTACCTTTTGTCAGTTTATCTTTTTGTGTTCTGCAACAACTTTCTCTGTTAAGGAGGTGTCCCATTTTTGTTCCAGTCCTTAGTTCTTTTAGGGACCCCTTCCCTTATGCTATAGGTCTTCATTCAGACTAGCCGAGGCGGGTCTGTTCACAAGGAACAGGCAGCCCTCTACATTGTAGGGATTCAGCTTAGTCTTACTGTAGGGACAGCTTTCCCCTTTCTTTCCTTAGTACTTGTTGCAGATCATAACAGTAAGTCCAGCCCAAAAAACTAAAAGGAAAGAAATCCGGGGATCAGTATGGCTTCCGTCCAGGATTTGGCTTAATGCTTGCAGGGATTGTCTCTGGAGGTGGCCGAGCTCCAGCAACACGTGAGTAGCTGTTCTGGAGCGCATTTTGTGGAACTCAAGGTAGGACTGCCTGATGTTTTTTATGGTAAACAGCAAGATTTTTTTTCCTTTAAAAATGCTTGTTTGTTATATTTTTGTTTGAGACCAAGGTCCTCTGGGAATGAATCACAGTTCATTGGTTTTATGTCACTTTTGCGCAATGAACCACATGGGTGGGCCTTTTCTCTCCAACCTAATGATCCATGCTTAAGGTCAGTAGAAGAATTTTTTTCTGCTATGGGTCTATTATATGACGATCCTGATCGAATCTCATCTGCTGAATCAGAATTCAGGCGTTTGAATCAGGGGTCAGGTGATGTTGAAAATTAATGTACACACTTCAGGAGATGGGCTTCAGAAGACAAATGGAATGATCCTGCTCTGAAATGTTTATTTCTTGCTGGTCTGAGTGAAAGGGTTAAGGATTTGCTAATTGCATTCCCCGCACCTGAGTCTCTGCAGGATGCCATGCAATTAGCTGTGTGTGTGGATAGGAGGCTGAGATCTAGGCAGAATGAGGTAAAGACTCCTGTAATGCCAGGTATTAGTCCCCAGAAAATCTGCTCAGATGGCGGAGAACCGATGGAGGTTGGGGCGATGTCGCTCCGCTCTCAGGAAACAGACCGGAGGTTTGCCGAGGGATTGTGTCTTTATTGTGGTAAAGCTGACCATTTGATTAAGTATTGTGAGCTTCGTTTAAGTAAAGAAGAAGAAGGGCAGGTACGCCTGTATAGCTTGTTTACGCTCTGCAGGAGTATTTCTTTCAGTGAGTACTACTTTGCAGGAAAATTTGATTGAATTTCAGCTATTTGTGGATTGTGGTTCAACACTTAATGTGATTGATAAAGGGTTTTTGGAAAAACTTAAATTGAAATCCAAACCTTTGTCATCACCTATTTCTGTGGTTGCAATTGATAACACTCCCTTGAAATGTATTACTCACAAGGTTGCTGCATTTCCCCTCACTATCAATGGTGTTCACCAAGAAATTTTGGACTTGGTTGTATTAAATAATTTACCCTCTCCGGTCGTTCTAGGATTGCCTTGGTTAAAACTGCACAATCCTTTTGTAGCGCCGGCGTCCCTGCCCTCTGCTAGGCAGGGACGCTGTTCCCCTCACCTCCCTGCTCCGTGCCCGGCGTCCTCCTCCCGCTCTGCTGGCAGCGCGCGCTCCTTCCCGTCCACTGTGCCTAGGGCGCGCGCGCGCGCTCTCCCTCCCTCTTAAAGGGGCCGCGCGCGCCGTCCTAAGGAGTCCCCGGCCAATGGCCGGAGGACTTCACCATATTTAAGGCACCTCCTCCAAAATGGAGGTGCCCGAGCAATGTTGTTGCACTGTTCACTACTCTGCTTCAGCCCTCAGGTCCCGTTGCCAGTTACCTGCCAGTTACCTGCCAGATTCCTGCCTGATTATCTGCTACCTGCCTGCTAGTCTGAGGTCCGACGGTCTGCCTTACTACTCCTGTCAGTCTGTCTAAGGACCAGCCTGCCCGCTCACCTGGGAGCGCACATCAGCCACCTGCCTGCTTGCCTGAGGTCCGACGGTCTGCCTTCCATCTCCTGTCAGTCTGTCTATGGACCAGCTTGCCCGCTCACCTGGGAGCACACACCAGCTACCTGCCTGCTAGTCTACCTGGAGGCTCCGCCGTCACGTGCTGTGACCACCTGCCTGTCCAGTGACTCCTACTCGCTCACCTGGGAGCGCTCATCTGTTGCCAGTCTGCTAGCCTACCTGGAGGCTCTGCCGTCACGTGCTGTGACCACCCTCCTGTCCAGAGACTTCTGCCCGCTCACCTGGGAGCGCTCATCTGCCGCCTGTCTGTTGGTCTTCCTGGAGGCTCCGCCGTCACATGCTGTGACCACCCGTTCATCCAGAGACTCTCGCCTGCTCACCTGGGAGCTCACGTCTATCATCAGCCGCCACAGGTCGTACCAACCCTTTACCTAGAGACTGCCCCGGTCACTTGCCGTGACCATCTGCCCGTTCATCCAGAGACTGCCCCGGTCACTTGCCGTGACCATCTGCCCGTTCATCCAGAGACTGCCCCGGTCACTTGCCGTGACCATCTGCCCGTACATTCAGAGACTGCCCCGGTCACTTGCCGTGACCTCCAGCCCGTTCACTCAGAGACTGTCCCGGTCACCTGCTGTGACCTCCTGCCCGTCTTCCCTGGTCGCCACCCGCTCCCTTACAAGGACTGCCCCCTTGTATAGTAGCTCAGAGGTTCCGCCTCCCAGACCCGTTACAGTTTGCTCGGGCCATGGAACCCGGTGGCACCCAAGCTCCCTCGCTCTCGGACCTGTGTCATGAACTTTCCCGTCAAAGGTCCCAACAGGAGTCCATCCTGGGTCACCTGCGGAATGTCAATACTCGCCTGGACACTCTGACTGCTCCACCAGCAACCTCCGCCAGTGCCATGTCTCGCAATCCGGCAGCTCCGCTGCCCACTAATACCATGGTATCCTACCCCGGACCCCGGCTTTCTGCACCTCCTCGCTTCGGAGGCGACTCCGCCCAGGCTCGGGGCTTCATAAATCAGTGCACCCTGCACTTTGAACTATTGTCCCACCAGTTTAACTCCGACCGGGCCAAAATTGCATTCATCATGTCCCATCTCACCGGGGAGGCCCTGGCCTGGCTAAATCCTCTATGGGAGAGAGGAGACCCCCTGGTGTCCAACTTGCCTGCTTTTCTCACGGCTTTTCGGAAAGTCTTCGACGAACCCGGACGGAAGACCTCATCCGCATCATCACTGCTACGCCTCCGTCAGGGAAGTCTCACCGTGGGCCAATATGCCATACGGTTCCGTACCCTTGCCTCGGAGCTGGCCTGGGATAACGACGCTCTGGTATCCGTCTTCTGGGAGGGTCTGTCCGGCCGTATTAAAGATGAACTTGCCGGTCGGGACATTCCTACCACTCTCGATGACCTAATAACTCTTGCCACCCGGATTGACCTACGGTTCCAGAAGCGTGCCAAAGAGGTCACCCGTGAGAGGAGGTTTCCACGTCTAGCTCCTACTTTTCAGAAACCCGTCACTCCCTCTGTCTCTACCCAGGTACACTCTCCTGAGTCTATGCAGGTTGACCAGACCAAGATGGTCAAAACCCGTCAGGACTTACGCCGTGCCGAAGGGAGCTGCTTCTACTGTGGCAGTAGGGAGCACCGGATCCGTGCCTGCTCGGAGAGGTCGGGAAACGCCTGTGTCTAGGTTCGCTGAGAGAGGTCAACCTAGACAAGAATAAATCCTCTCCATCTCTGCTGCTGTCAGTCTCAATCGTCTGCGGGGAGAACCGTTATTTCGAACTAGCCCAACTTGACTCTGGAGCAGCCGGGAATCTTATTTCACAGTCCCTGGTAGAGAAATACCGCATCCCCACCAAACCTCTGGCTGTGCCCTTGTCTGTTGCTGCCGTGGATGGGGGTCTCTTACCACGCCCCATCCAACTCATCACCGAATCCATTACTCTGCAGGTGGGAATGCTGCATTCTGAGAGTATCTCCTTTCATGTTCTGCCTGGACTCTCTCACGCCCTCTTGCTAGGCCTACCTTGGCTCCAGAGACATGCACCCGTGCTTGACTGGCAGACCGGAGAAGTCCTTCGCTGGGGACAGGACTGCCATAATACCTGTCTGGTTCCCGTCCATCCCGTCCGTCCTTCTCCTACCCCAGCTAATCTACCTGGACTTCCGATTCCTTATTGGTCTTATGCTGATGTCTTTAATAAAAAGGAAGCAGAGACACTACCTCCTCATAGACCATACGACTGCCCTATCGACCTGTTACCTGGTACTACTCCTCCCCGTGGGCGTATTTATCCTTTATCCGCTGCTGAGACCCGGTCGATGTCCGAATATATTGAGGAGAATCTGGCCAGGGGATTCATCCGGAAATCTACCTCCCCGGCGGGAGCAGGCTTCTTTTTCGTCAAAAAGAAGGACGGCTCTCTCCGTCCCTGTATAGACTATAGAGGCCTTAACCAGATCACGGTGAAGAATAAGTACCCCCTTCCGCTCATTCCGGAGTTATTTGATCGTCTGAGGGGGGCTAGAATCTTCACCAAACTGGACTTCCGTGGGGCGTACAACCTGGTTCGTATCCGTCAGGGGGATGAATGGAAGACGGCATTCAACACCCGGGACGGCCACTATGAATATCTGGTAATGCCCTTTGGTCTCTGTAATGCTCCTGCCGTCTTTCAAGAGTTGGTCAATGACATCTTCCGGGACCTTCTCTACTCCTGCGTAGTGGTGTACCTGGACGACATCTTGGTCTTCTCTCCGGATCTCCAGACTCACCGGAGGGACGTTCGTCAGGTTCTGCTCAGGCTCAGGCAGAATCACCTCTTCGCTAAATACGAGAAATGCCTCTTTGAGCAGACCTCGCTTCCGTTTTTGGGCTACATTATTTCTCAGACCGGCCTACGAATGGATCCAGAGAAACTGTCTGCCATCGAGAAATGGCCTCGACCGGAGGGGTTGAAGGCCATTCAGCGATTCCTGGGCTTTGCCAACTACTACCGCCTCTTCATACCACACTTCTCTTCCCGGACTGCCCCAATTTCCGCGCTCACCCGTAAGGGCACTAATCCCAAAGAGTGGCCGCCCGAAGCAGAGGAGGCCTTTCTTTCCCTAAAACAGGCCTTCTCTTCCGCCCCGGTGCTGCATCGCCCGGACGGCAACAAGCAGTTCTTCCTGGAAGTTGACGCCTCCTCCTCTGGAGCCGGAGCGGTACTTACTCAAAAATCATCTTCCGGGAGAATGGTAACTTGTGGCTTCTTCTCCAAACTCTTCTCCTCTTCTGAGCGCAACTACTCCATAGGAGACCGAGAGTTATTGGCCATCAAACTGGCATTGGAGGAGTGGCGTTACCTACTCGAGGGGGCTCTTCACCCGGTAATAATTTACACTGACCACAAGAACTTGGCTTACCTCCAGCATGCCCAGAGACTTAACCCGCGCCAAGCCCGGTGGTCCTTGTTTTTTGCTCGCTTTGATTTTGTTCTTCATTTTCGCCCGGCTGACAAAAACGTCAAAGCAGATGCCTTGTCCCGATCCTTTCTGGTGTCCGATCTCGAGGAAGAACCTAAACATATCATCGATCCCGCCAGAGTAATGCAGGTGGCTCCCGTGAGCCTAAATCGTCTCCCTCCCGGTAAGACGTTCGTATCAGTACCTGATCGGGAGAAGATCCTACACTGGGGTCACTCGTCTAAACTAGCTGGCCACGCCGGTCAGAAAAAGACCCTCCAGCTTATTGCCCGGCACTACTGGTGGCCTACCCTGCACAAGGACGTAATAGACTTTGTTTCTGCCTGTGTGTCCTGCGCCCGCAACAAAGTCCCGAGACACCTGCCAGCCGGTCGCCTTCTTCCGCTTCCTGTGCCTGCTGCCCCCTGGCAGCATATTGCTATGGACTTCATAACTGATCTCCCCGTCTCTGCCGGTTGTACGGTCATTTGGGTGGTCGCTGACCGCTTTTCCAAGATGGCTCACTTTATTCCCCTGCCTGGTCTCCCGTCTGCACCTGAGCTGGCTAAAGACTTTATCCGCCACATCTTCCGTCTTCATGGCCTGCCCCTCCACATCGTGTCGGATCGTGGGGTACAGTTCACCTCACGTTTCTGGAGAGCCACTTGTAAACTGCTAGACGTCACCCTGGACTTCTCTTCCGCTTACCACCCACAGTCTAATGGTCAAGTGGAGCGGATCAATCAGAACCTGACCAGTTACCTCCGGCACTTCGTTAATGCCCATCATTCTGACTGGGTGGATCTCCTACCATGGGCCGAGTTCTCCTATAACAATCACGAGAGCGAAGCCTCTTCCAAATCCCCGTTTTTTGTAGTCTTTGGTCAGCATCCTCGGATTCCTTTTCCTGTCTCCACCTCTGTGGACAACCCGGCTGCGGAATCTCTCGTTAGCAAATTTTCCTCCATTTGGGAGAGTACCCGATCCGCACTCCTCCAGTCGTCCGAACGGATGAAAAGACACGCTGACAAAAAACGCCTGGATCCTCCACAATTTCGTCCTGGAGATAAAGTCTGGCTCTCGTCTAAATATGTCCGACTCAAGATACCTTCTTACAAGTTAGGGCCTCGGTTCATCGGTCCTCTGGAGGTCATCAGTCAGATCAACCCGGTGGCCTATAAATTAAAACTCCCGGCCAACTTACGGATCCCTAACTCCTTCCATGTATCTCTCCTCAAACCTGTGGTACTTAACTCTTTTTCCAAGTCTACAGGTACGCCTCCTGCTCCGGTTTCTGCTGAGGACGAGTTTGAGGTAGAGAACATTCTTGCCACCAAAAGGGTAAGAGGAAAGACCTTTTTTCTAGTAGATTGGAAGGGGTTTGGTCCTGAGGAGAGAACGTGGGAGCCCCGGGAGAACATCCATGCCCCTCTTATCCTAGCTAAATTTCTGTCTGGCCTAAAAAAGGGGGGGCCTAAAGGGGGGGGTACTGTAGCGCCGGCGTCCCTGCCCTCTGCTAGGCAGGGACGCTGTTCCCCTCACCTCCCTGCTCCGTGCCCGGCGTCCTCCTCCCGCTCTGCTGGCAGCGCGCGCTCCTTCCCGTCCACTGTGCTTAGGGCGCGCGCGCTCTCCCTCCCTCTTAAAGGGGCCGCGCGCGCCGTCCTAAGGAGTCCCCGGCCAATGGCTGGAGGACTTCACCATATTTAAGGCACCTCCTCCAAAATGGAGGTGCCCGAGCAATGTTGTTGCACTGTTCACTACTCTGCTTCAGCCCTCAGGTCCCGTTGCCAGTTACCTGCCAGTTACCTGCCAGTTACCTGCCAAATTCCTGCCTGATTATCTGCTACCTGCCTGCTAGTCTGAGGTCCGACGGTCTGCCTTACTACTCCTGTCAGTCTGTCTAAGGACCAGCCTGCCCGCTCACCTGGGAGCGCACATCAGCCACCTGCCTGCTTGCTTGAGGTCCGACGGTCTGCCTTCCATCTCCTGTCAGTCTGTCTATGGACCAGCTTGCCCGCTCACCTGGGAGCACACACCAGCTACCTGCCTGCTAGTCTACCTGGAGGCTCCGCCGTCACGTGCTGTGACCACCTGCCTGTCCAGTGACTCCTGCTCGCTCACCTGGGAGCGCTCATCTGCTGCCTGTCTGCTAGCCTACCTGGAGGCTCTGCCGTCACGTGCTGTGACCACCCTCCTGTCCAGAGACTTCTGCCCGCTCACCTGGGAGCGCTCATCTGCCGCCTGTCTGTTGGTCTTCCTGGAGGCTCCGCCGTCACATGCTGTGACCACCCGTTCATCCAGAGACTCTCGCCTGCTCACCTGGGAGCTCACGTCTATCATCAGCCGCCACAGGTCGTACCAACCCTTTACCTAGAGACTGCCCCGGTCACTTGCCGTGACCATCTGCCCGTTCATCCAGAGACTGCCCCGGTCACTTGCCGTGACCATCTGCCCGTTCATCCAGAGACTGCCCCGGTCACTTGCCGTGACCATCTGCCCGTTCATCCAGAGACTGCCCCGGTCACTTGCCGTGACCATCTGCCCGTTCATCCAGAGACTGCCCCGGTCACTTGCCGTGACCATCTGCCCGTACATCCAGAGACTGCCCCGGTCACTTGCCGTGACCATCTGCCCGTACATTCAGAGACTGCCCCGGTCACTTGCCGTGACCTCCAGCCCGTTCACTCAGAGACTGTCCCGGTCACCTGCTGTGACCTCCTGCCCGTCTTCCCTGGTCGCCACCCGCTCCCTTACAAGGACTGCCCCCTTGTATAGTAGCTCAGAGGTTCCGCCTCCCAGACCCGTTACACCTTTGCTGGACTGGTCTACTAATATGATAAAGTCTTGGAGTCCGAAGTGCTATGATAAATGTTGTAATGGTCACATTGCGTCTGTGGAAAAAGGGGAATTACCTGTACCTATATTAGATTTTTGGAGGGTTTTTTCGGAGGAGGAGTCGCAAGTTTTGCCTCCTCATAGGGACTATGATTGCGTCATTGAGTTTGTTCCGGGTGCTACTCTTCCCAAGAGTCGCTTGTTTAATCTGACTATCCCTGAAAGAAAGGCTTTGGAGGAGTACATACAGACTAGCCTGGCTGCTGGTCACATTAGACCTTCTAAGTCTCCTGTGGCAGTTGGATTTTTCTTTGTTAAAAAAAAAGGACGGGGGTTTACGTCCATGTCTGGATTTTCGTGAAATTAATAAGATTACCGTACGCAATTCCTACCCATTGCTGTTACTTCCTGACTTGTTTAATCAGTTAGTGGGGGCCAAGTGGTTCTCTAAGATTGATCTCCCGGGGGCATACAATTTGTTACGTGTGAAGGAGGGTGATGAATGGCAAACTGCTTTTAACACTCCGGTGGGTCATTTTGAGAATCTGATGATGCTTTTTGGTCTTACCAATGCACCTGCATTTTTTCAGAACCTTATTAATGACATCCTGAGACCTCTGATTGGTAAGAATGTGGTTGTGTATTTGGATGACATTTTGATTTATTCACCTGATCTAGAGTCTCATTGGCAGAGTGTACGTGAAGTTTTGCAGTTATTGAGTGATAATTCACTCTTTGCTAAGCTGGAGAAATGTGAGTTCGCTGTGCAGAAAATTAGTTTTTTGGGCTACATTGTCTCCAGCGAGGGCTTTGAGATGGACCCGGTGAAGGTTCAGGCGGTGCAGGAATGGCCTAGGCCTATTGTTTTGAAATCTATACAGAGATTTTTGGGTTTTGCCAATTATTACAGGAAATTTATTAAGAATTTTTCTGTAATTGTTAAGCCCCTGACCGATCTCACCAGGAAAGGTGCGAATACGGTCCAGTGGACTACTGAGGCCATTGAAGCGTTTGAGTATCTCAAAGAGAGGTTCAGTTCTGCCCCTATCCTTATGCAGCCTGATGAGACCAAGCCTTTTTTGGTCGAGGTCGATGCTTCATCGGTGGGGGTCGGAGCAGTTTTGTCTCAGGAGAACAAGGATGGAGTACATCCTTATGCCTTCTTTTCGAAAAAATTTTCGGAAACCGAACTGAATTATGATGTTGGAAATCGGGAGTTGCTGGCTATTAAACTCGCATTTGAACATTGGCGTCATTTTTTGGAAGGCGCTAGATTTCCTATTCAGGTTTTCACAGATCATAAGAATCTGATCTATCTGGATGTTGCCAAGCGCTTGAATGCCCGTCAAGCTAGGTCGGCACTTTTTTTTCTCGGTTTCATTTTTCTGTTACCTATATCCCTGGTACTAAGAATGTTAAAGCCGATGCTTTATCTCGCAGCTTCTCTCCTATGGTTGGTGCCGAGGCGGAGGAGAGCATTTTACAGAAAGGAGTTGTGGTGGCGGCATTGGACTCCGTGTTGGAGAATGGGATTCTGAAAGCTCAAGTTGATGCTCCATCTAACACTCCCCATGGGAGGTTGTTTGTGCCTAGAGCCTTTAGGAGAGCTTTGTTTGTGGAGTGTCATGAGTCTCGGTTGGCAAGTCATCCAGGAATTTCTGAGACTAAGAGACTTATCAGTCGCAGTTTTTGGTGGCCTGGATGGCAGAAGGAAATCATCAAGTGGGTGCGTCAGTGTACTGTATGTGCTAGGTCAAAGGCTTCACATACTCCTGCTGCGGGGTTGCTTTGCCCTCTGGAGGTTCCTAGTGCGCCTTGGATTCATCTCACAATGGATTTTATTACTGATCTACCTGTGTCCGAGGGTTTTACTGTCATCTGGGTGGTCGTTGACCATTTTAGTAAGATGTGTCATTTGGTTCCATTCATTAAGTTGCTCTGCGCCAAGACACTCGCTAAGGCGTTTGTTAAGAGATTGTCAAGCTCCATGGCGTCCCACGGATATTGTTTCTGATAGAGGACCTCAGTTTGTGGCTCGCTTTTGACGTGCTTTTTGTGACAGGTTGGGAGTCCATTTGTCATTTTCATCTGGGTATCATTCTGAGTCTAATGGACAGACTGAAAGAAAGAACCAGGATGTAGAACAGTTTTTGCGTTGTTTTGTGGCGGACAATCAAGAGGTGTGGTCTGAGTTTCTGCCTCTCGCAGAATTTGCTCTTAACAATCATACATCCTCCTCAGCTGGGTGTTCTCCTTTTTTTGTTGTACTGGGAGACATCCGTCTTTTGGTTCGTTCTCTAAATTGGGGTCGGCGGTGCCGGAGGAGGAGAATTTTTCCGGTGATTTGGAGAGAGTTTGGACTAATGTACGTTGCAACCTTCAAGAGGCTAACAAGAAGTCCAAGAAGTATTTTGACAGGAAACGTAAGGAGGTTTTGTTTACTGTGGGTGACATGGTTTGGTTGTCCTCAAGGAACTTGCGGTTGAGGATTCCCTCTAAAAAACTGGGTCCTAAGTTTGTGGGTCCATTTAAAGTGCTTCAGGATGTTAACCCGTCTGCGGTTAGGTTGGATGTCTCTACTTCCTGGAAGGTTAATCCTGTGTTTCATGTTTCCTTGTTGAAAAAGGCTGATGTATCTGATAGGGACGCCACTGTGGTGGAAGACGGCGAATATGAAATTTCTTGTATCTTGAATTCTAGATGGCATAGAGGGAGATAACCTGGAAGGGTTTCGGTCCCGAAGATAACTCCTGGGTAAGGGCGGATGATGTCTCTGCTCCTAGGCTTGTTAGAGCTTTCCACAAGAGGTTTCCGGATAGGCCTGGGCCTGGAGGATCCGGAGGATCCTTATAAAAGAAGGGGTACTGTTAGAACCCTCCTGTTTGTTTTTTCCATCTTGTGTTTTGCGGTCACGTGACCATCTGCCGTTATATTCCAGCCCCGCCCTTTTGAATGTGCTGGACTTCAGTGTTGTTTGACTGTTTTGCTAGCCAGGTGCTTATGTGCCTATCTCTGTCAGTTCGCTTGGTCCTTCTGGGACCTCTAGTATCTTTTTGTCAGTTTATCTTTTTGTGTTCTGTAACAACTTTCTCTGTTAAGGAGGTGTCCCATTTTTGTTCCAGTTCTTAATTCTTTTAGGGACTCCTCCCCTTTATGCTATAGGCCTTCGTTCAGACTAGCCGAGGACTAAAGCGGGTCTGTTCGCAAGGAACAGGCAGCCCTCTACATCGTAGGGATTCAGCTTAGTCTTACTGTAGGGATAGCTTCCCCTTTCTTTCCTTAGTACTTGTTGCAGATCATAACAGTTCTAGCGCCATATCTGACCCGCGAACCACAGAAGGCGTTCTTTGATTTGGCCCTGCAGGACGCTAAGGAGTATAGCAAACTTAAGGCTGAGATCCTGGCGCAGCTGGGTGTAACCCTGGCAGTCAGGGCACAACGAGTCCACCTCTGGGACTTCCACAGGGACAAACCTCCCCAGTAACAAATGATTGATCTTCTGCACCTGGTCCAGAAGTGGCTGCAGCCAGAGATTTGTTCCCCAGCCCAGATGGTCGAGAGAGTGGTCATGGATCGGTTTATCCACTCTCTGCCAAAGCCGATTTAGTCCTGGGTTGCCCAGGGAGATCCCCAAAATGCAGATGACCTGGTGGGCCTAGTGGAGAGATTCCAGGTGGTAGCGGGTTCCCTGAGTGGTCAAGCAGGGGTTAGATCACCTTTCTGAAGTTCCCAAAGGGGGGATGGCTCCCAAAAGAAGGGGACTAAATTCTCACTGGGTGGGCATCTAAAGTCCCAGGAGGCTGCTGAATCACAGCTGGGTAATCAGTCCCATTCCATCCTCTGTTGGAGGTGTCATGCCCCATGCCATATAGCCACCTGGTGTCCTTTGAACTCTGAACCGATGGACTGCAACATAGGCTGGCGTTCCTCCTATTTTGCCTACCCTGCCTGTAGCGTGGTTCCTCAACATGACGAGAGCCCTCAGGCGTGCTCAGTGTCCGTAAACGGGGTGCAAGTGTCTGGACTGTTGGACTCAGGAAGTTTGGTGACGCTGATAAGGGCCACACTCCCTCATCGGCTGGCTCCTGGGAAGGTGGTGGGTGTCCGGTGTATCCATGGGGACGCTAAAACTATCCTGTCGCCCGGGTGGATGTAAACACGGACTGTGGCACCACAGCTCAGGAAGTGGGGGTCGTTAAATACTTGTTGCACCCAATAATAATCGAACGGGACTGGGCATTATTCTGGGACATGTGGGGGAAAGCGGTGACACCTGGTTGCTCGGACAACAGCCAGAACACCCCTGAAAAAACCTCGCCGCAGGCCGTAACCGACGAGTTTCCCATGTGTGTTTGTGGTCGATGACGATGGGGCAGCATCCCCTGAAGACAACATCCCTGAGCTGGAGGTGTCCGAGGGAAACTTTGGAACTACCCAACTTTAACTCTTAAAGGGGCATTTGATAATGTGTCTGTACTTAACGGTGTTGCTCAAGAGCCAGGGGGTGACACCAGATACCCGTACTTTGCCGTCAATGGGGACTTGCTATACCGATTCACCAAGGTGAGAGGGGAGCTCGTTGAGCAGTCACTAGTGCCGGGGACATACAGGCGTAAGGTATTAGACATGGCTCATGCACATGTGTTAGGTGGTCATCTGGGGGTTGAAAAAACACAGGATCGAATCAAAAGATGTTCTATTGGCACAGTTGTCATCGAGAAATTGTGAATTATTGTAGATCCTGTCCCACCTGCCAGCTGACCTCCCTGGTGACACAGTGAAAGAGGTCAAGGTGGCAGTCGCTGTCATGTGCCCAAAAGCAACAATGCAAAGAGTTGCTACAGCAAAATAAAGACCTGTTTTTGGAGTTGCCAGGTCATAGAGCATGAGGTACTCACAGAGCCTCATATTCACGTCAACCTAAAACCGTACCGCATCCCAGAGGCCCGCAGAGAGGTGATCTTGAAAGAAGTGAAGCGGATGCTTAACCTGGGAGTCATTGAAGAGTCCAAGAATGGCTGGTCCAGGCCCATAGTCTTAGTGCCGAAACCAGATGGAGAATGGCGGTTTTGCAACAACTATAGGAAGCTGAACAAGGCCTCGAAGTTCGACGCCTACCCATGCCTAGGGTAGATGAACTTATTGAAAGGCTAGGACCCAATCGGTACATCACCACCCTGGACCCCACCAAAGGATGCTAGCAAATTTCCCTGTCCAAAGAGGCCAAGGAGAAAACGGCATTCTCAACGCTAGATGGATGTTATCAATACGTCAGGTTGCCGTTTGGGTTGCAGGGAGCTCTGGCCCCCTTCCAGAGAGCCATGGACCGGATCTTAGCAACCCACAAAAAGTATGCAGCGGCCTACCTAGATGACATTGTCATATTCAGTCAGGACTGGGAAAGTCACCTTGGCAAAGTTCAAGCCATACTTGACGCCCTAAGGAAGGTGGGCTTTACCACGAACCAGAAGAAGTGTGCTATGGGGATGGAGGTAGCCAAGTATCTGGGCTACGTGATTGGTAGAGGGGAAATAAAACCACAGATAAATAAGGTCGAGGCAATCCTGAACTGGCCACAGCCCCTCACGAAGAAGCAGGTCAGGGCATTTCTAGGCATTGTAGGCTACTATTGAAGATTTGTCCCTAACTTTGCCCTGATAGCAGCCCCGCTGATGGATTTTCTGAAAGGGACGAAGTTGGCTATGGCTAAGTGGTCCACGGAAGCTGAGGCGGCCTTCCAGGAACTAAAACTGGTCTTCTGTAAACAGCCAGTCTTGGTGGCGCCCAACTTCTCCAAAGTGTTTGTGGTCCAGACGCATCGGATGTCCGGCTGGGAGCAGTATGGTCCCAGGAGATTAATGGAGAGGAACACCCTGTAATGTACCTCAGTTGGAAGCTGTCCATGTGTGAGAAGAACTACTCCATAGTGGAAAAAGAATGTTTAGCCATAAAGTGGGCGTTGGACACTCTGAGGTATTACCTGCTGGGTAGAAGGTTCATGTTAGCGTTGGACCATGCCCCACTGAAGTGGATGCGAGAAAAGAAGGGGAACAATGCCTTGGTAACTAGGTGGTTCCTAGCCCTACAAGATTTTAGTTTCTACGTGGAGTATATGTGGCGCGCCTGCGGGTTCAGTCGCCACAGAGGTACTGCATCCGTGGTGCCTCACTCTCTGGTAAAGAAAGGGTACAGCCTGCTGAGCCCTGTCCCTGGCTGAAGTGGGGGGAACAAGAGTGAGGGGGAACCAAGTAGTGGGTGAGGGTGGAGGAAGCAGTTTTGGGGAGCATTTGTTAGGAGTAAGATCCATCTTAGTTAGAGGGAGAGAAAAAGGAAGTGTAAAGTAGTGAGTCTGAGAGAGAGGAGCAGGTGCTCTGCAGGAGCTCTGCTCCTGAGTGGGCCTGGTGAATGAGGCCCAGTGGAGGAGAGAAGAGGAGGGGAGCAGAGGAGGAAGGCTCCGGTAACTGAAGGGGTCCCAGGGGTACGAAGGAGCAGGAAGCCACCCGTACGCTCTAATCTGTCAAGTGTCAGAGGGACCAGGCCGCAAGAAGGGAACCGGTTCCTGGGCTAGTCGTGTCGCTTCAAGCCTCGGCTAGGAAACCGGAGGCTTCTGACTTTTATGGTGCAGTTGCCATACTCGCATTCTAGCAGCCAAGAAAGGTAGCCGAGTAGGACCAGGGAACTCCAAGTGTCCCTGAAGGATCCGAGCATGCCATCTTAGGGCTCAGTTTGTGAGGCGCAGGGCAGGAGGGAGAGGCCCAGCGCGGAAAGTTGGCTGAGGAAAGGAACATATACAAAGAGGGTCCCGATAAGTACTCTCGAATTGCCGGAGGGACTTCTGAACCCCTGCTTGGTGAACGCAGCGCGGCGCGGGAAGCGGTAACCTGTACAGTGTACCTGTGGAATCTAAAAAGAACTGTGAGTAAAATCGGATGACTGCACTCACTGTCTCTGTCGGTTATTGCCGCCACGCCATCATCCCTTCTACGCCACAATGCCCTGCATCCCATCTATCAACTCTGCTCCGGGGGCCAGCTTCGCCTGTGGGGAGCAGTAACATCCCAGCTGCCATCCCATCACCCCCCGTAGGTCTGCAGCAACGCTGGTAACTATTACGAGAAACCACAGGTGGCATCACGAGACAAACTGTTAACAAAAACACTAAAACCCCTTTTAAAGAGTGACCCAGAGGAGGGGCCCGGGAGCCAACTGCCGCGACATCCCAAGGAGGTAAAGGCCCGGGTACCGAGATTCCCCCATATATCCCCCCTGGGCGAGACACATAGGCCTGGGAAACAACATGGGAATGCTGATGCCCTGTCAAGGGTCTATTGTATGTTGGTAGAAGGTGCCAAGCCCCCCCGGTTTTGGGCAGAGGGGGTGTGTGTAAGGTTGCAGCCGGACAGGTCGTGCACAGGACGTATGTGTTCCCAAGGTGCCAAGCCTTGGTGATGTAGGACTTGGAAAAGCAGGCTCCAGCACACATAGTCCTGAGAGGCGTTTCATGGGCCCAGATTATAGGGCCGGGTTTTATGACCAGCTGAAAGAGCTGGGGGGGAACCAGCTCACTTATCTCCAGTCCAGGTCTTGGAAGGCCTGATTTAAGACAGCTGCGCCTGTCTCAGTCTGGCTGTGTGTTATGCAAGGTGAGCAGGGCCTTGCCTGTGCTGCTCAGACCTGCTGGAGTCCAGGAAAAGCACTTCATTTAAACGGCTGAGGCCGTGCTGTGTATGGACTTGTTATTTTGAGTTTGGTTCTGTTATATCTTTTTTTTTTTTGTGCCGGTAAAGGCTGTTTTGTGTTTGCTTAATGAGCGGTTTATGCTGTCAAAATAAACCAGCCTGGATTCTCTGCTGAAAACGCTTTGTGTGCCTACCTCAACCGCAGCCTAGTGAGTACAAAACCCTACAGTAGTTATATTCTTGTACATAGGGGGCAGTATTATAGTAGTTATATTCTTGTACATAGGAGCAGTATTATCTACTATATAATTGTCTTATCCCGTCTGTCTGTCTGTCTGTCTGTCTGTCTCTGTCTGTCTTGTCTGTCCAGGAAATCCCGCGTCGCTCATTGGTCCGGCAGCGGCCAATCAGCGCCGCGGGATTTCAGAAAAAAAATGGCGGCCGTTAGCGGCTCATCTGCGGGACGGAGCTCAGCGGCGTTGCAGCCGGGAGATGAGCGCCGCGAGGCGCTCATCTCCTGGCCGGTACCAGCAGAAGGACCCCGACCGCCGGACCCATCTGCGGGACGGAGATGCAGCCGGGAGATGAGCGGCGCGAGACGCTCATGTCACGGCTGGTAGCAGCGGAAGGACCGCCGGCGTCGCTGACATCCATGCGGAATGGAGGACCGGGGAGCGGCGCTGCGGGTCGGGATACTTCTGCTGCGAGCAGTCGCTCATGTCCCGGGTTCTCGCAGCGGAAGTAGCCGCACAGGCAGCGCCGCTCCCCGGTCCTCACCAAGACGATTTGATGATTGGTCGCGGTCTTCGGACCCGACCAATCACTGATCTTAGCGCAAAAGTTAAATACCGCTGTGCTGATTGGTCGCGGACGCTGCCCGCGACCAATCACCGATTTGGGCGCCAAATTTAAATATCGGCCGCGACCAATCACCGATCTTGGCTCCACATTTAAACAC
This sequence comes from Phyllobates terribilis, assembly GCF_046119375.1. Lineage (NCBI taxonomy): Eukaryota > Metazoa > Chordata > Amphibia > Anura > Dendrobatidae > Phyllobates > Phyllobates terribilis. The sequence goes on from NW_027362764.1 coordinate 784,409,813, forward strand.
CGCTGTACTGATTGGTTGCGGACGCTATTTAAATGTGGCGCCCAAATCGGTGATTGGTCGCGGGCAGCGGCGGCGACCAATCAGCAGAGCGGTGTTTAACTTTAGCGCCAAGATCACTGATTGGTCGCGTGCGGAGAGCGCGACCAATCAGCGAATCGTATTGGTGAGGAGTGGGGAGCGCCGCTGCCTGTGCGGATACTTCCACTGCGAGAAGCCGGGAGATGAGCGACTGCTCGCAGCAGAAGTATCCCGACCCGCAGCGCCGCTCCCCGGTCCTCCCTTCACACCCTAGCCGCTGATGTCCCCACAGTATCCGCATGGTGTTACAAAGATCCGGACATTTGTGTTAAAAATCGCTGATTGGTCGCAGGCGCTGCCCGCGACCAATCACCGATTTGGGCGCCAAATTTAAATATCGGCCGCAACCAATCACCGATCTTGGCTCCACATTTAAACACCGCTGTACTGATTGGTCGCGGACGCTATTTAAATGTGGCGCCAAAATCGGTGATTGGTCGCGCCCAGCGTCGGCGACCAATCAGCACAGCGGTGTTTAAATGTGGAGCCAAGAACGGTGATTGGTCGCGGCTGATATTTAAATTTGGCGCCCAAATCGGTGATTGGTCGCGGGCAGCGCCAGCGACCAATCAGCGATTTTTAACACAAATGTCCGGACCTTTGTAACACCATGCGGATACTGTGGGGAGATCAGCGGCTAGGGTGTGAAGGGAAGACCGGGGAGCGGCGCTGCGGGTCGGGATACTTCTGCTGCGAGCAGTCTCTCATGTCCCGGATTCTCGCAGCGGAAGTAGCCGCACAGGCAGCGGCGCTCCCCGGTCTTCACTAATACGATTCCGCTCCCCGCTCCTCACCAATACGATTCGCTGATTGGTCGCGTGCGGAGAGCGCGACCAATCAGTGATCTTGGCGTTAAAGTTAAACACCGCTCTGCTGATTGGTCGCGGCCGCTGCCCGCGACCAATCACCGATTTGGGCGCCACATTTAAATAGCGGCCGCGACCAATCACCGATCTTGCCGCCACATTTAAACACTGCTGTGCTAATTGGTCGCGGACGCCAGCCGTGACCAATCAGTGAGCTTGGCGCCAAATTTAAACACCTCTTTGCTGATTGGTCGCGGTCGCGACTAATCAGCGATTTTGGTGCCAAATTTAAACACGCTCTCCATTCCTCACTAACACGGTTCGCTGATTAGTCGCGGCAGCCGCCCGCCACCAATCAGCGATTTTGGCGCCAAATTTAAACAACGCTCTGCTGATTGGTCGCGGTCGCCGGCCTCGACCACTCAGCAGAGCGATGCAGAGCGGGGTTTAAATTTGGCCCCAAAGTCGCTGATTAGTCGCGTCTGACGACCGCGACCAATCAGCAGAGCGTTGTTTAAATTTTGCGCCAAAATCGCTGATTGGTTGCGGCCGGTGGCCTCGACCAATCAGCGATTTTGGCGCCAAATTTAAACACCGCTCTGCTGATTGGTCGCGACTAATCAGCGATTTTGGTGCCAAATTTAAACACGCTCTCCAGTCCTCACTAACACGGTTCGCAGATTGGTCGCGGCCACCGCCCGCGACCAATCACCGATATTGCCGCCAAATTTAAACACCGCTTTGCTGATTGCGCCCCGTCGGCCGCATACCTATTCTAGAATACCCGATGCGTTCGAATCGGGCCACCATCTAGTAGTAGTTATATTCTTGTACATAGGAGGCATTATTATAGTAGTTATATTCTTGTACATAGAAGCAGTATTATAGTAGTTATATTCTTGTACATAGGGGGCAGTATTATAGTAGTTATATTCTTGTACATAGGAGCAGTATTATAGTAGATATATTCTTGTATATAGGGGGCAGTATTATGGTAGTTATACACTTGTACATAGGAGCAGTATTATAGTAGTTATATTCTGGTACATAGGGGCAGTATTATAGTAATTATATTCTTGTACATAGGGGCAGTATTATAGTAGTTATATTCTTGTACATAGGAGCAGTATTATAGTAGTTATATTCTTGTACATAGGGGCAGTATTATAGTAGTTATATTCTTGTATATAGGAGCAGTATTATAGTAGTTATATTCTTGTACATAGGGGGCAGTATTATAGTAGTTATATTCTTGTACATAGGGGGCAGTATTATAGTAGTTATATTCTTGTACATAGGGGCAGTATTATAGTAGTTATATTCTTGTAGATAGGGGCAGTATTATAGTAGTTATATTCTTGTACATAGGAGCAGTATTATAGTAATTATATTCTTGTACATAGGGGCAGTATTATAGTAGTTATATTCTTGTACATAGGAGCAGTATTATAGTAGTTATATTCTTGTACATAGGGGGCAGTATTATAGTAGTTATATTCTTGTACATAGGAGCAGTATTATAGTAGATATATTCTTGTATATAGGGGGCAGTATTATAGTAGTTATACACTTGTACATAGGAGCAGTATTATAGAAGTTATATTCTTGTACATAGGGGCAGTATTATAGTAATTATATTCTTGTACATAGGGGACAGTATTATAGTAGTTATATTCTTGTACATAGGGGCAGTATTATAGTAGTTATATTCTTGTACATAGGAGCAGTATTATAGTAGTTATATTCTTGTACATAGGGGACAGTATTATAGTAGTTCTATTCTTGTACATAGTGGCAGTATTATAGTAGTGTAAGGTTGCTAATGGACACATAGTTGATGGAAGGTATGTATCACAGAGATGTCTGTCCTCTGTGATGTAACCCGAAATGTTGCTTTAGTGTATGTAAGCACTAAGAGGACTGTTTAGTACACCTGGGACTGGGATACGGGTAGTTTGAGAGATAGGCGGGTCTTGTTACCCACATAACCCACCTCTGGGTGTGGTTAAGATAAAATAGAGCTGTTGTTTGGCACATGGTCTGTGTGTTTGGAGGGAGAAGGCCTACTGTGTGTTGTGGTCTCCTGACTGAGTCACTGGACTGGAAGCTACCCAGCCTGTGTGCCCACAGGACTGATTAACCAGAGACTTTTCCTTAAGGACGCTTTACTTTGTTTTTGCCTGAACTAAAGGCTGTTTATGTTTATTTTTGCTTTTGCCAGGTCTATGATTAAATAAACCAACATGGACATTTAAAGGAACATTCCTCCCGACGCACCTGAGTGAGTAAAACCCCCACAATTGGTGTTAGCAGTGTGGGCAGCGTTCCCAGCAGATATGTGTGACAAGACGGACTGGATGTCCTGGGTGAATTCTGCTACAAGCTAGCAAGCGACGCTGGACAAAATGGAGGACCTGCTTAAACAGCTGGTCCAGTCGCAGCATCACCAACAGGAGACCAACAGTCTGTTGTTACAGCAGATCCAGCAGCACCAGCAGGAGCAGCAGCAGATGCATTTTCTGGCAGGACAAGCGCCCCAACCCCAAGTCCGGTGGATGACTCCCACGTCCGGAGGGTGGTAAAATGGGCCTTACAGAAAATGACCCCTGGGGATGATGTGGCAGCCTTTTTGACTGTCTTTGAAAGGGTTGCTGAGAGGGAGAAACTTACGCCAGAGCAGTCGGCAGAGTTACTGGCACCATACTTGACAGGGGAGCCCCAGAAGGCTTACTATGACTTAGCTTTGCAGGATGCCAAGGAGTATGGCAAGCTGAAAACTGAAATTCTGGCATGCTTGGGGGTGACAATGACTATCAGGGCGCAGCGGGTCCATCGCCAGGCGTATTGCTGCTACAAACCCCTTTGCTCCCAAATGTTTGACCTTTTGAACCTGGTCCAGAAGTGGCTTCAGCCGGAGTCCTCTACACCTGCGCAGATGGTAGAGCGAGTGGTGATGGACCGGTTTGTGCATTCTCTGCCGAGGCCAATACAGACTTGAGTTGCCCAGGGTGATCCCCGAAATGCCGATGAACTGATTGGACTGGTCGGGAGATACTAGGGGGTTAAGGGTTCCTTGGGAAGGCAGCCCACTCTATATTGGAGTTCCCAACAGGCGGCAGAGGCCAAAAAGGGGGTGGGACGTCCAAGGTCCAAAGGGTCGGGGGACGTAATGCCCAAGGTCCCTACGTGTGATGTCATTTGCTGGAGGTGCCCAGGCCATATAGCCACCCGTTGTCCCCTGACCCGAGCAGATGGACTGCAGCATAGTACGCCGCTGTTCACCCAGTGAGGGGCCACAAGCATGTCCCGTGAAGGTGAATGGTTGTCAGGTAACGGGACTGCTAGACTCTGGGAGTCAGGTGACCCTTGTGAGGGCCACACTTCCTCTCCAACTGATCCCAGAAAAAATGGTTGATGTATGGTGCATTCATGGGAATGCTAAGGGTTATTCTGTGGCCAGAGTGGACATTGAAATGGCCCACGGTACTGGGTCCCACGAGGTCGGCATTGTCCAGGACTTGGTGCACCCCATTATAGGCCGGGACTTTTGTTTGTTTTGGAATCTGTGGGAGAAGGGTTCAGGGTTTGCTGGCTCGGTTAAGAAACAAGTTAACCCTGAAGAGGTGTCACCACACCCAGTGTCAGACGGGTTTCCCTTTTGTGGGGGATGAGGACCTAGTGTCCCCTTAGTCTGACATTCTGGAGTTAGGGGTGACCAGTGAGAATTTTGGGTCTACCCAACATAGGGACCTAACTCCAAGGGAAGCCTTTAACAATGTCACAGTCATAAATGGGATTGCACAGGAACCGGGGGCTGACACAAGATTTCTCTATTTTATGATGAGGAGGGAGTTGTTGTACCAGGCTATGAAAATGAGGGAGAATCTTGTGGAACAGTTATTGGTGCCGGGGAATTATAGACAGAGGGTGTTGAACATGGCTCATTCACATATCTTGGGAGGACATCTGGGAGTGGAAAAAACACAGGAACGGATCATGCAGAGGTTCTATTGGCCCGGATGTCACTTGGAAATATTAAAGTATTGCAGGTCCTGCCCTACGTGCCAGTTAACCGCCCCCACCTCTCAGTTTCTAAGTCCCCTCGTGCCATTGCCCATCATTGAAGTACCGTTCGAGAGAATTGCTATGGACTTGGTCGGTCCCCTGGTTAAATCTGCCCGTGGTCATCAATATATATTGGTCATCTTGGACTATGCCACCCGCTATCCCGAAGTGATCCCTCTGAGAAACTCCTCCGCCAAGAGTATAGCTCGCGAGTTAGTCCATGTTTTCTCCCGGACAGGGCTACCAAGGGAGATCCTGACCGACCAGGGAACACCCTTTATGAGTAAGGTGATGAGGGAATTGTGTAAGGTCCTGCAAATCTCCCAACTGAGAACATCAGTATACCATACTCAGACAGATAGCCTCGTGGAAAGGTTCAACAAAACTCTGAAGATTATGCTGAGGAAGGTCATAGAAAAGGACGGCAGAGACTGGGACTGTCTCCTGCCGTATCTGTTGTCATTGATCCAAGAGGTTCCACAGGCCTCTACTGGGTTCTCACCATTTGAACTCCTGTGTGGCTGACATCCGCGCGGTCTCCTGGATGTAGCAAAGGAAACCTGGGAAGCCGGGGTCACGCCCCACAGGAGCGTCATGTTACACGCACGCCGCTAGGTTCAGATAGGGCGAGATGGGTTTCATGAATTCGTTGGAATCCTGGGGGAACCGTTACTCAGGGCGACCATAGGCTGCAGCTTCTCTCAGGCACACGATAGATTCAGTTGCTGACGAGACACATCTGACAACTGACGAGTCTTTTTCAACAGTTTAACAGTGGAATTTAATCTGAAGCATGGCTAGTGCAATTCAGGGATATTACAGCAACAATCTTCATTACAGTACAGTTTAATAAAGCAGGCACAGTAACATCAGTCTCTTCAGTAGCATAATTCAGCATAGATTATATCTCTTAGCAGCACACTTCTATGCATACACAACCGCAGGCTTTTCCTTCACAAGGACTCAATAGTACACACCATTCTTTATCCTGCATGGAGATGGAGGGAGGGGGGATTGATGAGGGACAAGATCCCTATGACACGATTCTTCCACTCCTTATCTTTCTGCCCGATAATACTCTGCACTTTTAGTTCAGGGAGTTTATATGACCTGTATTTAGTTTCTCTCCGGATCTGAATCCTGTTCAGTTGCCTTCTGTCAGATACAGATAACACACTACCTTTCTCTTCCGCTTCAGCCAGACTACAATAGCAAGTTCCCCACAATCCCCCTGGGGCTCTACTAAAACACTCCCTGTCTCCTGTGACTGTGTTAACCCCTCTAGTTGCTGGATGCTTCTGAAGCACAACACTTCCTGTCTCCTGTGATTGTGTTATTTGTAATAGTTGCTGGATGCTTTTGAAGCAACAGCACTACTTCTGCATGTCACAGTCATCGAGCATGTCGCCCCGATGCAGGAGAGGATTGCGAAGAGGATGTTCATCATAAAAGAACATCTCCTCCAGGCACAAGAGGTGCAGGCCAGGGTCTATAACCGGTCAGCCAGAGTGCGGCAGTTCAATCCTGGTGACAGAGTCCTCGTACTGATTCGCTCCATGGAAAGTAAGTTCTTGGCCAAGTGGCAAGGGCCGTATGAGGTGGTGAAAAAGGTTGGTAATGTGAATTATAAGATTCATCAATCAGGACGACGTAAGCCATACCAGATATACCACGTCAATCTCATCAAGCTGTGGCAAGACAGAGAGGCTGTTGAAGCTCCGTGCTTGCTGGTTAAACCAGAAGGCGAGGTTGGAGGAGTCGCAATAGCGGGGACGCTCACAAAGGCCGAAAAACAGCAGTGTCGGGAGTTGCTGCAGAAGAACAGGGATCTGTTCTCGGAATTGCCGGGGTGCACAAAGGTCATTGAACACGAGGTTCTGACGGAGCCATATGTGCGGGTGAACTTGAAGCCCTATCAAATTCCTGAGGCCCGACGAGAGTTGATCTCCAAAAAAGTGAGTCGGATGGTGAAACTCGGGGTCTTTGATTTGTCCTGGTCCCAAGACCCAATGGCGAATGGAGATTCTGCAATGACTATCGGAAGTTGAATGAGGTCTCCAACTTCGACGCATATCCTATGCTGCATGTCGATGAGCTGAGCGAGAGGCTTGGGCCAGCAAGGTACATAACAACTTTGGATTTGACGAAGGGATATTGGCAGATCCCTATGTTACAGGGAGCCAAGGAGAAGACTGTGTTTTCTACGCCGGGCGGATGCTTCCAGTATGTCCGAATGCCGTTTGGACTAAAGGGGGCCCCTGCCACTTTCCAGACTGCAATGGATCGAATCCTTCCCCCCATAAGAAATATGCCGCGGCATACTTGGACGATATTGTTATCTTCAGCTCAGACTGGGAAAGTCATCTAGAAAAGGTGTTTGATGCTCTAAGAAAGGCGGGGTTTTCAATAAATCTGAAAAAATGTGCCATGGGGAAGGAAGAAGCCAAATACCAGGGATATGTAGTGGGTAGAGGCAAGATCAAACTCCAAATCACTAAAGTGGAAGCAATCCAGACGTGGCTGAGACTGCTGTCAAAGAAGCAAGTTAAAACCTTTCTGGTAATCGTGGGATACTACAGGAGATTCATCCCAAACTTCGCCATGATGGGCGCACCCCTGACTGACCTCCTTAAGGTGACAAAATCAGCCATGGCCAAGTGGACGGCAGAGGTGGAGACGGCCTTTCAAGAAATGAAAGTGGCTCTGTGTAGGCAACCACTTCTGGTTGCCTCCGACTTCAAGAAAGAGTTTATACTCCAAACAGACCCCTCTGATGTTGGGTTAGGAGCAGTCCTTTCCCAGGAGATACACGGGGAGGAGCACCCTGTTCTCTACCTGAGTAGGAAGCTGTCCTCATGCGAGAAAAATTATTCGGTCATAAAGAAGGCGTGCTTGGCCATAAAGTGGGCAGTTGACACGCTACGGTACAATCTGTTGGGGCGAAAGTTTAGATTGGTATCAGACCATGCCCCTCTTAGATGGATAAGGGAGAAAAAGGGAAAAAACGCTAGGGTCACCCACTGGTTTTTAGCCCTACAGGATTTCAACTTCCATGTAGAACATAGAGCAGGGAAGCAGCATGGTAATGCCGATGCCCTCTCGAGAATTCCCTGTCTGGTAGTAGAAGGTGCCAAGCCCCATGGCTTTAGGCAGAGGGGGGAGTTATGTAAGGTTGCTAATGGACTCATAGTTGATGGGAGGTATGTATCACAGAGATGGCTGTCCTCTGTTATGTAAACCGGAGTGTTGCTTTAGTGCATGTAAGCACTAAGCGGACTGTTTGATGCACCTGGGACCGGGTTACGAGTAGTTTAAGAGATGGGCGGGTCTTGCTACCCACATACCTCACCTTTGGGTGTGGTTAAGATAAAATGGAGACCATTGTTTGGCACATGGTCTGTGTGTTTGGAGGGAGAAAGCCTCCTGTGTGTTGTGGTCCCCCGACCAATGGACTGGAAGCTACCCAGCCTGTGTGCCCACAGGACTGGTTAACCAGAGACTTTGCCTTAAGGACTATTTACTTTGTTTTTGCCTGAACTATAGGCTGTTTGTATTTCTTTTTGCTTTTGCCGGGTTTATGACTAAATTAACCGATATGGACATTTAAAGCAACATTCCTCCTGTTTGCCTCCCGACACACCTGAGTGAGTAAAACCACCACAATTGGTGTTAGCAGTGTTGTCAGCGTTCCCAGCAGATACGTGTGACAAGATGGACTGGATGTCCTGGGTGAATTCTGCTACAAGCTAGCAAGCGACGCCGCTTCCCGACGTACCCGAGTGAGTACAACCCCCACAGTAGTTATATTCTTGTACATAGGAGCAGTATTATAATAGCTATATTCTTGTCCATAGGGGGCAGTATTATAGAAGATATATTCTTGTACATAGGGGCAATATTATAGTAGTTATATTCTTGTACATAGGGAGCAGTATTATAGTAGTTATATTCTTGTACATAGGAGCAGTATTATAGTAGTTATATTCTTGTACATAGGGGGCAGTATTATAGTAGTTATAGCCTTGTCCATAGAAGTATTTTTATAATAGTGAGTTGAGTTTAAAAATTATTCCCACCAATAGGATTTTGCGGAAAGCAATTATCACTATCTTCCTTGCTCCTCTGATGTGAGAGTAAATTAGTTTCTTTGTGGACACAGTAACCATGAAGATTATGAAATCTTTGAGGCATGATGGGCATTGAATACAGAATACATTTTATGTGTTTCCGTTCTGTAAAATGTATCTACCGGACACCTCAGGGGTGATTTCTGCACCATTCAGGTTAATATCAATTGTGCCTGGAGCTGCCCTTTAATATTTTTTCACTGTCCCTTATCATTGAAAAAGTTAGATTCCTCAAGCGAGGTTCTGACGGCTGGAGTGCCCTTATTCATGTTCCATGCCATCCATAATTCTCTGGGAAGCGCAGAAGTGATATTGTTTTGTTAATGCTTCTCCATCACATAAACTTCTAGCATCATTTGTCAGAGCTGTCCGCCTCTCCCGTGCAAATGGCGAGAGCTTCATCTGCCGAAAAAGCCGAGCATCTTTCACCTTAGTAGAGGGCACTGCCTCTAGGTCATCCAGACAGTAAAACTCTTGGGTCTGCTCTGATATAATTCTCCTCCACTTTTCCCAAGGATTTCATTTTCTCGCTACCGTCCGTGGCATAAATATGCACATTATTACATCCATATTAGTGACAATTTACTGTCTGTTGCTGAAAGGACTGGTCCCAGCTGAGAATTCAATTTCCGCATTGCTTCTGTGTTGGGCGTTAAGACCTTAATCACTGTGGCATTTGGGCGGGCATTCTCCTCGTTAATAAAGATTGAACAGTTCCCCGAGGAGTACTGAGATAGAATTTCGGTCATCCTTCATTGTTTTCCGCTGGCTTGTTGTTGTGGTTCAGGGAAGGCTGCTGACAGGTGAAGTTTACGAAACTTCCATTTATCCCTTTCCGTGGTGGAGTGGCATGCAATATTTATTTCTTCATGTTTAATTGGAAACTTTTTCTACTTCATCAGATTTTATTCGACAGTTCTTGGTATTTTTTTACTCTTCTAGTGGGTCGTTTACAGTTTGTTTTTTTTTCTTCATTTTTCCATTGTGCATCATGATTGATAGCATCGCGGACACTATCAGTCTTCTGATTTCGGGGATATTTTTACCCATTTAGCTAGAATAGTCATAGACGCAGGATGCTGTGACTAATATTCAGCACTCGGATAGACTTTCTGTGTCAACTATTCCTTGCCACTACTGGAAAAATCAGTGTGGTTTCTGCTTCCTTCACCAGTCTTGATACTTCCATGATATCATTTGTGAAGTAGAAAACTGATCAGTGCAAAAACAAGAAGCTCCATGGTCCCAGACTGTAAGTTATTACTTTTTTAGTTTAGGATAAGACCTAAAATTGCAACAAACCAGCCTAGAACTACAATTTACTGGACACCAGGGACTAAGACACTAAATCATTGGACCCCAGGGACTAAGACACTAAATCATTGAACACAAGGAACTAAGACACTAAATCATTGAACACCAGGGACTAAGACGCTAAATCATTGGACCCCAGGAACTAAGACGCTAAATCATTGGACCCCAGGGACTAAGACACTAAATCATTGAACACAAGGAACTAAGACACTAAATCATTGAACACCAGGGACTAAGACGCTAAATCATTGGACCCCAGGAACTAAGACACTAAATCATTGGACCCCAGGGACTAAGACGCTAAATCATTGGACCCCAGGGACTAAAACGCTAAATCATTGGACCCCAGGGACTAAGACACTAAATCATTGGACCCCAGGAACTACAACACTAAATCATTGGACACCAGGAACTAAGACACTAAATCATTGGACACCAGGAACTAAGAAGTTAAATCATTGGACACCTGGGACTAAGACACTAAATCATTGGACACCTGGGACTAACATACTAAATCATTGGACACCAGGAACTAAGACACTAAATCATTGGACACCTGAGGCTAAGACACTAAATCATTCTACCCCAGGGTCTAAGACACTAAATCATTGGACCCCAGCGACTAAGACACTAAATCATTGGACACCTGGGGCTAAGACACTAAATCATTCTACCCCAGGGTCTAAGACACTAAATCATTGGACCCCAGGGACTAAGACACTAAATCATTGGACCCCAGGGACTAAGACACTAAATCATTGGACACCTGGGACTAAGACCCTAAATCATTGGACCCCAGGGACTAAGACACTAAATCATTGGACACCTGGAACTAAGACACTAAATCATTGGACACCAGGGACGAAGACACTGAATCATTGGACACCAGGGATTAAGATGCTAAATCATTTTACACCAGGAACTAAGATGCTAAATCATTGGACACCAGGGACTAAGACACTGAATCATTGGACACCAGAGACCTTCTCTGTTACTAAACCTCAAAATAATAGGAACAGAGGCACGAAACCATAGGGACTGTGCTATCACTGACTAGTTACCAAGGACTAGAATAGCAATAGGAAAAAACTATTGAAAGGTACAATGTTTCCGGGTGGTGCCAAGTCGAAGAGAGACAAGGTAACCAGTGCATTGGAAAAAGGGACTTTATTGTAGATTGTGAGCCCTCGCGGGCAGGGTCCTCGCTCCTCCTGTACCAGTCGCTGTCACATTGTGTTCAAGATTATTGTAATTGTTCTTGTATTATACCACTTTTTCACATGTAAAGCGCCATGGAATAAATGGCGCTATAATAATAATAAATAATAATAATGATAATTGACAACGCGTTCCGGAGTTGTTCTAACTCTTTCATCAGGTCCAAAATAGAGAGTCATATAGACATATTATATAGTGAGCAGTAACGACATGATGCTAGGATGCCCGCCACAGTCAGCTGATGTAGATAATTGATTAAAGTATTAGCAGTCAAGCAAATAAAACAATCAATATAAGCATACAATCTATAAAAGAGATAAATGTATATAAACAATGCAATAACAAGAAAAAAGCAATTTCTTTTTTATAAAACAATGTATGTTATGCAAGCCACTCAGCGGGTGTTTTCTGTAGTTTCATTTAACCCTTCAGGGGTGAATGTGCATATTTTTGAAAATCTAATACGACTCACGGATAATTAATTTCTGAAACCAATTAGCAACTATTGCTGGATCCTTGGAATGTCCCATAAAAAAAATGTTTGTAAGAACCCCGCTGCAATATACCAGTCCTGATATTGGACCTATGCTTGTTCATCCTTCGTCTGGCAGTTTGGAATTTACAAGCACATTCCAACAAATATACCACGAATGATGCATTGCAACTCAAAAATTGCTTGATTGAAAATTATTCATGGGTGACGGCTGATCTAAAAGTATTACATGTATGAACAATCATCGAGCAGCAATGGCATTTAGAGCTACCACTTAATAAAACTGCCAAACAAACTGGGAAACAGAGACAACCCAACTGGTTCACTCTTCATAGTGTTGGTCATTGGTCTTCTTCAGCGGGTGGAGCAGCAGCCAAGTCCCACCAGTTCCTCAGCCTTATGCAGTGTTGTGTTTTCAAATCTGCTCAACCTTACCAGGTGAGCGGTTCCTTTTGAGTCTTTATTCCTCAGTCTCATCCCACCAATTTTGCATATGGAGAGCCCTCGCTTCTTCTTCTTTCATAGACTAGCAATAAGACGTTAAACAATGGATATTAATGACTGTTTATGAAACCAGAAGACTGGACAGCAAGACCTGGGACAGAAAGTGAACATCAGGGATTAATGCTTTAAACATCTTGATGCCAAGGACTGGGAAGGACATAAAACCACTGGACATTAGGACTAGGGCACTAAACCTCTGGATACCAATGAGTGTTGGGAAGATGAATCAACTGGACATTGGGACAAAGACACTAAACCAATGGGAGTCCGGGACTGTCAGGAATCTAAAACCAGTCGGCATTGGGACTAGGACATTAATCCACTGGACATCAATGATTGTCAGGGACATAAAACCACTGGACATTAGGACTAGGGCACTAAACCTCTGGATACTACTGAGTGTTGGGAACATGAATCAACTGGACATCGGGACAAAGACACTAAACCAATGGGCGTCCGGGACTGTCAGGAATCTAAAACCAGTCGTCATTGGGACTAGGACATTAAACCACTGGACATCATGTCAGTGATATAAAACCTGTTACGGGTCGGGTGGTGGAACCTCTGTGCTGTGGTGCAAGGAGGGACCAGAGGGGCGTAACTAGGTGTCAACTCGGACTGACCAAGGTCGCACGGCGGCTCAATCGACTCCGTGAACCAGGGAAGGACCGAGCAGAGGGACCAGGTGCTACTCTGGACCAGTCCTTGTATGAGAGCATGTGACTCCCACTGGTCAGACGGCAGGGACTGACCGGTATAGCAGATGAGCACGGCAGGCAGGCTGACTGGTGATCTGGGAAGACGGACTAGTAGACACCACGGGTAGCTGCAGGAGCCTCCAGGTAGGCTGGCTGGTAGGCACGGCAGGTAACTGGTACGTTCTCCAGGTAGGCAGGCAAGCCTGGCCCATAGACAGACTGGCAGGTTAGGACCGTAGGAAGACCTGGCTGGAGAGTGTACTTGGCAGGTGGACACGGGTAGACAGGCAGGTGGACTGGACTGGTAGTCAGGCTGGCGGACTGGTAGTCAGGCTCGCGGACTAGACTGGTAGTCAGGCTGGTGGACTGGACTGGTAGTCAGGCTGGTGGACTGGTAGTCAGGCTAGCAGTGGGCCCTGAGGGCTGAAGCAGAGTTTAGCACACAGAGCTACAACCTTGCACGGGCACCTCCATTTTGGAGGAGGTGCCTTTTATATGTGAGGTCCTCCGGCCATTGGCCGGGGACTCCTTAGGACGGCGCGCGCGGCCCCTTTAAGAGGGAGGGAGCACGCGCACGCCCTAAGCACAGTGTCCGGGAAGCTGCGCGCGCTGGCAGCAGCAGCAGGAGAGCCGGAAGACACCGGGCCGGGAGCACGGCGGTAAGGGGGATGGTGTCTCTGCCTGTCAGGGGGCAGAGACGCCGATACTACAAAACCAATGGATGTTGAGAGTAAGGCACTAAACCATTGGCCACCAAGGGCATAAAATCACTGACCATCAGGACAAGGACAATAAACCTTTGGACACCTGAGACTTTCAAAGAAATAAAACTACTGGACATCGGGGCTAGGACACTAAACCATTAGACTCCTTTGATTGCCTTGGATATAAAGCCACTGCACATAAGAAAATGCCAGGGTCACGTGTCCTCTAGGGGGATGGGAACTAAACTATGGGAAAACAAGGGCTATCCAGGACCAAAGCCCTAAAATCTGTGCTATAGAGACTCCTATTCTAAACCACAGGACACTGGAGACCTAGAGGGCATCTCTTCACGCGTGCTAAAATGTTTTCATCTTCCATTGGTATTAGTAGTCTGAGAGATTTGGGGTAAAGAGGGATAACAATGTAGCCAAATATTTAGAAAATCACAAGGAAATTAGGTAAAATCAAGCAAGAAACATGGGTGCTAGGTCAGGTCTACAGCTCAGGGAGGGGAGTAGATTCTGTACATAGCTGGATTGCCTCCTTGAAGATGGCACCGTTTCCTCACTTGTCTTTTCTATGTGTGGTTAGAGAGTTGGAAAACTGCAGACAGTGGGAATAGATAATAAGGCAGAATCACTTTTTCTTACATATAATGTTTTAATTTTCAAGGTAGGAGCACATTTCATCTGGTAACATAATGTAATAATGGCCGGGCTCTGCATTAAGTTTCAATGTTAGTTTTATGAGTGTCGTCTGTATTGTTTAAGAACTAAAAATAGGAGTAAGCGGGATGATGAATATGCACAAAGTGGTTTTATTTTGTTATTTATTCAGCTGAGGAAGCAGAAAGTATGAGGGCATCAAATTATCACCAAGGCACGTTTCCTCTGAGAACGCAGACAATGCAGACTTATTTCACGGGAATCAACAGTTGCAGTTTTCTGTAAAGTCTCCACACTTGGAAGATTCTTAGTGTGGAAGAGCACATTACTTACAGATTACTTACATCGTAACCCTCATTTTTATTATTATTTCATAAATCAATAGTACACATTAAAATAAGAAACATCGCAATGAATCTCATCGGAGAAATCTGCTACTTTCTTCTTGATGGATCTTTCACTTTCAATTCAGGACTAAAATCTGTATTCAGTGAAGACGTACAGTAGTGTCCAAAATAATTGCACTGGGTTCAAAAACTTGAGTTAAGCACAAAATCTTTCTACTAGTTGTTATTTCCAGCATTGGGAACATTGCATAATGTTTTCTAATTCAAACATGAAGAGAAATGTAGATAATTTTAACTACTTTACAGAAAATAACAAAAAATGAACATTGGGCTGTTCTAAAAAAATAGCAGTGTCTGCATTTGTCTTTACAAACTCACAATATGTCTCTTTTTTTGAGGATTTAGCATTAGTGTGAATCACTAACCTAATATTTATATGTAGTCCCACAGTTTTTAGAGCTGCTTCAGATCTATGTTGCATAGAGTCAACCAACTTCTGGCTCCTGTCACCTATTATTCCAGCCCAGGATGCTTTGACTACATCCCACAGTTTTTTGCCATTTGTTGGCTTTGCCTCAGAAACAGTGTGTGACGCTCTAGCCCTCCCTGGGAAATGGGGTTACTCGGAGCCGGGTCAGTGTAGATGTTGCGGGGATGCAGTCGTGGCCTGGACCCGTTCCGTGCCCAGGGCTGTCACATAAAAATAAGGATGAGTGGTATTTCGACTAAGCCACCTGTGGTTTCCAGTGATGGGCACCAGCGCTGCTTCAGTCCACTGAGGCCGGTATTATGGGCAGCTAAGATGGGACGGCTCCCCACAGGCGGAGCAGGCCTCAGGGCAGTGTGAGAGGGAATGGTGGGTGCAGTGCTGCGCAGGAAATAACAGGCTGAGGCGGTGTGTGAAGTCATCCGAGTCTTTACTCACTTTCAGATGAACTTTCAGCCGCAAAGCTTCTCTCTGCTACACACAGCGTACTGCGGCCACCGGGAATGGGGTTCAGCACTTCCCAGGTAGATCAGGAGTACCTGTTGAGACCCCGCTGGTGTGTTCCTCTCCTTGGTAAGTTCTCCCACTAAGTCTTCTCCTGACTGTGTGTGGTATGAACGTGGTGTAAGGCCGGGTCCCACTGGATAAACTCAGTATAAGAGATACAGGTGGCGTAGGCCGCTCCATCCGTATCCCCCTGGGATCCACTAAGCCTCCGGGCTTTTCCGACTGAGACGTGAAGTAACAAAGTCAGATATCGGGGGCCAGTCACCCCTCTTGCAGCAGGAATCCCTCTGACTAGGCCAGAGTAAAGAATACAGGTGGCGACTCCGCTCCGTCCGTATCCCCCTGGGATCCTTTTGCCTGTGGAGCCTATCTCCTCTGCTCCCCTCCTAGGCCTTTCTTAGGTCAGGACCTTGACCGGGTAGAGACAGTGGTTAACTCTGACTCACTCCTCATCTCAAGGCCAGAGTATGAGGACCGTGTATCTTCAGTCAGCTGCAGACTTTTGCTGGACCCTGGCAGAAGACCACAATCAATGACCTTGAACTCAAGATGGCCGTAGATTAAATATGAATGAATAAGTGTTTCCTAAAAGTGTGTCCTCCACCCTCACCCACTACATGGTTCCCCTATCTTTGGTTCCCCCCATCTCCTC
Organism: Phyllobates terribilis; assembly: GCF_046119375.1. Taxonomy (NCBI): domain Eukaryota; kingdom Metazoa; phylum Chordata; class Amphibia; order Anura; family Dendrobatidae; genus Phyllobates; species Phyllobates terribilis. Next base: position 784,426,479 of record NW_027362764.1, read on the forward strand.
TATCCTGGGGCAGCACACTGGTGCATTTAGGCCCCCTACAGGACAGGAGTGGTGTAGTGTTGAGTGGTGAAGTGGGGTCCTGAGAGATGCTCCATCCTTACCTGGAAGAGGAGATACCACACCTCAAGCTGAGGTGCAGTACCCCTGTGGCGACTGAACTCTCAGGGGCGCCACATTCCCCCCCGGTGAAACACAGCACGTCTGCGGGCTGCAATAGAGTAAAGAGTTGGTACAGACATTCAAATTTTAAAAGTTTTTTGTAAACATGAAAACATCTTCCCTTTATGGGAGATTAGGACACTTTAACGTTGCATGATATATATAAATAGTATAAATATAGAAAATACCAAAGAGACATTATGCATGTATGGAAAACATTTAAGAGACATTATGCATGTAGACAGTACTGTAGAAAATACGGTAGAAAGTGTCAGTTTAGCAGCATGAGGGACCTGTCCCAAACCCTCAACGTAGGCCCGGGGGTGGCTGCAGGGCATGGAGATCCCGAGTTGGACCTCCAGGAAAGCCACTCTAGACAGGTTTTACTTCTGAGGTCTGAGGTAGAAGTGGTTTTTGTATAAAACCAATAGGGAGCACCTAAATAGGTGCAAAACTATATAAAGAAATGAGTCTGTCTACTGCCAGCGTCCGCAGGGACAAATGTCTCTCTCAGCTCAATCCGGGTATAGCAAAACTTGAAAACTAATAACTGTTCACACAAAGGGGAGACGCATCTCCCAGGGCTGCTTAAAAGTGGTATCCCCACCGGGGAAATGGTTCATCTTTCCCGACGGAGCCTGACCGGTCCTCTGTAGGTAGGTGTGTGGGGGTATCCTCCTTGAACACCCTGTGGACATCCAGGGCATACCACCCACACTCCCCGTGGTGGTGGGTGTAAGAAACCAAATCGCCCGGGTAGAGGTTCCGGTCAGGGTGGCCCTGCTCCAGCCGCGGCTCGACGTCCCGCCTGTTGATGAACACGTCCCGGTTGAACTGTGGGCTGCAAATGAAGCCCCATCCTGCCACCTGGTGGAAGCGCACAATAACGCCTTCTTCCCGGGGGCTTGGATGGGTGGCCTCCGCCTGACGGGCCTGCGACTTAGCAGCTTTGGCACGAACCTCCAGACGCTCACAGCGGACCCGCTTCTCCCATCGCTCTTTCTCGAACTGGAGGAGTTCTTTGCGACAGGTCTCCTCCCGCCTCCGCGCTTCGGTCTTGGTTTCCCGGGGGAAGCCCATTAGGTCGCCCCCCCCGGTTATCCCAGGCAAACTCATCTGCCACCGGGCAAGTGACCGGTGGAGCGGGCAGCGGCTGTAACGGGGGGTTGCTGTGGGCTCTCTATCGGTGCGGCCCAGTACGGGTTGGGGCAGGTGGACACCCAGGTTAGTGCAGGCGTTTCCGGATCGGGGGTCGGGAGGCATAGCAGGTCCCCGACTGTGGCGGTGGCTTGGGCCTCAGCCTCTGGAGCCAGGAGCTGCTCCCATACGACGGCGCCCGGGGATAGTGGTGCCGGCAGGATGCTTAGGAGGGCTTCAGTGCGTCCCGTGCCCGGGATAGGGGTTTTTGCCTTACCAGCACTTGGGCTGCACGGGGCCTCCTGGGCTTCCTCCGCCTGGGCTGGAGCCTCACTTGTCAGGCGCGATGAGCTCTGGCGGCGGTCCTGGATCCTCCGCAACACCTCCTCTCTCTCCACTCTGCGGCGGCCAGTCGCTAGGCCTCTTCGACCCTCCGGGTCAGGTCCTGCGTTTCACCACGGAGGAACTCGGCCTCCTCCGCGGTTAGGTGGATTCCCTCCATACAGAGGGAGGTAGCAGCAGGTGGGCCAGCGATGGAGGACATCTCCTTTGAGGCTTCCATCTTTGCTGCTGGGTGCGGTCTCTTTCTCCTCCTTCTTTTGGGGCGGCTCCAGGTTGGCTGGCTGACAGGCACTCCTTGGGACGTCCCATCCGTCTTGATGGACACTACTATGCGGACTGTCTCTACTGGAGGGGGCAGTCTGCACTTTTGGCGCCATTGGGGAGCCAGGCCCACGATGGGAGGACTTTGGTTGCTGTTGTTTTTGCACATAATGGCGTTCTTCTTGGGCGGCGCCACTTTGAGTGTGAAACGACAGTCTTTTTGTGAAAAGGCGCACAGTACCCGTTGGCAATGGGAATTATCTTTTTCCATTGTTGCGGGCACACAATCCTGCTGACTACGCCAAGTTGTGTGATGCTCTAGCCCTCCCTGGGAAATGGGGTTACTCGGAGCCGGGTCAGTGTAGATGTTGTGGGGATGCAGTCGTGGCCTGGACCCGTTCCGTGCCTAGGGCTGTCACATAAAAATATTGGGCTTCTTTTAGGATGAGTGGTATTTCGACTGCCACCTGTGGTTTCCGGTGATGGGCACCAGCACTGCTTCAGTCCACTGAGGCCGGTGTTATGGGCATGTGGCGCCCCTGCTGCGCATGAGTGCCACAGATCCTAGAGGGGTGCATGAATGGATTCCTCCACAAGAGGCCCTCATAGCACGCACACACCTCCACCTTCCACCTCAGACCACCAGAGGGAGCCCGTTAGGGATATAAATAGGGAAGGAGTAGCTAGGCAGCTCAGTCTGTAGAGCGAGTCCTGCAGTAAATGTGCCTGAAGGAGGTCAGCCTGCAGTGGAGCACAGTCCAGACTCAGTTGTAGCTCAGAATAGTGAGCTTAAGGCGTGCCGACGCCATAAGAGCGGTGAAGCGCGGCAAGCTGCCGTTAGTAGTGTGTATAGCCTAGTGAGGGCCTCGAGCGGGGCCGAAGGCTAGAGGAGTAAGTAGAATGGGGGGCAGAGGAGCTGTACAAGCTCACCCTAGAAAACATATACCGGACACCGGGTCCGCGTCTACAGGGCTGTATATCCCCCTGTAGAGACAACCGGAGACCCCTGGAAGACTTCAGGTCCCAGGATCACCCAAGAGCTGATACGTACCAGAGCCAGGAGTCACGGAGGCCCCGCAAGCAGGGAGCGTGTACTCCAAGAGAAGGCCCTACCACAAAGTCAGCCGATGCAGGACAGAGACAAAGTTAGGCCTAGCTCCAGGCAGGTCAGAAACTTATTACACAAAGGCAAGAAACAGGAGGCCCTATACCCGCTCACTGGGGAGAATCCTGATATGCACCCTTCACCCTACAGTGCTCCGGAATGTGCCTGAACATCCATCAGTAAAAGGTGCTGAAGTGAACTGTGTGTTTGCCTATCCTTCCCCAGACCCGGCTGGGTCCCCCACTGTCTTGCATCCCTTCTCCTACGCTGCCCTGAGGCCTAGCTCCACCTGTGGGGAGCTACACCACCCAAGCTGCCTTAACACCGGCCTCAGTGGGCTGCCGCAGCGCTGGTGATCCTCACCAGGCACCACAGATGGCGTCACGAACTTTCATATAATTATCAACCCTTTTAAAAGAGAGGCCCAGGGTACGGGCCCGGGAGCCGACCACCGCGACATCCCCCAAAAACTAACAACAATGCACGGGCGCCGAGTCCTCCCCATCCCCTGGGCGCGACATTCTCTTTCCTGGCGTCACGTACAGGATACCGTTCCCGCTGCAACGACGGAGTGTTGTGCCCATTGCCACCTGGTACTGTGCATCTTTAATCAAAAACTGTGTATTAAACTGTGGCGAAGATTGCCGCCATTGTTGGGCCGCCGAGTGGGAAGAAGGGCGTAACCGCGGGAAACTGAGAGGCGTACCTGCAAAAGCGCGCGAAGCCCCGGACACGCCCCACGCCTCGACGTCAAACCAGGAAGCGCCAGGTCCTGGAAAGAGCGTCGCTGAACGCTCTGACGTAGGACTCAAGCGATGCAAAGTCCTGAAGAAGACCGTCACCTGCGGAGCTGCGGCCTACCGGAAGGAAACAAAAGAAGGTAGGCCACGGTTCGCTAGGGGGGCGCCAGAATGTCCGAGGAACAGCACAACGCCGGAATACCGGTTAACGGCCCTCATGGTCAACCCGCGCTCGGCGCCGAGCAGGTCGAAGCAGCCGCTCCACCAGCAGGGCCTGTAACCCCTATCATACCAATGGCCCTACCGTACATCCATGGAGCGAAGTGGCTCCCCCAGTACAGCAGCAAACCAGATGCCCTGTCTGGATTTAAACGGAAAATATGCGGTATACAGGACATGTACTCTATGACAGGCAAGTAAAGAGCCGCTGTTGTATTGGGACAATTGACTGGTGCTGCGGAGCGAGAAGTAGAAACCTGGTCGGCCGCAGATCAGGAGTCAGTGTCCGCAATCTTTAAAAAGTTACAGACTGTCTTTGAGAACCGTACTGAAACAGACCTCCGGATGAGGTTCTACAACTGCTCTCAGCAATCGGAGGACAGTGTTCGGGACTATGCCTGGCGTTTGCAAGGGGCCCTGCAAGCTCTGAAACTGGTTAGTCCAACCTGCATCAATGATGAAAATAAAATGCTGAAAGAACAGTTTATCCGGGGACTGAGGTCCCAAGAGGAGAGCAGGACTGTGCGTTGGTGGTCCCTGGATCATCCAGATGCCACCTTTGACACCCTTAAGGACATGGCTATAAAAGGACTGCAGCCCCTGGAAACAACCGCTATCCAATGTTACCAGGGTGGGGCCACCCCAGTTCCTGCAGCGTCCACCTTTTCCCCAGTGGCGGCTGAAGCCAAGCAACGTCCCCTAGTGAGCTGGACAGCCTGCGCTCTGAGGTGCGTCAGTTGAGCAAAACCCTGACCACTGTACTGAGTGCCCTGCAGCTGCGGACGGAGCCCAAGGAGGAAGGAAGGATCCTGCTAGCCGACAGCCCTGAGGATGTCCCCTGGATGAGAAGGAGGAGGAGGACAACGCCACCCCCTGGGAGGATCAGCGACCCACGCCGCCCGCCGAGGGACCCTGTCTGCTACCGCTGCCACAAGACAGGCCACACCATCCAGAGCTGTCCTTTAAACAAGAAAACCCTGGGGCCGAGGGCCGACACCCAGGAGTAAATTCCCCAGGCCCATCAGACTGGTACAGCAGGTTCGTGGGAGGAAGACCTTTCTTGTCCATTGTTCTGGACGGCATCCCGACACATGCTCTGCTAGACACAGGATCCCAGGTAACCATCATGCCTGACGTCCTCTACAGGAGGTTCTGGTCCATGGACGATCTAAGCTCGCCAGCTCCAAATCTTTCCGTTTATGCCTCAAACGGCCTCCCCCTTAACCTAGTCGGGGTTAAGGATGTGGCAGTAAAGGTGGGAAGAGTGGAACTGAAGGACCAGGGACTAATTGTAGTAGAGACTAATCCTGATGATACCAATTTGTATATGGTACTTGGCACTAATATTGTTGGTAACTGTTTGGGAGAAGTTGTGTTCTTGCTCCAACAGATAGCTGACACTGCCAGGCCAGGGCAGAGAAGGGCGCTGCAGAAGGAGATCTGAGCCCTGATGTACCAACAGCAAGTAAAGCTATCCGGTGGTGAGATTGGTAATGTGCGGGTAACAGACCCCATACCCATTGTGATCCCCCCAGTGAGTGAAATTCTTATCTGGTGTAGAGCAGCAATAGGTCTTAAAGGACAGAACTACCAGGCGGTAGTAGAACCCCTTAGCTCAGAGCACAGACCTACACTCTTAACTGCCAGAGGGGTAGTGGATATACGCAATGGGAGGGTGCCCGTCCGTCTTCTCAACTATGGGGAAGACGAGGTTAGATTACCACGCTATGCCACTGTTGCCATGTTACATGTTGTAAATAACAACTCCATTCACACAGCGGAGTCCTTAACCTCACCAGACGAAGTGGAGGATAATGACCCTGCAACCCAGGTGGAGGATTGGTGTCAACAGCTCCATGTTGGGACAGACACCACTCCTGCCCATCAAAAACAGGGTGTACACCGGGTGGTTTAGGAATACGCACAGGTGTTCAGTAAGCACCCACTTGACTTTGGGAGGATTAAGGGGGTTCAACACCATATCCCCACAGGTGACCATCCACCCATGAAAGAATGTTACAGGCCCATACCACCAGCACACTACCAGAAAGCCAAGGAAATGTTGCATGACATGAAGAAGGCAGGGGTAGTAAGGGATAGTTGTAGTCCCTGGGCGGCTCCCCTAGTTCTAGTCAGGAAGAAGGATGGAAGCATGAGAATGTGTGTAGATTACAGACAAGTAATCGCATTACACATAAAGATGCATACCCTTTACCACGTATCGAGGAATCCCTGGCTGCCTTAAAGTCTGCAAATTACTTTTCCACCCTTGACCTCACTAGTGGGTACTGGCAAGTAGCTGTGGCTGAGGAGGATCGGGAGAAGACGGCCTTCACCACTCCGATGGGACTCTGCGAGTTCAACAGTATGCCATTTGGACTCTGCAATGCCCCCGGAACGTTCCAGAGATTGATGGAGTGCTGCCTGGGACACCGCAACTTCGAGACTGTGTTACTATACCTGGATGACGTGATAGTGTACTCCAAGATGTATGAGGACCACTTGAAGCACCTGGCGGAGGTATTTGAGTCACTGTCCCGGTATGGGATGAAGCTGAAGCCCTCAAAGTGGCACCTGCTCAAGAGAAAGGTACAGTACCTGGGGCACATTGTCAGCCCAGAAGGGGTAGCACCAGACCCGGAGAAGGTCACTGCCATCCAGAAGTGGCCAGAGCCGAAGAACCTCAAGGAGGTGCGTCAGTTCCTGGGACCAGTAGGATACTACCGAAGGATTGTAAAAGACTACAATAAGAAAGCAGCCCCTCTGCAAGACCTCCTAGTAGGACAGTCCCCCAAAGGCAGAAATCTCCCGTTCCACTGGGGTAAGGAGCAAGCCGAGTCATTTCAGGAGATGAAGGAGATCCTGACTGGTGATGAGATCCTAGCCTACCCTGACTACAGCCAACCATTCCTGCTGTATACAGATGCCAGCAATGAAGGCCTGGGAGCTGTCCTAAGTCAGAAGCAGAATGGCCAAGAGAAAGTGATCGCATACGCAAGCAGGAAGCTCAGCCCGACCGAGAGGAACCCAGAGAACTATAGCAGCTTCAAGTTGGAGTTCCTGGCCTTGGTCTGGGCCATCACTGAAAGGTTCAAGCACTATCTAACCTCCAGTAAGTTCACTGCCTTCACTGATAACTCCTTGACTCATCTAGAAACAGCCAAGCTCGGAGCCCTGGAACAACAATGGATGGCTAGGCTGTCAAACTACCAATTCACTATTAAGTACCGGGCGGGCCGCAAGAATGCCAACGCCGATGCCCTGTCTAGGATGCCTCACCAGTCAGACACTGAAGAAGAAGTGGATGACCTGGAGGAGATTGAGCTACCTGCCTTTCATCGGAATGGAATGATCCACGAGCAACGAGCCTCCAGGAGGCCTCGCGGTAAGACGTTAAACCCCCTGCCTCACCACAGCTGGAAGGAGACCCAGGACAATGACCCAGTTGTCAGCCGTATCAAGGAGCTGATGACCCAAGAAAGTTCCTCCCTGGAGAAGGAAGCGTCTCTCCAAGCCAAGCAGCTGTGGAATGAGAGAAGCCGGCTGTTTATCTACCGTAAGAAGCTGTGCCGGAGGTACGTCAATCCAAAAACCCATGAGATGGTATGGCAGATAGTGGTCCCCAAGACAGACATCCAAATGGTGTTGGAGGCCTACCATAATCAGGGGGGGCACTTTGGCTGGAAGAAGCTAGAGACCCTGCTGAAGTGTCGATTCTACTGGGTAGGAATGCGCAGCTCCATTGAGCAGTGGTGCCGAAACTGTGGACCCTGTAGCCTCAGAAGAAAAGACTACAGCAGCCAGAAGGCACCCCTGCAACCCATCAAGACGGCTCGACCCATGGAGATCATGGCCCTGGACCATGTCAAGCTGTCATCCAGCAGGTCAGGGTACTCCTATGCCCTGACCATGGTGGATCACTACTCTAGGTTCCTGGTGGTCGCCCCCGTCAAAGACCTGATGGCAGAGACAGCAGCAAAAATGTTCCAGCCGTGTTTCTGCAGACCCCATGGATACCCTGAGCAGGTGCTAACGGACCAAGGCCCGGCCTTTGAGTCTGAGTTGTTCAAGGAGTTCTGCCATCTCTACAGGTGTAAGAAGATAAGAACTACACCGTACCACCCACAAACCAATGGTCTCTGTGAAAAGATGAACAACATCGTCATCGACCTGCTGAAGACCTTACCACTTGAGGAGAGAAACCAGTGGCCATACCTACTACCTGACCTGGTAGATCTGTATAATCACATACCGGTAAGTTCCACCAATTGCACTCCAGCATATCTCATGCGAGCAAGACCAGGAAAGTTGCCCATGGACCTGGAGCTCGGTGTTGCAGAACCAGAAGCAGATGTGACCACTGAGGACTGGGACACGACCAGACATGAGCAGTACAGAAGAGTACAAGCCTGTGTCGAAGACAGTCTCACTCGGGTGAGGGACAAGCAGGAAGCTCAATACAACAGAGGTGCCCAAGCAGAACCCTTCACACCTGGTGAAGTAGTGTTAAAAAGGAAGAGAAGAAACCACAAACTTGATGACCAGTGGGAGAGAGAACCCTACACTGTGTTACAGTCAAGATTCGATAACAGGAAGACCTGCCTAATTAGTAGAGACGGAGGAAGAACGACTGCAACAGTATCCAGGGACCATCTGAAGTTGTGTCCAGGTCTGCTAAAACCCCAGGAGGAAGTGCCTCTCACCGTACCGGAGGAGCCTAAAGAAGCAGTAATACACACTGACTTAGGAGATTTTCCGGCAGATTGGCCTCAACTAGGAGGAGCAGTAATCATACCTGTAATCACCTTCTACCCACAGCAAGAAGAACCTGTAGGTGCCTCAGAAGAGCCTGCTCAAGAAGAGTCCCCGGAAGAAGGATCCCCGGCAGGAGCAGAGCAAGAAGGCCCAGCCAATGGTATACTTGCCAGTCCCGCAGAGAGGTCAAGCCCTTCCACACCTAGTACTGACAGAATGGGAGGTAGTGCAAATACTAGTGCCTCACGCATTCCAGTACCACGCAGGTCCATATGTAGTACCAAAGGTCAGATCCCTGTCAGATACACTGAGTAAAATAGTTAAACTTCTGACAAGTGTAGATAGTTACCCCTGGGGTATTGTATTATATTGAATTTTATATTATGTATTTTCTGATATACGCATTTAACTTATATTATTGCCTTCATTAATGGACAATTCAAGTGATATGGACACTTTACCAATTTATCTCTCATTACCCGTGTGGGTACCTAAGAACTTTGTGGCTGAGGACTATGTGCAGCCCAAAAACTGCTTCTTGTAAATATCTGCACTCCCTGGAGTGCCCCCTTTAGGTGACCTCAGAAGGAAAACCTGTCTGGAGTGTCTCTACCGGAGGTCCAGCTCGGGATCTCCATGCCCTGCAACCACCCCAGGGCCTACGTTGAGGGTTTGGGACAGGTCCCTCAAGCTGCCAAGTACCCTGCCCTGTGAGATGGACATCCTTTCGGGGAGCCTCACCAAAAGAGACTTAAATTCTGAGGTTGCTTATGGTCTATATGTATATATTTGTTATTTATAATGTCATATGCAACGTTTAAGAATGTGCCTCCCAGAAAGGGAAGATTGTTAATGTTCATCGTTTTATAAAATGTACTTCAGCCCAGGAGTGCTGAGCTTTGCTAGGGGGGAATGTGGCGCCCCTGCTGCGCATGAGTGCCACAGATCCTAGAGGGGTGCATGAACGGATTCCTCCACAAGAGGCCCTCATAGCACACACATACCTCCACCTTCCACCTCAGACCACCAGGGGGAGCCCATTAAGGATATAAATAGGGAAGGTGGAGCTAGGCAGCTCAGTCTGTAGAGAGAGTCCTGCAGTAAATGTGCCTGAAGGAGGTCAGCCTGCAGTGGAGCACAGTCCAGACTCAGTTGTAGCTCAGAATAGTGAGCTTAAGGCGTGCCGACGCCATAAGAGGGGTGAAGCGCGGCAAGCTGCCGTTAGTAGTGTGTATAGCCTAGTGATGGCCTCGAGCGAGGTCGAAGGCTAGAGGAGTAAGTAGAATTGGGGGCAGAGGAGCTGTATAAACTCACCCCAGAAAACATATACCGGACACCGGTCCGCGTCTACAGGGCCGTATATCCCCCTGTAGAGACAACCGGAGACCCCTGGAAGACTTCAGGTCCCAGGATCACCCAAGAGCTGATACGTACCAGAGCCAGGAGTCACGGAGGCCCCGCAAGCAGGGAGCGTGTACTCCAAGAGAAGGCCCTACCACAAAGTCAGCCGATGCAGGACAGAGACAAAGTTAGGCCTAGCTCCAGGCAGGTCAGAAACTTATTACACAAAGGCAAGAAACAGAAGGCCCTATACCCGCTCACTGGGGAGAATCCTGATATGCACCCTTCACCCTACAGTGCTCCGGAATGTGCCTGAACATCCATCAGTAAAAGGTACTGAAGTGAACTGTGTGTTTGCCTATCCTTCCCCAGACCCGGCTGGGTCCCCCACTGTCTTGCATCCCCTCTCCTACGCTGCCCTGAGGCCTAGCTCCACCTGTGGGGAGCTACACCACCCAAGCTGCCTTAACACCGGCCTCAGTGGGCTGCCGCAGCGCTGGTGATCCTCACCAGGCACCACAGGTGGCGTCACGAACTTTCATACAATTATCCACCCTTTTAAAAGAGAGGACCAGGGTATGGGCCCATGAGCCAACCACCGCGACATCCCCCAAAAACTAACAACATTGCCCGGGCGCCGAGTACTCCCCATCCCCTGGGCGCCACAGGCAGCTAAGATGGGACGGCTCCCCAGAGGCGGAGCAGGCCTCAGGGCAGTGTGAGAGGGAATGGTGGGTGCAGTGCCGCGCAGGAAATAACAGGCTGAGGCGGTGTGTGAAGTCATCCGTGTCTTTAATCACTTTTAGATGAACTTTCAGCCGCAAAGCTTCTCTCTGCTACACACGGCGTACTGCGGCCACCGGGAAGGGGGTTCAGCACTTCCCAGGTAGATCAGGAGCACCTGTGGAGACCCCTCTGGTGTGTGTTCCACTCCTTGGTAAGTTCTCCCACTAAGTCTTCTCCTGACTGTGTGTGGTATGAACGTGGTGTAAGGCTGGGTCTCACTGGATAAACGCAGTATAAGAGATACAGGTGGCGTAGGCTGCTCCGTCCGTATCCCCCTGGGATCCACTAAGCCTCCGGGCTTTTCCGACTGAGACGTGAAGTAACAAAGTCAGATATCGGGGGCCGGTCACCCCTCTTGCAGCAGGAATCCCTCTGACTAGGCCAGAGTAAAGAATACAGGTGGCGACTCCGCTCCATCCGTATCCCCCTGGGATCCTTTTGCCTGTGGAGCCTATCTCCTCTGCTCCCCTCCTAGGCCTTTCTTAGGTCAGGACCTTGATCGGGTAGAGACAGTGGTTAACTCTGACCCGCTCCTCGTCTCAAGGCCAGAGTACGAGGACCGTGTATCTTCAGTCAGCTGCAGATTTTTGCTGGACCCTGGCAGAAGACCACAATCAAAGACCTTGAACTCAAGATGGCCGTAGATTAAATATGAATGAATAAGTGTTTCCTAAAAGTGTGTCCTCCACCCTCACCCACTACATGGTTCCCCCTATTTTTGGTTCCCCCCATCTCCTCTATCCCGGCCCGGGGCAGCACACTGGTGCATTTAGGCCCCCTACAGGACAGGAGTGGTGTAGTGTTGAGTGGTGAAGTGGGGTCCTGAGAGATGCTCCATCCTTACCTGGAAGAGGAGATACCACACCTCAAGCTGAGGTGCAGTACCCCTGTGGCGACTGAACCCTCAGGGGCGCCACAACAGCATTTTTGATGTTTCCCCACAAGTGTTCTCTCGGATTAAGGTCCGGGATTTGGGTTGGCCACTCCATAACCTTCATTTTATTGGACTGGAACCAAGATTTTGCTTGTTTACTGGTGTGTTTAGGGTCATTGTCTTGTTGAAACACCCATTTCAAGGGTATATCCTCTTCACCGTAAGGCAACATGACGTCTTCAAGTATTTGAATATATGTAAACTGGTCCATGATGCCTGGTATGTGATAAATAGGTCCGGCACCAGGGGCGGACACTGACAGCTTGGGGCCCCTGTGCAAGAAATGTGTATAGGCCCACCTCCTTTTATGGCGACAAAGATACAGATATATATATATAGCCACATTATATATATTAGCCTCCTTTATTATGTATATTGCCGTCCCTTATTACACAGTGCCCTCTCTTGTTATGTATAGCATCGCCCCTTACATATCGGATTACATCGCGCCCTGTTATTTATCACATACCATCCTATTTTGTTAGATATATAATGCAATGATGGCTAATGGTGCTTGGGAAAGTTTCTTTTCTGATGGAGGAGCTGATGGACTGGTCTTCTGGTCACCGGCTGCTCCATCAGCAGTCATTTTATATCTAACAAGAGACGACTATGTAATAAAAGAGGGCGCTGTGACAGACAAAAGTAACAGGAATACACTATGTAAGGGACAGCGCTGTACATCACTGCAGAGGAAGCTATATAATAAGAGACGGCACCCTATATAACTAGAGAGGATGGTAGGTAATAAGGGACGGTGTTATACATAATAAAAAAAGAAACTATATAACTAAGGATGGCACTATACATAATAAGTGAGTACACTATATAACTAAGGATGGTGCTATACATAATAAGTGAGTACACTATATACTAAGGGACTGTGATATACATAATACGGCTACATTCCTGTATCTGTGTGCAGTGTCGGTGTGCTGCCCGCTTTTACAGACGCATTGAGCATGTCCTATTATAATTCTCAAAATCAGATCAGAACAGGACATTCTCTGACCCTCACAGATCTCATTGTCAGATCCGTGATTTTCATGGATGTGTGAATGGACCCAAAAAACTTTGAGTCCGTGGACCATCCGATAAAAAAATCTGGCTGCTCACGGACATTTCACACAAATGTGAGAATGTGGCCTAAGGGATTTTACAGATTACTTTATCACTCCAAGTGACACAGTGCAGATACAGAATAATATTTACATCCAGGCACTTACCGCTGACGTCTCGTCTAATCAGAGGCGGTTTCTGCTGCTTCTTCTCCATCTGGTCAGACCTTCATGTCGACATCTCCCAGCCACGCGTTGTGCAACCATTTGACAGTCATTTGTTTATTATGACTTTTGAAATGTTTTTATTTTTTATTAGAAATGTTTTTATTTTTTATTAAAAACTTTAAAAAAAAATCGACTGTGATTTCTGCTACTAACATATACCCACGGATTTAATAAATTTTCGGTATGGGCATCTCTCCATATATCCACACGGGAGCGCCTCCAGGATTACTATTAAATCCTGAATGTGTTAACATAGCCTTAGTCCCTGTACTGTGTCCCCGCATTCATTATAAGTAATTGATAGCATGATAATGAATTTGGGGGTGGGAGAAGACATTATCAGGTACTGAGCATCCTCCACCACCTCCCAATTCATTACAAGTCCCTGACAGAGTCTTCTCCCACCTTTCAATTCATTATAAAGTGTCCTATCCACCTTACCCCCATCATTGCTCTCCATCACCACCCCCATCATTGCTCATCCTCACCACCCCCATCATTGCCCTCCCACACCACCCCATCATTGCTCATCCTCACCACCCCCATCATTGCTCCCCCACACCACCCCATTATTGCTCATCCTCACCAACCCATCATTGCTCTCCCACACAACCCTCATCATTGCTCTCCCACACTCCCCCATCATTGCTCATCCTTACCACCCCCATCATTGCTCTCCCACACCACCCCATTATTTCTCATCCTCACCACCCCGTCATTGCTCTCCCACACCACACCCATCATTGCTCATCCTCACCACCCTCATCATTGCTCTCCCACACCACCCCCATCATTGCTTATCCTCACCACCCAATCATTGGTCATCCTCACCACCCCATCATTGCTCATCCTCACCACCCCATCATTGCTCATCCTCACCACCCCCATTATTGTTCATCCTCACCACCCTCATCATTCCTCTCCCACACTACCCCATCATTGGTCATCCTCACCACCCCCATTATTGTTCATCCTCACCACCCTCATCATTCCTCTCCCACACTACCCCATCATTGGTCATCCTCACCACACACCCATCATTGCTCTCCCACACCACCCCCATCATTGCTTATCCTCACCACCCACACTATTGCTCTCCCACACTACCCCATCATTGGTCATCCTCACCACCCCCATCATGGCTCTCCCACACCTCCCCCATCATTGCTCATCCTCACCACCCCCATAATTGCTCTCCGACATCACCCCATCATTGCTCATCCTCACCACCCCCATCATTGCTCTCCTACACCACCACCATCATGGCTCATCCTCACCACTCTCAACATTGCTCTACCTCACCACCCCCATCATTGCTCATCCTCACCACCCTATCATTGTTCAACCTCACCACCCTCATCATTGCTCTCCCACACCACCCTCATCATTGCTCTCCCACACTACCCTCATCATTGCTCATCCTCACCACCCCCAACATTGCTCTCCCACACCACCCCATTATTGCTCATCCTAACCACCCCCATCATTGATCATCCTAACCACCCTAATCATTGCTCATCCTCACCACCCCCATCATTGCTCATCCTCACAAACCCCATCATTGCTCATCCTCACCACCCCCATCATTGCTCATCCTAACCACCCCATCATTGCTCATCCTCACCACCACCATCATTGCTCTCCCACACCACCCCCATCATTGCTCATCCTCACCACCCCCATCATTGCTCATCCTCATCACCCCCATCTTTGCTCATCCTCACCACCACCATCATTGCTCTCCCACACCACCCCTAGCATTGCTCATCCTCACTACCCCAACATTGCTCATATTCACCACCCCCAACATTGCTCATATTCACCACCCCCATCATTGCTCATCCATCCACCCCCATCATTGCTCATCCTCACCACCCCCATCATTGCTCATCCTCACCACCCCCATCATTGCTCTCCCCAGTGTATGTCCTCCTGTCAGCAGTGGATAAGGAGGAATCTCTTCCTGTCCATCGCATATGATGAGGGCAAACTGGCTGGCCCCTCAGAGCCTGAGGGTCCAAGAAGCAGGCCAGATTGCCCTCATTATTAGCCGCCCGGCAAGAGCCCCCCTGACCCTCCAGGCCCCGGTGCAGCTGCATCGGTGGTATGTCCGCTCTGTCTGGCACCATAGTAAGAGAAACATGCCCATATCATGAAGCTTGCACTACCAGGCTTCACTGTCTTCAGAGTGTACTGTGGCTTGAATGCAGAGTTCGGGGGTCGTCTGACGAACTGTCTGTGACCCTTGCATCCAAAAAGAACAATTTTACTTTCATCAGTCCACAAAATATTTCTCCATTTCTCTTTAGGCCAGTTGATGTGTTCTTTTGCAAATTGTATCCACTTCAGTACATGACATTTTTTTTAACAGTGGGACTTTGCAGGGACTTCTTGCTAAGAGATTAGCTTCACACAGGCGTCTTCTAACTGTTACAGTACTCACAGGTAACTTGAGACTGTCTGTGATCATCCTGGAGCTGATCATTGGCTGAGCCTTTGCTATTCTGGCTATTCTTTGATCCATTCGAATGGTAGTCTTCCTTTTTCTTCCACGTCTCTCTGGTTTTGCTTTTCATTTTAAAGCATTGGAGATCATTTTAGCTGAACAGCCTATCATTGTCTGCACTTCTTTATAAGTTTTACCCTCTCCAATCAACTTTTTAATCAAAGTACACTGTTCTTCTGAACAATGTCTGTCTCGAACGACCCATATTTCTCAGGCTTTGAAGGAGAAATGCATGTACAACATGTGCTGGCTTCACCTAAGCGCCACCTGATTCACACCTGTTTCTTCACAGAATGATTGACCTCACTAATTGAACCCCACTATGCTATTATTTTGAATACACCCCTGTGCAATTAATTATTCAAATACACAGACTCAAAAACTTGCAGATCATGAATGTGGAGTCTGGTGGTTTTCTTAGAATCTACGGCACCAACTGGTAAATTGTTTGACATGTGGTAATATAATTTATACCAAAAATAGTGATTAATCATGCTAATCATATTGGACTGCTATTATTATGAACACTATTGTATATTTACATTACTTAGATGATGACAGTTGGTGCTTATAATATTCTATGGAGATGGGAGAGGAGCTAGAGTCCGACGCAGACATTCTGCTGCAAGTTCTCCTGAAATGATAATTACATTTTAATTTTTTTTATGATTGATTTAAAGTGGAACTGTCGTTTCAGGAGAACTTGCAGCAGAATTTCTGTGTTGGCCTCTAACTCCTCTTCTCGTGTCTCCATAATAATAATAATGATCTTTTTATTTATATAGCGCCAACATATTCCGCAGCGCTTTACAATTCTCCATAGAATCTTATAAGCACCAACTGTCATCTTATATCTCATTAATGGGAGAATCGGTCTTCACTGATAAGAGGAAATACTGTAAAAAATGTTGAGTTGAGAGTAAAAGATAAATCCAGGAGGAGAAATAAGCTTATTTCTCTAATAAGATATATTACAAAATTATTGATTTTATTGTATAATATTGCTTTACTAAATAAAAATTAAAATAATGGTTAATCTTTAAATGCAGTGCTCAGCATAAATGAGTACACCCCAACAGATTTGTCAGACAACCTTTAGTTTCTTTTCAGGATCGTCGTTTTCTGTTGGATACCATACTACAAAATACCACCACAAATGTTGGCCATTGATTGCAGACAAGATTTGTTGTGTTGCACACCCCAAAAAGTAATTTTCATAACAAATTCATTCAAAACCATATTACAAAAATGATTACAACCCAATGAAAGTGTTAGGAGCATATCAATGAGACCAGGTGACCTCATCGTCCCAACCTGGTTTCCCCAAATGTATCCATGGAACCAGGTGACCGGATGGTCCCAACCTGGCTTTTTCCGAGTGTATCCATGGTTTCCAAGTCACTGGAGGGTCCCACCTGGCAACCGCAAACAACATATCCATGGGACCTGGTGACCTCATCATCCCAACCTGGTTTCCCCAAATGTATCCATGGGTTCCGTGATAGTCAATGGAGCAGATCTGTATCCCTTCAGCTGGGACCGGGGTCCCCTAAGCTGACATCATTTAGAGTCACATCTGTATCTCTCTTGATGGAGCCATGTGTCCTAGTTGCTGTCCTGAAGAGTCTATCTGATTCTCTTGCAGCACGATAGAAATCCATTTTTATATTTACATTTGTGGCTCAGGTTATCATTCACAGGTCAGGGGGAAAGGTGGCAGGGGCTCATGTCTCATTGTTTGAGCATTTAATAAACTTGCAAAGTTTGTATCCCACTGATCTGAAAATAAACAAACTAGCTGGCCTATCACAATATGTAATTAGCATACTAGCAAATTTCATTGTTTCAAGACCCTGGGTTGCTATCTTGAAAAACTAGCCGACAATACGTTGTAGGAGCTGAGACAAGATGCAAATAACAGCCATTCAAAATATAAACTCAAGTGATCAACATCCAGGCATATTGAAACAATAGTCTGTGTTGATCAACCAAATAATAGCACAAATTCAAAAGTCAACATGAAGATAAAGGTGTATGGCTCCTGGCCTACTGAATGTACGCCTGGGTAATTAAGATTAAAAGCTGTGTCGTCACATTTATCTTTGTAAAGTGAGTTAACATCACCGCATAAATAGTAACCCAATACCCCAATGATATGCCCTATGAGATAACATCAGATGTTATGTCCCACTCCCAACATGATGTCAAACTGGATCCCTCCTCACGAGAGGACCTGCTCCGGAATCTCCAATAACATGGTGACAAGCTCATCTGTAAGACAATCTACTCAGAGACCACTATCACCACCACTTGGGAAAGAAAATTTTGGTAAAAATTTATTCGATGGGTCAGATACCAGCTGGTTCCACTCCTATGGTCACCGGATACCTAGAGAAGTCACCACTGATGGCCATACAGGTGATGAGATGATCATGAGCATACGGTGCTTGGTAGGCGGAAGGTGAAGACCACCAATATTCAGTGTGAATAACATCCCATTATAGGAGAATATTATTAGTCTCTACTTATTTTATCTTTCTTATGCGTTGATTTTTCAAAAAATGTTTTAATTTCCAGAGATTTTTTCTGCTGTTTTAACCAAAGGGAATTATTTTTTTCCCCAAGGTCAACGATAAACCATCTGGACGTTCTCTCATCTGGAATCAAGTCGTTCTTATAACCTGACACTCTACCTGGATAAATGGACAGTGGAATCACATTCTTCCCCAAGGCCGGGAAATAATACAGATCCTCTTCTCCCAGTATGTAGTAAGTCATAACAAGACCCCCGGGAACAGAAGACCCCATGACATGAGCTGAGAAGTCAAAGTCTCCACAGAGTAACGGGAGAGGACAAAGCATTCATTAATGAGCGGGATCGTGCAGCGGCCGAACCAAACACTTCATTACTGGAATATCGGAGGCTTCATGTGTGAAACTTATGTGCAAAGTATCGAAAAATATACAGAAGATTCTTCAGCAACATCAAGTGTCACCCAGATACCAAGAGCCTCACTATCCATATCATAGATGCACCTTCATCAGGGATGGGGGAGACAAATATACAGCAGGAAGGGAAAACATGATATACGAAGAGCAGCTTCTTGTATTAAGTGATAAAGAGCATGCTGGTATAACCTGGGTATATTCTGTATATAATTATATATGTACAGCTGGTATAACCTGGGTATATTCTGTATATAATTATATATGTACAGCTGGTATAACCTGGGTATATTCTGTATATAATTATATATGTACAGCTAGTATAACCTGGGCATCTCCTGCATATAATTATATATGTACAGCTGGTATAACCTGGGTATATTCTGTATATAATTATATATGTACAGCTGGTATAACCTGGGCATCTCCTGCATATAATTATATATGTACAGCTGGTATAACCTGGACATCTCCTGTATATAATTATATATGTACAGCTGGTATAACCTGGGTATATTCTGTATATAATTATATATGTACAGCTGGTATAACCTGGGCATCTCCTGTATATAATTATATATGTACAGCTGGTATAACCTGGGCATCTCCTGCATATAATTATATATGTACAGCTGGTATTACCTGGGCATCTCCTGTATATAATTATATATGTACAGCTAGTATAACCTGGGCATCTCCTGCATATAATTATATATGTACAGCTGGTATAACCTGGGTATATTCTGTATATAATTATATATGTACAGCTGGTATAACCTGGGTATATTCTGTATATAATTATATATGTACAGCTGGTATAACCTGGGTATATTCTGTATATAATTATATATGTACAGCTAGTATAACCTGGGCATCTCCTGCATATAATTATGTATGTACAGCTGGTATAACCTGGGTATATTCTGTATATAATTATACATGTACATCTGGTATAACCTGGGCATCTCCTGTATATAATTATATATATACAGCTGGTATAACCTGGGCATCTCCTGTATATAATCATATATGTACAGCTGGTATAACCTAGGCATCTCCTGTATATAATTATATATGTACAGCTGGTATAACCTGGGCATCTTCTGTATATAATTATATATATACAGCTGGTATAACCTGGGCATCTCCTGCATATAATTATATATATATCTATATATATATAATTGTCTGTCTGTCTGTCCAGGAAATCCCGCGTCGCTCATTGGTCCGGCAGCGGCCAATCAGCGCCGCGGGATTTCGGAAAAAGATGGCGGCCGTTAGCGGCTCATCTGACCTCCATGCTGCTAACGTCTGAAGATCAGCGGCTTGGCCCGCTGTTCTCCCGACAGCAAGTGTGAACGGAGGACCGGGGAGCAGCGCCGCCGGTCGGGATGCTTCTGCTGCGAGTAGCCACTCATCTCCCGGCTTCTCACAGCAGAAGGAGCAGCACAGGCAGCGCCGCTCCCCGGTCGTCGCTAATATGGAGCCGCACAAGCAGCGCCGCTCCCGTGCCCACACTAATACGACGCTGATTGGTCGCGGCCGGCCACCGCGACCAATCAGCGAGATGGGCGGCAAATGTAAACGCCGCTGTGCTGATTAATCGCGGCCGACCGCGACCAATCAGCGAGATGGGCAGCAAATTTAAACGCCGCTCTGCTGATTAATCGCGGCCGGCCACCGCGACCAATGAGCGAGATGGGCGGCAAATTTAAACGCCGCTCTGCTGATTAATCGCAGCCGGCCACCGCGACCAATGAGCGAGATGGGCGGCAAATTTAAACGCCGCTCTGCTGATTAATCGCAGCCGGCCACCGCGACCCATGAGCGAGATGGGCGGCAAATTTAAACGCCGCTCTGCTGATTGGTCACGGCCGGCCACCGCGACCAATCAGCGAGATGTCCGGCAAATTTAAACGCCGCTCTGCTGATTAATCGCGGCCGGCCACCGCGACCAATCAGCGAGATGGGCGGCAAATTTAAACGCCGCTGTGCTGATTGGTCGCCGACGCTGGGCGCGACCAATCATCGATTTTGGCGCCACATTTAAATAGCGTCCGCGACCAATCAGTACAGCGGTGTTTAAATGTGGAGCCAAGATCGGTGATTGGTCGCGGCCAATATTTAAATTTGGCGCCCAAATTGGTGATTGGTCGCGGGCAGCGTCCGCGACTAATCAGCACAGTAGTGTTTAACTTTTGCGGCAAGATCAGTGATTGGTCGCGGGCCAAGACCGCGACCAATCACCGATTTGTGCGGCACATTTAAATAGCGGCCGCGACCAATTGGATGTCAGCGCCGCTCCCCGGTCCTCCCTTCACACCCTAGCCGCATGGATGTCAGCGGCGCTGCCTGTGCGGATACTTCCGCTGCGAGAACCCGGGACATGAGTGGGTGCTCGCAGCAGAAGCATCCCGACCCGCAGCGCCGCTTCCCGGTCCTCCCTTGACACGCTAGCCGCTGATGTCCCCACAGTATCCGCATGGTGTTACAAAGGTCCGGACATTTGTGTTAAAAATCGCTGATTGGTCGCCGACGCTATTTAAATGTGGCGCCAAAATCGATGATTGGTCGCGCCCAGCGTCGGCGACCAGTCAGCACAGCGGTGTTTAAATGTGGAGCCAAGATCGGTGATTGGTCGCGGCCGATATTTAAATTTGGCGCCCAAATCGGTGATTGGTCGCGGGCAGCGCCAGCGACCAATCAGCGATTTTTAACACAAATGTCCGGATCTTTGTAACACCATGCGGATACTGTGGGGACATCAGTGGCTAGGGTGTGAAGGGAGGACCGGGGAGCGGCGCTGCGGGTCGGGATACTTCTGCTGCGAGCAGTCGCTCATCTCCCGGCTTCTCGCAGCGGAAGTAGCCGCACAGGCAGCGGCGCTCCCCGGTCCTCACTAATACGATTCCGCTCCCCGCTCCTCACCAATACGATTCGCTGATTGGTCCCGCTCTCCGCACGCGACCAATCAGTGATCTTGGCGCCAAATTTAAACCCCGCTCTGCTGATTGGTCGCGGTTGCCGTCTGCGACCAATCAGCAATATTGGTGCAAAATTTAAACACCGCTATGCTAATTGGTCGCGGTCGCCGTCTGCGACCAATCAGCAGTATTGGCGCCAAATTTAAACCCTGCTCTGCTGATTGGTCGCGGTTGCCGGCCGACATCAATCAGAAGTATTGGCGCCAAATTTAAACACCGCTCTGCTGATTAGTCGCGGTCGCCGTCCGCGACCAATCAGCAGTATTGGCGCCAAATTTAAACACCGCTCTGCTGATTGGTGGCGGTTGCCGGCCGTGACTAATCAGCATTGTTGGCGCCAAATTGCCGGCCGCGACTAATCAGCATTATTGCCACAAAATTTAAACCCCGCTCTGCTGATTAGTCGCGACCGCCGGCCGTGACCAATCAGCGATATAGTCGCCAAATTTAAACCCCGCTCTGCTGATGGGTCGCGTTCGCTTGCCGTGACCAATCAGCATTATTGGCGCCAAATTTAAACCCCGCTTTGGTGATTGGTCACTTTTGCCGGCCTCGACCAATCAGCGATTTTGGCGCCAAATTTAAACACCGCTCTGCTGATTGCGCCCTGTCGGCCGCATACATATTCTAGAATACCCGATGCATTAGAATCGGGCCACCATCTAGTATATATATATATATATATATATATATATATAACATATATATATATATACACACACACATTGTATATATATATATATATGTGTGTATATATATATACACATATATATATATATATATATATATATATATATATATATATATATATATATATATATATATATATATATATATATATATATATATATATATACATACATATACAGTCATATGAAAAAGTTTGGGCACCCCTATTAATCTTAAGCTTAATGTTTTATAAAAATTGGTGTTTTTGCAACAGCTATTTCAGTTTGATATATGTAATAACTGTTGGATACAGTAATGTTTCTGCCTTGAAATGAGGTTTATTGTACTAACAGAAAATGTGCAATCTGCATTCAAACAAAATTTGACATGTGCATAAGTATGGGCACCTCACCAGAAAAGTGACATTAATATTTAGTAGATCCTCCTTTTGCAAAAATAACAGCCTCTAGTCGCTTCCTGTAGCTTTTAATGAGTTCCTGGATCCTGGATGAAGGTATTTTTGACCATTCCTCTTTACAAAACAATTCCAGTCCAGTTAAGTTTGATGGTCGCCGAGCATGGACAGCCTCTTCAAATGATCCCACAGATGTTCAATGATATTCAGGTCTGGGGACTGGGATGGCCATTCCAGAACATTGTAATTGTTCCTCTGCATGAATGCCTGAGTAGATTTGGAGCGGTGTTTTGGATCATTGTCTTGCTGAAAGATCCATCCACTGCGTAACTTCAACTTTATCACTGATTCTTGAACACTATTGCCAAGAATCTGCTGATACTGAGTGGAATCCATGCGTCCCTCAACTTTAACAAGATTCCCAGTGCCGGCATTGACCACACAGCCCCAAAGCATGATGGAACCTCCACCAAATTTTACTGTGGGTAGCAAGTGTTTTTCTTGGAATGCTGTGTTTTTTTGCCACCATGCATAACGCCTTTTTGTATGACCAAACAACTCAATCTTGGTTTCATCAGTCCACAGGACCTTCTTCCAAAAAGAAATAGGCTTCTTCAAATGTGCTTTTGCATACCTCAGCCGACTCTGTTTGTGCGTACTTGCAGAAACGGCTTCTTTCGCATCACTCTCCCATACAGCTTCTCCTTGTGCAAAGTGCGTTGTATAGTTGACCGATGCACAGTGACACCATCTGCAGCAAGTTGATGCTGCAGCTCTCTGGAGGTGGTCTGAGGATTGTCCTTGACTGATCTCACCATTCTTCTTCTCTGCCTTTCTGATGTTTTTCTTGTCCTGACACTTCTGGCCTTAACAAGAACTGTCCCTATGTTCTTCCATTTCCTTACTATGTTCCTCACAGTGGAAACTGACAGGTTAAATCTCTGAGACAGCTTTTTGTATCCTTCCCCTGAACAACTATGTTGAATAATCTTTGTTTTCAGATCATTTGACAGTTGTTTTGAGGAGCCCATGATGCCACTCTTCAGAGGAGATTCAAACAGGAGAACAACTTGCAAGTGGCCACTTTAAGTAGCTTTTCTCATGATTGCATACACCTGGCTATAAAGTTCAAAGCTCAATGAGGTTACAAAACCAAAAAAAGTGCTTTAGTAAGTCAGTAAAAAGTAGGCAGGAGTATTTAAAACAAGAAAATGATAAGGGTGCCCATACTTATGCACCGGTCAAATTTTGTTTGAATGCAGATTGCACATTTTCTGTTAGCACAATAAACCTCATTTCAAGGCAGAAACATTACTGTGTCCAACAGTTATTACATATATCAAACTGAAATAGCTGTTGCAAAAACACCAATTTTTATAAAACATTAAGCTTAACATTAATAGGGGTGCCCAAACTTTTTCATATGACTGTATATACATATATATACAGTACAGACCAAAAGTTTGGGCGCACTTTCTCATTTAAAGATTTTTCTGTATTTTCATGACTATGAAAATTGTACATTCACACTGAAGGCATCAAAACTATGAATTAACACATGTGGAATTATATACTTAACAAAAAAGTGTGAAACAACTGAGAATATGTCTTATATTCTAGGTTCTTCAAAGTAGCCACCTTTTGCTTTGATGACTGCTTTGCACGCTCTTGGCATTCTCTTGATGAGCTTCAAGTGGTAGTCACCAGAAATGGTCTTCCAACAATCTTGAAGGAGTTCCCAGAGATGCTTAGCACTTGTTGGCCCTTTTGCCTTCACTCTGCGGTCCAGCTCACCCCAAACCATCTCGATTGGGTTCAGGTCTGGTGACTGTGGAGGCCAGGTCATCTGGCGTAGCACCCCATCACTCTGCTTCTTGGTCAAATAGCCCTTACACAGCCTGGCGGTGTGTTTGGAGTCATTGTCCTGTTGAAAAATAAATGATGGTCCAACTAAACGCAATCCGGATGGAATAGCATGCTGCTACAAGATGCTGTGGTAGCCATGCTGGTTCAGTATGCCTTCAATTTTGAATAAATCCCCAACAGTGTCACCAGCAAAGCACCCCCACACCATCACACCTCCTCCTCCATGCTTCACGGTGGGAACCAGGCATGTAGAGTCCATCCATTCACCTTTTCTGCGTCGCACAAAGACACGGTGGTTGGAACCAAAGATCTCAAATTTGGACTCATCAGACCAAAGCACAGATTTCCACTGGTCTAATGTCCATTCCTTGTGTT
Organism: Phyllobates terribilis; assembly: GCF_046119375.1. Taxonomy (NCBI): domain Eukaryota; kingdom Metazoa; phylum Chordata; class Amphibia; order Anura; family Dendrobatidae; genus Phyllobates; species Phyllobates terribilis. The sequence goes on from NW_027362764.1 coordinate 784,451,305, forward strand.
CTTTATCCCAAACAAGTCTCTTCTGCTTGTTGCCTGTCCTTAGCAGTGGTTTCCTAGCAGCTATTTTACCATGAAGGCCTGCTGCACAAAGTCTCCTCTTAACAGTTGTTGAAGAGATGTGTCTGCTGCTAGAACTCTATGTGGCATTGACCTGGTCTCTAATCTGAGCTGCTGTTAACCTGCGATTTCTGAGGCTGGTGACTCGGATAAACTTATCCTCAGAAGCAGAGGTGACTCTTGGTCTTCCTTTCCTGGGGCGGTCCTCATGTGAGCCAGTTTCTTTGTAGCGCTTGATGGTTTTTGCAATTGCACTTGGGGACACTTTCAAAGTTTTCCCAATTTTTCGGACTGACTGACCTTCATTTCTTAAAGTAATGATGGCCACTCGTTTTTCTTTACTTAGCTGCTTTTTTCTTGCCATAATACAAATTCTAACAGTCTATTCAGTAGGACTATCAGCTGTGTATCCACCAGACTTCTGCACAACACAACTGATGGTCCCAACCCCATTTATAAGGCAAGAAATCCCACTTATTAAACCTGACAGGGCACACCTGTGAAGTGAAAACCATTTCCGGTGACTACCTCTTGAAGCTCATCAAGAGAATGCCAAGAGTGTGCAAAGCAGTCATCAAAGCAAAAGGTGGCTACTTTGAAGAACCTAGAATATAAGACATATTTTCAGTTGTTTCACACTTTTTTGTTAAGTATATAATTCCACATGTGGTAATTCATAGTTTTGAAGCCTTCAGTGTGAATGTACAATTTTCATAGTCATGAAAATACAGAAAAATCTTTAAATGAGAAGGTGTGTCCAAACTTTTGGTCTGTACTGTATATACAGCTGGTATAACCTGGGTATATTCTCTATAGAATTATATATGTACAGCTAGTATAACCTGGGCATCTCCTGTATATAATTATATATATATATATATATATATACAGTTGGTATAACCTGGGCATCTCCTGTATATAATTATATATGTACAGCTGGTATAACCTGGGCATCTTCTGTATATAATTATATATGTACAGCTGGTATAACCTGGGCATCTTCTGTATATAATTATATATGTACAGCTGGTATAACCTGAGCATCTCCTGCATATAATTATATATATACAGTGCTGGCCAAAAGTATTGGCACCCCTGCAATTCTGTCAGATAATACTCAGTTTCTTCCTGAAAATGATTGCAATCACAAATTCTTTGGTATTATTCTCTTCATTTAATTTGTCTTCAATGAAAAATCACAAAAGAGAATGAAGCAAAAATCAAATCATTGATCATTTCACACAAAACTCCAAAAATGGGCCAGACAAAAGTATTGGCACCCTCAGCCTAATACTTGGTTGCACAACCTTTAGCCAAAATAACTGCGAACAACCGCTTCCGGTAACCATCAATGAGTTTCTTACAATGCTCTGCTGGAATTGTAGACCATTCTTCTTTGGCAAACTGCTCCAGGTCCCTGATATTTGAAGGGTGCCTTCTCCAAACTGCCATTTGAGATCTCTACACAGGTGTTCTATGGGATTCAGGTCTGGACTCATTGCTGGCCACCTTAGAAGTCTCCAGTGCTTTCTCTAAAACCATTTTATAGTGCTTTTGGAAGTGTGTTTTGGGTCATTGTCCTGCTGGAAGACCCATGACCTCTGAGGGAGACCCAGCTTTCTCACACTGGGCCCTACATTATGCTGCAAAATTTGTTGGTAGTCTTCAGACTTCATAATGCCATGCACACGGTCAAGCAGTCCAGTGCCAGAGGCAGCAAAGCAACCCCAAAACATCAGGGAACCTCCGCCATGTTTGACTGTAGGGACCGTGTTCTTTTCTTTGAATGCCTCTTTTTTTTCCCTGTACACTCTATGTTGATGCTTTTTCCCAAAAAGCTCTACTTTTGTCTCATCTGACCAGAGAACATTCTTCCAAAACATTTTAGGCTTTCTCAGGTAAGTTTTGGCAAACACCAACCTGCCTTTTTTATGTCTCTGGGTAAGAAGTGGGGTCTTCCTGGGTATCCTACCATACAGTCCCTTTTCATTCAGACGCCGACGGATAGTACGGGTTGACACTGTTGTACCCTCGGATTGCAGGGCAGCTTCAACTTGTTTGGATGTTAGTCGAGGTTCTTTATCCACCATCCACACAATCTTGCGTTGAAATCTCTTGTCAATTTTTCTTTTCCGTCCACATCTAGGGAGGTTAGCCACAGTGCCATGGGCTTTACACTTCTTGATGACACTGCGCACGGAAGACATAGCAACATTCAGGTCTTTGGAGGTGGACTTGTAGCCTTGAGATTGCTCATGCTTCCTCACAATTTGGTTTCTCAAGTCCTCAGACAGTTCTTTGGTCTTCTTTCTTTTCTCCATGCTCAATGTGGTACACACAAGGACACAGGACAGAGGTTGAGTCAACTTTAATCCATGTTAACTGGCTGCAAGTGTGATTTAGTTATTGCCAACACCTGTTAGGTGCCACAGGTAAGTTACAGGTGCTGTTAATTACACCAATTAGAGAAGCATCACATGATTTTTCAAACAGTGCCAATACTTTTGTCCACCCCCTTTTTTAGGTTTGGTGTGAAATTATATCCAATTTGGCTTTAGGACAATTCTTTTTGTGTTTTTTCCTTGCAAGCAAATTAAATGAAGAGAATAATACCAAAGAATTTGTGATTGCAATCATTTTCAGGAAGAGTATTATCTGACAGAATTGCAGGGGTGCCAATACTTTTGGCCACCACTGTAATTATATATGTACAGCTGATGTAACCTGGGCATCTCCTGTATATAATTATATATGTACAGCTGGTATAACCTGGGTATATTATGTATATAATTATATATGTACTGCTGGTATAACCTGGGCATCTTCAGTGCAGAATTCTATATGTACAGCTGGTATAACCTGGGCATCTTCTGTATAGAATTATATATGTACAGCTGGTATAACCTGGGTATATTATGTATATAATTATATATGTACTGCTGGTATAACCTGGGTATATTATGTATATAATTATATATGTACTGCTGGTATAACCTGGGCATCTTCAGTGCAGAATTATATATGTGCAGCTGGTATAACCTGGGCATCTTCTGTATAGAATTATATATGTACAGCTGGTATAACCTGGGTATATTATGTATATAATTATATATGTACTGCTGGTATAACCTGGGTATATTATGTATATAATTCTATATGTACTGCTGGTATAACCTGGGCATCTTCAGTGCAGAATTATATATGTGCAGCTGGTATAACCTGGGTATCTCCTGTGTATAATTATATATGTACAGCTGGTATAACCTGGGTATCTCCTGTGTATAATTATATATGTACAGCTGGTATAACCTGGGTATCTTCTGTATATAATTATATATGTACAGCTGGTATAACCTGGGCCTCTACTGTATATAATTATATATGTACAGGTGGTATAATCTGGGCATCTCCTGTGTATAATTATATATGTACAGCTGGTATAACCTGGCCATCTTCTGTATAGAATTATATAATTACAACTGGTATAACCTTGGTATCTCCTGTATATAATTATATATGTACAGCTGGTATAACCTGGGTATTTTCTTTATAATTGTATGTGTACAGCTGGTATAACCTGGGTATCTTCTACATCTAATTGCTTTTGTACAGCGGGTATAACCTGGGCATCTTCTGATTATAATTGTAAGTAAAAAGAAATCCTTTTTATGAACATGTTGTACCCAGAGTTTTGTGTTACGTAGAAATAGTGGGATGATGGAGAGCGCAGAGCGGCGGTGTCAGTGTGCACAATGGAGACATTTTGTACAGTATGATCCTGTCCTGTAGCACCGTTCTGTCCGCACAGTCCGGGTCCCTCTGTCACTTCTATCAGACGTTCCTCTTATTTAACCCCTCGTCGATATAATTGTATTACAGGGAATATACATAATAGAAAAGGTTTGACATCACAATAACAGGATGGGATGGGAAGCAGTAATGGATGTGATGTGTTGCTATAGTGCTCAGCCATAAATAGTCTGCATTGCCTGGACGCCCACACAGATGCATAGACGCGCAGCCATGGACTCTCCTGTATACCCTGTGTGGTATCATTACATGGGAGCTGACTCAATTGTTGCAGCTTTTATATACAGACCTTTATCTATTGCCAGATATTAATAGCTAATTTTTAGTTGTTTGTAGACATTCCCGCAACAGCACAGTGCCACCATCATAGGCATTTGTAACTTGGGTGTTTTTTACGGTATATTTCCATCTTTATTGTTGCAGCACATTCTCCTTCTCTGTTGTTGCAGCCCATTCTCCTTCTCTGTTGTTGCAGCACATTCTCCTTCTCTGTTGTTGCAGCCCATTCTCCTTCTCTGTTGTTGCAGCCCATTCTCCTTCTCTGTTGTTGCAGCACATTCTCCTCTGTTGTTGCAGCACAATCTTGTCCTAATGTTGCTGTATATTCTCCACCTCTGTTGTAGCTGCACATTCTCCTTCTAGGTTGTTGCAGCATATTATTTCCCTCTGTTATTGCAGCAGAATCTCCTCTTGTTGTTAAAGCATATTCTCTTCCTCTACACTGTGTGCAGAATTATTAGGCAAGTTGTATTTTAGAGGATTATTTTTTATTATTGATCAACTACTATGTTCTCAATCAACCCAAAAGACTCATAAATATCCAAGCTTAATATTTTTGAAAGTTGGAGTGTTTTTTTTTTTTTTAGATTTGGCTATCTTAGGAGGATATCTGTTTGTGCAGGTAACTATTACTGTGCAGAATTATTAGGCAACTTAATAAAAACCAAATATAATCCCATCTCACTTGTTTATTTTCACCAGGTAAACCAATATCAGTGCACAAAATTTAGAAATAAACATTTCTGACATCCAAAAACAAAAACCAAAAAAATTAGTGATCAATATAGCCACCTTTCTTTATGATGACACTCAGCAGCCTCCATCCATAGATTCTGTCAGTTGCTTGATCTGTTTTCGATCAACATTGCGTGCAGCAGCCACCACAGCCTCCCAGACACTGTTCCGAGAGGTGTACTGTTTTCCCTCCCTGTAGATCTCACATTTTATGATGGACCACAGGTTCTCTATGGGGTTCAGATCAGGTGAACAAGGGGGCCATGTCATTATTTTTTCTTCTTTTAGACCTTTACTGGCCAGCCACTCTGTGGAGTAGTTGGATGCATGTGATGGAGCATTGTCCTGCATGAAAATCATGTTTTTCTTGAACGATACCGACTTCTTCCTGTACCACTGCTTGAAGAAGTTGTCTTCCAGAAACTGGCAGTAGGTCTGGGAGTTGAGCTTCACTCCATCCTCAACCCGAAAAGGTCCCACAAGTTCATCTTTGATGATACCAGCTCATACCAGTACCCCACCTCCACCTTGCTGGCGTCTGAGTCGGAGTGGAGCTCTCTGCCCTTCACTGATCCAGCCTCTGGCCCATCCATCTGGCCCATCAAGAGGCACTCTCATTTCATCAGTCCATAAAACCTTTGAAAAATCAGTCTTAAGATATTTCTTGGCCCATTCTTGATGTTTTATCTTATATTTCTAGTTCAAAGGTGGTGGTTTTTCAGCATTCCTTACCTTGGCCATGTCCCTGAGTATCGCACACCTTGTGCTTTTTGACTCTCCAGTAACGTTGCAGCTCTGAAATATGGCAAAACTGGTGGCGAATGGCATCTTGGCAGCTTCACGCTTGATTTTCCTCAATTCATGGGCAATTATTTTGCGCCTTTTTTGGCCAACATGCTTCTTGCGACCCTGTTGGCTATTTGCCATGAAACGCTTGATTGTTCGGTGATCACGCTTCAAAAGTTTGGAAATTTCAAGACTGCTGCATCCCTCTGCAAGACATCTCACAATTTTGGACTTTTCAGAGCCTGTCAAATCTCTCTTCTGACCCATTTTGCCAAAGGAAAGGAAGTTGCCTAATAATTAAGCACACCTTATATAGGGTGTTGATGTCATTAGTCAACACCCCTCCTCATTACAGAGATGCACATCACCAGATTTACTTAATTGGTAGTTGGCTCTCAAGCCTATGCAGCTTGGAGTAGGACAACATGTATAAAAAGTATCATGTGATCAAAATACTCATTTGCCTAATAATTCTGCACACAGTGTATTGTTGCTGCACATTCTCCACCTGGGATCTTGCCGCACATTCTCCTCATAGGTTGTTGCAGCACATTATTTACCTCTGTTCTTATAGCACCTTTTCCATCTGTTTCAGTGTAACACAGGTACTTTAGATGCAGTGACACAGAAGCACAGAGCAGCCAATACAGGGTTAATAAACAGGGAAAGTTTATGATAACAAGGTGAATCTCCACGCAGGGAGTAACAGGGGAAAATATGGGGAAATAGCAGGTATTAATCTGTAACTGGCAGTTTTCAGTTTAACTAGATGTAGCAGAGTCAAACCGGTAACAAACGACAGTTTTTTCACTTAGCTGACTTGTGTCCTCTACAAGGCAGTTGCCAGCTGGTGCTGGTGACGCTGTCTTCAGGCTTCCCCACCCAAACAATGCTCCGTTTTCTGGCGGCAGCGGGCGGTTTCCGGTTTTACCTGCTGATCCCCTAGTCCATAACCATGCACCTCACGTGCTCAGTTCCACGGACCCTGCGTCTCTTCTCCCTACAGTCAGCTTGACTCCTCCGGTCCACTGCACTCGGATCCCTTACTCCAAGTCCTGTAGCCAGGAGCCTGGACCCTCTCGCACTGCTCTGCTCTGCAGGACCCAGCTTCGCTTTCCCGCGCAAACGTCCTTTTCTCTCCCTCTCTCGTCACACCAGGAGTCCCTCTGTCACCTGACCTCCCAGATCTCTCTCTCGACACACCCCCTGCTTCCATGTCACATGACTCCTCTCCTTGTAGTCTGTCTTCCCCCTGCAACAAGAGGTACGGCCCCGGTAGTTCCGGATCCCTTGCTCTGAAAGCACTCACACCCTGGTCTTCCCCCTTACAGCAGCACATTCTTCACCTCTGTAAAGCACTGTGACGGCAGTTTTACTCTCGCCATGTGTTGTCTGAGTAGTTTTACACTTGTGGAAGACCCCTGGTCTTCACATTTTGGTGTCAGCGGTGGGAAACTACTCAGCCCAGTAGAGCTGGGGGAGCTGCAGGGGACTGGTGTTAGCACACACCGTCAAAGGGCTCCACAACCAGGGAGTCATGTAGACAGACCCAGCAGACCATAGGTGAGGCATGCACAGCGGGTTTTGGATGCTACCATGTCTAACCCCACCAACCCGGCCTTGGGAGGAGGACCGGAGAAAATATACAGCAGCAACAAGATACGGCAACTACAGGAGCTGTGCCAGCTTCAACGGATTGAATACCGGATTTAATTCAGGAACCACAGGATGCAGAGGACGGCATGTGTGGAAACAGTGGATACCAGTCTGTTTTCATTAATTACGTTTGGAGTTTATTTGCAAGGAAGAAGTGGAATATGCTCTGAACAAACTGGATGATACAGAGTTTTGTTCTAATAAAGCTGAGACCTCTTACATTCATGTCTGTGCTTAAGGACATGCTGATGAGCTATCTCCAACAAGTGGAAAAGGATGATTGGGATCCTGTCATGTCTGGCTAATTAAGATTGGGGGAGCAATGTGACGATACAGCGTAAAATCTTAATTATGCCAGACATACTTTCGGATGGCAAGAACAGCATACCTTTATTTTTATATTGACTCTTTAATCTGTGTTCTTCTTTAGTTGATTAAGACAGACTATTATTTGTATAACCCTGAATGTTATCTGCTCTTTAATTCTGTACTTCTGTACCTCTTGAAGCTCGTCAAGAGAATGCAAAGAGTGTGCAAAGCAGTCATCAAAGCAAAAGGTGGCTACTTTGAAGAACCTAGAATATGAGACATATTTTCAGTTGTTTCACACTTTCTTGTTAAGTATATAATTCCACATGTGTTAATTCAAATTTTTGATGCCTTCAGTGTGAATGTACAATTTTCATAGTCATGAAAATACAGAAAAATCTTTAAATTATTTATATATTAGGCTCAGTCTTATATGAACTAATTATTATCTCTAAGTGAACACATGTGAGTTTGTTGTTGAATTACTTTATAGTTAGCTGGTGTCTTCCCTCACTCATTAAAATGCAATAATTAGAAGTTACAGCCAGATTATTTGACCTTCACATAACAGCTGCATTTCGTCTTCTGTTAATTATATTTTCCTGTACTAGAATCATTATTATGACACGCCTTTATTTTTACCTATAACATCCATGGAATGAAATGAAGGTAGACATTATGATTAAGCTAATGATTTTTTGGTTTTCATTTTGTCTCCTTGCTAGCATGATCAATAAATAATAGATTATCTTACGAATTCAGGTGTGAACGATTTCTAATTGGTAAGGAAGAAAATTCCACTGACAGTGTGTTTTTGTAAGAGTCAGACTTGAGCCAGAGAAGCAGAGAGAGTCTTGTGACAGAGATTCAGACAGACTTTGGAAGGAGAATGAGAGACATCCTCCAGGACAGCAGATGGATTGCATGGCATTACCAAAAAGACACAGATTTGAATTCTATATGATTCTAGCCTAAGGGTACCGGCCCTGATTGGAAAGATTCAAATCTGCTCCATTAACCATCAGAGAGACATGGATACATTTTGAGGAGTCCAGGAGAAGATGAAGAAGTCACCTGGCCCCATGGATATATTGTTTTGGGGCTGGTAGGAGGGACCCACCTGTCGTCTAGAAACTATGGAGACATTTGGAGTTGCCAGGAGTGACCCACAAGTCGCCTGGCCCCATGGAAACTCTCCGAGAGGCCAGATTTGGACCCTCCGGTCTCCTGGTCTTGTACCTCAATGGACTGCTAGCTTCCTAAGCTTGCCGCTATATCCTCTCTGTGGGGGCCCGCCAGAAGCAGGGGGCCACTGGTTGAGGTAGTCGGCCCTGGAAGTCTCCAAAGTCGCGACTGTTCTATCCCAGGTGGGTAGAGATGGAAGGGCGAGACTGTGTAATATTGTACCATCTTGTGTATTTGCTGGGACTATTCTATCTGCTTATAGTCCTCTTTGTGATTCAATAAAGTATTGCAACGCTGTATTACCCTCACCCTGTGTTGTCTGAGTAGTGTTACGCCCACGGAAGACCCCAGATCTTCACAAGCACATTTTCCTTCCTTGCTGTTGCAGCACATTATTTTACTCTGTTCTTGCAGCACATTGTCCTCCTGTTGTTGCAGAATATTCTCTTCCTCTGTAAAGCTGCACATTCTCCACCTGTGATTTTGCAGCACATTCTCCTCCTAGGTTGTTGCAGCACATTATTTCCTTCTGTTTTAGCAGCACATTCTCCACCTCTGTTCTTGAAGCACATTTTCCTTCTGTTGTTGCAGCACATTTTCCTCCTGTTGTTGCAGCACATTCTCCACCTCTGTTCTTGCAGCACATTCTCCACCTCTGTTCTTGCAGCACATTCCCCACCTCTGTTCTTGCAGCACATTCCCCACCTATGTTCTTGCAGCACATTCTCCACCTCTGTTCTTGCAGCACATTCTCCACCTCTGTTCTTGCAGCACATTCCCCACCTCTGTTCTTGCAGCACATTCCCCACCTATGTTCTTGCAGCACATTCTCCACCTCTGTTCTTGCAGCACATTCTCCACCTCTGTTCTTGCAGCACATTCTCCACCTCTGTTCTTGCAGCACATTCTCCACCTCTGTTCTTGCAGCACATTCTCCACCTCTGTTCTTGCAGCACATTCTCCACCTCTGTTCTTGCAGCACATTCTCCACCTCTGTTCTTGCAGCACATTCTCCACCTCTGTTCTTGCAGCACATTCTCCACCTCTGTTCTTGCAGCAAATTTTCCTCCTGTTCTTGCAGCAAATTCTCCACCTCTGTTCTTGCAGCACATTTTCCTCCTGTTCTTGCAGCACATTCTCCACCCTTTTGTTGCAATGCGTTCTCCATCACCAATGTTGTTGCCCATTCTCCATTTCTCCAATTGCATTTGTCTTTATATCATCCAGAATTAAATAATTAGGAAATTGTAATATAAGTTATATACGACCTATGGAAAGTGACGTCCTCCATCCATGGTGCCACTTCTGAAGCTAGATTTCCTAAACTGAATCCCATAAATGGAGAATCCCTACTTTGAGGTAAACAATTCAATGTATAATATATTTATTATTTCAAAAAGAAAATCCCATATTTTCCCATTCTGTGACCTTCCACACGATCTCTGATTTCTGATGATCACACCACGGCCCTTGCTGTTATTTGACAATTGACACCATCGCTAGTCCTGGTTTTCCCATGTAATCGTCTGTGTCTCATACTTGATACTGCAGTGAGGCAGAAAAGAAGCCGGAAACAACAGACTTTGTAAAGAATAAAATACAGTGTTAATCGATAACCATGTATGTTTGCTGCAGACCCATCAATGTCAGGTCATTATATGGATTTTTGGATATCAGCTCATAAGAACTGGTTATTAAAAAACAAAGTGGAGAAAATCTGGACGTCTCCTTGTTTATAGTTCTATATGGTGCACAGGATTAGGAAAGCATCATTTAATGCATATGATTTATTTTATCATTTGAAGGTTATAATGTATTTTCCCTTACAATATATGTGCGGCTTTCTTTAAAGATAGCAAGCCTTTATCTTTTCACAATCTAAAGATCAGATGCAAGCTACTATGTACAAGAATATAACTACTATAATACAGCTCCTATGTACAAGAATATAACTACTATAATACTGTGCTCTATGCACAAGAATATAACCACTATAATACTGCTCCTATATACAAGAATATAACTGCTATAATACTGCCCCCTATGTACAAGAATATAGCTACTATAATACTGCTCCTATGTACAAGAATATAGCTACTATAATACTGCTCCTATGTACAAGAATATAACTACTATAATACTACCCCTATGTACAAGAATATAACTACTATAATACAGCTCCTATGTACAAGAATATAACTACTATAATACTGCTCCTATGTACAAGAATATAACTACTATAATACTGCTCCTATGTACAAGAATATAACTACTATAATACTGTGCTCTATGCACAAGAATATAACCACTATAATACTGCTCCTATATACAAGAATATAACTGCTATAATACTGCCCCCTATGTACAAGAATATAGCTACTATAATACTGCTCCTATGTACAAGAATATAGCTACTATAATACTGCTCCTATGTACAAGAATATAACTACTATAATACTACCCCTATGTACAAGAATATAACTACTATAATACTGCTCCTATATACAAGAATATAACTGCTATAATACTGCCCCCTATGTACAAGAATATAGCTACTATAATACTGCTCCTATGTACAAGAATATAGCTACTATAATACTGCTCCTATGTACAAGAATATAACTACTATAATACTGCCTCTATGTACAAGAATATAACTACTATAATACTGCCCCTATGTGCAAGAATATAACTACTATAATACTGCCCCCTATGTACAAGAATATAACTACTATAATACTGCCCCCTATGTACAAGAATATAACTACTATAATACTGCCCCTATGTACAAGAATATAACCACTATAATACTGCTCCTATGTACAAGAATATAACTACTATAATACTGCTCCCCTATGTACAAGAATATAACTACTATAACACTGCCCACTATGTACAAGAATATAACTACTATACTACTGCTCCTATGTACAAGAATATAACTACTATAATACTGCCCCTATGTACAAGAATATAACTACTATAATACTGCTCGCTATGTACTAGAATATAACTACTATAACACTGCCCACTATGTACAAGAATATAACTACTATACTACTGCTCCTATGCACAAGAATATAACTACTATAATACTGCCCCTATGTACTAGAATATAACTACTATAATAGTGCCCCCTATGTACAAGAATATAACTACTATAATACTGCTCCTATGTACAAGAATATAACTACTATAATAGTGCCCCCTATGTACAAGAATATAACTACTATAATACTGCTCCTATGTACAAGAATATAACTACTATAATACTGCCCCTATGTACAAGAGTATAACTACTATAATGCTGCCTCCTGCGTACAAGAATATAACTGCTATAATATTGCTCCAATGTACAAGAATATAACTGCTATAATACTGCTCCTATGTACAAGAATATAACTCCTATAATACTGCCCCTATGTACAAGAATATAGCTACTATAATACTGCTCCTATGTACAAGAATATAACTACTATAATACTGCTCCCTATATACAAGAATATAACTACTATAATACTGCCCCCTATGTTCAAGAATATAACTACTATAATACTGCTCCTATGTACAAGAATATAACTACTATAATACTGCCCCTATGTACAAGAATATAACTACTATAATACTGCTCCCTATGTACTAGAATATAACTACTATAATAGTGCCCCCTATGTACAAGAATATAACTACTATAATACTGCTCCTATGTACAAGAATATAACAACTATAATACTACTCCCCTATGTACAAGAATATAACTACTATAATACTGCCCCTATGTACAAGAATATAACTACTATAATACTGCCCCCTATGTACAAGAATATAACTACTATAATACTGCTCCCCTATGTACAAGAATATAACTACTATAATACTGCCCCTATGTACTAGAATATAACTACTATAATAGTGCCCCCTATGTACAAGAATATAACTACTATAATACTGCTCATATGTACAAGAATATAACAACTATAATACTGCTCCCCTATGTACAAGAATATAACTACTATAATACTGCCCCTATGTACAAGAATATAACTACTATAATACTGCCCCCTATGTACAAGAATATAACTACTATAATACTGCCCCCTATGTACAAGAATATAACTACTATAATACTGCTCCTATGTATAAGAATATAACTACTATAATACTGCTCCCCTATGTACAAGAATATAACTACTATAATACTGCCCCTATGTACAAGAATATAACTAATATAATACTGCTCCTATGTACAAGAATATAACTACTATAATACTGCTCCTATGTACAAGACTATAACTACTATAATACTGCCCCCTATGTACAAGAATATAACTACTATACTACTGCTCCTATGTACAAGAATACAACTACTATAATATTGCCCCTATGTACAAGAATATAACTACTATAATACTGCTCCCTATGTACTAGAATCTAACTACTATAATAGTGCCCCCTATGTACAAGAATATAACTACTATAATACTGCTCCTATGTACAAGAATATAACTACTATAATAGTGCCCCCCTATGTACAAGAATATAACTACTATAATACTGCCCCCTATGTATAAGAATATAACTACTATAATACTGCCGCCTATGTACAAGAATATAACTACTATAATACTGCCTCCTATGTTCAAGAATATAACTACTATAAATACTGCTCCTATGTACAATTATATAACTACTATAATACTGCCCCAATGTACAAGAATATAACTACTATAATACTGCCCCTATGTACAATTATATAACTACTATAATACTGCTCCTATGTACAAGACTATAACTCCTATAATACTGCCCCTATGTACAAGAATATAACTACTATAATATTGCCCCCTATGTTCAAGAATATAACTACTATAATACTGCTCCTATGTACAAGAATATAACTACTATAATACTGCCCCCTATGTACAAGAATATAACTACTATAATACTGCTCCTATGTACAAGAATATAACTACTATAATACTGCTTCTATGTACATGAATATAACTACTATAATACTGCTCCTATGTACAAGAATATAACTACTATAATACTGTCCCTATGTACAAGAATATAACTACTATAATACTGCTCCTATGTGCAAGAATATAACTACTATAATACTGCTCCTATGTACAAGAATATAACTACTATAATACTGCCCCTATGTACAAGAGTATAAATACTATAATGCTGCCTCCTGTGTACAAGAATATAACTCCTATAATATTGCTCCAATGTACAAGAATATAACTGCTATAATACTGCTCCTATGCACATGAATATAACTACTATAATACTGCTCCTATGTACAAGAATATAACTACTATAATACTGTCCCTATGTACAAGAATATAACTACTATAATACTGCTCCTATGTACAAGCATCTAACTACTATAACACTGCCCCCTATGTACAAGAATATAACTACTATAATACTGCGCCCTATGTACAAGAATATAAATACTACAATACTGCCCCCTATGTGCAAGAATATAACTACTATAATACTGCTCCTATGTACAAGAATATAACTACTATAATACTGCTCCTATGTACAAGAATATAACTACTATAATACTGCTCCTATGTACAAGAATATAACAACTATAATACTGCTCCCCTATGTACAAGAATATAACTATTATAATACTGCCCCTATGTACAAGAATATAACTACTATAATACTGCCCCCTATGTACAAGAATATAACTACTATAATACTGCTCCCCTATGTACAAGAATATAACTACTATAATACTGCCCCTATGTACTAGAATATAACTACTATAATAGTGCCCCCTATGTACAAGAATATAACTACTATAATACTGCTCATATGTACAAGAATATAACTACTATAATACTGCTCCCCTATGTACAAGAATATAACTACTATAATACTGCCCCTATGTACAAGAATATAACTACTATAATACTGCCCCTATGTAAAAGAATATAACTACTATAATACTGCTCCCTATGTACTAGAATCTAACTACTATAATAGTGCCCCCTATGTACAAGAATATAACTACTATAATACTGCTCCTATGTACAAGAAGATAACTACTATAATAGTGCCCACTATGTACAAGACTATAACTACTATAATACTGCCCCCTATGTACAAGAATATAACTACTATACTACTGCTCCTATGTACAAGAATATAATTACTATAATACTGCCCCTATGTAAAAGAATATAACTACTATAATACTGCTCCCTATGTACTAGAATCTAACTACTATAATAGTGCCCCCTATGTACAAGAATATAACTACTATAATACTGCTCCTATGTACAAGAAGATAACTACTATAATAGTGCCCACTATGTACAAGAATATAATTACTATAATACTGCCCCCTATGTATAAGAATATAACTACTATAATACTGCCCCCTATGTACAAGAATATAACTACTATAATACTGCCCCCTATGTTCAAGAATATAACTACTATAAATACTGCTCCTATGTACAATTATATAACTACTATAATACTGCTCCTATGTACAATTATATAACTACTATAATACTGCTCCTATGTACAAGACTATAACCCCTATAATACTGCCCCTATGTACAAGAATATAACTACTATAATATTGCCCCCTATGTTCAAGAATATAACTACTATAATACTGCTCCTATGTACAAGAATATAACTACTATAATACTGCCCCCTATGTACAAGAATATAACTACTATAATACTGCTCCTATGTACAAGAATATAACTACTATAATACTGCTCCTATGTACAAGAATATAATTACTATAATCCTGCTCCTATGTACAAGAATATAACTACTATAATACTGTCCCTATGTACAAGAATATAACTACTATAATACTGCTCCTATGTGCAAGAATATAACTACTATAATACTGCTCCTATGTACAAGAATATAACTACTATAATACTGCCCCTATGTACAAGAGTATAAATACTATAATGCTGCCTCCTGTGTACAAGAATATAACTCCTATAATATTGCTCCAATGTACAAGAATATAACTGCTATAATACTGCTCCTATGCACATGAATATAACTACTATAATACTGCTCCTATGTACAAGAATATAACTACTATAATACTTTCCCTATGTACAAGAATATAACTACTATAATACTGCTCCTATGTACAAGCATCTAACTACTATAACACTGCCCCCTATGTACAAGAATATAACTACTATAATACTGCTCCTATGTACAAGAATATAACTACTATAATACTGCTCCTATGTACAAGAATATAACTACTATAACACTGCTCCTATGTACAAGAATATAACTACCATAATACTGCCCCCTATGTGCAAGAATATAACTATTATAATACTGCTCCTATGTACAAGAAAATAACTACTATAATACTGCTCCCTATGTACAAGAATATAACTACTATAATACTGCTCCTATGTACATGAATATAACTACTATAATACTGCTCCTATGTACATGAATATAACTACTATAATACTGCTCCTATGTACAAGAATATAACTACTATAATACTGCCCCTATGTACAAGAATATAGCTACTATAATACTGCTCCCTATATACAAGAATATAACTACTATAATATTGCCCCCTATGTTCAAGAATATAACTACTATAATACTGCTCCTATGTACAATTATATAACTACTATAATACTGCTCCTATGTACAATTATATAACTACTATAATACTGCCCCTATGTACAAGAATATAACTACTATAATATTGCCCCCTATGTTCAAGAATATAACTACTATAATACTGCTCCTATGTACAAGAATATAACTACAAAAATACTGCCTCCTATGTACAAGAATATAACTACTATAATACTGCTCCCTATGTACTAGAATCTAACTACTATAATAGTGCCCCCTATGTACAAGAATATAACTACTATAATACTGCTCCTATGTACAAGAAGATAACTACTATAATAGTGCCCACTATGTACAAGACTATAACTACTATAATACTGCCCCCTATGTACAAGAATATAACTACTATACTACTGCTCCTATGTACAAGAATATAACTACTATAATACTGCCCCTATGTAAAAGAATATAACTACTATAATACTGCTCCCTATGTACTAGAATCTAACTACTATAATAGTGCCCCCTATGTACAAGAATATAACTACTATAATACTGCTCCTATGTACAAGAAGATAACTACTATAATAGTGCCCACTATGTACAAGAATATAATTACTATAATACTGCCCCCTATGTATAAGAATATAACTACTATAATACTGCCCCCTATGTACAAGAATATAACTACTATAATACTGCCCCCTATGTTCAAGAATATAACTACTATAAATACTGCTCCTATGTACAATTATATAACTACTATAATACTGCTCCTATGTACAATTATATAACTACTATAATACTGCTCCTATGTACAAGACTATAACCCCTATAATACTGCCCCTATGTACAAGAATATAACTACTATAATATTGCCCCCTATGTTCAAGAATATAACTACTATAATACTGCTCCTATGTACAAGAATATAACTACTATAATACTGCCCCCTATGTACAAGAATATAACTACTATAATACTGCTCCTATGTACAAGAATATAACTACTATAATATTGCTCCTATGTACAAGAATATAATTACTATAATCCTGCTCCTATGTACATGAATATAACTACTATAATACTGCTCCTATGTACAAGCATATAACTACTATAATACTGTCCCTATGTACAAGAATATAACTACTATAATACTGCTCCTATGTACAAGAATATAACTACTATAATACTGCTCCTATGTACAAGAATATAACAACTATAATACTGCCCCTATGTACAAGAGTATAAATACTGTAATGCTGCCTCCTGTGTACAAGAATATAACTCCTATAATATTGCTCCAATGTACAAGAATATAACTGCTATAATACTGCTCCTATGCACATGAATATAACTACTATAATACTGCTCCTATGTACAAGAATATAACTACTATAATACTGTCCCTATGTACAAGAATATAACTACTATAATACTGCTCCTATGTACAAGAATATAACTACTATAATACTGCTCTTTTGTACAAGAATATAACTACTATAATACTGACCCTATGTACAAGAATATAACTACTATAATACTGCCCCTATGTACAAGAGTATAACTACTATAATGCTGCCTCCAGCGTACAAGAATATAACTCCTATAATATTGCTCCAATGTACAAGAATATAACTGCTATAATACTGCTCCTATGTACAAGAATATAACTCCTATAATACTGCCCCTATGTACAAGAATATAGCTACTATAATACTGCTCCTATGTACAAGAATATAACTACTATAATACTGCTCCCTATATACAAGAATATAACTACTATAATACTGCCCTCTATGTTCAAGAATATAACTACTATAATACTGCTCCAGTGTACAAGACTATAACTCCTATAATACTGCCCCTATATACAAGAATATAACTACTATAATATTGCCCCCTATGTTCAAGAATATAACTACTATAATACTGCTCCTATGTACAAGAATATAACTATTATAATACTGCTCCCTATGTACAAGCATATAACTACTATAATACTGCTCCTATGTACATGAATATAACTACTATAATACTGCTCCTATGTACAAGAATATAACTACTATAATACTGCCCCCATGTACAAGAATATAACTACTATAATACTGTCCCTATGTACAAGAATATAACTACTATAATACTGCTCCTATATACAAGAATATAACTACTATAATACTGCTCCTATGTACAAGAATATAACAACTATAATACTGCCCCCTATGTACAAGAATATAACTACTATAATACTGCTCCTATGTACAAGAATATAACTACTATAATACTGCCCCTATGTACAAGAATATAACTACTATAATACTGCTCCTATGTACAAGAATAGAACTACTATAATACTGCCCCTATGTACAAGAATAGAACTACTATAATACTGCCCCCTATGTGCAAGAATAGAACTACTATAATACTGCTCCTATGTACAAGAATATAACTACTATAATACTGCTCCTATGTACAAGAATATAACTACTATAATACTGCCCCTATGTACAAGAATATAACTACTATAATACTGCCCCTATGTACAAGAATATAACTACTATAATACTGCTCCTATGTACAAGAATATAACTACTATAATACTGCCCCCTATGTGGAAGAATATAACTATAATACTGCTCCTATGTACAAGAAAATAACTACTATAATACTGCTCCCTATGTACTAGAATCTAACTACTATAATAGTGCCCCCTATGTACAAGAATATAACTACTATAATACTGCTCCTATGTACAAGAAGATAACTACTATAATAGTGCCCACTATGTACAAGACTATAACTACTATAATACTGCCCCCTATGTACAAGAATATAACTACTATACTACTGCTCCTATGTACAAGAATATAACTACTATAATACTGCCCCTATGTAAAAGAATATAACTACTATAATACTGCTCCCTATGTACTAGAATCTAACTACTATAATAGTGCCCCCTATGTACAAGAATATAACTACTATAATACTGCTCCTATGTACAAGAAGATAACTACTATAATAGTGCCCACTATGTACAAAAATATAATTACTATAATACTGCCCCCTATGTATAAGAATATAACTACTATAATACTGCCCCCTATGTACAAGAATATAACTACTATAATACTGCCCCCTATGTTCAAGAATATAACTACTATAAATACTGCTCCTATGTACAATTATATAACTACTATAATACTGCTCCTATGTACAATTATATAACTACTATAATACTGCTCCTATGTACAAGACTATAACCCCTATAATACTGCCCCTATGTACAAGAATATAACTACTATAATATTGCCCCCTATGTTCAAGAATATAACTACTATAATACTGCTCCTATGTACAAGAATATAACTCCTATAATACTGCCCCTATGTACAAGAATATAGCTACTATAATACTGCTCCTATGTACAAGAATATAACTACTATAATACTGCTCCCTATATACAAGAATATAACTACTATAATACTGCCCTCTATGTTCAAAAATATAACTACTATAATACTGCTCCAGTGTACAAGACTATAACTCCTATAATACTGCCCCTATATACAAGAATATAACTACTATAATATTGCCCCCTATGTTCAAGAATATAACTACTATAATACTGCTCCTATGTACAAGAATATAACTATTATAATACTGCTCCCTATGTACAAGCATATAACTACTATAATACTGCTCCTATGTACATGAATATAACTACTATAATACTGCTCCTATGTACAAGAATATAACTACTATAATACTGCCCCCTATGTACAAGAATATAACTACTATAATACTGTCCCTATGTACAAGAATATAACTACTATAATACTGCTCCTATGTACAAGAATATAACTACTATAATACTGCTCCTATGTACAAGAATATAACTACTATAATACTGCCCCCTATGTACAAGAATATAACTACTATAATACTGCTCCTATGTACAAGAATATAACTACTATAATACTGCCCCTATGTACAAGAATATAACTACTATAATACTGCTCCTATGTACAAGAATAGAACTACTATAATACTGCCCCTATGTACAAGAATAGAACTACTATAATACTGCCCCCTATGTGCAAGAATAGAACTACTATAATACTGCTCCTATGTACAAGAATATAACTACTATAATACTGCTCCTATGTACAAGAATATAACTACTATAATACTGCCCCTATGTACAAGAATGTAACTACTATAATACCGCTCCTATGTACAAGCATCTAACTACTATAACACTGCCCCCTATGTACAAGAATATAACTACTATAATACTGCGCCCTATGTACAAGAATATAACTACTACAATACTGCCCCCTATGTGCAAGAATATAACTACTATAATACTGCTCCTATGTACAAGAATATAACTACTATAATACTGTTCCTATGTACAAGAATATAACTACTATAATACTGCTCCTATGTACAAGAATATAACTACTACTATACTGCCCCCTATGTGCAAGAATATAACTACTATAATACTGCTCCTATGTACAAGAATATAACTACTATAATACTGCCCCTATGTACAAGAATATAACTACTATAATACTGCCCCCTATGTACAAGAATATAACTACTATAATACTGTCCCTATGTACAAGAATATAACTACTACAATACTGCCCCCTATGTGCAAGAATATAACTACTATAATACTGCTCCTATGTACATGAATATAACTACTATAATACTGCTCCTATGTACAAGAATATAACTACTATAATACTGCCCCCTATGTACAAAAATATAACTACTATAATGCTGTCCCTATGTACAAGAATATAACTACTATAATACTGCTCCTATGTACATGAATATAACTACTATAATACTGCTCCTATGTACATGAATATAACTACTATAATACTGCCCCTATGTACAAGAATATAGCTACTATAATACTGCTCCTATGTACAAGAATATAAGTACTATAATACTGCCCCTATGTACAAGAATATAACTACTATAATACTGCCCCTATGTACAAGAATATAACTACTATAATACTGCTCCTATGTACAAGAATATAACTACTATAATACTGCCCCCTATGTGGAAGAATATAACTATAATACTGCTCCTATGTACAAGAAAATAACTACTATAATACTGCTCCCTATGTACAAGAATATAACTACTATAATACTGCTCCTATGTACATGAATATAACTACTATAATACTGCTCCTATGTACAAGAATATAACTACTATAATACTGTCCCTATGTACAAGAATATAACTTCTATAATACTGGTCCTATGTACAAGAATTTAACTACTATAATACTGCTCGTATGTACAAGAATATAACTATAATACTGCCCCTATGTACAAGAGTATAAATACTATAATGCTGCCTCCTGTGTACAAGAATATAACTCCTATAATATTGCTCCAATGTACAAGAATATAACTACTATAATACTGCTCCTATGCACATGAATATAACTACTATAATACTGCTCCTATGTACAAGAATAAAACTACTATAATACTGTCCCTATGTACAAGAATATAACTACTATAATACTGCTCCTATGTACAAGAATATAACTATTATAATACTGCCCCCTATGTACATGAATATAACTACTATAATACTGCTCCCTATGTACAAGAATATAACTACTATAATACTGCTCCTATGTACATGAATATAACTCCTATAATACTGCTCCTATGTACATGAATATAACTACTATAATACTGCTCCTATGTACAAGAATATAACTACTATATTACTGCCCCTATGTACAAGAATATAACTACTATAATACTGCCCCTATGTACAAGAATATAACTACTATAATACTGCCCCTATGTACAAGAGTATAACTACTATAATGCTGCCTCCAGCTTACACGAATATAACTCCTATAATATTGCTCCAATGTACAAGAATATAACTGCTATAATACTGCACTTATGTACAAGAATATAACTATTATAATACTGCCCCCTATGTACAAGAATATAACTATTATAATACTGCCCCCTATGTACAAGAATATAACTACTATAATACTGCTCCCTATGTACAAGAATATAACTCCTATACTACTGCTCCTATGTACATGAATATAACTACTATAATACTGCTCCTATGTACATGAATATAACTACTATAATACTGCTCCTATGTACAAGAATATAACTACTATATTACTGCCCCTATGTCCAAGAATATAACTCCTATAATACTGCCCCTATGTACAAGAATATAACTCCTATAATACTGCTCCTATGTACATGAATATAACTACTATAATACTGCTCCTATGTACATGAATATAACTACTATAATACTGCTCCTATGTACAAGAATATAACTACTATATTACTGCCCCTATGTCCAAGAATATAACTACTATAATACTACCCCTATGTACAAGAATATAACTACTATAATACTGCCCCTTTGTACAAGAATATAACTACTATAATACTGCTCCTATGTATAAGAATATAACTACTATATTACTGCTTCTATGTACAAGAATATAATTACTACTCGATGTTGGCCCGATTCTAATGCATCGGGTATTCTAGAACATGTTTGCGGCCGACAGGGCGCAATGAGCAGAGCGGTCTTTAAATTTGGTGCCAAAATCGCTGATTGGCCGGCAAAAGTGACCAATCACCAAAGCGGTGTTAAAATTTGGCGGCTATATCGCAGGTTGGTCACGGCCGGCGGTCGCGACTAATCAGCAGAGCGGGGTTTAAACTTGGCGCCAATAATGCTGATTGGTTGCGGCCGATGGTCGCGACCAATCAGCAGAGCATTATTTAAATTTGGCGCCAATAATGGTGACTGGTCTCGGCCGGGACCAATCAGCAGAGCGGTGTTTAAATTTGGCGCCAATAATGCTGATTATTTGCGACTGGTAACCGTGACTAATCAGCAGAGCGGGGTTTAAATTTGGCGCCTATATCGCCGATTGGTCACGGCCGGCGGTCGCGACTAATCAGCAGAGCGGGGTTTAAATTTTGCGCCAATAATGCTGATTGATCGCGGACGGCGACCATTCAGCAGAGCGGTGTTTTAATTTGGCGCCAATACTGCTGATTGGACGCGTCTAGCGGCCGTGACCAATCAGCAGAGCGGTGTTTAACTTTAACGCCAAGATCACTGATTGGTCGCGCTCTCCGCACGCGACCAATCAGCGAATCGTATTGGTGAGGAGCGGGGAGCGGAATCGTATTAGCGAGGACCGGGGAGCGCCGCTGCCTGTGCGGCTACTTCCGCTGCGAGAAGCCGGGAGATGAGCAACTGCTCGTTGCAGAAGTGTCCTGACCCGCAGCACCGCTCCCCGGTCCTCCCTTCACACCCTAGCTGCTGATGTCCCCACAGTATCTGCATGGTGTTACTAAGGTCCGGACATTTGTGCTAAAAATCGCTGATTGGTCGCTGGCGCTGCCTGCGACCAATCACCGATTTGGGCGCCAAATTTAAATATTGGCCACGACCAATCACCGATCTTGGCTCCACATTTAAACACCGCTGTGCTGATAGGTCGCCGACGCTATTTAAATGTGGCGTCAAAATCGAAGATTGGTCGCGCCCAGCGTCGGTGACCAATCTTCGATTTTGACGCCACATTTAAATAGCGTCGGCGACCTATCAGCGATTTTTAACACAAATGTCCGGACCTTTGTAACACCATGCGGATACTGTGGGGACATCAGCGGCTAGGGTGTCAAGGGAAGACCGGGGAGCGGCGCTGCGGGTCGGGATACTTCTGCTGCGAGCGCCCGCTCATGTCCCGGGCTCTCGCAGCGGAAGTATCCGCACAGGCAGCACCGCTGACATCCATGCGGCTACGGTGTGAAGTCAGGACCGGGGAGCGGCGCTGACATCCAATTGGTCGAGGCCGCTATTTAAATGTGCCGCACAAATCGGTGATTGGCCCGTGACCAATCACTGATCTTGCCGCAAAAGTTAAACACTACTGTGACTGTGCTGATTGGTCGCGGACGCTGCCCGCGACCAATCACCGATTTGGGCGCCAAATTTAAATATCTTGGCTCCACATTTAAACACCGCTGTACTGATTGGTCGCGGACGCTATTTAAATGTGGCGCCAAAATCGATGGTCGCGCCCAGCGTCGGCGACCAATCAATCAGCACAGCGGCGTTTAAATTTGCCGCCCATCTCGCTCATTGGTCGCGGCCAGCCACCGCGACCAATCAGCAGAGCGGCGTTTAAATTTGCCGGACATCTCGCTGATTGGTCGCGGTGGCGATAATACATATTATATATATAGATAATACTGCCCCTATGTACAAGAATATCTATATATATAATTGTCTTATCCCGTCCGTCTGTCCGTCTGTCCAGGAAATCCCGCGTCGCTCATTGGTCCGGCTGCGGCCAATCAGCGCCGCGGGATTTATGAAAAAAGATGGCGGCCGTTAGCGGCTCATCTGCCGGACGGAGGTCAGCGGTGATGCAGCGGGGAGATGAGCGGCGCTATCAGAACAACTACCCCGACCGGCGCCGCTGACCTCCATGCAGCTAACGTCGGAAGATCAGCGGCTTGGCCCGCTGATCTCCAGACAGCAAGTGTGAACGGAGGACCGGGGAGCGGCGCCGCCGGTCGGGATGCTTCTGCTGCGAGTAACCGCTCATCTCCCGGCTTCTCACAGCAGAAGGAGTCGCACAGGCAGCGCCGCTCCCCGGTCCTCGCTAATACGGAGCCACACAAGCAGCGCCGCTCCCGGGCCCACACTAATACGACGCTGATAGGTCGCGGTGGCCGACCGCGACCAATCAGCGAGATGGGCGGCAAATTTAAACGCCGCTCTGTTGATTAATCGCGGCCGGCCACCGCGACCAATCAGCGAGATGGGCGGCAAATTTAAACGCCGCTGTGCTGATTGGTCGCCGACGCTGGGCGCGACCAATCATCGATTTTGGCGCCACATTTAAACACCGCTGTACTGATTGGTCGCGGACGCTATCAGTACAGCGGTGTTTAAATGTGGCGCCAAGATTGGTGATTGGTCGCGGCCGATATTTAAATTTGGCGCCCAAATCGGTGATTGGTCTCGGGCAGCGTCCGCGACCAATCAGCACAGTCACAGTAGTGTTTAACTTTTGCGGCAAGATCAGTGATTGGTCGCGGGCCAAGACCGCGACCAATCACCGATTTGTGCGGCACATTTAAATAGAGTCCGCCACCAATTGGATGTCAGCGCCGCTCCCCGGTCCTCCCTTCACACCCTAGCCGCATGGATGTCAGCGGCGCTGCCTGTGCGGATACTTCCGCTGCGAGAACCCGGGACACGAGCGAGAGCTCGCAGCAGAAGTATCCCGACCCGCAGCGCCGCTCCCCGGTCCTCCCTTGACACCCTAGCCGCTGATGTCCCCACAGTATCCGCATGGTGTTACAAAGGTCCGGACATTTGTGTTATTGGTCGCCGACGCTATTTAAATGTGGCGCCAAAATCGATGATTGGTCGCGCCCAGCGTCGGCGACCAATCAGCACAGCGGTGTTTAAATGTGAAGCCAAGATCGGTGATTGGTCGCGGACGATATTTAAATTTGGCGCCCAAATCGGTGATTGGTCGCGGGCAGCGCCAGCGACCAATCAGCGATTTTTAACACAAATGTCCGGACCTTAGTAACACCATGCGGATACTGTGGGGACATCAGCGGCTAGGGTGAGAAGGGAGGACCGGGGAGCGGTGCTGCGGGTCGGGATACTTCTGCTGCGAGCAGTCGCTCATCTCCCGGCTTCTCGCAGCGGAAGTAGCCGCACAGGCAGCGGCGCTCCCCGGTCCTCACTAATACGATTCCGCTCCCCGCTCCTCACCAATACGATTCGCTGATTGGTCGTGCTCTCTGCACGCGACCAATCAGTGATCTTGGCGCTAAAGTTAAACACCGCTCTGCTGATTGGATGCGTCTAGCGGCCGCGACCAATCAGCGATTTTGGCGCCAAATTTAAACAACGCTCTGCTAATTGGTCGCGGATGCCGGCCGCGACTAATCAGCATTATTGGCGCCAAATTTAAACACCGCTCTGCTGATTGGTCGCGGTTGCCGGCCGAGATCAATCAGCAATATTGGCGCAAAATTTAAACACCGCTCTGCTAATTGGTAGCGGTTGCCTGCCGTGACCAATCAGCAGTATTGGCGCCAAATTTAAACCCTGCTCTGCTGACTGGTCGTGGTTGCCGGCCGACATCAATCAGAAGTATTGGCGCCAAATTTAAACACCGCTCTGCTGATTGGTCGCGGTTGCCGGCCATGACCAATCAGCAGTATTGGCGCCAAATTTAAACCCCGCTCTGCTGATGGGTCGCGGTTGCCGACCGCGACTAATCAGCATTGTTGGTGCCAAATTGCCCGCTGCGACTAATCAGCGTTATTGCCGCAAAATTTAAACACCGCTCTGCTGAATGGTCGCGGCCGTGACCAATCAGCATTATTGGCGCAAAATTTAAACCCCGCTCTGCAGATTAGTCGCGACCGCCGGCCGTGACCAATCAGCGATATAGTCGCCAAATTTCAACACCGCTTTGCTGATTGGTCGCGGCCGGCAACTGCGACCAATCAGCGATTTTGGCGCCAAATTTAAACACCGCTCTGCTGATTGGTCGCGACCGCCGGCCGTGACCAATCTGCGATATAGGCGCCAAATTTAAACCCCGCTCTGCTGATTGGTCACGGCCAGCGAACGCGACCCATCAGCTTTATTGGCGCCAAATTTAAACCCCGCTCTGCTGATTAGTCGCGGTTACCAGTCGCAAATAATCAGCATTATTGGTGCCAAATTTAAACACCGCTCTGCTGATTGGTCACGGCCGTGACCAATCACCATTATTGGCGCCAAATTTAAATAACGCTCTGCTGATAGGTTGCGGCCGGCGGTCGCAACCAATCAGCATTATTGGCGCCAAATTAAAACCCCCTTCTGCTGATTAGTCGCGACCGCCGGCCGTGACCAATCTGCTATATAGCCGCCAAATTTTAACACCGCTTTGGTGATTGGTCGAGGCCAGCAAAAGTGACCAATCAGCGATTTTGGCGCCAAATTTAAACACCGCTCTGCTCATTGCGCCCTGTCGGCCACATACATATTCTAGAATACCCGATGCATTAGAATCGGGCCACAATCTAGTAACTACTATAATACTGCTCCTATGTACAAGAATATAACTACTATAATACTGCCCCTATGTACAAGAATATAACTACTATAATACTGCCTACTATGTACAAGAATATAACTACTATAATACTGCCCCCTATGTTCATGAATATAACTACTATAATACTGCTCCCTATGTACAAGAATATAACTACTATAATACTGCCCCTATGTACAAGCATATAACTACTATAATACTGCCTACTATGTACAAGAATATAACTACTATAATACTGCCCCCTATGTTCATGAATATAACTACTATAATACTGCTCCCTATGTACAAGAATATAACTACTATAATACTGCTCCTATGTGCAAGAATATAACTACTATAATACTGCCCCTATGCACAAGAATATAACTACTATAATACTGCTCCCTATGTAGTAGAATATAACTACTATAATACTGCCCACTATGTACAAGAATATAACTACTATAATACTGCCCCTATGTACAAGAATATAACTACTATAATACTGCTCCCTATGTACAAGAATATAACTACTATAATACTGCCCCCTATGTACAAGAATATAACTACTATAATACTGCCCCTATGTACAAGAATATAACTGCTATAATACTGCCCCTATGTACAAGAATATAACTACTATAATACTGCTCCTATGTACAAGAATATAACTACTATAATACTTCTCCTATGTACAAGAATATAACTACTATAATACTGCCTCCTATGTACAAGAATATAACTACTATAATACTGCCCCTATGTACAAGAATATAACTACTATAATACTGCCCCCTATGTACAAGAATATAACTAATATAATACTGCTCCTATATACAAGAATATAATTACTATAACACTGCCCCTATGTACAAGAATATAACTACTATAATACTGCTCCTATATACAAGAATATAACTACTATAATACTGCCCCTTTGTACAAGAATATAACTGGTATAGTAGTGTCAGTTCACTCCTCTCCTGCTCTACTCTGTGTTGCTGGGGTTGTTACTCTTTCCTTGTCTGTTTCCTCTCCTCACATCAGTGATCTGATCTCATCTCGTTGCCTCTTTGTTTTCTCCTCTTGGCTGTCATTAGTTAGACCTTGTAAGAAGTATGAACTTTCCTTTATCGAATTCCCCTGACCTTTCTATCGTTAGATAGAATTCCACTCGTTTTACCCACAACCTTTATTTTTAACCCAAATCAGGATCACTTTCCATCAGTCGCTGATCTGCAGCCTCTATGCAAAAATAATTAGAGATAAAGTTGTTCCCTTCAGAAGTTTTGTGCCATTAATCAGCGCTGCCAGCTTCGAGCGCCAGGCGATTGCCGCGGACAGATTAGTGCTTTACATTCAGGACCATGTGATAAGAAGAAGGAAACTGCATTTATCTTAATTACCACTTTCATATAATGCACAGATTTCCTCCTCTACTTCACAGACGGTCGCTTTTCAGTCTTTTTCACCTGAAAGAGAATTCAAAATCTGATTCTGTTCTGCTTCCTTGATTAAAGGGGATTTAGGAGACCCTGTACTCTAGCGCTCCAGGGCAAACTCTTAGTTCCGGTATCATGGATTACCACTTTATACTCTGGTAGACAGTGGGTCCAATTCATCTCTGACTTTTTTTAAGTCATTTTTCTTTTTTTTTTTTGTGACGCGGTATTCGCTGATCTTTTTTTGCTCCAAATTCTTCAAAATGCTTCAATTTTGCCCAAAATAATATTTATATATTTTTAATTTATTTTTGTCTTGTCCTGTTTTTACGATTTCTTAGCACAAAAGGTTACATGTTTCGCTAATAGGCAAAATATTTTGTGCCAAAATATCTGGCTTATATAAAGTTACTCAAGGGAGTTAGTGGGTGGGGGGTGATTGGAATACACTTTCACCAAATTTTGCAACTTTTTAAAATTGATGATACAATAAAAAATATCTGGAAAAGAAAAACTCTGCCCAAAATGACAAAAACAACAACAGCAACAAAAACAAAACAAAACAGGAGAACACATGTAAAACAGAAATTAGTTTGGATGCTTAATAAAGCATGATGAAAGGATACAGCGCAGTCAACCAACAAGCTTTGAGATATGGGCACTTCTACAGGCATCACAGCCATGCCAAGTATTGGCATGGCTGTGATTGGCTAGTGCCACCCGTTACACGACCTGTATAACAGCCGGATCACGGATGGCGCCATCATTGTACTCTGACTAGCGTAGGGACGGCTCAAGTGAGGAACACTGTATAAGAAATAAATAGTTAATTAAAAAAAAATTATGTGGGGTTCCCTGTATTTTTAATAACTAGCCAAGGGAAAGCAGACAGCTATGAGCTGGTCTTATTTTGCTGGGAAAGGGACAATATCCATGCACCTTCCCAGCCTATTAATATCAGCCCGCAGTTGTCTGCTTTGCCTTTGATGGTTATTAAAAATGGGGGGACAAAAAAAACTGTGTGGGATCCCCCTTCTTTTTAATAACCAGCTAAGGCAAATGAGACAGCTGTGGGCTGATATTAATAGACTCGAGGGGTGAGACTGCATCTCTCTGCATAAATTAAATTATTCGCTTCTTGTCTGGCTATCTTGAACTCCCCAAGACTCTCACACCAACAATGTAATACTTGTAGGTAGCAGCCCTAGTGATGAGCCATAGCCCGCAATGATGTAGATAGGAGAATTTGGTAATCTTAAGCTGTATTGCAGTCAACGAACCCAGAAGCAGATTATATGTGTACATAGAGATACATTTGTACATGGCAATGTATATTTATGTACTTGATTTCTACTGGTGAAGAAAAAGTCAGATTTTTTTGTTCGTATACTTCAACTAAAATTAATGAAAATTTTTCTTTTTTGTGAGTATCCCCAGAACTTGAACCGACAACCTCTATAATTGCAGGCAGGAGATAAAGCTATTGAGCCACAAACTCTGGTGATGTTGCTGGGAGAATTTTATTGCAACCACTAACCCCACAGGCAGATTATACTGAGACATAGAGATACATTCTATATAACAGTATATTTCTATGTCTCTGTATTTTATATTTATTTCTTCTATAAAATTAGTAAAAAATAATGAAAAACAATTACAGAAATGTAATTTTTACTGTGCTTTTTGAAAAAATAATAAACATCACAAATCAGCACATAACACGGACATATTTGGTGTCCCTATAATCGTAACGACCCGACATCACACAGAGATCAGAATATTTATGAGGATCGGTAAATGGTGGAGAAAAATTGCATGACTGATATTTTTCTCTATTAATCAAAATGTAACGCTAAGGTTGTGTTCATACATAGTATAAATGCTATGTTTTTTCTACTATGTTTTTTTCGGCAGGTATGTGTAGCACCCCGAGGACTCGGCTGCTACAGGGGTATTGCACCTCGATCCAGAGGTGTGGTATTCCACTCCCGGGTAAGGATGGAGAGTGGAACTGAGCTCAGTTAGCTGCATGCACTACACTCACCCCATTTCCGGGGGACAGACCAACGGTACTCCCACCAGATAGATGTGCGGGTACGACAGCTTCTGTCCCCGGCTGGAGTGGGGGGGGGGGGAGGAACATCCCAGTGGTGTAGGAGCAGAGAGGGGAGGGACTCTGGGCATAGGTAGGAGCCCATTGGGTGCTAGTCACCTGGGCTCGGGTGTCAGAAGGGAGTATATAAGGGGGGCACCATCTTGGATCAGTAGTCAGTCTAGAGAGGAGCTCAGCCAGAGAGGGCTGACAGGGAGCGGTGGCTCAGTCTGGGCCCAGCTCCAGAGCCAGGCCTGGAGAGGAGGCCTGAGAGAGAGAGAGAGAAAGAAGAAGAAGGAGAAACAGGAACACCAAGAAAGGCCCAGAGACGCAAGAAGAGAGGGAACCCTGAGATCCCACGAGTTAACGGGTGAAGGGTTGGCAGAACAGGGTACCGGATCCCGAACTGGTGGAGGCCAATTATCCTTAGCCAGGAACCGGAGGTCGTGGTCAAGTTTTGGCGCGACCCCTCGCCACATCCACCAGGAAGGCAAACCACGTATAGGGTCAGGGAAGCCGGGAAAGGTTTCACCACCAGAAGGCCCGAGGGAGCCGGACAAAGGTGGATCCCTGGTGGGGACGGCCAGTAGGAAGGAGGAGAGGGGAGCTCAGGACCACGCTCTAGAACTGCCTGGGAGTTGGCTGAGTCCCGCACCTGGTGGGCGCAGCACGGCTCGGGTGGTCACTCTTGGCCGAAGTGATCTGAACACCAACTGTGAGTAAAGCTTTAAACCTGCACTACAAGTCTCTGCGATTCCTTGTCACACCACCACTACCACTATCATCATTCCCTGCTTCACCAGCTGCCCTGAGGCTATACCCCTCCCGTTGGGGGTTATATCAACATTGCTGCACACCTATACCACCGGCCTCAGCGGTCTGCCCTGCAGCGGCGGTTTCATAACCGCATTCAACGGGTGGCGTAGTCGGACACTAATACCATCATACCAATAACCGCCACTTGGTTTGACCACCCTGGGCACGGACCGGGTCCCCGCCACTCGGAGACTACAACCCCCATCGGATCCGGCTCCGGGAATTCCCCCGCGCACACGTGCGCCGCACTGCAACATGGCCCAGGGGGCGAGTCAACTTTGGCGTAGTCGGCAGGATTACGTGCCCGCAACCACCGGGTACTGCGTGCCTGAAGAAAAGTTAACATGTACCTCAAAAAGAAGTCTCCCGCCAATTCCGGAGGGTTCCCGCCATCAGACGCCGTCCGGAGTCGTTTCCCGCCGTTTGCCCGCCATTTGCAGCCTTTACCCGCCATCCGCGGAGTTTCCCGCCATCAGGAGACGATTCCCGCCATCTGAGAAGGTTTCCCGCCCTGGCAGAGCGGACGCCATTATGGGCGTGCCAGAGGGTGGCATGAGACCACCTCCCATCGTGGGCATGGCCCCAGAGTGGCGCCAAAGGAAGAGACCGCCCCCACCAGCCGAGAGTACAATAATGGAGATGTCCATCAGAGTGGGGGGGCTGCCCCTGAAACTGACAGTCACCAAGTTGCCCCGGGACCACTCCCAATGGGGGCGGATAGAGAGCAAAACTGAGAGGATGGGTGCGGCCTGGAGGAGTCTGGATGGATCGCACCCGGGAATGGAGGAAGCGCCCAGCAATGCCAGCACCTCGGGCCGGGGCCTGCTGCAGGCCGCAACGCCAAACAGCCTAGTGGAGATCCTGGCACAGCTCCCCAGAGATCCGGAGCGTGCACAGGCTGCGCTGGAGGACTTGGACCGGAGGATGGCACGAGCACAGCAGGATGCGTTGGCCGAGTGGAGAAGGGAGATGGCCCGGCAGGCTGGAATTCGCCAGCAGGAGACGCCACCCGCAACGAGGAGCATGTCCGCCTCTGAGGATGGTGCAGGAGGGACGAAGGCCGGAGACGACGCCGCGGAGGGAGCTGCAAGGATGGAAGCAGGTAATGGGGACGTCATCACCCCGTGCCCAGTAGCCGTAAGCCTGCCCCAGCTCCCCGTCGCAGAGCCCGAAGTCATACTCACCGCGCCCGTTGCCGCACCGCCGCTGCTCCAAACTAGGCCTCAAGCGGCAGGAGCCGCGGTCGCGCCCTCTGTTACGCCACGCCCCTTGACCCTGAGCGCGGCGAAGCAGGAAGTGCCACCGGCCTGGTCGCAAGGCCTGGTGAACCCGGGCGCTGATGCCCCTCCAGCGCCCTCTTCCTCAACAGTGCCGTCCTTTGACCCAAATAGGATTCCCCCGGCCTGGTCGCAGGGCCGAGTACCCCCGGGCGCCGCGGTCTCCACAGCGCCCTCTACCTCCACTGTGCCGCCGGCCTGGTCGCAAGGCCTGGTGCATCCGGGTGCCGCTGCCCCCACAGCGCCCTTGACCTCCACAGTGCTGCCCCTGGGCGAGGATCTCTTCGCGCAGCATACTAGCCCGGACGGGCTGCCCTTCGTGTGGCCACCGGAGTACATCAACCCCCGACTCCGGAGGGAATGGCCCCTGTGTGAGCCTCTGATCCCGGCACCGGCACCCGCCAAAATTGTCCCGCTCCCGTTGGAAGACGCCCAATTCGCATGGGATCCGACTGGTGAGGACCTCATGGGGTTCACCAAGGAGACCCGGGCGGCCGCAGCCCGGCGGGAGGAGTGCTGCCGTCAACAGCTGGAGGTCTTTGAGAGAGAACGGCGAGAGAGGCGGATCCGCGAGGAACAGCTGCAGGCCCAAAGCGCGGAGCAGAAACGCCGGGCCCGACGAAACCCCCGTACGGCCCACGGCCCCCACACCACCGGGACCGTAATAAAGTTTCAACTGGAGAACGGCTGGGGCTTTATCCGGGATCACCGAACTCCCGGCGACGTCTTTGTTACCCGCAGGGATGTTGAGAGCCACCTGCCGGAGGGACACCGTGGACGTGACCTCTACCCGGGTGATGTGGTCGCCTTCACCAGGCATCAGTGTGCTAAAGGACCGTACGCCCTTCACGTACACCGGCTGACTGAGGAGGAGTTGCAGTATGAGGAAGACCAAGAGGACCCGGACGGGTCTGAAGACTACCCTCAGGAAGGAGCAGGAGGACGTCGTTACTAATGAACGGTAACTGAAACTGTACATAGTTACCCGTCAGGGTACCTGACCTGTTGCTAATTGGAGTGTGGTCCCCGTTGGGACTAGCGTGGAACTGTTTCCTGTGTGCCCCTATCCCTAATCAGGCTGAGGACTGTGAGCAGCCACTCCCTTATCCCCACTGGCCGAGGACTGAGAGCGGCCACACCCTGTAAATAGTTGCGCTTCTTAAAGCGCCCCCTACTGGTTTTATAAGAACTGTTTTTTTTTTTCTATCACGAAATTAGTGACTGTTGCACTTTACCTGGTCGCAAGTTGCACGGTGGCCAGAGATCAAGAACGTGTTGGTCAAGAATGTTTTATATGAAAAAGTTTTATATGATGCTAAAAGAGTTAATGGTATTTTATAAGTGTGTGCAGAAAGTCTGATAATGTTTCCGTAATGTTTTATACCTGTAACGATAAGAAGAACAGAGTACCTCCCATAAAGGGATGATTGAAAGTTAATATGTCTTACATGCGAGTGTACACTTTAAAATTTTTGTATGTTTTAATTTGCTTTTACTCTTTTCCAGCCCGAGGACGTGCTGTGATTTACCAGGGGGGAATGTAGCACCCCGAGGACTCGGCTGCTACAGGGGTATTGCACCTCGATCCAGAGGTGTGGTATTCCACTCCCGGGTAAGGATGGAGAGTGGAACTGAGCTCAGTTAGCTGCATGCACTACACTCACCCCATTTCCGGGGGACAGACCAACGGTACTCCCACCAGATAGATGTGCAGGTACGACAGCTTCTGTCCCCGGCTGGAGTGGGGGGGGGGGGGACATCCCAGTGGTGTAGGAGCAGAGAGGGGAGGGACTCTGGGCATAGGTAGGAGCCCATTGGGTGCTAGTCACCTGGGCTCGGGTGTCAGAAGGGAGTATATAAGGGGGGCACCATCTTGGATCAGTAGTCAGTCTAGAGAGGAGCTCAGCCAGAGAGGGCTGACAGGGAGCGGTGGCTCAGTCTGGGCCCAGCTCCAGAGCCAGGCCTGGAGAGGAGGCCTGAGAGAGAGAGAGAGAGAGAAAGAAGAAGAAGGAGAAACAGGAACACCAAGAAAGGCCCAGAGACGCAAGAAGAGAGGGAACCCTGAGATCCCACGAGTTAACGGGTGAAGGGTTGGCAGAACAGGGTACCGGATCCCGAACTGGTGGAGGCCAATTATCCTTAGCCAGGAACCGGAGGTCGTGGTCAAGTTTTGGCGCGACCCCTCGCCACATCCACCAGGAAGGCAAACCACGTATAGGGTCAGGGAAGCCGGGAAAGGTTTCACCACCAGAAGGCCCGAGGGAGCCGGACAAAGGTGGATCCCTGGTGGGGACGGCCAGTAGGAAGGAGGAGAGGGGAGCTCAGGACCACGCTCTAGAACTGCCTGGGAGTTGGCCGAGTCCCGCACCTGGTGGACGCAGCACGGCTCGGGTGGTCACTCTTGGCCGAAGTGATCTGAACACCAACTGTGAGTAAAGCTTTAAACCTGCACTACAAGTCTCTGCGATTCCTTGTCACACCACCACTACCACTATCATCATTCCCTGCTTCACCAGCTGCCCTGAGGCTATACCCCTCCCGTTGGGGGTTATATCAACATTGCTGAACACCTATACCACTGGCCTCAGCGGTCTGCCCTGCAGCGGCGGTTTCATAACCGCATTCAACGGGTGGCGTAGTCGGACACTAATACCATCATACCAATAACCGCCACTTGGTTTGACCACCCTGGGCACGGACCGGGTCCCCGCCACTCGGAGACTACAACCCCCATCGGATCCGGCTCCGGGTATTCCCCCGCGCACACGTGCGCCGCACTGCAACATGGCCCAGGGGGCGAGTCATATGCGCACCACACAACGCAATACCAAGCGGCTCTGATTATTGCGTGTTTGCTCGGTTTCTTTTACACTTGTTCCCCCATATTTAATGCGATTTTGGTGCAGATGTGAAGCCGCGTTTTTAACACTTTTTTAATAGTACAGAAAAGTTTTCATTCTTATAAATGCAATGGCTTTATTTTTTTTTTTACATGCGTTTTTTTCAGGCTCCACATAGAAGCTTAGAGAGGAAAAAAACCACCAAAGCCGCACAGTTCAGCACAGAAGGCGGAGATTTCATGGAATCACATCCACTTTGCTTGGACATTTAGCCCGTGGTCACATGTAGCGTAAATGCTGCATATTTTCTGCTATTTTTTTTTGCACAAAAATTCTGCTGCGTTTAACTGTCCAAGTGAAGTGGATGTGATTTCATGAAAACTGCGCCCCCTGTGGACTAAAGACGCTGTTGAACTGTGCAGTTTTGATGCTTTTTTTTTTTCCTTTGGAGGCTTCTATGTAGATCCTAAAAAAAACAATTGCAGATACTTTTTTAAGTGCAGAATCAAAACACATTAAAAATGCGGTTTCACATCTGCACCAAAAACGCGTCAAATAAAGAGGAAAAAGTCTAAAAAAAAAATGCAGCAATTATTAGAGTAGATTGTTAGTGTAGTTTGGTGCAGATCCTGCCGAAA
Source organism: Phyllobates terribilis (assembly GCF_046119375.1). Lineage (NCBI taxonomy): Eukaryota > Metazoa > Chordata > Amphibia > Anura > Dendrobatidae > Phyllobates > Phyllobates terribilis. The sequence goes on from NW_027362764.1 coordinate 784,488,008, forward strand.
ACAAAAACACAGTATTTCTGCAACGTGTGAACACGGCTTATAGACACCAAAAAGCCGGATGTTATATAGTGAAGCTACAGAAGGATGAGAAAGTTCTGGCATCTCCGACTGTGAATGAAGGAATAAAAAATAAATCCACAACTAGAGATGAGCAGGACGCACACGGGCCCAGGCTAATCAAAAGCCGCCAGGGACACCGGAAGGTAAGAGATTCACGGCCTCCAGTCCACCTGTCCTGACCGCCTGGTAGCACTCACCTGGACGCTGGACTGGAGACCTGTGAATTCATCCGTTCATCTCTAGTCCCAACTGTCCCGAATACAGCGGACAGTCCTGGATTTGGGTCTGCGCCCTGCAGTCTGGGGGGCATCTGCTGAATGTCTCCCACTTCCAGCGCCCCTCTGACAACTCCTCCTGCCAGGTGAGAAATAATTGATAAATGGGTGCGGATTGGGGTGTGGCCGCCTAATTTGTGTCTCTTTCTGCTCTCAAAAAGCTGGCAGGAATGGGTAAGGTTTTAATACTGTGGACAGGATAGGAGCGTCCAGACTGGGTTCACCTTGTCGTGGTCGGATGAATTTTGCGCTTTTTGATCAAAATAGTGTTAACCAAGGAGCCTATGTTAAGTACATGTACTATTACTATTTACTTACTACAGGGTATATGCTCATTTTTTTTCTTGGATTTTGTCTATGATAGAAAGGAGTCAGGACACGCAGAGCATCGCAGCTATGATAGAAGGTGTCAGGATACGCAGAGCATTGCAGCTATGATAGAAAGGTGTCAGGACACACAGAGAATCACAGCTATGATAGAAAGGTGTCAGGACACGCAGAACATCGCAGCTATGATAGAAGATGTCAGGACACGCAGAGCATCGCAGCTATGATAGAAGGTGTCAGGATACGCAGAGCATCACAGCTATGATAGAAAGGAGTCAGGATACACAGAGCATCGCAGCTATGATAGAAAGGAGTCAGGATACCCAGAGCATCACAGCTATGATAGAAAGGTGTCAGAACACGCAGAGCATCGCAGCTATGATAGAAAGGTGTCAGGACCCGCAGAGCATCGCAACTATGATAGAAAGGTGTCAAGAGTTGCAGAGCATGGCAACTATGATAGAAAGGTATCAGGAGACGCAGAGCATCTCCGCTATGATAGAAAGGTGTCAGGACATGCAGAGCATCTCAGCTATGATAGAAAGGTGTCAGGAGACGCAGAGCATCTCAGCTTTGATAGAAAGGTGTCAGGATACGCAGAGCATCGCAGCTATGATAGAAAGGAGTCAGGATACACAGAGCATCGCAGCTATGATAGAAAGGAGTCAGGATGCACAGAGCATCGCAGCTATGATAGAAAAGAGTCAGGACATGCAGAGCATCGCAGCTATGATAGAAAGGAGTCAGGATACCCAGAGAATCACAGCTATGATAGAAAGGTGTCAGGATATGCAGAGCTTCACAGCTATGATAGAAAGGAGTCAGGATACGCAGAGCATCACAGCTATGATAGAAAGGAGTCGGGATACGCAGAGCATCACAGCTATGATAGAAAGGTGTCAGGATACGCAGAGCATCACAGCTATGATAGAAAGGAGTCAGGACACAGAGCATCGCAGCTATGATAGAAAGGAGTCAGGATACACAGAGCATCGCAGCTATGATAGAAAGGAGTCAGAGCACACAGCTTCACAGCTTTGATACCTGTGTCACCTGATATTGTTATGTCTATGGTTTCATGGGTAGAAAATAGACACGTCCACCATTGATCAAGTATATACAGACAGACTTTGATGTGTGTTATTACTCCTAGCATTCCCTTTGCTTTCTGTCACATATTTGTATATTTTGTAAGAAATGAAAAATGCACTTAGTACTAGGATATAATGTATACTGGCTGGGGGACAAGGGTCATGGTCACAGTCGTTGCTTAATGAATTCCAACCATGGAAGAAAGAGAAACAATTCATGAATGTAAAGAGGAAATGTATCTTCATCCAGGAGGATTCCTGCCGCTTTGTATCCCTCCCATCTCCGGCTTTTCTGGTGTTTTTAACCATTGGTTGATCCTGGATGTCTAAACTTTTCCTTTTCTACTATGTGGTCTGTGACACGGCCAGTGATAGCACCCGGCCACACGACTGCGAGCTCAGAGATTTCAGCTATAACCGTCCTGACCCGGGGTCCATTGGTGCCCTGGGTATCTTAAAGGGAACATGTCATCAGAAAAATTACTCCTTATATAAATCAGATTTTTGTGTTTCCTTTTTGCAAATGTTTTTTTTTTTTCTTTTTCAGATCATGATCATTATTAAAAATAAGATTAGTCATCTTGCAAATTTCACATTAGCCATTGGGATTATTTTAGACTCGTATTTCCTATGTTTTCAGGAAGAGTATTCATCAAGCTCCTTATCAGAGACCAGATTAAAATCACTGATAATCTATATATATATAATCGTCTTATCCCGTCTGTCTGTCTGTCTGTCTGTCTGTCCAGGAAATCCCGCGTCGCTCATTGGTCCGGCAGCGGCCAATCAGCGCCGGGGGATTTCTAAAAAAAGATGGCGGCCGTTAGCGGCTCATCTGCGGGACGGAGCTGAGCGGCGGTGCAGCCGGGAGATGACCGGCGCGAGGCGCTCATCTCCCGGCCGGCAACAGCAGAAGGAACCCGACCGCCGGACCCATCAGCGGGACGGAGATGCAGCCGGGAGATGAGCGGCGCGAGGCGCTCATCTCCCGGCCGGTAGCAGCGGAAGGACCGCCGGCACCGCTGACCTCCATGCGGAAGGGATGACCGGGGAGCGGCGCTGCGGGTCGGGATACTTCTGCTGCGAGCGCCCGCTCATGTCCCGGGTTCTCGCAGCGGAAGTAGCCGCACAGGCAGCGCCGCTCCCCTGTCCTCACCAAGACGATTCGATGATTGGTCGCGGTCTTCGGACCCGACCAATCACTGATCTTAGCGCAAAACTTAAACACTATTGTGCTGATTGGTCGCCGACGCTGCCCGCGACCAATCACCTATTTGGGCGCCAAATTTAAATATCGGCCGCGACCAATCAGCACAGCGGTGTTTAAATGTGGAGCCAAGATCGGTGATTGATCGCGGCCGATATTTAAATTTGGCGCCCAAATCGGTGATTGGTCGCGGGCAGCGTCCGCGACCAATCAGCACAGTAGTGTTTAACTTTGGCCGCAAGATCAGTGATTGGTCGCGGGCCAAGTCCGCGACCAATCAACGATTTGTGCGGCACATTTAAATAGCGGCCGCGACCAATTGGATGTCAGCGCCGCTCCCCGATCCTCCCTTCACGCCCTAGCCGCATGGATGTCAGCGGCGCTGCCTGTGCGGATACTTCCGCTCCGAGAACCTGGGACATGAGCGGGCGCTCGCAGCAGAAGTATCCCGACCCGCAGCGCTGCTCCCCGGTCCTTCCTTCACACCCTAGCCGCTGATGTCCCCACAGTATCCTCATGGTGTTACAAAGGTCCGGACATTTGTGTTAAAAAACGCTGATTGGTCGCTGGCGCTGCCCGCGACCAATCACCGATTTGGGCGCCAAATTTAAATATCGTCCGCGACCAATCACCGATCTTGGCTCCACATTTAAACACCGCTGTACTGATTGGTCGCGGACGCTATTTAAATGTGCCGCCCAAATCGGTGATTGGTCGCGCACAGCGTCGGCGACCAATCAGCACAGCGGTGTTTAACTTTAGCGCCAAGAGCACTGATTGGTCGGGTGCAGAGAGCGCGACCAATCAGCGAATCGTATTGGTGATATTTAAATTTGGCGCCCAAATCGGTGATTGGTCGCGGGCAGCGCCAGCGACCAATCAGCGATTATTCACACAAATGTCCCGACCTTTGTAACACCATGCGGATACTGTGGGGACATCAGCGGCTAGGGTGTGAAGGGAAGACCGGGGAGCGGCGCTGCGGGTCGGGATACTTCTGCTGCGAGCAGTTGCTCATCTCCCGGCTTCTCGCAGTGGAAGTAGCCGCACAGGCAGCGGCGCTCCCCGGTACTCACCAATACGATTCCGCTCCCCGGTCCTCACTAATACGATTCCGCTCCCCGCTCCACACCAATACGATTCCGCTCCCCACTCCTCACCAATACGATTCGCTGATTGGTCGCGCTCTCCGCACGAGACCAATCAGTGATCTTGGCGCTAAAGTTAAACACCGCTCTGCTGATTGGTCGCGGCCGCTGCCCGCGACCAATCACCGATTTGGGCGCCACATTTAAATAGCGGCCGCAACCAATCACCGATCTTGCCGCGACATTTAAACACTGCTGTGCTAATTGGTCGCTTACGCCAGCCGCGACCAATCAGCGAGCTTGGCGCCAAATTTAAACAACGCTCTGCTGATTGGTCGCGGACGCCAGACGCGTCCAATCAGCGAGATTGGCGCTAAATTTAAACAACGCTCTGCTGATTGGTCGCCGGCCGCGACTAATCAGCGATTTTGGTGCCAAATTTAAACACGCTCTCCATTCCTCACTAACACGGTTTGCTGATTGGTCGTGGCCGCCGCCCGTGACCAATCAGCGATTTTGGCGCCAAATTTAAACACCGCTCTGCTGATTGGTCGAGGCCGACACCGCTCTGCTGATTGGTCGCGGTCGCCGGCCTCGACCAATCAGCAGAGCGATGCAGAGCGGGGTTTAAATTTGGCCCCAAAGTCGCTGATTAGTCGCGGCTGACGGCCGCGACCAATCAGCAGAGCGTTGTTTACATTTTGCGCCAAAATCGCTGATTGGTCGCGGCCGGCGGCCTCGACCAATCAGCAGTATTGGCGCCAAATTTATTGGTCGTGACTAATCAGCGATTTTGGTGCCAAATTTAAACACGCTCTCCAGTCCTCACTAACACTGTTCGCTGATTGGTCGCGGCCGCCGCCCGCGACCAATCACCAATATTGCTGCCAAATTTAAACACCGCTTTGCTGATTGGTCGCGGTTGCCGAACGCGACCAATCAGCGATTTTGGCGCAAAATTTAAACACCGCTCTGCTAATTGCGCCCCGTCGGCCGCATACATATTCTAGAATCCCCGATGCATTAGAATCGGGCCACCATCTAGTGCCTCAATAAGCAGCTGATAACACAGGGATGTCACAGCTCACCTGCTCCGCTTGTCACAATGACTGCTGCAGATGCTTATTAGATGCTTCAATACAAAAAATAGCGTTAGGTTCTGTTCATTGCTACTAATCTACACGTGTTTGCTGGAACAACAAGAAGTTAAAGTCTAAAAAAAAAAAGCCTCAGTGGTGCGTGTGAAAATTGCAAGATTTCTCAATTTTAGTTTTAGTTCAGATTTCTATATGAAAAGTTTATTTTTTTACTAAAAATACATTTAAGAGAAAATCCTAATTTAAACAATAGGTCATGTATGTTCTGATGATTTAAGAGTGTGTCCCAGGTCTAAGCTATATTGTATCCCCATGTAATGACAGACTATGACCACCAGATGGCAGCAGATATTCATGAATGAAAGCCCTGAATCCACTAATAATTTTCCCTGCAATAAGTGATTTTTGTCTGCAGGTTTAGTACAAAGCCGCCGTGTTTGGTGGTGGTCACATGACGCGCTCGCTGTTGTTGGTTTGTTTACCGAAGAAAACAGACATATTTGTAACAACAAATGACAACTGTAACAACAACATCAGTAATTAATTCAGAAAAGTCTCTTCAGCTGCTTCAAATATATCAGCGTTTGTTACAATGTATGTGCTGTGCTGGTTTGCTCTCACTATTCTGTACATAGCAAAGGTAATGACTGCACATATAATGGTGGCAGCTCCTCAGTTATATGTGGACAGTGGTGACATCAGTGATGGATTAGACTCCCATATATTGTAAGTCACCAATAGAAACCTCCGGCTGCTGATCCCCTAGTAGATTTCATGTAGTCAGTGGCGTAGCTAGAGTCCTATGGGCCCCGGCCCCCACCCCCATATTGATCAGATGTATGGTCCTTTGTAGCATTCTAGATCCTATAAAGACATATGTGTCCCCATCATGGCATCTTCCTGTAATAATATCCCCCGTCCAGGTCTCTCTCTGTGATAATGTCTCTCATCATAGGCCCCTTCCTGCTCTCTCCCCGTGCTCACATACTGCGCTGCACTCCCCCGCGCTCATACTGCGCTGCTCTCCCCCGCGCTCACATACTGCGTTCCTCTCTCCACCACACTCACATACTGCGCTGCTCTCTCCCCCGCACTCACATACTGCGCTGCTCCCCCCCCACTCACATACTGCATTGCTCTCTTCCCCACGCTCACATACTGCGCTGCTCTCTCCCCCACGCTCACATACTGCGCTGCTCTTCCCCGCGCTCACACACTGCGCTGCTCTCTCCCCCGTGCTCACACACTGCGCTGCTCTCTCCCCCGTGCTCACATACTGCGCTGCTCTCTCCCCGCGCTCACATACTGCGCTGCTCTCTCCCCTGTGCTCACATACTGCTGCTCTCTCCTTCATGCTCACATACTGCGCTGCTCTCTCCCCCGCGCTCACATACTGCGTTCCTCTCTCCACCACACTCACATACTGCGCTGGTCTCTCCCCCGTGCTCACATACTGAGCTGCTCTCTCCCCCGCGCTCACATACTGCGCTGCTCTCTCCCCCGTGCTCACATACTGCACTGCTCTCTCCCCCGCACTCACATACTGCGTTGCTCTCTCCCCCACGCTCACATATTGCGCTGCTCTCTCCCCCGCGCTCACATACTGCGCTGCTCTCTCCCCTGTGCTCACATACTGCTGCTCTCTCCTTCATGCTCACATACTGCGCTGCTCTCTCCCCCGCGCTCACATACTGCGTTCCTCTCTCCACCACACTCACATACTGCGCTGGTCTCTCCCCCGTGCTCACATACTGAGCTGCTCTCTCCCCCGCGCTCACATACTGCTCTGCTCTCTCCCCCGTGCTCACATACTGTGCTGCTCTCTCCCCCGTGCTCACATACTGTGCTGCTCTCTCCCCCGTGCTCACATACTGCGCTGCTCTTTCCCCCGTGCTCACATACTGCGCTGCTCTTTCCCCCGTTCTCACATACTGCGCTGCTCTCTCCCCCGTGCTCACATACTGCGCTGCTCTCTACCCCGTGCTTACATACTGCGCTGCTCTCTCCCCCGTGCTCACATACTGCGCTGCTCTTTCCCCCGTGCTCACATACTGCGCTGCTCTTTCCCCCGTTCTCACATACTGTGCTGCTCTCTCCCCCGTGCTCACATACTGCGCTGCTCTCTCCCCCGTGCTTACATACTGCGCTGCTCTCTTCCCCGTGCTTACATACTGCGCTGCTCTCCCCCGAACTCACATACTGCACTGTTCTCTCCCCCGAACTCACATACTGTACTGTTTTCTCCCCCGAACTCACTGCGCTGCTCTCTCCACCGCACTAACATACTGCGCTGCTCTTTTCCCCACGCTCACATACTGCGCTGCTCTCTCCCCCACGCTCACATACTGCGCTGCTCTCTCAACCGCGTTCACATACTGCGCTGCTCTCTCAACCGCGCTCACATACTGCGCTGCTCTCTCCCCCACGCTCACATACTGCGCTGCTCTCTCCCCCACACTCACATACTGCGCTGCTCTCTCCCCCACACTCACATACTGCGCTGCTCTCTCCCCCACGCTCACATACTGCGCTGCTCTCTCCCCCACGCTCACATACTGCGCTGCTCTCTCCCCCGTGCTCACATACTGCGCTGCTCTCTCCCCCGTGCTCACATACTGCGCTGCTCTCTCCCCCGTGCTTACATACTGCGCTGCTCTCCCCTGAACTCACATACTGCACTGTTCTCTCCCCCGAACTCACATACTGTACTGTTCTCTCCCTCGAACTCACTGCGCTGCTCTCTCCACCGCACTAACATACTGCGCTGCTGTCTCCCCCGCGCTCACATACTGCGCTGCTCTCTTCCCCGCGCTCACATACTGCGCTGCTCTCTCCCCCGCGCTCACATACTGCGCTGCTCTCTCCCCCGCGCTCACATACTGCGCTGCTCTCTCCCCCGCGCTCACATACTGCGCTGCTCTCTCCCCCGCGCTCACATACTGCGCTGCTCTCTCCCCCACGCTCACATACTGCGCTGCTCTCTCTCCCATGCTCACATACTGCGTTGCTCTCTCCCCCGCGCTCGCATACTGAGCTGCTCTCTCCCCCACGCTCACATACTGAGCTGCTCTCTCCTCCACGGTCACGGGTGTGAGCTGAAGACGCTGAAGATTTATTGTAATTAGGGAAAGGAGGGATGGAATTTGAGTACACAGTATGGGGAGAGGGGGGGATGGGTGCAGACACAGTATGGAGAGCGAGGGGGGATGTGTGTGTGTGAACACAATATAGGGAGCAAACGAAGAGCAAGAAATTTGAGGACACAGTATGAGGAGCAAGGGTGGGAATGAGTGCAGACACAGTATGGAGAAAGAGGGGGGAGAATTTGGGAACATTATGGGGAGCGAGGGTAAATTTGAGAAAAAAGTGTTAGGAGCGAGGGGGCAAGATGAGTATGGGTACAGTATAAGGAATGGGGGAATGTATGCGGACACAGTATGAGAAGTGCGGGGGAATGGGTGCAGACACAATATGGGGAGTATTGGGAGCGAGGGGGGATGAGTACAGAAACAGTATGGGCAGGGGGGATGTGTCAGGAGACTATTGAGGGAAATAATGTGAGGAGGCAGTATGGGATGAGGAAAATGTGAGGGGGCACGGAAAAGAGTTTGGGTAGTGTGGTTGGGACAGTATGAAGAGGGGGCAGCATATGGGGACAGTGTGAGGCCACAACAAGGAGGGAACAGTATGCCAAGGAGGGTGAGTGTCATGGGGGAGCACAGCGACTGGACAGCATAGGGGGACACAGTGTGAGAGGACAGTGTGAAGAGGGGTCCTGTATGGAGAGGGCAGTGTGGAGGGCATGTATCATAAGAGGGACACTGTGTGGGTCATATTTTATGCAGGGAACACAATGAGCTGACCTGACATTACAATTAATGTACCATGTACTGATGGTGGTTCTAGTGCTGAATTTATGCACTAATGGTGATCATAGTGATGCATTCATGTTCTGATGGTGGTTTTGGTGATGTATTCCTGTACTGATTGTGGTTCTTGTGATATATTTCTGTACTAATGAGGGTTTTTATGCAATGTTTCATTACTGACGGTGGTTATATGGATGTATTTCTGTACTGCTGGCGGTTCTGATGATGAATTTCTGTACTGCTTGTGGTTCTGGTGATGTATTTCTGTACTGATGAAGGTTGTGATGCTGTGTTGGGGGTTCTAGTTATGTATTTCTGTACTGATGGTGGTTCTGGTGATGTATTCTTGTGCTATTCTTGGATCTGATTCTGTACACATGTAACAATCCATAACTTGTGAGATTATGTGATTAATGGCTATGTTAATAAAGTGTTGTGCAGACTGACAAGTTAAGGCTTACTAACTATGCTTTTATTTATGTTAGAATCATTAAAGGGTTTGTCAAAGTTAGTAATGAAAGTCAGCTGTCACTCTATTGTCAGGATTCTCTAGTGCCAGAGTGAACCTAGGGAGTGACTGCAGACTTTCATCTCAAACCTGGACATGCCCTTTAGTTATAAAATGAAGCCCTGTAGCCAATCCTAACAGTGTGTAATATCTTCACTGTCAGGATTCAGCTCTGCTTGCAGGCTCCAGCAGTCATCACATGGCCACTTCACTCATATGCGATTTTCATACTTACGGTCACGTGACAACGAGCTTCTCTTCTTGCTTCTCTGTTTTTCACTGAACATTGAGAGAATTAGGAAGAGCAGCTTATCGGCACACGACCAAGTGTCCATATCGCATATGAATGATTGGTCACATGACAACTCCTCAAACCGCTTGAGAGGCGCAGGGAAGAGGGGGGGGGGCACCAAATTAAATTCTTGCCAAAATGTGCCAGAAAACCTAGATACACTGCTGTTGTAGCTCTGTCTATGCCGATTGGATTTGATGACCAGGCTGTGGGCACTGAGTCTATACCGGCTCAGGATCTGGTGGTCTCTGGGGTCCGGGAGATTCTCCAGATATGGGGCCAGTCTGAAGTCTCTCCTTAGATTCCGCTACATGGTCCGTTTCTATGAGGTGATGATATCATTCCTCCAGTCACTAACAGATCCGTCCTGGCCCTTGTCTACCTAATTCTTGATTCTTGCTTTTGTCAGGCTGCTGTGATTGGAGTTTAGGTCAAGTTGGATTTGGGTAAGCTGTTTTGGGCGTCCTGGTCGTGTCGACCACCTGCATGTAGCAGGACTTTATGGTGATGGGATCTTGGATTGCTACTATGTAAGTGAGCCGGAAAAGACAGCGTCCTCTTCAGAACTGCTAGGTGCAGTGAGAATTTGCACAGCTCAGCCGGCAGGCACTGTTGTGGTGCTCCGATGGACCTGGAGAAGGGGCTTACAGAACTCACTCCAGGTGGAATATTTGTCTTGGGCTGGAATCCCACCTTGACCAGTCTGTGAAGAGGGAACCAAACTATTCAGAGTTTTAGGCAGAGAAAATCCTCTCCTACACAATGGTGCAGCCTGTGGCTCATTAATGTTTCTGCCTTTTATACTACAGGTCATGAATTTAAGGACAAGTTACAAGAAATGGATGAGAATTAGTTACATATATAAAGGTATGCACTGAGCGCTATCAGGTTGTCACCTCCCCTTGTCCTGTGACTTTGGAGGAGAATCTACCTGAAGCCGAGGTCTGTATGTGCTTGTGCCAGCCTAGAAAACACAGCTTGGATATTTGCCTTTACATATATTTAGGTAAATTTCTCTCTTTCGCTGTTCCATGAAATGAGTCATGTAATTGGAAGAGCCAGGTGAGATGTTTTCACGCTTTTGTATGTGCAGATGATATTAGGTCTGTCCGGGAGTAAATTCCAGCTATAACTCTTGTCATTTATTACAGTGAAGACTGGCAACTATACAATGTATGTCGACAAATTGTGCAATCATAGAAATTGTATCCCACCCCCTGTGCCCGGGCTGCGGCAATCCGCTCCACACGTCAAATGTTAATGTGTTTACAGAAACCTCGGTCATTTCTTGCTCAATTGCTGAAATCATTTCTATAGCGAAGAGAAAAAACGCACAACAGACATTTCTGTGATTCCGATTTCCGACGTCTTCACCTTCACTGAAATGGATGTTCTGTTTTCCAGGAGAAATTGTGATAATAAGTTAAATGAGGTCTGAATAATGTCCATACGGAAATGTGCATGGTGACTCAATGGTTATCTATCATCTGTCTATTATCTATCTATTATCTATCTGTCTATTATCCATTATCTATTATCTATTTATCATCTATCTATTATCTATCTATTATCTGTCTATCTATCTATCTATTATCTATCTATTATCTATCTATCTTCTATTATCTATCTATTATCTATCATCTATCTATCTATTATCTATCATCTATCTATTATCTATCATCTATCTATTATCTATCTATTATCTATTATCTATCTATTATCTATCTATCTTCTATTATCTATCTATTATCTATCTATTTATCTATCTATCTATTATCTATCTATTATCTATCTATCTATTATCTATCTATTATCTATCTATCTATTATCTATCTATCTATCTATCTATTATCTATCTATCTTCTATTATCTATCTATTATCTATCTATCTTCTATTATCTATCTATTATCTATCTATCTTCTATTATCTATCTATTTATCTATTATCTATCTATTTATCTATCTATCTATTATCTATCTATCATCTATCTATTATCTATCTATTATCTATTATCTATCTATTATCTATCTATTATCTATCTATATCTATCTATCTATATCTATCTATCTATTATCTATCTATATCTATCTATTATCTATCTATTATCTATCTATTATCCATCTATATCTATCTATTATCTATTATCTATCTATTATCTATCTATCTATTATCTATCTATTATCTATCTAAATATTATATGTGTGCACTATATATCCTACAAAAAGAGAATGGAGTCAGGATTCACCAATTATAATAAACAATGAAGTTTATTGGATATTACAAAAATGGTAACAAGCATAAATAAATAGTGGTAAAATCAGAGGTGAAGACTCAGGTATGTGGTCCAAACACAGGGAGCAATGGGTAAGTTATATGGCTTTATACACTAATAATGTGGTTTGCGATCTTTTTACTTTTTTACGAGTGCTGATGGTTCTCTGTTAGATCACAATTGGTTTAAACTGTCTCTAATGATCAGCAGTGTATGTACTTTATTATCTCCAACTATGCTGCCCCCCTTACTTAATGTGTGCGGACCCCGTCCTGCCCCTTTTTATACCTGAATCTTCATCTGTGATTTTACCACTATTTATATATGTTTGCTACTGTAGCACCCTGAGGATTCGGCTGCTACAGGGGTATTGCACCTCAAGCCAGAGGTGTGATATTCCACTCCCGGGTAAGGATGGAGTGTGGAACTGAGCTCAGTTAGCTGCATACACTACATACATCCCATTTCCGAGGGACAGACCGATGGTACTCCCACTAGGTATATGTGCAGGTACGACAGTGTCTGTCCCTGGCTGGAGTGGGAGGGGGGTGGAACATCCCAGTAGTGTAGGGGCAGATAGGGGGAGCAGTCTGGGTAATGCTAGGAGCTCATTGGGTGCTGGTCACCTGAGCTCACACATAGAGGGAGTATATAAGGTGGGAACCATCTTAGATCAGGGTCAGTCTTCTGTAGAGAGTCAGTCAGTCCTGAGAGAGGTCCAGGAGCGCCTGCAGAGAGAAGAGAGAGAGGAGAAGAGAAGGACCCAGAGGGGGAGAAGAAGGAACCCCAAGAACCCAGAATTAGACCAGAAGGGTGAAGGGTTGGCACGCAAGGGAACCGGATCCCAAATTAGTGGAGGAGAGAAACAACCCTCAACTAAGAACCGGAGGCTGCGACATTACATGTGGAGCAGCCCCTCACCAAGTCCACAAGGAAGGCACACCAGGTATAGGGTCAGGGAACCCCGAAGAGGTGCACCCACTAAGAGGCCCGAGGGAGCCGGACATAAGTGGACCCCTGGTGGGAACGGCCAGTAGAGAGGACAGTCAGAAAGGGAGCTCAGGACCACGCTCCAGAATTGCTTGGGGGTTGGCCGAGTCCAGGACCTGGTGGACGCAGCACGGCTCGGGAGGTCACTCAAGGCCAGAGTGACCAACAGAACAGCAGTAAGTAAAAACCCTGGACTGCACAGCCCGACTCTGAGTCTTCTTACCATCCACACTGCACCACCACTACCACCATCCTCTACACCTGACCCCCTGAGGCTATACCCCTCCCGTTGGGGGTTATACTACCACAGCTGCACACATACCACCAGCCTCAGCGGACCCTGCTGCAGCGGCGGCCTTTTGACCGCAAATCAACGGGTGGCGTAGTCGACACTAAGAACTAATAACATCTGTAAAGACTGCCACACACTGAGTTTGACACCCTGGGCACGGACCGGGTCGCAGCCACTCGGAGACTACAACCCCCATCTGATCCGGCTCCGGGTATCCCCCAAACAACACTGGCCCAGGGGGCGCGTCACTACCATTTTGTAATATCCAATAAACTTCTCTGCTTATTATGATTGGTGCATCCTGACTCCAGGCTCTTTTTGTAGGATACATATTCAGTGTTAGGAGTTTCCCCCTTTTACATTGCTAGGCTATTTTGTTTCTTCTTTTGTTTCCTCTTTGTATGACTTCTTCAGTTTGGATGATATTGATAATATATGTGTGCACTATATGTCAGCACTATTTGTGTGCGCTGTTAGGTATTATTGAGATATGGTTTAGGCAGTGTCACACAAGTTTTTCTATGCTTGTAACATTTAGGCAATGTATTATTGCAGTATATTGAAAATCATTATAAAAAAAAGACACATAAAGTTTCCACTCTCTTTCCTGATTAACACAATTTATTATGCCCTGTCCCAAATCACAGAGTAAAAGACACAGCTGCAATAACGCGGCCAATGTCTGATTCATCCTGCCTGTTATTCGGGCATGAATTATGACGGGTTTCCTTTAAGAAGGATGCACAGAGTGTGATTGGTTAGTGGGCGGGTAAAATATGTTGAGGTGGGTGGAGGACCCAATATAAATCTGTCACCCACAGGCTCATGTTAGCATAGAGCTAATCACCAGGACTTAAATGGTCGACATCCTTTCAACAAATTTTACTTAAATGAAAAGTACAAGAAACTTTGTAATATATCTTAACAGGAAAATACGCTTCTTTTTTTCCTTCCAGTGTCGCTCACTGAGGGATCAGATTACAGCTGTTCAAGTAAGTGTATGGAGGACTAAGTGGGGCCCATAATACTGTATGGAGGACTATGTGGGACCCATTATTCTGTATGGAGGAATATGTGGGGCCCATTATACTGTATGGAGGACTATGTGGTGCCCACTATTCTGTATGGAGGACTATGTGGGGCCCATTATTCTGTATGGAGGACTATATAGGGCCATTATTCTGTATGGAGGACTATGTAGGGCCATTATTCTGTATGGAGCACTATGTGGGGCCCATTATTCTGTATGGAGGACTATGTGGGGCCCATTATTCTGTATGGAGGACTATGTAGGGCCATTATTCTGTATGGAGCACTATGTGGGGCCCATTATTCTGTATGGAGGACTATGTGGGGCCCATTATTCTGTATGGAGGACTATGTGAGACCCATTATTCTCCATGGAGGACTATGTGGGGCCCATTATTCTGTGTGGAGGACTATGTAGGGCCACTATTCTGTATGGAGGACTATGTGGGGCTCATTATTCTGTATGGAGGACTATGTGGGCCCATTATTCTGTATGGAGGACTATGTGGGGCCATTATTCTGTATGGAGGACTATGTAGGGCCCATTATTCTGTATGGTGGACTATGTGGGGCCCATTATTCTGTATGGAGGACTATGTGGGCCCATTATTCTGTATGGAGGACTATGTAGGGCCACTATTCTGTATGGAGGACTATGTGTGGTCCATTATTCTGTATGGAGGACTATGTGGGGCCCATTATTCTGTATGGAGGACTATGTGGGCCCATTATTCTGTATGGAGGACTATGTGGGGTCCATTATACTGTATGGAGGACTATGTGTGGTCAATTATTCTGTATGGAGGACGACATGTGGCCCATTACTCTGTATGGAGCACTATGTGGGCCCATTATACTGTATGGAGGACTATGTAGGGCCATTATTCTGTATGGAGGACTATGTGAGACCCATTATTCTGTATGGAGGACTATGTAGGGCCACTATTCTGTATGGAGGACTATGTGGGGCTCATTATTCTGTATGGAGGACAATGTAGGGCCATTATTCTGTGTGGAGGACTATGTGGGCCCATTATTCTGTGTGGAGGACTATGTAGGGCCACTATTCTGTGTGGAGGACTATGTGGGCCCATTATTCTGTGTGGAGGACTATGTAGGGCCACTATTCTGTATGGAGGACTATGTGGGGCTCATTATTCTGTATGGAGGACTATGTGGGGCCCATTATACTATATGGATTACTATGAAGAAAAAACCTAGAAGTCTGAACTGAAACATAAATTGATGTGCATGCAAAATGTAAATGCATGTTCACACAAGGCCACTACACAAAGAAAAACCAAAGACAAGCAAAATACCCAAGTAACTGGAAGTAAATAGGTAAATCGCACAGTGCAAAAATAATAATAAATAATGAAGGGTATTTAGTTAACATAATTTTGATCAAAATAATGTAAAAGCTATCCCGCCACGTCACGGCAACCCTTATGGGACAGTCCTATATGTAGGGCCACTATTCTGTATGGAGGACTATGTGGGGCCCATTATGCTGTATGGAGGACTATGTGGGGCCTATTATACTGAATGGAGGACTATGTGGGGCCATTATTCTGTATGGAGGACTATGTGGGGCCCATTATACTGTATGGAGGACTATGTGGGGCCCGTTATTCTGTATGGAGGACTATGTGGGCCCATTATTCTGTATGGAGGACTATGTAGGGCCACTATTCTGTATGGAGGACTATGTGTGGTCCATTATTCTGTATGGAGGACTATGTGGGGCCCATTATTCTGTATGGAGGACTATGTGGGCCCATTATTCTGTATGGAGGACTATGTGGGGTCCATTATACTGTATGGAGGACTATGTGTGGTCAATTATTCTGTATGGAGGACGACATGTGGCCCATTACTCTGTATGGAGCACTATGTGGGCCCATTATACTGTATGGAGGACTATGTAGGGCCATTATTCTGTATGGAGGACTATGTGAGACCCATTATTCTGTATGGAGGACTATGTAGGGCCACTATTCTGTATGGAGGACTATGTGGGGCTCATTATTCTGTATGGAGGACAATGTAGGGCCACTATTCTGTATGGAGCACTATGTGGGCCCATTATACTGTATGGAGGACTATGTAGGGCCATTATTCTGTATGGAGGACTATGTGAGACCCATTATTCTGTATGGAGGACTATGTAGGGCCACTATTCTGTATGGAGGACTATGTGGGGCTCATTATTCTGTATGGAGGACTATGTGGGGCCCATTATACTGTATGGATTACTATGAAGAAAAAACCTAGAAGTCTGAACTGAAACATAAATTGATGTGCATGCAAAATGTAAATGCATGTTCACACAAGGCCACTACACAAAGAAAAACCAAAGACAAGCAAAATACCCAAGTAACTGGAAGTAAATAGGTAAATCGCACAGTGCAAAAATAATAATAAATAATGAAGGGTATTTAGTTAACATAATTTTGATCAAAATAATGTAAAAGCTATCCCGCCACGTCACGGCAACCCTTATGGGACAGTCCCATATGTAGGGCCACTATTCTGTATGGAGGACTATGTGGGGCCCATTATGCTGTATGGAGGACTATGTGGGGCCTATTATACTGAATGGAGGACTATGTGGGGCCATTATTCTGTATGGAGGACTATGTGGGGCCCATTATACTGTATGGAGGACTATGTGGGGCCATTATTCTGTATGGAGGACTATTTGGTGCCCATTATTCTGTATGGAGGACTATGTAGGGCCATTATTCTGTATGGAGGACTATGTGGGCCCATTATTCTGTATGGAGGACTATATAGGGCCACTATTCTGTATGGAGGACTATGTGGGGCCCATTATTCTGTATGGAGGACTATGTCGGGCCCATTATACTGTATGGATTACTATGTGGGCCAATTATACTGTATGGATTACTATGTGGGGCCCATTATACTGTATGGAGTACTATGTGGGGCCCATTATTCTGTATGGAGGACTATGTGGGGCCAATTATACTGTATGGAGGACTATGTGGGGCCATTATTTTGTACGAAGGAATATGTGGTGCCCATTATTCTGTATGGAGGACTATGTAGGGCCATTATTCTATATGGAGGACTATGTGGGCCGATTATTCTGTATGGAGGACTATGTAGGGCCATTATTCTGTATGGAGGACTATGTGGGGCCCATTATACTGTATGGATTACTATGTGGGTCAATTATACTGTATGGATTACTATGTGGGGCCCATTATACTGTATGGAGTACTATGTGGGGCCCATTATTCTGTATGGAGGACTATGTGCGGCCCATTATTCTGTATGGATGACTATGTGGGGCCAATTATACTGTATGGAGGACTATGTGGGGCCATTATTTTGTACGAAGGAATATGTGGGGACCATTATTCTGTATGGAGGACTATGATGGGCCATTATTCTATATGGAAGACTATGTGGGCCCATTATTCTGTATGGAAGACTATGTAGGGCCACTATTCTGTATGGAGGACTATGTGGGGCCCATTATTCTGTATGGAGGACTATGTGGGCCCATTATTCTGTATGGAGGATTATGTGGGCCCATTATTCAGTATGGAGGACTATGTGGGCCCATTATACTGTATGGAGGACTATGTAGGGCCACTATTCTGTATGGAGGGCTATGTAGGGCCACTATTCTGTATGGAGGACTATGTAGGGCCATTATTCTGTATGGAGGACTATGTGGGGCTCATTATTCTGTATGGAGGACTATGTGGGCCCATTACTCTCTATGGAGGACTATGTGGGACCCATTATTCTGTATGGAGGACTATGTAGGGCCATTATTCTGTATGGAGGAATATATGGGTCCATTATTCTGTATGGAGGACTATGTAGGGCCACTATTCTCTATGGAGGACTATGTGGGGCCCATTATTCTGTATGGAGGACTATATGGGCCCATTATTTTGTATGGAGAACTATGTAGGGCCACTATTCTGTATGGAGGACTACGTGGGGCCCATTATTCTGTATGGAGGACTATGTGGGCCCATTATTCTGTATGGAGGACTATGTGGGGCCCATTATACTGTATGGATTACTATGTGGGGCCCTTTATACTGTATGGAGGACTATGTGGGGCCCATTATTCTGTATGGAGGACTATGTGGGGGCCATTATTCTGTCTGGAGGACTGTGTGGGGTCCATTATTCTGTATGGAGGACTATGTGGAACCCATTCTACTGTATGGAGTACTATGTGGGGCCCATAATAATGTATGGAGGACTATGTGGGGCCAATTATACTGTATGGAGGACTATGTGGGGCCATTATTTTGTACGAAGGAATATGTGGTGCCCATTATTCTGTATGAAGGACTATATAGGGCCATTATTCTATATGGAGGACTATGTGGGCCCATTATTCTGTATGGAGGACTATGTAGGGCCATTATTCTGTATGGAGGACTATGTGGGCCCATTATTCTGTATGGAGGACTATGTAGGGCCACTATTCTGTATGGAGGACTATGTGGGGCCCATTATTCTGTATGGAGGACTATGTGGGGCCCATTATACTGTACGGATTACTATGTGGGGCCAATTATACTGTATGGATTACTATGTGGGGCCCATTATACTGTATGGAGTACTATGTGGGGCCCATTATTCTGTATGGAGGACTATGTGGGGCCAATTATACTGTATGGAGGACTATGTGGGGCCATTATTTTGTACGAAGGAATATGTGGTGCCCATTATTCTGTATGGAGGACTATGTAGGGCCCATTATTCTATATGGAGGACTATGTAGGGCCACTATTCTGTATAGAGGACTATGTGGGGCCCATTATTCTGTATGGAGGACTATGTGGGGCCATTATTTTGTACGAAGGAATATGTGGTGCCCATTATTCTATATGGAGGACTATGTGGGCCCATTAATCTATATGGAGGACTATGTAGGGCCACTATTCTGTATGGAGGACTATGTGGGGCCCATTATTCTGTATGGAGGACTATGTGGGCCCATTATTCTGTATAGAGGACTATGTGGGGCCATTATTCAGTATGGAGGACTATGTGGGCCCATTATACTGTATGGAGGACTATGTAGGGCCATTATTCTGTATGGAGGACTATGTAGGGCCACTCTTCTGTATGGAGGACTATGTAGGGCCACTATTCTGTCTGGAGGACTATGTAGAGCTCATTATTCTGTATGGAGGACTATGTGGGCCCATTACTCTGTATGGAGGACTATGTGGGACCCATTATTCTGTATGGAGGACTATGTAGGGCCATTATTTTATATGGAGGACTATGTGGGTCCATTATACTGTATGGAGGACTATGTCGGACCCATTATTCTGTATGGAGCACTATGTGGGACCCATTATTCTGTTCGGAGGACTATGTGGGGCCCATTATTCTGTATAGAGAACTATTTGGGGCCCATTATTCTGTATGGAGGACTATGTAGGGCCATTATTCTGTATGTATCACTATGTGGGCCCATTATTCTGTATGGAGGACTATGTAGGGCCACTATTCTGTATGGAGGACTATGTGAGACCCATTATTCTGTATGGAGGACTATGTAGGGCCACTATTCTGTATGGAGGACTATGTGGGGCTCATTATTCTGTATGGAGGAGTATGTGGGCCCATTATTCTGTATGGAGGACTATGTAGGGCCACTATTATGTTTGGTGGACTCTGTGGGGCTCATTATTCTGTATGGAGGACTATGTAGGGCCATTATTCTGTGTGGAGGACTATGTGGGACCATTATTCTGTATGGAGGACTATGTAGGGCCACTATTCTGTATGGAGGACTATGTGGGGCTCATTATTCTGTATGGAGGACTATGTGGGGCCCATTATACTGTATGGATTACTATGAAGAAAAAACCTAGAAGTCTGAACTGAAACATAAATTGATGTGCATGCAAAATGTAAATGCATGTTCACACAAGGCCACTACACAAAGAAAAACCAAAGACAAGCAAAATACGCAAGTAACTGGAAGTAAATAGGTAAATCGCACAGTGCAAAAATAATAATAAATAATGAAGGGTATTTAGTTAACATAATTTTGATCAAAATAATGTAAAAGCTATCCCGCCACGTCACGGCAACCCTTATGGGACAGTCCCATATGTAGGGCCACTATTCTGTATGGAGGACTATGTGGGGCCCATTATGCTGTATGGAGGACTATGTGGGGCCTATTATACTGCATGGAGGACTATGTGGGGCCATTATTCTGTATGGAGGACTATGTGGGCCCATTATTCTGTATGGAGGACTATGTGGGGCCATTATTCTGTATGGAGGACTATGCAGGGCCCATTATTCTGTATGGTGGACTATGTGGGGCCCATTATTCTGTATGGAGGACTATGTGGGCCCATTATTCTGTATGGAGGACTATGTAGGGCCACTATTCTGTATGGAGGACTATGTGTGGTCCATTATTCTGTATGAAGGACTATGTGGGGCCCATTATTCTGTATGGAGGACTATGTGGGCCCATTATTCTGTATGGAGGACTATGTGGGGTCCATTATACTGTATGGAGGACTATGTGTGGTCCATTATTCTGTATGGAGGACGACGTGTGGCCCATTACTCTGTATGGAGAACTATGTGGGCCCATTATACTGTATGGAGGACTATGTAGGGCCATTATTCTGTATG
This sequence comes from Phyllobates terribilis, assembly GCF_046119375.1. Classification (NCBI taxonomy): domain Eukaryota; kingdom Metazoa; phylum Chordata; class Amphibia; order Anura; family Dendrobatidae; genus Phyllobates; species Phyllobates terribilis. The sequence continues at coordinate 784,509,075 of NW_027362764.1, forward strand.
GAGGACTATGTGAGACCCATTATTCTGTATGGAGGACTATGTAGGGCCACTATTCTGTATGGAGGACTATGTGGGGCTCATTATTCTGTATGGAGGACTATGTGGGACCCATTATTCTGTATGGAGGACAATGTAGGGCCATTATTCTGTGTGGAGGACTATGTGGGCCCTTTATTCTGTGTGGAGGACTATGTAGGGCCACTATTCTGTATGGAGGACTATGTGGGGCTCATTATTCTGTATGGAGGACTATGTAGGGCCATTATTCTGTATGGAGGACTATGTAGGGCCACTCTTCTGTCTGGAGGACTATGTAGGGCTCATTATTCTGTATGGAGGACTATGTGGGCCCATTACTCTGTATGGAGGACTATGTGGGACCCATTATTCTGTATGGAGGACTATGTAGGGCCATTATTTTATATGGAGGACTATGTGGGTCCATTATACTGTATGGAGGACTATGTCGGACCCATTATTCTGTATGGAGCACTATGTGGGACCCATTATTCTGTTCGGAGGACTATGTGGGGCCCATTATTCTGTATAGAGAACTATTTGGGGCCCATTGTTCTGTATGGAGTACTATGTAGGGCCATTATTCTGTATGTAGGACTATGTGGGCCCATTATTCTGTATGGAGGACTATGTAGGGCCACTATTCTGTATAAAGGACTATGTGGGCCAATTATTCTGTATGGAGGACTATGTGGGGCCCATTATACTGAATGGATGACTATGTGGGGCCCATTATTCTGTAGGGATTACTATGTGGGCCCATTATACTGTATGGATTACTATGTGGGCCCATTATACTGTATGGAGTACTATGTAGGGCCATTATTCTGTATGGAGGACTATGTGAGACCCATTATTCTGTATGGAGGACTATGTAGGGCCACTATTCTGTATGGAGGACTATGTGGGGCTCATTATTCTGTATGGAGGACTATGTGGGCCCATTATTCTGTATGGAGGACTATGTAGGGCCACTATTCTGTATAAAGGACTATGTGGGCCAATTATTCTGTATGGAGGACTATGTGGGGCCCATTATACTGAATGGATGACTATGTGGGGCCCATTATTCTGTAGGGATTACTATGTGGGCCCATTATACTGTATGGATTACTATGTGGGCCCATTATACTGTATGGAGTACTATGTAGGGCCATTATTCTGTATGGAGGACTATGTGAGACCCATTATTCTGTATGGAGGACTATGTAGGGCCACTATTCTGTATGGAGGACTATGTGGGGCTCATTATTCTGTATGGAGGACTATGTGGGCCCATTATTCTGTATGGAGGACTATGTAGGGCCACTATTCTGTTTGGTGGACTATGTGGGGCTCATTATTCTGTATGGAGGACTATGTGGGGCCCATTATTCTGTATGGAGGACAATGTAGGGCCATTATTCTGTGTGGAGGACTATGTGGGCCCATTATTCTGTATGGAGGACTATGTAGGGCCACTATTCTGTATGGAGGACTATGTGGGGCTCATTATTCTGTATGGAGGACTATGTGGGGCCCATTATACTGTATGGATTACTATGAAGAAAAAACCTAGAAGTCTGAACTGAAACATAAATTGATGTGCATGCAAAATGTAAATGCATGTTCACACAAGGCCACTACACAAAGAAAAACCAAAGACAAGCAAAATACCCAAGTAACTGGAAGTAAATAGGTAAATCACACAGTGCAAAAATAATAATATATAATGAAGGGTATTTAGTTAACATAAGTTTGATCAAAATAATGTAAAAGCTATACCGCCACGTCACGGCAACCCTTATGGGACAGTCCCATATGTAGGGCCACTATTCTGTATGGAGGACTATGTGGGGCCCATTATGCTGTATGGAGGACTATGTGGGGCCTATTATACTGAATGGAGGACTATGTGGGGCCATTATTCTGTATGGAGGACTATGTGGGGCCCATTATACTGTATGGAGGACTATGTGGGGCCATTATTCTGTATGGAGGACTATTTGGTGCCCATTATTCTGTATGGAGGACTATGTGGGCCCATTATTCTGTATGGAGGACTATGTAGGGCCATTATTCTGTATGGAGGACTATGTGGGCCCATTATTCTGTATGGAGGACTATGTAGGGCCACTATTCTGTATGGAGGACTATGTGGGGCCCATTATTCTGTATGGAGGACTATGTCGGGCCCATTATACTGTATGGATTACTATGTGGGCCAATTATACTGTATGGATTACTATGTGGGGCCCATTATACTGTATGGAGTACTATGTGGGGCCCATTATTCTGTATGGAGGACTATGTGGGGCCAATTATACTGTATGGAGGACTATGTGGGGCCATTATTTTGTACGAAGGAATATGTGCTGCCCATTATTCTGTATGGAGGACTTTGTAGGGCCATTATTCTATATGGAGGACTATGTGGGCCGATTATTCTGTATGGAGGACTATGTAGGGCCATTATTCTGTATGGAGGACTATGTGGGGCCCATTATTCTGTATGGAGGACTATGTGCGGCCCATTATTCTGTATGGAGGACTATGTGGGGCCAATTATACTGTATGGAGGACTATGTGTGGCCATTATTTTGTACGAAGGAATATGGGGGGACCATTATTCTGTATGGAGGACTATGTTGGGCCATTATTCTATATGGAAGACTATGTGGGCCCATTATTCTGTATGGAGGACTATGTAGGGCCACTATTCTGTATGGAGGACTGTGTGGGGCCCATTATTCTGTATGGAGGACTATGTGGGCCCATTATTCTGTATGGAGGATTATGTGGGGCCATTTTTCAGTATGGAGGACTATGTGGGCCCATTATACTGTATGGAGGACTATGTAGGGCCATTATTCTGTATGGAGGACTATGTAGGGCCACTATTCTGTATGGAGGACTATGTGGGGTTCATTATTCTGTATGGAGGACTATGTGGACCCATTACTCTTTATGGAGGACTATGTGGGACCCATTATTCTGTATGGATGACTATGTAGGGCCATTATTCTATCTGGAGGAATATATGGGTCCATTATTCTGTATGGAGGACTATGTAGGGCCACTATTCTCTATGGAGGACTATGTAGGGCCACTATTCTGTCTGGAGGACTATGTAGAGCTCATTATTCTGTATGGAGGACTATGTGGGCCCATTACTCTGTATGGAGGACTATGTGGGACCCATTATTCTGTATGGAGGACTATGTAGGGCCATTATTTTATATGGAGGACTATGTGGGTCCATTATACTGTATGGAGGACTATGTCGGACCCATTATTCTGTATGGAGCACTATGTGGGACCCATTATTCTGTTCGGAGGACTATGTGGGGCCCATTATTCTGTATAGAGAACTATTTGGGGCCCATTATTCTGTATGGAGGACTATGTAGGGCCATTATTCTGTATGTATCACTATGTGGGCCCATTATTCTGTATGGAGGACTATGTAGGGCCACTATTCTGTATGGAGGACTATGTGAGACCCATTATTCTGTATGGAGGACTATGTAGGGCCACTATTCTGTATGGAGGACTATGTGGGGCTCATTATTCTGTATGGAGGAGTATGTGGGCCCATTATTCTGTATGGAGGACTATGTAGGGCCACTATTATGTTTGGTGGACTCTGTGGGGCTCATTATTCTGTATGGAGGACTATGTAGGGCCATTATTCTGTGTGGAGGACTATGTGGGACCATTATTCTGTATGGAGGACTATGTAGGGCCACTATTCTGTATGGAGGACTATGTGGGGCTCATTATTCTGTATGGAGGACTATGTGGGGCCCATTATACTGTATGGATTACTATGAAGAAAAAACCTAGAAGTCTGAACTGAAACATAAATTGATGTGCATGCAAAATGTAAATGCATGTTCACACAAGGCCACTACACAAAGAAAAACCAAAGACAAGCAAAATACGCAAGTAACTGGAAGTAAATAGGTAAATCGCACAGTGCAAAAATAATAATAAATAATGAAGGGTATTTAGTTAACATAATTTTGATCAAAATAATGTAAAAGCTATCCCGCCACGTCACGGCAACCCTTATGGGACAGTCCCATATGTAGGGCCACTATTCTGTATGGAGGACTATGTGGGGCCCATTATGCTGTATGGAGGACTATGTGGGGCCTATTATACTGCATGGAGGACTATGTGGGGCCATTATTCTGTATGGAGGACTATGTGGGCCCATTATTCTGTATGGAGGACTATGTGGGGCCATTATTCTGTATGGAGGACTATGCAGGGCCCATTATTCTGTATGGTGGACTATGTGGGGCCCATTATTCTGTATGGAGGACTATGTGGGCCCATTATTCTGTATGGAGGACTATGTAGGGCCACTATTCTGTATGGAGGACTATGTGTGGTCCATTATTCTGTATGAAGGACTATGTGGGGCCCATTATTCTGTATGGAGGACTATGTGGGCCCATTATTCTGTATGGAGGACTATGTGGGGTCCATTATACTGTATGGAGGACTATGTGTGGTCCATTATTCTGTATGGAGGACGACGTGTGGCCCATTACTCTGTATGGAGAACTATGTGGGCCCATTATACTGTATGGAGGACTATGTAGGGCCATTATTCTGTATGGAGGACTATGTGAGACCCATTATTCTGTATGGAGGACTATGTAGGGCCACTATTCTGTATGGAGGACTATGTGGGGCTCATTATTCTGTATGGAGGACTATGTGGGACCCATTATTCTGTATGGAGGACAATGTAGGGCCATTATTCTGTGTGGAGGACTATGTGGGCCCTTTATTCTGTGTGGAGGACTATGTAGGGCCACTATTCTCTATGGAGGACTATGTGGTGCCCATTATTCTGTATGGAGGACTATGTGGGCCCATTATTTTGTATGGAGAACTATGTGGGGCCATTATTTTGTATGGAGGACTATGTAGGGCCCATTATTCTGTATGGGGGACTATGTGGGGCCCATTATTCTGTATGGAGGACTATGTGGGGCCATTTTTCTGTATGGAGGAGTATGTGGGCCCATTATTCTGTATGGAGGACTATGTAGGGCCACTATTCTGTATGGAGGACTACGTGGGGCCCATTATTCTGTATGGAGGACTATGTGGGCCCATTATTCTGTATGGAGGACTATGTGGGGCCCATTATACTGTATGGATAACTATGTGGGGCCCTTTATTCTGTATGGAGGACTATGTGGGGCCCATTATTCTGTATGGAGGACTATGTGGGGGCCATTATTCTGTCTGGAGGACTATGTGGGGTCCATTATTCTGTATGGAGGACTATGTGGAGCCCATTCTACTGTATGGAGTACTATGTGGGGCCCATAATAATGTATGCAGGACTATGTGGGGCCCATTATTCTGTATGGAGGACTATGTGGGGCCAATTATACTGTATGGAGGACTATGTGGGGCCATTATTTTGTACGAAGGAATATGTGGTGCCCATTATTCTGTATGGAGGACTATATAGGGCCATTATTCTATATGGAGGACTATGTGGGCCCATTATTCTGTATGGAGGACTATGTAGGGCCACTATTCTGTATGGAGGACTATGTTGGCGCATTATTCTGTATGGAGGACTATGTGGGGCCACTATTCTGTATGGAGGACTATGTGGGGCCATTATTCTGTATGGAGGACTATGCAGGGCCCATTATTCTGTATGGTGGACTATGTGGGGCCCATTATTCTGTATGGAGGACTATGTGGGCCCATTATTCTGTATGGAGGACTATGTAGGGCCACTATTCTGTATGGAGGACTATGTGTAGTCCATTATTCTGTGTGGAGGACTATGTGGGGCCCATTATTCTGTATGGAGGACTATGTGGGCCCATTATTCTGTATGGAGGACTATGTGGGGTCCATTATACTGTATGGAGGACTATGTGTGGTCCATTATTCTGTATGGAGGACGACGTGTGGCCCATTACTCTGTATGGAGAACTATGTGGGCCCATTATACTGTATGGAGGACTATGTAGGGCCATTATTCTGTTTGGAGGACTATGTGAGACCCATTAATCTGTATGGAGGACTATGTAGGGCCACTATTCTGTATGGAGGACTATGTGGGGCTCATTATTCTGTATGGAGGACTATGTGGGACCCATTATTCTGTATGGAGGACAATGTAGGGCCATTATTCTGTGTGGAGGACTATGTGGGCCCATTATTCTGTGTGGAGGACTATGTAGGGCCACTATTCTGTATGGAGGACTATGTGGGGCTCATTATTCTGTATGGAGGACTATGTAGGGCCATTATTCTGTATGGAGGACTATGTAGGGCCACTCTTCTGTCTGGAGGACTATGTAGGGCTCATTATTCTGTATGGAGGACTATGTGGGCCCATTACTCTGTATGGAGGACTATGTGGGACCCATTATTCTGTATGGAGGACTATGTAGGGCCATTATTTTATATGGAGGACTATGTGGGTCCATTATACTGTATGGAGGACTATGTCGGACCCATTATTCTGTATGGAGCACTATGTGGGACACATTATTCTGTTCGGAGGACTATGTGGGGCCCATTATTCCGTATAGAGAACTATTTGGGGCCCATTGTTCTGTATGGAGGACTATGTAGGGCCATTATTCTGTATGTAGGACTATGTGGGCCCATTATTCTGTATGGAGGACTATGTAGGGCCACTATTCTGTATAAAGGACTATGTGGGCCAATTATTCTGTATGGAGGACTATGTGGGGCCCATTATACTGAATGGATGACTATGTGGGGCCCATTATTCTGTAGGGATTTCTATGTGGGCCCATTATACTGTATGGATTACTATGTGGGCCCATTATACTGTATGGAGTACTATGTAGGGCCATTATTCTGTATGGAGGACTATGTGAGACCCATTATTCTGTATGGAGGACTATGTAGGGCCACTATTCTGTTTGGTGGACTATGTGGGGCTCATTATTCTGTATGGAGGACTATGTGGGGCCCATTATTCTGTATGGAGGACAATGTAGGGCCATTATTCTGTGTGGAGGACTATGTGGGCCCATTATTCTGTATGGAGGACTATGTAGGGCCACTATTCTGTATGGAGGACTATGTGGGGCTCATTATTCTGTATGGAGGACTATGTGGGGCCCATTATACTGTATGGATTACTATGAAGAAAAAACCTAGAAGTCTGAACTGAAACATAAATTGATGTGCATGCAAAATGTAAATGCATGTTCACACAAGGCCACTACACAAAGAAAAACCAAAGACAAGCAAAATACCCAAGTAACTGGAAGTAAATAGGTAAATCGCACAGTGCAAAAATAATAATATATAATGAAGGGTATTTAGTTAACATAAGTTTGATCAAAATAATGTAAAAGCTATACCGCAACGTCACGGCAACCCTTATGGGACAGTCCCATATGTAGGGCCACTATTCTGTATGGAGGACTATGTGGGGCCCATTATTCTGTATGGAGGACTATGTGGGGCCTATTATACTGAATGGAGGACTATGTGGGGCCATTATTCTGTATGGAGGACTATGTGGGGCCCATTATACTGTATGGAGGACTATGTGGGGCCATTATTCTGTATAGAGGACTATTTGGTGCCCATTATTCTGTATGGAGGACTATGTGGGCCCATTATTCTGTATGGAGGACTATGTAGGGCCATTATTCTGTATGGAGGACTATGTGGGCCCATTATTCTGTATGGAGGACTATGTAGGGCCACTATTCTGTATGGAGGACTATGTGGGGCCCATTATTCTGTATGGAGGACTATGTCGGGCCCATTATACTGTATGGATTACTATGTGGGCCAATTATACTGTATGGATTACTATGTGGGGCCCATTATACTGTATGGAGTACTATGTGGGGCCCATTATTCTGTATGGAGGACTATGTGGGGCCAATTATACTGTATGGAGGACTATGTGGGGCCATTATTTTGTACGAAGGAATATGTGCTGCCCATTATTCTGTATGGAGGACTTTGTAGGGCCATTATTCTATATGGAGGACTATGTGGGCCGATTATTCTGTATGGAGGACTATGTAGGGCCATTATTCTGTATGGAGGACTATGTGGGGCCCATTATTCTGTATGGAGGACTATGTGCGGCCCATTATTCTGTATGGAGGACTATGTGGGGCCAATTATACTGTATGGAGGACTATGTGTGGCCATTATTTTGTACGAAGGAATATGGGGGGACCATTATTCTGTATGGAGGACTATGTTGGGCCATTATTCTATATGGAAGACTATGTGGGCCCATTATTCTGTATGGAGGACTATGTAGGGCCACTATTCTGTATGGAGGACTGTGTGGGGCCCATTATTCTGTATGGAGGACTATGTGGGCCCATTATTCTGTATGGAGGATTATGTGGGGCCATTATTCAGTATGGAGGACTATGTGGGCCCATTATACTGTATGGAGGACTATGTAGGGCCATTATTCTGTATGGAGGACTATGTAGGGCCACTATTCTGTATGGAGGACTATGTAGGGCCACTATTCTGTATGGAGGACTATGTGGGGCTCATTATTCTGTATGGAGGACTATGTGGGCCCATTACTCTCTATGGAGGACTATGTGGGACCCATTATTCTGTATGGATGACTATGTAGGGCCATTATTCTATCTGGAGGAATATATGGGTCCATTATTCTGTATGGAGGACTATGTAGGGCCACTATTCTCTATGGAGGAATATGTGGGGCCCATTTTTCTGTATGGAGGACTATGTGGGCCCATTATTTTGTATGGAGAACTATGTGGGGCCATTATTTTGTATGGAGGACTATGTAGGGCCCATTATTCTGTATGGGGGACTATGTGGGGCCCATTATTCTGTATGGAGGACTATGTGGGGCCATTTTTCTGTATGGAGGACTATGTGGGCCCATTATTCTGTATGGAGGACTATGTAGGGCCACTATTCTGTATGGAGGACTACGTGGGGCCCATTATTCTGTATGGAGGACTATGTGGGCCCATTATTCTGTATGGAGGACTATGTGGGGCCCATTATACTGTATGGATTACTATGTGGGGCCCTTTATTCTGTATGGAGGACTATGTGGGGCCCATTATTCTGTATGGAGGACTATGTGGGGACCATTATTCTGTCTGGAGGACTATGTGGGGTCCATTATTCTGTATGGAGGACTATGTGGAGCCCATTCTACTGTATGGAGTACTATGTGGGGCCCATAATAATGTATGGAGGACTATGTGGGGCCCATTATTCTGTATGGAGGACTATGTGGGGCCAATTATACTGTATGGAGGACTATGTGGGGCCATTATTTTGTACGAAGGAATATGTGGTGCCCATTATTCTGTATGGAGGACTATATAGGGCCATTATTCTATATGGAGGACTATGTGGGCCCATTATTCTGTATGGAGGACTATGTAGGGCCACTATTCTGTATGGAGGACTATGTTGGCCCATTATTCTGTATGGAGGACTATGTGGGGCCACTATTCTGTATGGAGGACTATGTGGGGCCCATTATTCTGTATGGAGGACTATGTGGGGCCCATTATACTGTACGGATTACTATGTGGGGCCAATTATACTGTATGGATTACTATATGGGGCCCATTATACTGTATGGAGTACTATGTGGGGCCCATTATTCTGTATGGAGGACTATGTGGGGCCAATTATACTGTATGGAGGACTATGTGGGGCCATTATTTTGTACGAAGGAATATGTGGTGCCCATTATTCTGTATGGAGGACTATGTAGGGCCATTATTCTATATGGAGGACTATGTGGGCCCATTATTCTATATGGAGGACTATGTAGGGCCACTATTCTGTATGGAGGACTATGTGGGGCCCATTATTCTGTATGGAGGACTATGTGGGGCCCATTATTCTGTATGGAGGACTATGTGGGGCCATTATTCAGTATGGAGGACTATGTGGGCCCATTATACTGTATGGAGGACTATGTAGGGCCATTATTTTGTATGGAGGACTATGTAGGGCCACTCTTCTGTATGGAGGACAATGTAGGGCCACTATTCTGTCTGGAGGACTATGTAGGGCTCATTATTCTGTAAGGAGGACTATGTGGGCCCATTACTCTGTATGGAGGACTATGTGGGACCCATTATTCTGTATGGAGCACTATGTGGGACCCATTAGTCTGTTCGGAGGACTATGTGGGGCCCATTATTCTGTATAGAGAATTATTTGGGGCCCATTACTCTGTATGGAGGACTATGTAGGGCCATTATTCTGTATGTAGGACTATGTGGGCCCATTATTCTGTATGGAGGACTATGTAGGGCCACTATTCTGTATGGAGGACTATGTGGGCCAATTATTCTGTATGGAGGACTATGTGGGGCCCATTATACTGAATGGATGACTATGTGGGGCCCATTATTCTGTAGGGATTACTATGTGGGCCCATTATACTGTATGGATTACTATGTGGGCCCATTATACTGTATGGAGGACTATGTAGGGCCATTAATCTGTATGGAGGACTATGTGAGACCCATTATTCTGTATGGAGGACTATGTAGGGCCACTATTCTGTATGGAGGACTATGTGGGGCTCATTATTCTGTATGGAGGACTATGTGGGCCCATTATTCTGTATGGAGGACTATGTAGGGCCACTATTCTGTTTGGTGGACTATGTGGGGCTCATTATTCTGTATGGAGGACTATGTGGGGCCCATTATTCTGTATGGAGGACAATGTAGGGCCATTATTCTGTGTGGAGGACTATGTGGGCCCATTATTCTGTATGGAGGACTATGTAGGGCCACTATTCTGTATGGAGGACTATGTGGGGCTCATTATTCTGTATGGAGGACTATGTGGGGCCCATTATACTGTATGGATTACTATGAAGAAAAAACCTAGAAGTCTAAACTGAAACATAAATTGATGTGCATGCAAAATGTAAATGCATGTTCACACAAGGCCACTACACAAAGAAAAACCAAAGACAAGCAAAATACCCAAGTAACTGGAAGTAAATGGGTAAATCGCACAGTTCAAAAATAATAATAAATAATGGAGGGTATTTAGTTAAGATAATTTTGATCAAAATAATGTAAAAGCTATCCCGCCACGCCACGGCAACCCTTATGGGACAGTCCCATATGTAGGGCCACTATTCTGTATGGAGGACTATGTGGGGCCCATTCTGCTGTATGGAGGACTATGTGGGGCCCATTATACTGTATGGAGGACTATGTGGGGCCATTATTCTGTATGGAGGACTATGTGGGCCCCCCTTACTTAATGTGTGCGGACCCCGTCCTGCCCCTTTTTATACCTGAATCTTCATCTGTGATTTTACCACTATTTATATATGTTTGCTACTGTAGCACCCTGAGGATTCGGCTGCTACAGGGGTATTGCACCTCAAGCCAGAGGTGTGATATTCCACTCCCGGGTAAGGATGGAGTGTGGAACTGAGCTCAGTTAGCTGCATACACTACATACATCCCATTTCCGAGGGACAGACCGATGGTACTCCCACTAGGTATATGTGCAGGTACGACAGTGTCTGTCCCTGGCTGGAGTGGGAGGGGGGTGGAACATCCCAGTAGTGTAGGGGCAGATAGGGGGAGCAGTCTGGGTAATGCTAGGAGCTCATTGGGTGCTGGTCACCTGAGCTCACACATAGAGGGAGTATATAAGGTGGGAACCATCTTAGATCAGGGTCAGTCTTCTGTAGAGAGTCAGTCAGTCCTGAGAGAGGTCCAGGAGCGCCTGCAGAGAGAAGAGAGAGAGGAGAAGAGAAGGACCCAGAGGGGGAGAAGAAGGAACCCCAAGAACCCAGAATTAGACCAGAAGGGTGAAGGGTTGGCACGCAAGGGAACCGGATCCCAAATTAGTGGAGGAGAGAAACAACCCTCAACTAAGAACCGGAGGCTGCGACATTACATGTGGAGCAGCCCCTCACCAAGTCCACAAGGAAGGCACACCAGGTATAGGGTCAGGGAACCCCGAAGAGGTGCACCCACTAAGAGGCCCGAGGGAGCCGGACATAAGTGGACCCCTGGTGGGAACGGCCAGTAGAGAGGACAGTCAGAAAGGGAGCTCAGGACCACGCTCCAGAATTGCTTGGGGGTTGGCCGAGTCCAGGACCTGGTGGACGCAGCACGGCTCGGGAGGTCACTCAAGGCCAGAGTGACCAACAGAACAGCAGTAAGTAAAAACCCTGGACTGCACAGCCCGACTCTGAGTCTTCTTACCATCCACACTGCACCACCACTACCACCATCCTCTACACCTGACCCCCTGAGGCTATACCCCTCCCGTTGGGGGTTATACTACCACAGCTGCACACACACCACCAGCCTCAGCGGACCCTGCTGCAGCGGCGGCCTTTTGACCGCAAATCAACGGGTGGCGTAGTCGACACTAAGAACTAATAACATCTGTAAAGACTGCCACACACTGAGTTTGACACCCTGGGCACGGACCGGGTCGCAGCCACTCGGAGACTACAACCCCCATCTGATCCGGCTCCGGGTATCCCCCAAACAACACTGGCCCAGGGGGCGCGTCACTACCATTTTGTAATATCCAATAAACTTCTCTGCTTATTATGATTGGTGCATCCTGACTCCAGGCTCTTTTTGTAGGATACATATTCAGTGTTAGGAGTTTCCCCCTTTTACATTGCTAGGCTATTTTGTTTCTTCTTTTGTTTCCTCTTTGTATGACTTCTTCAGTTTGGATGATATTGATAATATATGTGTGCACTATATGTCAGCACTATTTGTGTGCGCTGTTAGGTATTATTGAGATATGGTTTAGGCAGTGTCACACAAGTTTTTCTATGCTTGTAACATTTAGGCAATGTATTATTGCAGTATATTGAAAATCATTATAAAAAAAAGACACATAAAGTTTCCACTCTCTTTCCTGATTAACACAATTTATTATGCCCTGTCCCAAATCACAGAGTAAAAGACACAGCTGCAATAACGCGGCCAATGTCTGATTCATCCTGCCTGTTATTCGGGCATGAATTATGATGGGTTTCCTTTAAGAAGGATGCACAGAGTGTGATTGGTTAGTGGGCGGGTAAAATATGTTGAGGTGGGTGGAGGACCCAATATAAATCTGTCACCCACAGGCTCATGTTAGCATAGAGCTAATCACCAGGACTTAAATGGTCGACATCCTTTCAACAAATTTTACTTAAATGAAAAGTACAAGAAACTTTGTAATATATCTTAACAGGAAAATACGCTTCTTTTTTTCCTTCCAGTGTCGCTCACTGAGGGATCAGATTACAGCTGTTCAAGTAAGTGTATGGAGGACTAAGTGGGGCCCATAATACTGTATGGAGGACTATGTGGGACCCATTATTCTGTATGGAGGAATATGTGGGGCCCATTATACTGTATGGAGGACTATGTGGTGCCCACTATTCTGTATGGAGGACTATGTGGGGCCCATTATTCTGTATGGAGGACTATATAGGGCCATTATTCTGTATGGAGGACTATGTAGGGCCATTATTCTGTATGGAGCACTATGTGGGGCCCATTATTCTGTATGGAGGACTATGTGGGGCCCATTATTCTGTATGGAGGACTATGTAGGGCCATTATTCTGTATGGAGCACTATGTGGGGCCCATTATTCTGTATGGAGGACTATGTGGGGCCCATTATTCTGTATGGAGGACTATGTGAGACCCATTATTCTCCATGGAGGACTATGTGGGGCCCATTATTCTGTGTGGAGGACTATGTAGGGCCACTATTCTGTATGGAGGACTATGTGGGGCTCATTATTCTGTATGGAGGACTATGTGGGCCCATTATTCTGTATGGAGGACTATGTGGGGCCATTATTCTGTATGGAGGACTATGTAGGGCCCATTATTCTGTATGGTGGACTATGTGGGGCCCATTATTCTGTATGGAGGACTATGTGGGCCCATTATTCTGTATGGAGGACTATGTAGGGCCACTATTCTGTATGGAGGACTATGTGTGGTCCATTATTCTGTATGGAGGACTATGTGGGGCCCATTATTCTGTATGGAGGACTATGTGGGCCCATTATTCTGTATGGAGGACTATGTGGGGTCCATTATACTGTATGGAGGACTATGTGTGGTCAATTATTCTGTATGGAGGACGACATGTGGCCCATTACTCTGTATGGAGCACTATGTGTGTGGGCCCATTATACTGTATGGAGGACTATGTAGGGCCATTATTCTGTATGGAGGACTATGTGGGCCCATTATTCTGTATGGAGGACTATGTGGGGCCATTATTCTGTATGGAGGACTATGTAGGGCCCATTATTCTGTATGGTGGACTATGTGGGGCCCATTATTCTGTATGGAGGACTATGTGGGCCCATTATTCTGTATGGAGGACTATGTAGGGCCACTATTCTGTATGGAGGACTATGTGTGGTCCATTATTCTGTATGGAGGACTATGTGGGGCCCATTATTCTGTATGGAGGACTATGTGGGCCCATTATTCTGTATGGAGGACTATGTGGGGTCCATTATACTGTATGGAGGACTATGTGTGGTCAATTATTCTGTATGGAGGACGACATGTGGCCCATTACTCTGTATGGAGCACTATGTGTGTGGGCCCATTATACTGTATGGAGGACTATGTAGGGCCATTATTCTGTATGGAGGACTATGTGAGACCCATTATTCTGTATGGAGGACTATGTAGGGCCACTATTCTGTATGGAGGACTATGTGGGGCTCATTATTCTGTATGGAGGACAATGTAGGGCCATTATTCTGTGTGGAGGACTATGTGGGCCCATTATTCTGTGTGGAGGACTATGTAGGGCCACTATTCTGTGTGGAGGACTATGTGGGCCCATTATTCTGTGTGGAGGACTATGTAGGGCCACTATTCTGTATGGAGGACTATGTGGGGCTCATTATTCTGTATGGAGGACTATGTGGGGCCCATTATACTATATGGATTACTATGAAGAAAAAACCTAGAAGTCTGAACTGAAACATAAATTGATGTGCATGCAAAATGTAAATGCATGTTCACACAAGGCCACTACACAAAGAAAAACCAAAGACAAGCAAAATACCCAAGTAACTGGAAGTAAATAGGTAAATCGCACAGTGCAAAAATAATAATAAATAATGAAGGGTATTTAGTTAACATAATTTTGATCAAAATAATGTAAAAGCTATCCCGCCACGTCACGGCAACCCTTATGGGACAGTCCCATATGTAGGGCCACTATTCTGTATGGAGGACTATGTGGGGCCCATTATGCTGTATGGAGGACTATGTGGGGCCTATTATACTGAATGGAGGACTATGTGGGGCCATTATTCTGTATGGAGGACTATGTGGGGCCCATTATACTGTATGGAGGACTATGTGGGGCCCATTATTCTGTATGGAGGACTATGTGGGCCCATTATTCTGTATGGAGGACTATGTAGGGCCACTATTCTGTATGGAGGACTATGTGTGGTCCATTATTCTGTATGGAGGACTATGTGGGGCCCATTATTCTGTATGGAGGACTATGTGGGCCCATTATTCTGTATGGAGGACTATGTGGGGTCCATTATACTGTATGGAGGACTATGTGTGGTCAATTATTCTGTATGGAGGACGACATGTGGCCCATTACTCTGTATGGAGCACTATGTGGGCCCATTATACTGTATGGAGGACTATGTAGGGCCATTATTCTGTATGGAGGACTATGTGAGACCCATTATTCTGTATGGAGGACTATGTAGGGCCACTATTCTGTATGGAGGACTATGTGGGGCTCATTATTCTGTATGGAGGACAATGTAGGGCCACTATTCTGTATGGAGCACTATGTGGGCCCATTATACTGTATGGAGGACTATGTAGGGCCATTATTCTGTATGGAGGACTATGTGAGACCCATTATTCTGTATGGAGGACTATGTAGGGCCACTATTCTGTATGGAGGACTATGTGGGGCTCATTATTCTGTATGGAGGACTATGTGGGGCCCATTATACTGTATGGATTACTATGAAGAAAAAACCTAGAAGTCTGAACTGAAACATAAATTGATGTGCATGCAAAATGTAAATGCATGTTCACACAAGGCCACTACACAAAGAAAAACCAAAGACAAGCAAAATACCCAAGTAACTGGAAGTAAATAGGTAAATCGCACAGTGCAAAAATAATAATAAATAATGAAGGGTATTTAGTTAACATAATTTTGATCAAAATAATGTAAAAGCTATCCCGCCACGTCACGGCAACCCTTATGGGACAGTCCCATATGTAGGGCCACTATTCTGTATGGAGGACTATGTGGGGCCCATTATGCTGTATGGAGGACTATGTGGGGCCTATTATACTGAATGGAGGACTATGTGGGGCCATTATTCTGTATGGAGGACTATGTGGGGCCCATTATAATGTATGGAGGACTATGTGGGGCCATTATTCTGTATGGAGGACTATTTGGTGCCCATTATTCTGTATGGAGGACTATGTAGGGCCATTATTCTGTATGGAGGACTATGTGGGCCCATTATTCTGTATGGAGGACTATATAGGGCCACTATTCTGTATGGAGGACTATGTGGGGCCCATTATTCTGTATGGAGGACTATGTCGGGCCCATTATACTGTATGGATTACTATGTGGGCCAATTATACTGTATGGATTACTATGTGGGGCCCATTATACTGTATGGAGTACTATGTGGGGCCCATTATTCTGTATGGAGGACTATGTGGGGCCAATTATACTGTATGGAGCACTATGTGGGGCCATTATTTTGTACGAAGGAATATGTGGTGCCCATTATTCTGTATGGAGGACTATGTAGGGCCATTATTCTATATGGAGGACTATGTGGGCCGATTATTCTGTATGGAGGACTATGTAGGGCCATTATTCTGTATGGAGGACTATGTGGGGCCCATTATACTGTATGGATTACTATGTGGGTCAATTATACTGTATGGATTACTATGTGGGGCCCATTATACTGTATGGAGTACTATGTGGGGCCCATTATTCTGTATGGAGGACTATGTGCGGCCCATTATTCTGTATGGAGGACTATGTGGGGCCAATTATACTGTATGGAGGACTATGTGGGGCCATTATTTTGTACGAAGGAATATGTGGGGACCATTATTCTGTATGGAGGACTATGATGGGCCATTATTCTATATGGAAGACTATGTGGGCCCATTATTCTGTATGGAGGACTATGTAGGGCCACTATTCTGTATGGAGGACTATGTGGGGCCCATTATTCTGTATGGAGGATTATGTGGGCCCATTATTCTGTATGGAGGATTATGTGGGCCCATTATTCAGTATGGAGGACTATGTGGGCCCATTATACTGTATGGAGGACTATGTAGGGCCACTATTCTGTATGGAGGACTATGTAGGGCCACTATTCTGTATGGAGGACTATGTAGGGCCATTATTCTGTATGGAGGACTATGTGGGGCTCATTATTCTGTATGGAGGACTATGTGGGCCCATTACTCTCTATGGAGGACTATGTGGGACCCATTATTCTGTATGGAGGACTATGTAGGGCCATTATTCTGTATGGAGGAATATATGGGTCCATTATTCTGTATGGAGGACTATGTAGGGCCACTATTCTCTATGGAGGACTATGTGGGGCCCATTATTCTGTATGGAGGACTATATGGGCCCATTATTTTGTATGGAGAACTATGTAGGGCCACTATTCTGTATGGAGGACTACGTGGGGCCCATTATTCTGTATGGAGGACTATGTGGGCCCATTATTCTGTATGGAGGACTATGTGGGGCCCATTATACTGTATGGATTACTATGTGGGGCCCTTTATACTGTATGGAGGACTATGTGGGGCCCATTATTCTGTATGGAGGACTATGTGGGGGCCATTATTCTGTCTGGAGGACTGTGTGGGGTCCATTATTCTGTATGGAGGACTATGTGGAACCCATTCTACTGTATGGAGTACTATGTGGGGCCCATAATAATGTATGGAGGACTATGTGGGGCCAATTATACTGTATGGAGGACTATGTGGGGCCATTATTTTGTACGAAGGAATATGTGGTGCCCATTATTCTGTATGGAGGACTATATAGGGCCATTATTCTATATGGAGGACTATGTGGGCCCATTATTCTGTATGGAGGACTATGTAGGGCCATTATTCTGTATGGAGGACTATGTGGGCCCATTATTCTGTATGGAGGACTATGTAGGGCCACTATTCTGTATGGAGGACTATGTGGGGCCCATTATTCTGTATGGAGGACTATGTGGGGCCCATTATACTGTACGGATTACTATGTGGGGCCAATTATACTGTATGGATTACTATGTGGGGCCCATTATACTGTATGGAGTACTATGTGGGGCCCATTATTCTGTATGGAGGACTATGTGGGGCCAATTATACTGTATGGAGGACTATGTGGGGCCATTATTTTGTACGAAGGAATATGTGGTGCCCATTATTCTGTATGGAGGACTATGTAGGGCCCATTATTCTATATGGAGGACTATGTAGGGCCACTATTCTGTATAGAGGACTATGTGGGGCCCATTATTCTGTATGGAGGACTATGTGGGGCCATTATTTTGTACGAAGGAATATGTGGTGCCCATTATTCTATATGGAGGACTATGTGGGCCCATTAATCTATATGGAGGACTATGTAGGGCCACTATTCTGTATGGAGGACTATGTGGGGCCCATTATTCTGTATGGAGGACTATGTGGGCCCATTATTCTGTATAGAGGACTATGTGGGGCCATTATTCAGTATGGAGGACTATGTGGGCCCATTATACTGTATGGAGGACTATGTAGGGCCATTATTCTGTATGGAGGACTATGTAGGGCCACTCTTCTGTATGGAGGACTATGTAGGGCCACTATTCTGTCTGGAGGACTATGTAGAGCTCATTATTCTGTATGGAGGACTATGTGGGCCCATTACTCTGTATGGAGGACTATGTGGGACCCATTATTCTGTATGGAGGACTATGTAGGGCCATTATTTTATATGGAGGACTATGTGGGTCCATTATACTGTATGGAGGACTATGTCGGACCCATTATTCTGTATGGAGCACTATGTGGGACCCATTATTCTGTTCGGAGGACTATGTGGGGCCCATTATTCTGTATAGAGAACTATTTGGGGCCCATTATTCTGTATGGAGGACTATGTAGGGCCATTATTCTGTATGTATCACTATGTGGGCCCATTATTCTGTATGGAGGACTATGTAGGGCCACTATTCTGTATGGAGGACTATGTGAGACCCATTATTCTGTATGGAGGACTATGTAGGGCCACTATTCTGTATGGAGGACTATGTGGGGCTCATTATTCTGTATGGAGGAGTATGTGGGCCCATTATTCTGTATGGAGGACTATGTAGGGCCACTATTATGTTTGGTGGACTCTGTGGGGCTCATTATTCTGTATGGAGGACTATGTAGGGCCATTATTCTGTGTGGAGGACTATGTGGGACCATTATTCTGTATGGAGGACTATGTAGGGCCACTATTCTGTATGGAGGACTATGTGGGGCTCATTATTCTGTATGGAGGACTATGTGGGGCCCATTATACTGTATGGATTACTATGAAGAAAAAACCTAGAAGTCTGAACTGAAACATAAATTGATGTGCATGCAAAATGTAAATGCATGTTCACACAAGGCCACTACACAAAGAAAAACCAAAGACAAGCAAAATACGCAAGTAACTGGAAGTAAATAGGTAAATCGCACAGTGCAAAAATAATAATAAATAATGAAGGGTATTTAGTTAACATAATTTTGATCAAAATAATGTAAAAGCTATCCCGCCACGTCACGGCAACCCTTATGGGACAGTCCCATATGTAGGGCCACTATTCTGTATGGAGGACTATGTGGGGCCCATTATGCTGTATGGAGGACTATGTGGGGCCTATTATACTGCATGGAGGACTATGTGGGGCCATTATTCTGTATGGAGGACTATGTGGGCCCATTATTCTGTATGGAGGACTATGTGGGGCCATTATTCTGTATGGAGGACTATGCAGGGCCCATTATTCTGTATGGTGGACTATGTGGGGCCCATTATTCTGTATGGAGGACTATGTGGGCCCATTATTCTGTATGGAGGACTATGTAGGGCCACTATTCTGTATGGAGGACTATGTGTGGTCCATTATTCTGTATGAAGGACTATGTGGGGCCCATTATTCTGTATGGAGGACTATGTGGGCCCATTATTCTGTATGGAGGACTATGTGGGGTCCATTATACTGTATGGAGGACTATGTGTGGTCCATTATTCTGTATGGAGGACGACGTGTGGCCCATTACTCTGTATGGAGAACTATGTGGGCCCATTATACTGTATGGAGGACTATGTAGGGCCATTATTCTGTATGGAGGACTATGTGAGACCCATTATTCTGTATGGAGGACTATGTAGGGCCACTATTCTGTATGGAGGACTATGTGGGGCTCATTATTCTGTATGGAGGACTATGTGGGACCCATTATTCTGTATGGAGGACAATGTAGGGCCATTATTCTGTGTGGAGGACTATGTGGGCCCTTTATTCTGTGTGGAGGACTATGTAGGGCCACTATTCTGTATGGAGGACTATGTGGGGCTCATTATTCTGTATGGAGGACTATGTAGGGCCATTATTCTGTATGGAGGACTACGTAGGGCCACTCTTCTGTCTGGAGGACTATGTAGGGCTCATTATTCTGTATGGAGGACTATGTGGGCCCATTACTCTGTATGGAGGACTATGTGGGACCCATTATTCTGTATGGAGGACTATGTAGGGCCATTATTTTATATGGAGGACTATGTGGGTCCATTATACTGTATGGAGGACTATGTCGGACCCATTATTCTGTATGGAGCACTATGTGGGACCCATTATTCTGTTCGGAGGACTATGTGGGGCCCATTATTCTGTATAGAGAACTATTTGGGGCCCATTGTTCTGTATGGAGTACTATGTAGGGCCATTATTCTGTATGTAGGACTATGTGGGCCCATTATTCTGTATGGAGGACTATGTAGGGCCACTATTCTGTATAAAGGACTATGTGGGCCAATTATTCTGTATGGAGGACTATGTGGGGCCCATTATACTGAATGGATGACTATGTGGGGCCCATTATTCTGTAGGGATTACTATGTGGGCCCATTATACTGTATGGATTACTATGTGGGCCCATTATACTGTATGGAGTACTATGTAGGGCCATTATTCTGTATGGAGGACTATGTGAGACCCATTATTCTGTATGGAGGACTATGTAGGGCCACTATTCTGTATGGAGGACTATGTGGGGCTCATTATTCTGTATGGAGGACTATGTGGGCCCATTATTCTGTATGGAGGACTATGTAGGGCCACTATTCTGTTTGGTGGACTATGTGGGGCTCATTATTCTGTATGGAGGACTATGTGGGGCCCATTATTCTGTATGGAGGACAATGTAGGGCCATTATTCTGTGTGGAGGACTATGTGGGCCCATTATTCTGTATGGAGGACTATGTAGGGCCACTATTCTGTATGGAGGACTATGTGGGGCTCATTATTCTGTATGGAGGACTATGTGGGGCCCATTATACTGTATGGATTACTATGAAGAAAAAACCTAGAAGTCTGAACTGAAACATAAATTGATGTGCATGCAAAATGTAAATGCATGTTCACACAAGGCCACTACACAAAGAAAAACCAAAGACAAGCAAAATACCCAAGTAACTGGAAGTAAATAGGTAAATCACACAGTGCAAAAATAATAATATATAATGAAGGGTATTTAGTTAACATAAGTTTGATCAAAATAATGTAAAAGCTATACCGCAACGTCACGGCAACCCTTATGGGACAGTCCCATATGTAGGGCCACTATTCTGTATGGAGGACTATGTGGGGCCCATTATGCTGTATGGAGGACTATGTGGGGCCTATTATACTGAATGGAGGACTATGTGGGGCCATTATTCTGTATGGAGGACTATGTGGGGCCCATTATACTGTATGGAGGACTATGTGGGGCCATTATTCTGTATGGAGGACTATTTGGTGCCCATTATTCTGTATGGAGGACTATGTGGGCCCATTATTCTGTATGGAGGACTATGTAGGGCCATTATTCTGTATGGAGGACTATGTGGGCCCATTATTCTGTATGGAGGACTATGTAGGGCCACTATTCTGTATGGAGGACTATGTGGGGCCCATTATTCTGTATGGAGGACTATGTCGGGCCCATTATACTGTATGGATTACTATGTGGGCCAATTATACTGTATGGATTACTATGTGGGGCCCATTATACTGTATGGAGTACTATGTGGGGCCCATTATTCTGTATGGAGGACTATGTGGGGCCAATTATACTGTATGGAGGACTATGTGGGGCCATTATTTTGTACGAAGGAATATGTGCTGCCCATTATTCTGTATGGAGGACTTTGTAGGGCCATTATTCTATATGGAGGACTATGTGGGCCGATTATTCTGTATGGAGGACTATGTAGGGCCATTATTCTGTATGGAGGACTATGTGGGGCCCATTATTCTGTATGGAGGACTATGTGCGGCCCATTATTCTGTATGGAGGACTATGTGGGGCCAATTATACTGTATGGAGGACTATGTGTGGCCATTATTTTGTACGAAGGAATATGGGGGGACCATTATTCTGTATGGAGGACTATGTTGGGCCATTATTCTATATGGAAGACTATGTGGGCCCATTATTCTGTATGGAGGACTATGTAGGGCCACTATTCTGTATGGAGGACTGTGTGGGGCCCATTATTCTGTATGGAGGACTATGTGGGCCCATTATTCTGTATGGAGGATTATGTGGGGCCATTTTTCAGTATGGAGGACTATGTGGGCCCATTATACTGTATGGAGGACTATGTAGGGCCATTATTCTGTATGGAGGACTATGTAGGGCCACTATTCTGTATGGAGGACTATGTGGGGTTCATTATTCTGTATGGAGGACTATGTGGACCCATTACTCTCTATGGAGGACTATGTGGGACCCATTATTCTGTATGGATGACTATGTAGGGCCATTATTCTATCTGGAGGAATATATGGGTCCATTATTCTGTATGGAGGACTATGTAGGGCCACTATTCTCTATGGAGGACTATGTGGGGCCCATTATTCTGTATGGAGGACTATGTGGGCCCATTATTTTGTATGGAGAACTATGTGGGGCCATTATTTTGTATGGAGGACTATGTAGGGCCCATTATTCTGTATGGGGGACTATGTGGGGCCCATTATTCTGTATGGAGGACTATGTGGGGCCATTTTCTGTATGGAGGACTATGTGGGCCCATTATTCTGTATGGAGGACTATGTAGGGCCACTATTCTGTATGGAGGACTACGTGGGGCCCATTATTCTGTATGGAGGACTATGTGGGCCCATTATTCTGTATGGAGGACTATGTGGGGCCCATTATACTGTATGGATAACTATGTGGGGCCCTTTATTCTGTATGGAGGACTATGTGGGGCCCATTATTCTGTATGGAGGACTATGTGGGGGCCATTATTCTGTCTGGAGGACTATGTGGGGTCCATTATTCTGTATGGAGGACTATGTGGAGCCCATTCTACTGTATGGAGTACTATGTGGGGCCCATAATAATGTATGCAGGACTATGTGGGGCCCATTATTCTGTATGGAGGACTATGTGGGGCCAATTATACTGTATGGAGGACTATGTGGGGCCATTATTTTGTACGAAGGAATATGTGGTGCCCATTATTCTGTATGGAGGACTATATAGGGCCATTATTCTATATGGAGGACTATGTGGGCCCATTATTCTGTATGGAGGACTATGTAGGGCCACTATTCTGTATGGAGGACTATGTTGGCCCATTATTCTGTATGGAGGACTATGTGGGGCCACTATTCTGTATGGAGGACTATGTGGGGCCATTATTCTGTATGGAGGACTATGCAGGGCCCATTATTCTGTATGGTGGACTATGTGGGGCCCATTATTCTGTATGGAGGACTATGTGGGCCCATTATTCTGTATGGAGGACTATGTAGGGCCACTATTCTGTATGGAGGACTATGTGTAGTCCATTATTCTGTGTGGAGGACTATGTGGGGCCCATTATTCTGTATGGAGGACTATGTGGGCCCATTATTCTGTATGGAGGACTATGTGGGGTCCATTATACTGTATGGAGGACTATGTGTGGTCCATTATTCTGTATGGAGGACGACGTGTGGCCCATTACTCTGTATGGAGAACTATGTGGGCCCATTATACTGTATGGAGGACTATGTAGGGCCATTATTCTGTTTGGAGGACTATGTGAGACCCATTATTCTGTATGGAGGACTATGTAGGGCCACTATTCTGTATGGAGGACTATGTGGGGCTCATTATTCTGTATGGAGGACTATGTGGGACCCATTATTCTGTATGGAGGACAATGTAGGGCCATTATTCTGTGTGGAGGACTATGTGGGCCCATTATTCTGTGTGGAGGACTATGTAGGGCCACTATTCTGTATGGAGGACTATGTGGGGCTCATTATTCTGTATGGAGGACTATGTAGGGCCATTATTCTGTATGGAGGACTATGTAGGGCCACTCTTCTGTCTGGAGGACTATGTAGGGCTCATTATTCTGTATGGAGGACTATGTGGGCCCATTACTCTGTATGGAGGACTATGTGGGACCCATTATTCTGTATGGAGGACTATGTAGGGCCATTATTTTATATGGAGGACTATGTGGGTCCATTATACTGTATGGAGGACTATGTCGGACCCATTATTCTGTATGGAGCACTATGTGGGACCCATTATTCTGTTCGGAGGACTATGTGGGGCCCATTATTCCGTATAGAGAACTATTTGGGGCCCATTGTTCTGTATGGAGGACTATGTAGGGCCATTATTCTGTATGTAGGACTATGTGGGCCCATTATTCTGTATGGAGGACTATGTAGGGCCACTATTCTGTATAAAGGACTATGTGGGCCAATTATTCTGTATGGAGGACTATGTGGGGCCCATTATACTGAATGGATGACTATGTGGGGCCCATTATTCTGTAGGGATTTCTATGTGGGCCCATTATACTGTATGGATTACTATGTGGGCCCATTATACTGTATGGAGTACTATGTAGGGCCATTATTCTGTATGGAGGACTATGTGAGACCCATTATTCTGTATGGAGGACTATGTAGGGCCACTATTCTGTATGGAGGACTATGTGGGGCTCATTATTCTGTATGGAGGACTATGTAGGGCCACTATTCTGTTTGGTGGACTATGTGGGGCTCATTATTCTGTATGGAGGACTATGTGGGGCCCATTATTCTGTATGGAGGACAATGTAGGGCCATTATTCTGTGTGGAGGACTATGTGGGCCCATTATTCTGTATGGAGGACTATGTAGGGCCACTATTCTGTATGGAGGACTATGTGGGGCTCATTATTCTGTATGGAGGACTATGTGGGGCCCATTATACTGTATGGATTACTATGAAGAAAAAACCTAGAAGTCTGAACTGAAACATAAATTGATGTGCATGCAAAATGTAAATGCATGTTCACACAAGGCCACTACACAAAGAAAAACCAAAGACAAGCAAAATACCCAAGTAACTGGAAGTAAATAGGTAAATCGCACAGTGCAAAAATAATAATATATAATGAAGGGTATTTAGTTAACATAAGTTTGATCAAAATAATGTAAAAGCTATACCGCCACGTCACGGCAACCCTTATGGGACAGTCCCATATGTAGGGCCGCTATTCTGTATGGAGGACTATGTGGGGCCCATTATTCTGTATGGAGGACTATGTGGGGCCTATTATACTGAATGGAGGACTATGTGGGGCCATTATTCTGTATGGAGGACTATGTGGGGCCCATTATACTGTATGGAGGACTATGTGGGGCCATTATTCTGTATAGAGGACTATTTGGTGCCCATTATTCTGTATGGAGGACTATGTGGGCCCATTATTCTGTATGGAGGACTATGTAGGGCCCTTATTCTGTATGGAGGACTATGTGGGCCCATTATTCTGTATGGAGGACTATGTAGGGCCACTATTCTGTATGGAGGACTATGTGGGGCCCATTATTCTGTATGGAGGACTATGTCGGGCCCATTATACTGTATGGATTACTATGTGGGCCAATTATACTGTATGGATTACTATGTGGGCCCATTATACTGTATGGAGGACTATGTAGGGCCATTATTCTGTATGGAGGACTATGTGAGACCCATTATTCTGTATGGAGGACTATGTAGGGCCACTATTCTGTATGGAGGACTATGTGGGGCTCATTATTCTGTATGGAGGACTATGTGGGCCCATTATTCTGTATGGAGGACTATGTAGGGCCACTATTCTGTTTGGTGGACTATGTGGGGCTCATTATTCTGTATGGAGGACTATGTGGGGCCCATTATTCTGTATGGAGGACAATGTAGGGCCATTATTCTGTGTGGAGGACTATGTGGGCCCATTATTCTGTATGGAGGACTATGTAGGGCCACTATTCTGTATGGAGGACTATGTGGGGCTCATTATTCTGTATGGAGGACTATGTGGGGCCCATTATACTGTATGGATTACTATGAAGAAAAAACCTAGAAGTCTAAACTGAAACATAAATTGATGTGCATGCAAAATGTAAATGCATGTTCACACAAGGCCACTACACAAAGAAAAACCAAAGACAAGCAAAATACCCAAGTAACTGGAAGTAAATGGGTAAATCGCACAGTTCAAAAATAATAATAAATAATGGAGGGTATTTAGTTAAGATAATTTTGATCAAAATAATGTAAAAGCTATCCCGCCACGCCACGGCAACCCTTATGGGACAGTCCCATATGTAGGGCCACTATTCTGTATGGAGGACTATGTGGGGCCCATTCTGCTGTATGGAGGACTATGTGGGGCCCATTATACTGTATGGAGGACTATGTGGGGCCATTATTCTGTATGGAGGACTATGTGGGGCCCATTATACTGTATGGAGGACTATGTGGGGCCACTATTCTGTATGGAGGACTATGTGGTGCCCATTATTCAGTATGGAGGACTATGTGGGCCCATTATTCTGTATGGAGGACTATGTATGGCCATTATTCTGTATGGAGGACTATGTGGGCCCATTATTCTGTATGGAGGACTATGTAGGGCCACTATTCTGTATGGAGGACTATGTGGGGCCCATTATTCTGTATGGAGGACTATGTGGGACCCATTATACTGTATGGACTACTATGTGGGGCCCATTATACTGTATGGATTACTATGTGGGGCCCATTATACTGTATGGAGTACTATGTGGGGCCCATTATTCTGTATGGAGGACTATGTGGAGCCAATTATACTGTATGGAGGACTATGTGGGGCCATTATTTTGTACGAAGGAATATGTGGGGGCCATTATTCTATATGGAGGACTATGTGGGCCCATTATTCTGTATGGAGGACTATGTAGGGCCACTATTCTGTATGGAGGACTATGTGAGGCCCATTATTCTGTATGGAGGACTATGTGGGCCCATTATTCTGTATGGAGGATTATGTGGGGCCATTATTCAGTATGGAGGACTATGTGGGCCCATTATACTGTATGGAGGACTATGTAATGCCATTATTCTGTATGGAGCACTATGTAGGGCCACTATTCGGTATGGAGGACTATGTAGGGCCACTATTCTGTATGGAGGACTATGTGGGGCTCATTATTCTGTATGGAGGACTATGTGGGCCCATTACTCTCTATGGAGGACTATGTGGGACCCATTATTCTGTATGGAGGACTATTTAGGGCCATTATTCTATATGGAGGAATATGTGGGTCCATTATTCTGTATGGAGGACTATGTAGGGCCACTATTCTCTATGGAAGACTATGTGGGGCCCATTATTCTGTATGGAGGACTATGTGGGCCCATTATTTTGTATTGAGAACTATGTGGGGCCATTATTCTGTATGGAGGACTATGTAGGGCCCATTATTCTGTATGGGGGACTATGTGGGGCCCATTATTCTGTATGGAGGACTATGTAGGGCCATTTTTCTGTATGGAGGACTATGTGGGGCCATTATTCTGTATGGAGGACTTTGTAGGGCCACTATTCTGTATGGAGGACTACGTGGGGCCCATTATTCTGTATGGAGGACTATGTGGGCCCATTATTCTGTATGGAGGACTATGTGGGCCCATTATTCTGTATGGAGGACTATGTGGGCCCATTATACTGTATGGATTACTATGTGGGGCCCATTATACTGTATGGAGGACTATGTGGGGCCCATTATTCTGTATGGAGGACTATGTGGGGGCCATTATTCTGTATGGAGGACTATGTGGGGTCCATTATTCTGTATGGAGGACTGTGTGGAGCCCATTCTACTGTATGGAGTACTATGTGGAGCCCATTCTAGTGTATGGAGTACTATGTGGGGCCCATAATAATGTATGGAGGATTAAGTGGGGCCCATTATTCTGTATGGAGGACTATGTGGGGCCCATTACTCTGTATGGAGCACTAAGTGGGCCCATTATACTGTATGGAGGACTATGTAGGGCCATTATTCTGTATGGAGGACTATGTGAGACCCATTATTCTGTATGGAGGACTATGTGAGACCCATTATTCTGTATGGAGGACTATGTGAGACCCATTATTCTGTATGGAGGACTATGTGGGGCTCATTATTCTGTATGGAGGACTATGTGGGCCCATTATTCTGTATGAAGGACTATGTGGGACCCATTATTCTGTATGGAGGACAATGTAGGGCCATTATTCTGTGTGGAGGACTATGTGGGCCCATTATTCTGTATGGAGGACTATGTAGGGCCACTATTCTGTATGGAGGACTATGTGGGGCCCATTATTCTGTATGGATGACAATGTAGGGCCATTATTCTGTATGGAGGACTATGTGGGACCCATTATTCTGTATGGAGGACAATGTAGGGCCATTATTCTGTGTGGAGGACTATGTGGGCCCATTATTCTGTACTAGATGGTGGCCCGATTCGAACGCATCGGGTACTCTAGAATTGGTATGCTGCCGACGGGGCGCAATTAGCAGAGCGGCGTTTAAATTTGGCGCCCAAATCGCTCATTGGTCGCAGTTGCCTAACGCAACCAATCATCAAAGCGGTGTTTAAATTAGGCGGCAATATCGGTGATTGTTCGCGGGTGGCGGCCGCGACCAATCTGCAAACCGTGTTAGTGAGGACTGGAGAGCGTGTTTAAATTTGGCACCAAAATCGCTGATTAGTCGCGACCAATCAGCAGAGCGGTGTTTAAATTTGGCGCCAATACTGCTGATTGGTCGAGGCCGCCGACCGCGACCAATCAGCAGAGCGTTACAGAGCGGGGTTTAAATTTGGCACCAAAATCGCTGCTTGGTCGAGGCCGCCGGCCGCGACCAATCAGCGATTTTGGCGCAAAAGTTAAACAACGCTCTGCTGATTGGTCGCGGCCGTCAGGCCCGCGACCAATCACTGATCTTGCAGCTAAAGTTAACCACTACTGTGCAGATTGGTTGCGGCCGATATTTAAATTTGGCGCCCAAATCGGCGATTGGTCGCGGGCAGCGTCCGCGACCAATCAGCACAGCGGTATTTAACTTTTGCGCTAAGATCAGTGATTGGTCGGGTCCGAAGACCGCGACCAATCATCGAATCGTCTTGGTGAGGACCGGGGAGTGGCGCTGCCTGTGCGGCTACTTCCGCTGCGAGAACCCGGGACATGAGCGGGCGCTCGCAGCAGAAGTATCTCGTCCCGCAGCGCTGCTCCCCGGTCCTCCCTTCCGCATGGATGTCAGCGACGCCGGCGGTCCTTCCGCTGCTACCGGCCGGGACATGAGCGCCTCGCGGCGCTCATCTCCCGGCTGCAACGCCTCTGAGCTCGGTCCCGCACATGAGCCGCTAACGGCCGCCATCTTTATTCTGAAATCCCGCGGCGCTGATTGGCCGCTGCCGGACCAATGAGCGACGCGGGATTTCCTGGACAGACAGACAGACAGACAGACAGACAGACGGACGGGATTAAACAATTATATAGTAGATGGAGGACTATGTAGGGCCAGTATTCTGTATGGAGGACTATGTGGGGCTCATTATTCTGTATGGAGGACTATGTGGGGCCCATTATACTGTATGGATTACTAGGAAGAAAAAACCTAGAAGTCTGAACTGAAACATAAATTGATGTGCATGCAAAATGTAAATGCATGTTCACACAAGGCCACTACACAAAGAAAAACCAAAGACAAGCAAATTACCCAAGTAACTGGAAGTAAATGGGTAAATCGCACAGTGCAAAAATAATAATAAATAATGAAGGGTATTTAGTTAACATAATTTTGATCAAAATAATGTAAAAGCTATCCTGCCACGTCACGGAAACCCTTATGGGACAGTCCCATATGTAGGGCCACTATTCTGTATGGAGGACTATGTGGGGCCTATTATGCTGTATGGAGGACTATGTGGGGCCCATTATACTGAATGGAGGACTATGTGGGCCCAAAATAATGTATGGAGGACTATGTGGGCCCATTATTCTGTATGGAGGACTATGTGGGGCCCATTATTCTGTATAGAGGACTATGTGGGCCCATTATTCTGTATGGAGGACTATGTGGGGCCATTATTCAGTATGGAGGATTATGTGGGCCCATTATACTGTATGGAGGACTATGTAGGGCCATTATTCTGTATGGAGGACTATGTAGGGCCACTATTCTGTATGGGGGACTATGTAGGGCCCATAATAATGTATGGAGGACTATGTGGGACCTATTATACTGTATGGAGGACTATGTAGGGCCATTATACTGTATGGAGGACTATGTGGGGCCCATAATAATGTATGGAGGACTATGTGGGACCTATTATACTGTATGGAGGACTATGTGGGGCCCTTTAATCTGTATGGAGTATTGTGTGGGACCCATTATTCTGTATGGAGGACTATGTAGGGCCACTATTCTCTATGGAGGACTATGTGGGGCCCATTATTCTGTATGGAGGACTATGTGGGGCCATTATTCTGTATGGAGGACTATGTAGGGCCCATTATTCTGTATGGAGGACTATGTGGGGCCCATTATTCTGTATGGAGGACTATGTGGGCCCATTATTCTGTATGGAGGACTATGTGCGGCCCATTATACTGTATGGATTACTATGTGGGGCCCATTATACTGTATGGATTACTATGTGGGGCCCATTATACTGTATGGAGGACTATGTGGGGCCCATTATTCTGTATGGAGGACTATGTGGGGCCCATTATTCTGTACGTATGACTATGTTGGGCCCATAATACTGTATGGAGGACTATGTGGGGCCATTATTCTGTATATAGGACTATGAGGGGCCTATTATACTGTATGGAAGACTATGTGGGGCCCATTATACTGTATGGAGGACTATGTGGGGCCCATTATACTGTATGGAGGACTATGTGGGGCCCATTATTCTGTATGGCGGACTATGTGGAGGCCATTATTCTGTCTGGAGGACTATGTGGGGTCCATTATTCTGTATGGAGGACTATGTGGAGCCCATTATACTGTATGGAGTACTATGTGGGGCCCATAATAATGTATGGAGGACTATGTGGGGCCTATTATACTGTATGGAGGATTATGTGGGGCCCATTATTCTGTATGGAGGATTATGTGGGGCACATTACTCTGTATGGAGCACTATGTGGGGCCACTATACTGTATGGAGGACTATGTGGGGCCACTATACTGTATGGAGGACTATGTGGGGCCACTATACTGTATGGAGGACTATGTGGGGCCATTATTCTGTATAGAGGACTATGTGGGGCCATTATACTGTATGGATTACTATGTGGGGCCCATAATAATGTATGGAGGACTATGTGGGGCCATTATACTGTATGCAGGACTATGTGGGGCCCATAATAATGTATGGAGGACTATGTGGGACCTATTATACTGTATGGAGGACTATGTGGGGCCCATTATTCTGTATGGAGGACTATGTGGGGCCATTTTTCTGTATGGAGGACTATGTGGGGCCATTTTTCTGTATGGAGGACTATGTGGGGCCATTATACTGTATGGAGGACTATGTGGGGCCATTATTCTGTATGGAGGACTATGTGGGGCCATTATACTGTATGAAGGACTATGTGGGGCCCATAATGTATGCAGGACTATGTGGGGCCTTTATACTGTATGGAGGACGATGTGGAGCCCATTATACTGTATGGAGGACTATGTGGGGCCCATTATTATGTATGGAGGACTATTTTGGGCCATTATACTGTACGGACAACTGTGTGGGCCATTATACTGTATGGAGGACTATGTGAGGCCCATTATTCTTTATGGAGGACTATGTAGGGCCATTATTCTGTATGGAGGACTATGTGGGCCCATTATTCTGTATGGACAACTATGTAGGGCACATTATTCTGTATGAATTACTAAGTGGGCCCATTATACTGTATGGATTACTATGTGGGCCCATTATACTGTATGGATTACTATGTTGGGCCCATTATTCTGTATGGAGGACTATGTGGGGCCAATTATACTGTATGGAGGACTATGTGGGGCCATTATTTTGTACGAAGGAATATGTGGTGCCCATTATTCTGTATGGAGGACTATGTAGGGCCATTATTCTATATGGAGGACTATGTGGGCCCATTATTCTATATGGAGGACTATGTAGGGCCACTATTCTGTATGGAGGACTATGTGGGGCCCATTATTCTGTATGGAGGACTATGTGGGGCCCATTATTCTGTATGGAGGACTATGTGGGGCTATTATTCAGTATGGAGGACTATGTGGGCCCATTATACTGTATGGAGGACTATGTAGGGCCATTATTTTGTATGGAGGACTATGTAGGGCCACTCTTCTGTATGGAGGACAATGTAGGGCCACTATTCTGTCTGGAGGACTATGTAGGGCTCATTATTCTGTATGGAGGACTATGTGGGCCCATTACTCTGTATGGAGGACTATGTGGGACCCATTATTCTGTATGGAGCACTATGTGGGACCCATTAGTCTGTTCGGAGGACTATGTGGGGCCCATTATTCTGTATAGAGAACTATTTGGGGCCCATTATTCTGTATGGAGGACTATGTAGGGCCATTATTCTGTATGTAGGACTATGTGGGCCCATTATTCTGTATGGAGGACTATGTAGGGCCACTATTCTGTATGGAGGATTATGTGGGCCAATTATTCTGTATGGAGGACTATGTGGGGCCCATTATACTGAATGGATGACTATGTGGGGCCCATTATTCTGTAGGGATTACTATGTGGGCCCATTATACTGTATGGATTACTATGTGGGCCCATTATACTGTATGGAGGACTATGTAGGGCCATTATTCTGTATGGAGGACTATGTGAGACCCATTATTCTGTATGGAGGACTATGTAGGGCCACTATTCTGTATGGAGGACTATGTGGGGCTCATTATTCTGTATGGAGGACTATGTGGGCCCATTATTCTGTATGGAGGACTATGTAGGGCCACTATTCTGTTTGGTGGACTATGTGGGGCTCATTATTCTGTATGGAGGACTATGTGGGGCCCATTATTCTGTATGGAGGACAATGTAGGGCCATTATTCTGTGTGGAGGACTATGTGGGCCCATTATTCTGTATGGAGGACTATGTAGGGCCACTATTCTGTATGGAGGACTATGTGGGGCTCATTATTCTGTATGGAGGACTATGTGGGGCCCATTATACTGTATGGATTACTATGAAGAAAAAACCTAGAAGTCTAAACTGAAACATAAATTGATGTGCATGCAAAATGTAAATGCATGTTCACACAAGGCCACTACACAAAGAAAAACCAAAGACAAGCAAAATACCCAAGTAACTGGAAGTAAATGGGTAAATCGCACAGTTCAAAAATAATAATAAATAATGGAGGGTATTTAGTTAAGTTAATTTTGATCAAAATAATGTAAAAGCTATCCCGCCACGCCACGGCAACCCTTATGGGACAGTCCCATATGTAGGGCCACTATTCTGTATGGAGGACTATGTGGGGCCCATTCTGCTGTATGGAGGACTATGTGGGGCCCATTATACTGTATGGAGGACTATGTGGGGCCATTATTCTGTATGGAGGACTATGTGGGGCCCATTATACTGTATGGAGGACTATGTGGGGCCACTATTCTGTATGGAGGACTATGTGGTGCCCATTATTCAGTATGGAGGACTATGTGGGCCCATTATTCTGTATGGAGGACTATGTATGGCCATTATTCTGTATGGAGGACTATGTGGGCCCATTATTCTGTATGGAGGACTATGTAGGGCCACTATTCTGTATGGAGGACTATGTGGGGCCCATTATTCTGTATGGAGGACTATGTGGGACCCATTATACTGTATGGACTACTATGTGGGGCCCATTATACTGTATGGATTACTATGTGGGGCCCATTATACTGTATGGAGTACTATGTGGGGCCCATTATTCTGTATGGAGGACTATGTGGAGCCAATTATACTGTATGGAGGACTATGTGGGGCCATTATTTTGTACGAAGGAATATGTGGGGGCCATTATTCTATATGGAGGACTATGTGGGCCCATTATTCTGTATGGAGGACTATGTAGGGCCACTATTCTGTATGGAGGACTATGTGAGGCCCATTATTCTGTATGGAGGACTATGTGGGCCCATTATTCTGTATGGAGGATTATGTGGGGCCATTATTCAGTATGGAGGACTATGTGGGCCCATTATACTGTATGGAGGACTATGTAGGGCCATTATTCTGTATGGAGGACTATGTAGGGCCACTATTCGGTATGGAGGACTATGTAGGGCCACTATTCTGTATGGAGGACTATGTGGGGCTCATTATTCTGTATGGAGGACTATGTGGGCCCATTACTCTCTATGGAGGACTATGTGGGACCCATTATTCTGTATGGAGGACTATTTAGGGCCATTATTCTATATGGAGGAATATGTGGGTCCATTATTCTGTATGGAGGACTATGTAGGGCCACTATTCTCTATGGAAGACTATGTGGGGCCCATTATTCTGTATGGAGGACTATGTGGGCCCATTATTTTGTATTGAGAACTATGTGGGGCCATTATTCTGTATGGAGGACTATGTAGGGCCCATTATTCTGTATGGGGGACTATGTGGGGCCCATTATTCTGTATGGAGGACTATGTAGGGCCATTTTTCTGTATGGAGGACTATGTGGGGCCATTATTCTGTATGGAGGACTTTGTAGGGCCACTATTCTGTATGGAGGACTACGTGGGGCCCATTATTCTGTATGGAGGACTATGTGGGCCCATTATTCTGTATGGAGGACTATGTGGGCCCATTATTCTGTATGGAGGACTATGTGGGCCCATTATACTGTATGGATTACTATGTGGGGCCCATTATACTGTATGGAGGACTATGTGGGGCCCATTATTCTGTATGGAGGACTATGTGGGGGCCATTATTCTGTATGGAGGACTATGTGGGGTCCATTATTCTGTATGGAGGACTGTGTGGAGCCCATTCTACTGTATGGAGTACTATGTGGAGCCCATTCTAGTGTATGGAGTACTATGTGGGGCCCATAATAATGTATGGAGGATTAAGTGGGGCCCATTATTCTGTATGGAGGACTATGTGGGGCCCATTACTCTGTATGGAGCACTAAGTGGGCCCATTATACTGTATGGAGGACTATGTAGGGCCATTATTCTGTATGGAGGACTATGTGAGACCCATTATTCTGTATGGAGGACTATGTGAGACCCATTATTCTGTATGGAGGACTATGTGAGACCCATTATTCTGTATGGAGGACTATGTGGGGCTCATTATTCTGTATGGAGGACTATGTGGGCCCATTATTCTGTATGAAGGACTATGTGGGACCCATTATTCTGTATGGAGGACAATGTAGGGCCATTATTCTGTGTGGAGGACTATGTGGGCCCATTATTCTGTATGGAGGACTATGTAGGGCCACTATTCTGTATGGAGGACTATGTGGGGCCCATTATTCTGTATGGAGGACAATGTAGGGCCATTATTCTGTATGGAGGACTATGTGGGACCCATTATTCTGTATGGAGGACAATGTAGGGCCATTATTCTGTGTGGAGGACTATGTGGGCCCATTATTCTGTACTAGATGGTGGCCCGATTCGAACGCATCGGGTATTCTAGAATTGGTATGCGGCCGACGGGGCGCAATTAGCAGAGCGGCGTTTAAATTTGGCGCCCAAATCGCTCATTGGTCGCAGTTGCCTAACGCGACCAATCATCAAAGCGGTGTTTAAATTAGGCGGCAATATCGGTGATTGTTCGCGGGTGGCGGCCGCGACCAATCTGCAAACCGTGTTAGTGAGGACTGGAGAGCGTGTTTAAATTTGGCACCAAAATCGCTGATTAGTCGCGACCAATCAGCAGAGCGGTGTTTAAATTTGGCGCCAATACTGCTGATTGGTCGAGGCCGCCGACCGCGACCAATCAGCAGAGCGTTACAGAGCGGGGTTTAAATTTGGCACCAAAATCGCTGCTTGGTCGAGGCCGCCGGCCGCGACCAATCAGCGATTTTGGCGCAAAAGTTAAACAACGCTCTGCTGATTGGTCGCGGCCGTCAGGCCCGTGACCAATCACTGATCTTGCAGCTAAAGTTAACCACTACTGTGCAGATTGGTTGCGGCCGATATTTAAATTTGGCGCCCAAATCGGCGATTGGTCGCGGGCAGCGTCCGCGACCAATCAGCACAGCGGTATTTAACTTTTGCGCTAAGATCAGTGATTGGTCGGGTCCGAAGACCGCGACCAATCATCGAATCGTCTTGGTGAGGACCGGGGAGTGGCGCTGCCTGTGCGGCTACTTCCGCTGCGAGAACCCGGGACATGAGCGGGCGCTCGCAGCAGAAGTATCTCGTCCCGCAGCGCTGCTCCCCGGTCCTCCCTTCCGCATGGATGTCAGCGACGCCGGCGGTCCTTCCGTTGCTACCGGCCGGGACATGAGCGCCTCGCGGCGCTCATCTCCCGGCTGCAACGCCTCTGAGCTCGGTCCCGCACATGAGCCGCTAACGGCCGCCATCTTTATTCTGAAATCCCGCGGCGCTGATTGGCCGCTGCCGGACCAATGAGCGACGCGGGATTTCCTGGACAGACAGACAGACAGACAGACAGACAGACGGACGGGATTAAACAATTATATAGTAGATGGAGGACTATGTAGGGCCAGTATTCTGTATGGAGGACTATTTGGGGCTCATTATTCTGTATGGAGGACTATGTGGGGCCCATTATACTGTATGGATTACTATGAAGAAAAAACCTAGAAGTCTGAACTGAAACATAAATTGATGTGCATGCAAAATGTCAATGCATGTTCACACAAGGCCACTACACAAAGAAAAACCAAAGACAAGCAAATTACCCAAGTAACTGGAAGTAAATGGGTAAATCGCACAGTGCAAAAATAATAATAAATAATGAAGGGTATTTAGTTAACATAATTTTGATCAAAATAATGTAAAAGCTATCCTGCCACGTCACGGAAACCCTTATGGGACAGTCCCATATGTAGGGCCACTATTCTGTATGGAGGACTATGTGGGGCCTATTATGCTGTATGGAGGACTATGTGGGGCCCATTATACTGAATGGAGGACTATGTGGGCCCAAAATAATGTATGGAGGACTATGTGGGCCCATTATTCTGTATGGAGGACTATGTGGGGCCCATTATTCTGTATAGAGGACTATGTGGGCCCATTATTCTGTATGGAGGACTATGTGGGGCCATTATTCAGTATGGAGGATTATGTGGGCCCATTATACTGTATGGAGGACTATGTAGGGCCATTATTCTGTATGGAGGACTATGTAGGGCCACTATTCTGTATGGGGGACTATGTAGGGCCCATAATAATGTATGGAGGACTATGTGGGACCTATTATACTGTATGGAGGACTATGTAGGGCCATTATACTGTATGGAGGACTATGTGGGGCCCATAATAATGTATGGAGGACTATGTGGGACCTATTATACTGTATGGAGGACTATGTGGGGCCCTTTAATCTGTATGGAGTATTGTGTGGGACCCATTATTCTGTATGGAGGACTATGTAGGGCCACTATTCTCTATGGAGGACTATGTGGGGCCCATTATTCTGTATGGAGGACTATGTGGGGCCATTATTCTGTATGGAGGACTATGTAGGGCCCATTATTCTGTATGGAGGACTATGTGGGGCCCATTATTCTGTATGGAGGACTATGTGGGCCCATTATTCTGTATGGAGGACTATGTGCGGCCCATTATACTGTATGGATTACTATGTGGGGCCCATTATACTGTATGGATTACTATGTGGGGCCCATTATACTGTATGGAGGACTATGTGGGGCCCATTATTCTGTATGGAGGACTATGTGGGGCCCATTATTCTGTACGTATGACTATGTTGGGCCCATAATACTGTATGGAGGACTATGTGGGGCCATTATTCTGTATATAGGACTATGAGGGGCCTATTATACTGTATGGAAGACTATGTGGGGCCCATTATACTGTATGGAGGACTATGTGGGGCCCATTATACTGTATGGAGGACTATGTGGGGCCCATTATTCTGTATGGCGGACTATGTGGAGGCCATTATTCTGTCTGGAGGACTATGTGGGGTCCATTATTCTGTATGGAGGACTATGTGGAGCCCATTATACTGTATGGAGTACTATGTGGGGCCCATAATAATGTATGGAGGACTATGTGGGGCCTATTATACTGTATGGAGGATTATGT
Organism: Phyllobates terribilis; assembly: GCF_046119375.1. Classification (NCBI taxonomy): domain Eukaryota; kingdom Metazoa; phylum Chordata; class Amphibia; order Anura; family Dendrobatidae; genus Phyllobates; species Phyllobates terribilis. The sequence continues at coordinate 784,548,029 of NW_027362764.1, forward strand.
GGGGCCCATTATTCTGTATGGAGGATTATGTGGGGCACATTACTCTGTATGGAGCACTATGTGGGGCCACTATACTGTATGGAGGACTATGTGGGGCCACTATACTGTATGGAGGACTATGTGGGGCCACTATACTGTATAGAGGACTATGTGGGGCCATTATTCTGTATAGAGGACTATGTGGGGCCATTATACTGTATGGATTACTATGTGGGGCCCATAATAATGTATGGAGGACTATGTGGGGCCATTATACTGTATGCAGGACTATGTGGGGCCCATAATAATGTATGGAGGACTATGTGGGACCTATTATACTGTATGGAGGACTATGTGGGGCCCATTATTCTGTATGGAGGACTATGTGGGGCCATTTTTCTGTATGGAGGACTATGTGGGGCCATTTTTCTGTATGGAGGACTATGTGGGGACATTATACTGTATGGAGGACTATGTGGGGCCATTATTCTGTATGGAGGACTATGTGGGGCCATTATACTGTATGAAGGACTATGTGGGGCCCATAATGTATGCAGGACTATGTGGGGCCTTTATACTGTATGGAGGACGATGTGGAGCCCATTATACTGTATGGAGGACTATGTGGGGCCCATTATTATGTATGGAGGACTATTTTGGGCCATTATACTGTACGGAGAACTGTGTGGGCCATTATACTGTATGGAGGACTATGTGAGGCCCATTATTCTTTATGGAGGACTATGTAGGGCCATTATTCTGTATGGAGGACTATGTGGGCCCATGATTCTGTATGGAGGACTATGTGGGGCACATTATTCTGTATGAATTACTAAGTGGGCCCATTATACTGTATGGATTACTATGTGGGCCCATTATACTGTATGGATTACTATGTTGGGCCCATTATTCTGTATGGAGGACTATGTGGGGCCATTGTTCTGTATGGAGGACTATGTCGGACCCATTATTCTGTATGAAGGACTATGTAGGGCCACTATTCTGTATGGAGGACTATGTGGGGCTCATTATTTTGTATGGACGACTATGTGGGGCCCATTATTCTGTATGGAGGACTATGTAGTGCCACTATTCTGTATGGAGGACTATGTGGGGCCCATTATACTGTATGGCTGACTATGTGGGGCCCATTATTCTGTAGGGATTACTATATGGGCCCATTATTCTGTATGGAGGACTATGTGGGGCCGATTATCCTGTATGGATGACTATGTGGGGCCCATTATTCTGTAGGGATTATTATATGGGGCCATTATACTGTATGGAATACAATGTGAGTCCCATTATACTGTATGGATGACCATCTGGGGCCCATTATTCTGTAGGGATTATTATGTGGGCCCATTATACTCTATGGATTATTATGTGGGCCCGTTATACTGTATGGATTACTATGTGGGCCCATTATACTGTATGGATTACTATGTGGGCCCATTATACTGTATGGAGGACTTTGTAGGGCCATTATTCTGTATGGAGGACTATGTGAGACCCATTATTCTGTATGGAGGACTATGTAGGGCCACTATTCTGTATGGAGGACTATGTGGGGCTCATTATTCTGTATGGAGGACTATGTGGGCCCATTATTCTGTATGGAGGACTATGTGGGACCCATTATTCTGTATGGAGGACTATGTAGGGCCACTATTCTGTATGCTGGACTATGTGGGGCTCATTATTCTGTATGGAGGACTATGTGGGGCCCATTATTCTGTATGGAGGACTATGAAGGGCTATTATTCTGTGTGGAGGACTATGTGGGCCCATTATTCTGTATGGAGGACTATGTGGGGCTCATTATTCTGTATGGAGGACTATGTAGGGCTCATTATTCTGTATGTAGGACTATGTGGGCCCATTACTCTGTATGGAGGACTATGTGGGACCCATTATTCTGTATGGAGGACTATGTAGAGCCATTATTCTACATGGAGGACTATGTGGGTCCATTATTCTGTATGTAGGACTATGTAGGGCCAATATTCTCTATGGAGGACTATGTGGGGCCCATTATTCTGTACGGAGGACTATGTGGGGCCATTATTCTGTATGGAGGACTATGTAGGGCCCATTATTCTGTATGGAGGACTATGTGGGGCCCATTATTCTGTATGCAGGACTATGTGGGCCCATTATTCTGTATGGAGGACTATGTGGGGCCCATTATACTGTATGGATTACTATGTGGGGCCCATTATACTGTATGGAGGACTATGTGGGGCCCATTATTCTGTATGGAGGACTATGTGGGGCCCATTATTCTGTACGTATGACTATGTGGGGCCCATAATACTGTATGGAGGACTATGTGGAGCCATTATTCTGTATATAGGACTATGAGGGGCCTATTATACTGTATGGAAGACTATGTGGGGCCCATTATACTGTATGGAGGACTATGTGGGGCCCATTATTCTGTCTGGAGGACTATGTGGGGCCCATAATAATGTATGGAGGACTATGTGGGGCCTATTATACTGTATGGAGGACTATGTGGGGCCCATTATTCTGTATGGAGGATTATGTGGGGCACATTACTCTGTATGGAGCACTATTTGGGGCCCATTACTCTGTATGGAGGACTATGTGGGGCCATTATTCTTTATGGAGGACTATGTGGGGCCACTATACTGTATGGAGGACTATGTGGGGCCATTATTCTGTATGGAGGATTATGTGGGGCACATTACTCTGTATGGAGCACTATGTGGGGCCCATTACTCTGTATGTAGGACTATGTGGGGCCATTATTCTTTATGGAGGACTATGTGGGGCCACTATACTGTATGGAGGACTATGTGGGGCCATTATACTGTATGGAGGACTATGTGGGGCCATTATTCTGTATGGAGGACTATGTGGGGCCATTATACTGTATGAAGGACTATGTGGGGCCCATAATGTATGCAGGACTATGTGGGGCCTTTATACTGTATGGAGGACTATGTGGAGCCCATTATACTGTATGGAGGACTATGTGGGGCCCATTATTCTGTATGGAGGACTATTTTGGGCCATTATACTGTACGGAGGACTGTGTGGGCCATTATACTGTATGGAGGACTATGTGGGGCCCATTATTCTTTATGGAGGACTATGTAGGGCCATTATTCTGTATGGAAGACTATGTGGGCACATTATTCTGTTTGAAGGACTATGTGGGGCACATTATTCTGTATGAATTACTAAGTGGGCCCATTATACTGTATGGATTACTATGTGGGCCCATTATACTGTATGGATTACTATGTTGGGCTATTATTCTGTATGGAGGACTATGTGGGACCCATTATTCTGTATGGAGGACTATGTGGGCCCATTATTCTGTATGGAGGACTATGTGGGGCCCATTATTCTGTATGAAGGACTATGTGGGGCCAATTATTCTGTATGGAGGACTATGTGGGGCCATTATTCTGTATGGAGGACTATGTCGGACCCATTATTCTGTATGAAGGACTATGTAGGGCCACTATTCTGTATGGAGGACTATGTGGGGCTCATTATTTTGTATGGACGACTATTGGGGCCCATTAATCTGTATGGAGGACTATGTAGGGCCACTATTCTGTATGGAGAACTATGTGAGGCCCATTATACTGTATGGATGACTATGTGGGGCCCATTATTCTGTAGGGATTACTATATGGGCCCATTATACTGTATGGAGGACTATATGGGGCCGATTATCCTGTATGGATGACTATGTGGGGCCAATTATTCTGTAGGGATTACTATATGGGGCCATTATACTCTATGGAGGACAATGTGAGTCCCATTATACTGAATGGATGACCATCTGGGGCCCATTATTCTGTAGGGATTATTATGTGGGCCCATTATATTCTATGGATTACTATGTGGGCCCGTTATACTGTATGGATTACTATGTGGGCCCATTATACTGTATGGATTACTATGTGGGACCATTATACTGTATGGAGGACTTTGTAGGGCCATTATTCTGTATGGAGGACTATGTGAGACCCATTATTCTGTATGGAGGACTATGTAGGGCCACTATTCTGTATGGAGGACTATGTGGGGCTCATTATTCTGTATGGAGGACTATGTGGGCCCATTATTCTGTATGGAGGACTATGTGGGACCCATTATTCTGTATGGAGGACTATGTAGGGCCACTATTCTTTATGGTGGACTATGTGGGGCTCATTATTCTGTATGGAGGACTATGTGGGGCCCATTATTCTGTATGGAGGACTATGTAGGACTATTATTCTGTGTGGAGGACTATGTGGGCCCATTATTCTGTATGGAGGACTATGTAGGGCCACTATTCTGTATGGAGGACTATGTGGGGCTCATTATTCTGTATGGAGGACTATGTGGGGCCCATTATACTGTATGGATTACTATGAAGAAAAAACCTAGAAGTCTGAACTGAAACATAAATTGATGTGCATGCAAAATTTAAATGCATGTTCACACAAGGCCACTAGAGAAAGAAAAATATAAGACAAGCAAAATACCCAAGTAACTGGAAGTAAATGGGTAAATCGCACAGTGCAAAAATAATAATAAATAATGAAGGGTATTTAGTTAACATAATTTTGATAAAAATAATGTAAAAGCTATCCCGACACGTCACGGCAACCCTTATGGGACAGTCCCATATGTAGGGCCACTATTCTGTATGGAGGACTATGTGGGGCCCATTATGCTGTATGGAGGACTATGTGGGGCCCATTATACTGTATGGAGGACTATGTGGGGCCCATTATACTGTATGGAGGACTATGTGGGGCCATTATTCTGTATGGAGGACTATGTGGGGCCCATTATACTGTATGGAGGACTATGTGGGGCCACTATTCTGTATGGAGGACTATGTAGGGCCCATTATTCTGTATGGAGGACTATGTGGGCCCATTACTCTGTGTGGAGGACTATGTAGGGCCATTGTTCTGTATGTAGGACTATGTGGGTCCATTATTCTGTATGGAGGACTATATAGGGCCACTATTCTGTATGGATTACTATGTGGGGCCATTATTTTGTTCAAAGGAATATGTGGGGCCCATTATTCTATATGGAGGACTATGTAGGGCCATTATTCTATATGGAGGACTATGTGGGCCCTTTATTCTGTATGGAGGACTATGTAGGGCCAATATTCTGTATGGAGGACTATGTGGGGCCCAGTATTCTGTATGGAGGACTATGTGGGCCCATTATTCTGTACGTATGACTCTGTGGGGCCATTATTCAGTATGGAGGACTATGTGGGCCCATTATACTGTATGGAGGACTATGTAGGGCCATTATTCTGTATGGAGGACTATGTAGGGCCCATTATTCTGCATGGAGGACTATGTGGGGCCCATTATTCTGTATGGATGACTTTGTAGGGCCATTTTTCTGTATGGAGGACTATGTGGGCCCCTTATTCTGTATGGAGGACTATGTGGGGCCCATTATTCTGTATGGAGGACTATGTGGGCCCATTATTCTGTATGGAGGACTATGTGGGGCCCATTATAATGTATGGATTACTATGTGGGGCCCATTATACTGTATGGAGGACTATGTGGGGCCCATTATTCTGTATGGAGGTCTATGTGGGGCCATTATTCTGTATATAGGACTATGAGGGGCCTATTATACTGTATGGAAGACTATGTGGGGCCCAATATACTGTATGGAGGACTATGTGGGGCCCATTATACAGTATGGATTACTATGTGGGGCCCATTATACTGTATGGAGTACTATGTGGGGCCCATTATTCTGTATGGAGGACTATGTGGGGCCCATTATTCTCTATGGAGGACTATGTGGGGCCAATTATACAGTATGGAGTACTATGTGGGGCCATTATTTTGTACGAAGGAATATGTGGGGCCCATTATTCTATATGGAGGACTATGTAGGGCCATTATTCTATATGGAGGACTATGTGTGCCCATTATTCTGTATGGAGGACTATGTAGGGCCAATATTCTGTATGGAGGACTATGTGGGGCTCAGTATTCTGTATGGAGGACTATGTGGGCCCATTATTCTGTATGTATGACTCTGCTGGGCCATTATTCAGTATGGAGGACTATGTGGGCCCATTATACTGTATGGAGGACTATGTAGGGCCATTATTCTGTCTGCAGGACTATGTAGCGCCACTATTCTTTATGGAGGAATATGTAGGGCCACTATTCTGTATGGAGGACTATGTGGGGCTCATTATTCTGTAAGGAGGACTATGTGGGCCCATTACTCTGTATGGAGGACTATGTGGGACCCATTATTCTGTATGGAGGGCTATGTAGGGCCATTATTCAATATGGAGGACTATGTGGGTCCATTATTCTGTATGGAGGACTATGTAGGGCCACTATTCTCTATGGAGGACTATGTGGGGCCCATTATTCTCTATGGAGGACTATGTGGTGCCCATTATTCTCTATGGAGGACTATGTGGGCCCATTATTCTGTATGGAGGACTATGTGGGGCCATTATTCTGTATGGAGAACTATGTAGGGCCCATTATTCTGCATGGAGGACTATGTGGGGCCCATTATTCTGTATGGAGGACTTTGTAGGGCCATTTTTCTGTATGGAGGACTATGTGGGCCCATTATTCTGTATGGAGGACTATGTAGGGCCACTATTCTGTATGGAGGACTATGTGGGGCCCATTATTCTGTATGTAGGACTATGTGGGCCCATTATTCTGTATGGAGGACTATGTGGGGCCCATTATACTGTATGGATTACTATGTGGGGCCCATTATACTGTGTGGAGGACTATGTGGGGCCCATTATTCTGTATTGAGGTCTATGTGGGGCCATTATTCTGTATATAGGACTATGAGGGGCCTATTATACTATATGGAAGACTATGTGGGGCCCATTATACTGTATGGAAGACTATATGGGGCCCATTATACTGTATGGATTACTATGTGTGGCCCATTATACTGTATGGATTACTATGTTGGGCCCATTATACTATATGGAGTACTATGTGGGGCCCATTATACTGTATGGAGTACTATGTGGGGCCCATTATTCTGTATGGAGGCCTATGTGGGGCCAATTATACTGTATGGAGGAATATGTGGGGCCATTATTTTGTACGAAGGAATATGTGGGGCCCATTATTCTGTATGGAGGACTATGTAGGGCCATTATTCTATATGGAGGACTATGTGGGCCCATTATTCTGTATGGAGGACTATGTAGGGCCACTATTCTGTATGGAGGACTATGTGTGGCCCATTATTCTGTATGGATGACTATGTGGGGCCATTATTCAGTATGGAGGACTATGTGGGCCCATTATTCAGTATGGAGGACTATGTGGGCCCATTATACTGTATGGAGAACTATGTAGGGCCATTATTCTGTATGGAGGACTATGTATTGACACTATTCTGTATGGAGGACTATGTGGGGCTCATTATTCTGTATGGAGGACTATGTAGGGCCATTATTCTATATGGAGGACTATATGGGTCCAATATTCTGTATGGAGGACTATGTAGGGCCACTATTCTCTATGGAGGACTATGTGGGGCCCATTATTCTGTATGGAGGACTATGTGGGACCCATTATTCTGTATGGAGGACTATGTAGGGCCATTATTCTATATGGAGGACTATGTGGGTCCATTATTCTGTATGGAGCACTATGTAGGGCCACTATTCTCTATGGAGGACTATGTGGGGCCCATTATTCTGTATGGAGGACTATGTGGGCCCATTATTCTGTATGGAGGACTATGTGGGGCCATTATTCTGTATGGAGGACTATGTAGGGCCCATTACTCTTTATGGAGGACTATGTGGGACCCATTATTCTGTATGGAGGACTATGTAGGGCCATTATTCAATATGGAGGACTACGTGGGTCCATTATTCTGTATGGAGGACTATGTAGGGCCACTATTTTGTATGGAGGACTATGTGGGGCTCCTTATTCTGTATGGAGGACTATCTGGGGCCCATTATACTGTATGGATTACTATGAAGAAAAAACCTAGAAGTCTGAACTGAAACATAAATTGATGTGCATGCAAAATGTAAATGCATGTTCACACAAGGCCACTAGAGAAAGAAAAAAAAATACAATCAAAATACCCAAGTAACTGGAAGTAAATGGGTAAATCGCACAGTGCAAAAATAATAATAAATAATGAAGGGTATTTAGTTAACATAATTTTGATAAAAATAATGTAAAAGCTATCCCGCCACATCTCGGCAACCCTTATGGGACAGTCCCATATGTAGGGCCACTATTCTGTATGGAGGACTATGTGGGGCCCATTATGCTGTATGGAGGACTATGTGGGGCCCATTATACTGTATGGAGGACTATGTGGGGCCATTATTCTGTATGGAGGACTATGTGGGGCCCATTATACTGTATGGAGGACTATGTGGGGCCACTATCCTGTATGCAGGACTATGTGGGGCCACTATCCTGTATGCAGGACTATGTGGGGCCATTATTCTGTATGGAGGACTATGTAGGGCTTATTATTCTGTATGGAGGACTTTGTAGGGCCATTTTCCTGTATGGAGGACTATGTGGGCCCATTATTCTGCATGGAGGACTATGTGGGCCACTATTCTGTATGGAGGACTATGTGGGCCACTATTCTGTATGGAGGACTATGTGGGGCCCATTATTCTGTATGGAGGAATATGTAGTGCCCATTATACTGTATGCATTACTATGTGGGGCCCATTATACTGTATGGATTACTATGTGGGGCCCATTATACTGTATGGAGGACTATGTGGGTCCATTATTCTGTATGGAGGACTATGTGGGGCCCATTATTCTCTATGGAGGACTATGTGGGGCCCATTATTCTGTATGGAGGACTATGTGGGCCCATTATTCTGTATGGAGGACTATGTGGGGCCATTATTCTGTATGGAGGACTATGTAGGGCCCATTACTCTGTATGGAGGACTATGTGGGACCCATTATTCTGTATGGAGGACTATGTAGGGCCATTATTCAATATGGAGGACTATGTGGGTCCATTATTCTGTATGGAGGACTATGTAGGGCCACTATTCTCTATGCAGGACTATGTGGGGCCCATTATTCTGTATGGAGGACTATGTGGGCCCATTATTCTGTATGGAGGACTATGTGGGGCCATTATTCTGTATGGAGGACTATGTAGGGCTCAATATTCTGCATGCAGGACTATGTGGGGCCCATTATTCTGTATGGAGGACTTTGTAGGGCCATTTTTCTGTATGGAGGACTATGTGGGCCCATTATTCTGTATGGAGGACTCTGTAGGGCCACTATTCTTTATGGAGGACTATGTGGGGCCCATTATTCTGTATGGAGGACTATGTGGGCCCATTATACTGTATGGATTATTATGTGGGGCCCATTATACTGTATGGATTACTATGTGGGGCCCATTATACTGTATGGAGGACTATGTGGGGCCCATTATTCTGTATGGAGGTCTATGTGGGGCCATTATTCTGTATATAGGATTATGAGGGGCCTATTATACTGTATGGATGACAATGTGGGGCCCATTATACTGTATGGAGGACTATGTGGGGCCCATTATACTGTATGGATTACTATGTGTGGCCCATTATACTGTATGGATTACTATGTTGGGCCCATTATACTGTATGGAGTACTATGTGGGGCCCATTATACTGTATGGAGTACTATGTGGGGCCCATTATACTGTATGGAGTACTATGTGGGGCCCATTATTCTGTATGGAGGACTATGTGGGGCCATTATTTTTTACGAAGGAATATGTGGGGCCCATCATTCTCTATGGAGGATTATGTAGGGCCATTATTCTATATGGAGGACTATGTGGGCCCATTATTCTGTATGAAGGACTATGTAGGGCCACTATTCTGTATGGAGGACTATGTGTGGCCCATTATTTTGTATGGAGGACTATGTGGGCCCATTATTCTCTATGGATGACTATGTGGGGCCATTATTCAGTTTGGAGGACTATGTGGGCCCATAATTCAGTATGGAGGACTATGTGGGCCCATTATACTGTATGGAGAACTATGTAGGGCCATTATTCTGTATGGAGGACTATATAGGGCCACTATTCTGTATGGAGGACTATGTAGGGTCACTGTTCTGTATGGAGGACTATGTGGGGCTCATTATTCTGTATGGAGGACTATGTGGGCCCATTACTGTGTATGGAGGACTATGTGGGACCCATTATTCTGTATGGAGGACTATGTAGGGCCATTATTCTATATGGAGGACTATGTGTGGCCATTATTCTGTATGGACGACTATGTAGGGCCACTATTCTCTATGGAGGACTATGTGGGGCCCATTATTCTGTATGGAGGACTCTGTGGGCCCATTATTCTGTATGGAGAACTATGCGGGGCCATTATTCTGTATGGAGGACTATGTAGGGCCCATTATTCTGTATGGAGGACTATGTTGGGCCACTATTCTGTATGGAGGACTATGTGGGGCCCATTATTCTGTATGGAGGACTATGTGGGGCCCATTATTCTGTATGGAGGACTATGTGGGGCCCATTATACTGTATGGATTATTATGTGGGGCCCATTATTCTGTATGGAGGACTATGTGGGGCCCATTATTCTGTATGGAGGACTTTGTGGGGCCCATTATTCTGTACGGAGGACTATGTGGGGTACATAATACTGTATGGAGGACTATGTGGGGGCCATTATTCTGTATATAGGACTATGAGCGGCCTATTATACTGTATGGAAGACTATGTGGGGCCCATTATTCTGTATGGAGGACTATGTGGGGCCCATTATTCTGTATGGAGGACTATGTGGGGCCAGTATTCTGTATGAAGGACTATGTGGAGCCCATTATACTATATGGAATACTATGTGGGGCCCATAATAATGTATAGAGGACTATGTGGGGCCTATTATACTGTATGGAGGATTATGTGGGGCCCATTACTCTGTATGGAGAACTATGTGGGGCCTGTTACTCTGTATGGAGGACTATGTGGGGCCATTATTCTTTTTGGAGGACTATGTGGGGCCATTATTCTGTATCGAGGACTATGTGGGGACACTATATTGTATGCAGGACTATGTGGGGCCATTATTCTGTATGGAGGACTATGTGGGGCCCATAATAATGTATGGAGGACTATGTGGGGCCATTATACTGTATGGAGGACTATGTGGGGCCCATAATAATGTATGGATTACTATGTGGGACCTATTATACTGTATGGAGGACTATGTGGGGCCCATTAATCTGTATGGAGGATTGTGTGGGGCCCATTATTCTGTTTTTAATGTGGGGCCCATTATTCTGTATGGAGGACTCTGTGGGGCCATTATTCTGTATGGAGGATTATGTGGGGCCATTATTCTGTATGGAGGACTATGTGGGCCCATTATTCTTTATGGAGGACTATGTAGGGCCATTATTCTGTATGGAAGACTATGTGGGCCCATTATTCTGTATGGTGGACTATGTGGGGCCCATTATTCTGTATGTATTACTATGTAGACGCATTATGCTGTATGGATTACTATGTGGGCCCATTATACTGTATGGAGGACTATGTGGGGCCATTATTCTGTATGGAGTACTATGTGGGACCCATTATTCTGTATGGAGGACTATGTAGGGCCACTATTCTGTATGGAGGACTATGTGGGGCTCATTATTCAGTATGGAGGACTATGTGGGCCCATTATTCTGTATGGAGGACTATGTGGGGCCCATTATTCTGTATGGAGGACTATGTGGGGCCCATTATTCTGTATGGAGGACTATGTGGGGCCCATTATTCTGTATGGAGGACTATGTGGGGCCATTATTCTGTATGAAGGACTATGTAGGGCCACTATTCTGTATGGAGGACTATGTGGGGCTCATTATTCTGTATGGACGACTATGTGGGGCCCTTTATTCTGTATGGAGGACTATGTAGGGCCACTATTCTGTATTGAGGACTATGTGGGGCCCATTATACTGTATGGATGACTATGTGGGTCCCATTATTCTATAGGGATTACTATATGGGCCCATTATACTGTATGGAGGACTATGTGGGGCCGATTATTGTTATGAACTGCTACAAACACTAAGGAAAGATAGGAAAACTGTCCCTACAATAGGACTAAGCTGATTCCCTACGATGCCGCGGGGGACCTGTTCCTTGTGAACAGACCCGCCTAAGTCCTCGGCTAGTCTGAACGCAGACCTATAGATATAAGGGAGGGGTCCCTACAAGAACTAAGGACTGGGATATAGTTGGACACCTCCTAGCAGAAATTGTAGCAGGGAAAAGAAAAACAAAAGTACAAGTGGACAAAGACCAAGCAAACTACAGAGAAAGGTACAAAGCACCTGGCTATCTTAAGAGTAAAAGTAACACTGAAGTCCAGAAAGGCCAGGAGGGCGGAGCTGGATTATATAGGCAAAAAGTCATGTGACCATCAAAATAGAAAAAACTAACAGGAGGGTTCTAACAGTACCCCCTCTTCTATGAGGATCCTCCGGATCCTTCAGGCCCAGGTCTATCAGGAAACCTCCTGTGAAACGCTCCGACAAGTCTAGGAGCAGAGACATCATCCGTCCTTACCCAGGAGTTATCCTCGGGACCGAAACCTTTCCAAGCGACGAGATACTGCAGTCTCCCTCTATGCCATCTAGAATTAAGAATGCGAGAAATTTCATATTCACCGTCTTTCTCCACCGGAGGAACAGAGACAGTGGCGTCCCTATCAGAAACATCAGCTTTTTTCAATAAGGAAACATGAAACACCGGATTAATCTTCCAGGAGGTGGGAACCTCCAACCTAACAGCAGATTGGTTAACTACCTGAAGCACCTTAAACGGCCCTACAAACTTCGGGCCCAATTTCTTAGAAGGAATCCTCAACCGCAGATTCCTAGAGGACAACCAAACCATGTCACCAACCGTAAACAAAACCTCTTGACGTTTCCTGTCAAAGTACCTCTTGGATTTTTCGTTAGCCTCTTGAAGGTTACGACGTACATCAGTTCAAACTCTCTCCAAATCACCGGAAAAATTTGCCTCCTCCGGCACAGCTGATACCAATTTGGAGAGTGACCCAAATGACGGATGTCTCCCAGTACAACAACAAAAAGGCGAACACCCAGCAGAAGAGGATGTATGGTTGTTAAGAGCAAATTCAGCCAGTGGCAGTAACTCAGACCACCCCTCTTGATTGTCCGCCACAAAACAACGCAAAAACTGTTAGAACCCTCCTGTTAGTTTTTTCTATTTTGCTGGTCACATGGCTTTTTGCCTATATAATCCAGCTCCGCCCTCCTGGCCTGGCTGGACTTACTGTTATGAACTGCTACAAACACTAAGGAAAGATAGGAAAACTGTCCCTACAATAGGACTAAGCTGATTCCCTACGATGCAGCGGGGGGCCTGTTCCTTGTGAACAGACCCGCCTAAGTCCTCGGCTAGTCTGAACGCAGAATTATAGATATAAGGGAGGGGTCCCTACAAGAACTAAGGACTGGGATATAGTTGCACACCTCCTAGCAGAAATTGTAGCAGAGCAAAGAAAAACAAAAGTACAAGTGGACAAAGACCAAGCAAACTACAGAGAAAGGTACAAAGCACCTGGCTAGCTTAAGAGTAAAAGTAACACTGAAGTCCAGCAAGGCCAGGAGGGCGGAGCTGGATTATATAGGCAAAAAGTCATGTGACCAGCAAAATAGAAAAAATTAACAGGAGGGTTCTAACAATTATACTGTATGGATGACTATGTGGGGCCCATTATTCTGTATGGAGGACTATGTGGGCCCATTATTCTGTATGGAGGACTATGTGTTGCCCATTATTCTGTATGGAGCACTATGTGGGACCCATTATTCTGTATGGAGGACTATGTGGGGCCCATTATTTTGTACGGATTACTATATGGGGCCATTATACTGTATGGAGGACTATGTGAGTCCCATTATACTGTATGGATGACTATCTGGGGCCCATTATTATGTAGGGATTACTATGTGGGCCCATTATACTGTATGGATTACTATGTGGGCCCATTATACTGTATGGATTACTATGTGGGCCCATTATACTGTATGGATTACTATGTGGGCCCATTATACTGTATGGATTACTATGTGGGCCCATTATACTGTATGGATTACTATGTGGGCCCATTATACTGTATGGAGGACAATGTGGGTCCATTATACTGTATGGAGGACTATGTAGGGCCATTATTCTATATGGAGGACTATGTGGGGCCCATTATTCTGTATGGAGGACTATGTAGGGCCACTATTCTGTATGGAGGACTATGTGGGGCCCATTATTCTGTATGGAGGACTATGTGGGCCCATTATTCTGTATGGAGGACTATGTGGGGCCATTATTCTGTATGGAAGACTATGTAGGGCCCATTATTCTGTATGGAGGACTATGTGGGGCCCATTATACTGTACGGAGGACTATGTGGGCCCATTATTCGGTATGGAGGACTATGTGGGGCCCATTATTCTGTAGGGATTACTATATGGGGCCATTATACTGTATGGAGGACTATGTTGGGCCCATTATAGTATATGGATGACTATCTGGGGCCCATTATTCTGTAGGGATTACTATGTGGGCCCATTATACTGTATGGAGGACTATGTGGGACCCATTATTCTGTATGGAGGACTATGTGGGGCCCATTATTCTGTATGGAGGACTATGTGGGGCCCATTATTCTGTATGGAGGACTATGTGGGCCCATTATACTGTATGGAGGACTATGTGGGGCCCATTATTCTGTATGGAGGACTATGTGGGGCCCATTATTCTGTAGGGATTACTATATCGGGCCATTATACTGTATGGAGGACTATATGGGGCCCATTATACTGTATGGATGACTATCTGGGGCCCATTATTCTGTAGGGATTACTATGTGGGCCCATTATACTGTATGGATTGCTATGTGGGCCCATTATACTGTATGGATTACTATGTGGGCCCATTATACTGTATGGAGGACTATGTGGGCCCATTATTCTGTATGGAGGACTATGTAGGGCCATTATTCTATATGGAGGACTATGTGGGCCCATTTTTCTGTATGGAGGACTATGTGGGGCCACTATTCTGTATGGAGGACTATGTGGGCCCATTATTCTGTATGGAGGACTATGTGGGGCCATTATTCTGTATGGAGGACTATATAGGGCCCATTATTCTGTATGGAGGACTATGTGGGGCCCATTATACTGTACGGAGGACTATGTGGGCCCATTATTCTGTATGGAGGACTGTGGGGCCCATTATTCTGTATGGAGGACTATGTAGGGCCATTATTCTATATGGAGGACTATGTGGGTCCATTATTCTGTATGGAGGACTGTGTAGGGCCACTATTCTGTATGGAAGACTATGTGGGGCCCATTTTTCTGTATGGAGGACTATGTGGGCCCATTATTCTGTATGGAGGACTATGTGGGGCCATTATTATGTATGGAGGACTATGTAGGGCCCATTATTCTGTATGGAGGACTATGTGGGGCCCATTATTCTGTATGGAGGACTATGTGGGGACCATTATAATGTATGGAGGACTATATGGGCCCATTATTCTGTATGGAGGACTATGTGGGGGCCATTATACTGTATGGATTTGTAGCACCCCGAGGACTCGGCTGCTACAGGGGTATTGCACCTCAAACTAGAGGTGTGGTATTCCACTCCCGGGTAAGGATGGAGTGTGGGACCAAGCTCAGTTAGTTGCATGCACTACACTCATCCCATTTCCGGGGGACAGAACAACGGTACTCCCACTAGGTAGATGTGCAGGTACGACAGCGTCTGTCCCTGGCTGGAGTGGGAGGGGGGGAGGAACATCCCAGTAGTGTAGGAGCAGTCAGGGGAGGGACTCTGGGCATAGGAAGGAGCCCATTGGGTGCTAATCACCTGGGCTCGGGTGTCAGAGGGAGTATAAGAGGTGGGCACCATCTTTAGACAAGGTCCTGTTCAGAGGAGAGCCTGTGCAGAGAGGAGCTCAGCCAGAGAGGGCTGACAGGGAGCTGTGGCTCCGGCTGGGCCCAGCTCCAAGGCCAGGCCTGAAGCGCAGAGAAAGAGGAAGAAGAGGAAAAACCCAGTGAAAGGCCCAGAGACACAAGCGGAGGGAACCCTGAGATCCCACAAGTGAGCTAAGACGGGTGAAGGGTTGGCAGAAGAGGGTACCGGATCCCAAACTGGTAGAGGCTAAACATCCTTAGCCAGGAACCGGAGGTCGTGGACAAGTTTTGGCGCGACCCCTCACCATATCCACCAGGAAGGCAAACCACGCATAGGGTCAGGGAAGCCGGGAAAGGTTTCGCCACCAAAAGACCCGAGGGAGCCGGACAAAGGTGGGTCCCTGGTGAGGACGGCCCGTAGGAAGGAATAGAGGGGAGCTTGGGACCACGCTCTGGAACTGCCTGGGAGTTGGCCGAGTCCCGCACCTGGTGGACGCAGCACGGCTCGGGTGGTCACTGCTGGCCGAAGTGACCGGAGCAACACCTGTGAGTAAAAGCCTTGAAACTGCACCACACGTCTCTGAGCTTCCTTGCTGCACCATCACTACCACTATCATCTACATCTGCTGCCCTGAGGCCATACCCCTCCCGTTGGGGGTTCTACCAGCTACGCTACACAACCTTACCACCGGCCTCAGCGGTCTGCCCTGCATTCAACGGGTGGCGTAGTCGAACATTCTAACATCTACTGCTAAGACTGCCGCTCAGTTTGACTCCCTGGGCACGGACCGGGTCACCGCCACGAGACTACTACCCTCATCTGATCCGGCTCCGGGTAAGCCCCCGTGCGCGCGATGCCGCACGACACAGCAGGCCCAGGGGCGCGTCAGATTACTATGTGGGGCCCATTATACTGTATGGAGGACTATGTGGGCCCATTATTCTGTATGGAGGACTATGTTGGGCCCATTATTCTATATGGAGGACTATGTGGGCCCATTATTCTATATGGAGGACTATATGGGCCCATTATTCTGTATGGAGGACTATTGGGGGCCCATTATACTGTATGGATTACTATGTGGGGCCCATTATACTGTATGGAGGACTATGTGGGCCCATTATTCTGTATGGATTACTATGTGGGGCCCATTATACTGTATGGAGGACTATGTGGGCCCATTATTCTGTATGGAGGACTATGTGGGGCCCATTTTACTGTATGGAGGACTATGTGGGCCCATTTTACTGTATGGAGGACTATGTGGGGCCATTATTCTGTATGGAGGACTATGTGGGGCCCATTATACTGTATGGAGGACTATGTGGGGCCATTATACTGTATGGAGGACTATGTGGGCCCATTATTCTGTATGGAGGACTATGTGGGGGGATTATACTGTATGGAGGACTATGTAGGGCCATTATTCTGTATGGAGGACTATGTGTGGGGGATTATACTGTATGGATGACTATGTGGGGCCCATTATTCTGTATGGAGGACTATGTGGGGCTCATTATTCTGTATGGAGGACTATAAAGGGCCATTATTCTGTATGGAGGACTATGTGGGCCCATTATTCTGTATGGAGCACTATGTAGGGCGACTATTCTGTATGGAGGACTATGTGGGGCCCATTATTCTGTATGGAGGACTATGTGGAGCCCATTATACTGTATGGAGGACTATGTGGGGCCCATTATTCTGTATGGATTACTATGTGGGGCCCATTATACTGTATGGATTACTATGTGGGGCCCATTATACTGTATGGATTACTATGTGGGGCCCATTATTCTGTATGGAGGACTATGTGGGACCCCCATTATTCTGTATGGAGGACTATGTGGGGCCCATTATACTGTATGGAGTAATATGTGGGGCCATTATTCTGTATGGAGGACTGTGGGGCCATTATTCTGCATGGAGGACTATGTGTGGTCCATTATTCTGTATGGAGGACTATGTGGGGCCCATTGTTCTGTGTGGAGGACTATGTGCGGCCCATTATTCTGTATGGAGGACTATGTGGGGCCCATTATACTGTATGGAGGACTATGTGAGGACCATTACACTGTATGGAGGACTATGTGAGGACCATTATACTGTATGGAGGACCATGTGGGGCCTATTATACTGTATGGAGGACTATGTGGGGCCTATTATACTGTATAGAAGGCAATGTGGGGCCTATTATACTGTATGGAGGACTATGTGGGGCCCATTATACTGTATGGAGGACTATGTGGGGCCCATTATACTGTATGGAGGACTATGTGGGGCCTATTATACTGTATAGAAGGCAATGTGGGGCCTATTATACTGTATGGAGGACTATGTGGGGCCCATTATACTGTATGGAGGACTATGTGGGGCCCATTATACTGTATGGGCTCTGTACTGATTTTAACTTCCTCAGTTCTGTTGTTGCTTCTGAACATGTGTTACATAGAGACAGGAGAGCAGGAATCTCAATGTCTGTGTGTGCTGTGTATAGGAGATATCCTAGCAGACAGTCTCCACTCACTAGCTCAGAGGCAACTGAAGATTAGAGCGAGAACCTGCCAAAGGGAAAACTTGTGAAAAATGCAGGATAAAAGTCATAGAATTGCCAGAAATAGCGTCATTCCTCATGTGCACACACAGGACAGCTTATTCTGAAAAGTCACCTGTAATGATTCATAATAAACTGAACAAATTTCCATGAAACAATGCAAGATAAAATCCGTATGATGTGAGAAGATATAAAGCGAACAGGTGGGGCGTAGGTTCATCGGCTGATGATAAGGTCACTTATGTTAAGTCATCCGCCAATTAAGAGTCCTGTAATTGATACGATTATTATCACTTTCTCATACGAGCCGCGCAGCGACAGGAGGTAATTACGCCCCAATACAAAATAAATGCCATTGTATCACGTATTATCTGCCGGAATATTGGACAAGGAAAGCAAAATGAGTCACAGTTTTGGACATTTTCTTCCACCTTTCCCACAACTCTACTTGTCTCCATATTAATTGGTGCCATTCCGCTTTGAGTCACAGGATGCTTTATGTTTGACAATCCAATTAATAAAAAGTTAATTAAGACGTATTAATAACAGTAAAGCAACACCCAACCATCAATCCATCATCTGCAATGACTTTATTTAAAAAAATAAAAAAAATGGACCCAAAATCAGTATTAACACTTGGTCATAGTGTTTAGATACAGAACGAGAGGGAAGCAAACTTTCACCCCAGGTTAAGAAAAAGCTAGCTGAAACTCTAATAAAACTCAGCTTTACAATAGACTGCCTCCTTATGCTGCACAGACTTGTCCCTTTCACTAACCATGCAGCCTGCAACAGAAATAATGCAGCTTCAGACTTAAAAAAAACAGCTAATAAATGGCAGAAAAAGTTCAATAAGATACAAATCCAACAGGAAACTTTATTTGCTTTACAATAGTCTGCCTCCTTATGCTGCACAGACTTGACCCTTTCACTAACCATGTTGCCCACAACAGAAATAATGCAGCTTCAGACTAAAAAAAAACAGCTAATAAAAGGCAGAAAAGTTCAACAAGATCAAATCCAACAGGAAACTTTATTTACTTTACAATAATCTGCCTCCTTATGCTGCACAGACTTGTCCCTCTCACTAACCATGTAGCCTGCAACAGAAATAATGCAGCTTCAGACTAAAAAAAACAGCTAATAAAAGGCAAAAAAGGTCAACAAGATACAAATCCAACAGGAAACTTTATTTGCTTTACAATAGTCTGCCTCCTTTTGGTGCACAGACTTGTCCCTTTCACTAAACATGTAGCCTACAACAGAAATAATGCAGCTTCAGACTAAAAAAAACAGCTAATAAAAGGCAGAAAAGTTCAACAAGATGCAAATCCAACAGGAAACTTTATTTGATTTACAATAGTCTGTCTGCCTCATTATGCTGCACAGACTTGTTTTTGTTTCCTCTCACTAACCAGGAAGCCTTAGTAGATTGAAAAATAAATAATCCACCTTTTTTCTAAAAAGAAAAAATCAGAAAAGGGGGGAAATTGCAGCAAGATACAGCTCTGACAGGAAGCTCTAGCTGCTTTACAATAGCTTTCTTTCTTATGCTACACAGACTTGTTTTTAGTTGCTCCAACTAACCAGGAAGCCTTAGTTGAAAAAGAAATAATGCATATTCAGACTAACAAACTGTGCAGCAAGATACAACTCTAACAAGAAGTTGTACTTACTTTACAATAGGCTGCCTTCAAATGCTGCACAGACTTTTTTTGGTTCATCTCACTAGCTAGGTAGCCTGAGTAAATTAAAAGAAATAATACTGCTTTCAGCCACGAAACAATGCAGAAAATGGAGAAAACTGTAGCAATGTATAGCTCTGATTGAGGAAGCTTTATCTGCTTTACATAAGCCTGCCTCCTTATGCCGCACAGACTAGTTCTTAGTCCTTCTCGCTAACTAGTAAGCCTGAGTAGATTGTAAAATAAATAATGCAACTTCCGACTAAGGAAAAAAACAAGAGAAAACAGAAATGTGCAACAAGATACAACTCTGACAGGCAGTTCTATCTGCTTTACAATAGCCTGCCTCCTTAGGTCGCACAGATTTGTTTTCTTTTCTCATTAAACAGGAAGCCTGAGTAGATTGCAAAATAAATAATGCAGCATTTGTCAAAGAAACAATCCAGAAAAGGTCAAAAACTGCAGAAAAATATAACTCTGATTGGAAGCTCTATCTGCTTTACAACAGTGTACCTTCTTATACTGCACAGACTTGTTCTTAGTCACTAACCAGGAGGTCTGAGAAGATTGTTAAATAAATAATCCAGCTTCAGACTAAGAAAAGGCAGAAAAGTGCAACAGGATACAACTCTGACAGGAAGTAGTATTTGGTTTACAACAGCCTGCCTCCTTCTACTGCACAGACTTGTTCTTAGTTGCTCTCACTAACCAGGAAGCCTGAATGAATTGCAGAAAAAAAGACCAATTTCAGACCAAAAAACAATCAAGTAAAGGTCAAAAAGGTGCAGAAATATAGTTTGTAATGGAGTAAAACATCCCTGTCCTTGCTTTATCCGTTGCCTCCCCGCAGCACGTTCTACGCCAGATCCATGCGGCGATGTGACTCCATTTCCTTCCTGCTAAATTGACAGCTCATAAAAAAGAATAAGCAGAGTTTAAATATCCTTCTCCTCTGAATTCATCTGACCATTTAATTACTTGTGCGGCCCCGGAAGGCTCGGCTCTATCGAGCGATGCAGAAACTTTTTAAAGACTTTTCCTGATTAACCCCTTCCGGAGATTCTGCATTTCCAAAGTCTCGTTATAAGGCATCGGGATGATGTTAATGCGTCGCTGACACAATCTCTGCAGATCCACCCTGTCGAGGAGACTGAACGGTGGAAGCAGCAGGTGCTCCGAGCTCGGGATGTCGGTATTTGCTCGGGAATACTAGACTGTCAAGCTGTCACGCTGACATGGTTTGGCCCCGAGGAAAGAAACTGTAACGTTGTTTTATTATCACTTTAATCATAACAACTTCAAAACAGCAATTTATCTGTGAAAAAGGCGAGAAGGAAACATGACTCCTGCTTCATTTATGCAAATGGATGGTAACTGTTCATCGGGAAAGGAAGCAGAATCTATAAGATGCCCCGACCATTATCCTTAGGTAAAAGATGATTTTTTTTTGCAATGATAATAACATTCCTTGTACAGCGGTAACCCAGCAGGAACTCATGCACTGCATATTAGTATGCTAAAATACCCGCGTAATTACATCGCCACAAACTTAACGAGGAAAGAAAACTGACAAAAGTCCAACGAGCTCAAAGGATTCTGATTGGTTTTGGCTGCAGTTAGGTCATATGAAAAGAAAAAAAAACATTTCTCTGTTAAGATACATTACAGAGTTTCTTATATTCGCTAATTTCGGGGTGGAGGAGGTAGAAGGAAGAAGAAAGAAAGTGAGATTGACACAGAAACAACATATCATATTGATGGTTTCTAGTAAGTATTTTATCTCACCCCAGAGGAGGATTCACATCTACACTGCTCAGTACTGAGATATAATGTCCTCCATGCTGTTGATTTCTAGTGTTTTTTTTTGCACCCTAGAGCTGGATTCACATCTACACTGCTCAGTTCTGAGATATAATGTCCTCCATGCATCTGATTTCTAGTGTTTTTTTCTCACCCCAGAGGTGGATTCACATCTACACTACTCATTGCTCAGATATAATGTCCTCCATGCTGCTGATTTCTAGTGCTTTTTCCCACCACAGAGTTGGATTCACATCTACACTGCTCAGTGCTGAGATATAATGTCCTCCATGCTGTTGCTTTCTAGTGCTTTTTCTCACCCCAGAGCTGGATTCACATCTACACTGCTCATTGCTGAGATGTAATGTCCTCCATGCTGTTGCTTTCTAGTGTTTTTTTCTCACCTCAGAGCTGGATTCACATCTACACTGCTCAGTGCTGAGATGTAATGTCCTCCATGCTGTTGCTTTCTAGTGTTTTTTTCTCACCTCAGAGCTGGATTCACATCTACACTGCTCAGTGCTGAGATATAATGTCCTCCATGCTGCTGCTGCTGCTTCTGAACATGTGCAACAAAGAGACAGGAGAGTCGGAATCCCTCAAGTCGTGGTCAAGGACAGTAAAAGGGGTAAATGGTAACATCAACGGAGGACTAAATCAGCGAAGAGTTAAAAGGGTTGTTCAGCCTTAGGTTACAAGTCTGAAGTCACTCTATCTGCAGACTTGTGAAGAGGGATGAGCAGACCCGTGGAAGTTCGGGTTCTGGTACCCGACCCGAACTTTATTCCAAAGTTCGGTTCGGGCACCAAAGCTGTACCCGAATTTGAACCAGAAGCTGAATCCCATTTAAAACAATGGAAACCCGAACTTTGGACCTGGAAAAAATCCCTCTCTCTCTCTTCCCCCGGAACTCCGAACATTGCAACGGACTTCCACGAGAAATCTGTGTTCGGTGTTTAAGACCAGGCACTAACTGTCCAGTACGATCCCCAAACTTTTAGGTTCGGGTTTACTCATCTCTACTTGTGAATCCTGATATCACACACACAGCACGCTGTGAGGATTCTCCGGTGCCGGTGCTAGGAGTGGCGGTTGCATGACTACAAGTATGTGATATGCATACATGCGGTCACATGCCGACTAAACGTGCCCGGCCTTTGTCAATACAAGTGTATTTAGCGAAGCTGGAAACTGTCTTGTCGGAATGTGGCCGGAAGTATGCAAATCGCAGTCTCATGATTGATGGCATCGGAGAATCCTCACAGTGCACAGTGCAGGCGATGTGAAGATTCATAAGTCTGCAGTCACATAGAGTGACTGCAGACTTGTAGCCTAAGGCTGGACAGCCCCTTTAAGTAGAACATACCTGGTGGTTTCGAGCATTGAATAAGTTAATAATAACATCTTTGGTGGGCTAGAGAAATAAAGAAGGTAATATTAACATCCCTAGTGGGCTACAGCAGTGAAGAAGTTAGTAATAACACTGCTGGGGGGGCTAGAGAAATGAAAACGTTATTGATAACATCACTGGTGGGTTACAGAAATGATGAAGTTAATGAAAACAACCCTGGTGGGCTACATAAATGAAGAAGTTACTTACAACATCCCTGGTGGGCTACAGAAATAATGACGTTAATGATAACATCCCTGGTGGGCTAAAGAAATGATGAAGTTATTGATAACTTCCCTGGTGGGCTAAAGAAATGATGAAGTTATTGATAACTTCCCTGGTGGGCTAAAGAAATGATGAAGTTATTGATAACTTCCCTGGTGGGCTAAAGAAATGATGAAGTTATTGATAACTTCCCTGGTGGGCTAGGGCTGTAAACGAATGGAAACACTCCCGATGGGCTTGAGAAAGAGTTAGTAATAACCTATGGATGGGCTAGGATAGTGCAATGATTAAAGGGGTGCTCCATCCCAGGGTGAACAATGAAGCATACTGAATCCTAACTGTATTTAATGTACATAGTGTTAGAATTCGGCTCCGGTTGCCGTCTTGAGCAGTCATCAAGCAATGGAAAAAACTCTCTGCCCGCTGCTTCATGACACCCTTTGCTTCATTACTACTTCTTGGAATGCAGAATTTATCCTTGGACTTGCAACCTCAGATTAATCAGAATTTGTATAACAAGACCCCCAATTTACTCTGGATGCAGAATTCAAGGCTTTAGGCAATCATATGTCACATTATCGAGGGGCCGCGGATTGTGTGGGAAGAGCTTTGATGGAAGAACATTTAGAATTTCATTTGCATTCCAAGGTCTTCCCCTTTCAGAACAGTCGTTCCATTTCCGTTGGTGTTTTTTTCTTTCGTTGCTTTCCTCTCTGATACGTCAGCACAGCCTCGTATTCTCTGAGATAAAGCACTCTCAGATGTAAGAAATAATCGGGGTTGTTGTGTTTGACTAATATTTCCATTATACGAAGCCCTTTCCCTAAGGAACTAGTATAGAATGATTGACAGCAAGTCATGATTAATGATTGAGGTCCTATTGGAACTTGCCCATGTTTTAGGGTGGAGTGGGTCACATAATTGAGGAGATGACACTTCCAACATTCTAATATTTGGGTTGCAATTAGGGATGATCGGGTTCATCAGGTTCGAGCGAACTTTAGTTCAAAGTTCGGTTCGGGGACCAGAACTCTACCCAAACTTGAACCCAAACCCCATAGAAGTCAATGGGGACTCGAACTTTGGTGGTGTAAAATGCTCATAGTAAGAGTGTGAGGGTTGCAAAAGTCTCTCTCTCATCCGAAAACTAAAATGGACTTCCGGGAAAAGTCAGAGTTCGGACTTCAGCACCCTAGTGTCCGGTACGAACCCTGAATTTTACAGTTCGGGTTCACTCATTTCTAGTTGCAATGTCTTGGGGATCACTGCTTGTTGTCAGTGAATGGAAACTCTATCATTTCCAGAGGCTTAAAACCCATCCTGTTATATAGATGTGTGGCCAACTCATTTTCAGGAAAAATTTGCTCTGAAAAAAAACCTTGTTCTAAGTTCCACGAGAGAATGTTGACCTAATAGAAGGTAGTCTCCTACCTGAGAGCCGTTCAGGAAGAAAGCAATATCCTTGGAATATCTGAAGATATTAGGGTCTAACGTGCACAATATATTGTTACTCACGCATTATAAAACATTTATATTATAGCTTCTCCATAAAACACAGCTCCTCGTGGGCGGTCTTCCAATAAGAGGACCACTCATGATTGCAATATCCAGAGGGACCGAAAGAAAACATTCTCTGATCCACAGCTCTATCAATCTAGATTTATTATGGAAAACACAACATGGTTTTGGTTTATTAATTCATAAAAACGGGGTAATAAAGGATCTTCAAAGTCTACGCAGTCTCTGAATCAATGCACACATTGATTTTGGTTTGGCCTTTATGACCAGAAAAATGATGGGAACTGGTCATAAAGGTTTCATTGCAATACATTCTGGGATAAGATCACTTTGGAAACCTCTATATAAGGCAGATGGCTTCTCAAGAAGAGTCAATGTAAGAAAATAACTGTAGCACCAGTTTACACCACTAGGTGACGAAGCATGCACCTAATTTCTAGAGGTGTAACTTGGTCACATCGGCTATTGCCTATCGAGGATAGATGATCGCTGGGGGGGGATATCCAACCGCTAAAAACCAAACTTATCCCTAGAGGTGGAGGAATAGGGGGTCCCAAAGTTCTCTGATTGGAGAGGGAGTGAGCATGTCTGACCACTGCTGTAGTCACTGTCTATAGAAGTGGACGTCATGTATGCTTTGTATCGCATCAATCAAATAGTGTCTTTGGGCTTCCATTTTCAGAATCAGTTGGGGTCTCAGCAGTCGGACCACCAGGTATCATACATTTATTGAGGATAGGTGATACTTTTTGTTCATGAGACAACCCCTTAAAGACTACTGTGTCCCAATGCAAAAAATGTAATCCCTACTTATTGGTGTATTGCTATGTAACAGTGCAGAATTGGGGCTCCCATAGGGACCAGGGCAGGTGTAAATGTTGCCTCTGCACCCACTGTTACTAACTTGCTCCCCCCCCATTCAAAATCAATACTTGTCTTGACCCAATATATACCTAAAATAAAAATTTGCATGTAATATTACAATTCTGGATCGTAAGACCTGAAACTGTGACGGAGACAATTCTATTTCTCCTGCTCCCGTCATCGGATCAATCTCTATTTTCACATAAAGGAGACATTTATAATTCAGCTCGGGTCTCATTCGCGGGGAATACGTTTAGCCGGCATGCACAAGCCGGAGATTTTTTTTTTTTTCTTTATGCAATAGAGGATCATTAACCGCCCTCAAGGTTCACTGCCTTTTTGTCTTCATGGAAAAGTTAACATCTTCACGGATCAATATATACATAATTGTTCTTGATCAATAGTGCACACGTAGAAGCCCTCATCAACCAAACGAAGTTTTAATTGAACTGGGATTTAATGAGATCATTACTGGGGTGGACTGGACGGCCCCTGCTTCCTTCCTATTCATGTCTTAACATAGACCTCACAGCCAGAGAGAAGTCAGAGTTTCTCTGATCTGAGTTTACTGCTCGACTGAAAGAAGTTGTGCCAATTCTTTTTTGTCCAGAAGCAACAGCAAAAGAGGGGCTTTAGATTTCAAGGTGACGATGTCATAGCACCACTAATGGAGTCCAAAACAAAATCTCAGGTACCGAGTTCTGGATGCTACTGATACCTATGCACCAGGGGAGGACATAGCATTGGTTCAACGTGTGGGCTCAAGGTATAAGGGGTCCCATTTCTAAGTCCAAAGTAGGTGTGATTGTGCATTATGATGAGCTAGTAGACTGCAAAGGGCCCATGTACTGTTCATGCACAGGGGCCCACTTCTGTCTTTGTCCGCCAGTGCTCTGCACCCACTAAGGCTACACCCACGAGCTCCTCTTTCCCTTCCTAATCTCCGCTCTGTTGTCTTTCCATTCGGTCTCTGCCCAATCCCAATTCTGCCCTTATTTTCTCTCTGTTTCACATCCATTCCTTTACTATCCCACCCTGCCACCTCTTCATTCTCACCATGGTTGAAACCAACACCATTTTCACCAATGGGTGAAGGGTGCAACTGCCTCGGGCGGTGTCCAATTTATTCACCAGGGGCATTACTTTTCCATGTCATCTTGCCAATTATGGGTATTATTATGATGAGGCACAAGGGTGGCATTATTACTTTGTGGAGGCGTTTAGGTGCCATTATTACTGTATGGAGGCACAGAGGGGGCACTATTATATCTAAGCACAATATGTGCAATATTACTAAGTTTAGGCACAGTGCAACACTGGTGAGTGTGGACCCACTGCGCCAAGGGCTGGGCTTACCCTGGAGGGACGAAACTAAGTGACTACCAGATGGTGAGGTTAGGCTTGGCCGCTGGTATTCACCAGGAACCACTCCAGGGCAGTCTCCAGGCTTGCAGTAGTTGACCGAAGGGTCAGAGATATGGGTATGAGGTACAGGTGGGCAGAGGCAAAGGCGTGATCAGACAATCTAAGGTCAGGGCAGGCAGCACGTGTTCAATATACTTAGTCAAGGTCAGGAGTGGAGTGGTCAACATAAATGGGTAGGCAAGCCTGGTCTGAAAACAAAGTGACAATACAAGAAAGCATCTTACTAGAATCTAGACAGAAACTGAACTAGAATGTTAGAACAGATGAGAAATGATAGGAGCTGCCTAAAAACCCCCTGCTGCTTGGGGATAGGCCAGAGGATCTCACCTCTGCAGAACACGATAGGGTTAAATACCTGCAGAAAATGACCGCGCCTCCCTATAGTCAGGTGGAGACTTACCAGCAGCAGGAAGATGCAGAAGTGTTGGAAATGCTACAAGAGGTAGCTCAGCATGACAGCCCGTGACTGGAGAGAGCAGAGCAGTGATCACAGTGACTGTGGCGTCGCTTACCACCTGTGCGATTCACTGGCATGACAATACCCTCCTTATGGTTCCTACTTTTTGTCCATACCATCAGACCTTCTGAGAATGGCAGGGGCGTAGTTGGCTACCAAGACCTCTCCTCGGGAACAAAACCCTTCCAGTCAACCAAATAGAAGGTCTTCCCCAGGACCTTCTTGGAGTCTAAAATGTCCTTAACCTTGAACACGTCAAAGTACCTTTAGGAACAGACATAGTGGCAGGAGTATGGGTCTTGGAGAGCAGATTTAGGACTACCGGCTTCACGAGTGAGGCATCAAAGGCATTCGGGATCCGACGACTTGGCGACAGCTGAAGCTTATAGGTCACTGGGTTGACCTGCCTCAGATTTTTAAATGGCTTAAGGTACCAAGGGGCAATCTTGTATGAAGGCACCTTCAGCTAATATTCCTAGAAGACAATCAGACCCTATCTCCGGGTTGATACTGAGGCAGTGAACTTCTCTTCTTTTCTGCATGAATCTTTATCCGAGACACAGCCTTAAGAAGGGAGGACTGAGTTTTTTGCCAGATCTGAAGGAAGTCACCATAAGAGGAATCAGCAGCTGGTACCCTGGAGGAACCAGACATAGGAGAGGGCACTTGAAAATTCTGGGAGTATACAATGAAGAATGGAAATGCTCCGGATGACTCTCCAACAAGGTTGTTGTAGGAAAAATCTGCCCAGGGGAGTAGTTGTACCTAGTCATCCTGACGGGCAGAGATAAAGTGACAAAGGTAGTTTTCAAGAATCTGATTAACCTGTTCCACTTGCTATTTGTACTGCGGATGTTAAGTGGAGGAAAAATCCATCCTGTATATTCAGCAGCTTGCAAAGAGCTCTCCAGAATTTTGAAGTGAACTGGACTCCACGACCAGAAACAATGTGGAGAGGGAGATCGTGGAGACTAAATATATGCTATAAATACAATATAAATACATGCATGGCAAGCTTAGGTGCGGAGGGAAGGCCGACCAGGGGAATGAAGTAAGCCATCTTATAGAACTGATCCACTACAACCCAGATGGTGTCATGACTCTTGGAGAGAGGGACATCCGTAATGAAGTCCATACCAATATTTTGCCAGGGAGCGGAAGGAGCCAGCAGAGGCTGGAGAAGACCAGCAGGCTTGACCGTGGAGGACTTGTTTCTAGCGCACTGATGACAGGCGGTTACAAAATCCCAGACATCCTTTACCAGAGAAGGCCACCAGAAGCAGCATGCAGTCAGCTCAGTGGACTTGCATATGCCCATATGACCAGCCAACTTGCATTCGTGTCCCCATTACAGAATTTTCCTCCTTCTAGCTGTAGGGACAAAGGTTTTGCCTGGAGAAATGTCTTTGAAAATATAAGCACCTTACAGGAATACAGACAGAAACTGAAATAGAACCTTAGATCAGACGAGGAGTGATGGGAGGAGCTGCCTAATAAACCCCCTGCTGCATGGGAATAGGCCAGAGGATCTCGCCTCTGTGTAATGCAGGTGCCGGAATGCAACGCACAGAGACACGAGGCGCGCTGGCCTCTTATCTCCAGGAACTCCTTCCTGGAAGTCACCTGATCGGGTCCAGCATCTAAATCTGCTCTCTCTTCAACTTCTCTTGTGTATCTTGGTTCCGCTTGACTGTGTCTGGCCAGCAGATGGCAGTCTCTCTCCATCTTTGAAGCATCATATAAGAGTTCTCTTAAAGGCTCTCTCACCTCTGCTACATTCCTCCCTCCTTTTTGTTCGCCAGTCCTCGGGCGAGTGGATTTCTTGCAGAATTGATGTCTCTTTCCAGGCAGTACAAGTTCAGACAGGAGTTGGGCACACTCCTGCATTTTCTGTTGGATCTGAGACCAGATAAACTCTTCTTGAGCATGCCGGTTAGGAGGAATTCCAGCATTAGCCCGCTCAGTTCTGCAGGGCTCCTCCTGCGGAGGTGACTCCGGGATATCCGATGAATCAACCACTGGGGATTGCAAGTCACTTCTTGACTCATTCTGAGTTCCACTCGGGGTTGGCATCGATGGTTCTGACGGGCCCAACTGCATTGTGGCCCATCCTTCTTCATCCCCCAAGGTTCCTGTATGTGGCACTCCAGCCAATTCGTTTGAGGGCCCAACCTCGTTACAGGCTTCTGCTTCAGAGGAGCAAGGTCACAGCATATTGCGGTGCAACACCCTGGGTGTCGCGGCGTCATCCCCTTCGGGCCTAACCTCGTAGACTGGGTTGTCTGGGTGAACCTTCTTCAACACCCGATATGGTATCGCCTCCCAACGATGGTCCGGTTTACTCCCAAATCGTTTGACCCTTACCAGTACACGGTCTCCTGGCTGGAGTGATCCACCTGAGGTCGGGGGCCGATCTGCATGCTCGACTTCCTGAAACTTCTGAGCAACCAATCTTCTCACTGTATGGAGCCGGCGCTGGTGTTCTCGAATCCAGGTACTTGGGCTACTGCCCGGGCTGGAGTCTTCTGAGTCTAGCTCCAGTTCAGTAATTTCTCGCCCACTTCTTCCAAACAGCAACATGTAAGGGGTGTAGCCGGTAGTCGCATGAACTCGATTATTATACACCCACACCAGAGGGTAACATTACTATTCAGAGCACTGACGGGGCATTATTACTGTCTTGAGCGTCAAGGATGGCTTTTTCCCTATGGAGTTTGTTTATAGATGGGGAAAAGTGAGGAAGATGCTGGAAAAGCAATTATTCATGAATGTTTACACTCTGCGCAGATGAGTTGTGAATAGAAGAAGTTGTCATGGCGGTCTTGGCTGAATGGAGAAGAAAGGGAAACAACAACTCCAGACAGAGAGGACATCAACTGTGAGACACTGGATTTATTTGTAGTGAAATCCCATATAAAATATGCAAAACTGGTATCTCACCCTCAGGGCCAGCGTCAGCACCCGGCGCACCCGGGCAAGTGCTGGGGCCCTGAGCAGGCGGGGGGCCCACTCGCGGTCGGGCACCCCGCCAGGCTATGGGCGGAGGAGACTGGTGCCAGCGCTCGCCCTTCTCCCCCGCGTGCTCAGGGCCCCGGCAGCTGGATACTTACCTCTCCCCGTGCCTCTGCAGATCCGCTGTCTTCCTGCTGTGCGCTCCCTGTGAGGTCTCAGGTCAGAGGGTGCGGTGACATATTTCCACCGCGCCCTCCCCTGAGCCATCACAGGCGGCGCAGAGCGGGAAGATGCCGGCAACGATGGAGTCCGAACCTGAGCAGCGGCAGCAGGTGAGGAGGAGTGAGGTGAGTATTTGATTTTTTTTTTAATGTATGGGGCATGGGGCATTATATGGGGGGATGACATCCTGCATGGGGCATTATATGGGGGGGTGACATCCTGCATGGGGCACTATATGGGGGGGTGACATCCTGCATGGGGCGCTATATGGGGCGGGTGACATCCTGCATGGGGCATTATATGGGGGGTGACATCCTGCATGGGGCACTATATGGGGCGGGTGACATCCTGCATGGGGCATTATATGGGGGGTGACATCCTGCATGGGGCATTATATGGGGGGGTGATATCCTGTATGGAGCATTATATGGGGGGTGACATCCTGCATGGGACATTATATGGGGGGGTGACATCCTGCATGGGGCATTATAAAGAGGGGGGGTGACGGTGACATTCTGCATGGGGCATTATATGAGGGGGTGACATCCTGCATGGGGCATTATATGGGGGAAGGTGACATCCTGCATGGGTCACTATATGGGGGTGTGTGACATCCTGCATGGGGCATCATAAAGGGGGTGGTGACATCCTGCATGGGGCATTATATGGGGGGGTGACATCCTGCATGGGGCATTATATGGCGGGCTGACATCCTGCATGGGGCATTATATGGGGGGTGACATCCCGCATGGGGCATTATATGGGGGGAGAAGTGATATCCTGCATGGGGCATTATATGGGGGGGAGTGACATCCTGCATGGGGCATTATATGGGGGGAGAAGTGATATCCTGCATGGGGCATTATATGGGGGGGAGTGACATCCTGCATGGGGCATTATATGGGGGGGTGACATCCTGCACGGGGCATTATATCAGGGGGTGACATCCTGCATGGGGCATTATAAAGAGGGGGGGTGACATCCTGCATGGGACATTATATGGGGGGGAGTGACATCCTGCATGGGGCATTATATGGGGGGGGAGTGACATCCTGCATGGGGCATTATATGGGGGGGTGACATCCTGCACGGGGCATTATATGGGGGGGTGACATCCTGCATGGGGCATTATAAAGAGGGGGGGTGACATCCTGCATGGAGCATTATATAGGGGGTGACATCATGCATGGGGCATTATATGGGGGGGGAGAAGTGATATCCTGAATGGGGCATTATATGGGGGGGAAGTGATATCCTGCACGGGGCATTATATGGGGGGTGACATCCTGCATGGGGCATTATAAGGGGGGGAGCAGCCTGCATAGGGCATTATGTGGGGGGGAACAGCCTGCATGGAGTATTATGTGGGGACCAGTATCCTGTTCGGAGCGTTTTATGGGGGCCAGTATTCTGTATGGAGCATTATATGGGGGCCAGTATTCTGTATGGAGCTTTATATGGGGGACAGTATTCCGTATGGAGCATTATATGGGGGCCAGTATTCCGTATGGAGCATTTTATGGGGGGCCAGTATTCCGTATGGAGCATTATATGGGGGCCAGTATTCTGTATGGAGCATTTTATGGGGGCCAGTATTCCTTATGGAGCATTATATGGGGGCCAGTATTCTGTATGGAGCATTTTATGGGGGCCAGTATACTGTGTGGAGCGATTCACCGGTTTCTGAGCTATTGTGGAATTTACAATAGATATCACTCATATAATGTAAGAAGTGAAATCTTTGCATTGTACTATATATATATATATATATATATATATATATATATATATATATATATATATATATATATATATATATATATATATATATATATATATATTTCTCTTTGGTATCTGTGCATCATGAATTGTGGTATGTGTTAAAGGGGCCACTGAGACTCTTTCGCCCGGGGCCCAGAAAAACCTGGAGCCAGCCCTGCTCACCCTATAAAGTAACTGTATAGGGGTATTATTGATGTTAGTACAGTAGTTTTTGTTAATGATTTGTATAGTGCTATCATTCAGTCATCATGTGGTCATTTTATGGGGTAATTGGTGGTATTTTTGTACCTTATATGACCGTATTACCGGTAACATTGGTATACTGGGTTTTGATCAGTATGGGGATTATACTTGATCTTTGTATAGTGGTATCATTCTATGGCTGTATTATTTAGATGTATATCCTCATACACAGAAAATTATCATGTATCTACATTGTCTTTCACACTAAATCTAAATCAAATCAATATTTGGTGTTACCTCCCTTTACCTCCAAAACAGCACGAATGCATCAATTCCTCTACACTTTCATAGGGATTTTGAAAGATTATTGTCGCCTGTATGAGTAGCTAATTATAACACGTGATAATGATCATCATTTTCATATGTAGTTGAGGCACAGTAAATAATGGAAACAGAAACAGCTTTGTACAAGGCTTAAAACTGGGCGAGGAACAGACAAAGGCTGCTACATAGGTGAGGTTGTGGAAGACAGTCTCATGTCACAGGTCAGACACCATGGCCAGACTGAGTGCAGCAACAAGACACAACGTAGTTATACTGCATCGGCAAGGTCTCCTCCAAGCAAATATATGACAGCGGACTGGGGTTTCAAGATGTATTGGTCAAGCTCTGTTAAAGAACCTCCAATAAATTGGCAACGTTGAGGAATGTAGTCATAATGAGAAATGTTTGCCTATAACAGAAGGCAGTTTGTTCCCAGAGGGCTGGAGAGCGCACAGTAATGAGGGTGTGCTGGAATAATGAAGCATGGTGGGCGGTTCTGCCAGTTTGTGGCTGCATTTTATTAAATAGAGTTGGCGATTTGGTCAGGAAAAATGTCCTCAACGCTGAAAAATTCAGACAGATACTTATCAATCATGTAATACCATCAGGGAGGCATCTGATTGGCTCCAAGTTTATTCTGTCGCAGGACAACGACCCCAGACGTACAGTCAATGTCATTAAACCCTTAACGCCCAGGCAATTTTTCATTTTTGTCCTTTCGTTTTTTCCTACCCTTATTCTAAGAGGCTTAACTCTTTTATTTTTCTCTCTACATAGCCATACAAAAGTTTGTTTTTTTTGCAGAACGAGTCTATAGTTTTGAATTATATCATTCATTTTACCACACAGCGTGCTGAAAAATGGGGAAAAAAATTCCAAGTGTGATAAAATGCTGAAAAATGCAATTCTGCCACAGTTTTTTTAGGTTTAGTTTTTAAGGTGTTCATTGAGCAGTAAAAATGACCTGGAATTATTAATCTCCAGATCAGTACGATTACGGCGATACCAAAATTCCCTAGATTATTTTTTATTTAAGTATTAAAAAAAAAAAATTCAGAAGTTTGTAAAAAAATTTGTTTTCTGTCATAATTTTTTCAAAACGCAAAATGTTTTTATTTTTCCATCGATAGAACTATTTGCTGGCTTATTTTTTGCACAGCGAGCTGACGGTTTTATTTATGCCAGTTTGGGGTAGATACAACATTTTTATAAATTCTTATTGTATTTTTTTATGGAAGTGTAGTACCCGCAAAAAATGCAATTTTGGCGTTTTGATTTTTTTTTTTTTTCTTTACGGTGTTTATTGTCGGGATTAATTAATCTTATATCTTGTTAGATCGGACTTATATGGACTCTGCAAGACCACATATGACTATTTTTTTTATATTTCTTTATTTTTAATGGTGGTTAAAGGGGGTTGTTAGAATTTTTAGATTTCTTTTTTCATATATTTTTAAAAACTTTTTTTTAATTTTCCTCTTTACTCTTGTTTTAGGTCCTCTCAGGGGACTGGAACTTGCAATCATGTGATCTTTTACATAGTTACATAGCTTGAATAAAGACCTAGCTCCATCAAGTTTAGCCTTCCTCTCCCAATTGTACATTTTGTCACTAATTTAGCTATAACCCACAATGTTATGTGTATCGAGGAAATCCTCCAGCCCTTGATAAAAGCTCTTAGTGTCGGCCGTTATTACCTCTTGTGGTCGGCATTGCACAGTCTGACTGCTCTGACTGTAAAGAACCCTTTCCAGTTTAGCTTCCGGAATCGCCTTTCTTCCACCCGTAATGAGTGCCCCCTGGTCCTTAGTATGGTCTTTGGAAGGAATAAGTCATGTGCCAGTCCTTTGTACTGACCATACATATATTTATACATATAAATGAGATCTCTAAGGCATCATTTTTCTAAACTAAACAAGACCAACTTTTCCAACCTCTCACATCATACATGAGGCCTCCATCCCTTGTAATAATCTAGTTGCCCACCTTTGATCTGACTTTCACTTCTGAATATCCTTTTTAAAATGTGGAGCCCAAAAACTGGATCCCATATTCTAGATGTGGTCTTATAAGTGACTTGTAGAGTGGTAAAAGTACGTTGGGATGACAGAATTTTGTCTCTTTTTATACACCCTAAAATCTTGTTTGCTTTTGCGGCTGCTGCTTGACATTGAGTACTGCTGCTCAGCTTACTTGTAACAGAATCCCCCGTCCTTCTCCTGTTCTGTAGTCCCGAGTATACTCCCATTTAATGTATATGCGCAATAGGATTACTCCGTCCTCGGTGCATTACTCTACGTTTATCTACATTATACCTCATCTGCCAAGTGTTTGCCCATTCAGTCTCTTATCCAGATCGTTCTGCAGTATCGTAATGTCAAGTTCAGATTTTAATATCCTACATAATTTGATGTCGCCAGCAAAGACTGACACTTTACTCTCAATCCCATCCCCAAGGTCATTAATAAAGAGGTTAAAAAGAATCTGTCCTAGCACAGATCCCTGCGGTCCCCACTGCTCCCAGTACAGATCCCTGTATCCCCACTGCTCCCCGGAAACAGATCCCTGCGGTCCCCACTGCTCCCCGGAAACAGATCCCTGCGGTCCCCACTGCTCCCCGGTATTGATCCCTGCATCCCCACTGCTCCCCGGAAACAGATCCCTGCGGTCCCCACTGCTCCCCGGAAACAGATCCCTGCGGTCCCCACTGCTCCCCGGTATTGATCCCTGCATCCCCACTGCTCCCCGGAAACAGATCCCTGCGATCCCCACTGCTCCCCGGTATTGATCCCTGCATTCCCACTGCTCCCCGGAAACAGATCCCTGCGATCCCCACTGCTCCCCGGTATTGATCCCTGCATTCCCACTGCTCCCCGGAAACAGAACCCTGCGGTCCCCACTGCTCCCAGTACAGATCCCTGCATCCCCACTGCTCCCCGGAAACAGATCCCTGCGGTCCCCACTGCTCCCCGGTATTGATCCCTGCATCCCCACTGCTCCCCGGAAACAGATCCCTGCGGTCGCCACTGCTCCCCGGAAACAGATCCCTGCGGTCCCCACTGCTCCCCAGTATTGATCCCTGCATCCCCACTGCTCCCCGGAAACAGATCCCTGCGGTCCCCACTGCTCCCCGGTATTGATCCCTGCATCCCCACTGCTCCCCGGAAACAGATCCCTGCGGTCCCCACTGCTCCCCGGTATTGATCCCTGCATCCCCACTGCTCCCCGGAAACAGATCCCTGCGGTCCCCACTGCTCCCCGGTATTGATCCCTGCATCCCCACTGCTCCCCGGAAACAGATCCCTGCGATCCCCACTGCTCCCCGGTATTGATCCCTGCATTCCCACTGCTCCCCGGAAACAGATCCCTGCGGTCCCCACTGCTCCCAGTACAGATCCCTGCATCCCCACTGCTCCCCGGAAACAGATCCCTGCGGTCCCCACTTCTCCCTGGTATTGATCCCTGCATCCCCACTGCTCCCCGGAAACAGATCCCTGCGGTCCCCAATGCTCCCAGTACAGATCCCTGCGGCACCCACTGCTCCCAGTACAGATCCCTGCATTCCCACTGCTCCCAGTACAGATCCCTGCATTCCCACTGCTCCCAGTACAGATCCCTGTGGTCCCCACTGCTCCCCGGGACAGATCCCTGCGGTCCCCACTGCTCCCCGGGACAGATCCCTGCGGTCCCCACTGCTCCCCGGTACAGATCCCTGCGGTCCCCACTGCTCCCCGGTACAGATCCCTGCGGTCCCCACTGCTCCCCGGTTCAGATCCCTGCGGTCCCCACTGCTCCCCGGTTCAGATCCCTGCGGTCCCCACTGCTCCCCGGTTCAGATCCCTGCGGTCCCCACTGCTCCCGGTACAGATCCCTGCGGTCCCCACTGCTCCCCGGTACAGATCCCTGCAGTCCCCGCTGCTCCCCAGTATAGATCCCTGGGGTCCCCACTGCTCCCTGGTATTGATCCCTGCGGTCCCCACTGCTCCCAGTACAGATCCCTGCGGTCCCCACTGCTGAATATATCCCATTTAGAGAATGTACCATTTATGACGACTCTTTGTTTCCTATCATTTAGCCAGTTTCTTACCCATCTGCATATAGTTCCCCAAAGTCCTTGCTTCTGTAGCTTCAGTATAAGGCTGTTATGTGGTACAGTATCAAATGCCTTCGCAAAGTCCAGATATATCACATCAGCCGCATTACCAACATCCAGATTGGCACTTACCTCCTTATAGAAACCCAACATGTTGGTTAGACACGACATATATTTCATGAATCCATGCTGGCTGTCATTTATTATATTATTCTCTGCGATATAACTCTGCAGGTCATCTCTTATGATGCCCTCAAAAGCTTTGCACACTACTGATGTCAGAATTACCGGACAGTAGTTACCTGGATCCACCTTCTTACCTTTCTTAAATATTGGTGCCACATCGACTATCCTCCAATCCTTTGGCATTACCCTTGTTACAAGAGAGTCTAAGAATATGAGATACAGTGGTCTGTCAATTATAGAGCTCAGCTCCCTCAGTATCCGTCGATTAATACCTTCTGGGCCTGGGGATTTGTCAATGTTTAATTTGCTCAGACGCAGGCGTACTACTTTTTGTGTTAAACTAGTTATATTAGGTTGTGAACTTTGATTTTTGCTCTGTTGAAAGATCCCTGGAACAGACTGTTTGTTGGTGAACATGGATGAAAAGTGCCTGTTAAATATCTCAGCCTTTTCTTTGTCCTCTATAATTATCTTGTTATTATCGTCTTTTAAGGGGCCAATACCATCTGATTTTTTTCTTTTTGGCGTTGATGTATTTATAACATTTTTTGGGATTTATTTTAATGTCACTGGCGATTTGTTTCTCTGCAGATAACTTTGCTAGTTTGATTTTTTTTTACATTTCTTATTTAGATTTTTATACTCCTGAAATGCTATTTCTGCATTCTCGGCCTTCAAGATTTTAAATGCCCTTTGTTTTTGTCTTATTAAACTCTTATTTATCCATAATGGTTTCTTTTTATTCCTGGACATTTTATTACCAGAGGGTATCAATTTTTCTATAGGATTCTAGTAGTATTTCCTTAAACATGCCCCATTTATGTTCGGTATCCCCAGTTACCATGACATGGTCCCAGTCTACACGATTAAGCTCTTCCCTTAATTTGCTGAAATCAGCTTTCCTAAAGTTCCAGGTTTTAGCATTTCCCCTTTTGAATGTTTGAATGAAGATTACATTGAAACTTCAAGAAAAAGAAGAAGAAGAAAAAAAAGAAAGAAGAAGAAGAAAGAAAGAAGAAGTGGCGGTGGTTGGCGCACGGCTCCGCTCCCTTTCAGGTAGGAAATGTTAGGACCCACTACGAGGTTTGCCGTGACGTGGCAGTGGGCTTTATAAAGTCTGATCAGAATGTTAAACTAAGAACCTCATGTTCAGTTATATATATTTTTGCCGA
The DNA here is from genome assembly GCF_046119375.1 of Phyllobates terribilis. Taxonomy (NCBI): domain Eukaryota; kingdom Metazoa; phylum Chordata; class Amphibia; order Anura; family Dendrobatidae; genus Phyllobates; species Phyllobates terribilis. Next base: position 784,586,839 of record NW_027362764.1, read on the forward strand.
GAGGCATTAGATCAAATGTATGATTTTTGGAGGTGCGGTCCATGCTTCTTTTTTTTGCATTACATTGAAACTTCGCTGCTTCCCAAAATGCTCCCTGACCTGTAGACCTGAAATTGTATCTGGTCTATTTGACAGGACCAGATCCAGCAGATTACCTCCTCTGGTTGGTTCATCTACCAGCTGAGAGAGGTCATTGTCTTGCATTGTAAACTGCAGCAGCACATTATTGCAGTATATAGTGAAAATCTCAATCTTTTCTGAAGCTCAGTGTGTGCCGAGCTTCACAGGAGAAGCAAGATGGCAACAATGGGGGACTTTAGCAGGCCCTCAGCAGCCATGGTTTTCCTGTGATCATGTGGCGGTGAAAATAATGGGAGCCAGTGTCTATGAGCACTTGTGCATGTTCCAATTAAATGCCATGGTCAAAGACTGACAGTGAACAAGCCAATAAGAACAAGGAGCCATAGAAGTGATGATCCGGCCCCACACAGCCTTGATCTCAACCGACTACCTAATTATCTTTCTTACCAGCCTGTTCCACCGAACTGCAGCCGACTCTGTGGCACCGGCCCCGGGTCCCCTGAGTGAGTCCAGGATCCTCCCAGTACAGAAATTATAGAGTGAAGGCCAGGGCAACCTGCGGGATCTGGTAAAGAGAGTGTCTAGCAGAAAGCCTGGTGGTAGTAGGCATTTTTAAATCTGCCCGATGACCACTAACAGTGCCCTCGTGACAGTGAATATATCTAAATGATCATGGCTAGAGGGGTTTGAGTTATGGCACCAAATGACCACAGGGGAATATCTATATGGGTTTGTTTACCATTTTAGAACATCTATAATGGTTCCAGTTACGGCTTTGAATGACCACAGGGGTGTATCTATGGGGGTTTTAGTTATAGCACCGAATGACCACAGGGGAATATACTGTACATACCGGGTTAAATTGACCATTTTGGCTCATCTATGTTGGTTCCAGTTACGGCTTTGAACGACTCCAGACAGGTATGTATCTGTGGTGGTTTCAGATGACCATTTTGGAGCGTCTATAGGGGTTCTAGTTACAGCTCTAAATGACCACAGGGGCGTATTTATAGGGATGTGAGTTATTGTACCAAATGACCACAGGGGAATATCTATACCGGTTTAGGTTGACCATTTTGACACATCTATAGTGGTTTCAGTTATGTCTTTGAACAACTGCAGGGGCGTATGTATAGGGGTTTCAGTCAACCACCTTGGCTTATCTATAGGGGTTCCAGTTACGGCTCTAAGTGATCACAGGGATAGATTTATAAAGGCTTGAGTTACACCTCTGAATGACCACAGGGGCGTATCTATAAGGGTTTGAGTTGACCATTTCAGCGCATCCATAGGGGTTGCAGTTACGGCTCTAAATGGCCACAGGGGCTTATCTATAGAGGCTTGAGTTATTGCTCTAAATGACCACAGGGGTATATTTATAGAGGTTTCATTTGACCAATTTGGTGTATTTATAGGGACTCCAGTAATGGTTGTGAATGATCACAGGGGCATATATATAGGGATTTGAGTTGACCACTTTGGCACATGTATATGAGTTCCAGTTATAGCTCTGAATGACCACAGGGTCGTATCTATAGAGGTTTGAGTTACGGCTGTGAATAACCACATGGCCGTATCTATATGGGTTCCAGTTATGTCTTTGAATGACCACATGGGTATATACCTATAGGGGCTTGAGCTATGGCTATCAATGACCACTGGGTGTATCTATAGGGGTTTGAGTTATGTCTGTGAATGACCACAGAGATGTACCTATAGTGGTTTGAGTTAGGGCTCTGTATGACCACAGTGGCGTATCTTTATTGGTTCCAGTTATGGCTTTGCATGACCACAGGGGGTATCTATAGGGGTTTTAGTTAGGGGTGTGAATGACCACAGGATGTATCTATAGGGGTTTGAGTTATGTCTGTGAATGACCACAGGGCTTATCTATAGGGGTTTGAGTTACGGCTGTGACTGACCACAGGTGTATCTATAGGGGTTTGAGTTACGGCTGTGAATGACCACAGGGATAGTCTATAGGGGTTTGAGTTATGGCTGTGAATGACCACAGGTGTATCTATAGGGGTTTGAGTTACGGCTGTGAATGACCACAGGGGTGTATCTATAAGGGTTTGAGTTATGGCTGTGAATGACAACAGGTGTATCTATAGGGGTTTGAGTTATGGCTGTGAATGACCACAGGTGTATCTATAGGGGTTTGAGTTACGCCTGTGAATGATCACAGGTGTATCTATAGGGGTTTAAGTTATGGCTGTGAATGACCACAGGACTGTATCTATAGGGGTTTGAGTTACGACTGTGAATGACCACAGGGATTATCTATAGGGGTTTGAGTTACGCCTGTGAATGACCACAGGATGTATCTATAGGGGTTTCAGTTACGGTTGTGAATGATCACAGGTGTATCTATAGGGGTTTGAGTTACGGCTATGAATGACCACAGGGCTTATCTATAGGGGTCTGAGTTACGGCTGTGAATGACCACAGGGCTGTATCTATAGGGGTTTGAGTTACGGCTGTGAATGACCACAGGGCTGTATCTATAGGGGTTTCAGTTACGGTTGTGAATGACCACAGGGCTTATCTATAGGGGTTTGAGTTATGGCTATGAATGACCACAGGTGTATCTATAGGGGTTTGAGTTACAGCTGTGAATGACCACAGGGCTGTATCTATAGGGGTTTGAGTTACGGCTGTGAATTTCCACAGGGCTGTATCTATAGGGGTTTGAGTTACGGCTGTGAATGATCACAGGTGTATCTATAGGGGTTTGAGTTATGGCTGTGAATGACAGGTGTATCTATAGGGGTTTGAGTTACGGCTGTGAATTTCCACAGGGCTGTATCTATAGGGGTTTGAGTTACGGCTGTGAATGACAACAGGTGTATCTATAGGGGTTTGAGTTATGGCTGTGAATGACAGGTGTATCTATAGGGGTTTGAGTTACGGCTGTGAATTTCCACAGGGCTGTATCTATAGGGGTTTGAGTTACGGCTGTGAATGACAACAGGTGTATCTATAGGGGTTTGAGTTACGGCTGTGAATGATCACAGGTGTATCTATAGGGGTTTGAGTTATGGCTGTGAATGATCACAGGTGTATCTATAGGGGTTTGAGTTATGGCTGTGAATGACAACAGGTGTATCTATAGGGGTTTGAGTTACGGCTGTGAATTTCCACAGGGCTGTATCTATAGGGGTTTGAGTTACGGCTGTGAATTTCCACAGGGCTGTATCTATAGGGGTTTGAGTTATGGCTGTGAATGATCACAGGTGTATCTATAGGGGTTTGAGTTATGGCTGTGAATGATCACAGGTGTATCTATAGGGGTTTGAGTTACGGCTGTGAATGATCACAGGTGTATCTATAGGGGTTTGAGTTATGGCTGTGAATGATCACAGGTGTATCTATAGGGGTTTGAGTTATGGCTGTGAATGACAGGTGTATCTATAGGGGTTTGAGTTACGGCTGTGAATTTCCACAGGGCTGTATCTATAGGGGTTTGAGTTACGGCTGTGAATGACAACAGGTGTATCTATAGGGGTTTGAGTTACGGCTGTGAATGATCACAGGTGTATCTATAGGGGTTTGAGTTATGGCTGTGAATGATCACAGGTGTATCTATAGGGGTTTGAGTTATGGCTGTGAATGACAACAGGTGTATCTATAGGGGTTTGAGTTACGGCTGTGAATTTCCACAGGGCTGTATCTATAGGGGTTTGAGTTACGGCTGTGAATTTCCACAGGGCTGTATCTATAGGGGTTTGAGTTATGGCTGTGAATGATCACAGGTGTATCTATAGGGGTTTGAGTTACGGCTGTGAATGATCACAGGTGTATCTATAGGGGTTTGAGTTATGGCTGTGAATGATCACAGGTGTATCTATAGGGGTTTGAGTTATGGCTGTGAATGACAACAGGTGTATCTATAGGGGTTTGAGTTATGGCTGTGAATGACAACAGGTGTATCTATAGGGGTTTGAGTTATGGCTGTGAATGACAACAGGTGTATCTATAGGGGTTTGAGTTACGGCTGTGAATGATCACAGGTGTATCTATAGGGGTTTGAGTTATGGCTGTGAATGACCACAGGGCTGTATCTATAGAGGTTTGAGTTATGGCTGTGAATGATCACAGGTGTATCTATAGAGGTTTGAGTTATGGCTGTGAATGACAACAGGTGTATCTATAGGGGTTTGAGTTATGGCTGTGAATTTCCACAGGACTGTATCTATAGGGGTTTGAGTTACGGCTGTTATGACCACTTTCTATATCTCTGCTTGTTTAATATTGATCGTTCCAGACCTTGGATTCCCTTTAATCTGTGAAAGTGAATATTTTACAGCTTTTGGAAACGCAGCTCACGATTTCTCATCACTAAAAAGGAAAAATCTTCACCTGAGAGTAGAATAGAAACAGATTTGAAATAAGTGAAGTATTTATTCAGTGAGTTTCTGCAGAATAAATTACATTGCATTTGCTGAATATTCCCCTGAGCTGCGAGAAATTGATTTCTTTATGATTAAAGGAGTCAGTCTGCATCTGTGTTTCCACCTTGAGTACAGTGTTTTTATGATGTGGAAGTATTAATATCATGTAAATAGGATGTTATTTAGGGCAAGAGATGTCAACACGCCGAAAATAGCAGAAGAAGGTGAACGCTATCATCTACTTCGCTCCCCACCAACGTCTAGTCCTCGTCGGGAACCGTAAGTACTATCGCTGCGCCAGTCGCTGGTGGATCTGGTGGTGACATTGTGACTTCTGGTACTATGGTGGAAGGAGAAACCACCAATGTCTTAATTTTTTCCAGGTAAAACCATGTGGGAAGATCCTATTTGCTTGAAGTATTCTTGATCTTGACACTTGGTCACAAATGGGTGGATTGGACTATGACTCTCCTACTCGTTGGTGGCAACTGCCATCTAAAGATGAAGTTCTTTAGGCTATTGTTCTAGATTCTGACTCCTGATTTATTCTGACCTCAGCTGGATATTGCCTCTGTGTCGCCCTTGGGATTGCTCATCTGCTAACTTTTGTTCTCCTCCTGGCCCTGACCCCTACTTCACTTTCTGACTACACTCCTGTCTTGTCTTTTCTTTTGGTTTTTCACATCCTGACCACTCTCCTAGTGATAACGCCAGTCCATCACTATTCTGGGGATTGCATTCTGATGGCCTTCCGCAGCAAAGTCCACATGTCTTACAATGGGTTGACCAAGTGGATTCTTCAGGCACAAAAACGAGTCTAGCCGGTGCTAAATGATGTAGGGAAGCCATATTTCTAGTATTTGACCATAACGTCATCATTGCCATTAAGCAATGGAGTATAAACCAAATTTTGGTTAACCCCAGGTCATGGAGTAAACTTGAGTGCCGCCCTCATTTCGACAAGAACTGTAATGTCGGCAAACAACCTTTGCCTTCTTGTAATGAAGGAAACAAGCAACGCTGTAGTGAACAGTAGGGTGACAATTTAGAGAAGTCTCTCTGTGAACTTTAATGAAGGAATTGATCTTTTCAGAAGCTAACAAATTTGACTAATTTAAAGAAAGTCCTGAATGGGGACCCTTTTCTGAGATAGCCACATGCCCCAATATGGCAAACTGATAGGGGCCGGGTAGCATCACCCCTTTAAGGATAGGCATTAGAGAACATCAAATCAATTCTAAATAAATAAATTTAATAGGAAATTCCCTAAAAGAAATCAGATTCTGTAGAATCCATATTTTGGGGGATTTCATTCAGCAAAATAAGATGTAGTTGACCCCCATTTTTCTAGATTTTTTTGGGCAGAGAAAAGGTTAAAATAATAATAAAAAGCCAACCTTTATATTCACCTTTTCTCTCTTGTTTTTATGCCGCCTCCGCAGCTCTCCGAGTCCTCTGCTTTCAATCTGGCCACTGGGGCTTATTTAGACTCCAACTTCCTGTCCTTTCAGGAAGAGCTTTCAGCAGAGTCAATTATCAGCAGAGGCAGGATTAAAATAAATGATAACACCCTGGTAACACAGGATCCACCAATCATATTAGGCGATGCCACAGCCAACCCCCATGCTCACCTTCACAATAATTTTTGCACACTCTCATTAGATGCTTCAATACAGAAGGAAGGTTCAGAGTTTGTTCATTGCAGCTAATGTACATGTTGATTTCCTGAAACAACAGGAAGTTAAAGTCTAAAAAAGCTTCATTGATCTTTGCAAAAAATGCAAGATTTTCCTTGCTTTTTTCCCCCAATGTTTATTAAAAAGTAACAATTGCCAATTTTTTTTTACAAAAATCCATTTAAGGCAAAAACTTAATTTAAACAACAGGTCATTTTCTGATGACACATTCCCTTTAAGAGATAGATATGTTTGCTTAAAATGACCATGGAAAAGGAAGATAGTGAAATTAATTGCAATAATAGTGTCAGGAAGCTGCTGCCAAGGCTACAAAGATCATAGAATACTTATCAGGAAACCTAATTAAAAAAAATATTTTTATCTATACATCATATTCAAGTCCAATAAATATGAGATATTATGTGGTGTTATGAGACGGGAAACTTTTTTCTCTTCTGTAATTAAGCCACCGCTAATATATTGTAGGTTTATTTTAAACACATGACATGGATGAAGAAGCTAATGGGATTTTAATGAATCAGTACAGCAATAACATTGTAATGGATGGACTGGAACCATTGGGTTCGGAGATGGGGATTTACTCTCACCCTCCACTGGCTGCTATTCAGATATGATTCGGCTTTATTTGCACGGTCGTCTTGGGTAAACGTTATTCATCCTTAAACCAAATGCCCACATGGGTGATGAAGTTGCAGAATATTTTGAGACCTGGAGTTCCCCCATGGGTAGTGGGGTCTACTGAAGCGATATCTCTTCTCTGCCCTCTATTGTCTTATTTCCTGCTCTCAATTATGGACGCAGTGATTTTGCTCCATCACCCAATGTCAATCACCTCGTGTAATAAGTGTAATGAGATTTTAATTATCTGCAATATAAAAAGTCAAGACATGGCAAGCTCCAAAGTGTTTAATGGGCCATGCAACAAATAGCATCAGCAAATCGCCAAGCCAGCACAAATGTGCACGGTGCATCCAGTCGTCTAAAATCCAGGAAAGGATTGACACTGTGTGAACTTCTACAGTCGAGTTGTGAGGACCAGACCATTGTCCACTGTGAAGATCTGATGTTGTGGGTTGTAATAATCACCCAGGCAGGTTTACGATACAAATATTTTTTATTCCTTACGTCCTTGGTCTTACAGAAATTCCGGGTAGATGGTCACAATAGTCCCCAGTCCACAAGATCCCAACCCAGGATCAGTAGTTCCACTGTCCCCGTACCAGGCGATATCCACTGTCTCCCAACTTTTGGTTGGGCCACAGCTTTTGATATCTCCCGCCGTTATAGTCTGCAGTCACAGCCTGTGTTCCTTCAGACGACGGATATAATGACCATAGCATGTGTATATCACTCCAGCCAGCAATAACAGTACTTAGGATAGTTCCTCAAATCCAGACGACAGATCCCACGACCGTAGCATGTGTATACAGCTCCAGGTGGCAACCGATCTCAAATCTCCATAGGCCATACATACCTTGGCACCAGGACCTCATCAAAAGATCCTCTCTCCTCAACATCACTACACCAACTGCCTCACTGAACATGGGGCTTATTGTTCTCCCTCTCCTGGGATCAGCCCCCTGAATGGGCAGAAGTGTTCATGTGGCGCCCTGCTGTGCATTGGTGCCACAGATCCTAGAGGGGTGCATGGACGGATTCCTCCACAAGAGGCCCTCATAGCATACACACACCTCCACCTTCCACCTCAGACCACCAGAGGGAGCCCGGATAGGGATATAAAAAGGTAAGGTGGAGCTAGGCAGTCAGTTCCTGCAGTGGAGGAGCCTGAGAGAGGTCAGCCTGCAGTGGAGCTGAGTCTAGTCAGTCTGCTGCAGCCAGAGAAGTTGCCAGTCCAGTACAGACTCAGGGAGCTCAGTTAGTGAGCCTACGGCGTGCCGACTCCATAAGAGCGGTGAAGAGTAGCGAGGTCTACTGCCAGTGTGAAGCCTAGTCAGGGCCCCGAGCGCGGCCGAAGGCAAGTGGAGTAAGCGAGCTACATAGGGGGCAGAGGAGCTTAGCCAGCTCACCCCAAGACCATATACCGGACACCGGGTCCGCGTCTGCAAGGATCTCTAGGACCAGCAGAAACAACCGGAACCCATGGTGAACTACATGTCCCAGGAATACCAAAAGCTGACTGTAATACCAGGGTCAGGAGTCACTGAGGCCCAAGAGACCAGGGAGTGTGATCTCCAACAGAAGGCCCTACCATCAGGTCAGCCGGTGCAAGACAGAGACCAAGTTAGGCCTTGCTCCAGGCAAGTCATAAACTTAACAGGAAAAGGCAAAAAGCAGGAGGCCCCACACCCGCTCACTGGGGAGAGTCCTGAAATGCACCCTTCACCCTACAGTGCCCTGGATCGTGCCTGAAACACCACCAGTAAAGGTACTGAAGTGAACTGTCGTGTGTGTGCCTAGTCTTCCTCCGACCCGGCTGGGTCCCCTCTGTCCTGCATCCCTTCTCCTACGCTGCCCTGAGGCCCCGCTACACCTGTGGGGAGCCGCACCATCTAAGCTGCCTGATCACCAGCCTCAGAGGACTGTAGCAGCGCTGTTGATCCTCACCAGACACCACAGGTGGCGTCACGAGCTTTCCCCTTTCCCATACACCTTTTCCCACCATTCCTTCTTCCTTTTAAAGAGTGACCCCAGGGTACGGTCCCGGGAGCCGGCCACCGCGGCATCCCGCAAAACTAACAGCAAGGCCCGGGCGCCGAGTCCCCATCCCTTGGGCGCGTCATTCACTCCTTACTCCTTAAACATTTGCTTTTAGCTCAAAGAAGGAAGAGTGTTCCAGAAGCCCAGACTCCAGCCTATCTGAAGGGCTGTGCACTAGGGATGCCCCCTGCAGAGAGGAACAAAGACACACATGCCCTCACCAGTTGCAGGACAGAAATGCTAATGTAGGCTTTATGTATATATGAGATCCAGCCTGCAGGTCCTCCTCAGTTTACTGTAACTGAATGGAAATACAAACTTGTGAGGCTGAACAAACTGCAGGAGTGATCCATGCACCCCAAACTGACGAATAAGCAAATCTCCACTAAACACAATAATAAGATCGACGTATCGCTGCTCCATGCTGGAAAAAGTCAGTGGCCAACTCCTCACATCTATCAATTGTTGGCTCACCGTTGAATCTGTGATATACTCACTGTAATACAAAATAGCCAAACTGCTTTCTACTCCAAGGTCTGCTCATGTTCCTCTTTACCACAATGGTCTCATCTTCTGATTACTGGTCCACCACCACCTTCCAGTCATTGATGCTACTCTTGCTATTCCAGGTGACCATATTCCTGGCATATCCCTGCTCTTACTTTCCAGACTTACGTGGTAAACCACACACTCCCAGAATGGCACTTAAACCTTCTTAGATGGTCTTTCTTCTGCTCAAACCATGCTCGTCCTGTGCATAGCCATTACCCGGTACCTCCACTGCATACCTCCAAACACTTTTGTCCAGCAGACCTAGTGTAGCACCCTGAGGATTCGGCTGCTACAGGGGTATTGCACCTCAACCCAGAGGTGTGATATTCCACTCCCGGGTAAGGATGGAGTGTGGAACTGAGCTCAGTTAGCTGCATGCACTACACACATCCCATTTCCGAGGAACAGACCGACGGTACTCCCACTAGAGAAATGTGCAGGTACGACAGTGTCTGTTCCTGGCTGGAGTGGGAGGGGGGTGGAACATCCCAGTAGTGTAGGGGCAGATAGGGGGAGCAGCCTGGGTAAAGCTAGGAGCTCATTGGGTGCTGGTCACCTGAGCTCACACATAGAGGGAGTATATAAGGTGGGAACCATCTTAGATCAGGGTCAGTCTGTGAGACGTCAGTCTTTTGTAGAGGTTTGGTCAGTCTGAGAGAGCCTGAGAAGCAGAGAGAGAGGAGAAAGAAGGACCCAGAAGGGGGAGAAGAGGGAACTCCAAGAACCCAAAATTAGATCAGAGGGTGAAGAGTTGGCAACAGGGTACCGGACCCCAAGCTGGTGGAGGCTACAGCACACCTTAGCCAGAGACCGGAGGTCGTGGGCAGGATCTGCCACGACCACCCACTAAATCCACCCGGAAGGCAAACCAAGAATAGGGTCAGGGAACCCAGAGACAAGGGTTTACCAACAAGAGGCCCGAGGGAGCCGGACTTAGGTGGATCCCTGGTGGGGAAGGCCAGAGAGAAGGACAAGTCAGAAAGGGAGCTCAGGACCACGCTCCAGAATCACCTGGGGGTTGGCCGAGTCCAAGACCTGGTGGATGCAGCACGGCTCGGGCGGTCACTTAAGGCCAGAGTGACCACAAGAACAGCAGTAAGTAAAAACCCTGAACTGCACAGCCCGGCTCGGAGTCTTCTTAACATCCACACTGCACCACCACTACCACCATCCTCTACACCTGACCCCCTGAGGCTATACCCCTCCCGTTGGGGGTTATACTACCAGAGCTGCACAAGCACCACCAGCCTCAGCGGACCCTGCTGCAGCGGCGGCCGTATTGACCGCAAATCAACGGGTGGCGTAGTCGACACAAAGAACTCTAATAACATCTGTAGGACTGCCACACACTGAGTTTGACACCCTGGGCACGGACCGGGTCACAGCCACTCGGAGACTACAACCCCCATCTGATCCGGCTCCGGGTATCCTTAACAACATGGCCCAGGGGGCGCGTCAACTTTGGCGCAGTCGGCAGGATAACGTGCCCGCAACAACCGGGTACTGCGTGCCTGAAGAAAAGTTCACCGTTACCTCAAAAAGAAGTCTCCCGCCGGTTCCGGAGGGTCCCCGCCAACGGACCCCATCACAGGTCATTTCCCGCCGGTTGTCCGCCATTTGCAGCTTTTTCCCGCCATCCATGGAGTTTCCCGCCACTGGGAGACGATTCCCGCCATTTCCAAGGATTTCCCGCCTTGGGGGAGCGGACGCCATTATGGGCGTGCCAGAGGGTGGCAAAAGGCCACCTCCCATCGTGGGCCAGGTCGAAGAATGGCGCCAAAAGCGGAAACCGCGCCCACCAACAGAGACTGTGATGCTGGAAGTGTCCATCAGCGTGAGAGAACTGCCCCTGGAACTGACAATCACTAAGTTGCCCCGGGACCACCCTCAATGTGGGCGGAGACAGAACAAGAGAACGAAGATGGGTGCAGCCTGGAGGAGTCTGGAGAGAGCGCACCCGGAGACAAGACGTCTGGAGGAGAGTCCAGAGAGAGCGTACCCGGAGATGGAGGGAGAGACAGGCAGCACCGACCCAGTGGTCAGGAGCCTGCTGCAAGCAACAACCCCACTAGGCTTAGTGGAGATCCTGGCACAGCTCCCCCGAGACCGGGAGTGTGCACAGACTGCGCTGGAGGGCCTCGCACGGAGGATGGCCCGGGTGCAGCGGGAGACGTTGGCGGAGTGGAGCCGAGAGATGGCCCAGCAGACCGGAACCCGTCAGCGGAGCACGCCGCCCGAGACGAGGAGACAGACCGCCTCTGAGGATGGCGCAGGAGGAATGAAGGCAGGAGACGGCGCCGAGAAGGGAGCTGAACGGACGGAGGCAGGTAAAGGGGACGTCTCTACCCCGAGTCGGGAAACCGCGTGCCTGCCCCAGCTCCCCGTCGCAGAGCCCGAAGTTCCCCCTGCCGTGCCCGTCGCTGCATTGTCACCGCCGCCGACTAGGCCTCAACCGGAAACCGCGGCCGCGACCCCTGTGACGTCACACGCCTCGACCTCGAGCGTGGCCAAGCAGGAAATACCACCGGCCTGGTCGCAAGGCCTAGTACCTCCGGGCGCCGCAATACCAACAGCGCCCCCTACCTCCGCGGAGCCACCGGCCTGGTCGCAGGGCCGAGTAACCCAGGGCGCCGCCGTTCTTACGGTGCCCTTTGCTTTTAGGGTGCCCCAAGCCTGGTCGCAAGGCCTGGTCGACCCGGGCGCCGCTACCATCAACGCGCCCTCAACATCTAGAGTGCCGCACCTGGGTGAAGACCTGTTCGCCCAGCATACGTGCCCGGATGGGCAGCCCTTTGTATGGCCCCAGGAGTACTACCAACTGGAACTCCAAAGAGCAAGGCCCCTGTGCGAGCCCCTGATTCCGGCTCCGAAGCCCGTCAGGAGAACCCCGCTCCCGCTAGAAGAAGCACAATTCGAGTGGGACCCCACCGGAGGAGATCTCATGGGGTTCACTCAAGAAACGCGGGCAGCCGCAGCAGAGCGAGTGGAGTGCTGCCGCCAGCAGTTGGCAGACTTCGAGCGAGAACGGAGAGAGAGGCGGGTCCGAGAGCAGCGGCTGCAAGAACAGAGCGCAGGGCAGAAGAGCCGGACCAGGAGGAACCCCCGTGCAGCTCATGGTCCCCGTAACACCGGGACTGTGATTAAGTTCAACCTGCAGCATGGGTGGGGCTTCATAAGAGACCATCATACCCCCGGCGACGTCTTTGTAACCCGCAGAGACGTAGAAAGACATCTGCCGGAGGGACACAGAGGTCGTGACCTGTACGTAGGGGACGAGGTCACCTTCACCCGGCACAAGTGTGCCAAAGGACCCTACGCCCTCCATGTGCATCGCCTGACGGAGGAGGAGCTGCGGTGTGAGGAGGAGCAAGAGGACCCGGACGGGTCTGAAGAAGGAGCAGGAGGACGCCGTCATTAAAGTACGGTAAAGAGACTGTACATAGTTACCCGTCGGGGTACAGTGAACTGTTACTTCTGCTAGTTAAAATATAGTCCCCGTTGGGACCAGCAAATTGAACTGAGGCCCGTGTGTCCCTAGTTCCCAATACCTGGCCGAGGACTGAGAGCAGCCATATTCCCCTTGTATATAGTTGCGCTTCCTAAAGCGCCCCCTACCGGTTTTATAGGAAACTGTTTTCTTCCAAGAGAGACTGTCGCACCTTACCCGGTCACAAGTTGCACCGTGGCCGGAGGAACAAGAATGTTATTTATGAAAAGTTTTATATGAAAAGTTTGATAGCTGATAATATATATGATGTTTTATATGTTGATGTTTATGAAAAAAAAAAAAATTGTATGTTTTGATGTTTTGTTATCTTACAGCCCGAGGACGTGCTGTGATTTACCAGGGGGGAATGTAGCACCCTGAGGATTCGGCTGCTACAGGGGTATTGCACCTCAACCCAGAGGTGTGATATTCCACTCCCGGGTAAGGATGGAGTGTGTAACTGAGCTCAGTTAGCTGCATGCACTACACACATCCCATTTCCGAGGAACAGACCGACGGTACTCCCACTAGAGAAATGTGCAGGTACGACAGTGTCTGTTCCTGGCTGGAGTGGGAGGGGGGTGGAACATCCCAGTAGTGTAGGGGCAGATAGGGGGAGCAGCCTGGGTAAAGCTAGGAGCTCATTGGGTGCTGGTCACCTGAGCTCACACATAGAGGGAGTATATAAGGTGGGAACCATCTTAGATCAGGGTCAGTCTGTGAGACGTCAGTCTTTTGTAGAGGTTTGGTCAGTCTGAGAGAGCCTGAGAAGCAGAGAGAGAGGAGAAAGAAGGACCCAGAAGGGGGAGAAGAGGGAACTCCAAGAACCCAAAATTAGATCAGAGGGTGAAGAGTTGGCAACAGGGTACCGGACCCCAAGCTGGTGGAGGCTACAGCACACCTTAGCCAGAGACCGGAGGTCGTGGGCAGGATCTGCCACGACCACCCACTAAATCCACCCGGAAGGCAAACCAAGAATAGGGTCAGGGAACCCAGAGACAAGGGTTTACCAACAAGAGGCCCGAGGGAGCCGGACTTAGGTGGATCCCTGGTGGGGAAGGCCAGAGAGAAGGACAAGTCAGAAAGGGAGCTCAGGACCACGCTCCAGAATCACCTGGGGGTTGGCCGAGTCCAAGACCTGGTGGACGCAGCACGGCTCGGGCGGTCACTTAAGGCCAGAGTGACCACAAGAACAGCAGTAAGTAAAAACCCTGAACTGCACAGCCCGGCTCGGAGTCTTCTTAACATTCACACTGCACCACCACTACCACCATCCTCTACACCTGACCCCCTGAGGCTATACCCCTCCCGTTGGGGGTTATACTACCAGAGCTGCACAAGCACCACCAGCCTCAGCGGACCCTGCTGCAGCGGCGGCCGTATTGACCGCAAATCAACGGGTGGCGTAGTCGACACAAAGAACTCTAATAACATCTGTAGGACTGCCACACACTGAGTTTGACACCCTGGGCACGGACCGGGTCACAGCCACTCGGAGACTACAACCCCCATCTGATCCGGCTCCGGGTATCCCTAACAACATGGCCCAGGGGGCGCGTCACTAGCACATTCATTCATTTAGGTGGCTAGTATGTAAAGGCTCATTCAGATGTCTGTGCACATCAGTTCAAGATTGGAGGGAGCACTAATGCATGAACTAGCTGTTGGTCTTCCAACCTGAACGTGACTCCCTCATTTATTTCTATGAGGCTGTTCTGTTCAAGCCGAGAGATTCGTGCACTGTGGTCTGATCTCGGACCGTTTTGCATGGACATCTGAATGAGGCTTAATACTGCTTGTATGGCCAGCTAAAGCTCACGCCAGCATTTTCTGTTGCTTGTCTGAGATTTTGGAAGGTGGAAGTGTAGCCCTGGACACAAAATATTAGGGTCCATGAGAGGGCAAGAGTCTGAGGACCAAGCCCCATCGATACGTAATATGTACAACATCTAATAGGTTATTTGGGAAACATCCTATAAGAAATAGACCTTAGTGGCTTCAAATATGGTTGTCTTCTACATCTTTGAGCCATTATTGTGTTATAGTCTGGGCCCACCAGATGATACTTCGTATGACCGCATTGGACAGTCCAGTTCCACTCAGCTAATCGCCCGGCTAGCCTCAACTGGGACAAAAGGGTTTTCTTGAAGAGATTGGCTTGGCACTTTTTCTGAAGTTAACATCCAATCTAATAATGACTGATGGAAGTAGACAAAACCTTAAAGGGGTTGTCCAATTAACAATATTAATCACCTTTCCATAGGACAGATGACAAATATATGATCACTGGGGATCCAGCGGCTTAAACCTCCACTAATCCCAAGAAAATGCAGCACAAAGTCATATGTGGATGAAGCATTAGTGAGCATGTGCAGCCACTGCAACATATAAGTTAATCGACAGTTAATGGAGCAGTGGTGGCACATGCTCAATAACGCTTCATTTACACAGGGGACATTTGGCCCCATGTTCTCGTGTGTGGGTCCCTGCCATCAAACCCCCAGTGGGTACACATTTATCACCTGTCTTGTGGATGTTGTTTATAGGTGAAACCTTTTAATTGAACTCTGAACCTAGAAATATATAATAAAAGCAAACCAGAGATGATCGCGCCCCCATTTTTTCGGCAGGATTGTTTCCGGGTTTTTAAAATAAAAAGTCTTCTGGAAATCTCACAGAAAAGTCCTCTTGATATCCTGCCCGTCTGTTCATTTTTATGCTGATGAAGGACTTAAAGATGGTGGTTTAGCCAAAGGTGTGCTGACGAGGCAGAGGGGGGAGGCTCCTGCTGCAGGTTAATGTTGTATTACAGCCATACTCAGGATAGTGAGGAGGAGGAGGGAGCAGGGCTGAGCTTCTCGGCCACATTGAGAAGATTCAAAATCAGATCGAAAGTAGAGATGAGCAAATCATTTCATAAGTGATTGAATGGGTTACTAGTTTCCAAAAAATTTGGATTCGCCAGATTTGGCCCCTCACCTGTCCTCCCTGCCTGGTCCCTGGTGGCTTCAGATCGGTCTCCTCTGTTTTCTTTGGTCTCTAGTAGGGATCTTCTGACACTGACTAGGTCTCACATGGTCTCCATGTGAGGCCTAGACACTGTCGAAAGATCCAGACCGAAGACCAATAGAGAAGGCAAAAGAGAAGACCAATATGAAGTGAACGGAGGACTGAGAGGGGAGCAGTGAGTGCAGAACAGGTGAGGGGCATGCGAGGAAAAAGTGAGTATAATGCTTTTTTGTATATAGAGGTATTATCAGTGATTGTACAGGAGGAGGAGGTGAGCTGTGACATCACCTATTGTGAATGGTGGATCCTGTGTTATCTACTGTATATAGAGGTATTATCAGTGATTGTACAGGAGGAGGTGAGCTGTGACATCACCTATTGTGAATGGTGGATCCCGTACTATCTACTGTATATAGAGGTGTTATCAGTCATTGAACAAGAGGAGGAGGTGAGCTGTGATGTCACCTATTGTGAATGGTGGATCCTTTCTTATCTACTGTATATAGAGGTGTTATCAGTCATTGAACAAGAGGAGGAGGAGGTGAGCTGCGATGTTACCTATTGTGAATGGTGGATCCTATGTTATCTACTGTATATAGAGGTATTATCAGTGATTGTACAGGAGGAGGAGGTGAGCTGTGACATCACCTTTTGAGAATGGTGGATCCTGTGTTATCTACTGTATATAGAGGTGTTATCGGTCATTGTACAGGAGGAGGGGGAGGTGAGCTGTGACATCACCTATTGTGAATGGTGGATCTACTGTATATATAGGTAGTATTAGTAATTGTAATCCTGCCTCTGATGATAATGAGCCTGCTTAAAACTATTTCTAAAAGGACAGGAACAGTGAGTTTACATACGTCCAAATGACCAGTGTGAAAATTACAAGATTACTAATTTTTTTTTAATAAATATCAAGATATGAAAAAAACATGCCAAAATGTTTTTAAAAATACATGTGTGAAGAATATTGAAAATATAATCCCATGTCAATCATTGTGACCTGTTTTGCGGGGGATTATACAGATCTACAGTGTCCAGCTGTAACCGGACACTTTTGCAGCTAGCAGAAGGAAGGGGGCTGAGGGATAGTGAGTGACAAAACCCCCACCCTCAGCTGTGGAGCTGCCACAAGAAGACCCCCTGTGGACCCCAGCCATGCGGCTCCCTTTGTGTCAGATACTATAATTCAATACTGAGTTATGGGAATACTATATGTCCCAGTTATTCATAACCTAGATTTTCAAGATCCCAAGAGAATGGGGAATGTCACCCTGGCTTCCAGCCCAGTTTAGCGTGTAGGGATAGGGAGATACAGGGCACTGCCTTTTGGAAGCCCCTAGGGCCACTGTGTTTGGTCTACCAGTGTAGCAGGGGTCCGGCTGGATCCAATGACCTCAGAACCGGCTCCCTAGGACCGTTCATTAAGGAAGTATAGCCCATTTTCGTTTTTGGAGCTTTTAGCTTAGAGAGACCAGGGGTGGAGATTTCGGTCCAGCCAGGGCCAGGAGGGGGGGTGACCCAGAGGGGTTAAGAGCTTCAGCAGCCATAGCTCAGTGTCTTTTTACTGGAAGGTCGTGACGATACATCGTGTGGGAGAAGTCCCGCAACAAAGGGGACCACAAGCCTCCCATGTGGCAGCCCCTCTCCCGCAAGCCAGGCCTTCCATCTGACTGGTAACTGACTCTCAATAACTGCTTGTATATTTTGTACCCCTACTATTGTGTTTGCATCTCTGACCATTATGTATGTATAACCCTTATATATATAGTGTATTGTCTAGTGTGCCCTTAAGGTGATTAAATATATAATTTAACCTTGGGCTGCTCTTTTATCTCGATCCACGAATCCTCACGTCCGTTGTTCTTTCCAACGAACACGCTACCGGGCTAGTTTCTGGGCCGATATAATCCCCTAGCAGGAATTATATCTAATAGAAACTGGTAGCAGCTCTACCAGGCCGACAAGGTTCCGCTTTACTGGCGTCAGTGAAGGGGCCTCTCAGCTTGTCAGGGGTGTGAGCGAGTGTGGTGCCACGTCAGTGACGGAGTGGGCCAACTCTTCTCACTCCCAGTGCCTTCTTGTACCCGTGTGGACAGGGGGTGTCTGTGTACAACCTTACCAATCTGACCTTACATGTCCTCGAGGGGGTGCGGAACGTCACGTTGGTGCAAATGGCAGATACACATGATCCGTCTGATGTAATTGTGACGTCAGGCGGGTGTCGAGGTGTGGATCCTTCACAAGTGGTGGCAGAGGTGGGATTCTGCGGGATCTCACTGGTGCCATTCTTCACAACATGTAACACAAAAACTGGAATAAAACAATAATTAAATTTCTGATGACATATTTCCTTTATAGGAGGAAGTGCTGGAATATTTATTTTTCTGTGTTTTTTTATGTTTAGTTTTCCTTTAAGGTTTATATGTAGATACTAAGTAAATACAATACAATTACTCTATATATCCATAAAGCTAACAAACATGTAGTGTTTGGGTCAGAATCGGATCCGCAGAGGGTCACTAGCGTGAGACATAATGCACACTCTGTGGTGCCTGCGTCGGTGCATTGTATGTTGAAGGAGGTTTGATTTGTGCATTAAGTTACTGTCATGGGATTTCTAATCAAACGGCCATACGGTTCACATATATGGCCGTACGTTATTATTTCAGGATGAAAGTTTTTCTACTGTATAACGATTCACTTTCACAGCACATAGGAGTCGTCTGACTGTGAAATGGGAATGTGAAGCTTTTCTATGAGTCACTTGCATAATGCGGACATGTCCCATTTTATCATATACTTTAATGTAAAAACTAATAACTTTTTTTCATGGTTTGTGATCCTTTTAAAGGCTCATTAAAATACTATATATTCTGAAAAGTACGGTCATGTGACTTACTCCATAGAAAAAGCTTGCTCGTTTGCCAGCTTTTCTCACGTCATGCTGCGGGCATTGATAGGTCGGTTTACGGAAGGTAGTGTTCATGCTTAGGGAGAAAAGGGCAAAAAAAAAAGCTTAAAAGCAAAAAAGTTTTTAAACTATTCTCTACAAGTAGCAGGGAGAGTGGGCAGATCTACAAGGAATGGGTATTATCATACTGTCATTCTGCGAGGGACAATGTATTAGCAGCTGCACTAAATGTGGTTGCCTAAATATGCCACAAGATAAAACAGCGCTTTTCTCACAGGCATTTGACCAAAAGAGAGCAATCAATCTTATTTATCAGTCCATTAAAAAAAAACATGCCCAGGAATGATGCGATTATCTTTCTTAACCAATCTACAGAGATCAATGAATCCCTCAAAGAAGTTAGTATTTCCTTTACATCCCCCAATAGAGTAGATGCCCTTGTATCTTTGACAAATATTTTTTTAAAAACGTTTTTATTCATCGTTTTTATCGTCTTCCCCCTTTAATTGAATCTGAGTTATTGTGGTCATTCTGACACATTTAGTAAAATAGAAGTGAATCTGCCATGTTGATACGGATTTGGCTGACCTTAGAGTCTTCTCCGTGACCAATGGTTATCGGGGGTAGAGATGACACAAGTTTGCAGCACTTAGGTACAACTTGTAGTTTCAATGTGTTAAGCTCAAGTGGTGAGGTGGATCTTCCAAAGCCCAAGGTCAGGGTGGGTATGTGGGTTACGGGGTCAGTGCAGCTGGCAGGTGAGGCACGTAGTAGACTGGTAGCAGAGCCAGCAGATGGACAGGAGACTGGAAACCAGGAAGCAAAGATCCTGAAGCCCGCAGATGGACAGGAGACCAGGAAGCAGAGGTCCTGGAGCCTGCAGACGGACAAGAGACCGGAAACAAGGAAGCAGAGGTCCTGAAGAACACAGACGGACAGGAGATCGAAAACCAGGTAGCAAAGGTCATGGAGCACTCAGATGGACAGGAGACCGGAAACCAGGAAGCGGAGGTCCTGGAGCCCGCAGATGGACAGGAGACCTGAAACCAGGTAGCAGAGATCCTGGAGTCTGTGGATGGACAGGAGACCGAAAACGGTCTGGCAGAGGTCCTAGAACCCGCGGATGGACAGGAGAACAAGAAGCAGGAAACAGAGGTCCTGGAACCTGCAGATGGACAGGAGAACAGAAAGCAGGAAGCAGAGGTCCTGGAGCCAGCAGATGAACAGGAGACCGGAAACTAGGAAACAGAGGTCCTGAAGAGCGCAGACAGACAGGAGACAGAAAACGAGGTAGCAGAGGTCATGGAGTCTGCATGGACAGGAGACCGGGAAGCAAGAGGCAGATGTTCTGGAGGCTGCAGAAAGAGAGGAGATCCGAAACCAGGAAGCAGAGGTCCTAAAATCCGCAGGAGATGGACAGGAGATTGGGAAGCAGAGGTCCTGGAGCTCGCAGACAGACAGGAGACCGGAAACCAGGAAGCAGAGGTTCTGGAGTCCGCAGACGGACAGGAAATTGGGAAGCAAAGGTTCTGAAGCCCATAGATGGACAGGAGACCGTTAACCAGGTAGCAGAGGTACTGGAGGCAGCATGGCAGACAGGATACCGGGAAACAGGTAGCAGAGATCCTAAAGACCGGGAACAGGTAGCAGACAAACTAAGAATCTTAATACCAAGGTGTGTGTCTTGGAGAGCCTTATATAGGTTTAGGGAGATGGTTACATGCTGGGATACTTGCAAAGCCTGATATGGAGCACAAGAAAGTTTAGCGGACTGGAGTGAAGGGAGCAGAGCCCGACCATGGCAAATAGTCAGCACTCAAGAAAAGAAATGACTGACCTGCACTCTGTCATTTCTTTTCTTGAGTGCTGACTATTTGCCATGGTCGGGCTCTGCTCCCTTCACTCCAGTCCGCTAAACTTTCTTGCGCGGCCGACGACCGCGACCAATCAGCAAAGCAGTGTTTAAATTTGGCGC
Organism: Phyllobates terribilis; assembly: GCF_046119375.1. Classification (NCBI taxonomy): domain Eukaryota; kingdom Metazoa; phylum Chordata; class Amphibia; order Anura; family Dendrobatidae; genus Phyllobates; species Phyllobates terribilis. The sequence goes on from NW_027362764.1 coordinate 784,607,609, forward strand.
CAATCAGAGAATCGTATTTGTGAGGATAGGGGAGCGGCGCTGCGGGAGATGACCGGCTGCTCGCAGCAGAAGTATCCCGACCGGCGCTGCTGCTCCCCGGTCCTCCCTTCACACTTGCCGTCGGGAGATCAGTGGCCCCAGCCGCTGATCTCCCGACGGTAGCCGCATGGAGGTCAGTGGCGCCGCCGGTCGGGGTACTTCTGCTGCGAGCAGCCGGGAAATGACCGGCTAGCGCCGGTCATGTCCCGGCTGCATCGCCGCTGACCTCTGTGCAGAGCGGGGTTTAAATTTGGCGCCAATAATGCTGATTGGTCGCCTGCCCGGCTGCCTCTATGTACAAGAATATAACTACTATAATACTGCCCCCTATGTACAAGAATATAGCTAATATAATGCTACTCCTATGTACAAGAATATAACTACTATAATACTGCTCCTATGTACAAGAATATAACTACTATAATACTGCTCCTATGTACAAGAATATAACTACTAGAGCAGTGATGTTTTGTGGCTGTCGCTTGGCAACACGGTCTTTCAACTCCCTCCAAAGGTTTTCTGTAGGGTTTAGATCTGGAGACTGGTTAGGCCACTCCAGGACCTCGAAATGCTTCTTACGAAGCCACTCCTTCGTTGTCCTGGCGGTGTGCTTGGGATCATTGTCATCTTCAATGCCCTTGCTGATGGAAGGAGGTTTGCACTCAAAATCTCACGATACATGGCCCCATTCATTCTTTCAAGTACATGGATCAGTCATCCTCGTCCCTTGGCAGAGAAACAGCCCCAAAGCATGATGTTGCCACCCCCATGCTTCACAGTAGGTATGGTGTTCTTTGGATGCAACTCAGCATTCTTTATCCTCCAAACACGACGAGTTGTGTTTCTACCAAAAAGTTCAACTTTGGTCTCATCTGCCATTCTCTCAATACTCTTCTGGATCATCCAAATGCTCTCTAGCAAACTTCAGACAGGCCCGTACATGTAATGGCTTAAGCAAGGGGACACGTCTGGCACTGCAGAATCTGAGTCCCTGGCGGCGTAGTGTGCTACTGATGGTAGCCTGTGTAACGTTGGCCCCAGCTCTCTGCAGGTCATTCACTAGGTCCCCCCGTGTGGTTCTGGGATTTTTGCTCACTGTTCTTGAGATCATTTTGACCCCACGGGGTGAGATCTTGTGTGGAGCCCTAGTTCGAGGGAAATGATCAGTGGTCCAGTGTGTCTTCCATTTTCTAATTATTGCTTTCACAGTTGATTTCCTCACACTAAGCTGCTCGCCTATTGCAGATTCAGTCTTCCCAGCCTGGTGCAGGGCTACTATTTTGTTTCTGGTGTCCTTTGACAGCTCTTTGGCCTTCACCATAGTGGAGTTTGGAGTGTGACTGTTTGAGGTTGTGAACAGGTGTCTTTTATACTGATAACAAGTTCAAACAGGTGCCAGTACTTCATGTAATGAGTGGAGGACAGAGGAGCCTATTAAAGAAGAAGTTACAGGTCAGTGAAAGCCAGAAACCTTGCTTGTTTGTAGGTGACCAAATACTTATTTTCCACCAAAATTTGAAAAACATTTATTATAGGCGCTGTACCCGAAGAACCCAAGTCAGGGGTCCCTGCAGTAGGGGTGTCCAACCTAGGGACAGAGTGTGACCCCGATAGCTTTACCCTAGAGGCGTTGGCAGGAGAGGTCAAGGAGACCCCATGGATCCCTGAGCGGGAAGTGCCCCGGGGCATGTTTGGGACAGCTCAGTTACAGGATCCCACCCTAACTCGGGCACGGGAGAGGGTGTTAGAGGTAAATGGTGTAGCTCAACAGCCCGGTGCAGATACTGTGTTTCCACGCATGGTGGTCAACGGTGAGTTGCTCTATTAGCTAGATAAAATGAGGGATGAGGTCGTGGAACAGTTAGTGGTACCTCAGTCGTACCGTCGGGCGGTTCTGGAGATGGCACACACACACCTGCAGGGTGGACACTTAGGGGTTAAAAAGACGCAAGAGCGTATCTTGCAGCGTTTTTTTGGCCAGGGATTTACGCGGAGGTCCAAAAGTACTGCAAATCCTGCCCCGAATGTCAGCTGACCACACCCACCGCAAGCTTCCATGGCCCATTGGTACCTCTGCCACTGATAGAGGTACCTTTTGAACGGATTGCAATGGACTTGGTAGGGCCGATTGGAAAATCCGCTTGTGGCCACCAACATATACTTGTGGTCGTCGACTATGCTACCCGGGAACCCGGAGGCTATACAGCTACGCCACACTTCGGCGAAACTGATTGCACGGGAGATGTTTGCCATGTTCTGTCGCCTTGGGCTACCTAAGGAGATCCTGACGGATCAAGGCACCCCTTTTATGTCCAAGGTGACGAGGGAACTGTGCAAACTGCTAAAAATAAAACAATTGCGTACCTCGGTGTACCACCCTCAAACCGACGGGCTAGTAGAACGGTTCAATAAAACCCTCAAGTCCATGTTAAAAAAGGTGGTTTCTAAGGACAGAAGGGATTGGGACTGGGACACGTTGCTGTGGCGCCCCTGAGGGTTCGGTCGCCACAGAGGTACTGCACCTCAACCAGCGGTGCGGTGCATCCCTTCACTCAGGTAAGGAGGGAGTGCTGCTCTTAACCCCAACACCTACATCCAACACTACAGTACCCCAGGCCAGCAGGAGGGGCAAGACGCAATGTAGTTTTTTGCTGAGCCCTGAGCCTGGCTGGGGTGGGGGGAACCCAGAGTTAGGGGGAACCAGTAGTGGGTGTGGGTGGAGGAAGTAGTTCATGTGAGCACTCATACAGTAAAGATATAAAATAGGGAAGCCATCTTAGGGTGGCAGTCTAGTAGTTGGAGAACAGTTTGGGAGCAGAGTCTCCCTAGGAGCTCTGCTCCATTTCAAAGGCCCAGGACTGAGGCCCAGGAGGGGAGCAGGGAGTAGGCTCCGATCTACTGAAGGGATCCTAGGGGGTACGGCGAGTGCAGGCGGCACCCGTACACCCCAAACCTGCCAGGTGTCAGGAGGATCTAGGCCGCAAGAAGGGGACCGGCCCCTGGCCCAGTCGTGCAGCTTCAAGCCTCGGCTGGAAAAACCGGAGGCTTCTGACTTCTATAGCAGAAGCCAAACTCTCACTTCAATCCATGTAAGGTCAAGCAGGTCTGTGCAACTCCGACGGACAGGGGGGACCCCGTAGCACCCGAATAGGATTCACAGTGAGAAGCGCAGGGCAGGAGGGAGTAAAGACCCAGCGTGAAGTCGGTCTAGGAAGGTACATATGAAAGTGGGGTTCTGCCAGGTACACCCGAGCTGCCTGAGGAAGGACTGAACCCCTGTCCGGTGAACGCAGTGCGACGCGGGAGGCTTGCACCAGTACTGTGAACCTGAGGGACTTGAACAGAACTGTGAGTAAACTCGGATGACTGCACTGAACTGCCTCCGCTCCTTCATTTCGCCGGTACCTTTTCCCTCCCTGCACTACAACGCCCAGCGCACCTCCTCCATTTCTCTACACTGCCCTGAGGTCTGCTCCACCTGTGGGGAGCCGTTCCATCTCAAGCTGCCCTGGCATCTGCCTCGGAGGACTGTCGCAGCGCTGGTGATCCTCACCAGACACCACAGGTGGCATCACGACAATTTTCCCCAAGCAATAAGTTCCCTTTTTGAGTGACCGCCCTGGGCCACGGACCGGGCCAGCCACCGTGATATCCCCCGGCTACCGGAGGCCCGGCTGCCGAGTACCCCACAGCCCTGGGGGCGCGTCATTGCTACCCTATTTGATGTTCGCCGTCCGTGAGGTACCCCAGGCTTCCACAGGGTTCTCTCCCTTTAAGTTATTGCATGGCAGACACCCTAGGGATCTGTTGGATGTAGCCAAAGAAACGTGGGAACAAGAGCCTACTCCACATAGGAGTATAATTGAACACGTGGCTAGTATGCAGGACCGGATCACGGCGGTCATGCCCATCGTGAAAGAACATTTGTTAGATGCCCAGGCAGCACAGAGGCACTCATATAATAAAAGAGCCACGGTCACGGCTTCTAAGAAGGGCGATCGAGTGTTAGTACTTGTACCCACAGCCGAGAGTAAGCTCATGGCCAAGTGGCAAGGGCGATATGAAGTTCGAGAAAAGGTGGGGGGGTAAATTACCGGGTGTATCAGCCCGGAAGGAGGAAATCGGAGCAGCTTTATCATATAAACCTGCTAAAACCTTGGAAAGATCGAGAGTGTTTAGTTACAGATGTCACTATGGGCATGCCGTCAGAGAGTTCTCCACCTTCAGCCAGGGATGCGTCAAGGGAAGAGGTCAGGATAAGTGATGCTCTCACTAAACAGCAGCGACGGGAGGCTCGCTCGCTGGTACAGCAGAATACCGACGTGTTCTCAGAGATACCGGGTACGACTACAGTTGTTCAACATGACATTGTCACCAAACCTGGGGTAAGGGTACTAATGAGACCGTACCGGGTACCCGAAGCCCCGAGGCAAGCCATCACGGCTGAGGTAGAACAAATGCTCCGGTTAGGCGTCATCGAGGAATCATGGAGTGAGTTGGCTAGCCCCATCGTACTGATCCCGAAATCAGATGGATCGTTAAGCTTCTGTAACGATTTCCGGAAATTAAATAAAGTGTCGAAGTTTGACCATTATCCAATGCCCAGGGTGGACGAGCTGATTGAGAGACTGGGGAAGGCCCAGTACTTTACCATGCTCGATCTCACTAAGGGTTGCTCGCAGGTACCGCTCACGGAATCGGCGAAGGAAAAGACCGCCTTCATAACTCCGGAGGGTCTATATCACTATGTGGTCTTATTTTTTGGGTTACATGGGGCCCCGGCTACACTCCAGAGGCTGATGGACATAGTGCTCAAGCCTCATCAGGAGTACACGTCCGCGTATCTAGATGATATTATCATCTTTAGCACCGACTGGCATACGCACCTATCCCAGGTACAAGTGTTGCTGGATTCTCTCAGAGCCACGGGGTTAACGGCAACCCCCAAAAAATGTGTGATAGGGCTAGAGGAAGCCCAATATTTGGGGTATGTGATTGGCCGAGGAATTATCAAGCCCCAAATCAATAAAGTTGAGGCCATAAAAAACTGGCCAAAACCGTCAAATACAAAGCAGGTAAGGGCGTTCCTTGGCATCCTTGGGTATTACCGCCGGTTTATATCTAATGTTGCTGGGAGAATTTTGTCCCTGACCGATCTCTTGAAAGGAAAGAAATCGGTAATGGTTCGGTGGAACCCTCAGGCAGAAGAAGCCTTTCAGTCCATGAAATTGGCCCTGTGTGGACAACCGGTCCTCATCAGCCCAAACTTCAAGGAAAACTTCATTGTACAGAGAGATGCCTCGGAGGTAGACCTAGGGGCGGTACTGTCACAAAAAGTAAATTGTGAAGAGCACCCGGTCACCTACTTGAGTAGAAAGCTTATCCCGGCAGAGAAAAACTATAGTGTGGTAGAGAAGGAGTGTTTGGCTATTAAGTGGGCCTTGGAATTGCTACGTTATTATTTACTCGGGCGTCAGTTCTACTTGGTGATGGACCACTCACCCTTGGTATGGATGAGGAACGCCAAGGAGAGGAATGCTCGAGTCACCAGGTGGTTCCTGTCACTGCAAAATTTCAGTTTCTCTGTAGAACATCGCCCTGGAAAGTCGCAGGGAGACGCGGATGCCCTGTCCCGGGCACCCTGTATGATGGCAAATGTTCAACCCCACAAATTTGAACAGAGGGGGGGGGGGGAATATGTGAGGCAGTGACCGGGATCGTATACGGTACATAATTGGGTACTATCCCTCAACTTTAAGCATATAAACAATCCATGAATATAGAGTAATATAGTCACTGCTCACTCACCAACAACACAATGTGCATTTCGCAATAGCTTCATCACGGTATATATAGTATTGGGCTATCTCTGTTGCTCACTCACCTTTCTGTGCATTATTACACCTGTTGTTGGATTTTTATAATAATTGTTTTTGTCTTTTATTCAATAAAATTTACAACAATGTGAATGTATTTTGGTCCTGGCATTTTTTCTTCATTGGATGTAACTACTATAATACTGTCCCTATGTACAAGAATATAACTACTATAATACTGCTCCTATGTACAAGAATATAACTACTATAATACTGCTCCTATGTACAAGAATATAACTACTATAATACTGCTCCTATGTACAAGAATATAACTACTATAATACTGCCCCTATGTACAAGAATATAACTACTATAATATTGCTCCTATGTACAAGAATATAACTACTATAATACTGCTCCTATGTACAAGAATATAACTACTATAATACTATCCCCTATGTACAAGAATATAACTACTATAATACTGTCCCCTATGTACAAGAATATAACTACTATAATACTGCTCCTATGTACAAGAATATAACTACTATAATACTGCTCCTATGTACAAGAATATATCTACTATAATACTGCCCCTGTGTACAAGAATATAACTACTATAATACTGCCCCTATGTACAAGAATATAACTACTATAATACTGCTCCTATGTACAAGAATATAACTACTATAATACTGCTCCTATGTACAAGAATATAACTACTATAATACTGCTCCTATGTACAAGAATATAACTACTATAATACTGCTCCTATGTACAAGAATATAACTACTATAATACTGTCCCCTATGTACAAGAATATAACTACTATAATACTGCTCCCTATGTACAAGAATATAACTACTATAATACTATTTTTGCATACAACTATCCTAATATATGATAATATATATTTATATACACAACAGATGATATAATTGCATATATGACAGGTTATCAGTAATAGTTCCATACAAGAATTCATTATAACATGTTTTTCCTTCTGTGACATTTATTGGTTTTGCATTTATGTTGTTTTATGTTGTTGTCTCCAAAAATCACATATTTGACACATTGCGATAAAGAATGTGGCTGTGTTTCCCCAGTAATGAAGCGTCGTCTTCACCTTACTCCAAACAGCCTGACTTGGCCTTAATGCTGCAGACAGGATACGCTGCTGTTCGGAGGTGATATACGGCTTATCATCGCTGAGCAGAGCTATGTAACGAGGTGAGCTTTATCCGGTGTATTCCCTCTCGTCATATATTTACATACATGGTGGCGAGGAGTCGGGATGGCGGGAGCGGCGGCTGCTCGGCACGTTTGCTCGTTGTCTCACCCTCTCTGTGCTCGGCCGTGATAAGATGTAATAATAATTGCAATTTTATTCTTGTTTTATTTCATTTCTCAGGAACAAAAAACAGCGGCGCAGTCATTGCTATAAATGCAGGTTCAACACATCAACGACCCGGCCGCCACTGCCAAAAATTTAATTGGAAACTTCCAAAGAAATCTGTTGTTCTGTTGAATCCTCGGCAGCAGCTCGCGCCATTTTTTTTATTATCACTTGAAAAGCATTTATATAAAGGTCATGAAAATCCCATCCTGTTCTGTCTCTTCTCGCGCCTGTCAAGCTTTCACCTTGTTAACTCTTCTATTAGAACAGATGTGGATTTTTTTCTTTTTCGAGATGTGGACTCTCACTCTCCTACATAATTATTACACTCGGACATTAGATGCAGGACTGTGTTATCACATTCGGGGTCCCGTACATGCTTTTACCATGATAATGATGCTGCCACCACCATGTGTGACGGTGGGGATGGTGTTTTTCAGAGTGATGTGCAGTTTTAGTTGTGTTAGTGTTCCACCACACATAGCATTTTGCATTTAGCCTAAAAGTTCTACTTTGTCTCATCTGACCAGAGCCCCTTCTTCCACATGCTCGCTTGCTGTGTCCCCTACGTGGTACGTGGTCCCAGTTTCTCCTTCTTTCCTGCTTTTCCCTTCCAGCTCTGCTTGACTACTAGCCCTCTTATTGTCAGCACTATGCCTACTGACTGTAGCAGCATAGCTCTGGGTTGTCACATGTATACTGTAAGGTAGCGCTATTCATCACGCTGGGGGGCACTCACTTCACCGGATCAATTAAAGCACACATGCAACGTTTTCCGGTAATATGAAGTCCAGCAGTTTATTACACATCATAAACCACTCATAACATAGTCCATCTCAGTGGCTCGCAGGAATGTTACACATGTATCCCAGAGCCTTTTCAGTGGCAGCTATGCCCGCTTGGCTTCAAATACAGACTTCAGCAAGGTACAGCAACAATATTCACTTATAGCGCCGATTTACCTTTGCCGGGTCTCAGCTGCCTCTGTCAGCTTGGTTCTGCCACAGCTGTGGCTTTAAGGTTTCCCAGATGTGGCCTCCAGGCCACGTGCCTTCCAAGGCTACTGTTATCTCAAACACAGGGATCCAGCCTCTGTCTTCCAGGCTAGTGGAGTCCCACACAGGGACCAGGCCTCTTGCCTTCCAGGCTTCACCAGGCCTCTCTCACTGTTTCAAAACCACCAGGATTTATATATCCTTCTGTGCACACAGGAACTGTGATGATGTCACAGTCATGTGATCAGTCACCTGAGGGGGAGGTAAATGGTCATCCAGAACACACCCCCTGGACATTTAAGTAATGCAGAAAGCTGCTGCATTACAATACACACATATACTGTATATATGTACAGTAGAGACCAAAAGTTTGGACACAGCTTCTCATTTAAAGATTTTTCTGTATTTTCATGACTATGAAAATTGTACATTCACACTGAAGGCATCAAAACTATGAATTAACACATGTGGAATTATATACTTAACAAAAAAGTGTGAAACAACGGAAAATATGTCTTATATTCTAGGTTCTTCACAGTAGCCACCTTTTGCTTTGATGACTGCTTTGCACACTCTTGGCATTCTCTTGATGAGCTTCAAGAGGTAGTCACCGGAAATGGTCTTCACTTCACAGCTGTAGTTTTTCTTGATACCATATATAGTTACTTATGATGTTTTGATCGCTTTTATTGCATTTTTTGGTGAAAATTGTTGATTATTTTTTTCTTTATGCCATTTAACATATTTTGATAAATTGTATTTTTATGGAGAAGATACAAAAATTTATATATATTTTTTTTTATTTATTAATTTTTACAAGTGGGAAAAGGGAGGTGATTTAAACTGCCACATATATTTTTAAAATATTTTTTAAATCACTTTTTACTTCATTTTTTATTCCCCTTAGGGGATTAATACTAAATACTAGAGTGGGCTCCTGGCTGCCATCAGCTTCCTGCAATCTCTTTGCTTTGGATTGAAAGCGGGGCAATGGGCGACATGCAAGTGTTCCACACCGCTGTCAGAGAAATGGTTAATAGTTATGCAGCAGCGATCAGAGCGAGCTCCGATCACTGCTGTTTTGCTGATGGTGGTTCTAACTATATACCGCGCCTGAGGGCTCCATATACCCGCAACAGAGGACCGAACAGTACTTACTGGAAGGAGTTAAAGTGAATGTGCCATCAGGAAATTAATTATAAGTACGGTATTTTTTATGTATCTTGTGAACATTTTTTTTCCTTCATAACACTAAACTAAAAAAAGAACCAGAAATTTTGTTACATTCACACAGGTCTCTATGCCTAATTTTTACAATCCAACTTCCTTGTAAATGTTGCGAGAAATAGAGAAATAGAGATATTCGGACTCTCTTTATTTGTATAGAAGCTTTATTTAAGCATTCTCTAATCTGGGAAAAGGTTATCATGAAGGAAGGAGGAGGAGGTGAGCTGTGACATCACCTATTGTGAATGATGGATCCTGTGTTATCTACTGTATATAGAGGTGTTATCAGTCATTGTACAGGAGGAGGAGGTGAGCTGTGATATCACCTATGGTGAATACTGTGTTATCTACTGTATATAGAGGTGTTATCAGTCAATGTACAGGAGGAGGAGGTGAGCTGTGACATCACCTATTGTGAATGGTGGATCCTGTGTTATCTACTGTATATAGAGGTGTTATCAGTCATTGTACAGGAGGAGGTGAGCTGTGAAATCACCTATTGTGAATGGAGGATACTGTGTTATCTACTGTATATAGAGGTGTTATCAGTCATTGTACAGGAGCAGGAGGAGGTGAGCTGTGACATCACCTATTGTGAATGGTGGATCCTGTGTTATCTACTGTATATAAAGGTGTTATCAGTCATTGTACAGGAGGAGGAGGTGAGCTGTGACATCACCTATTGTGAATGGTGGATGCTATGTTATCTGCTGTATATAGAGGTGTTATCAGTCATTGTACAGGAGGAGGAGGTGAGCTGTGACATCACCTATTGTGAATGGTGGATCCTGTACTATCTACTGTATATAGGGGTGTTATCAGTCATTGTACAGGAGGGGAGGTGGTGAGCTATGACATCACCTATTGTGAATGGTGGATCCTGTGTTATCTACTGTATATAGAGGTGTTATCAGTCATTGTACAGGAGGAGGAGGTGAGCTGTGACATCACCTATTGTGAATGGTGGATCCTGTGTTATCTACTGTATATAGAGGTGTTATAAGTCATTGTACAAGAGGAGGAGGTGAGCTGTGATATCACCTATTGTGAATGGTGGATCCTGTGTTATCTACTGTATATAGAGGTGTTATCAGTCATTGTACAGGAGGGGGAGGAGGTGAGCTGTGACCTCACCTATTGTGAATGGTGGATCCTGTGTTATCTACTGTATATAGAGGTATTATCAGTCATTGTACAGGAGGAGGAGGTGAGCTCTGACATCACCTATTGTGAATGGTGGATCCTGTGTTATCTACTGTATATAGAGGTGTTATCAGTCATTGTACAGGAGGAGGAGGAGGTGAGCTGTGAAATCTCCTATTGTGATAGGTAAGTCCTGTGTTATCTATTACATGTAAAGTAGTCAAGGAGATCCTATCTGTGATGATAATGAGACTGAAGAAATGTCATCTGCATAGAAAAGAAGTATGAGTCTAGTACAATGCTTAGTGTCCAGTGTGAAAATTGGGAGACTTCTGATATTTTATATAGTTATATCGAAAAGTGAAGCAAGAAAGAACTAAAATATTTAAAACATTTATTTAACATAACAATCAGATTTAACAATAACTCATTTTCTGATGACACATTCCAGTGTATCAGACTTGTAGGTTCACGAGCGTCTGCAGACCGTCAGTCTACAGCTCACATTATAGTAACACAGTTGATAAAGTTGATTTCATGATTCACCATTTCACCGCTCCTGGCGTTTGCCATATTCTTCTTCACCACAACTTGCTGCGGCGTTGAGCCGCTCGGACTAATCACCCCGACTACAGCCAATGCCGGTGTGCACAAGGTTTTCTTTTAAGCTTCGTCCCTCATCACTTTGTGGTTGAGAATAAAGTTCCTTTTGGTTCCTGTTTTTGCACAGTTGTTCCTTTCTGTATCATATCATTGACCCAGCTTGTGTTCATTTGCTTCTCATCCTGAAAGGTCTGGCAGATTGAATTCAATTCCTTACGTTACCTCCTTTCCCCACACTCAGCTTGGCAGAGCGTGCATATGTATGGGGCATGAAAACGTACAATGAAGGATTAGGAGAGCTCAGCATGTTTTCTCCATAGTCAGTGCCGTAAGTAGAGTCCAATGAAACCCGGCCAAAAATTTGGATCTGATCTGGGTCCCCACCCCTACATTGGTCAGATGGGCCCTTGTAGCGATACTATAATGACTTGTGCGTTCATCCCCCCATGTAATAATGTCCCCCATCCTGGCTTTTTACTGTAATAGTCTACTCCATCTTGGCCGCCATTCTGTAAAAATGTCTCTCATTATAGGCTCCTTCCTGGTATAATGTCCCCCCATTCTGTGACCCTTTATGGAATAATGTGCCCCTTCCTGTTAGAATTTCCCCCTTCATGGTCCCCTTCCTGGTATAACTTGCCCCTTTCTGTTATAATTTCTCCCATCCTGGGTCCCTTCCTGGTATAATATCCCCCTCCAAGGCATAATGTCCCCCATTATAGGCTCCATTCTGGTATAATGACCCCCCTACTGGGTCTTTTCCTGCTGTAATGTCCTCCATCCTGGGCTTCTTCCTGGTATAATGACCTCCATCATGGTATAATGCTCCCCATCCTTCGGCCCCTTATTGATATAATGCTCCCCATGCTGTGCCACTTTCTTGTATAATGCTCCCCATCCCACGTCTTGGTATAATGCTTTCCACCCTGGGGTCTTCTTTCTTATATATGTCTTCCCATGCTGGGCCCCTTCCTTGTATAATGCCCCCCATTCTGTACCCCTGCCTTGCATAATTCCCCCCATTCTGGACTCCTTCCTTGTATAATGCTCCCCATCCCACGTCCTGGTATAATGCTTTCCATCCTGGGCCCTTTCCTTGTATAATGCTCCCCATTCTTGGTCCTTTCTTGTACAATGCTCCCCTTCCTGGCCTCCTTTCTTATATGAGTCTTCCCATCCTGGGCCCCTTCCTTGTATAATTCCCCCATTCTGGACTCCTTTCTTGTATAATGCTCCCCATCCCACGTCCTGGTATAATGCTTTCCATCCTGGGCCCCTTCCTTGTATAATGCTCCCCATTCTTGGCCCCTTCCTTGTACAATGCTCCCCATCCTGGGCTCCTTTCTTATATAATTCTTCCCATCCTGGGCCCCTTCCTTGTATAATGCCCCCATCCCATATCCTGATATAATGCCCTGCTTCTCTTTTCCAATGCATTAAATAGAAAAAAACACACAAAAACGATTGCATTACCTTCCTCCGCTCCAACAATGTGCGGCTTACTTTTCTGCAGCTGCCTTCTGTGTGCCGCCACAGGCAGTGCATGACGCCCCTGCCATGTGTTACTTATGACTGGCACACCGACTTCAGCTGCCAGCCTCTGATTGGCCGACGGAGTTTATTGCAGTGCAGAGACCCCGTGGATCCCTGCGCAGCAATACCCTTCAGTTGAGTGTGCTTCAGAGGTGTTGGCAGGCCCATCTCGCTGCACGGGTCCGGTCGAGATCACACTCTCTGTGACCATGATTGTTACACCCCTGGCCACTGTGAAAAGCAGAGGTTGTGCGCTACTGTAATTTTGTATCAGTTGTCTACATGGGGGTCATTCCAACATGGATTCTCTTATCTTATTAAAGTTTTTATTTTATTTTAGCTTTGGATCATAAAGAGGGGGATCCGAAATGGACCTTTACTTTCCATAGACCCTAAAAAGAAATTAGGAAAGTGGATTGTCTTGACCCCTGGAAGTTGTCTTCAGGAATGATACAAAATTGACGACACTTTTTTTTTTAAAAAAAAATGTTTTTCAAAGGTTTTTCGGGTCTACCTCCGTTCAATAAATCCATAAGGAAGACATGCTAATAGGGCGCTACTCGAGGAGCACAACCTGCCGGGAAATCCTTCATTTTTGCAAGAGTTTTCCATTTCGATAAAGATTCCAGTTTCTAATTTGGGGCATTAAATCTACATTCGTTTGGCAAAACTGGGAAATTATCTGCAAATATTCCTCCGAATATTGAATATAAGAAGGGTAATAGTGATTCACTGGCTGGAGAACTCGCATCGCTTTTCCACTTGACTGTATAAAAAAAAAAATCACTTATCTTTTTCCAAGAGATTAATGGAGCACTAGATCTAATCATCCGTTTCCCATGTGGTTGAGATAAGAGCGCTTGCCTGGTTTCCTCGAGAATTTTTTTTCATTTAACCCGGAGGCTTGTCTAAATCTCTTTTAAAGCCTTGTCTATTTAGGACACAGAGAAACAATTAAACTGTCCGCAGAGGCAGATTTGGAACGACGTGTCTATAATAATATGGGTATAACGAGTCGAAAGCGTAATATGCTTGAAAAATCTAATTTTTTTCTTTCTTTTTTTTTTCGCCTTATAAAGCAATGTTATTCTGAATATACAAAACGCGTGCACTTATGCAAATGTTCATTTTGGTTTTGTGTTTAGTGCAAAAAAGTAGAAGAGAAAAATTATATTAATTCATTATCGGTCTGATGCAAAAGTGATTTTTTTTTTTACATTTCTTTATTAATTAACATAGAAATTTTCCATTAGTATTCGCTTTTACTTTGATGTTATATTTTTTACTAAATTTCTTACCCTGCTTTACTTTTATTAGATTTGTAACTTTGCCTTTTTTTTTTTTTATTAAAGGGGTCATTCAGAGACAACACATTTATATTGTGTGCAGAATTATCAGGCAGTAAGGATTGGGACCATATCATTATTTTATGCAAATATTTCACCTCCGAGCTATAAAACGTGAATGCTGATTGGATGAAGCAGATCAGGTGACCTGTATTTGGGTAATTAGTGGGGAAGTTTGCGATTTAAGGATACAATGTCCTTTATCAGGGTGTGTAGAATTATTAGGCAGCTTGTTTTCCTAGGCAAAAATGAGCCAAAAAAAGAGATTTACCTAACTCTGAAAAGTCAAAATTAGTTACCAGCCAAAAATACAAGAGGAATCAGATGTGAAGCAAACAGGAAGACATATTTGGCTGTTTTTCATGGACCCCAGGTGGAAGAGTCTCAGTGGTCCCTTTAACACATACCACGATTCATGATGCAGAGATACGGTGGAAAAATATAGGTATACAACACAAGGCCCAGACTGTCCCCTCATCTTTCACATATGCAGACATGCACACACACACACACAGTACGCAGACATGCACACACACACAGTACGCAGACATGCACACACACACAGTACGCAGACATGCACTCGCACACACAGTACACAGACATGCACACACACAGTACGCAGACGTGCACACACACACACAGTACGCAGACGTGCACACACACACACAGTACGCAGACATGCACACACACACAGTACACAGACATGCACACACACAGTACGCAGACATGCACACACACAGTACGCAGACATGCACTCGCACACACAGTACGCAGACATGCACACACACACACACAGTACGCAGACATGCACTCGCACACACAGTACGCAGACATGCACACACACACACAGTAAGCAGACATGCACACACACAGTACGCAGACATGCACACACACAGTACGCAGACATGCACACACACACACAGTAAGCAGACATGCACATACACAGTACGCAGACATGCACACACAGTACGCAGACATGCACACACACACACACACAGTACGCAGACATGCACACACAGTACGCAGACATGCACACACACACACACAGTACGCAGACATGCACACACAGTACGCAGACATGCACACACACACACACACTCAGTACGCAGACATGCACACACACACACAGTACGCAGACATGCACACGCACACACAGTACGCAGACATGCACACACACACACAGTACGCAGACATGCACACACACACACAGTACGCAGACATGCACACACACACAGTACGCAGACATGCACACACACACAGTACGCAGACATGCACACACACACACAGTACGTAGACATGCACACACACACACAGTACGCAGACATGCACACACACACACAGTACGCAGACATGCACACACACACACAGTACGCAGACATGCACACACACACAGTACGCAGACATGCACACACACACAGTACGCAGACATGCACACACACACACAGTACGCAGACATGCACACACACACACAGTACGCAGACATGCACACACACACACAGTACGCAGACATGCACACACACACAGTACGTAGACATGCACACACACACAGTACGCAGACATGCACACACACACAGTACGCAGACATGCACACACACACACAGTATGCAGACATGCACACACACAGTACGCAAACATGTACACACACACACAGTACGCACACATGCACACACAGTACGCAGACATGCACATGCACACACACACAGTACGCAGACATGCACACACACACACAGTACGCAGACATGCACACACACACAGTACGCAGACATGCACACACAGTACGCAGACATGCACACACACACACAGTACGCAGACATGCACACACACACACAGTATGCAGACATGCACACACACACACAGTACGCAGACATGCACACACACACAGTACGCAGACATGCACACACACAGTACGCAGACATGCACACACAGTACGCAGACATGCACACACACACACAGTACGCAGACATGCACACACACAGTACGCAGACATGCAAACACACACAGTACGCAGACATGCACACACAGTACGCAGACATGCACACACACACACACAGTACGCAGACATGCACACACACACAGTACGCAGACATGCACACACACAGTACGCAGACATGCACACACACACACAGTACGCAGACATGCACACACACAGTACGTAGACATGCACACACACACACACAGTACGCAGACATGCACACACACACAGTACGCAGACATGCACACACACACACACAGTACGCAGACATGCACACACACACACAGTACGCAGACATGCACACACACACAGTACGTAGACATGCACACACACACACACAGTACGCAGACATGCACACACACACAGTACGCAGACATGCACACACACAGTACGCAAACATGTACACACACACACAGTATGCAGACATGCACACACACAGTACGCAAACATGTACACACACACAGTACGCACACATGCACACACAGCACGCAGACATGCACATGCACACACAGTACGCAGACATGCACACACACACACAGTACGCAGACATGCACACACACACACACAGTACGCAGACATGCACACACAGTACGCAGACATGCACACACACACAGTACGCAGACATGCACACACACAGTACGCAAACATGTACACACACACAGTATGCAGACATGCACACACATATAAACAGTACGCAGACATGCACACACAGTACGCAGACATGCACATGCACACACAGTACGCAGACATGCACACACAGTACGCAGACATGCACACACACACACAGTACGCAGACATGCGCACACACACACAGTACGCAGACATGCACACACAGTACGCAGACATGCACACACACACAGTACGCAGACATGCACACACACAGTACGCAAACATGTACACACACACACAGTATGCAGACATGCACACACAGTACGCAGACATGCACACACACAGTACGCAGACATGCACACACACAGTATGCAGACATGCACACACACACAGTACGCAGACATGCACACACACACACAGTACACAGACATGCACACACACACACAGTACGCAGACATGCACACACACACACACAGTACACAGACATGCACACGCACACACACAGACACAGTACGCAGACATGCACACACACAGTACACAGACATGCACACACACACAGTACGCAGACATGCACATGCACACAGTACGCAGACATGCACACACAGTACGCAGACATGCACACACACACACAGTACGCAGACATGCACACACGCAGACATGCACACACACAGTACGCAGACATGTACACACACACACAGTATGCAGACATGCACACACACACACACACAGTACACAGACATGCACACACACACACAGTACGCAGTCATGCACACACAGTACGCAGACATGCACACACACAGTACACAGACATGCACACACACACACAGTACGCAGACATGCACACACAGTACGCAGACATGCACACACACACAGTACACAGACATGCACACGCACACACACAGTACACAGACATGCACACACACAGTACACAGACATGCACACACACAGTATGCAGACATGCACTCGCACACACAGTACGCAGACATGCACACACACACACACAGTACGCAGACATGCACTCGCACACACAGTACGCAGACATGCACACACACACACAGTACACAGACATGCACACACACACAGTACGCAGACATGCACACACACACAGTACGCAGACATGCACACACACAGTACGCAAACATGTACACACACACAGTATGCAGACATGCACACACATATAAACAGTACGCAGACATGCACACACAGTACGCAGACATGCACATGCACACACAGTACGCAGACATGCACACACAGTACGCAGACATGCACACACACACACAGTACGCAGACATGCGCACACACACACACAGTACGCAGACATGCACACACAGTACGCAGACATGCACACACACACAGTACGCAGACATGCACACACACAGTACGCAAACATGTACACACACACACAGTATGCAGACATGCACACACAGTACGCAGACATGCACACACACAGTACGCAGACATGCACACACACAGTACGCAGACATGCACACACACAGTATGCAGACATGCACACACACACACAGTACACAGACATGCACACACACACACAGTACGCAGACATGCACACACACACACAGTACACAGACATGCACACACACACACAGTACGCAGTCATGCACACACAGTACGCAGACATGCACACACACAGTACACAGACATGCACACACACACACACAGTACGCAGACATGCACACACAGTACGCAGACATGCACACACACACAGTACACAGACATGCACACGCACACACACAGTACACAGACATGCACACACACAGTACACAGACATGCACACACACAGTATGCAGACATGCACTCGCACACACAGTACGCAGACATGCACACACACACACACAGTACGCAGACATGCACTCGCACACACAGTACGCAGACATGCACACACACACACAGTACACAGACATGCACACACACACAGTACGCAGACATGCACACACACACAGTATGCAGACATGCACACACACAGTACGCAAACATGTACACACACACAGTATGCAGACATGCACACACATATAAACAGTACGCAGACATGCACACACAGTACGCAGACATGCACATGCACACACAGTACGCAGACATGCACACACAGTACGCAGACATGCACACACACACACAGTACGCAGACATGCGCACACACACACACAGTACGCAGACATGCACACACAGTACGCAGACATGCACACACACACAGTACGCAGACATGCACACACACAGTACGCAAACATGTACACACACACACAGTATGCAGACATGCACACACAGTACGCAGACATGCACACACACAGTACGCAGACATGCACACACACAGTATGCAGACATGCACACACACACAGTACGCAGACATGCACACACACACACAGTACACAGACATGCACACACACACACAGTACACAGACATGCACACACACACACAGTACGCAGACATGCACACACAGTACGCAGACATGCACACACACACACACAGTACGCAGACATGCACACACACACAGTACGCAGACATGCACACACACACAGTACGCAGACATGCACACACACACAGTACGCAGACATGCACTCGCACACACAGTACACAGACATGCACACACACAGTACGCAGACGTGCACACACACACACAGTACGCAGACATGCACACACACACACAGTACGCAGACATGCACACACACACAGTACACAGACATGCACACACACAGTACGCAGACATGCACTCGCACACACAGTACGCAGACATGCACACACACACACACAGTACGCAGACATGCACTCGCACACACAGTACGCAGACATGCACACACACACACAGTAAGCAGACATGCACACACACAGTACGCAGACATGCACACACACAGTACGCAGACATGCACACACACACACAGTAAGCAGACATGCACATACACAGTACGCAGACATGCACACACAGTACGCAGACATGCACACACACACACACACAGTACGCAGACATGCACACACAGTACGCAGACATGCACACACACACACACAGTACGCAGACATGCACACACAGTACGCAGACATGCACACACACACACACACTCAGTACGCAGACATGCACACACACACACAGTACGCAGACATGCACACGCACACACAGTACGCAGACATGCACACACACACACAGTACGCAGACATGCACACACACACACAGTACGCAGACATGCACACACACACACAGTACGCAGACATGCACACACACACAGTACGCAGACATGCACACACACACAGTACGCAGACATGCACACACACACAGTACGCAGACATGCACACACACACACAGTACGTAGACATGCACACACACACACAGTACGCAGACATGCACACACACACACAGTACGCAGACATGCACACACACACACAGTACGCAGACATGCACACACACACAGTACGCAGACATGCACACACACACAGTACGCAGACATGCACACACACACACAGTACGCAGACATGCACACACACACACAGTACGCAGACATGCACACACACACACAGTACGCAGACATGCACACACACACAGTACGTAGACATGCACACACACACAGTACGCAGACATGCACACACACACAGTACGCAGACATGCACACACACACACAGTATGCAGACATGCACACACACAGTACGCAAACATGTACACACACACACAGTACGCACACATGCACACACAGTACGCAGACATGCACATGCACACACACACAGTACGCAGACATGCACACACACACACAGTACGCAGACATGCACACACACACAGTACGCAGACATGCACACACAGTACGCAGACATGCACACACACACACAGTACGCAGACATGCACACACACACAGTATGCAGACATGCACACACACACACAGTACGCAGACATGCACACACACACAGTACGCAGACATGCACACACACAGTACGCAGACATGCACACACAGTACGCAGACATGCACACACACACACAGTACGCAGACATGCACACACACAGTACGCAGACATGCACACACACACAGTACGCAGACATGCACACACAGTACGCAGACATGCACACACACACACACAGTACGCAGACATGCACACACACACAGTACGCAGACATGCACACACACAGTACGCAGACATGCACACACACACACAGTACGCAGACATGCACACACACAGTACGTAGACATGCACACACACACACACAGTACGCAGACATGCACACACACACAGTACGCAGACATGCACACACACACACACAGTACGCAGACATGCACACACACACACAGTACGCAGACATGCACACACACACAGTACGTAGACATGCACACACACACACACAGTACGCAGACATGCACACACACACAGTACGCAGACATGCACACACACAGTACGCAAACATGTACACACACACACAGTATGCAGACATGCACACACACAGTACGCAAACATGTACACACACACAGTACGCACACATGCACACACAGTACGCAGACATGCACATGCACACACAGTACGCAGACATGCACACACACACACAGTACGCAGACATGCACACACACACACACAGTACGCAGACATGCACACACAGTACGCAGACATGCACACACACACAGTACGCAGACATGCACACACACAGTACGCAAACATGTACACACACACAGTATGCAGACATGCACACACATATAAACAGTACGCAGACATGCACACACAGTACGCAGACATGCACATGCACACACAGTACGCAGACATGCACACACAGTACGCAGACATGCACACACACACACAGTACGCAGACATGCGCACACACACACAGTACGCAGACATGCACACACAGTACGCAGACATGCACACACACACAGTACGCAGACATGCACACACACAGTACGCAAACATGTACACACACACACAGTATGCAGACATGCACACACAGTACGCAGACATGCACACACACAGTACGCAGACATGCACACACACAGTATGCAGACATGCACACACACACAGTACGCAGACATGCACACACACACACAGTACACAGACATGCACACACACACACAGTACGCAGACATGCACACACACACACACAGTACACAGACATGCACACGCACACACACAGACACAGTACGCAGACATGCACACACACAGTACACAGACATGCACACACACACAGTACGCAGACATGCACATGCACACAGTACGCAGACATGCACACACAGTACGCAGACATGCACACACACACACAGTACGCAGACATGCACACACGCAGACATGCACACACACAGTACGCAGACATGTACACACACACACAGTATGCAGACATGCACACACACACACACACAGTACACAGACATGCACACACACACACAGTACGCAGTCATGCACACACAGTACGCAGACATGCACACACACAGTACACAGACATGCACACACACACACAGTACGCAGACATGCACACACAGTACGCAGACATGCACACACACACAGTACACAGACATGCACACGCACACACACAGTACACAGACATGCACACACACAGTACACAGACATGCACACACACAGTATGCAGACATGCACTCGCACACACAGTACGCAGACATGCACACACACACACACAGTACGCAGACATGCACTCGCACACACAGTACGCAGACATGCACACACACACACAGTACACAGACATGCACACACACACAGTACGCAGACATGCACACACACACAGTACGCAGACATGCACACACACAGTACGCAAACATGTACACACACACAGTATGCAGACATGCACACACATATAAACAGTACGCAGACATGCACACACAGTACGCAGACATGCACATGCACACACAGTACGCAGACATGCACACACAGTACGCAGACATGCACACACACACACAGTACGCAGACATGCGCACACACACACACAGTACGCAGACATGCACACACAGTACGCAGACATGCACACACACACAGTACGCAGACATGCACACACACAGTACGCAAACATGTACACACACACACAGTATGCAGACATGCACACACAGTACGCAGACATGCACACACACAGTACGCAGACATGCACACACACAGTACGCAGACATGCACACACACAGTATGCAGACATGCACACACACACAGTACGCAGACATGCACACACACACACAGTACACAGACATGCACACACACACACAGTACGCAGACATGCACACACACACACAGTACACAGACATGCACACACACACACAGTACGCAGTCATGCACACACAGTACGCAGACATGCACACACACAGTACACAGACATGCACACACACACACACAGTACGCAGACATGCACACACAGTACGCAGACATGCACACACACACAGTACACAGACATGCACACGCACACACACAGTACACAGACATGCACACACACAGTACACAGACATGCACACACACAGTATGCAGACATGCACTCGCACACACAGTACGCAGACATGCACACACACACACACAGTACGCAGACATGCACTCGCACACACAGTACGCAGACATGCACACACAGTACACAGACATGCACACACACACAGTACGCAGACATGCACACACACACAGTATGCAGACATGCACACACACAGTACGCAAACATGTACACACACACAGTATGCAGACATGCACACACATATAAACAGTACGCAGACATGCACACACAGTACGCAGACATGCACATGCACACACAGTACGCAGACATGCACACACAGTACGCAGACATGCACACACACACACAGTACGCAGACATGCGCACACACACACACAGTACGCAGACATGCACACACAGTACGCAGACATGCACACACACACAGTACGCAGACATGCACACACACAGTACGCAAACATGTACACACACACACAGTATGCAGACATGCACACACAGTACGCAGACATGCACACACACAGTACGCAGACATGCACACACACAGTATGCAGACATGCACACACACACAGTACGCAGACATGCACACACACACACAGTACACAGACATGCACACACACACACAGTACACAGACATGCACACACACACACAGTACGCAGACATGCACACACAGTACGCAGACATGCACACACACACAGTACACAGACATGCACACGCACACACACAGTACACAGACATGCACACACACAGTACACAGACATGCACACACACAGTATGCAGACATGCACTCGCACACACAGTACGCAGACATGCGCACTCGCACACACAGTACGCAGACATGCACACACACACACACAGTACGCAGACATGCACTCGCACACACAGTACGCAGACATGCACACACACACACAGTACACAGACATGCACACACACACAGTACGCAGACATGCACACGCACATACACAGTACGCAGACATGCACACACACAGAACGCAGACATGCACACGCACACACACAGTACGCAGACATGCACACGCACACACACAGTACGCAGACATGCACACACACACACAGTACGCAGACATGCACACACACACACAGTACGCAGACATGCACACACACACAGTACGCAGACATGCACACACACACAGTACGCAGACATGCACACACACGCAAACACACAGTACGCAGACATACACATGTAGCACCCCGAGGGCTCGGTTGCTACAGAGGTATTGCATCTCAACCAGATGTGCGATATCTCACTCTCAGGTAAGGATTGAGTGTGGATCAGGACCCTGACACCTGCATGCATTACACCACATTTCTGGGGGGAAGGGCGACCGATATGCTCCAAGTAAAGCGCGACAGTCCCTGTCCCTGGCTGGAGTGGGGGGAGGGAACACCGAGGAAGAGGGAACCCTGTAGTGCAGGAGCAGGGAGGAAGCAGTTCCTGGGTGCACCTAGAGGGAGGTATAATAGGTGGGCACCATCTTAGATCAGTAGTTGGTGAGTTCAGTCAGACAGAAGAAGAGGGAGCAGGAGGTGGGAGCAGAGGCTCTGCATGGGCTCTGCTCCGCAGGCAGGCCTAAGAGAGAGGCCGGGGCCTGGAGGAAGCAGAAGGAAGGAGAAGGAAGGAGAAGGAAGAAAGAGGAGCGGAGGAGGCTCCAGGAACAAAGAATGAAGGGACCCCAGGGGTGTGGACCGGCGAGTCGCCGCCGCACACCCGAATCTACCTGCGTAGAAGGGTCAGGCCAAAGGGGGAGACCGGTCCCCGAAACTAGTGGAGGCGGGGAAGTACCCTCAGCTAGAAACCAGAGGCTGTGCCATTTCATGTGGCGCAGTCCCTCGCTACACCCGCTAGGAAGGCATCATATAGGGTCAAGGATACTGGCGCCAAGTTTACCAAGAGAAGGCCCGAGGCAGCCAAACAGAAGCGTGGTCACTGGTGGGGTACGACAGGCCAGAGAAAGGACACACAAAGGGGGTCCTGTGAAACACTCCGGAGATACCTGGGAGTCGGCCGAGCCCCTCACCTGGTGAGCACAGTACGACGTGGGCAGCCATTACCTGCAGAAGTGGTCTGTATAATAAGAACTGTGAGTAAAGACCCTGGACTGCATCACTGGCTGTGTCGTCACTGCTACTCCTGCACCATCACCCCCATCCTCCGCATACACTGCCCTGAGCCTACACTCCTCCCGTGGGGAGTTGTCCTACACTCTGCTGCACCCACAACACCAGCCTCAGCGGTCTGCCCTGCAGCGGCGGTTCATCCTGACTGTAATCCACGGGTAGCGTAGTCGGACATTTAATATCGGAAAAACCACATAAATAGACTGCCATTTGAATTGACCACCCTGAGCCACGGGAGCTAGTCCCCGCCACACGAGGACTACAACCCCCAGCATCCGCAACGGGTCCGGTTACGGGTATCCCCGCACACACACACAGTACGCAGACATGCACACACACACACAGTACGCAGACATGCACACACACACACACACACACACACACACACAGTACACAGACATGCACACGCACACACACACAGTACGCAGACATGCGCACACACACACAGTACGCAGACATGCACACGCACACACACACAGTACGCAGACATGCGCACACACACACAGTACGCAGACATGCACACGCACACACAGTACGCAGACATGCACACGCACACACACACAGTACGCAGACATGCACACGCACACAAACAGTACGCAGACATGCACACACACACACAGTACGCAGACATGCACACACACACACAGTACGCAGACATGCACACACACACACACACAGTACACAGACATGCACACGCGCACACACACAGTACGCAGACATGCGCACACACACACAGTACGCAGACATGCACACGCACACACAGTACGCAGACATGCACACGCACACACACACAGTACGCAGACATGCACACGCACACAAACAGTACGCAGACATGCACACACACACACAGTACGCAGACATGCACACACACACTATGCAGACATATGCAAACACACAGTACGCAGACATGCACACACACACAGTACACAGACATGCACACACACAGTACACAGACATGCACATGTGACGCCCAGCTGTGCTTGGTATCACAGATCCTAGAAGTGTGCATTGATGGATTCCTCCACAAGAGGCCCCCATAACCATTCACACATCTTCACCTTCCACCTCAGACCACCAGAGGGAGCCCGTTAGGGATAGATAAATGGGAAGGTGGAGCCAGGCAGCAGTTAGTCTTTTGTGAGTTGTGAGTCAGAGTCTGGTTTAGCAGTGAGTCCAGTACAGTCTGAGAAGAGTTACCTCAGAGGACAAAAGCCTGTTCCAGCTCCTGCAATTGCTATCCTGCAGTGGAGCTTATCCAGAGCAAGACTCCGTGTAGCTCAGAGAGGTGAGCTGTAGGTGTGTCAGCGCCATAAGATCGGTGAAGCGCGGCAAGCTTCCGTTAGTGTGAGTAGCCTAGTGAGGGCCCGAGTAGGCCGAAGGCGAGTGGAGAGTTAGTACATAGGGGGCAGAGGAGCTTAACTGGCTCACCCCGAAGTAGTTACCGGACACCGGGTCCGAAGTTTACCGGGATCTCTTTGACCCAGTAAGATATAACCGGAATCCCTGGAGAACTACAAGTTCCAGGATCGCTAAAGTGCTGATACGTAACAGAGCCGGGATACACATAGGCCCGCAGCTAAGGTGCGTGTACTCCAAGAAAAGGCCCTACCACAAGGTCAGCCAGCGCAGGACAGAGACAGAGTTAGGCCTAGCTTCAGGCAGTTCAGAAACTTACTACGCAGAGGCAAGAAACAGGAGGCCCTAAACCTGCTCATTGGGGAGGATCCTGATATGCACCTGTAGCACCCTGAGGATTCGGCTGCTACAGGGGTATTGCACCTCAACCCAGAGGTGTGGTATTCCACTCCCGGGTAAGGATGGAGTATGGAACTGAGCTAGTAGGCTGCATGCACTACATACATCCCATTTCCGGGGGACAGAACTACGGTACTCCCACCAGTATATGTGCAGGTACGACAGCGTCTGTCCCTGGCTGGAGTGGGAGGGGGGTGGAACATCCCAGTAGTGTAGGGGCAGATAGGGGGAGCAGCCTGGGTAAAGCTAGGAGCTCATTGGGTGCTGGTCACCTGAGCTCACACATAGAGGGAGTATATAAGGTGGGCACCATCTTAGATCAGGGTCAGTCAGTCAGTCAGTCAGCCTGTGAGTCAGTCAGACAGTCTGTCTGAGAGCCTGAGAAGCAGAGCAGAGGAGAAGGAAGAGGGACCCAGAGGCGCAGGACGAGAGGGGACCCCAAGATCCCAGAATAAGGACAAAAGGGTGAAGGGTCGGCAGAGGGGTACCGGATCCCAAGCTGGCGGAGGCTACAGCACACCTTAGCCAGGAACCGGAGGTCGTGGGCAGGACCTGCCACGACCCTCACCAAATCCACTAGAAAGGCATACCAAGCATAGGGTCAGGGAGCCCAGAGGAGGCTTGACCACCAAGAGACCCGAGGGAGCCGGCCAAAAGTGGATCCCTGGTGGGAACGGCCAGAGGAAGGGAGAGTCAGAAAGGAGCTCAGGACCACGCTCCGGAATTGCCCGGGAGTTGACCGAGTCCAGGACCTGGTGGACGCAGCACGGCTTGGGTGGTCACTGCTGTACACAGTGACCCGAGCAACACCAGTAAGTAAAACCCTGGAACTGCATTTTATGCCTCTGAGTCTCCTTGCTGCACCTTCACAACCACCATCCTCCACGTCTGACCCCCTGAGGCTATACCCCTCCCGTTGGGGGTTATACTACCACAGCTGCACACACACCACCAGCCTCAGCGGACCATCCTGCAGCGGCGGCCTTTTGACCGCAAATCAACGGGTGGCGTAGTCGACACTAAAACATCTACAAGGACTGCCACACACTGAGTTTGACACCCTGGGCACGGACCGGGTCACAGCCACTCGGAGACTACAACCCCCATCTGATCCGGCTCCGGGTATCCCTAACAACATGGCCCAGGGGGCGCGTCAACTTTGGCGTAGTCGGCAGGATAACGTGCCCGCAACCACCGGGTACTGCGTGCCTGAAGAAAAGTTCATATTTACCGTAAAAAGAAGTCTCCCGCCAATTCCAGAGGGTCCCCGCCATCGGACGCCATCTCGGATCAGTTCCCGCCATTTGCCCGTCATCTGCAGTCTTTTCCCGCCATCCACAGAGTTTCCCGCCATTGGGAAGCGGTTTCCGCCATCTGAGAAGATTTCCCGCCTTGGCAGAGCGGACGCCATTATGGGCGTGCCAAAGGATGGCAGGAGGACACCTCCCATCGTGGGCCAGGACAGAAAATGGCGCCAAAAGTGGAAACCGCCCCCACCAGCAGAGACTGTGATGATTGATATGTCCATCAGCGTGAGAGAACTGCCCCTGGGACTGGCAATCACAAAGTTGCCCCAGGACCGCCCTCAGTATGGGCGTATACAGAACAAAAGAAAGAAGATGGGAGCAGCTTGGAGAAGTCTGGAGGAGAGTCCAGAGAGAACACACCCGGAGATGGAGGGAGAGTCAGGCAGCACCGACCCAGTGGTCAGGAGCCTGTTGCAGGTCGCCACTCCAGAAGGCCTGCTGGAGATCCTGGCGCAGCTCCCCGGAGATCGGGAGCGTGCACAGACCGCGCTGGAGGGCCTCGCACGGAGGATGGCCCGGGTGCAGCAGGAAACACTGGCGGAGTGGAGTCGAGAGATGGCCCAGCAGGCTGGAGCCCGCCAGCGAAGCATGCCACCCGCAGCGAGGAGCAAGTCCACCTCTGAGGACGGCAAAGGAAGGACGACGGCCGGAGACGCCGCCGCGGAGGGAGCTGAAGAGATGAAGGCAGGTAATGGGGACGACAGCATCCCGTGCCCAGAAGCCGCAAACCTGCCCCAGCTCCCCGTCGCAGAGCCCGAAGCCCCACTCACCGTTCCCGTATCCGCTGCGTCATCGCTCCAAGCTAGGCCTCAAGCGGCCGGAGCCGCGGCCACGCCCCCTGCTACGTCACGCGCCTCGATCCAGAGCGCGGCCAAGCAGGAGACGCCACCGGCCTGGTCGCAAGGCCGAGTGCCCCCGGGCGCCGCAGTACCAACAGCGCCCTCTACCTCTGCCGAGCCACCGGCCTGGTCGCAAGGCCAGGAACACCCGGGCGCCGTCGTCTTCACGGTGCCCTTCACCTTCAGGGTGCCCCAAGCCTGGTCGCAAGGCCTGGTAAACCTGGGCGCCGCTACCACCTCCGCGCCCTCAACATCCACAGCGCCACACCTGGGTGAAGACTTGTTTGCCCAGCACACTTGCCCGGATGGGCAGCCCTTTGTGTGGCCACCGGAGTACCACCATCCCCGACTCCGGAAAGAAAGACCCCTGGATGAGCCCCTGATACCGCCTCCGGCGCCTGTCAAGATGACCCCGCTCTCGTTGGAGGAGGCGCAGTTTGAGTGGGACCCCACTGGAGGAGACCTCATGGGGTTCACCCAAGAAACACGGGCGGCCGCAGCTGAGCGTGCAGAGTGCTGCCGGCAGCAGCTGGAGGTCTTTGACAGGGAAAGGAGAGAGAGGCGGGTCCGTGAGCAGCGGCTGCAAATACAGAGCGCTGAACAGAAGAGCCGGACCCGGGGGAACCCCCGTGCAGCTCATTGTCCCCGTGCCACCGGGACTGTGATTAAATTCCAACTGCAGCACGGTTGGGGTTTCATCAGGGATCATCAGACCCCCGGCGACGTCTTTGTTACCCGCAGAGACGTTGAAAGTCATCTGCCGGAGGGACACAGAGGACGTGACCTATATGTAGGGGACGAGGTCACATTCACCCGGCACAAATGTGCCAAAGGACCGTACGCCCTTCATGTACACCGGCTGACGGAGGAGCAGCTGCGGTGTGAGGAGGAGCAAGAGGACCCGGACGGGTCTGAAGTTTGCCCGCGAGAAGGAACAGGAGGACGCCGTCATTAGAGTACGGTATCGTGAAACTGTAAAATAGTTACCCATCAGGGTACAAGAACAGTTAATAGTTTAAAATATAGTCACCGTTGGGACCAGTGAACTGTACCCGTGTGTCCCTATCCCCCAACAGGCTGAGGACTGTGAACAGCCGTTCCTCTTCCCCACTGGCCGAGGACTGAGAGCGGCCATACCTCCCCTTGTATATAGTTGCGCTTTCTAAAGCGCCCCCTACCGGTTTTATAGGAAACTGTTGTTTTTCTACAAGAGACTGTGGCACTTTACCCGGTCACAAGTTGCACCGTGGCCGGAGGAACCAGAAAAAGTTTATACTGCTGAAAGTGTTT
This sequence comes from Phyllobates terribilis, assembly GCF_046119375.1. Taxonomy (NCBI): domain Eukaryota; kingdom Metazoa; phylum Chordata; class Amphibia; order Anura; family Dendrobatidae; genus Phyllobates; species Phyllobates terribilis. Next base: position 784,638,008 of record NW_027362764.1, read on the forward strand.
ATATGTTTTATATGGTGATGTTTTGGAAAAAAATTGTATGTTTTTGGATGTTTATTCTTTTACAGCCCGAGGACGTGCTGTGATTTACCAGGGGGGAATGTAGCACCCTGAGGATTCGGCTGCTACAGGGGTATTGCACCTCAACCCAGAGGTGTGGTATTCCACTCCCGGGTAAGGATGGAGTATGGAACTGAGCTAGTAGGCTGCATGCACTACATACATCCCATTTCCGGGGGACAGAACTACGGTACTCCCACCAGTATATGTGCAGGTACGACAGCGTCTGTCCCTGGCTGGAGTGGGAGGGGGGTGGAACATCCCAGTAGTGTAGGGGCAGATAGGGGGAGCAGCCTGGGTAAAGCTAGGAGCTCATTGGGTGCTGGTCACCTGAGCTCACACATAGAGGGAGTATATAAGGTGGGCACCATCTTAGATCAGGGTCAGTCAGTCAGTCAGTCAGCCTGTGAGTCAGTCAGACCGCCTGTCTGAGAGCCTGAGAAGCAGAGCAGAGGAGAAGGAAGAGGGACCCAGAGGCGCAGGACGAGAGGGGACCCCAAGATCCCAGAATAAGGACAAAAGGGTGAAGGGTCGGCAGAGGGGTACCGGATCCCAAGCTGGCGGAGGCTACAGCACACCTTAGCCAGGAACCGGAGGTCGTGGGCAGGACCTGCCACGACCCTCACCAAATCCACTAGAAAGGCATACCAAGCATAGGGTCAGGGAGCCCAGAGGAGGCTTGACCACCAAGAGACCCGAGGGAGCCGGCCAAAAGTGGATCCCTGGTGGGAACGGCCAGAGGAAGGGAGAGTCAGAAAGGAGCTCAGGACCACGCTCCGGAATTGCCCGGGAGTTGACCGAGTCCAGGACCTGGTGGACGCAGCACGGCTTGGGTGGTCACTGCTGTACACAGTGACCCGAGCAACACCAGTAAGTAAAACCCTGGAACTGCATTTTATGCCTCTGAGTCTCCTTGCTGCACCTTCACAACCACCATCCTCCACGTCTGACCCCCTGAGGCTATACCCCTCCCGTTGGGGGTTATACTACCACAGCTGCACACACACCACCAGCCTCAGCGGACCATCCTGCAGCGGCGGCCTTTTGACCGCAAATCAACGGGTGGCGTAGTCGACACTAAAACATCTACAAGGACTGCCGCACACTGAGTTTGACACCCTGGGCACGGACCGGGTCACAGCCACTCGGAGACTACAACCCCCATCTGATCCGGCTCCGGGTATCCCTAACAACATGGCCCAGGGGGCGCGTCACACCCTTCACCCTACAGTGCTCCGTGACGTGCCTGAATTCCCATCAGTAAAAGGTACTGAAGTGACTATCGTGTCTGTCCCTGTTCTTGCTCTGACCCGGCTGAGTTGCGTCTGTCCTGCATTCCCCTTCCATACATTGCCCTGAGGCCCAGCTCCACCTGTGGGGAGCTATACCATCGAGCTTCCTTATCATCGGCCTCAGTGGACTGCACAGCGCTGGTGATCCTCACCAGAAGCCACAGGTGGCGTCACGAACTCTTTCTTAAAATTAACAAATATCCACCCTTTTAAAGAGAGACCCCAGGGTACGGGCCCGGGAGCCGACCACCGCGACATCCCTAAAGGCCAGGCTAAAGGCCCGGGTACCGAGTCATCCCCATCATCCTGGGCTGGTCATTTCATGAACAGGATCACGTGCCCGCTGCAACGACGAAGTGTTGTGCCCGTTGCCACCGGGTACTGTGCGCCTTTATTCTGAACTGTGTACGTAAAGCTGTGGTGAAGGTTGCCGCCATTGTTGGGCTGCCGAGTGAGAAGAAGGGCGTAACCGCGGGAAAATTAGGGGCATACCTAAAAAGAGCGCGAAGCCCCGGACACGCGTCACGCTTCGACGTCAACCCAGGAAGCGCCAGGTCCTGTAAGGAGCGTCGCGGAGCGCTCTGACGTAGGACGCAAGAGGCGCAAGGTCCTGAAGACGACCATCACCTGCGGAGCTGCGGCCTACCGGAAGAAAAACTAAAAGGTAGGCCAGGGTTAACTAGGGGGGCGCTAAGATGTCCGACGAACAGCAGAATGCCGACCTGCCGGCCAACGTCCCTGAAGTTCAGCCCGCGCCCGATGATGAGCAGGCCGAAGCCGCCGCTCCACCAGCAGCGCCTGTAACACCTGTAATTCCTATGACTTTACCGTACATTCCTGGAGCAAAGTGGCTCCCCCAGTACAACGGCAAACCAGGTACCCTGTCTGGATTCAAACGGAAGATATCTGGTATCCTGGACATGTACTCCATGACAGGCAAACAAAGAGCCCCGTTGTATTAGGACAACTGACCGGTGCTGCGGAACGGGAAGTGGAAACATGGTCGGCCGCAGACCAGGAGTCAGTGTCCACAATATTTCAAAAACTACAGACTGTCTTTGAGGACCTTACTGAGACGGACCTCCGGATGAGGTTCTACAGCTGTTCCCAACAGCCGGAGGACAATGTTCGGGACTACGCCTGGCGTCTACAAGGGGCCCTGCGGGCTCTGAACAAGGTTAGTCCAACCAGCATCGAAAATGAAAACAAAATACTGAAGGAACAGTTTGTCCGGGGACTGAGGTCTCCAGAGGAGAGCAGGACTGTGCGTTGGTGGTCCCTGGATCATCCAGATGCCACTTTTGATAATCTTAAGGACATGGCTATAAAAGAACTGCAGCCCCTGGAAACAAACGCCATCCAATGTTACCAGGGTGGGGCTACCCCAGTGCCTGCTACACCCACCTTTTCCCCAGGGGCAGCTGAAGCCAAGGTTCCAGCAATGTCCCCTAGAGAGCTGGACAGTCTGCGCTCTGAGGTGCGTCAGTTGAGCAAAACCCTGACCACTGTGCTGAGTGCCCTGCAGCTGCGGACGGAGCCCGAGGAAGGAGGAAAAATCCTGTTAGCTGATAGCCCCGAGGATGTCCCTGGATGAGGAGGAGGAGGAGACCAACACCACCCTCGCCGAGGACCAGCGACCAGCGCCGTCCACTGAAGGACCCTACCTGCTACCGCTGCCGCAAGACCGGACATATCGCCCAGAATTGTCCTTTAAACGAGAAAACCCTGGGTCCGAGGGCCGACACCCAGGAGTAAACTCACCAGGCCCATCATACTGGTACAACAGGTTCGTCGGAGGAAGACCTTTCCTGTCCATTCTGTTGGATGGGATCCCGACGCACGCTCTGCTGGACACAGGATCTCAGGTAACCATCATGCCTGATGTCTTCTACAAGAGGTTCTTGTTCATGGACGACCTACATCCGCCAGCTCCAAATCTGTCTGTATATGCCTCAAATGGACTCCCCCTTAACCTACTCAGGGTTAAGAATGTGCCTGTAATGGTGGGGAGAGTGGAGCTGAAGGATCAGGGACTAATTGTAGTAGAGACTAATCCTGATGACACCAACCCGTATATGGTACTAGGCACTAACGTTGTTGGTAATTGTTTGGGAGAAGTTGTGTTCTTGCTCCAACAGATAGCCGACACTGCCAGACCAAGACAGAGGAGGGCACTGCAAAGGGAGATCCGAGTCCTGATGTATCAACAGCAAGTAAGGTTAACAGATGGTGAAATCGGTAACGTGAGGGTAACAGACCCCATACCCATTGTCATCCCCCCAATGAGTGAAATGCTCATCTGGTGTAGAGCTGCTATAGGTCTTAGAGGACAGAGCAACCAGGCGGTAGTAGAACCCCTTTGCTCCGAGCATAGACCCACGCTCTTAACCGCCAGGGGAGTGGTAGACATACGTAATGGGAGGGTGCCCGTCCGTCTTCTTAACTTAGGGGAAGATGAGGTCAGACTGCCACGCTATGCCACTGTTGCCAAATTACATGCTGTCAATAACAATTGCATTCACAAGGCGGAGTCCTTAACCTCACCAGATGAAGAGGAGGATAATGACCAGGCAACCCAGGTGGAGGATTGGTGTCAACAGCTCCATGTTGTGACAGACACCACTCCTGCCCATCAAAAACAGGGTGTACACCAGGTGGTTCAAGAATACTCGCAGGTGTTCAGTAAACATCCACTTGACTTCGGGAGGGTTAAGGGGGTTCAACACCATATCCCCACAGGTGACCATTCCCCAATCAAAGAACGTTATAGGCCTATACCCCCAGCTCACTACCAGAAGGCAAAAGAAATGCTGCATGACATGAGGAAGGCGGGAGTAATAAGGGATAGTTGTAGTCCCTGGGCAGCTCCCCTAGTGCTAGTTAGGAAAAAGGACGGGAGCATGAGAATGTGTGTAGATTACCGTCAAGTAAATCGCATTACACATAAGGATGCATACCCTTTACCACGCATAGAGGAGTCCCTAGCTGCCTTAAAGTCTGCAAAATACTTTTCCACCCTTGACCTCACTAGTGGGTACTGGCAAGTAGCTGTGGCTGAGGAGGATCGGGAGAAGACGGCCTTCACCACCCCGATGGGACTCTGTGAGTTCAACAGTATGCTGTTTGGACTCTGCAATGCCCCCGGAATGTTCCAGAGATTGATGGAGTGCTGCCTGGGACACCGCAATTTCGAGACTGTGTTACTTTACCTGGACGATGTAATAGTGTACTCCAGAACGTACGAGGACCACTTGAAACACCTGGCAGAGGTATTTGAGTCACTGTCATGGTACGGGATGAAGTTGAAGCCCTCAAAGTGCCACCTGCTCAAGAGAAAGGTACAGTACCTGGGGCACATTGTCAGTCCGGAAGGGGTAGCACCTGACCCGGAGAAAATCACAGCCATACAGAAGTGGCCGGAGCCGAAAAACCTCAAGGAGGTGCGTCAGTTCTTGAGACTAGTAGGATACTACCGGAGGTTCGTAAAGGACTACACTAAGAAAGCAGCTCCTCTGCAAGACCTCCTGGTAGGGCAGTCCCCCAAAGGCAGAAATCCCCCATTCCACTGGGGTAAGGAGCAAGCCGAGTCATTTCAGGAGATGAAGGAGATCCTGACAGGCGATGAGATCCTAGCCTACCCTGACTACAGCCAACCATTCCTGCTGTATACAGATGCCAGCAATGAAGGCCTGGGAGCTGTCCTAAGTCAGAAGCAGAATGGCCAAGAGAAAGTGATCGCATACGCAAGCAGGAAGCTCCGCCCGACCGAGAGGAACCCAGAGAACTATAGCAGCTTCAAGTTGGAGTTCCTGGCCTTGGTCTGGGCCATCACTGAAAGGTTTCAGGACTACCTGGCCTCCAGTAAGTTCACTGCCTTTACTGATAACAACCCCTTGACCCATCTTGAAACAGCTAAGTTGGGGGCACAGGAACAACGATGGATGGCTCGGCTGTCAAACTACCAATTTACAATTAAATACCGGGCGGGCCACAAGAATGCCAACGCCGATGCCCTGTCTAGGATGCCTCACCAGTCAGACACAGAAGAAGTGGATGACTTGGAAGAGATTGAGCTACCTGCCTTTCACCGGAGTGGGATGATCCATGAGCAACGAGCCTCCAGGAAGCAGTGTGGAAAGACGTTAAACCCCCTGCCTCACCACAGCTGGAAAGAGACCCAGGACAGTGACCCGGTTGTCAGCCACATCAAGGAGCTGATAACCCAGGAAGGTGCCTCCCTGGAGAAGGATGCATCTCTCCAAGCAAAGCAGCTGTGGAACGAGAGAAGCCGGTTGTTTATCTACCGTGAGTGGTCCCGAAGACAGACATCCAGATGGTATTAGAAGCTTACCACGATCAGGCGGGGCACTTTGGCTGGAAAAAGTTAGAGACCCTGCTGAAGTGTCGATTCTACTGGGTAGGAATGCGCAGCTCCATTGAGAGGTGGTGCCGAGACTGTGGACCCTGTGGCTTTAGAAGAAAAGACTACAGCAGCCAGAAGGCACCCCTGCAACCCATCAAGATGACTCGGCCCCTGGAGATCGTGGCCCTGGACCATGTCAACCTGTTCCCCAGCAGGTCAGGGTACTTCTATGCTCTGACCATGGTGGATCACTACTCACGTTTCCTGATGGTCGCCCCCGTCAAAGATCTGACGGCAGAGACAGCAGCAAAGACGTTCCAAGCGTATTTCTGTAGACCCCATGGTTACCCTGAGCAGGTGCTGACGGACCAAGGCCTGGCCTTTGAGGCTGAGTTGTTCAGGGAGTTCTGCCATTTGTATGGTTGTAAAAAGATAAGAACTACACTGTACCACCCACAAACCAACGGTCTCTGCGAAAAGATGAACAACATCATCGACCTGCTAAAGACCATACCACTTGAGGAGAGAAACCAGTGGCCAGACCTACTACCTGACCTAGTGGATCTGTACAATCATATACCAGTAAGTTCCACCAATTGTACTCCGGCATACCTCATGCGGGCAAGGCCAGGAAAGCTGCCCATGGATCTGGAGCTTGGTGTTGTTGAGCCTGAAGCTGATATGTCCACTGAGGACTGGGACACCACCAGACAAGAGCAGTACAGAAGAGTACAAGCTTGTGTCAAGGACAGTCTTACTCGAGTGAGAGAAAAGCAGGAAGCGCACTACAACAAAAACGCACCCGCAGAACCTTTCATACCAGGTGAAACAGTATTGAAAAGGAAAAGACGCAACCACAAACTTGATGACCAGTGGGAAAAAGAACCCTACACTGTGTTACCGTCAAGATTTGATAACAAAAAGACCTGCATAATCAGTCGTGATGGAGGAAAAACATGTACAACAGTGTCCAGGGACCACCTAAAGTTGTGTCTAAAATTACTGAAACCCCAAAAAAAAGTGCCTCTCACAATCCCGGAAGAACCTGAAGAAGTGGTGATACACACTGACCTAGGAGACTTCCCAGCTGATTGGCCTCAAATAGGAGGTGCAGTAATCATTCCAGTACTCCAATTCTATGAACAGCCAGAAAACCCTCCACAGCAAGTTGAACCTGTAAGTGCTGTAGAAGAGCCAGCTCGAGAAGTATCCCCGGATGAAGGATCCCCGGCAGGAGCAGAGCAAGAGGGCCCAGCCAATGGTAGACTTGCCAGTCCAAGAGAGAGGTTAAGGCAGTTTTACAACTTGGTCACTCGTAGAACTGGTAGAGTAACTGAGAATACAGACACTGATACCCCACAGACCACCGCACTACGCAAATCAACACGTAGCACGAGAGGTAAACCCCCTGTGAGGTACACTCAGTAAATAGTCAAATTTCTGAAAGTGTAGATAGTTACCCCTGGGGTATCAAATTGTATTATATTGTGAACTAAATTGAAATGTACTGTATTATTGTGTACTTTCTTGAATGTATGTCTTTATTAATTGGTGCTCTACCTTACTAATTTCTTTATTATATACCTAAAGAACTGCATGGCTGAGGACTGTGTGCAGCCCAAAAACTGCTTGTGTATATAATTGCACTCCCTGGAGTGCCCCTTTTAGGTGACCTCAGAAGGAAAACCTGTTGGGAGTGGCTCTATTGGAGGTCCAACTCGGGATCTTCATGCCCTGCAGCCACCCCAGGGCCTACGTTGAGGGTTTAGGACAGGTCCCTCAAAAACCACCAAGTACTCTACCTTGTGAGATAGACATCCTGTATGGGAACCTCACCATAGGAGACTTAAAATTCTGAGGACACTCTGTATTTGTTATATTGTTATGTAACGTTCAAGATTGGTGCCTCCCATAAAGGGAAGATTGTTCTTGCATTGTTTATGTTTCCTATTGTTGTTGTTTTATAAAATGTACTTCAGCCCGGGAGTGCTGAGCTTAACTAGGGGGGAATGTGACGCCCAGCTGCGCTTGGTATCACAGATCCTAGAAGTGTGCATTGATGGATTCCTCCACAAGAGGCCCCCATAACCATTCACACATCTTCACCTTCCACCTCAGACCACCAGAGGGAGCCCGTTAGGGATAGATAAATGGGAAGGTGGAGCCAGGCAGCAGTTAGTCTTTTGTGAGTTGTGAGTCAGAGTCTGGTTTAGCAGTGAGTCCAGTACAGTCTGAGAAGAGTTACCTCAGAGGACAAAAGCCTGTTCCAGCTCCTGCAATTGCTATCCTGCAGTGGAGCTTATCTAGAGCAAGACTCCGTGTAGCTCAGAGAGGTGAGCTTTAGGTGTGTCGGCGCCATAAGATCGGAGAAGCGCGGCAAGCTTCCGTTAGTGTGAGTAGCCTAGTGAGGGCCCGAGTAGGCTGAAGGCGAGTGGAGAGTTAGTACATAGGGGGCAGAGGAGCTTAACTGGCTCACCCCGAAGTAGTTACCGGACACCGGGTCCGAAGTTTACCGGGATCTCTATGACCCAGTAAGATATAACCGGAATCCCTGGAGAACTACAAGTTCCAGGATCGCTAAAGTGCTGATACGTAACAGAGTCGGGAGACACATAGGCCCGCAGCTAAGGTGCGTGTACTCCAAGAAAAGGCCCTACCACAAGGTCAGCCAGTGCAGGACAGAGACAAAGTTAGGCCTAGCTTCAGGCAGGTCAGAAACTTACTACACAGAGGCAAGAAACAGGAGGCCCTAAACCTGCTCATTGGGGAGGATCCTGATATTCACCCTTCACCTTACAGTGCTCCGGGACGTGCCTGAATTTCCATCAGTAAAAGGTACTGAAGTGACTATCGTGTCTGTCCCTGTTCTTGCTCTGACCCGGCTGGGTTGCGTCTGTCCTGCATTCCCCTTCCGTACACTGCCCTGAGGCCCAGCTCCACCTGTGGGGAGCTATACCATCGAGCTTCCTTATCATCGGCCTCAGTGGACTGCGCAGCGCTGGTGATCCTCACCAGAAGCCACAGGTGGCATCATAAACTCTTTCTTAAAATTAACAAATATCCACCCTTTTAAAGAGAGACCCCAGGGTACGGGCCCGGGAGCCGACCACCGCGACATCCCTAAAGGCCAAGCTAAAGGCCCGGGTACCGAGTCATCCCCATCCCCCTGGGCTGGTCACACACACACGCACACACACACAGTATGCAGACATGCACACGCACACACAGTACGCAGACATGCACACGCACACACACAGTAAGCAGACATGCACACACACAGTACGCAGACATGCACACGCACACACACAGTACGCAAAAATGCACATGCACACACAGTACGCAGACATGCACACGCACACACACAGTATGCAGACATGCACACGCACACACACAGTATGCAGACATGCACACGCACACAAACAGTACGCAAACATGCACACGCACACAGTATGCAGACATGCATGCATACAAGTTATGCAGACATACACGCACACACGATACGCAGACATGTACACGCACACACACAGTATGCAGACATGCACACGCACACACACAGTACGCAGAAATGCACACGCACACACAGTACACAGACATGCACACGCACACACACAGTACGCAGACATGCACACGCACACACACAGTACGCAGACATGCACACACACACAGTACGCAGACATGCACACACACACAGTACGCAGACATGCACACACACAGTACGCAGACATGTGTGTCACCCTGGCCTGGATGCCACAAGTGTAATTAAAGCTGTGTCTGAGAGCAAGGGGGAGGTTCTCTAGTCAGGGGAACATTAGCATGCAATGCCTCCTGTCTCAGGCCAGTAGGGGGAGCAGGCTGCCCCTATAAAAGCTGGTTAGAGAGAACTGGACGGCCTGTCTCAGCACTGAGACGTGTCCCAGAGTGGAGCAGGGACAGAAAGTTGATTGCACCTAAGAGGAAGTGTGGCAGTAGGAGAGCCACCAGCCAGAGACGAGAGGCGAAGAGAGCCTGTCTTGGCAAATCAGAGACTGACCTTACCAGACTTTGGTGTCTGAGGCTGGAAGGATTCCACATCCCCCAGCAGAGAACCAGTCCGCAAGGGACTGTATATTCCTTGGCCTAAGAAGCCTGGAGGCCCTGCCACAACCGAAGGGACCAGTAAAGCCGTACAAGGCTGGGAGCAGAAAGGAACCCACGTCGCAGGCCATACAGGCGAGAATACACGGAAAGCTCGGAAACGTGGGCTGTTACCCTATCAGGAGGAGATAGCCAGAAGGAGCGCAGAAAGCACGGTAGGCCTACACCCTCACCCTGACCAGGGCCAATTTCCCCGTTGCTCTCAGACATCCAGGTCCCCCTCCTAGCCGGGACTGTTTATGGGTCAATTTACCTGTTCTAGTAAAGACCCTGGACTGCAACCTGTTGTCTGTGTGCTCCTTGCTTCTCCAGCACTACCGGTACTGGGACTCTCACCACCATCACTCCCACCATTCACTACACTGACCTGGGGCCGCACTCTTCCCGTGGGGAGTCACACCATCCCAGCTGCACACCTCATCAGCCCCAGCGGTCTGCCTTGCAGCGGCGGTACCTAATGACCGCAAATCCACGGGTGGCGTAGTCGGACATTATCAATAGCACATAACGGACTACCACTGGCCTGACCACCCTGAGCCACGGAACCGGGTTGCCACTACTACTCCCACCGTTTCCCTAATTGCCCGGATCCGAGTGCCCCACGGCCCAGGGGGCGAGTCAGCTTTGGCGTAGTCGGCAGGATTTCATGCCCGCAACCACCGGGTACTGCGTGCCTGAAAAAGACTTTTGTAACTTACCTGTGGCGAAGTTTCCCGCCATCCGGAGTCGTTTCCCGCCATCCGGAGCCGATTCCCGCCATCAGACGCCATCTTGGACCATTTCCCGCTGTCTTCCCGCCATCCGCAGCTGTTTCCCGCCATCGGACGCCATCTTCAGGATGCCGCGCGGGAAGAAGAGGGGCGTGGACGTCGAAACCGCGCGAGATCCGAAGCTCCGCCCCACGCACCGACGCTGCGCAAGGTCCTGGAAGGGAGAGAGAGCGACGCTGACGTCATCAGGACGCGACGCCAGGTCCTCGTCCATAGCAGCAGCAGCGGAGCCGCGGCCTACAGAAGAGGATCGTCAGAAGGTAGGCCACGCTTGACTAGGGGGGAGGAAGATGTCGGACACAGAGGCCCCCACTACCACCAACGCAGCTGCAGCAGCAGTGATGCCCTTTTCCCTGCCCTACATCCCTGGAGCGGCCTGGCTGCCCAAATACTCAGGGGAGCCCCATGCCCTAACTGACTTCAAGGAAAGGCTATACAGTTTGTTCCACGTTTACCCCCTGACAGAGGAACAGAAGGTCAGCATATTAACAGGGCAGTTAACTGGCGCAGCCCAGAGGGAGGTAAAATCATGGCCCACTGAGGAGAAAAGAACTGTGAAGGGTATTCTGGCCCGGCTGCGGGGTACCTTTGACACACGTACCTACGCTGAAATTAAAATGAGGTTCTATGGGTGTAAGCAGCGGGCACAGGACAGCATCAGAGACTATGCCCTAAATCTGCAGGAAGCCCTGAGGGCTATTCAACAAACTGACCCTGGCAGTGTGCAGGAAACGGATAAGCTGCTAACAGAACAATTCATAGAAGGTCTGCTGTCTAGCGCCCACAGGGCCCAACTGCGCCTCATGTTCTTTCAGAACCCCGACCTGACCTTTGCCCAATTTAAGGACAGGGCCATAAGGGTGCTCCGTGAATCTGCAACCAGTGGCGCTATAAACCCCCGGCACCCTGCTCTCACCTACCACCTGGAGGCGGCGCCCTCCTCTATGGACCCCGTGGGGGCTGATGCACAGGCCCTGAACCAAGCCCCGTCGAAAGACCTGCACCACCAAGTCCAGGAGCTGACCAGGAGCGTCGCGGCGTTGACCAGGACCGTCCAGGCGTTGCAAGTGGACCCGTCAAAACCCATCGAGCTGGCTTCAAGTCCGGAGGATGTCCCGTGGCGTCGACAGAGGAGGATCCCGTCGTTCCGAGGGAGGCCCACAGACCGCTACGCAGAGGATGGACAGCCCATTTGCCGTCTATGCAACCAGCCCGGACACATTTCCAGGTACTGTAATTTAAACGGGTCCAACCTGGGGCAGATGGCCAACCCCCAGGCATAAGATCACCAGGCCCTTATAATTGGCGTGATAAGTACGTTGGGGGGCGCCCGGTTTTACCCGTTGTGCTGGACGGTATCCCCATGAGCGCCTTGCTGGATACTGGGTCACAAGTAACCACTATCCCTTATGTACTTTTTAAGCAGTATTGGACTGATGCTGATATCACACGGTATCCAGACAGTAACTTGAGCATCATCGCCAGTAATGGCTTACCCGTGCCGCAGATGGGGTTCAAGGAGATGACCATTAAAATTGGTAAAGTTGAACTACCGGCACAGGGAGTGATTATTGTGGACATTGACCGTCGTGAAAGTCACCCTAAAATAACTGTGGGTACTAACGTAATTGAAAATTGTCTTTCAGAGGTAATTGTAATCTTACAACAGGTGGCGGTGAATGCTAGTTCCAGCCAACAGAGAGTCCTCAACAAGGAGATAAAAGCCCTGATGAGACGGCAGCAGGTAGAACTGTCTGGTGGTGAGATCGGTAGCGTAAGACTGAGTGACCCATTCCCCATTTCCATGCCTCCCAAAAGTGAAATGATGATCTGGTGTCGGACTGCAATCGGGTTGAGAGGTAGAGACTACCAAGCCATGGTAGAACCCGTGTACTCAGACAGCAGGCCCACCATTTTGACAGTCCGGGGGGTGGTTGATGTCCGTCATGGGAGGGTGCCCGTCCGCATCCTCAACATTGGGGAGAGGGAGGTACACTTACCCAGGTACGCTACACTCGCCAAACTGTGTGTTGTCGAACACAAAGCTATCAGGGCCGTGGAACCCTTGCCTCCATCTCCTCAGGCGGAGGGTAATGGCTCCCAGAAACAAAAGGAGAACTGGTGCCAGAAACTCCATGTGGGTGCTGACTCCACTCCCCTGCACCAAAAACAAAGAGTCTACCGGGTGGTACAGGAGTACGAGAGAGTCTTATATTCCTTGGCCTAAGAAGCCTGGAGGCCCTGCCACAACCGAAGGGACCAGTAAAGCCGTACAAGGCTGGGAGCAGAAAGGAACCCACGTCGCAGGCCATACAGGCGAGAATACACAGAAAGCTCGGAAACGTGGGCTGTTACCCTATCAGGAGGAGATAGCCAGAAGGAGCGCAGAAAGCACGGTAAGCCTACACCCTCACCCTGACCAGGGCCAATTTCCCCGTTGCTCTCAGACATCCAGGTCCCCCTCCTAGCCGGGACTGTTTATGGGTCAATTTACCTGTTCTAGTAAAGACCCTGGACTGCAACCTGTTGTCTGTGTGCTCCTTGCTTCTCCAGCACTCCCGGTACTGGGACTCTCACCACCATCACTCCCACCATTCACTACACTGCCCTGGGGCCGCACTCTTCCCGTGGGGAGTCACACCATTCCAGCTGCACACCTCATCAGCCCCAGCGGTCTGCCTTGCAGCGGCGGTACCTAATGACCGCAAATCCACGGGTGGCGTAGTCAGACATTATCAATAGCACATAACGGACTACCACTGGCCTGACCACCCTGAGCCACGGAACCGGGTTGCCACTACTACTCCCACCGTTTCCCTAATTGCCCGGATCCGAGTGCCCCACGGCCCAGGGGGCGAGTCACATGCACACACACACAGTACGCAGACATGCACACACACACAGTACGCAGACATGCACACACACACACAGTAAGCAGACATGCACACACACAGTACGCAGACATGCACATACACAGTACGCAGACATGCACACACACACACACAGTACGCAGACATGCACACGCGCACACACAGTACACAGACATGCACACGCACACACACAGTACACAGACATGCACACGCACACACACAGTACGCAGACATGCACACGCGCACATACAGTACGCAGACATGCACACGCACACACAGTACGCAGACATGCACACACACAGTACGCAGACATGCACACGCACACACATAGTACGCAGACATGCACACGCACACACACAGTACTCAGACATGCACACGCACACATGATACGCAGACATGCGCACACACACAGTACGCAGACATGCACACGCACACACACAGTACGCAGACATGCACACACATAGTACGCAGACATGCACACGCACACACACAGTACTCAGACATGCACACACACACATGATACGCAGACATGCGCACACACACAGTACGCAGACATGCACATGTGGCACCCCTGCGGGTCCAGTTGCCACAGAGGTACGGCATCTCAGCCAGAGGTGTGGTACCCCAGCCTCAGGTAAGGACGGAGCACTACCGGGGACCCAACTACTCACATCCAACACTAGACCACTTCATAAGGGAAGGGCAAGATTGCTCCTGAGGGAGAGCACAAACCCAGTCCCTGTTAGGAAGGTGGAACTAAGTAGAGGAGGAGGGTGGAGGTAGTAGTTTAGGGGAGCACTGACAGAGGAGTAAAAAAGCAAGGGTAGAAACATCTAGAGGGGTTAGCAGTTCCAGAGGAGTTGAGAGAGGAGTAGGGCCCAGTCAGAGAGGCCCAGGAGGAAAGTGAGGAGAGAACACCGGAGCAGTGAGAGGAGCTCCAGAGATAGAAGTGAGCCTAGGAGCACGGCGAGTGTGGGATGCCACCCGTGCGCCCGAGTTCACGCTGATCATCAAGGGATCAGGCCGCAGTAGGGGACCGGCCCCAGACTAGTGGCGGACTACAAGACTCAGCTAGCAAACCGGAGGTTGCAGTATCTTCAAGTGCGGTAACCAACAACCACACACACATTTGCTGAAAAGGTGGCCATATAGGACAAAGGGGAAAGACGTCGCCCAACAAGGCCCGGGGACACTGGCTCGGGACACTGTGTGTGAGGCGCAGGGCAGGAGAGAGAGAGAGCCAGCGCAGAGAGACGACCTTGGAAAGTACATAAGAAAGGCGGTCCTGTTCAAGTGCACCCAAGTTATCTGAGAGTTGGCTGGATCACTTCCCCGGAGGACACAGGACGACGTGGGCGGTTATAATCTGGCGGTTGTAACCTGGAGCATCTTGATAACTGTGAGTAAATACTTGAAGACTGCACCCCGCTGTGTCCTTGACTTAATTACTACGCCACCTGCCTTGCACTACACCAACAACATCTACCTCATCAAGCCCTATATACTGCCCTGGGGCCTAGCTCTGCCTGTGGAGAGCTGAACCATCTTTGCTGCGTCACCAACAGCCCCAGTGGATCTGAACAGCAGCAGCGGCCACATATAGCCGCATACCACGGGTGGCGTCACAAACCTTATACCTTTCTTTATTCTCCAATTGACTTTTCATTTATTGAAAGCCCTGGGCTACGGACCGGGTCACTGCTGTCGTGACTACCCCAATAGAACTGACCAGCCCAGCTACCGAGTACCCCACGGCCCCTGGGGGCGCGTCACGCACACACACACACATGCACACAGTACGCAGACATGCACACGCACACAGTACACAAACATGAACATGCACACATGGTACGCAGACATGCACACACATGCAGGCATACATACACATATACACATGCTCATGGTACACAGATATGCACACATACAATACGCAGACACGCACATACAAACATATACACAGATACGTACACATACAGACATACATACATATTTGAACACAAATTCTTAAATACACATATAAAACAGACATAAATATATATACACAGTTGTACACACTGACATACACAGATATTCACATCATACACACACACAGATACATTAGAAATATTTTTAATATGGGGATTGGGCAAGCTGGCGACAAGCCTCGCTCACCTGCCCCCTGCATGTCTCCAGTCTAGCTCCTCAGGGATGTGGCTGTGCAGGGCCGCCGGCATGTGTTTGTCGTCACAGACATGGCCCTGGACCATCAGGGAGGCCCACTCTCCGTTTGGGCCCGGGCCGCTCCCCCAGCATCTGTGCAGTACCGCTGGCGCTGTTTGAGTGCTGTCACTTTCCAGACATGGCTGCGCGCAGTGCGCTGTGTGGCTGTGTCTGCTAGTAATGATGTAGTAGGGGCGACGCACAAGCACAATTAAAGGAGCAGTGCTGACCCTGCCGTGTCATTACTAGCACACACAGCCACATAGCGCACTGTGCGCGGCCATGTCTAGTGAAGTGACAGCACTCAAACAGCGCCAGAGGTCCTGCACAGATACTGGGGGAGTGGCCCGGGCCCCGATGGCGAGTGGCCCCCCTCATGGTCTAGGGCCCCAGCACTTGCCCGGATGCTGACGCCGGCTCATTGATAAAAGCTCGGGATGGGCTGAAACGTCTTCTGTGGTTGTTCATTAAAAGAAGCATTGAAAACATATGTGAGTGCCGGGATTTTACTATACTGACGCCGGCCCTGGCTGTTTCTTAAAGTAATTTAAAGGAAACCTCCTCCATGTTGCCATATTAGGGCCAATAGACATTGGTTGTCTTTATGACAAACCCTTTCAAGTAGTTTTGTTAAACAGTCTTCATTATAATTTGCCTACCACTTTGCTGATGTAGAGTCTGTGTAACTCCTGTAAAAAGCTGACTGTGCTGCTGCTTCTGAGATAGAACTGACAGCACATTGCTTCTGTCCACATACCTTGCACATTGCTCTACGCGTCTCTATTCTCAGACAATCCAGCAGGGAGGAGGAGAAGGCTGTACACCGCAGACTAATCTATTAGAAAGAAAGGAGAGATGAAACAGACGCAAACACTATCAGTGTACAAAGAACGAGAAGAGAAGCTGTCCCGAATCTGCAAAGGAAGGTATTTTAGAATTTAGCAAATCAATTCTAATTATAAATTAGCTAATTTATTTGAGTGGAATTGAAATTTTACAAATATCCATATACTCCAGAAAATGGAGTTTATGCAATTTGCATAAATTCAATAAATTGGTAGACACCTGCAGCTGCCATTTTGCAGATCTATAGAGGGCTGGCCAACTGTTAAAAAACAAAGAAAAAAACTAATACTTCACTGCTCACCTGTCCTGGCATACCTGCTGCCTCCAGTACCTGCCGTCAGGTTTTCCATGCTTCTACTTCCCTTAGCCGTGCACTGCTGACTTTGCTCTAGAGCAAGACTTCCTGCCGTGACCAAACCTCGGAGGTCACGTTGTGCTCTGCGACGTTGCGATGCTCCGTGACCTAGATCTAGTTGTGGCTGGAGGTCCTGTTCTAGGATGAGGACACGAGCGTGCGATAGCATAGAGAAGAGGCCCTGAGGACTAAATGGCAAGCAGTGGACACAGGAAGTAGCAGGCATGACGGGGCAGGTGAGCGGTGCAGTGAATATTATTCCATTATGATGGGACTAGACCAATTCAGAAAACAGTTTTTGCTAAAAATTTAGCACAAAACTATTTGAAATGTTGCAAAATTGTGGCACAAATATTTTGTGACTTTTGGTGGTTTTACGTCAGCTCTGCCTTCTTTTTAAAAAAGTGAGTGGCACTTAGTGTGTTTGGGATATAACCGAGCATTGCCGACAGATTCATGATAACTTAAACCACAAAAGTAACGTAGATTGCGAGAGGAATGTACCATAGGCCACTACTGGAGTACAGTTTTTACATAGGTGCACTACATTTATTGAGGGGTGGATGCCTTAAAGAGGTTGTTCAGGACTTTTTTTTTTACTATGGGCTTAAAAACTTGCTAACAGAGGCAACTATCTGCCTACTGTACCTTGTGCCAGTTCAGACAGGTCACCGACCCCTCCTGCCACTGATTCAGCTGCTCCACATCAACAGAGCAGCTCTTCTACTTCCCGGCTGTTCTGTTGACAGGGCAAGACTTCCACGTCATTCTGATTGACAGTCGGCTTCCCGCAGTTAGGCAGCAGGGAGCCGGCTGTCAATCAGCGTCACGTCCACAGTCACGTCCCGTCAACAGAACAGGACGGAAGAGAAGCCGCTGCTCTGTCAATCTGATGTCAGTGGAAGCCTCTGAATCACCAGCAGGAGCGGTCTGTGACAGCTCTGTGCCAGCAGAGATCGGTGGCGTGCACAGCAGGCAGGTAGGTAGTAAGTACCCGCCTGTTAGTTCTTAGGCACATTGTAAAAAAAATAGTCCCAGATAAGCCCTTTAATGATTTTGGTGCATCTTCCCCAGTGGACTGTTCATCAAGATTGCCATGCAAAATGCCAGTCTTGAGGATTTGGGGCCATAGTTTTGACGCGCCACCAGGGCCGGCTGCCGGTGGGGGATATCACGATGGCTGACCCGGTCCGTGGCACCAAAAAGGGGAATTATTTATAGGGGATTTGTACAGTGTTCGTGACGCCACCTGTGGAATGCAGCCAAAGGGAGCCACCACTGCGGAGCAGTCCTCTGAGGCAGATGTTAGGGCAGCTTGTGATGGAACGGCTCCCCACAGGTGGAGCGGGCCTCAGGGATGCGTGGGGTGTTAAATGGTGATACAGGGGCGAGACGGCCAGGACGGTTCAGGAAGAAATGACGGACACTCATACGGGCGTTCACTTCGGTACTTTTACAGGTGGAGATGCAGGTATGGTCCAGGGTACTCGGTACGAAGGGTGCACTTCTGGACTCTCCCCAGTGAGCGGGTATAGGGCCTCCTGATGTGTTGCTTTCACTTTCTAAGCTTCTGACCTGCCTGGAACTAGGCCTGGCTTAATTACTGTCTCTCTCTCTTGCACCTGCTGACCTGGTGGTAGGGCCTTCTCTTGGAGATCACTCTCCCTGGACGCTGGGGCCTCCGTGACTCCTAACCCTAGTACTGTAGTCAGCGTTGGTTGACCTGGGACTTGTAGTCCTCCAGGTATCCGGTGGTCCCTACTGGGTATAAGGAACCCTGTAGGCGCGGACCCGGTGTCCGGTATATAGTTCGGGGTGAGCCTGGTACGCTCCTCTTCCCCCTCAACTCCTCTCGCCTTCGGCCACACTCAGGGCCCTCACTAGGCTTCAGTGCGTGCTGTAGGCCTAATGATGCCTCACACAGCAGCCTGCGTGCTGCTCTCTCACTGAGCACACTAAACACTAAACACACACTGACTGCCTAACTCGACCCTGCAGTTTATATATCCCTAATGGGGCTCCCTCTGGTGGTCTGAGGTGGTAGGGTGGAGGTGTGTGAATGTGTGAGGGCCTCTTGTGGAGAAATCCATCCATGCACCCTACTGGGTTCTGTGGCACCTGTGTGTAGCAGGGCGCCACAGTTTCTTCACCCTTGTATTGCTGCATGTGGGCATCCCTCTCCTTTGCTTTAAGCATCCTTATGCGCCCATGCTGGGTCTATTTGTTCTTTATTGATCAGAGAGACCCAATTCTCAGCAATAAGAATCTTGTCTGGTGTTAAAAACATTTTTTGGAGCATGGGTCATTAAAAAATATCCACCGCGGATCGAGGGCAGATCCTTTTGATGGTCAGCAACTGCTCCAATAGGGGTGAAAGCACCATCCAGATCCAGTCACCTTACCGCTGCAGCCAATCATCGTCATGACAATGGATGATGCAGTCATTATTCCCCGAAGCTGTGTGGCAGGAAGGGAGTACGTCTTCATTTGTTCTTCCTAAAAACCAATTTCCCTAAGAAACACGTTAATGGCTATATTTTGTGCACCCTGTAGATTTGGGCTCTTTTGTTTCCCTATTTTTTGGCATAATCCTGCTTTGTCCTCTGAACCAATCACATCTCCCACCTGTTGCTCCTCCTCCCCATGCATGCGGTCTCGCAGACACACTGCAGCTGCGTATCCCTCCTCCCCCTCTTTCCTGACTTCTCATTACTGTAATACATGAGAAGACATTTTCAGGTTTGTGAACATTTGAAGATTATAGCTGATTTATGCAAGAATAATATTACAACAATGGACAAAGATTAAGCAGAACAATATGGCCCCAGCAGAGAGGGAGCCGAGCGCTTTATATCACGCAGGATGCTGAGCTCTTCCCTTGATTGCTATTTGTATTTGTTAAAATGAAAAAGCAAATATTTGCTAATAAAATCTCCCCGGCATCAACATGATAAAGGCTCGGGGTGGAGGAGGGGGGCTGACGATTGTTAATTTGATGAGTTGCCTCAGTATGGGGCAAAGCTTCTGTAAATCTAAATTATGGAGCATTCCTGTGGCTGAAAGAGACGCTGACTGTGAGACTCAGCGCGCATCAAGCAAACAAGAATATTTCCTATTTAAGCAGCGTCCAATTAATTTGGACTGCCGTTGTGCTCACGCAGTTTACAAGCAGCTGCACTTTGTAAGTTGTATTGTCACATGCATGGATTTTTTTCCCATTTTTCCCATTTTTTGTCAATTAGATTTTTTTTCTGATGGACAAATTGTACTGGAATTTTAATGGGAACATATGAGCTGTAACCATTCATTACGTTAAAGAGGTGACGCGTTTCAGGGAAAGACATGGTTGAAAGAGATTGTTAAAAAGTGCGATGAGATGATTAGTCCAAGAGGTAGGACTCTGCCGGCTCCTTCCCACCCTCAAAGCTTGGTTGTGTAAAGCTGGTGGGTGTGGACCCCACTGCTCCATGGGCTGGGTTTACCCTGGAATGTCATGACTAAGTGTCTACCGGTGTAACAGGCCAGATTACCCCCCCCGCCCAGAATATACCCGGGGTTAAAGTGGCCTAGGCCAGATTATACCCCGGGTATATTCTGGCCTAGGCCAAACTCTGGGTCACAGTATACCCCAGCTGCTGTAGATCTGATTTTCAGACTTTTGAGAACCATTGAGTGATATACTTAATAACGGGGCCCCAGGCAGCACACAGGGGCCCCAGGCAGCACACAGGGGCCCCAGGCAGCACACAGGGGCCCCAGGCAGCGCACAGGGGGGGGCAGAGACAGTGATCAAGGAGGGGGAAGAGACAGCGCGCAAGGGGGGGGGGGAAGAGATAGCGCACAGGGCCCCTGTGAACTTTCTCTGCCCCCCTGTGGGCTGTCTCTGCCCCCCTGTCCGCTACCTGGGACCCTCTGTGCGCTGTCTGGGACCCCCTGTGCGATGTCTGGGGCCCCTGTGTGACGTCTGGGGCCCCTGTGCGACGTCTGGGGCCCCGTTCTTGAGTATATCACTCAATGGTTCTCATAAGCGTGAAAAATCTGATCTACAGCAGCTGGGGTATATTCTGGCCCGGAGGAGTATAATACCCCGGGGTATAGTTTGGCCTAGGCCATGGTCTATACTCCTCTAGGGCAGAGTATTAGTGTGTTTTTGCTGCTGTGGAAAATCAGCAGCAAATCTAGTGCATGGGAACAGGTGGACTAGACGTACAGCATGTGTTGGAGGCATTACATTGAACTGACTGAAGATGGTGCAGTTCCATCAGTGCATAGTTAATGATATGTGTTGTAACTTGTTATGTATATTTCTCCCTGCTCTCTATGATATGCACTTTAAGTTCTTCAGTGTGAGTTCCTATTCTATCCTGATAAGGTATATAAAGTGAACTTGGAACGCCTCCAACAAAAAAATAAGTTTTCCAATTTTGACAACAATGGAAGACCAACTGTATGATCAGCTTTTAAGATTCTACACTGCAACAGAAACATTGCAACAAAAGTCCCCCCAGTGGATCTGCGATCTACCTCCAGAGAAACGTTCAAATACCAAGTCCCAGTTTAGACAAATGTAGCACCCCGAGGACTCGGCTACTACAGGGGTATTGCACCTCAGACCAGAGGTGTGGTATTCCACTCCCGGGTAAGGATGGAGTGTGGAACTGGGCTCAGATAGCTGCATGCACCACACTCACCCCATTTCCGGGGGACAGATCAACGGTACTCCCACCAGATAGATGTGCAGGTACGACAGCGTCTGTCCCCGGCTGGAGTGGGGGGGGGGGGGGAGGAACATCCCAGTGGTGTAGGAGCAGATAGGGGAGGGACTCTGGGCATAGGTAGGAGCCCATTGGTTGCTTGTCACCTGGGCTCGGGTGTCAAAGGGAGTATATAAGGTGGGCACCATCTTAGGACAGGGTCTTTTTGGTCTGCTCTGTGCAGAGAGGAGCTCAGCCAGAGAGGGCTGACAGGGAGCTGTGGCTCTGTCTGGGCCCAGCTCCAGAGCCAGGCCTGAAGCAGAGAGAGAGAGAGAGAAGGAAAAAGGAGGAAGAAGAGAGACGCAAGGAAAGGCCCAGAGACGAAAGCATAGAGGGAACCCTGAGATCCCACGAGAGAACGGAAACGGGTGAAGGGTTGGCAGAGCAGGGTACCGGATCCCAAACTGGTGGAGGCCAATTATCCTTAGCCAGGAACCAGAGGTCGTGGACAAGTTTTGGCGCGACCCCTCGCCATATCCACCAGGAAGGCATACCACGTATAGGGTCAGGGAAGCCGGGAAAGGTTTCACCACCAGAAGGCCCGTGGGAGCTGGACAAAGGTGGATCCCTGGTGGGGACGGCCAGTAGGAAGGAAGAGAGGGGAGCTCAGGACCACGCTCTGGAACTGCCTGGGAGTTGGCCGAGTCCCGCACCTGGTGGACGCAGCACGGCTCGGGTGGTCCTAACTGTGCACAAGGGACCTGATAAAGAACTGTGAGTAAAGCTTTTGAAACTGCACTTCAAGCCTCCGTGTTTCGTCGTCGCACCTGCACCATCAGTACTGGGACACCCGCACCATCACTCCCATTGTCATCTCTAACATAGCTGCCCTGAGGCCATACCCCTCCCGTTGGGGGTTATACCATCCACGCTGCACATCCGAACCACCGGCCTCAGCGGACTGCCCTGCAGCGGCGGCTTCATAGCCGCATTCAACGGGTGGCGTAATCGGACACTAATACCATCATATCAATAACGCCACTTAGTTTGACACCCTGGGCACGGACCGGGTCACCGCCACGAGGACTACTACCCCTATCTGATCCGGCTCCGGGTATTCCCCGCGTGCGCAACGCTACACAAACATGGCCCAGGGGGCGCGTCAACTTTGGCGTAGTCGGCAGGATTACGTGCCCGCAACCACCGGGTACTGCGTGCCTGAAGAAAAGTTCATATATACCTCAAAAAGAAGTCTCCCGCCAATTCCAGAGGGTTCCCGCCATCGGACGCCATCTGGGGTCGTTTCCCGCCGTTTGCCCGCCATCTGCAGTCTTTGCCCGCCATCCACGGAGTTTCCCGCCATAGGGAGACGATTCCCGCCATCTTGGACAGTTTCCCGCCCTGGCAGAGCGGACGCCATTGTGGGCATGCCAGAGGGTGGCAAGAGACCACCTCCCATCGTGGGCGCGGTTCCAGAAGAGCACCAAAAGCGGAGACCGCCCCCACCAGCCGAGACTACCACCATGGAAATGTCCATCAAAGTGGGGGGTCTGCCCCTGAAACTGACTGTCACTAAGTTGCCCCGGGACCACTCCCAAGGGGGGCGGATAGAGAACAAAACAGAGAGGATGGGTGCGGCCTGGAGGAGTCTGGACACATCGCACCCGGAGATGGAGGAAGAGTCGAGCAGCACTGACCCTGTGGTCCGGAACCTGTTGCAGGCTGCCACCCCAGAAGGCCTGGTGGAGATCCTGGCACAGCTCCCCAGAGATCGGGAGCGTGCACAGACCGCGCTGGAAGCCTTGGCCCGGAAGATGGCCCGAGTACAGCAGGAAGCACTGGCCGAATGGAGGAGGGAGATGGCCCAGCAGGCTGGAACCCGCCAGCAGAGGACGCCACCCGCAACGTGGAGCAAGTCTGCCCCTGAGGATGGTGCAGGAGGGACGAAGGCCGGAGACGACGCCGTGGAGGGAGCCGCAGGGATGGAAGCAGGTAATGGGGACGTCATCACCCCGAGCCCAGTAGCCGTAAGCCTGCCCCAGCTCCCCGTCGCAGAGCCCGAAGTCACCCTCATTGCACCCGTTGCCGCACCGCCACTGCTCCCAACTAGGCCTCAAGCGGCCGGAGCCGCGGTCACGCCCCCTTCCGCGCCACGCCCCTTGACCCTGAGCGCGGCAAAAGAGGAAGTGCCACCGGCCTGGTCGCAAGGCCGAGTGCCTCCGGGCGCCGCGGTCTCCACAGCGCCCTTTACCTCCACTGTGCCACCGGCCTGGTCGCAAGGCCTGGTGCATCCGGGCGCCGTTACCCCTCCAGCGCCCTCTTCCCCAAAGGTGCCATACCTGGACCCAAAAAGGATGCCTCCGGCCTGGACACAAGGCCGAGTACCTCCGGGCGCCGCTGCCCCCACAGAGCCATCAACCTCCACAGTGCTGCCCCTGGGCGAGGATCTCTTCGCGCAGCATACTAGCCCGGACGGGCTGCCCTTCGTGTGGCCACCGGAGTACATCAACCCCCGACTCCGGAGGGAACGGCCCCTGTGTGAGCCTCTAATCCCGGCTCCGGCGCCCGCCAAAATTGTTCCGCTCCCGCTGGAGGAGGCCCAATTTGCATGGGACCCCACCGGTGAAAACCTCATGGGGTTCACCCAAGAGACCCGGGCGGCCGCAGCCCGGCGTGAGGAGTGCTGCCGTCAGCAACTAGAGGTCTTCGGGAGAGAACGACGAGAGAGGCGGATCCGCGAAGAACAGCTGCAGGTCCGGAGCGCGGAGCAGAAACGCCGAGCCCGACGAAACCCCCGTGCGGCCCACGGTCCCCGCGCCACCGGGACCGTAATAAAGTTCCAGTTGGAGCATGGCTGGGGCTTTATCCGGGATCACCGAACCCCCGGCGACGTCTTTGTCACCCGCAGGGATGTCGAGAGCCACCTGCCGGAGGGACATCGCGGACGTGACCTCTACCCGGGTGATGAGGTCACCTTCACCCGGCATCAGTGTGCCAAAGGACCATACGCCCTTCACGTGCACCGGTTGACGGAGGAGGAGATACAATATGAGGAAAGCCAAGAGGACCCGGACAGGTCTGAAGACTACCCTCGGGAGGAAACAAGGAGAGGATACCGCTACTGAAGGAAGTAGCATAAACAAAGTACTGTATATAGTTACCCGTCAGGGTATGAGAACTGTTGCAGAAACTGTTGCTAATTGAAGTGTGGTCCCCGTTGGGACTAGTGTGGAACTGTTTAAAGGGACTGTATCCTGTGTGTCCCTAATCCCTTACCAGGCTGAGGACTGTGAGCAGCCATTTCCCTATTCCCACTGGCCGAGGACTGAGAGCAGCCATACCCTTGTAAATAGTTGCGCTTCTTAAGGCGCCCCCTACTGGTTTTATAGAAGAACTGTTTTTCTACTAGTGACTGTTGCACTTTACCTGGTCACAAGTTGCACCGTGGCCAGAAGATAAAGAATGTTTTATATGAAAAAGTTTTTATGATGCTAAGAGAGTTAATGATATTTTCTGATAATGTTTTCGTAATGTTTTATACCCGTAAAGTTAAAAGAAAAGAGTACCTCCCATAAAGGGATGAGTTCATAGTTAATATCTTATGTGTGAGTGCACTTTAAAAATTTTTGTAAGTTTTAATTTGCTTTTGCTCTATTCCAGCCCGAGGACGTGCTGTGATTTACCAGGGGGGAATGTAGCACCCCGAGGACTCGGCTGCTACAGGGGTATTGCACCTCAGACCAGAGGTGTGGTATTCCACTCCCGGGTAAGGATGGAGTGTGGAACTGGGCTCAGATAGCTGCATGCACCACACTCACCCCATTTCCGGGGGACAGATCAACGGTACTCCCACCAGATAGATGTGCAGGTACGACAGCGTCTGTCCCCGGCTGCAGTGGGGGGGGGGAGGAACATCCCAGTGGTGTAGGAGCAGATAGGGGAGGGACTCTGGGCATAGGTAGGAGCCCATTGGTTGCTTGTCACCTGGGCTCGGGTGTCAGAGGGAGTATATAAGGTGGGCACCATCTTAGGACAGGGTCTTTTTGGTCTGCTCTGCGCAGAGAGGAGCTCAGCCAGAGAGGGCTGACAGGGAGCTGTGGCTCCGTCTGGGCCCAGCTCCAGAGCCAGGCCTGAAGCAGAGAGAGAGAGAGAGAGAGAAGGAAAAAGGAGGAAGAAGAGAGACGCAAGGAAAGGCCCAGAGACGAAAGCATAGAGGGAACCCTGAGATCCCACGAGAGAACGGAAACGGGTGAAGGGTTGGCAGAGCAGGGTACCGGATCCCAAACTGGTGGAGGCCAATTATCCTTAGCCAGGAACCGGAGGTCGTGGACAAGTTTTGGCGCGACCCCTCGCCATATCCACCAGGAAGGCATACCACGTATAGGGTCAGGGAAGCCGGGAAAGGTTTCACCACCAGAAGGCCCGAGGGAGCTGGACAAAGGTGGATCCCTGGTGGGGACGGCCAGTAGGAAGGAAGAGAGGGGAGCTCAGGACCACGCTCTGGAACTGCCTGGGAGTTGGCCGAGTCCCGCACCTGGTGGACGCAGCACGGCTCGGGTGGTCCTAACTGTGCACAAGGGACCTGATAAAGAACTGTGAGTAAAGCTTTTGAAACTGCACTTCAAGCCTCCGTGTTTCGTCGTCGCACCTGCACCATCAGTACTGGGACACCCGCACCATCACTCCCATTGTCATCTCTAACATAGCTGCCCTGAGGCCATACCCCTCCCGTTGGGGGTTATACCATCCACGCTGCACATCCGAACCACCGGCCTCAGCGGACTGCCCTGCAGCGGCGGCTTCATAGCCGCATTCAACGGGTGGCGTAGTCGGACACTAATACCATCATATCAATAACGCCACTTAGTTTGACACCCTGGGCACGGACCGGGTCACCACCACGAGGACTACTACCCCTATCTGATCCGGCTCCGGGTATTCCCCGCGTGCGCAACGCTACACAAACATGGCCCAGGGGGCGCGTCACAAACATCTAAGCCATATCGAGCAGAGAAAGGGATTATTTACTATGGAAAAAAGGAGGTTCTCACTAAAAGCCGACTGCCAAATATCCTGAAGGCCTGTCAAGACAACCCAACTTCTGGTGGCCATTTTGGCTGAGATAAAACATTTGCCAAAATTTCTGACCGTTATTACTGGAAGGGAAAGAAGAACGATCTTCACCAACATGTCAAAGCCTGTCAAAAATGTTTTATCACAAGTTCCAAAATCAGCAAAGAAGCTCCATCACTCAACAGTATACCAGAGCCTGGAAAAGTATGGAGCTTAGTTGGGATTGATATGATCGGTCCTCTTCAGGAAACATCAAACGGCAACAAATATATAGTTGCTGTCACTGATCATTTCTCCAAGTGGACTGAAGCAACAGCTGTTCCAGACAAGAGTGCCATGTCAGTAGCAAATTGTACACCATTATTTGCGGCTTAGGCTGTATGGACACTTTGATTAGCGACCAGGGAAGAGAGTTTGTGAACTTGATCATCAACAACCTGGTGGATCATTTTCAAACAGATCACCGCATTTCATATGCCTACCACCCACAAACAAATGGCCAGCGGGAAAGTGACAATCGAACACTCAAAGAATCTCTTAGCAAGATTGTTAATGACCAAGGAACCAACTGGGACCAATTCATCCTTGGGGTTTTGTTTGCCTATCACACATCTGTGCATGCCTCAACCAAGTGCACTCCATTTGAGGTCATGTATGGACGAAAGGCTAAGCTTCCTATTGACCTCAATCCGTCAGCAAATGACATTGTGGATGTCATGTCTCTTTCAGATGATGCTAACCCTGATGTGCTAAATACACTCACAACCGTTCATATCAGGATCCACTCACCTGTAAGTACCAACATCCATTCTGCTCAGGAACACCAAAAGTGTGCCTTTGATCGCTGACACAACAGCAACAAAGAAATCACTGCTGGCACCATTGTTTATATCAAGAATCAATGTCGTATTCATCACATGGGTTCAAAGATGGAACCACGCTGGGTTGGACCCTACTTAGTTGTGGAATCCTTAACCAAAGGACGAGTAAAACTTAAGAACAATAAGACTGGCAAGATACTAAGCAACACCTAGCATGCCAGCAACCTTATGATTTACCAAGATGAAGAGACTTCTCTACCACCCCAGTCCCCTGATGACTGTCCCAGTGACTCTGTCACACAGAAACACAAGCAAAACTAGACTTTCAACCCACTACCAAGTTCAGGAAGGAAGTATCTTACCACCGCTCTTGACCTTACGTTTAGTAGGGTTGTGTACTTTGGATGCACAAGAGATCTTGGACAACCACGGCGTACATATAAAGCCAAAGGTGATGGGAACTGCTACTTTCTATATCCTGACAGGAACAGAGGACAACTACTCCCTTCTCAGAGCTAAAGTCATCCACCACATGAAAACTGACTTGTCCAAAAAAACTACAGGGCTACTTTAATCAAGATGTGAATGAATATGTGAACACCTCTGGCATCTCTCGTGATGGAGTCTGGGCAACTGATGCCGAAATCATGGCCACAGCAAATCTGCTGAGTTGTGACATCGTCATCCACACAAAAGTCGGTGACACCATGGATTGGTTGACCTATCCCGTAAGCTTCAATCTGCCGTCAACAACAGAACATGCACTTTATGTAGAAAACAAGCAGGATCATTTTAATGTTGTTATCAGTGTTTTACCTTTGAAGGTTTATATTGTAGCGTCCTGTCACCAGCCATGTGTACGATTATCGGCCGAAAGCCTCTCTGGAACCAATAATCGCCCCATGTAAAGGTCCTTTATAAGTTGAAGTTTCAGAATGTTTTAACTTTTATTATATCCTGAACAGTCAAGTTTTTTATGAACCGTCAAGGTTTTCTGGTTGAAGTAAAAAAAAGTCTGTGTGTTTAGAGTTTTAAACAATAAAATGTTGAAAAATGATGTAATTCTTGAGTATATCACTCAATAGTGCTCATAAACGTGAAAAATCTGATCTTTAATATACTTTAATCTTTAATATACTCAAGAACGGGGCTCCAGACATCGCACAGGGGCCCCAGACATCACACAGGGGCCCCAGACATCACACATCACACAGGGGCCCCAGACATCACACAGGATTGAGTGATATACTCAAGAACGGGGCCCCAGACATCGCACAGGGGTTCCCAAACAGCGCACAAGGGCCCAGACATCACATAGGGCCCCCAGACATCGCACAGGAGCTCCAGACATCGCAAAAGGGCCCAAGACATCACACGGGGCCCCAGACATCACACATCACACAGGGGCCCCAGACATCACACAGGATTGAGTGATATACTCAAGAACGGGGCCCCAGACATCGCACAGGGGTTCCCAAACAGCGCACAAGGGCCCAGACATCACATAGGGCCCCCAGACATCGCACAGGAGCTCCAGACATCGCAAAAGGGCCCAAGACATCACACGGGGCCCCAGACATCACACATCACACAGGGGCCCCAGACATCACACAGGATTGAGTGATATACTCAAGAACGGGGCCCCAGACATCGCACAGGGGTTCCCAAACAGCGCACAAGGGCCCAGACATCACATAGGGCCCCCAGACATCGCACAGGAGCTCCAGACATCGCAAAAGGGCCCAAGACATCACACGGGGCCCCAGACATCACACATCACACAGGGGCCCCAGACATCACACAGGATTGAGTGATATACTCAAGAACGGGGCTCCAGACATCGCACAGGGGCCCCAGACATCACACAGGGGCCCCAGACATCACACATCACACAGGGGCCCCAGACATCACACAGGATTGAGTGATATACTCAAGAACGGGGCCCCAGACATCGCACAGGGGTTCCCAAACAGCGCACAAGGGCCCAGACATCACATAGGGCCCCCAGACATCGCACAGGAGCTCCAGACATCGCAAAAGGGCCCAAGACATCACACGGGGCCCCAGACATCACACATCACACAGGGGCCCCAGACATCACACAGGATTGAGTGATATACTCAAGAACGGTGCTCCAGACATCGCACAGGGGCCCCAGACATCACACAGGAGCCCCAGACATCACACATCACACAGGGGCCCCAGACATCACACAGGATTGAGTGATATACTCAAGAACGGGGCCCCAGACATCGCACAGGGGGTCCCAAACAGCGCACAAGGGCCCAGACATCACATAGGGCCCCCAGACATCGCACAGGAGCTCCAGACATCGCAAAAGGGCCCAAGACATCACACGGGGCCCCAGACATCACACAGGGGCCCCAGACATCGCACAAGGGCCCAAGACATCACACGGGGCCCCAGACATCACACATCACACAAGGACCCCAGACATCGCACAGGGGCCCCAGACATCACACAGGATTGAGTGATATACTCAAGAACGGGGCCCGAGACATCACACAGGGTGTCCCAAACAGCGCACAGAGGGTCCCAGACAGCGCACAGGGGGCAGAGACCGTTATTCAGTATATCACTCAATGGTTGTCAAAAGCCTGAAAAATCTGATCTACAGCAGCTGGAGTATATTCTGACCCAGAGGGGTATAATCTGGCCTAGGCCAATTTATACCCTGGATATATTCTAGGCGGGGGGTTAATCTGGCCTGTTACACCGGGTCTTCATTAGGGCTCTGATGGTAAGGATAGGCTGGACTGCTGGAAGACACCAGGTACCACTCCAGGGCAGTCCCTGGGACTTCACTAGCTGACCGGAGGGTCAGAGGCACGGTTACGAGATACAGGAGGGCGAGCGAGAAGTGTAGTCAGGCAATGCAAGGTTGGGGCAGGCAGCATGGGTTCTCAATACAAGTCAGAGTCAGGTATGGAGAAGTCAAACTGAGCGGGTAAGTAGAACAAGTCGATAACTGGAGACAGAATACGGAGATATGCATAAACGGGTGCTAGCTGACTAGGAACCAACGTTCAAGCAAGGAATGGTGAGAAGAGCTGCCTAATATCGACCCTGCTGGCATATGATAGGCCAGGGAACCTAATCTCTATATGACGCAGCAGGGTTAAATTCCTGCAGAGATTGGCCATGCCCCCCTAAAGCCAAATGGAAACCACATGCAGAGACAGCAGTGCTGAGAAGTGCTGCAAGAGGAAAACTCAGCGCTAAGGAGGCATGCTGACAGACTGACAGTGCTATGTGTACGCATGGATCGTACACATAACATGTGTGTGTGTACTATATTTATGCTTTTGTAATATGTAAATGTGTGCATAATGTGTAAATGCATGTGTAATGTATATGCGAAGTTGTATTTCATACCTATGTGTGTACTATATTTCTCTGTGTGTAATGTGTATGTGTACACAATGTATTAATGCATGTGTAATGTATATGTAAAGGTGTATTTCATACATATATGTGCGTACTATGTTTATGAGTGGGTATATGTGTTCATAATGTGTAAGTGCATGTTTAATGTATATGCAAGGATATATTTCATACATATATATGTATATCTAAGCACTATATTTGTGCGTGTGTAATATGTAGATGTGTGCATAATGTATTAATTCATGTGTAATGTGTATGCAGGGGTGTATTTCATACCTATGTATGTACTATATTTATGCATGTGTAATGTGTATATGTGTGCATAATGTATTAATGCATGTGTATTGTATATGCAAAAGTGTCTTTCATACCAATGTGTCTATATGTGACGCGCCCCCTGGGACATATTCCTTTTTGAGGGGAATACCCGGCACCGGATCAGATGGGGGTTGTAGTCTTCTGAGTGGCTGTGACCCGGTCCGTGCCCAGGGCGTCAAGCTCAGAGTATGTGGCAGTCCTACAGATGTTATAAAGTTCTTAATGTCGACTACGCCACCCGTTGTATTGCGGTCACTATGGCCGCCGCTGCAGCAGGGTCCGCTGAGGCTGATGGTGTTGGTGCAGCTTTTGGTAGTATAACCCCCAACGGGTGGGGTATAGCCTCAGGGGGTCAGGTGCAGAGGATGGGGGTTGTGGTGGTGCAGCATAGATGTTAAATGAAGACAGAGTCGGGTTGTGCAGTTTAGGGTATTTACTCACTGCTGATGTTCCGGTCACTCTAGCTTCAAGTGACCACCCGAGCCGTGCTGCGTCCACCAGGTCCTGGATTCAGCCAACCCCCAAGCAAGTCCGGAGCGTGACCCTGAGCTCTCCTTCTGTCCTGTCTTCTGGCCGTCCCCACCAGGGATCTACCTAGGTCCAGCTCCCTCGGGCCTTCTGTTGGGAGACCCTTGGCCTTGGGTTCCCTGACCCTCCACGTGGTATGCCTTCAGGGTAGATGTGGTGGGTGATCGTGGCAGATCAATCCTGCCCACGACCTCCGGTCTCTGGCTGGGGTGTGTTTTTGCCCCCACCAGCTTGGGTTCCGGTACCCTGATGCCGACTCTTCACCCGTAGCTTGAATTTGGGGTCTTAGAGTCCTCTCTTCTGCTTCCCCCTCTGGGTCTTTCCTTCTTTCTCCTCTCTCTCTCTCTGGATCTGCTCTGCTCCTCTTCCTGTGACTCCTCTGCAAAGGCTGACAGACTGACCCTGATCTTTGATGGTGCCCACCTTATATACACCCTCTATGTGTGAGCTCAGGTGACCAGCACCCAATGAGCTCCTATCTTTACCCAGGCTGCTCCCCCTATCTGCCCCTACACTACATGGGATGTACCACCCCCCTCCCACTCCAGCCAGGAACAGACTCGGTCGTACCTGCACATTTCTAAGTGGGAGTACCGTCGGCCTGTTCCCCGGAAATGGGATGTGTGTAGTGCATGCAGCCTACCGAGCTCAGTTCCACACTCCATCCTTACCCGGGAGTGGAATATCACACCTCTGGGTTGAGGTGCAATACTCCTGTAGCAGCCGAATCCTCAGGGTGCTACATATGTGTGTACCATATTTCTGTGTGTGTAGTCCTGCTGGAGTCAAAAATCTACACATTTTGAAGAACTCGGTTCTTTTTCATCATCATTATGGTAAAGTATTTATTCAGTTCTATTTGCGGTCTGACTGAACACGCTAGGTGACTTTACCTACTACTACTACACCCATTAGCCACTCGAACAACCACACGTATCAACAACTGGCGCACTATTAATGTTGAAGCAGCAGTTGTTACCTATAACAGTATTTTAGTACATGCAGCTTTTTTGTACTGTTGCATGCAGAAGTAGTGCTGTTGCTTTAAAAGCATTCAGCAACTATTAAAAGTAACACTAGCAAATGAGACAGGAATTGTTGTGCTCCAGAAGGACAACAGGGGAGTGTTTTAGTAGAGCCCCAGGGGGATTGTGGGGAAGTTGTTTATTGTCTGGCTGGAGCCAAAGAGAAAGGTGGTGTGTGTGTTTTGCATCTTACAGAAGCGCCCCTGCAAGTGAAAAGGATTCAAATCAGGAATGAAGCTAAGCACAGGTCAGGTAGAGTTCCTGAACTAGCAGTGCAGAGTATTGTCAAGCAGGCAGATAAGGACTGTAAGAAATGGTGTCACAAGGATCATCTCTCTCAGCAAACTCTCCCCCCTCCTCCATCTCACTGTGCTGTAAGGAATGCTGTGTTCATTAATGAGCCTTTGCATTAGAATTGTGCTGTCCTGTACTACTGGGAAGACTGTGAACTGCTGTGCTGCTAAAGAAACTATACTGTTTGTCACTGGAGCCTGTTGCTCATGACACTTAACTTGCACTGGCTGTGCGGCTTCTTATTAAATGCTACTGTACTACTGTTTATGAACACTCGTCAAGTGTGTCTGGTCAGCAAGTGAAACAAACTACATGTCTGTGTCTGAGAGTCAATAGCCCTGTGTGCCTGACAGAAGCTGCAGCACATGGTCTATAGTCTCCCTGAGTAACGGTTCCCCCAGGATTCCAAAGAATTCATGTAACCTGTCTTGCCCCTATCTGAACCTAGTGGCGTGCATGTAACATTGGTGGCCCATATGGGGAGTCCTGAGCGGGAATTAGTGTCTAGAGGGAGAAGAGGAAAAGTGTCTGGAAAAACACAGCAGCACAGCACCTCAACTCAACTCTGCTACACCAGTTAAAGGGGACCAGCCCTAAAGAAAACTCACTAACAGCAAAGGATGTGGAAATACAAATGGACAGAATTAGTGAGCTACTTCTTCAGTTAACCTGTGAATTATTGAGAACAGTAGCAGAACATATAAAGATGTCAGAAGAACAGATCTCTAAAGCAGACAACCACAGGCAACTGTTAGCTGCCATTAATGCAAAAATGGATGAGCTGGGGGAGAAAGAAGCTGAAGACGTCCTGGGGATATTCCTCCAGGAACTAACACAGTTTCTAACCAGGTTGCAGTTGGAGAATGGAGGGGCTGCACCAATTACCAAAAGCGGGAATCTCTGTCCACAAAGTGAACAACAGAAATTGAAAGAACAATTCAAAGCCCTAACAACAGCCCTGCATGAATTGACCAAAACCTCTGAGCGGGTGACAGACTCAGACAGGACCTGCTCGGGTTAGATAAATCAGGGAGACAGTGCTCTCTAGCACCATAAATCACCATAAGGAAAGAATTCAAGATCCTGGGACAGATTGGAGAGTGTGAACAGAAAGAGAGACTGCTTTATGTGAACTTGTTGCACCAGATCGATGCAGGCTTACAGAAAGGCTACAAGCCAGATGAGATCGTTGAGGGGGTGGTGAAAGCGATCAGCCCAGGACTGAACCTCCGTACTATGCTAGAAATGAAGTCAACTGACCTTGCAACAGCTAAAGATGATTTTAAAAGGGCACTGTAAAGAAGAGAGTACTTCAGAATTGTTCCAGTGACTCATTAACCTCTCACAGAAAAATAATGAATCACCCCAAAGTTTCTTGTTCATAGCAATTGAACTAAAGGATAGACTGTTGTTTGCATCCAGAGATGTTGAAGCGGAAGAGAAGTTTGATGCTGGACTAGTCCAAAAGAAGTTCTTCAGATCATTGGGAACGGGGTTAATCAGCAAAGACATCAAGTTGCAGCTGAAACAGTAACTAGAAGATCCTGGCATTCTGGACGAAGTCCTAATTGAAAAAATGAATGAGGCAGCTAGTTTGGAGTCAGAGAGCGAACAGAAGTTAAAGAAAGGCTCTGCTCCTAAAATCACCAAAATGAGTCAGCTGAAGTTGGAGACTCCCAGTGGCCAGTCCGAAGATCATCATGGAAACCCTCCAGTGCCGCCTCCAAGAGGGAACCTTAAATCACCAACAAAAGAGAGAACCGCCAGCGCTGACTTGGAGGAAGTAATGGGAGAACTGCGAGCCGAGTTGATTGACATGAAAAGGCCAGAACTTGTATCCCTCAGACCCAGGAGTGGGTTCCAAAACAGAAGATACCCAACTTGTGAAGCGTGCCGTTCATCAAATCAGAGTACGGTGTGTGTCCACTATCTAAGATGTGGTGGGAAAGGACATTATGCCAAGGAATGCCAATGGTCACGGTCGTTTGGGTTAAAAGACAGGAGGTTACCAGGGCGGGGCGACTGGTAACCGTGACACGGAGGAGGCCCCAGAAGCAAATCCAAATCTCACCAAACCCCAAAACGGCGCATGAGGTAAAATGGCTGAGTCAGTACTATCCCCAATTGTGTTCCCGTCTACAACAGCTGCAAGAGATACCGGGGCATCAGTTATTTAATGCCCAGTGCAGAGGTCAAGCGATGTACTCCTGGGAGGAGGATTCCTCGGTCAGTAAAGATAGCCTCATCAGCCTAATCGGTGAAAGGTCCTTTATACAGTGCCAGCTTGATGGTCTTCTGGTAAAAGCACTGTGGGACACAGGAACCCAATCGAGCCTTTTAAATGAAGAATGGAGAAGGCGCTACCTGCCACATACCTGCCTTCGGTCACTAAAAGAACTTTTAGGACCAGTGGAACTCCACCGTAAAAGCTGTCAACCAGACCGAAATCCCTTTCATAGGCTGGGTGGAAGTGACTTTCCAACTGAGGGCCACGAAGAGCAGAAACACCATTGAACTTTTGGTACCTTTTCTCGTGACCAGTGATCAGAACATGGCAGAGAATCCTATCCTGGGTAGAGATGAGCGTTGTTCTACTCGAACTGTTCGCCAATCTCAAATTCGAGCTGTTTTGGGCGGTGTTCGAGCCGATCGGCGAACACGAACAATTTGAGAAAAATTCGGCTGTTCGAGGTTATGTTCGATAACTGTTCGTGCACCAAAATCATAACTGGATTTTTTCTCAGTAATGATGAAAATTAATGTTAATACGCAGTTTGAGTGTACAGCGGGGCGGGGGGAGGGGCAGGGGATGGATCTCTGCAGGAACAATGAAGATCTCCATTTTTTTTTCTCTTTCCCGCATTTGCAGTGGGGAGGTGCAATCTGTCAGCCTATCAGCAGCGCACACACGGAGCGAAGTGCTTTTTTTCACACAAGCAAGGGCATGTGTGATTGGCAGTGTATGTCACATGTCCTTGCCCTATAAGACCAAGCCATTTTCCCCGTCGCCACCATTTTCTCACTGCTGCAGCTGCGTGTTAGACGGCACCGCTGTTGCTGTGTGCGCTATACCTTGTTAATTTCAAGCCAATTTTCGCACAAATATACAGATAGCTTGGGAGTAGGGAATAGTTGTGATTGCAGTCCTTTTAAGGACTAGGTTACAGCATTTCCTACGACTTTTATCAGGCAGGTCTGTGCTCTTAAATAGATAGATTGTGGGAGTAAAGACTAATTGTAATTGGAGTCCTTTTCAGGACTAGGTTACATCAGTTCCTATCAGTTTTTGCCAGGTAGGTCTGTGCCAGTGCTGTGCAAGTTTTTTTCACAGCATTTGGCTGAATCTAGCAAAGCTAATCCTTTTTGGCCTATTGCAGAGTGTGTTAGTCAGTGGAGTAGCCTATCTGTGTTGCAAGATATAACACCTGTGTATAGAATACCAATTTTTTTACTGCACCTAGTGAAGTAAAATCTTTTGGGCATAGCATCATTCTATTAGTCCATCTATACTGACCTCCATCAGGTTGCAAACTGAATATAATTTTTTTCTGCATCTAGCTCTGAAAAAATATTTGGGCTTCTAGCAGTGTGTGGGACTTGGTCTATTAGTCCATCTATACTGACCTCCATCAGGTTGCAAATTAAAAATAATTTTTTTCTTCATTTAGCTCTGAAAAAATATTTGGGCTTCTAGCAGTGTGTGGGACTTGTTCTATTAGTCCTTCTATACTGACCTCCAGCAGGTTGCAAATTGAATATAATTTTTTTCTGCATCTAGCTCTGAAAAAATATTTGGGCTTCTAGCAGTGTGTGGGACTTTCTCTATTAGTCCATCTATACTGACCTCCATCAGGTTGCAAATTAAAAATAATTTTTTTCTGCATCTAGCTCTGAAAAAATATTTGGGCTTCTAGCAGTGTGTGGGATTGGTCTATTAGTCCATCTATACTGACCTCCATCAGGTTGCAAATTAAAAATAATTTTTTTCTTCATTTATCTCTGAAAAAATATTTGGGCTTCTAGCAGTGTGTGGGACTTGTTCTATTAGTCCATCTATACTGACCTCCATCAGGTTGCAAATTAAAAATAATTTTTTTCTGCATCTAGCTCTGAAAAAATATTTGGGCTTCTAGCAGTGTGTGGGACTTGGTCTATTAGTCCATCTATACTGACCTCCATCAGGTTGCAAATTAAAAATAATTTTTTTCTGCATCTAGCTCTGAAAAAATATTTGGGCTTCTAGCAGTGTGTGGGACTTGGTCTATTAGTCCATCTATACTGACCTCCATCAGGTTGCAAATTGAATAAAAAAATTTTCTGCATCTAGCTCTGAAAAAATATTTGGGCTTCTAGCGGTGTGTGGGACTTGGTCTATTAGTCCATCTATACTGACCTCCATCAGGTTGCAAATTAAAAATAATTTTTTTCTGCATCTAGCTCTGAAAAAATATTTGGGCTTCTAGCGGTGTGTGGGACTTGGTCTATTAGTCCATCTATACTGACCTCCATCAGGTTGCAAATTAAAAATAATTTTTTTCTGCATCTAGCTCTGAAAAAATATTTGGGCTTCTAGCAGTGTGTGGGACTTGGTCTATTAGTCCATCTATACTGACCTCCATCAGGTTGCAAATTAAAAATAATTTTTTTCTTCATTTATCTCTGAAAAAATATTTGGGCTTCTAGCAGCGTGTGGGACTTGTTCTATTAGTCCATCTATACTGACCTCCATCAGGTTGCAAATTAAAAATAATTTTTTTCTGCATCTAGCTCTGAAAAAATATTTGGGCTTCTAGCAGTGTGTGGGACTTGGTCTATTAGTCCATCTATACTGACCTCCATCAGGTTGCAAATTAAAAATAATTTTTTTCTGCATCTAGCTCTGAAAAAATATTTGGGCTTCTAGCAGTGTGTGGGACTTGGTCTATTAGTCCATCTATACTGACCTCCATCAGGTTGCAAATTGAATAAAAAAATTTTCTGCATCTAGCTCTGAAAAAATATTTGGGCTTCTAGCGGTGTGTGGGACTTGGTCTATTAGTCCATCTATACTGACCTCCATCAGGTTGCAAATTAAAAATATTTTTTTTCTGCATCTAGCTCTGAAAAAATATTTGGGCTTCTAGCAGTGTGTGGGACTTGGTCTATTAGTCCATCTATACTGACCTCCATCAGGTTGCAAATTAAAAATAATTTTTTTCTGCATCTAGCTCTGAAAAAATATTTGGGCTTCTAGCAGTGTGTGGGACTTGGTCTATTAGTCCATCTATACTGACCTCCATCAGGTTGCAAATTAAAAATAATTTTTTTCTGCATCTAGCTCTGAAAAAATATTTGGGCTTCTAGCAGTGTGTGGGACTTGGTCTATTAGTCCATCTATACTGACCTCCATCAGGTTGCAAATTAAAAATAATTTTTTTCTGCATCTAGCTCTGAAAAAATATTTGGGCTTCTAGCATTGTGTGGGACTTGGTCTATTAGTCCATCTATACTGACCTCCATCAGGTTGCAAATTAAAAATAATTTTTTTCTTCATTTATCTCTGAAAAAATATTTGGGCTTCTAGCAGCGTGTGGGACTTGTTCTATTAGTCCATCTATACTGACCTCCATCAGGTTGCAAATTAAAAATAATTTTTTTCTGCATCTAGCTCTGAAAAAATATTTGGGCTTCTAGCAGTGTGTGGGACTTGGTCTATTAGTCCATCTATACTGACCTCCATCAGGTTGCAAATTAAAAATAATTTTTTTCTGCATCTAGCTCTGAAAAAATATTTGGGCTTCTAGCAGTGTGTGGGACTTGGTCTATTAGTCCATCTATACTGACCTCCATCAGGTTGCAAATTAAAAATAATTTTTTTCTGCATCTAGCTCTGAAAAAATATTTGGGCTTCTAGCAGTGTGTGGGACTTGGTCTATTAGTCCATCTATACTGACCTCCATCAGGCTGCAAATTGAATAAAAAAATTTTCTGCATCTAGCTCTGAAAAAATATTTGGGCTTCTAGCGGTGTGTGGGACTTGGTCTATTAGTCCATCTATACTGACCTCCATCAGGTTGCAAATTAAAAATAATTTTTTTCTGCATCTAACCCAGCCAATAGTTTTGGCCTAATACCACAGTTTGGCCACTCAGCTCTGCTCGGTTACCATCCATTGTTTTTTTGTGCAAACAACTCCAGAGTTGTGAATTAGTTAACCACCAAAATGAGTGGAAAAAGGCCTGCTGCTGGTGGAAAGGGGAATAGGCGTGTTGGGAAGGGGAAAAAAGGTTGTGTCCGTGGGGTAGGTGCAGAAGAAAGACCATCTTCCAGCCAAACTAAAATGTCTACTTCTTTTAGCGGACAATGTGATAAGATCCCTTTCTTACGGCCACGCCAATCGCTACAAATTCCAGATGAGGCACAAAAACAGCAGGTGCTTCAACGGATATCAAGTGCTCCTTTAAGTGGGCTCTCCTCCACATCAACTTCAACATCACAAATACTCCAGTCCTCAAAGGTGTCACCCAAATTGCACTTGCTTCCTCACAGCTCCCAAATCTCCAGCTGCCCGTCTGAGTATGAGGTAGAACAGATGGTTGAGTCTGCAGAGCTGTTTACTCATACTATAGCCTGGGAATCAGAGGTCGACTCCAGCGCTTCTGTGAATCCAGACGAGGAAATGATCTGCACTGATGCCCAGAATCTTTATGAGTCGGATCCAGGACCAGACGCAGAAGGTTCTGACCATAATGTAGACCCTCATTCCCAAACTGTAACTCCTGTTGGTGGAGACAATGAGGAAGACGATGATAAGACTCAAATACCTGATTGGAGCGACAACTTTAGTTTTTTGTCAGGGCAGGAACAGGTTGGCTCTGAGGACGACGGGTGTGATAACGCACAGGGTGATGATGATGAGGTCGGAGATCCCACTTACTGTCAACCCACAGTCAGCCAAGAGATGAGGTCAGCAGAGGAGGTGGAGGAAGATGCTAGTGACGACGAGGTCAGGTTGCGCCTTCCTGGACAGAGACGTAGTACTGGAAGCACGTCAACAACTGCATCCTCAAACACAACTCTGCCTCTCACCACAAGTCGTGGTGGCTCTTCAGGTCGCATGGGTGCTAAGCCTTGCATAGCCTGGGCATTTTTTCAGATCGATAAAGATGACCCAACTCGTGTTATCTGTAACATTTGTCAGCAAAAGCTAAGTAGAGGCCAAAAAATACATAGTTTGAGTACTTCATGCATGAACCGGCACATGGACATGAAGCATAAGTTGCAGTGGGAAGCTCAGTGTGCTACAATGCGGTCTAGCCGGCCGGGCCAACCACCGTCTGCCATATCTTGTGCATCCGCGGCCTCTTCATCCTCTGTGACTGGGGGGACAGCAGTCACACCTGTTTTGGGGCGCAGACCTGCCACCTCTTTACCCGCAACAGCCAGCGTGATTGGCAGGTCATCATTTTCTTTGGAGGTGGTAACACCAGCTGGTCTTGAGCGCTGTCCGACATCGATAGCACCACCTTTGGATCAAGGCAACCTAACATGTCCGCCTGCATCTTCCTCACAGACCGTCAGTTTGCCGGGGACACCCTTATCAACCCCGTCTAAGCACAATAGCCAGCCCTCGGTCCCTCAGATGTGGACAAGTAAAAGACCATTTCCTCCTAGCCATGAGAAAGCTAAGAGGTTGAATTTCACCATCTGCAAGCTCTTGGCTACAGAAATGCTGCCTTTCCGCCTGGTGGACACAGAGGATTTTCGAGACCTTATGTCCGTCGCAGTGCCCCAGTACCAGATGCCCAGTCGGCACTACTTCTCAAAGAAAGGTGTGCCTGCGCTCCACCAGCATGTCGCACACAACATCACCGCTTCTTTGAGAAACTCTGTGTGTGACAGGGTGCATTTCACCACAGACACTTGGACGAGTAGGCATGGACAGGGGCGTTACATGTCGCTGACTGGGCACTGGGTAACTATGGTGACAGCAGGACAAGGGGCTGCTGTCCAAGTCTTGCCGTCCCCACGAGTTGTGCGTCAATCCTCTTTATGTCATTTTTCCTCCACTGCTTCTGCCTCCTCAACCTCCTCTCGGTCTTCCACCTGCACCCAAAGCCTGTCTGGTCATGCCACAAGCTTTCTAACTGCGCAGAAGGGATCCTGCACACCTCCTTACTATGCTGGCAGTAGGGCTCAACGTCATCAGGCGGTTTTTACATTGAAATGTCTGGGAAATGTGAGTCACACAGCTGAGGAGTTGTGGTCAGCTCTGGAGAACCAATTTCATGAATGGTTGTCTCCACTGGACCTGAAACCAGGGAAGGCCGTGTGCGACAATGCTGCAAACCTGGGTGCGGCCCTTCGCCGGGGCAATGTCACACACGTGCCTTGTATGGCTCACGTGTTGAACCTGGTTGTCCAGCAATTTTTAGCCCACTATCCCAGACTAGATGGCCTTCTGCAGAGGGCACGGTCGCTGTGTGCTCACTTCCGCCGTTCGCATCCCGCAGCTCAGCGACTTACATCTCTACAGAAGTCGTTGGGCCTGCCACTTCACCGGCTAAAATGCGATGTGCCTACCCGGTGGAATTCAACTCTGCACATGTTGCAGCGACTGTGGCAGCACCGACAAGCCCTGGTGCAATACGTTCTGACGTATAGCCTGGGCCAACGAGATTCAGAGGTGGGGCAAATCACGCTGGAGGAGTGGTCTCAGATCAGGGACCTATGCACCCTTCTGCACAGTTTTGAAATGGCGACGAAGATGTTTAGTGCTGACGATGCCATTATCAGCATGACTATTCCGGTGATTTACATGCTGGAGCACATGTTAAACAGAATTCGGAGTCAGGTGGTGGCACAAGAGGAGGTGGAGGAAGTAGAGGAGGAGGAGTTGTATGCGGAAGGGCTAACATCTGCAAGGTCCAGACGGTCGGCAGCACCAAGGCGGCAGGCATGTGAGGGTGGGGGAGATGATTTTACCAGGGCGCATGGTAGCAGCCAAACTAGTGAGGAAGGTGCAGGAGCCCAGGAAGAAGTGGAGGACGAACTGATGGAAGACTCATCAGATGAGGGAGACCTTGATCACATTTCTGTTGTGCGAGGTTGGGGGGAGAGGACAGAGGAAGGAAGCATGATTGCTACCTCGCCACCAACACAACAGGGACTTGGTGCTCCTGGATGCGCAACACACATGAGTGCCTTCTTGCTGCACTACCTGCAACATGACCCTCGAATTGTGAGAATTAGAAATAATCCTGACTACTGGGTTGCCACACTGTTAGATCCCCGGTACAAAAGTAAATTTGCAGAAATTATTCCTGCCATAGAAAGGGATGCACGCATGCAGGAGTATCAGCAGAGACTGTTGCAGAATCTTACATGTGCTTTTCCACAAAATACCAGTGGTGCACGTAGTGAATCTCACAGTTCCAACTTGCCAACCGTGGGACCGTCAAGTGTTCAGCACTCAAACCGTAACAGAACCACAGTATCTGCTGGTAACATCAATTTTGCGGAATCATTTCACCACTTTTTTAGCCCATCCTTTGCAAGGCCACAGGAGACAAGAAGTCTGACACATAGTCAACGCCTAGAGACGATGGTACAGGAGTATCTCCAAGTAAACATTGAAGCCACGACTGTGTCACTGGACCCTTGCTCTTTTTGGGCTTCCAATCTGGATAAATGGCCGGAGCTAGCCACTTACGCCTTGGAGATCTTGTCATGCCCCGCAGCCAG
This sequence comes from Phyllobates terribilis, assembly GCF_046119375.1. Classification (NCBI taxonomy): domain Eukaryota; kingdom Metazoa; phylum Chordata; class Amphibia; order Anura; family Dendrobatidae; genus Phyllobates; species Phyllobates terribilis. The sequence continues at coordinate 784,680,778 of NW_027362764.1, forward strand.
CGTTCTGTCTGAATGTGTGTTCAGCGCTGCTGGTGGTGTGCTGACAGATAAGCGCACGCGGCTCTCCACTGATAATGTAGACAGACTCACGTTCATAAAGATGAACAAATCATGGATCCGAAACGACTTTTCTACCCCTGTGTCATCCTGGGGAGAGTAAAAGCTTGATGATTGGTTAAAATCACCCTACCAACCGTTTTAAGCTTTCAAATTACTAATCATGTTTATCTGTATCTTGACTGGAAAATAATTTGGGCTTTGTAGCAGTGTGCAGCACTGATCCTATTAGGCCATCTATACTAAAGCTTCACCAGATTTAAAATTAAAAATAATTTTTAGCTGCATCTAGCCCGGAAAATAATTTTGGGGCTCCGAGATGCGCAAGACACATAAGTGCCTTCTTGCTGCACTACCTGCAGCATGACCCTCATATTGTCAGAATTCGAAGTAATCATGACTACTGGGTTGCCACACTCTTAGATCCCCCAAACTTTTCGATCAACCTTTTCATTTTAATAAAGACCAAAAAAATGTTCATTTTTGAAATTATAAGCATTAGCAGGTTGTTAGAAACTGAAATCAAACAGTTTTCAACTCAAAACTTTATTCTAGGTGATGTTACATTTTCACATAGGACCCCTTGTTCGAAAGGAGCTTCTGAACTCTCTCGTCCATTGAATTTGTCAGGTTTTGGATGGTTTCTGCTTCAATTGTTTTGCATGAGGACAGAATACCCTCCCAGAGCTGTTGCTTAGATGTGAACTGCCTCCCGCCATCATAGACACTCCTTTTAATGATGCTCCAAAGGTTCTGAATGGGGTAGAGGTCAGGGGAGCATGGGGGTCACACCATAAGTTTGTCCCCTTTTATGCCCATATCAGCCAGAGATGCAGATGTTTTATGTGCAGCATGAGATGGTGCATTATCATGCAGAAAAATGATCTTGCTGTGAAATACACGGTTCTTCTTCTTGAACCATGGCAGGAAGTGCTGTTTGAGAAAATCCACATACATTATGGAGTTCATCTTTAGCGCCTTCAGGGATCCTAAAGGGGCCGACAATCTCTCTCCCCATGATTCCAGCCCAAAACATTACTCCACCTCCTCCTTGTTGGCGCTGTAGCCGTGTTTGCGTGGGGTGTCCATCAACCAGCCATCCTCCACTCCATCCATCTGGACCATCGAGCGCTGCACGGCACTCATCCGTGAACAAAACAGTTTTGAAATCAGTCTTCATGTAATGTTTGGCCCACTGGAGCCGTTTCTGCTTGTGTGAAGTGGATAGAGGAGGTCGACAGGATGGCGCATGCACAGCTGCAAACCTCTGAAGGACCCTGCATCTTGTTGTTCGGGGGACGTTGGAGGCACAAGCAGCTTCAAAAACTTGTCTGCTGCTATGACAAGGCTTTTTTGCCGCTGCTCTTTCAACCTGACGTAATTGCCTGTAGGAAAGAGTCCTCAATTTGCCCTTATCAGCACGCACACATGTGTACTGTGAATCAGCTACATACTTCTTGATTGCCAAGACACTTCATCCTGATCATCGCACAATGTTGATTGTAGTCATGCCTTGACCTAAACACTCCACAATTTGTTGCTTCTCAGCAGCCGACACATCCTTTTTCTTTCCCATTTTGGCAGAAAATGTAGGCTGCTTAATAATGTGAGAGAGCCTTCTTAAGTAGTCTTGCCTTTCATTGGACACACCTGCCAAACTAATTAGCACAGGTGTCTGCAATTGCTTACAGTGATATAAAGAGCCCTGACACACATCACCATCAATGAGTTTAACTGACAAACAAACAAATTCTTCCCTTATCACTCCTAAACACTTTTTGCATAATAATTTGGAACGCAGTGTACATGTGCTTTTCCACAAAACACCAGTGGTTCACGTAGTGAATCTTACAGTTCTAACTTGCCAACCGTGGTCTGTATGGAATTGTTCAATAAAGGGCCCAAAATTAAGATAACATAGATGGGAGAGGTCTCTATGAATAGGAATTCCTAAGTATTTGATACCCTGTGAGGGCCAGGCAAAGGGAAAGTTGGACTGGATGGAATCCTATATGGATTTAGGGAGGGAGACATCGAGGGTCTCAGACTTCGCTGCATTGATTTTAAAATTTTACCATGTAACAAAGTGATCTATTTCAGCCATAACAGCAGGGATGGATATATGTGATTGAGTGATATATACTAGGACATCATCAGCAAATAGAGAGCACTTGTACTCGGTGCCTCCCACCTCAATCCACCTAATATTGGGGTTATGGCGAATTGATGAGAGCAGGTGCTCCGTCACTAGGATGTATAAGAGAGGGGACAGAGGACATCCCTGCCTTGTCCCATTGGTGATTGTGAAAGGTGATGAAAATGTTCTGACGCACCCCCTGGGCCTTGGGACACCCGGAGCCGGACCCTTTTTGGTGGATGCTGGTGGTTGTAGTCTTCGTGGCGGCGATCCGGTTCCGTGGCTCAGGGCGGTCAAACCAGTGGCGGAACTATTTATGTGGTTTTGATGTTTAAATGTCCGACTACGCCACCCGTGGATTGCGGTCAGAGTGAACCGCCGCTACAGGGCAGACCGCTAAGGCTGGTGTTGTGGGTGCAGCAGAGCGTAGCATAACTCCCCACGGGAGGAGTATAGCCTCAGGGCAGTGTATGCGGAGGATGGGGGTGATGGTGCAGGGCAGCAGCAGTAACGACACGGAGTCAGTGATGCAGTTCAGGGCCTTTACTCACAGTTCTTATTATCCAGACCACGTCTGCAGGTAACGGCTGCCCACGTCGTACTGTGCTCACCAGGTGAGGGGCTCAGACAACTCCCAGATAACTTTGGAGCGCTTCACAGGACCCCCTTTGTGTGTCCTTTGTCTGGCCTTTCTTACCAACACTTCTGTCCGGCTGCCTCGGGCCTCCTCTTGGTAAACTTGGCGCCAGTTTCCCTGACCCTATGTGGTGCCTTCCTAGCGGGTGGAGCAAGGGGCTGCGCCACATAAAATGTCAGAGCCTCCGGTTTCTAGCTGAGGGTCGTTTCCTGCCTCCACTAGTTCGGGGACCGGTCTCCCCCTTTGGCCTGACCCCTCCACGCAGGTGGATTCGGGCGTGCGGTGGCGACTCGCCCGTCCGCACCCCTGGGATCCCTTCATTCCTCGTTCCTGGAGCCTTCTCCGCTCCTCTTCCTTCCTTCTCCCTCTTGCAGGCCTGGGCCTCTGTTACTAGGCCCGCCTCCGGAGCAGAGCTCATGCAGAGCCCCTGCTCCCTGCCATTTTGCTCAGACTTCTCTGCACTGAACTAAGATGGTGCCCACCTTTTATACTCCCTTCTCAATGCACCCAGGAACTGCTTCCTCCCTGCTCCTGCACTGCAGGGTTCCCCTTCCTCAGTGTTCCCTCCCCCCACTCCAGCCAGGGACAGGGACTGTCGTGCCCATCTCAGGGGCATATTGGTCGCCCTGCCCCACGGCAATGTGGTGTAATGCATGCAGGTGTCGGGTCCTGATCCACACTCCATCCTTATCTGAGAGTGAGATATCACACCTCTGGGTGAGGTGCAATACGTCTGTAGCAACCGAGCCCTCGGTGCTACAGTTCCATTTATCTTCAGCCTAGGTGACGTATTGTGATACAGGGCCGTGATTTTGGCTATAAAAGGGTCCCCTAGACCCCTACCCCAAGCTTTTTAAGAGAATCATATATGGCGTGCCAGGAGTCTCTATGGAATGCTTTCTCAGCATCCAACGAGAGTATCTACTTACAAATTTTTAACTGCATCTAGCCCAGGAAATACTTTGTGCCTAGTAGCAGTGTCTGCTAGTCAGCGGATTATCCCGGCTGTTAAGCAAGCTACACCACCTGTAGTTTGGACACTTAATTTTTTCAAAGGAAATGCTTCGGGACCACGGGATACTTAGTGAAGAGCATCAGGAGGCACCCCAAGGCATAGGGGCTGGGACTGGCACTAGGATGCCTTGCGGTGGACAGCCGAGCTCGATCCTTATAAAAGCTTTTTAACTGCAGCAGCTTTAGTGGACGCTACTGGAGCTGGAATTACGCGGCTGCTGGCATGAGACTTGCCCTCCAATAGATCCTTGTAAATGGATTTAAAGTGTATTCATTTAAATTAGAGGGACAATTTAAATTAAAAAGCTTAGAGCTGCCTCCACCACAGGGGGGCTCTCTCGACCCACCAGCGGACAGGCACCAGTATTGGGAGAGGGGGGCTGGCCGTCAGGGTTCACCGCGGCTCTGGCACAAACCCGGCGACACGGAGGTGGCACGGGCAGGAGCGGACTGGCCGTCTCGGCTTCTCACTTTTTGGATTTTAGAAGGGCATGACATGCCTATATCTGTGTCTCCCCCTCCTTTTACTCCTCCACCTCTTTTCTTTTCGCATGACTATATGTACTTGTCACTTTTCCATGTGTTAGTTGTGTCTTCTGAGCAGTTTGTCAGCTTTTGGACACCTTTGAAGGTGTTTTCTATGTGTTTCTATGTGTTTTTGTTTGCCTGCCATTGGTTTTAACGGTGTTCGAAGGTGTTCGACGAACAGTTCGACGAACAGTTCGGCGAACACACGGGTGTTCGACGAACCGAACCGAACTCGAACACTACGGGGGTGGCTCAACACTAATCCTGGGTTATAATGTAATCTGTGAGGGCATCACGAAACACAAGGCAGGGACGCTGGTGGTCGATGCAATTATCACATCACTTGCCATACCCAACGCTGTGGCGGAAAATGTGATTCATAGAGTAAAGAAAGCACAGAATACAATGGACCTAAAAGAAGTCAAGGTAGGCTGGCGCCCAGCCATCATCCCTGCAAACCAAATGGTGGGGGTGAGGTGTGGAGTTCGGGTAGAACCGGGAAGAAAGGTCCAGACAAGACTGTTCAGGCCAAAAGACTCCTCAGAACTTCCGGAAGGCCTAGTTCAAGGTGAGACTGTGCTTACGATTACTACTGGTGGGTTTGTTCGAGTGACAGTACCAGTGATGAATACTACGAAACACGAAATTAGACTGGATCCAAAGCCTGTATTAGGCCACAGGTCGAAACCGTTAAAACGGTATATCCAGCCAGTGTGAGACCCGCCCAGGGGTCTACAATGAATTCAGTCTCCCCACCAAGGAACAGGAGTGGCCCAGAGGAGGAAATTGCACAACCCACCTCTGAGTCCTGGGATCCCCCAGTACCACTGGAACACTTGTGTGCTGAAGATCGGGCGGTAGCAAAACAGATGCTGAGAGAAGAGTGTCATGCATTCTCCAAAGATGACTCTGATATAGGCTGTATCCCATCGTTGCAGTTGAAAATCTATTTGAAAGAAGAAGTTACATGTCTGTGCCGAAACCATTACACCGTGAAGTGAAAGAGTATTTACAAGACCTAATCAACTGAGGTTGGGTCCAAAAGTCGAAGTTGTCTTATACCTCTCCTATTGTTTGTGTTAGGAAGAAGGAGGGTACATTGAGGCTCTGCTGGGATTACTGGGAACTAAACCGAAAGTCAGTATCTGATCGGCACCCAATACCAAAGATCCAAGATATGCTGGATAGCCTATCAGGAAGTACCTGGTTGTTTGTCCTCAATGAGGGTAAGGCATACCACTAAGGGTTTGTCGAAGAGTCCAGTAGACCCTGGACAGGATTCATCACACCGTGGGGATTATATAAGTGGATCCGCATACCGTTTGGGCTCAGTTCAGCTCCAGCAGAATTCCAGAGGAGCATGGAGACATGTTTAGAAGGATCAAGGGACGAAATCTGCCAGCAGTACTTGGATGACAATGTGGTACACAGCAAAACCTTCCAGGAGCATGTTGAACACGTGAGGGCCGAATTACAATGGTATCAACAACACAGAGTTAAGTTGACCCCAAAGAAGTGTGAACTGTTCAAAAGGCAAGTCCGATTTCTAGGGAAAATTGTGTCCGGAAAAGGATATACCATGGACCCAGCAGAAATCGTCCAGGTGCTGGCCTTAAAAGACAAGCGGCCCTCTACCTTCGGGGAGTTGAGGCAGATATTAGGATTCCTCTCCTACTATCGTACTTACATTCGGAACTTCTCCAGGATTGCCGCCCCACTATACCTCCTCTTGAGGGAGACGACAGAGACGACAACACCCACGGAGAAAAAGAAGAACGCGGATAGGACCGGGCTTAAAAGAAACAACGCTGTTTCGTCCCAACAGCCCATTCTCTGGGCAGCAGACAACCAGGAGGTATTGGATGAACTAGTAGACTACCTTGTAAAACCCACCCATCTTGGGATATCCTGATTTCAATTTACCATTTGTTCTTTGTTGTGACGCTTCTCACGTTGGACTGGGAGCTGCCCTGTATCAGCATCAAGATGGAAAATTGAAAGTAATCGGTTACGGTTCTAGAACATTGACAGATACCGAGAAGAATTATCATCTACATTCCGGAAAATTGGAGTTCCTGGCACTGAAATGGGCTATCTGCGACCGATTTAGAGATTATCTCCACTACAGCAAAGAGTTTGAGATATACACTGACAACAACCCTTTGACCTATGTCCTTACTACAGCCAAACTGAATGCAATGGGTCAGAGATCGGTCACTGAACTAGCTAACTTCAATTTCAGCATCAAGTACAGGCCAGAAAAATGCAATGCAGAAGCTGACGGATTGTCAAGAATGCCACTAGAGCCTGAGGAGTTCATGCAAGAATGCTTGGAGAAAGTCAGTCTGGAAGCAATTGAGAGCACTACCCAAGCAGTACAAGCTGATCAGGAGGAAGACACACCATTGTGGTGTCGGTTGACGGTGGAAATCACCATAAAAGCGAGAGAACAAGATCACCCCCGGTCTATTCAACAACTACCAAAAGGGAAAATCCGTAGAGCACAACGGGAAGATCAGATAATTGGTAGAATACTACTTTATGTGGACCAAAATCGGTTTACAAGTAAACGAGAGAGAGACAATGAGTCACCAGCAGTATCTGTTTTAATTAAAGAATGGATGAAGCTCTACCTCAGTGAAGACGGTATCCTGTATCGTAAAGGAGGACAAAACCGGCAGTTGGTACTACCCAGAGTATTCCGTAGGTTGGCCTTCAAAGAACTCCATGAAAACATGGGACACCTGGGAGTGGAAAGGACAACCAACTTGATCCGTGAACGTTTCTTCTGGCCGTACATGCAGAGAGATATTGAGAGGTACGTGACCAGGGAGTGTGGGTGTCTGAAAGATAAATGTCCTAACACATCAACCCGGGCACCTATGGGCAGCATCCAAACTACGTATCCGTTTGAGATGGTCTCAATAGACTTTCTACATCTCGAGACATGCAAGGGTGGTTACGAATACATCTTGGTGAAGATGGACTATTTCACTCGATTTGCTAAAGCATATGCCACCCCCAATAAATCAGGTCGAACAGCGGCAGAGAAGATCTTCAATGATTTTGCTTTCAGGTTTGGGTTCCCTACGAGGTTACACCATGACCAAGGAAGAGAATTTGAGAACCAGCTCTTTGCCAAGCTAGGAAAGTACTGTAGAATTCAGAGATCCCACACAATGCCCTATCACCCAGAGGGTAACGGACAAGTGGAACGTTTTAACCCAACATTATTGTCGATGTTGCGCACTTTAACAGCTGATGAGAAGAAAGACTGGAAGAGTTCTCTGTCAAAAGTGGTACATGCCTATAACTGTATAAAGAGCGATGCAAAGGGGTTACTCACCCTTTTTCCTATTGTATGGACGATCGCCAAGGCTGCCAATCGACATCATGTTCGATACTCCGGTGTCCGGAGACTTACAGAACGTATCCGGAGTACGTTCGGAAATGGAAGGAACGGATGGCAGAGGCATACCACATAGCATCCAAAGTGGTTGCGCAATGACAGAGCAAGAGTAAGGAGTACTATAATTGAAAATGTTATGGAGCAGAATTAGCACCGGGAAGCCGGGTGCTAGTCAAGATCGTGCGTGAGAAAGGCGGTCCAGGAAAACTTCATTCATACTGGGAAGACAAGGTGTATGTGGTCATAAGGAGGAAAGCTGATGACAGCCCAGTATATGAAATCCGATTTGAAGTGGGAGACAAGAAAACCAGAATAGTCCATCGGAATTTACTACTACTCTGTGATTATCTCCCACCACAACAAGACTTCCCAGAAGCAGACCGACATCATCCAAGATCGACTAAGGGACTACCACAGACTGAAGCTCCGGAGGTGGATAGTGACCTTAAAGTTCCGATGGAGAAGAACACACCGTTGTATTTCTCGGACCGGCAAGGAGAGAGACGTACCATCCTCAGGAGAGTGAACTAAGTCCTGAGGCTCCAGAGTTTGTACCAAGGAGTACAGATGAAGTCCAATTCAGATCTGATGATCGAACACCGGTCCTTGAAGAGACCGATCAACACTCAGGAGGAGCGGAATTACCAGACCGTGCAGAAACAGGTGGCTCAGGAGAAGTACATGAACTTACAGAGGCAGCTCCAAGAGCATCTGAGGAAGCACGGGAAATGAGTGTGGTGGAAAAAACTTCTGTGACCGAAGAACCCGTGGTCTCTGAGGAACAATCCACCAGGAGGATGTCAACTCGAGAAGTGATAAAATACAAAGAGAGACAGAGCGCAAAGCCCAATAGGGTTACACCTGTAGACATAGGGAATAATAGTAAAATGGTGGTTCTCACCTGGTTGGGTTGTGTGAGGACTCAACTACCATAACATATAAAAGGCAGCTGCAGCGGATCTCCAATAGGTGTCCCACAGGACCAGAATAAATCCAAAGGCGGTGAAGGTAGAGATATACGTCCGCGCCGCTGAAAAATCCTCAAATCAGGAACATATAATAAAATCCTTGTTTATTGGTAAATGCCTACGCGTTTCTGGGTGTTCCACACCCCTTCATCAGGGCACCAACAGATATATCAATGTATGCACTGAAACACTCCATTTATATACAAAGTGAAAAAAAAAAAAGTGTGTTCAAAAAGGAAGAGCAGAAAAAAACAACATAACCTTTGCACCTGAGGCCGTGTGCAAAAAACTTTCAACAAAACTTTATCAATGAGTGTCACCAATATAAAAAGTGAGTATAAAAAACATGTATTAAGACACGTATTACAAATAATGTAGTGTAGAGATGTATAAATAATCAATATACAGAATAGTCAAATGTATCAGTCAAATGGAGTAAATACATGAAAGGAATATTACTTACTAATAAGTAAGCGTTCACATTAGGTAAGAACAATCTAAATATATATATAACATTAAAATCTCTAAGGAGAATTCACCCATCAGCTGTCGTTCCATAAAGGGAGATGGAAAACAAAGGAACAAAATAAAAATAAAAAGTACCACCATGTAAAAAATAGCCCGTAATAACCTCTATCAACGGAGGAATGGTACAAGGAACAGGTTATCTGACCTATTCTTACCTAATGTGAACGCTTACTTATTAGTAAGTAATATTCCTTTCATGTATTTACTCCATTTGACTGATACATTTGACTATTCTGTATATTGATTATTTATACATCTCTACACTACATTATTTGTAATACGTGTCTTAATACATGTTTTTTATACTCACTTTTTATATTGGTGACACTCATTGATAAAGTTTTGTTGAAAGTTTTTTGCACACGGCCTCAGGTGCAAAGGTTATGTTGTTTTTTTCTGCTCTTCCTTTTTGAACACACTTTTTTTTTTTTCACTTTGTATATAAATGGAGTGTTTCAGTGCATACATTGATATATCTGTTGGTGCCCTGATGAAGGGGTGTGGAACACCCAGAAACGCGTAGGCATTTACCAATAAACAAGGATTTTATTATATGTTCCTGATTTGAGGATTTTTCAGCGGCGCGGACGTATATCGAGAAGTGAGGAGGCCCGTGATGCTGACGTATGAGACACTTGGTGCCAAGGACTGTCGACTGGAGACAGGTATCTCTGCCTGCAGACCAGGTAAGCCCACTTTAGTGGTATTCACCACCGAGAGGCAGTATGGAAGATGTTGCCTACTGGAAAGACTTGTTTTCATGCTTTGATTTTTCTTAAAAGACTTTGTAGAAACAAAGAACTGTTAAAGCATAGATAAAGAGAGCAGGTTGAAGACGGAAAAGCTCCAGCTGGAGAGCTGCTGATTGTTTTAATTTTGTTAATTGTTTATTTCTTACAGGCATCCTATAAGAAAAAGGTCGTAAGATTAGGTTGTTATCAATGTTTATGAATGTTATACCAATTTCACAATGCCAATTTGTATATAAAGCTATCCAACTTTCACCACTGTCTCAGAATTGGTCAGATTGACCAATTAAGACGAATGTCGAGGACGACATTCAAAAAGGAGGGAAGAGTGTGACATGCAGAAGTAGTGCTGTTGCGGAGTGACATACAGAAGTAGTGCTGCTGCTTTAAAAGCATTCAGCAACTATTAGAAGTAACACAAGCACAGGAGACAGAAAGTGTTGTGCTCCAGAAGCATCCAGCAACTAGAGGGGTTAACACAGTCACAGGAGAAGGGGAGTGTTTTAGCAGAGCCCGAGGGGGATTGTGGGGAAGTTGTTTATTGTCTGGCTGGAGCCGGAAAGAAAGGTGGTGTGTGTGTTCTGCATCTGACAGAAGCGCCCCTGCAAGTGAAAAGGATTCAAGTCAGGAATGAAGCTAAGCACAGGTCAGGTAGAGTTCCTGAACTAGCAGTGCAGAGTATTGTCAAGCAGGAAAATAAGGACTGTAAGAAATGGTATCACAAGGATCTTCTCCCTCAGCAAACCCTCCCCCTTCTCCATCTCACTGGGCTGTAAAGAATGCTGTGTTCATTAATGAGCCTTTGCATTAGAACTGTGCTGTTCTGTACTACTGGGAAGACTGTGAACTGCTGTGCTGCTAAGGAAACTGTACTGTTTGTCACTGGAGCCTGTTGCTCATAAGACTTAGCTTGCACTAGCTGTGCAGCTTCTTATTAAATGCTACTGTTCTACCGTTTGAGGACTCTTGTCAAGTGTGTCTTGTCAGCAAGTGAAACAACCTACCTGTCTATGCCTGAGGGTCAATACCCCTGGGTGCATGAGAGAAGCTGCAGCACATGGTCTATGGTCGCCCTGAGTAACGATTCCCCCAGGATTCCAAAGAATTCATGTAACCTGTCTCGCCCCTATCTCAACCTAGTGGCGTGCGTGTAACAGTACCTTACTCTGTACAATTAGCACAACCACCCGATTGATGTTTGTGAGATTCATGCAATTTCCAGGAGCTATTTGCGGCGTTTAATTTTTAGTGTATTTATTTTAGGCTTAGTATTGGAGAGCGGCGGTGTGCTTTGTTTGATCTTATCCATTCTCACTGTTTTGACAGGCTATTACACAGAGCCCTACCAGCAGCTAGTTTATTCTATTATTAATCTTATAGGGGGCGCTATTGTGTCTTATTCATTTTAATGTGCATATGTGTGCATAATGTGTTAATGCATGTTTAATGTATATGCAAGGGTGTATTTCATACATAAATGTGTATATGTGTGCCTAATATAAAAATGTATGGATATGGACGTATCGCATGTGAAATGGGTAGGACCTGATGATGTAGAGGGGCAGACACATGACCTGCGCCAGGGCCCCTCGCTGCCATTATCTTTTTATTGTCACTGCGGTAAATCACACTCGTTTTCTGCGCCACCGCTCACTGCGTTCACCGCTCTGCCCCCCTTTGTGTCAGGCTGCCTCGCTGAGTTACCTCATGCTGCTCTCCCAGCTGTGCTGCATCTTCCTGCTGTCTCCACCTGGCTATAGGGAGGCACAGCCAGATCCTGCAGGAATTTAACCCTGTTGTGTCCTTCAGGGTTTGGTTTACCTAGCCTATCCCCTGCCAGCAGGGGATATATTAGGCAGCTTCTCCCTCTATTCTCTGCTTTAACTTAGGTTTCTGTCTGTCTCCAGAAATCAGTTTAAGTGCTATTTTGTCTCATCACTCCTGTTACCGACCTGGCTTGTTTACCTGTTCTGTATGACCCCTCCGCCCCTGACCCCGTCTTTGTATTGTGAACCCGAGCTGCCTGCTCTGACCTCGGACCATCTGACTATGCTTCTTTCTTCGCCTTCCTTTCCTTCACAGCTACTGCAGGTCCAGCGATGCCCTGAAGTGGCACCTGGTGACTACTTGCAACCCAAGTCTATAGTCACCATCATAAGCTCTAACGAAAACCAGGTAGTCACTTAGTCACAACCCTCTAGGGTAAGCCCGGCCAGTGGTGCAGTGGGTCCACTCCCACCACCGTCACATCTATGCACTATAGTTCCAGTTTTCCCAGTAGCTAAATAGGAACCTTTTGTCTGTATTTGCAGACAATAACCACATGGTTGGTAATTTTTTCAGCCGTTTAGTAAAAGAAAAGTTCTGACCACCACCTCTTAGTCAACGGGGAGACAAGTCACCTTAGTTTTCATGGACCAGGTGATTTGCTTTGATCTATTCAATTTTCTTAAAGTGGTTGGTCAGTTAATGGATTTGTAAGCTTTTCACATTTTGTGTGATGATACATTTTTAGATACAATGTCACAACTTCATTCTCAGACAGTTATCTACCACATCGCCAGATCTACAATGAATTTATTACTGTCAAGAGCTGCAACCCTCTATGTCACAATCAGCCCAATTATTCTGATGTTTTTACAGTAATTTATAACAAAAAAAGTTCTTAAATGACGGGAAGAGAAATGATGGCAGAAAGAGAAACATAAGCAGGTAATTAGACTGCAGCTTCTCCGGAGCTCGTTGAGATCTCCCTCATGTAAAGACTAGAAGAGCACAGGATCACACTGCTCAAAATAAGACTCGAAATCAGTTGATAAAGTCTCACCCTGGTGGGACCCCCCACAATCAGCTGTCATCTGTGAAGAAATCCGGCAATAATGCCATGTGCACAGGGGAGTTTTTTTGAGGAGGTAAAAAAACGTGAAATTTTGTAGTGGAAACAGCTTCAAGAAACTTCTACTTTAGGGAGATTTCGGAGGAATTTTTCAATTCCTGAAGTTTCCTAAAGTGGTTGTGAAAAGTTTTTGAAATTAGTGCATCAGAAATGCACTCATTTCCCCCACCAGGTATTCAAAGCTTAATGCCCCAAAAAAATGCACAAAAGATGGAACATATGAACAGGAAAGTGTTTTTACACTAGAAGCGAATGAGAAGAGTCTTTCAAACAATTTTTGAGAAATTTTTCAGGCGTTTCTTAGAGCAGAGTTTTTGACATTTGGGTTTTACATGCCATTTTCGCCCAGTTTCGACAAAGTAGGCAGAGCTACAGTGTGACGGTGCACTGACAGGGTGTGGCGACCCCCGCTCATCAAGTTCATGACAGGCGGTGGCATATCTTTTGTCAAACATCTTACTCCAGGACCTGATAGACGTAAGATTTGTGGTGAGGTGCACTGAGGCATATGACACTTCAGATTTCGACTGATTCATTAACGGGGATATCTGTCCTGTGCATATGTTTTGCTATGGGGCTAAGATCTTACAGGCAAGTAGTTGCTAACTGCCTGCCTGTTCTGCTCGGTGCCAATCTCTGCCGGTCAGAGCCATCAAGAACCACTCCTGCAGGCGATTCAGGTGCTTTATTTGACCTCATGTCAACAGAGAAGCTCTTCCTCTTCCGTTCTGCTCTGTAGACAGTACGGCACTGCCAATGTCATGCTTATTGACAGCCGGCTCCCTGCAGTAAGGCAGTGGAGAGCCGGCAGTCAATCAGCATGACATCGGCTGAAACGCCCAGTCAACAGAGGAGAGTGGAAGCAAAAACGCTGCTCTGTTGATGTGACGTCACTGGATGCCGCAGAATCGCCGTCCATAAGCTGGCAGAGATCGGCACTGGGCAGAACAGGCAGGTAGTTAGCAATCACCCACCTGTAACATCCTTTCCCCACAGCAAAAAATAAGAAAAGTCCTGGATAACCCCTTTAAGAGACATGCACCTGTTAATGAATCAGGCAACTTGCACTGCACCCTTCCCCCCTCAACAAGACCGGCATGAAAAATGACAATCTTGATGAATCAGAGTCAAGGTCTTTTGCAGCGAAGGAGGCCAACTAGTTTTTAAGCAAAAGTGTCTAAAGATAAATTTAATTAATTTATCATCGTCCTTCACGCAGGATGATAATCTATAAGATTTTAGATTTTAAAAAAGCGCTTCCATCAAGATTTTTATCCTCTTAATACTGTATATTGCAATCATCATATTATACAGCGCTGTGTACTTACAATTGCTCATTTTGCTTTTCTACCCAGCTAATTCTTCTCTTTTCCATTAGGTCTATGACATCACGTGATTAAAAACTGAATAGTCGAATCCTTCTAAGCTCTATGTAGAAACAGGGGGTCAATTTTTCCTGTATGACTCATAAGTCACGGCAAAAGTCCCTGGCAGGGGGAAGGGAAGCAGCTGGGTCAGAAGTTGAAGAGGGGAATGATAACTGCAAGGACAAGAGACTTCCTGTTTTTACATAGAGCAGAGAAAAGAGAAGAATTAACTGGGTAGAAAGGCAAAATGAGCAATTGTAAGTACACAGTGCTGTATAATATGATGATTGCAATATATTAAGAGGATAAAAACTTTGATGGGAGGAGGAGAAGGAGGAGGGCTTATTTAAGATCGTCCAGTTAAAGTTTATACATTCTAAAAATTAGACAGTTTTAGCAAATCTCCCCTGTCAGTATCCGCTCTTATGACCAATACCTGAGGATCCTGATGAGGATTTCTTCTACTTACTCAAAATTCTTTCATCCCTTTAAAGAGTTATTTTAATTTCTATCATTTCATGTCATAACTTGCTGATTTCTAGGGGTCCGACTACCAGGACCCTTACCGATACTGAGAACAGGGCTCTGCAATGCTTTTCAGAATGGAGCAGGAACCATACATGCGCACCATCTCATTTGTATGGGATGATGGCCGTGCATGAGGCATGGGTCGGCCAGAGAAAGCCAAGGACTAAACGCCTCTATCTCCGGCGGTCCTACAGGCAATGAAAGCAGCGATGGTGCTCATGCATGGCCGTCGTTACAATCAAATGGGGCACTTTAGAGTCACATTCTCGAATTGGTGGTGGTGGTGGGTAGCGCCTGTGGATAGTTGATAACAAAGTCATAAATAATCCTTTAAATGTTTTTTCAATTTTTAAAATTGTCCCCTATCCATAGTATTAGGAATCTTACTGATCTCAAGCAATCACGAGAAAGGAGTCCTACAAGTTTAGCTCCGCTCCAATAATTATCTACACAATCATCGCTCAGGGACGACTTTAGATCTTCATTCTTGAGAGTGGTGGTGGTCTCAAAGCTTGTTCCTCTCCCTTCTCCATTAATATACCTTTCCCACTCCCCTAATTTTTAATGTTGTTGATGTTGAAATGTTGCACGAGAAAAAGGACAAAAAAAAACCAATATAAAAAATGTAATAAAATGTGTCATTGGTTACAGTAAATTCTACTCCATCTTCTCCGTGTATTCAGCCTGCACTCGGCTTTTCCATGAAAAGATGAAGGTTTTTCAGAACTAATTTCAGCATTTAATATCATCACCCTCTCGACCTAATCAAAAAGGAAAAGCGATATTTACAGTCAATATGATTTACAGGGCAGAGCTCTTGATTGAATGCTGCAACACAACTCGCCGCGCCCCCCTCCCCCTCATATATTTCTCACAAGCTTTTTTTTTTTCTTCACCCAAGCAATTTTCATTAGATTTTAGTAATGAGTGTTTAATTAATTTCAATTAAAATCTTCAAGGAAATAAGAGAGATGAAAGTTGCTTCTAATTACCAAACATATTTGATGTTACCCAAAGCAATTCAATATTCTACAGTGATCTTCTGAAGCGGCTGATAAGACTGTAAATGAAGAAGTGATCCAGAGTTCCCTCGGCTTCTTAAAAGGCTTCAAAATCAACAAACTTGTCTGATATTTAGATGGGAAGGAGAAAAAAAAATATTAAGAAGTAATGAACTGTCAACTATACTTAATGTCAAAGTATAATAAGATGTCTGAGAAAACCGTGGACGGGAAGGAAACCAGAAAAATGGAGCCTTAACTGAATCAAGTGGAACCTTGGACACTTGGAGGACCATCAATCAGAAGGTGCATCTACGGCAGGGCCGGGACAAGGTATTTTGGTGTCCTAGGCAGATGAAGCCAGTGGCGCCCCCAGACCCACCGATAAACCTACAGCCCCCAATATACAGTATGATGTTCACCCTATACAATGTGGTCACCACAGCCATCTATACTGAATAATGTCCCCCACAGCACCCTATACAGAATAATGTCCCCCACAGCGCCCCATACAGAATAATGTCCCCCACAGCGCCCTATACAGAATAATGTCCCCCACAGCACCCTATACAGAATAATGTCCCCCACAGCGCCCTGTACAGAATTATGTCCCCCACAGCGCCCTATACAGAATTATGTCCCCCACAGCGCCCTATACAGAATAATGTACCCCACAGCGCCCTATACAGAATAATGTCCCCCATAGTGCCCTATACAGAATAATGTCCCCCACAGCACCT
The DNA here is from genome assembly GCF_046119375.1 of Phyllobates terribilis. Taxonomy (NCBI): domain Eukaryota; kingdom Metazoa; phylum Chordata; class Amphibia; order Anura; family Dendrobatidae; genus Phyllobates; species Phyllobates terribilis. Next base: position 784,697,337 of record NW_027362764.1, read on the forward strand.
CATACAGAATAATGTCCCCCACAGCACCCTATACAGAATAATGTTCCCCACAGCCATCTATGCAGAATAATGTCCCCCCACAGCGCTGTATACAGAATAATGTCCCCCAAAGCGCCCTATACAGAATAATGTCCCCCACAATGCCCTATACAGAATAATGTCCCCCACAGCGCCCTATACAGAATAATGTACCCCACAGCGCCCTATGCAGAATAATGTACCCCACAACGCCCTATGCAGAATAATGTACCCCACAATGCCCTATACAGAATAATGTCCCCCACAGCCATCTATACAGAATAATGTACCCCACAGCGCCCTATGCAGAATAATGTACCCCACAACGCCCTATGCAGAATAATGTACCCCACAGCGCCCTATACAGAATAATGTCCCCCACAGCACCCTATACAGAATAATGTCCCCCACAGCGCCCCATACCGAATAATGTCTCCCACAGCGCCCCATACAAAATAATGTCCCCACAGCGCCTATACAGATTAATGTCCCCCACAGCGCCCTATCTATATATATAATCGTCTTATCCCGTCTGTCTGTCTGTCTGTCCAGGAAATCCCGCGTCGCTGATTGGTCCGGCAGCGGCCAATCAGTGACGCGGGATTTCAGAAAAAAGATGGCGGCCGTTAGTGGCTCATCTGCGGGACGGAGCTCAGCGGCGATGCAGCCGGGAGATGACCGGCTCGAGGCGCTCATCTCCCGGCCGCTAGCAGCAGAAGGACCCCGACCCGCAGCGCGGGTCGGGATACTTCTGCTGCGAGCAGTCGCTCATCTCCCAGCTTCTCGCAGAGGAAGTAGCCGCACAGTCAGCGGCGCTTCCCGGTCCTCACCAATATGATTCCGCTCCCCGGTCCTCACCAATACCATTCGCGACCAATCAGTGATCTTGGCGCAAAAGTTAAACACCGCTGTGCTGATTGGTCGCGGCCACTGCCCGCGACCAATCACCGATTTGGGCGCCACATTTAAATAGCGGCCGCCAGCCGCGACCAATCAGCGAGATTGGCACCAAATTTAAACAACGCTCTGCTGATTGGTCGCGTCTGGCGTCCGCGACCAATCAGCAAGATTGGTGCCAAATTTAAACAACGCTCTGCTGATTGGTCGCAGTGGCCGGCCGCGACCAATCAGCGATTTTGGTGCCAAATTGAAACACCGCTCTGCTGATTGGTCGCGGCCGGCGACCGCGACCAATCAGCAGTATTGCCGCCAAATTTAAACCCCGCTCTGCTCATTGGTCGCGACCGCCAGCTGCAACCAATCAGCAAGATTGGCGCCAAATTTAAAGAACGCTCTGCTGATTGGTTGCAGCTGCCTGCTGACCGCGACCAGTCAGCGAGATTGGCGCCTAATTTAAACTACGCTCTGATCTCCCGATGGCAAGTGTGAACGGAGGACCGAGGAGCGGCGTCGCCGGTCGGGATGCTTCTGCTGCGAGCAGCCGCTCATCTCCCAGCTGCTCGCAGCGGAAGTACCCGCACATGTAGCACCGCTCCCCGGTCCTCACTAATACGACGCTGATTGGTTGCGGCCGCCGGCCGCGACCAATCAGCGATATGGGCGGTAAATTTAAACCCCCCCCTCTGCTGATTGGTCGCGTTCGCTGGCCGCGACCAATCAGCATTATTGGCGCCAAATTTAAACCCCGCTCTGCTGATTAGTCGCGACCGGCGGCCGTGACCAATCTGCGATATAGGCGCCAAATTTTAACACCGCTTTGCTGATTGGTCACGGTTGCCGGCCTCGACCAATCAGCGATTTTGGCGCCAAATTTAAACACCGCTCTGCTGATTGCACCCGGTCGGCCGCATACATATTCTAGAATCCCCGATGCGTTAGAATCGGGCCACCATCTAGTACAGAATAATGTCCCCCACAGCGCCCTATACAGAATAATGTCCCCCACAGCAATAATATACATATTACATATACATATACATATTGGACACCACAGACCTCTGTATCATATGTCATCTATATTATCTGTATGTGCACACACTGTACGTAGCGCCTGATGATTCAAAGCAATAACCACTGATTGAAGAAACACATAGGGCTTTCTCTTTAGTGCCAGGGCTATCTCTCTAGGACCAGTGTTATTTATGACAGCTGTCAGCTAGTTTTTAAAGGAGTGAAGCATTAGGGAATAATACTTCTTATTAGATCACTTTGTGTTCAAGATATGATCGAATTTGTCATCTGTAGTCCTTAGTGAGATGTAGGTAATACGATACTGAGTCTCACAATTGAGACCTAGGGATCAATATATTGATACAGACCTATAGCATTTATCATAGAATCATAGAATCATAGAATGGTAGAGTTGGAAGGGACCTCCTGAGTCATCTGGTCCAACCCCCTGCTCAAAGCAGGATTCACTAGATCATCTCAGACAGATGTCTGTCCAGCCTCTGTTTGAAGACGTCCATTGAAGGGGAACTCACCACCTCTCGTGGCCGCCTGTTCCACTCATTGATCACCCTAACTGTCAAAAAGTTTTTTCTAATATCTAATCTGTGTCTCCTCCCATTTAGTTTCATCCCATTGCTTCTAGTCTTTCCTTGTGCAAATGAGAATAAAGATGATCCTTCTACAATGTGACAGCCCTTGACATATTTGTAGACAGCTATTAAGTCTCCTCTCAGTCTTCTTTTTTGCAAGCTAAACATTCCCAAATCCTGCAACCGTTCCTCATAGGACATGGTTTGCAGACCAGTCACCATTCTGGTCGCTCTTCTCTGAACTTGCTCCAGTTTGTCGATGTCTTTTTTAAAATGTGGTGCCCAAAACTGTACACAGTATTCCAGATGAGGTCTGACCAAAGAGGAGTAAAGACCGATAATGACTTCACGTGATCTAGACTGTATGCTTCTGTTAATACATCCCAGAATTGAATTTGCCTTTTTTGCTGCTGCATCACACTGTTGACTCATGTTCAGTCTATGATCTATTAGTATACCTAAGTCTTTTTCACATGTACTGTTGCTTAGCTCTATTCCTCCCATTCTGTATATGTTTTTTTCATTTTTATTGCCCAGATGTAGTACTTTGCATTTTTCCCTGTTAAAAAACATTCTGTTGGTTGCTGCCCACTGCTCCAGTTTATTTAGGTCTTTTTGAATCCTCTCTCTCTTCTCTAGTATTAGCTATCCCTCCTAGCTTTGTGTCATCAGCAAATTTAATCAGTTTACCCTCAATTCCTTCATCTAAATCATTGATAAAGATGTTGAACAATACAAGTCCCAGGACGGAGCCCTGTGGTACCCCACTTGAGACATTCATCCAGCTGGATGTGAAGCCATTTACAACCACCCTTTGAGTCCGATCACTAAGCCAGTTATGAATCCACCTAACAGTTGCCTGGTCCATTGCATACTTGGTCATTTTTTCAATAAGGATGATGTGAGATACTTTGTCAAATGCTTTGCTGAAGTCAAGATATACTATATCTACAGCATTTCCCTGATCCACCCAGTCAGTGATTCTGTCATAGAAGGAAATTAAGTTAGTCTGACATGACTTGTTAGTTACAAACCCATGCTGACTCTGGTTAATCACTTCATTCTTATCCATGTACTTACATACATGTTGTTTAATAATTTGTTCAAAGATCTTTCCTGGTATAGAAGTCAGACTCACCGGCCTATAGTTCCCTGGGTCCACCTTCTTCCCCTTTTTGAAGATAGGAACAACATTTGCTCTTCTCCAGTCTTCTGGGACTTCTCCTGTTCTCCAAGAATTTTCAAAGATTATGGAGAGTGGTTCTAAAATTTCTTCTACAATCTCCTTCAGTACTCTGGGGTGTAATTCATCTGGACCTGGAGACTTGAACTCATTTATGTTAGCTAAATATTCCCTCACAATCTTTCTGTTTACTGATAACTTGGATTCCTCTATTCCTTTAAAAGGACAGTGAAGATCAGTTGATGTTACATTTTCTTTCTGAGAGAAAACAGATGCAAAAATTTATGCTGGTAATATTTAGATTGATCAAACAATAAGTGATTTGGATTTAGTGGTCAGTATCTCGGGAACGCCTTTATCATCTGTAGTCCCTATTAAGCTGTAGGTAATATGATACTGTGTCTCACCATTGAGATCTAGGGATCAATATACTAATATAGACCTATAACACTCACATCACTAATATATTTTAATTGATCAAGCAATATTAACTTAGTGGTTAATATCTCTGGCATTGGGAGAATAATTGTGTTTAATTACTATTGCAATTCAACTGAAATAGTAAAAGCTTTGTTTTAAATTTACTCCAATTGGATTAGACAGTGAATTACGTTAATTTATTACTTTTGGAGATACTTATTTAATTGATAGTCGGTCAATTACCTCAGTATGTCCCCTACAGCCCTCTATACAGTATGGTCATCACAGCCCCCAGTATTATGTCCCCCACAGCCAAGTATACAGTATGATGTCTTCATGGCATGCCCCTGGTTTAATGTCCCCCATATCCAGCTCCCAGTATAATGCTCTCCATAGCCAGCCTTCTAATGTCCCCCACAGCCGGCAGCCCCCTGTGTTATGCCCCCACAGCTAGCCCCCAGAATTATAGTCCATCGCAGCCTGTAGTCCCAGTATAATGCTCGCACAGCCAGTATCCCCCAGTATAATGTCCCCCATAGCCAGCTTCCAGTATAATGCTCCCCATAGCCAGCCCTCTAAGGTCCCCCACAGCCCCAATATAATGCCCCGCACAACCAGTCTTCTCCAGTATAATGTCCCCCATAGCCAGCCCTCTAATGTCCCCCACAGCCAGCAGCCCCCTGTGTTTTGCTCCCACAGCTAGCCCCCAGAATTATAGTCCCCCACAGCCTGTAGTCCCAGTATAATGCCCCGCACAGCCAGTATCCCCCAGAATAATGTCCCCCATAGCCAGCAACCCCTAGAAGTATGTTCCCCACAGTCAGCAGCCCACAGTAGTATGTACCCCACAGTCAGCAGTAGCCAGTAGTATGTCCCCCACAGCCCTCATAGTATGGTCCCCACATCCAGCAGCCCCGAGTAGCATGTTCCCCACAGGCATCAGTCCCAGTAGTATGTCCCCCACAACCAGCAGCCCCAGTAGTATGTCCCCCACAGCCAGCAGCCCCCAGTAGTATGTCCCCCACAGCCAGCAGCCCCAGTAGTATGTCCCCCACAGCCAGCCTCAGTAGTATGTCCCCCACAGCCAACAGCCACAGTAGTATGTCCCCAACAGCCATCAGCCCCCAGTAGTATGTCCCCCACAGCCATCAGCCCCAGTAGTATGTCCCCCACAGCCATCAGCCCCCAGTAGTATGTCCCCCACAGCCAGCAGCCCCCAGTAGTATGTCCCCCACAGCCAGCAGCCCCCAGTAGTATGTCCCCCACAGCCATCAGCCTCAGTAGTATGTCCCCCACAGCCATCAGCCCCAGTAGTATGTCCCCCACAGCCATCAGCCCCCAGTAGTATGTCCCCCACAGCCATCAGCCCCAGTAGTATGTCCCCCACAGCCATCAGCCCCAGTAGTATGTCCCCCACATCCATCAGCCTCAGTAGTAGGTCCCCCACACAGCCAGCAGCCCCCAGTAGTATGTCCCCCACAGCCAGCAGCCCCCAGTAGTATGTCCCCCACAGCCAGCAGCCCCCAGTAGTATGTCCCCAACAGCCAGTAGCCTCAGTAGTATGTCCCCCACAGCCAGCAGCCCCAGTAGCATGTTCCCCACAGCCAGCAGCCCCCAGTAGTATGTCCCCCACAGCCAGCAGCCTCAGTAGTATGTCCCCCACAGCCATCAGCCCCAGTAGTATGTACCCCACAGCCAGAAGCCCTAGTAGTGAGTCCCCCACAGCCAGCAGCCTCAGTAGTATGTCCCCCACAGCCATCAGCCCCAGTAGTATGTCCCCCACAGCCAGCAGCCTCAGTAGTATATCCCCCACAGCCAGCAGCCTCAGTAGTATGTCTCCCACAGTCAGCAGTAGCCAGTAGTATGTCCCCCACAGCCCTCATAGTATGGTCCCCACATCCAGCAGCCCCCAGTAGCATGTTCCCCACAGCCAGCAGCCCCCAGTAGTATGTCCCCCACAGCCAGCAGCCCCCAGTAGTATGTCCCCAACAGCCATCAGCCTCAGTAGTATGTCCCCCACAGCCATCAGCCCCAGTAGTATGTCCCCCACAGCCATCAGCCCCCAGTAGTATGTCCCCCACAGCCATCAGCCCCAGTAGTATGTCCCCCACAGCCATCAGCCCCAGTAGTATGTCCCCCACACAGCCAGCAGCCCCCAGTAGTATGTCCCCCACAGCCAGCAGCCCCCAGTAGTATGTCCCCAACAGCCAGTAGCCTCAGTAGTATGTCCCCCACAGCCAGCAGCCCCAGTAGCATGTTCCCCACAGCCAGCAGCCCCCAGTAGTATGACCCCCACAGCCAGCAGCCTCAGTAGTATGTCCCCAACAGCCATCAGCCCCAGTAGTATGTACCCCACAGCCAGAAGCCCTAGTAGTGAGTCCCCCACAGCCAGCAGCCCCCAGTAGTATGTCCCCCACAGCCAGCAGCCTCAGTAGTATGTCCCCAACAGCCATCAGCCCCAGTAGTATGTACCCCACAGCCAGCAGCCCTAGTAGTATGTCCCCAACAGCCAGCAGCCCTAGTAGTATGTCCCCCACAGCCAGCAGCCCCAGTAGTATGTCCCCAACAGCCAGCAGCCCTAGTAGTATGTCCCCAACAGCCAGCAGCCCTAGTAGTATGTCCCCAACAGCCAGCAGCCCTAGTAGTATGTCCCCCACAGCCAGCAGCCTCAGTAGTATGTCCCCCACAGCCGTCAGCCCCAGTAGTATGTCCCCCAAAGCCAGCAGCCTCAGTAGTATATCCCCCACAGCCAGCAGCCTCAGTAGTATGTCTCCCACAGCCAGCAGCCTCAGTAGTATGTCCCCCAAAGCCAGCAGCCTCAGTAGTATGTCACCCACAGCCAGCAGCCTCAGTAGTATGTCTTCCACAGCTAGCAGCCCCCAGTAGTATGTCCCCCACAGCCATCAGCCCCAGTAGTATGTCCCCCACAGCCATCAGCCCCAGTAGTATGTCCCCCACACAGCCAGCAGCCCCCAGTAGTATGTCCCCCACAGCCAGCAGCCCCCAGTAGTATGTCCCCCACAGCCAGCAGCCCCCAGTAGTATGTCCCCAACAGCCAGTAGCCTCAGTAGTATGTCCCCCACAGCCAGCAGCCCCAGTAGCATGTTCCCCACAGCCAGCAGCCCCCAGTAGTATGTCCCCCACAGCCAGCAGCCTCAGTAGTATGTCCCCAACAGCCATCAGCCCCAGTAGTATGTACCCCACAGCCAGAAGCCCTAGTAGTGAGTCCCCCACAGCCAGCAGCCCCCAGTAGTATGTCCCCCACAGCCAGCAGCCTCAGTAGTATGTCCCCAACAGCCATCAGCCCCAGTAGTATGTACCCCACAGCCAGCAGCCCTAGTAGTATGTCCCCAACAGCCAGCAGCCCTAGTAGTATGTTGTCACGCTGTCTCTGTATACTGGAGGTAGGGGGCCTAAGCTGACCCTAAGCTGGGGCCCTGACTAGTCCCTCAACCTGGAGGTACTGTTAAAGGTACAGAGGTCCAGGCCGCCAGCGTAACCCCTACCTCCTGAGGATCCCTGCACCTAAGTAATCTAGTCCTGAGAAGGACCCCGATCACAACAAAAGGGGACAAGTAATAATATGCCCACACACAGTACTTAGACGAACGAGACAGTACAAGGGAAAAACCAAAACCACCTTGCATACAACAACTACACAACTACAACAGAGGGAACACCAACGGGAAAGGAGATAAATGATAAAGCGAGGAAGGGAAAAAACACTCCAAATGCACTTATCTCAGAAACTCCAAACACCACGATCCGCTCTGTTAGTCTGAATGAAATGCTTTCACCGACACTTCCCAAACAGACCAGCAGGCATTTGAAGGAGTCTCACTACAGCAGTATTGATTGCAGCTGGGCGTGGCTGGACCTCGTCTAGCACAGAGAGAGAGAGAATTAACTCCCTCACTGCCGAAAAACACAAAGCACCAACAAGTCAGCTGCGAGAAGTCAGGCTGTGTACTCGTGACGATCTTCGTGGCGACACACCCGTGACAGTACCCCCCCTTCTACGAGGGGCCTCCGGACCCTCAGGGCCAGGTTTATCCGGGTGAGTCGTGTGGAAGGCCCGAACTAATCGGTCTGCGTTAATATCCGACGCAGGAACCCACATCCTCTCCTCAGGACCATACCCTTTCCAATGAACCAGGTACTGAAGGGACCGGCGATTAAAGCGTGAATCGATGACCCTCGATACCTGGAACTCCAAGTTACCATTAACAGTACCTCCAGGTTGAGGGACTAGTCAGGGCCCCAGCTTAGGGTCAGCTTAGGCCCCCTACCTCCAGTATACAGAGACAGCGTGACGCATCAGGTTGAATGAGTATGGGTGCCGAGGCAAAACATTTTTTCAAGGAGGAGAATGCTTGACAAGCCTTGTCAGACCACCTAGAAAAATCCGTCCCCTTTTTAGTCATGTCTGTGAGAGGCTTAACCATGGACGAGAAATTACGAATGAACTTCCGGTAATAATTAGCAAACCCCAGGAAACGTTGTAGTGCCTTAAGATTCTCTGGCCGATCCCACTCAAGAACTGCCCGCACTTTCCCAGGGTCCATACGAAAACCGGACACTGAAACCAGGAAGCCTAAAAACTGGAGTTCCTGTACGGCGAACACACACTTTTCCCATTTGGCATACAGTTTATTATCCCGCAAGATCTGTAACACCTGCCTAACGTGCTCCTGATGAGACACCAGATCCGGCGAGTAAATTAAGATATCATCCAGATATATGACAACAAACTGTCCCACCAGGCGGCGAAAAATGTCATTAACAAAGTGTTGGAACACCGCCGGGGCATTAGTCAGACCGAATGGCATGACAAGGTTCTCATAATGCCCCTCCGGAGTGTTAAACGCCGTCTTCCACTCATCCCCCTCCTTCATCCTAATCAGATTGTACGCCCCCCTGAGATCCAACTTAGAGAACCATTTGGCGCCCACGATCTGATTAAAGAGATCGGGAATAAGTGGGAGCGGATACGGATCTCGGACCGTAATCCGATTAAGTTCACGGAAATCCAGGCAAGGGCGTAGGCCTCCATCTTTCTTCTTAACAAAGAAGAACCCCGCAGCCACCGGTGAAGATGAAGGTCTAATATGCCCCTTAGCCAGACTTTCTGAAATATAATCCTTCATGGCCTGCCTCTCAGGACCAGAAAGGTTATACAACCTAGCTTTAGGTAACTTGGCCTCAGGGAGCAGTTTTACAGAACAGTCATACTCGCGATGAGGAGGTAGTTCCTGACACCCTTTCTCCGAGAATGACAAATGCATCCCCCGCCATGCACAAAACGCCTTCCAGAACTTGGACACAAACTGAGACAGTACAAGGGAAAAACCAAAACCACCTTGCATACAACAACTACACAACTACAACAGAGGGAACACCAACGGGAAAGGAGATAAATGATAAAGCGAGGAAGGGAAAAAACACTCCAAATGCACTTATCTCAGAAACTCCAAACACCACGATCCGCTCTGTTAGTCTGAATGAAATGCTTTCACCGACACTTCCCAAACAGACCAGCAGGCATTTGAAGGAGTCTCACTACAGCAGTATTGATTGCAGCTGGGCGAGGCTGGACCTCGTCTAGCACAGAGAGAGAGAGAATTAACTCCCTCACTGCCGAAAAACACAAAGCACCAACAAGTCAGCTGCGAGAAGTCAGGCTGTGTACTCGTGACGATCTTCGTGGCGACACACCCGTGACATATGTCCCCCACAGCCAGCAGCCCCAGTAGTATGTCCCCAACAGCCAGCAGCCCTAGTAGTATGTCCCCAACAGCCAGCAGCCCTAGTAGTATGTCCCCCACAGCCAGCAGCCTCAGTAGTATGTCCCCCACAGCCATCAGCCCCAGTAGTATGTCCCCCAAAGCCAGCAGCCTCAGTAGTATATCCCCCACAGCCAGCAGCCTCAGTAGTATGTCCCCCACAGCCATCAGCCCCAGTAGTATGTCCCCCAAAGCCAGCAGCCTCAGTAGTATATCCCCCACAGCCTGCAGCCTCAGTAGTATGTCTCCCACAGCCAGCAGCCTCAGTAGTATGTCCCCCAAAGCCAGCAGCCCCAGTAGTATGTCCCCCACAGCCAGCAGCCCCAGTAGTATGTCCCCCACAGCCATCAGCCCCAGTAGTGAGTCCCCCACAGCCAGCAGCCCCAGTAGTATGTCCCCCACAGCCAGTAGCCCCTATTATTATGCCCCCCACAGCCATATCTTAGTATTATAGTTCCCCACAGCCAGCAGCCCCCGTTATTGTGCCCCCCAAAGCCACCCCCCAGTATTATAGTACAAACAAGCAACCCTTTTACAGTTCAGAAAATGGCAGCCGGCAGCCTCCATTTTGCTGAATCAGCACTGAAGCGAACTATGCAAATCTGTATTTTGGCAAATGCAGATCTTTGTAACATCTGTGTAGAAATCAATATTTGCTCATCTCTACACATTGGCTTCAGAGAGATTTTCAGTACAGGGGCACTCACAGTCCAACAGCAGGAATGAATGGAGATCTGGCAGGACTGTACCGTTCGGGTGATTCATGTAATTAGAAAGCATCTTTGAATAGTCTCCATTCAGTCTTCCTTTCTGAAGACTTCACTAAATGAAGACTTCTTCCTTGCCACACTTTTCTTTTCACCATGTGCTTCCACTCCATGTGTCTAATATCACTGATTCTTGGAGTGGCGCACACAAGATCAAGAGCCAGGACAGGGGTCAGCATCAGGAGAGATTCCAGGGCTCAACAGCCACAACGGGCCATGGTAATCTGGGCAATTATGCTATGTCTCACCTGCTGAGGTGGGTTCTCCAAGCCCTTGGTCTGGATTAGCAGTTATTAGGCAGCATGGACAAATCGCGTTGGTGCAGCAGAGTGGTCCAGTTGGAATAACTGAGTTGTAAGAGGGCGACGACTGGAGAAGCAGAATTGTAATCCCCAAGAAAGCAGGGTTGTCTCAAAAATGTGGCAGAACTGACTATAGAGCAGAGTCCTATGTCACAGAACTGGACTAGCGATCTAGTACAGCTAGGTTTATCACAGAGGCCAAGGCTGAAGTTGCACAGCGATAAAGCAGAATTACCTAATGGTATAGCAGAGCGACAAAGCCACAGAGTCCATGGCAGTAATGCCCAGTGGTATACCAGGGTTTCCCAGGGATATAGCAGAGCTGGACTTGCCATAGAGTCCAAGGAAGAACTTGCAAGCAGTATGCCAAAGATGCCTAGTGATATAGCAGTGCTGGGTATGTCATAGAGTCCAAGGCAGAATTGGCCAGTGGAATAACATAACTGTCCAGCAATATAGCAGAGATGGGTTCGTCAGAAGGTATATGCAGAGCCGGTACATCTATATAGTAAAGTTACCCAAAGAAACGGCAGAGCTACGTTTGTCAGGAGGTTCCTGCAGAGATGGCAGAGGAAAGCTGTCCACAAATACCAACTACCTGAATACTCATGTGGCATCCCACCACTTGAGCTGAGCAATGAGCTGTGGGATTGTGACGTCAGTAATGCACATTGGGTTGGGTAACCCAATGCACTGAGGTATAGTGAGAACTAGTGGAAGGATCCAATTGAGGTGAATATTATGTGTTTTATGTGGAGAAGTAGACCGGTACACCTCTGTGACTGTGTCAAACACATACGCTTGGGTGTAACCTCAGCTAGGGTTTCGACAGATCCCATTGGACTATTTTTGCCATCTTTACTCTTCATAACCCATTCAATAATTGAAAATATTCTCCAGCGTTCTCCCCAACGGTCCCCCAAAATCTTTATTTATATCTGGCACTGGAAACATGTCAAGACAACCAAAGCTTTCAACTATATTGTGAACTTACTACAAAAAAAGGTTGTGGAGCTGTATATTACTAGGGGGTTTAGTCAAGGCTTGAAACGCGTGCACCATGTACATGTCCGTACGATTATCCATGTCTTTGAAGCTGTTCACCCATTCTGTACCTTTGTTTTCTTCTAATATTGCTACATTGTGGATGATATTTCTTCTAGGGAAGAATAGAAAGTCTCACTGGGTGATCATATGGGGTTATATATGTGATGCCACACTAGGTCCGCACTATTGCCATGTGGACGAGTCTTTCTGGAGACCATTGGTGATGGTGATGACTTGTGGGAGCCGTATTGGCCAGGCTGATTTTTTTATTTTTGATTCTGTATGTGCCCAATCATCCATCATTGTAATTATCAGAGCAGTTGGGGAAGCCATTACTTGCTGCAACCTCCGAGCTGATCATTTGTGGTCTTGATCATCCATTTAATACTTTATCTTTTCCATAAAAGGACGGTACAGATCCTTCCATTGTGATCTATCGTGTTGTACGACTTTCTACACATTTTCTGTTATTCTGCAAAAGTAAAATTCTTAACAAATGTGATTCTGTCCGGCTCTAAACGAATATCAAAGGCTCCTCCTGTGTGCAGCGAAGAAGTTTTATCTTTAGTATTGACGCAGCAGACAATACTGGAGATAATTAAGCCCAGAGTGTCCTGATTTCTGCTGTTATTGGAACAAATAGCACCGTGCCGAAATGTGTGCGGACGGAGAGGAGCGCTTTGTTATTTCCTCTGACACTTGCCGAAGCCCCAGATCTCTCCAAAAGGAAAAGCTAAAACAAGATACATTGTCTACAAATAGGCTGGTGTCAGCAGAAAAGTTACAGAACTATTGATAGAAATTAATTACCAAACAGCTAATAAAGGAAAACACGCCGAGATAATTCCGGCAAATGTCCTGATCATTTAATGAGACAAAAGGTATAAAAGAAAATTACCAGCAGCTGCACGTGAGAAGAAGAAAGAAAGACGACAATAAAAAAAACTCTTCCATTTTATCTCCCACTTCTCCCCATCATATGTTTCCATCATGTAGTCTACAGGTTTAGAGGTTGGGGCGAGTCGTACGTGGCTCCTACGTGGCAAGGTTTTGTTCTTTTGGTGTTTATTTAATATGTATTGATTAGGATTACCTCTCCCTGTACAGAAATAGCTAGAAAGATAGATACCGTAAGTATAAGATACATTCTAGGGAGAAAAGTATTGGGACACGTGCCTTAATAACTAAAGTCTGGTTTTTCATTTAGTTGCCCCTGGTGTATAATGTCTTGACCCTCCTTCTCAGGTGCATAAAATCCAGCTCCATTGTCCCCCCAATGTATCATATCCATCCCCATTGTCCCCCGGTGCTCCCTGGCCCCCCCATGGTGTATAACCTCTGGCCCCTTGCCCCTTGATGTATAACCTCTGGCCCCTCGCCCTCTTGGAGTATAACTTCTGGCCCTTCGCTCCCCCGGTTTATAACTTCTGGGCCTTCCCCACCTAGTGTATAACATTCAGCACCTCGCCCCTGTGTATAACCTCCGGTCCCCGCCATGCTGTCTGCCGTTACTACCATGTGACAGAGCGGCCAGTGGTGCACAGCTCCCTGATACCAGCGCGGTCCTGTGATAGGAGCCACCGGGGTAACAAGTCCGTCCATGACATTTCTTCCTCCTGAATCTTCCTCCATCACCTGTGAATGATATTATTGAGAAGTGGAAGGAACCGCAGCAACTCAGCCATGAAGTGGAGACCCCATAACGTTACATAGCAGGGGGGCCGAGTGCTGAGGAGCAGAGGACAGAAAAGTCACCACCGCTCTGCTGACCCCACAACTGCAGAGTCCAGGCCTCCTCTGGTATCAGCACAAACACTGCTCCCCCGCCAGAAGCTTCATGGCCGAGCAGCTGTATGCAGCCGTACATCCCCAAGCACAATGCCGAGCGTCGGATGGAGTGGTGTAAAGCCACCACCACTGGACTCTGGAGGAGACATGTTCTGTGCAGTGACAGATCACACTTCTCTACCTGTGGCTGATGGAGGAGTCTGGGTTTGGTGATTCTAGGAGGACGTTCCCCCTGACTGCATTGTGCCGCTGTACAGATGGTGGAAGGAGATAATTGCTACACGCACGCCGCTAAGTTTAGATAGGGGCGAGATTGGTTTCATGAATTCTTTGGAATCCTGGGGGAACCGTTACTCAGGACGACCATAGAATGCTGCTCTCTCAGTCACACAGGGGTATTGACCCTCAGGCACAGACACGCAGATGGATTCACTTGCTGACCAGACACATTTGACAAGAGTCCTCATGAACAGTTGAACAGGAGCATTTAATGAAGCCGCATGGCCAGTGCAGTTTAAGTCTCCTGAGAAACAGGCTCCAGTAACAAACAGTTTCTTCTTAAAGTCACATTAATAGCAAAGTACAGCACAGATCAAGTCTTCTATGCTCCCACAACAGCAATTCTCCCACAACAGCAATGCTCCCACCAGCAATCCCTGGTCCACAGAGTCACAGGCTTTACCTTCTAGTGCAGTGAGGTACGAGGGGGAGTTAGAACGGAAGGATGAGTCCAGTCCTCAGGCGTGGTGTTCAATTCTTGCTTTTGCTAAACAGCAGTTAACTCCTTTCTCCAATACTTTCTCCTGTAGATACCACTTGCAACCAAGCGGCAGTTGCAGTGAGAGAGTCCCAGAACCCTCATCAGCCTGTTGAAGAGGTCTGCATCCTTTCAGCTCTCTCTCCAGCTCAGAACTGACACTACCCAGTCTCTCTGAGGCAGGCCTGGCCACTTTCCCCTAGCTGCACACTGTTAACCCCTCTAGTTGCTGGATGCTTAACAACACCATGTGCGGTATCTACCCATCACATAATGCTATGGGCTGTTATCAGGGGGCGGCCATGGACCCTCTGCTCCAGGGAAGGAAAATCTTAATCTTCAGCACAAGACATTGTGGACAATTGTAGCTTCAGCTTTGTGGAAATAGTTTGGATAAGACCCTTCTCTGTTCCCCATGATTGCGCCCAGTGCACAAGCTCCATACAGACATGGAGGAGAACATGAGCCACCGCACAGAGCCCGGACCTCAGCCCCATTCTATAATGTAGATTGTGAGCCCGGACCCCCAACATCAGGGTCTGACCCCACAAATAATATTCTGCATGAAGAGGCAAAAAGTCCCACAGACGCCTCCAAAATCTTATAGAAATCCTTCCCAGAAGAGCGGGAGCCATTATATCTGCAGAGGGGCTACTCCATATTAATGTCTATGGGTGTAGGATGGGGATCAGAAAAGCTCCTGGAGAAGGATGTGGAGGGGGCACAATATTTTTTCCAATATAGCAGATATAGTGCATCTGTCTAACATCTATCATCTATCTATTATCTATCTATTGTGATAGAGTCACTGGTGATGTATGTGAGGGAAGATATGTTTCACTGCGGCTACAAGCCTTAGTGAACTGAACCTAGATGTTTCTTCAGCATGTTAGATGCTGAAGAGGTTAATCAGCCATCTTGGGTCTAGTTCTTTGTGAATGTTTGTAGAGCGGGAGGGAGGTCATTCACCATATCTCCACCTCAAAGGTGTGGCTGGGGAAGTTAAATGCTCATTTACTGAGCACACTCACAGTTTTTTTTCTCTGTTGTGAGTTTGGAGAAGGAAGTTTCCAGACTGTGTGGAACTTCAGCTCAGGAGGAGCTGAAGTGTGTTGCAACTTAAACAGGTGAATCCCGCATTCATATGAACCGTGCTATCATATATATTTTGTTTTACCATTATGCCAACAAGGCCATATTTAGTTTGTGGAACCTGCAGTGCTTTATGAGGTTCTAAATAAACCTGCAGACGAAAATGTTCCTGTGTCTGCTTCTGGAAGCAGCCAAGTGAGTCTTCTTACCACACTATCTATTATCTATCTATCTATCTATCTATCTATCTAGAATCATAGAATCATAGAATGGTAGAGTTGGAAGGGACCTCCTGGGTCATATGGTTCAATCCCCTGCTCAAAGCAGGATTCACTAAATCATCTCAGACAAATGTCTGTCCAGCCTCTGTTTGAAGACGTCCATTGAAGGGGAACTCACCACCTCTCGTGGCAGCCTGTTCCACTCATTGATCACCCTAACTGTCAATTTTTTTTTTCTAATATCTAATCTGTGTCTCCAATTTCATCCCATTGCTTCTAGTCTTTCCTTGTGCAAATGAGAATAAAGATGATCCTTCTACAATGTGACAGCCCTTGAGATATTTGTAGACAGCTATTAAGTCTCCTCTCAGTCTTCTTTTTTGCAAGCTAAACATTCCCAAATCCTGTAACCGTTCCTCATAGGACATGGTCTGCAGACCGGTCACTATTCTGGTCGCTCTTCTCTGAACTTGCTCCAGTTTGTCGATGTCTTTTTTAAAATGTGGTGCCCAAAACTGGACACAGTATTTCAAATGAGGTTTGACCAAAGAGGAGTAAAGTCCGATAATGACTTCACGTGATCTAGACTGTATGCTTCTGTTAATACATCCCAGAATTGTATTTGCCTTTTTTGCTGCTGCATCACACTGTTGACTCATGTTCAGTCTATGATCTATTAGTATACCTAAGTCTTTTTCACATGTACTGTTGCTTAGTTCTATTCCTCCCATTCTGTAGATGCTTTTTTTCATTTTTATTGCCCAGATGTAGTACTTTGCATTTTTGCCTGTTAAAAAACATTCTGTTAGTTGCTGCCCACTGCTCCAGTTTATTTAGGTCTTTTTGAATCCTCTCTCTCTCTTCTCTAGTATTAGCTATCCCTCCTAGCTTTGTGTCATCAGCAAATTTAATCAGTTTACCCTCAGTTCCTTCATCTAAATCACTGATAAAGATGTTGAACAATACAGGTCCCAGGACAGAGCCCTGTGGTACCCCACTTGAGACATTCATCCAACTGGATCTGAAGCCATTTACGACCACTCTTTGAGTCCGATCACTAAGCCAGTTATGAATCCACCTAACAGTTGCCTTGTCCATTCCATACTTGGTCATTTTTTCAATAAGGATGGTGTGAGAAACTTTGTCAAATGCTTTGCTGAAGTCAAGATATACTATATCTACAGCTTTTCCCTGATCCACCCAGTCAGTGATTCTGTCATAGAAGGAAATTAAGTTAGTCTGACATGACTTGTTAGTTACAAACCCATGCTGACTCTGGTTAATCACTTCATTCTTATCCAGGTACTTACATACATGTTGTTTAATAATTTGTTCAAAGATCTTTCCTGGTATAGAAGTCAGACTCACAGGCCTATAGTTCCCTGGGTCCACCTTCTTCCCCTTTTTGAAGATAGGAACAACATTTGCTCTTCTCCAGTATTCTGGGACTTCTCCTGTTCTCCAAGAATTTTCAAAAATTATGGAGAGTGGTTCTAAAATTTCTTCTACGATCTCCTTCAGCATCTGGGGTGTAATTCATCTGGACCTGGAGACTTGAACTCATTTATGTTAGTTAAATATTCCCTCACAATCTCTCTGTTTACAGATAATTTGGATTCTTCTATTCCTTTAATAGGACAGTGAAAATCAGTTGATGTTACATTTTCTTTCTGAGAGAAAACAGATGCAAAATAGGAATTAAAAAGTTTGGCCTTCTCAACATCCTTTCTTACCATTTCACCATTTTCATCCTGAAAAAATCCTATAGCATCTTTGACTATTCTTTTACTTTTGACATACCCCCAAAATCCTTTTTTATTGCTTTTGACATGTCTTGCAAGCCTTAATTCATAGTCAGCTTTAGCTAACCTGTTACGTGCCCTACAGGATCTGCAGACTGCATTATAATCTTCTTTAGATATGCCTCCCTCTTTCCATTTGATAAACATTTCTTTCTTTCTTTTTAGCATGTGTTTAAGTTCTGTGTTCATCCATCCTGGTTTCCTTAAATGCTTCCCATTCTTCCTACTTTTTGGAATCTATTATCTATCTATTATTTATCTATCATCTACAGTATCTATCATCTATCATCAATTATCTATCTATCAATTATCTATCATCTATCTATTATCTATCATCAATTATCTATCTATCTATTATCTATCATCAATTATCTATCTATCATCAATTATCTATCATCTATCCATTATCTATCATCTATCTATTATCTATCTATTATCTATCATCTATCATCTATCAGTCATCTATTATCTATCATCTATCTATTATCAATCATCTATTATCAATCTATCTATCATCTATCATCTATTATCTATCATCTATCTATCTATCATCTATCTATCTATTCATCTATCTATCTATTATCGATCTATCATCGATCTATCTATTCATCTATCTATCTATCTATCTATCTATCTATCTATTCATCTATCATCTATCTATCTTTCAATGCTGCCACACTGGAGGACAAGTCAAGGTTAAAAAACAGACTGAGGCTTTGTATAAAAAGCTATAAACTGGTGAGTGACAGAACAAAAACAAGAATTTAATGCAACAATGCACATGTGGCAATTTTAATCTTGAAGTCAATGTTTAGTGAAATCTCTGGGTAATTATTCCAGCGAAAACTAATAAAACTGAAATAAATGTAGCAAAAATTAAAACAGAACCGGCGAAGGTGATTAGTATTCGTGACAACTGCGGAGATCTGTCATTTCTTTTCCTCGTGTTTAGGACTTGACTGTAAATAGATGTAATTATTATGGAGAATTCCTTAAAGGGCAGCTACAGTGAGAAAAGCTTTATCCGGGGCATTATTGACTCCTCATAATTTACAGATCAATCTCTGATAGAGGAAGACTCCTGAGCCCACACACGGTATTATCTGTTATCCTGTGTGCACTAATGTGGGCGGAGCATGACACCCGATCTCTATGAGCATGTGAGTCATGCTCCGCCCCCTCACCCCTCCATTAGGCTTTATTTCCTATATATATCCAGCCTGGAGTGTTCCTTTAAGTCATTTCAACAATAATTGAAAAAAAAAGAAAAAGAAAAGAAATCTCTTCAGATTAAACGTAGTTAATTTTCCAGAAAGTTAGCTGGAAATTTTCTGACAGCCCAAAATGCACATGGCGGTGGAAAATCTGTTTCTACTTGTAAGGTCGTACATAGAATTTCCTATGGGGCAACAATGCTGTTACGCTGCAGCAGTTTTCAATGTTTACTGTAGAATAAACTTTCTAAAACATGAGTGAAACAGCAGAAACGCCGCAACATGACCCAAAGCTGAATTCCCCAGATTATATCACTACTGCCAGGATTATATGCCTGATCTAAAAACCAACCGTATCATACTAACGTGCACGGACCATGGAGATTAGTGTAATAGTCGTACAGATGTCATATCCTTATCAGTCATTGTGCAGTAGTCATATTCCTCTACATCACAGAAGTATTATAGTAATTATATTCTTGTACATAGGGGGCAGTATTATAGTAGTTATATTCTTGTACATAGGAGCAGTATTATAGTAGTTATATTCTTGTACATAGGGGGCAGTATTATAGTAGTTATATTCTTGTACATAGGGGGCAGTATTATAGTAGTTATATTCTTGTACATAGGGGGCAGTATTATAGTAGTTATATTCTTGTACACAGGGGCAGTATTATAGTAGTTATATTCTTGTACATAGGGGGCAGTATTATAGTAGTTATATTCTTGTACATAGGAGCAGTATTATAGTAGTTATATTCTTGTACATAGGGGGCAGTATTATCTACTATATAATTGTCTTATCCCGTCTGTCTGTCTGTCTGTCCAGGAAATCCCGCGTCGCTCATTGGTCCGGCAGCAGCCAATCAGCGCCGCGGGATTTCAGAAAAAAAATGGCGGCCGTTAGCGGCTCATCTGCGGGACGGAGCTCAGCGGCGATGCAGCCGGGAGATGAGCGCCGCGAGGCGCTCATCTCCTGGCCAGTACCAGCAGAAGGACCCCGACCGCCGGACCCATCTGCGGGACGGAGATGCTGCCGGGAGATGAGCGGCGCGAGGCGCTCATGTCCCGGCCGGTAGCAGCGCAAGGACCGCCGGCGTCGCTGACATCCATGCGGAAGGGAGGACCGGGGAGCGGCGCTGCGGGTCGGGATACTTCTGCTGCGAGCGCCCGCTCATGTCCCGGGTTCCCGCAGCGGAAGTAGCCGCACAGGCAGCGCCGCTCCCCGGTCCTCACCAAGACGAATCGATGATTGGTCGGGTCCGAAGACCGCGACCAATCACTGATCTTAGCGCAAAAGTTAAATACCGCTGTGCTGATTGGTCGCGGACGCTGCCCGCGACCAATCACCGATTTGGGCTCCAAATTTAAACACCGCTCTGCTGATTGGTCGCGGCCACCATCCGCGACCAAGCAGCGATTTTGCCGCCAAATTTAAACACCGCTCTGCTAATTGCGCCCCGTCGGCCGCATACCTATTCTAGAATACCCGATGCGTTCGAATCGGGCCACCATCTAGTAGTAGCTATATTCTTGTACATAGGAGCAGAATTATAGTAGTTATATTCTTGTATGTAGGGGGCAGTATTATAGTAGTTATATTCTTGTATATAGGAGCAGTATTATAGTAGTTATATTCTTGTAGATAGGGGGCAGTATTATAGTAGTTATATTCTTGTAAATAGGGGGCAGTATTATAGTAGTTATATTCTTGTACATAGGGGGCAGTATTATAGTAGTTATATTCTTGTACATAGGGGCAGTATTATAGTAGTTATATTCTTGTACATAGGAGCAGTATTATAGTAGTTAAATTCTTGTACATAGGAGCAGAATTATAGTAGTTATATTCTTGTATATATGAGCAGTATTATAGTAGTTATATTCCTGTACATAGGGGCAGTATTATAGTAGTTATATTCTTGTATATAGGGGGCAGTATTAAAGTAGTTATATTCTTTTATATAGGGGGCAGTATTATAGTAGTTATATTCCTGTACATAGGGGCAATTTTTATTAGTAAAAAACAAACAGTACATATTACAATACAATCCGATCAAAAAACAAAAGCAAAACCATAATCATTCAACAGAAACAAAAACAATAAAAATCTAATAACATAAAAATATTACAGTAGAATTAGCTCAAGTCCATTGCTCTGGAAATAGGGCGAGAGAAAAAAAAAAATGAAACGATTAACCAACAAAAATTGATTTGTTATTGTAAATCAACATTAATCCATGTGTAGATTCCTCCATAATGTTTTGTTTTTACCATTTTTCCTGATCTCTAGACATTTTATACACCTCAATTCAGACAGGATCAGGCTCACGGCTGCGGTATGATGGAAGGGTTCACTGCTGATGGAGACGCGGGTTCTCGTATGCCAGTGATAGTATTTTATGACTGTTATTATCAGATACATGGTCCCCCGGTCAATGTTACTTACAGTAGATGGGACACCATAGATGATATCTGGGTATTTTAGGGTCAGCAATCTTGGGACTTTTAACTTACAGGATATTTCCTCCCATATTTTCCTCCCGCCCCAGCACTCCGTTATAAAATGTGCCATTGTCTCTTCTTGCTGACAGCCCAGGGGACACATTCGATCTGACACACTAAGGTACTTAAGGTTACCCCAAACATATAGTTTTCCATGTAGCGACAGCCAGGCGATGTCAAAAAACTTAGCTGGGAGTCTCGCTGCATTGAGAAACCTCAGACTTTCCAGCAAGGTGGTAGTTGTGCAGTCTCTCAGTGCAGGCTGCACACAAAAGAAAGTCCGGCATATCCTGACATACAGGTCCTTCCTGGTCTTATTCTCAATTTCATACTTCTCTGCTCCTCACTTCTTCAGACACCTGAGACCATATTCCAGATACTGGGGGAGGTGGTCACCTGTCCATCTCCTCCTCTTGAGACTGCCGCCTCGCACCCAAGACTCTGCAAAAGGCAATATCCAATCCCTGACACTATTTACCCACAGGGCACTTGAGTCCAGGTTACCAAAATTAACTTTCAGAAACATGGAGTCAAAGAAGACCCTCGGATTTAGCATATCCAGCCCACCCTCTCTCCGCTGCAGGTAAGTAATCCCTCTTTTTACTGGGTTCAACCTATTCCCCCACAAGAGCTGGAAGAACAGGCTGAGGAGCCTCGCCGACAAAGATTCTGGCAAAGGAAAAATGACAGAGACGTACAAGAAGACGGGAACCAAGTAAGTCTTCAACATAGCGACCCTTTCTCTGTAGGTCAGCCTCCAGTTCTTCCATCGCTGAACCTTTGCATTTCCGGTTTCCAATTTCTCTTCCCAATTTAGCTTGCCATTATCATCCCTCCCAAATTTAACCCCTAGGATCTTAATATGGGTGGAGGCTTTGGCAAACTGTGGCAGATCAAAGCCTGGTTCAGAATCCAATGTCCACAGAGCTTGACTCTTTTCAAGATTGACCAGAGACCCAGAGGCCTCCGAGTAGCTTCTGATTGCCGCCGATAACATCCGCACCTCATGAGGATCAGATATCACCAACGTCACATCATCCGCGTAGGCGACAGCAGTCAGAGGCAGGCAGTGGGGGACCGGCACCCCCTGAAAGTCACACTCCTGTAGTGACCTCAAAAACGGGTCTATGGCAAAAACATACAGGAGCGGACTGAGCGGGCAGCCCTGTCTCACCCCTGCCCCAACTCCAAAAGTATCACCCTGCCAACCATTAATCAGAGGAAAGCTCACCGCCTCTCTATACAAAGTCTTCAGCCAATCCATGAATTGTCCCGGAACACCGTACTTTGACAAAGTGGCCCACAGATAATCGTGATCAACCCTGTCAAAGGCTTTAGCCTGGTCCAGACTGACAACATATCTCCCACACCGCAGAGCTTTACATCTCTCAAACATCTCCCGTATCGAGATGACTGCTCCAGAGATGTTCGGCCCTTTTACTGTGCCAAACTGAGAGCCTGCCAACAGTGCCGGGGACAAACAAACTAACCTAGAAAACAGGATCTTTGCCAGAATCTTCCTGTCTACATTCAAGAGGGCAATCGGCCTCCAGTTCTTGATGTCGCTTGGCTCTTTACCTTTAGACAGGAGAATTAACGAAGACACTCTCATGGATGGAGGCATCAGGTGATTTCCTAGACAATTTTTGTAAACATCCACAAGAATTGGAGCCAGGGGGTCTCTGAATTTCTTATAGAATTCTGCTGTTAAACCATCTGGACCTGGTGCCTTCTTCAGATGTAACTTATTAATGGCCTCCTTAACTTCCTGCACCGTTAATTCTGCTGTCAAAGGAGAAAAGTCCAGATCGTTAGTGTCAGGCATTGGAGTTGCCTCCATCTTGTCTTTATCCAAAACTTTCCTCTGAAACAAGTCAGTATAGTAAGATCTCACGACCCCCAGGATACCCTCCCGAGATTCCTGCAATACGCCCTGGGAGTTGGTGAGACCTGTGACCAATTTATTAGCCACCCGCTCCCGGCAATTCTCAAAGGGATCAGGTGCCCCCAAGGTCCCATAATCCCGCTCAAGAACCAGGGAGGTATACCTGCTGTACTGATACTGCCTTATCTCAGATTTCAGCCGGTCAATCCTCTCTTTGTCATCCCCGCCCGCCGAATAGAGTGACTCCAATTCCTTACGCAGTCTTAGGTATTGGCTGTACTTACTCCTCCCTTTATTAACTGACAGTCTCTTCAAGAGGGATCTGATATCATCCTTGACGTCCTCCCACCAGTCGGCCATGTTGTCATAGAAATCTACCCTCTGTAAATGACCCTGAAAAAGGAAGTGGACACAACTCCAAACATTCATGTCATCCAGGAGGCTGGAGTTTAGCTTCCACAACCCTCTACCGATGTCAGGACGGTTAGTGGTCCCCAGGCAGAAACACAAGGCAAGGTGATCAGAGAAAGGAACGGTTTTCTCACTGATGGCACTGACAACTTCAGTAGGACTCACAAAAGCCAATTCTATCCTACTACTTCTGTTGGAACATGAGTAAGTAAATTTTGGCGTCCCACCTCTTTGCGTAAAAGCGTCAGTCAGTCCAGTCTGCAAAATTATGTTTTTTAAGACTTTGCCATCCCTGGTCACTGTCCTGCCTGAGATACTGTCACCTGATGTCATTATGGCATTAAAGTCACCCGCCATCACCACCGGGAGAGAGGTGAAGAGATATGGCTTCACATTATTGAACAGCTGGATCCTGTCAGTCACTGTCTTAGGCCCATAGATGTTAATAAGCCGGAGCCGTCTACCCTGAACTGTGACTTCCAGGACCAGACACCTTCCCATAACCACCTCCGTCATTCTATGTAAAGTCACATTATTGGTGTTAAACAGGATAGCGACCCCGGCATAAGGCTCCACAGCCAGTGACCAGAATGACGGACCAGATCTCCATTCCCTCTCAGCCTCTCTCATAAGCCCCAGAGATGTCAATCTTGTTTCCTGTAGGAAAAAGACATCTGCATCAAGGTATCTCAGATGGTCATACACCGCATGTCTCGTCCTCCTCACCTTAATGCTGTTCACATTACTTGATGTAAATTTTAGGGAAAATCCGGCCATAAGAAGACAGTATAAGAGGAGCAGAGAAGTAGAACCCGTCATCATAACTCAGAGGTGTTCTGTCCACTAATGGTCTCCATGTCTGACGCTACATTAGAGTCTATAGGTAAGGGTTTCCGCTTTGTAGGCGGAGGGTCCTCTTTCCCTCTCACACTCGGCCTCTATTCTTTTTAATTCCTGATCAAAATCTCCATCTGACTCAGATAGAATTTCATATCTGTTAGACACGACCATCACACCAACACCACTGCTGACTTTATTCTTGGCTTTATGGTCAGCATCATATTGTTCCTCGGGTTTACGGGAGGACGTGTCTTTTTTCCTCCTTTTGGTCTGCTTGCTGTTACCATTATCAGGTAGAGATGGTGATACAGATGTGCAGGCCTCTTGGGGTGGCTGGCCTTGAAGGACAACCTCCATGCTCCCCTGTGCACCCTCTTCACACTGCTGCTCTGGTGTTACATGGTCTGACCCTTGGTGGACCTCTGATCTAGTGAGTATCTCCCCTGACATTAAGGCCTCCTCCTCCTGAGCCTCTGCTCCTACCACCAAATCCTCATCAGGAAAGTCCCTGCAGATGTTATGCCAAGCATCGGGACAGTCCTTGTGAGGGTGGCCGATCTTCCCACACAGGTTACACCTTATATTCTGGCAGTCTGCAGCTACATGGCCGACTTCCCCGCACAGACTGCACTTGACCACAGTACAGGAATTTGCCAGGTGACCCGCTTTGCCACATTTAAAGCACTTGCGAGGCTGCCCAGGATAGAAGCAAACGCCTTTCTCCCGCCCAATGAAGAAGGAGTTGGGTAAGTGGGCAGTGACATTGTTACACTGGCGCAGCTTCACCAGGACCTTCCACCCTCCCGTCCAGATACCATCAACGTCACGATTCTTGGTGAGGTCAGAGACGAGGTCACAATGCCTCCGGAGCCACACCACAATGTCCTGCGGGGGAACAGCCTCATTCCAGAAGATGATATTTACAGTAACTGTATCTGGCCTGGAAATGGGAACAAAGATAAATTTGTTCCATCCATCCGTGTCCCTGAACTTAGGGAAATTAGCCCAGAATCTGTCCAGATCAGGCATGATTTTAAAACTGACATCATATCCCTGTCTGTCTGGAAGATTAATCACTGCCAAGATATTTAATGGCGCAAACCCCATCTGACGGCACAGGAGCTCCCTGACCACAAACCTCCTGTCCGGCAGATCTTCCTTGAGACCTCTATGCTTAAATCGCACCACGTTCCTTCTTTTGAAGGCCTGGCCGGTATAGTTGGTGCCAGAGGTGAAGGACGGAGCACCACGGCTCCATACATTACTATGGGGAACCTGTGGGGTCACACTGGGCTGACTAACAGGGGGAGGGTCCGCTGCAGGGGGACCTGTCACCTCTTGTGCATTAGGTATCAAAGGGGGAAAATCACACACATTATTATCAACCACAATATCTTTATGAGGCAATGTGACATCCACCACAGACTGCGAGCCCCCTCCAGCCTCAGAGCCCCTGGGTACAGTGGGGTCATCCCCAGCCTGTGCATCAGCATTAGGGCTGTGCTGTGCACCATCAATACACACAGTCATACATGCAATGTCCTGCTCTTGTGTTGAGCATTCTGGGACTTGTGGTGCCTCTACTGGATTCTGAGGTACATGTTGCTGCTCAGGCTCAGCTGCAGTCTGCTGCTGCTGCAGTATTTGTCCCTCCTGGAAACAGAAAAGTGCAGCTTGTAACACAGGTCGTGTCTGCTGCTTCAGCGGTTCATCCTGTACAGTCTCTGACCCTAATCCAGCATCAGAGGTCCTGGACTCCACAACAAAGTCCTGCTTGTGAGAGGTGAACCGCTCCCGATTTCTGTAGGTCTCTGCCAGGGGCCCCATCCTCTCCAGGATACAGTCTATGTCCCTGACCACATTCGCCAGCTCCACACCCAGTGAGTAAAGTCTCTGGTCACACACAGCATTACTGTCAGGATTAGCAGCCTTCAGTTTATAGATAACATCAATCTCCATTTGCAGCATTTGTCTTTGCTGCTGTAACTCACCCATCTTCTTTACCAGGCCAGGTATCTCCTCTGCCAGCTGCAGCTCGGGTGCACGCGCCGTCTCCTTCTGAGGCTTGGACAATGGCTCTGGGGTTTTGAACACAGAGGTCTCCTTTGGTTTTACCACAGATGACTTTATGGTACCACTGCTGGCTCCGGGCTCCACAGCACTCTTACTGCTGCCACTCGCCTGTGCCCTTGTGCGTCCTGAGCGCGCCATGCCGGTCACCGTGTCTTGCTGCTGCAGGTTTTCCTGCAATGTCTGCCTCTCCAGAGATGTCCGTCTCTGCCTGTGTGGAGGAGTGAGCTGCACACCTGAGGCCGGTGATGGGAGCTGCCTCACCTTCTCTGCACCAGGCTGCCTCTGTTTGCTGACAGAAGATTCCTTTGGAGAATTACTTGTTTTTGGACTTTGCTGCATTTCTTTACTTACTGACAGTTTCACTTCAGGTTTCTTTGCTGTAACTGCAGCTGCTGTTCCTTCCATAACTTTACTCACATTCACTCTGCTTTCTTCCTTCTTGGAAACAGTGGAGCTTTGGCTTGTTGCTTTGCATTGCTTAACGATGACTCTGGGATTTGTATTCCCATTAGAAGAAGCCTGGGAGTTGTCTCCCAGTGTAGGCCGGGAAGCCTGGGCCTTGCTTGGGGAGCTTCCCCGCCCAGGGTGGCCCCTCCCCGGGCTTGCTCCAGACATCAGGAGACCCACTGACACTCGTCCTCACAGCTAGGAGGCAGTATTATAGTAGTTATATTCTTGTACATAGGGGCAGTATTATAGTAGTTATATTCTTGTACATAGGGGGCAGTATTATAGTAGTTATATTCTTGTACATAGGAGCAGTATTATAGTAGTTATATTCTTGTACATAGGAGCAGTATTATAGTAGTTATATTCTTGTACATAGGAGCAGTATTATAGTAGTTATATTCTTGTACATAGGAGCAGTATTATAGTAGTTATATTCTTGTACATAGGAGCAGTATTATAGTAGTTATATGCTTGTATATAGGGGGCAGTATTATAGTAGTTATATTCCTGTACATAGGGGCAGTATTATAGTAGTTACATTCTTGTATATAAGAGCAGTATTATAGTAGTTATATTCTTGTATATAGGGGGCAGTATTAAAGTAGTTATATTCTTGTATATAGGGGGCAGTATTATAGTAGTTATATTCCTGTACATAGGGGCAGTATTATATTAGTTATATTCTTGTATATAGGAGCAGTATTATAGTAGTTATATTCCTGTAGATAGGGGCAGTATTATAGTAGTTATATTCTTGTATATAGGGGGCAGTATTATAGTAGTTATATTATTGTACATAGGGGCAGTATTATAGTAGTTATATTCTTGTACATAGGGACAGAATTATAGTAGTTATATTCTTGTACATAGGGACAGTATTATAGAAGTTATATTCCTGTACATACGGGCAGTGTTATAGTAGTTATATTCTTGTATAAAGGAGCAGTATTATAGTAGTTATATTCTTGTATATAAGGGCAGTATTATAGTAGTTATATTCTTGTACATAGGAGCAGTATTATAGTAGTTATATTCTTGTACATAGGAGCAGTATTATAGTAGTTATATTCTTGTACAAAGGGGCAGTATTATAGTAGTTATATTTTTGAATATAGAGGGCAGTATTATAGTATATTCTTGTACATAGGGACTTTATTATAGTAGTTATATTCTTGTACATAAGAGTAGTATTATAGTAGATATTTTCTTGCACATGGGAGCAGTATTATAGTAGTTATATTCTTGTATATAGGGGATAGTATTATAGTAGTTATAATCTTGTACATAGGAGCAGCATTATAGTAGTTATATTCTTGTACATAGGAGCAGTATTAAAGTAGTTAAATTCTTGGACATAGGAGCAGTATTATAGTAGTTATATTCTTGTACATAGGGGGCAGTATTATAGTAGTTATATTCTTGTACATAGGGAGCAGTATTATAGTAGTTATATTCTTGTACATAGGAACAGTATGGTAGTAGTTATATTCTTGTACATAGGAGCAGTTTTATAGTAGTTATATTCTAGTACATAGGAGGCAGTATTATAGTAGTTATATTCTTGTACATAGGGAGCAGTATTATAGTAGTTATATTCTTGTACATAGGAGCAGTATTATAGTAGTTATATTCTTGTACATAGGGGGCAGTATTATAGTAGTTATATTCTTGTACATAGGAGCAGTATTTTATTAGTTATATTCTTGTATATAGGAGCAGTATTATAGTAGTTATATTTTTGTACATAGGGGGCAGTATTATAATAGTTATATTCTTGTACATAGGGGCAATATTATAGTAGTTATATTCTTGTACATAGGAGCAGTATAATAGTAGTTATATTCCTGTACATAGGAGCAGTATAATAGTAGTTATACTCTTGTACTTAGGGACAGTATTACAGTAGTTATAATTTTGTATATAGAGCGCAGTATTATAGTATATTCTTGTATATAGGGACAGTATTATAGAAGTCATATTCTTATACATAGGGGTAGTATTATAATAGTTATATTGTTGTACATGGGAGCAGTATTATAGTAGTTATATTCTTGAATATAGGGTCAGTATTATAGTAGTTATATTCTTGTAGATAGGAACAGTATGGCAGTAGTTATATTCTTGTACATAGGGGCAGTATTATAGTAGTCATATTCTTGTACATAGGGGCGGAATTATATTTGTTATATTCTTGTACATAGGGGGCAGTATTATAGTAGTTATATTCTTGTACATAGGGGGCAGTATTATAGTAGTTATATTCTTGTAAATAGGGGCAGTATCATAGTAGTTATATTCCTGTACATAGGGCAGTATTATAGTACTTTATTCCTGTTCACAGGGCCAGTATTATAGCAGTTTTATTTTTGTATATAGAGGGCAGTATTATAGTATATTCTTGTATATAGGGACAGTATTATAGTAGTTATATTCTTGTACATAGGAACAGTATGGTAGTAGTTATATTCTTGTACATAGGGGGCAGTATTATAGTAGTTATATTCTTGTACATAGCGACAGTATGATAGTAGTAGTTATATTCTTATACATAGGGGTAGTATTATAGTAGTTATATTCTTGTACATGGGAGCAGTATTATAGTAGTTATATTCTTGTACATAGGAACAGTATGGCAGTAGTTATATTCTTGTACATAGGAGTAGTATTATAGTAGTTATATTCTTGTATATAGGGGGCAGTATTATAATAGTTATATTCTTGTACATAGGGGGCAATATTATAGTAGTTATATTCTTGTACATAGGAACAGTATGGTAGTAGTTATATTCTTGTACAATAGGGGGCAGTATTATAGTAGTTATATTCTTGTACATAGGGACAGTATTATAGTAGTTATATTTTTGTATATAGAGGGCAGTATTATAGTATATTCTTGTACCTAGGAGCAGTATTATAGTAGATTTTTTCTTGTACATAGGAGCAGTATGGTAGTAGTTATATTCTTGTACATAGGGGGCAGTATTATAGTAGTTATATTCTTGTGTATAGGAGCAGTATTATAGTAGTTATATTCTTGTACATAGGAGCAGTATTATAGTAGTTATTTTCTTGTACATTGGAGCAGCATTATAGTAGTTATATTCTTGCACATAGGGGGCAGTATTATATTAGTTATATTTTTGTACATAGGGGCAGTATTATAGTAGCTATATTCTAGTAAATAGGGGCATTATAGTAGTTATATTCTTGTACATAGGGGCAGTATTATAGTAGTTATATTCTTGAACATGGGGCAGTATTATAGTAGTTATATTCTTGTACATAGGAGCAGTATTATAGTAGTTATATTCTTGTGCATAGGGGCAGTATTATAGTAGTTA
This sequence comes from Phyllobates terribilis, assembly GCF_046119375.1. NCBI lineage: Eukaryota > Metazoa > Chordata > Amphibia > Anura > Dendrobatidae > Phyllobates > Phyllobates terribilis. The sequence continues at coordinate 784,727,740 of NW_027362764.1, forward strand.
TATTCTTGAACATAGGGTGCAGTATTATAGTAGTTATATTCTTGTAGATAGGGGGCAGTATTATAGTAGTTATATTCTTGTACATGGGGGCAATATTATAGTAGTTATATTCTTGTACATAGGAGCAGTATTATAGTAGTTATATTCTTGTGCATAGGGGCAGTATTATAGTAGTTATATTCTTGAACATAGGGTGCAGTATTATAGTAGTTATATTCTTGTAGATGGGGGCAGTATTATAGTAGTTATATTCTTGTACATAGGAGCAGTATTATAGTAGTTATATTCTTATACATAGGAGCAGTATTATAGTAGTTATATTCTTGTACATAGGAGCAGTATTATAGTAGTTATATTCTTGTACATAGAGGGCAGTATTATAGTCGTCATAGTCTTGTACATAGGAGCAGTATTATAGTAGTTATATTCTTGTACATAGGGGGCAGTACTACAGTAGTTATTCCTGTACATAGGGCGAGTATTATAGTAGTTATATTTTTGAATATAGAGGGCAGTATTATAGTATATTCTTGTACATAGGGGCAGTATTATAGTAGTTATATTCTTGTACATAGGAGCAGTATTATAGTAGATATTTTCTTGCACATGGGAGCAGTATTATAGTAGTTATATTCATGTATATAGGGGATAGTATTATAGTAGTTATAATCTTGTACATAGGGGCAGTATTATAGTAGTTATATTCTTGTACATAGGAACAGTATGGTAGTAGTTATATTCTTGTACATAGGGGGCAGTATTATAGTAGTTATATTCTTGTACATAGGAGCAGTATTATAGTAGTTATATTCTTGTACAAAGGGGCAGTATTATAGTACTTTATTCCTGTTCATAGGGTCAGTATTATAGTAGTTTTATTTTTGTATATAAAGGGCAGTATTATAGTATATTCTTGTATATAGGGACAGTATTATAGTACTTATATTCTTGTACATGGGAACAGTATGGTAGTAGTTATATTCTTGTACATAGGGAGCAGTATTATAGTAGTTATATTCTTGACCATAGGGACAGTATGATAGTAGTAGTTATATTCTTATACATAGGGGTAGTATTATAGTAGTTATATTCTTGTACATGGGAGCAGTATTATAGTAGTTATATTCTTGTATATAGGGTCAGTATTATAGTAGTTATATTATTGTACATAGGGGCAGTATTATAGTAGTTATATTCTTGTACATAGGGGGCAGTATTATAGTAGTTATATTCTTGTACATAGGAGCAGTATTATTGTAGTTATATTCTTGTATATAGGGGGTAGTATTATAGTAGTTATATTCTTGTACATAGGGAGCAGTATTTTAGTAGTTATATTCTTGTACATAGGAACAGTATGGTAGTAGTTATATTCTTGTACATAGGGGGCAGTATTATAGTAGTTATATTCTTGTATATAGAGGGCAGTATTATAGTATATTCTTGTACATAGGGACAGTATTATAGTAGTTATATTCTTGAACATAGGAGCAGTATTATAGTAGATTTTTTCTTGTTCATAGGAACAGTATGGCAGTAGTTATATTCTTGTACATAGGAGCAGTATTATAGTAGTTATATTCTTGTACATAGGGGGCAGTATTATAGTAGTTATATTCTTGTACATAGGGACAGTATTATAGTAGTTATATTCTTGTACATAGGAGCAGTATTATAGTAGTTATATTCTTGTACATAGGGGGCAGTATTATAGTAGTTATATTCTTGTACATAGGGGGCAGTATTATAGTAGTTATATTCTTGTTTATAGGAACAGTATTATAGTAGTTATATTCCTCTACATAGAGGGGAGTATTATAGTAGTTATATTCCTCTACATAGAGGGCAGTTTTATAGTAGTTATATTCTTGTACATAGGAGCAGTATAATAGTAGCTATATTCCTGTACATAGGAGCAGTATTATAGTAGTTATATTCTTGTACATAGGGGCGGTATTATATTTGTTATATTCTTGTACATAGGGGCAGTATTATAGTATCTATATTCTTGTACATAGGAGCAGTATTATAGTAGTTATATTCTTGTTTATAGGGGGCAGTATTACATTAGTTATATTCTTGTACATAGGGGCAGTATTATAGTATATTCTTGTACATAGGGCCAGTATTATAATAGTTATATTTTTGTATATAGAGGGCAGTATTATAGTATATTCTTGTACCTAGGAGCAGTATTGTAGTAGTTATATTCTTGTACATTGGGGCAGTATTATAGTAGTTATATTCTTGTACATATGGAGCAGTATTATAGTAGTTATATTCCTGCACATAGGAGCAGTATTATAGTAGTTATATTCCTGTACAAAGGAGCAGTATTATAGTAGTTATATTCTTATACATAGGGGGCAGTATTATAGTAGTTATATTCTTGTACATAGGTGGCAGTATTATAGTAGTTATATTCTTGTACATAGGGGCAGTATTATATAAGTTATATTCCTGTACATAGGGACAGTATTATAGTAGTTATATTCTTGTATAAAGAAGCAGTATTAGAGTAGTTATATTCTTGTACATAGGGGCAGTTTTATAGTAGTTATATTCTTGTACATAGGGGCAGTATTATAGTAGTTATATTCTTGTACATAGAGGGCAGTATTATAGTAGTTTTATTCTTGTACATAGGGGGCAGTATTATAATAGTTATATTCTTGTACATAGGGGCAGTTTTATAGTAGTTATATTCTTGTACATAGGAGCAGTATAATAGTAGCTATATTCCTGTACATAGGAGCAGTATTATAGTAGTTAGATTCTTGTACATAGGGGCGGTATTATATTTGTTATATTCTTGTACATAGGGGCAGTATTATAGTATCTATATTCTTGTACATAGGAGCAGTATTATAGTAGTTATATTCTTGTTTATAGGGGGCAGTATTACATTAGTTATATTCTTGTACATAGGGGCAGTATTATAGTATATTCTTGTACATAGGGCCAGTATTATAATAGTTATATTTTTGTATATAGAGGGCAGTATTATAGTATATTCTTGTACCTAGGAGCAGTATTGTAGTAGTTATATTCTTGTACATTGGGGCAGTATTATAGTAGTTATATTCTTGTACATAGGGAGCAGTATTATAGTAGTTATATTCTTGTACATAGGAACAGTATGGTAGTAGTTATATTCTTGTACATAGGGGGCAGTATTATAGTAGTTATATTCTTGTACATAGGAGCAGCATTATAGTAGTTATATTCTTGTACATAGGGGCAGTATTATAGTAGTTATATTCTAGTAAATAGGGGCATTACAGTAGTTATATTCTTGCACATAGGGGAAGTATTATAGTAGTTATATTCTTATACATAGGGACAGTATTATAGCTTTTATATTCTTGTACATTGGGGCAGTATTATAGTAGTTATATTCTTGTACATAGGGTGCAGTATTATAGTAGTTATATTCTTGAACATAGGAGCAGTATTATAGTAGTTATATTCTTGTACATGGGGCAGTATTATAGTAGTTATATTCTTGTACATAGGAGCAGTATTATAGTAGTTATATTCTTGTACATAGGGGGCAGTATTATAGTAGGTATATTCTTGTACATAGGGGGCAGTATTATAGTAGTTATATTCTTGTACATAGGGGCAGTATTATAGTAGTTATATTGTTGTACATAGGGGGCAGTATTATAGTAGTTATATTCTTGTACATAGGGGGCAGTATTATAGTAGTTATATTCTTGTACATAGGAGCAGTATTATAGTAGTTATATTCTTGTACATAGGAGCAGTATTATAGTAGTTATATTCTTGTACATAGGGGGCAGTATTATAGTAGTTATATTCTTGTACATAGGGGGCAGTATTATAGTAGTTATATTGTTGTACATGAGGGCAGTATTATAGTAGTTATATTCCTGTACATAGGAGCAGTATTATAGTAGTTATATTCTTGTACATAGGAGCAGTATTATAGTAGTTATATTCTTGTACATAGGAGCAGTATTATAGTAGTTATATTCTTGTACATAGGGGGCAGTATTATAGTAGTTATATTGTTGTACATGAGGGCAGTATTATAGTAGTTATATTCCTGTACATAGGAGCAGTATTTTAGTAGTTATATTCTTGTACATAGGGGCAGTATTATAGTTAATAGGGTGCAGTATAATTGGAGTTATGTTGCTTAGCAGAAAGGCAGCAGTATGTTAGTTATTTTCCTGCACATGAGAAGCAGTATGTGGTACCGTTTCTGAGAACTGACATATTTTTGTAATCTTTGATTCCATAAAATAAACAGGCCTTGCCAACACCAGGTCAAATAACCAAAACACAAGCAGGATGCAGCAGACACTGTGCGTCACACCCATCAGTGTGACTGGCGTCCTATGCAAGCCCCATCTGTGTGCACTTGTAATACTGCACAGCCACTCACATGTCTGCCAATTCATGGAGGGGGTGGCTGTCGTATCAGTATTTTGGACATGTGCTGCCCCCCCGCCTTTATCATGGGGGTCTGCTGCATCCTGCTTGTGCTTTGGTAATCTGACCTGATGTTGGTAAGGTCTGTTTATTTTCTGTGTTGCTTTTTGAATTTATGTCCTTTTCTGTGCCGTTGTTCATAATCTTTGATTCCTCCTTCTCCACTTGGGTGAATGAAGGAATCTCCGGATGTAATAAGGAATTTTCAAGAGCCGCTATGTTCCCTGGATTAATGGCTTGTGCTTGACCATGATTTAGCTATTCGTGTTGCCCAATTAATTAGCTATAAAAACTGTCTCCTTGTAGACAATCCTTAGTACTGTGACCTTGCTGGCTTCTCTGTAAACGCTTGTATCTGACCAGAAAATCCAGTGTGATTAAAGGAGAATTAATCCCTTCCCCATTTGCTTTTACAGATCTCATTTGCGCTCTTGAGTTGGAAGATTGATAAACAAAGGGCAGAGCATCATCTTCATCAGTGTTTGCTTCCACAACGTGTATATGTTGTTTATTGGCGTTTCAGCAGATATCTGGGAAGTTCCTTATGGCAGGTGAACTTTTGAGCCAATGAGAACCTACTGACACCCACTGGGAACATTGTGACTACTCTGTAACCTTCTCACTATGAGTAAAGGACTATCAGATTTAATGTCTTCTTATCATACATTCAGACAATGGCTTCTCAAAGGTAAACCAACTAGCCCTTTTATACAATTTCCCAATGCTGTTGTCTACAAACCCTTTAGTGCTTATCAGCGCTGAGCTACATATATCACATATTAAAATGTTATATATTTTGAGCTGAATATACAGTATATATTTTTTTTGGGCAGTGACCATTTTTACTTGCAATGCCACACCTGGCCACATGGTGAGCTGTTGAGAATGCGCCAGAACATCATAAATAGGAAGCACCAAGTACTTCCACTGAGGCTGAAGCAGTGCAACATTCTACAGCGCCATCTAGTGGCCAAAACCTGTACTGCAACATTTTTAATCTCATGATTTACAAAATGCTAAATTGTGTAAGTAGACTGTTTGCTCATTGCTTTATGAAAATACATATATATTTTAACATATAATATGGCTTGCGGAAGATAAAATTCAGTAAATACCAATGAAGTACATAAGGCAAAGCGGAATGAAAACTTATGACCTGGTCCCAACTGTGAGTAATTGAATAATCTGATGAGGGCAAGGTTGATAAATCGTGCAGCGTTTGGCAAAAACATTAACTTGTAATGATTTCGCTTCCTTGTGTCACTTTCTGGCTTCTTACCTGTGCTGAGCGCAGCATTTCCTTAGAATTAATGAGATTCCCGTGCGATCAAGGTGACAGCTGTGATATTTTGTATGAGGACAGGGGCCCTTTTTCTACATCTGAGCATATGGATGAGAGTCACTTGGCAGTGAAAGGTTACCCTGTCCCAATTACTCATTGGCTTATTTCCATCCAAATTTCTCAGCTTCGTTCCCCCTGGTCACCACATAAGAACTTCAGAATGAATCGTATACAGCTTGAAATTCATCCTGTTTCCCTCTTCATGACATTTTTTTCACTTTGGGAGAGGCGGCAACTGCTTCTTCGGTCAATGCGATTTCCCATAAATTAAGGCATAAATCCTAGTATTAAATCTTTAACATTAATGTTATATTAATAATCGATGCACAAGATTCAAAAACAATTTGGAGAAAATGTATTACTGTCACCACTAGGGGGCGCTCACTGCATAATGATTTCACTTGAGTCCAGTAGGAGCTGTATACACTTCTATGCAGTGAGCTCCCCCTAGTGGAAACTGTAAGAAAACAGTAATTTGTCATTTAATTTGAATCTGACCACTATAAGAACAGATAAAAAATGATTAACGTATATAAAATGTACACTTTCTTGTCCTAGACCACCGTTAGCTTCATATTTAATCATATAGAGACAATATAATTCTTTCATTATGTAATATTAATTACTAACCACTCTAAACCTTTAGGGACGTTAGATATTAAACTTTTCCTACATTAGTACTCCAGAGAATCAGATAATAAAACCGTAACCACTGCTGGATCTTCAAGGGTATCAGACAGTAAAATATAACACTATGTAGCAATATCAAGGATATCGGCCTCCGGAGATATTAGATATCACTATATACAAGAAGATGTAACACTCCCACCAACTGAACATACAGCACTGTGCAAAAGTTTTAGTCAGGTGTGAAAAAATGCTGCAAAGTAAGAAGCTTCCAAATATAGAAGAGATAATTTTTTTTATATATTAAAATGCAAAGTGAATGCACAAAAGAGAAATGTAAATCCCATCAATAATTGGTGACCGCCCGTCGCCTCCATCACATCTTCATAATACTTGTCACTTGAACACAGTTTTTGAAGGAACTTGGCAGCAGGATGTTACAAACATCTTGGAGAACTGAGCTCAGATCTTCTGTGGATGTTGCTTGTGCAAATCCAGGTTATACCAGCTGTGCATATATAATTATATACAGGAGATGCCCAGGTTATACCAGCTGTGCATATATAATTATATACAGGAGATAACCAGGTTATACCAGCTGTACATATATAATTATGTACAGAAGATGCCCAGGTTATACCAGCTGTACATGTATAATTATATACAGAATATACCCAGGTTATACCAGCTGTACATATATAATTATATACAGAAGATGCCCAGGTTATACCAGATGTACATATCTAATTATATACAGAAGATGCCCAGGTTATACCAGCTGTACATATCTAATTATATACAGGAGATACCCAGGTTATACCAGATGTACATATCTAATTATATACAGGAGATGCCCAGGTTATACCGGCTGTACATATCTAATTATATACAGGAGATAACCAGGTTATACCAGCTGTACATATCTAATTATATACAGGAGATACCCAGGTTATACCAGCTGTACATATATAATTATATACAGGAGATGCCCAGGTTATACCAGCTGTACATATCTAATTATATACAGGAGATACCCAGGTTATACCAGCTGTACATATCTAATTATATACAGGAGATAACCAGGTTATACCAGCTGTACATATCTAATTATATACAGGAGATACCCAGGTTATACCAGCTGTACATATATAATTATATACAGGAGATAACCAGGTTATACCAGCTGTACATATATAATTATATACAGCAGATGCCCAGGTTATACCAGCTATACATATATAATTATACACAGGAGATACCCAGGTTATACCAGCTGCACATATATAATTATATACAGTAGATGCCCAGGTTATACCAGCTTGTAAGGTGGTGGTGTTCACACCGTGCAGTAACTGAGGCAGTGACCCAAGAAGTCCAACCTAAACAGCTTTTTATTCAGCAACTCACGGGTAAACAGAAAGTCCTCCGGTTCGCAGCCGGGTTAACGTGAATCCATAAACAACGGTTGCCGTGGGCAACGGCCGCGCCGGGTCGCTCAGAGCCTGACAGGTGCAGAGGCTTCTCAGGCAGTGGTTCAGCCACACTCAGTCCTGCTGAGCTTTCCTGCTATGCTCCTAGCAGGTTCCAATACAGAACAACACTAATCCTTAGTGCAGGGTTTTAAAGGACCTGTGGCAAGAGCCAGTGGAAAACCCGGGTTGGAGGGAGGAGGCCGCCCCACTGCCTCCTGTGACCTCCTCCAAGAAATGAAGGCCCTGCCGGGTTTTACTTAATCTGCCTTAGCCAGATAGCCTGACCAGGTCATTGCTCACCTTCATTCCTGCATTGCAGCCGCAGGTGTGTCTGTGACTGCAATGCACTCCAATGGATTTAATAGGTCTCTGTACACATTCTGGGGATATTTAATGTCCCTCGTACACGATCCCGGTCACTGCCTCACATATCCCCCCCCTCTGTTCAAACTTGTGGGGTTGAACATTTGTCACCATACAGGGTGCCTGGGTCAGGGTGACGCGCCCCCAGGGCAGTGGGGTACTCTGTGTCCGGGCCTATGGATGCTGGGGGGAATATGTCACAGTGTTCGGCCTGGTTCGTGGCCCAGGGCAGTCAACAAAAAAAAAAGGGGATAGTTTATATGGGATTTGTAGTTTGATCGTGACGCCACCTGTGGTTTCTGGTAATTTGTACCAGCGCTGCTGCAGACCTCTGAGGCAGTTGATAGGCAGCTAGGATGGAACAGCTCCCCACAGGTGGAGCGGACCTCAGGGCAGTGTAGAGTTTGATGGTGGGTGGTGATGCTGGGGCTTGTAGTGCAGTCGGGATGGCGCAGCTGAAATAACTGACGGAGGCAGTAGAGTGCAGTCATTCGAGTTTTACTCACAGTTCTTGTTCAAGGTCCTCAGGTACACTGTTCGGGTGTCTGCCTCCGCGTCGCACTGCGTCTACCAGTCCAGGGGTTCAGCACTTTTCTCAGATATATCAGGAGTGCTTCACGGAACCCCGTGTCCTTTATGTTCCTTACTAGACCGACTTCCCTCGCCGGGTCTTCTCCCTCCTGCCCTGCGCTTCCCCACACTCAGTCCCGATAGGGTGCTCTGAAGTCCCTCTGGGCAACATGGAGTTCCCGGACCTGCTTGACCCTCACGGTGACTAGGATGAGACTGTGGCGACTGCACCATGGAAGTGCAAAAGCCTCCGTTTTTTCCAGCCGAGACCTAGAGTAACATGGCTGGTCCAGGGGCCGGTCCCCTTCTTGCGGCCTGATCCCTCTGACAACGGGCAGATTCGGGGCGTATGGGTGCCGTTCTGCACTCACCGTACCCCCTGGGATTCCTTATGTAAAACGGAGCCGTTCTCCTCTGCTCCCCTCCTGGACCTCTATCACTTGGCCCCACTTGTGGAGCAGAGCTCCTGAAGAGACTCTGCTCCCCTTACTACTCACTGACTGTTCTCCACTAACTGGCCTGCCACCCTAAGATGGCTCCCCTTTAAATATACCTCCTGTAAAAGTGCTCCCCTAAACTGCTTCCTCCACCCACACCCACTACAGGTCCCCCCTACCCTTGGTTCCCCCCACTCCAGCCAGGGACAGGGCTCAGCAGAAACACAGTGCATCTTGCCCTTCCAGCCGGCCTGGAGTAGTGTAGTGTTAAATGCGGGTGTTGGGGTTCTGGGCAGCACTCCCTCCTTACCTGAGAGAAGGAGACACCACACCTCTGGGTGAGATGCAGTACCCTGTGGCGACTGAACCCTCAGGGGTGCCACAAGGGCATCCGCTGTTGCCTGCAGCTTCTACAGAGAGACTGAAATTTTGCAGTGACAGAAACCGCCTGGTGACTCGCGCATTCCTCGATGACTCCTAACTGGAGCATTTGTTTTACCTCAGCCGTGCCGGCTTGCCTCGGGCTTCGGGTACCCGGCACGGTCTCATTTGTACCCTTACCCCAGGTTCGGTGACACTGTCATGTTGGAGAACCACAATCCTACCCGGTAGCTCTGAGAACACGTCGGTAGTCTGCTGCACCAGCGAGTGAGCCTCCCGTTGCTGCTGTTTAGGGGTAGCATCACTTATACTGACCTCTCCCTAAGACGCACCCCTGGCTGACGGTACACGTACTACCACCCGATCGCCCTTGTTACAAGACCTGACCGTGGCTCTTTTATTATATGTGCGCCTCCATGCTGCCTGGCCATCTAACAGATGTTCTTTCACTATGGGCATTGACCGCCGCGATCCGGTCCTGCATACTAGCCACGTGTTCAATTATACTCCTATGTGGAGTTGGCTCTTGTTCCCACATCTCTTTGGCTACGTCCAACAGACCCCTAGAGTGTCTGCCGTACAATAACTCAAAGGGAGAGAACCCTGTGGAAGCCTGGGGTACCTCACAGACGGCGAACATCAAATAGGGTAGCAACATGTCCCAATCCCTTCCGTCCTTAGAAACCACCTTTTTTAACATGGACTTGAGGGTTTTATTGAACCGTTTTACTAGCCCGTCGGTTTGAGGGTGGTACACTGAGGTGCGCAATTGATTTGTTTTTAGCAGTTTGCACAGTTCCCTCGTCACCTTGGACATAAAGGGGGTCCCTTGATCCGTCAGGATCTCCTTAGGTAGTCCAAGGCGACAGAACATGGCTAACAGCTCCCGTGCAATTAGTTTCACTGAGGTGTGGTGTAGCGGTATAGCCTCCGGGTACCGGGTGGCACAGTCGACGACCACAAGTATATGTTGGTGGCCACGAGCGGATTTTACAATGCGCCCTACCAAGTCTATTGCAATCCGTTCAAAAGGTACCTCAATCACTGGCAGAGGTACCAATGGGCTACGGAAGCTTGCGGTGGGTGTGGTCCACTGACATTCGGGACAGGATTCGCAGTACTTTTGAACCGCCACGTAAAACCCCGGCCAAAAGAACCGCTGCAAGACACGCTCTTGCTTCTTTTTAACCCCTAAGTTTCCACCCATCGTCCCTGATTTTGTCTACCCTATAGAGCAACTCACCGTTGACTACCATGCGTGGAATCACAGTATCTGCACCGGGCTGTTGAGCTACGCCATTTACCTCTAACACCCTTTTCCGTGCCCGAGTCAGGGTGGGATCCCATAGCTGAGCTGTCCCAAACGTGCCCCGGGACACTTCCAGCTCCGGGATCAATGGGGTCTCCTCGACCTCTCCTGCCAGCACCTCTAGGGGAGACCTATCGGGGTTACACTCTGTCCCTAGGCTGGATACCCCACCGGCCGCTGCATGACTACAATCCGGCCGGCCACCTTTCAGCCCCACCCCATGGACAAAATGGAGGAGCTGTTAAAGCAGCTGGTACTTACCCAGCAGCAGCAGCTGCAGGCTCAGCAGGAGCAGGTATGCCTCAGTCACAATGCCCGCATTCTCCACCAAGCTGTAAGGCGGCGGTGTTCACACCGTGCAGTAACTGAGGCAGTGACCCAAGTAAGTCCAACATAAACAGCTTTTATTCAGCAACTCACGGGTAAACAGAAAGCCCTCCAGTTCGCAGCCGGGTTAACATGAATCCATAAACAACGGTTGCCGAGGGCAACGGCCGCGCCGCTCAGAGCCTGACAGGTGCAGAGCCTTCCCAGGCGTGGGTTCAGCCACCCTCAATCCTCCTGAGCTTTCCTGCTGTGCTCCTAGCAGGTTGCAACATAGAACAACACTAATCTAGTGCAAAAAACACTAGTGCAGGGTTTTAAAGGACCTGTGGCAAGAGCCACTGGAAACCCGGGTTGGAGGGAGGAGGCCGCCCCACTGCCTCCTGTGACCTCCTCCAAGAAATGAAGGCCCTGCCGGGTTTTACTTAATCTGCCTTAGCCAGATAGTCTGACCAGGTCATTGCTCACCTTCATTCCTGCATTGCAGCCGCAGGTGTGTCTGTGACTGCAGTGCACTCCAATGGATTTAATAGGTCTCTGTGCACATTCTGGGGGAGATATAATGTCCCTCGTATACGATTCCGGTCACTGCCTCACACAGCTATATATATATATAATTACAGTATATATAGGAGATTCTCAGGTTATACCAGCTGTACATATATAATTATATACAAGAGATGCTCAGGTTATACCAGCTGTACATATATAATTATATACAGGAGATGCCCAGGTTATACCAGCTGTACATATATAATTATATACAGGAGATGCCCAGGTTATACCAGCTGTACATATATAATTATATACAGGAGATGCCCAGGTTATACCAGCTGTACATATATAATTATATACAAGAGATGCCCAGGTTATACCAGCTGTACATATATAACTATATACAGGAGATGCCCAGGTTATACCAGCTGTACATATATAATTATATACAGTAGATGCCCAGGTTATACCAGCTGTACATATATAATTATATACAGGAGATGCCCAGGTTATACCAGCTGTACATATATAATTATATACAGAAGATATCCAGGTTATACCAGCTGTACATATATAATTATATACAGGAGATGCCCAGGTTATACCAGCAGTACATATATAATTATATACAGTAGATGCCCAGGTTATACCAGCTGTACATATATAATTATATACAGGAGATGCCCAGGTTATACCAGCTGTACATATATAATTATATACAGAAGATACCCAGGTTATACCAGCTGTACATATATAATTATATACAGGAGATGACCAGGTTATACCAGCTGTACATATATAATTATATACAGGAGATACCCAGGTTATAGCAGCTGTACATATATAATTATATACAGGAGATGACCAGGTTATACCAGCTGTACATATATAATTATATACAGGAGATGACCAGGTTATACCAGCTGTACATATATAATTATATACAGGAGATACCCAGGTTATACCAGCTGTACATATATAATTATATACAGGAGATAACCAGGTTATACCAGCTGTACATATATAATTATATACAGGAGATAACCAGGTTATACCAGCTGTACATATATAATTATATACAGGAGATGCCCAGGTTATACCAGCTGTACATATATAATTATATACAGAAGATATCCAGGTTATACCAGCTGACATATATAGTTATATGCAGGAGATACCCAGGTTATAGCAGCATGTAGATGAGCACAGTCTGCATTTCCTAGGCGTGTGCACTGAGTCCTGTAACAATCGCCTTGCTTGGCTGGGATGACAGTGGATATACTCGGCCCCTGTGCCCCGGGTGGAGTGTAATAACGGTATAATGCTGTTGCTGTACTTTGCTCTCAGTGCAGAACTATCTATAAATGAGATTATTCGCTCTCAGTGTCCATTGTGCTGCGTGCGCTGATGATCTGCGGCCGCTGCACATAACATCACATTATATTCCCGTTCCGTCACTCTTTAGCTCATGACATCCATATTGTCATCCTTGATTATAATATACCCATCACCGCAGTGCGTTCCCATCACTGCCGGCTTCCCCCAGGGGCTTACAGGAATTAGCTGTTCCAGCAGTCTTAACACAATCATGTGAAGTGACATGAAGCATTTCTCCTCCGTCCGCGTTCCCTCAACTACTTTCCTGAAATCTTCTTTCCATAATATTTCCATCTCATTACAGAGAAGCTACCGACTTGTAGCCAGGGATTATGTCATCCGCACGTCTCAGCACGGAGCGGCACATCCTCGGCTCTGCCAACCTGACAGCCCCAGATAAAGTGCACCGACTTCTGCAAAATTACCTTCCGCATAATTAATATGCTTATTAACATTGGGGACGCTAACGAAGGCTCGCCAAATAAAAGAGGGCAATTTCCTAACTGCTGCTTCAGATCTGTGCAGAAATTATAAATCCTTCACCCTCTTTAATAAATAATAAAAAAAATGATAAAACAATAATTTATATACAGTAGTGTTCAAAATAAATAGCAGTGCGTTCAAAAATACGAGTTAAGCACAGAATCTTTCTACTAGTTGTTATTTCCAGCATTGGGAACATTGCATAATGTTTTCTAATTCAAAACCTGAAGAGAAATGTAGATAATTTTTAACTACTTTAGAGAAAATAACAAAAAATGAACATTGGGCTGTTCTAAAAAATAGCAGTGTCTGCATTTGTCTTTACAAACTCACAATATGTCTTCTCTCTTTTTTGAGGATTTAGCATTCCTGTGAATCACTAACCTAATATTTAGTTGTATACCCACAGTTTTTTAGAGCTGCTTCACATCTATGTTGCATAGAGTCAACCAACTTCTGGTCCCTGTCACCTGTTATTCCAGCCCAGGATGCTTTGACTACATTCCACAATTTTTTGGCATTTGTTGGCTTTACCTCAGAAATGGCATTTTTGATGTCACCCCACAAGTGTTCTATTGGATTAAGGTCTGGGGAATGGGCTGGCCACTCCATAACCTCAATTTTGTTGGACTGGAACCAAGATTTTGCCCGTTTACTGGTGTGTTTAGGGTCATTGTCTTGTTGAAACACCCATTTCAAGGGCATAGGCATATCCTCTTCAGCGTAAGGCAACATGACCTCTTCAAGTATTTTAATATATGCAAACTGGTCCATGATCCCTGGTATGTGGTAAATAGGTCCAGCACCATAGTAAGAGAAACATGACCATATCATGATGCTTCACCACCATGGTTCACTGTCTTCAGAGTGTACTGTGGCTTGAATGCAGAATTTGGGGGTCGTTTGACGAACTGTATGTGACGCTTGGACCCAAAAAGAACATTTTTACTTTCATCAGTACACAAAATGTTTCTCTATTTCTCTTTAGGCCAGTTGATGTGTTCTTTGACAAATTGTATCCGCTTCAGAACATGTCTTTTTTTAACAGTGGGACTTTGCGGTGACTTCATGCTAAGAGATTAGCTTCACACAGGCGTCTTCTAACTGTCACAGTACTTACAGGTAACTTGAGACCGTCTGTGATCATCCTGGAGCTGATCATTGGCTGAGCCTTTGCTATTCTGGCTATTCTTTGATCCATTCGAATGATAGTCTTCCATTTTCTTTCACGTCCCTCTGGTTTTGCTTTCCAATTTAAAGCATTGTAGATCATTTTAGCTGAACAGCCTATCATTGTCTGCACTTCTTTATACGTTTTACCTTCTCCAATCAACTTTTTAATCAAAGTACGCGGTTCTTCTGAACAATGTCTCGAACGACCAATATTTCTCAGGCTTTCAAGGAGAAATGCATGTACAACATGTGCTGGCTTCACCCTTAAAAAAAGGCCCCTGATTCACACCTGTTTCTGCACAGAATGATTGACCTCACTAATTGACCTCCACACTGCTATTATTTTGAACACTCCCTCTTTCAATTAATTATTCAAATACACAAACTCAAAAACCTGCAGATCATGAATGCGGAGTCTGGTGGTTTTCTTAGAATCTACGGCACCAACTGGTAAATTGTTTGACATGTGGTAATATAATTTATACCAAAAACAGGGATTAATCTGGTTAGTCATATTGGACGGCTATTATTTTGAACACTACTGTATGCACAAATGACCAGACAAAAAAACCCCCTACAAACTCCAAATTAAACTACTAAAAAAATTCTGACCCCACCCCAGGCCCCAGACACCTAGATAAGCTTAGATCTATAACTAATTTAGATGCCCAGACAAGTCCCTCAAAAGATTCATTCTGATCCCAAAATTACTGCAAACCCCAGACCAATTTATGATTCTCAACCACTGGAACAGATTCTGAAAGTAATTCAAAGAGTAAATTAAGACCCCAGGTCATACCCCTAAAAATTCAGACCAAACCCAGCGAAAATAAATTCAGGCCACAGAATATTTATAATGACCACAGGCAAGATAAACATCCCCAATTCACATCAGGACTACAAGATCCCAGGTACTTTCAGCTGCATCACATCAAATGTAGTGCACTTAATTATATGTACCAAATGTCCATCTGGGGGTCTGTGTGTTTAGGAGATGGGGCAAAAACTTAGGACAAGGATGTATTCTCATCGCCGCACAATAAAAGAAGAAAAAATAGATCTACCTGTGGCCAAGAATTTTTGTTTCCCTGATCACAACATCACAGACATGAAATTATTGGTATTAAAAGGTAATAGAGACAGAAACGTTTGGGAATATAAACTGATGGTGACCTTTGACACCTTCAGAGCATGGATTTATGTCATTCTACATCAAGTAAGGAATGTGCTCCTCAGAACATTGGGGTCATCATAACCCTGGACTAGACCTCAATCACCGGACAATAAAACTTTCACAGTCCTTATCTATGAACTAATCCTATATTTACGGTCAGAACTGTTTATCTTTCTCCCACAGTAATAGCTCTGCTTTATGTCACCTGTCTCATCTATTGCATTATTTCTGTGTCCTGTTTTGTATAAATATGTGACTCTTCAGATTTTGTGTTATACTAGCCTGATGAAAAGACTTGAGTAGTCTCGAAAGCTTGCAACTTGTTACCATCTTTTCAGTTAGCCATTAAAAGGCATCAACCACTGAGGACTCTCAAATCTTAATACTTTTCGACCACAGAATAAACATCCATAGTTACATAGACATAGTTACATAGTTTATAAGGCCGAAAAAAGACAAGTGTCCATCCAGTTCAGCCTATTTCTTGTGCACTGTAGCTATTCTGCAGCGTTAATCCAGGGGAAGGCAAAAAAAACCATGCGGTATAGGCCAATTTACATCATTGAGGAAAAATTCACTTCCCGACACCAATCTGGCAGTCAGGTTAAATCCCTGGATTAATTAACTATCACTAAGCATAAGATGTAATTTTATTGTTCTGAAGAAAGGCGTCCAGGCCTCTCTTGAACTCATTAAGTGAGTTAGACATCACCACTTCCTCTCCCAGAGAGTTCCAGAGTCTCACGGCTCTGACCGTAAAGAATCCCCTTCTATGCTGGTGCAGGAACCTCCTTTCCTCCAGACGCATAGTGTGCCCCCTCGTCTTTGTCACCATCCTTGGTATAAACAGGTCATGGGAGAGATCTCTGTACTGCCCCCTGATGTATTTATACATGTTTATGAGGTCTCCCCTAAGCCTTCTCTTTTCCAACGTAAATAGGCCTAATTTTGACAACCTCTCTAGGTATTCTAGTCCCTCCATTCTCTTTATTACCCTAGTCGCCCTCCTTTGGACCCTCTCTAGCTCCAATATGTCTTTCCTGAGAACCGGAGCCCAGAACTGTGCACAATATTCTAAGTGCGGCCTTACCAGCGCTTTATACAGAGGAAGAACAATGTTCTCATCATATGCCCCTATTCCTCTTCTGATGCATGCCATGACTCTATTTGCCTTCGCAGCTGCTGCCTGACACTGGGCACTCCAATTTAATTTGCTGTTAACCAAGACGCCCAGGTCCTTCTCCATGTCAGATTTCCCCAACGGTTTCCCATTTAATATGTATGGGTGACTGCTGTTTTTCTTTCCCATGTGCATGACCTTACATTTATGGGCATTGAACCCCATTTGCCATTTTTTGGCCCAACTCCCCAATTTATCTAAATCCTCCTGTAGCTGTGCCCTATCCTCATCTGTATTAACTACTTTACAAAGTTTAGTATCATCTGCAAATATTGCTATTTTACTATGCAACCCTTCCACTAGATCATTAATAAATATATTAAATAATATTGGGCCCAAGACAGACCCTTGAGGCACCCCGCTAGTAACCCTGACACACCCTGAGCTTACTCCATTGATAACCACCCTCTGCTTTCTATCACTCAGCCAGCTATTTACCCACTTGCACACATTATGCCCCAGACCAAGCATTCTCATTTTATATACCAACCTTTTGTGTGGCACAGTATCAAACGCTTTGGAGAAGTCCAGGTATACAACATCCACTGACTCTCCCCGGTCCAGCTGTGAGCTCACCTCCTCGTAGAAGGCCATCAGGAGCGATCCCTCATGAATCCATGTTGATATGGAGTTAGACAGTCATTATCATTAAGATATTCTACAATAGCATCTCTAAGAAATCCTTCAAACAATTTACCCACAACAGACGTTAAGCTGACTGCTCTATAGTTCCCAGGGTCACTTTTAGACCCCTTTTTGAATATTGGTACCACATTTGCTTGGCGCCAGTCTAGTGGGACAGTCCCTGTCCATAAAGAGTGCTTGAATATAAGATACAGCGGTCTGTCTATCACATTACTTAATTCTTTTAGTACCCGGGGGTGTATGCCATCTGGGCCTGGTGACTTGTCTATTTTGATATTATTTAGGCGTTTCTGAACTTCCTCCTGGGTTAGGTGGGTGATATTTAGCGGAGGGTTTACTTTATCACTCTGCATTTCCTCCGATAAATTGTTTTCTTTTGTGAAAACAGTGGAGAAGAAGCTATTGAGTAGGTTTGCTTTACCCTCATCGCCCTCTATGATTTTACCCAGGTTATTTTTCAGTGGGCCAACTCCATCAGTTTTAATCCTTTTACTGTTTATATAGTTAAAGAACAGTTTGGGATTCGTTTTACTTTCCTTGGCAATTAGTCTCTCTGTCTCCTCTTTTGCTATTCTTATTTGTTTCTTACAGATTTTGTTTTTTTCCCTATAAGATATTAGCGCTTCCTCGCTGCCTTCTTGTTTAAGTTTACCGAAAGCCCTTTTTTTGTTTTTCATTGCCCTCTTGACCTCCTTATTTAGCCACATTGGCTTCCTCCTATTCCTAGCCCTTTTATTCCCATAAGGTATGTACCTTCTACAGTGACTATGTAGGACTGTTTTGAAAATTTCCCATTTTCTATCCGTGCTCCTATTACTGAAGATACTATCCCAGTCTATAAGGTGAAGGGCATCTCTTAGCTGATATAAATTTCAAATAATTTCAGACCCCAGACCAAAACTCTAAATTAAAATAAATAAATAAGACCCCAAAGAAGAATTAAAAAATATTTCAAACCCTGGATAAGACAAAACAAAAAAATCCTGACCCCACAAAAGACCCTCAAATAAATTCAGACACCTAAATATGTGAGATTCTCAGACCAAACCCCAAAATATAAATTCAGACCCCAAATTAATTCCAGAGCAGACATTAAAATTGATTTAGGAAAAAATAATCTTCTATCCTGTCACCGCAGCTCCATGTCCGGTCCTCCGATGGCTCCGTCCGGTCTTCTCTTCGATCCAGATTTTCTGTCTCTGACTAGGCCTCGCGGGCCTCACATTGGGCGTGATGGACCTCAATGACCTCAGGAAGTTATCAGATAAAATCTCAGGGAGCTGTTGTGGCAGGACAGATGAGTAATGCGTAATCTTTTTTTTATTTCTTAACCCTTTCCCGGCCCACCACTTATTTTTCTTTGATGTCTTGGGGAGACCTCAAAGCATAATAAGCTTCTTTTTGGGGCATATTTGATTCTAACCAAATTTTATTTAGCTGCTTTAAGAACTAAATGAATTTTGGGAGATGCACTGATCTTTGGGAGATTTTGTTATTACTACCGTATCCTTTGCAGGCTATAAAGTTTTTATTTGCCCAGACATCTCCTTTAAAGAGAGCCTGTCACCAGGTGAGATGTGTCTGGTTTTTGCTCTTCTTTTATTCCTCTTGGTCCCCTGAGTAATTCATCTTTTGATTTTTTTAAATCCGTCATATGGTTCCAAAGATATGACACTTTTTATTTGAATGATCTGGAGTCACAGCACACAGGATTCCCTGGGAGGCGTGTCTTAATTACCCTTTGAACCACGCCCATTTTCCAAAGACCATAAAGATTAGCACTAAATAAAAAGGCTCATATCTCTGGAACCGTATGGCAGATTAAAAAAAAATAAAAAGTGGATTACTCAGGGGAGCAGCTGTAATAAAATAAGAGCAAAATCTGGCCATTTTTGACTTGATTATAGGTCCCCTTTAAGCCCTTATAACCATTTAGCTCTCTTCCTGTGCTGACCTCTATCACTGGACAGTGATACAGTTGGTGTCACTTCATACGACATGTGCCCAAAATCCAGATTAACACTTTCTACCCTGAACTATGGCTCTTGGATTAGATTGATAAGGGGCGCCATATGGTCGTGACTTCGACTCTTTTTTGCATACAAGTGCTGTGGCTGTGATAACATGGTGACAAGGAGGAGAGTGACTTTAATGTCAGATCTCCATTCCCAAGTTGCACATATGCCTAGATAGGAGGTAGAAGCACCATCAGCTATTTCTTGTCTGGGGTGATGGTATGAGAGGCTCTGTACAGCACTTTCCACCATCTTCAATACTTGCTCCGCACCCCTGTGAGATCCATCATAGCTTTTCTTCTTCTTTTCATCTTTTCCCCAAATAAAGAGATTAAAAATAAGTAACACTTGTGTCGGCATCAAGATGATAGATCATTCCCGAGAAGGCAACACCGAGGCCGCACCAGCATACTTCATGCAAAATCCTCTTATTTGATAGGTATTCTCCTCTGCGGGCCCGAGAGTCGTGATTACATTAGAAATTCCTCAGGCACCTCCTAAATGTCTAAATTCGCTCCTTTTCTCAGACACTTCAGTCCTTCCTGCCCCTTCAAGTAACAATATGAAGTGACACAAATCTCCCCCCAGCAGGGCACGGATCTTTCTGTTGATTCATATATTAAGAAATGTAATATTCAAGAAACTAAGAAACATTTATTTTTTTTTAAGTCACAGCTGCAAGAAGGAAGGAAGACGGAGAAATGTATTTATCCCCTTCCCTGTAATATACTGCAGTAAATGAAACCTGCAATCAATTATGCATTGTAATGAATTGTGACGGTAATGTTGCAGAATGCTTTATTACAGATGTAAACATTTAGAATTGATCTCCAGACCCCCTTCTTTGTCACTTCTTTGACGTCAATTCCCCACGTAATCTGTTCCAAACTTGCCGCTGTCAAGGCAAAAGGCTGCAAAACAATATGTGGAAAATAAACACTTCAAAAACATCTTCAGGACAGGAATCGTATAAAAAAAAGTATAGTTTCCGGAATAATATTTGATGTTGATCTTGGTGCCGAGGGATGGGCTCCTGATTTTAACAAGCAGCCAAACCGAACAAGCGGAGGTGCAGTAAAGAAGGAGGGGAAATAATTATAGTAACAATGTTATATGATTAAATATGGAATGTGGTTTTCAGATTACTATAGATACGGTGGCGAAACTGTAGCCAATGATCACAGATGGGGGTAATCTGCAGTTATTGATCACAGCTGTGGATGATCCGGAGATATTGATCACAGCTGTGGGTGATCTGGAGTTATTGATCACAGCTGGGGGTGATCTGCAGTTATTGATCACAGCTGGGGGTGATCTGAAGTTATTGATCACAGCTGTGGGTGATCTGGAGATATTGATCACAGCTGTGGGTGATCTGGAGTTATTGATCACAGCTGTGGGTGATCTGCAGTTATTGATCACAGCTGTGGATGATCTGGAGTTATTGATCACAGCTATGGATGATCTGGAGATATTGATCACAGCTGTGGGTGATCTGGAGTTATTGATCACAGCTGTGGGTAATCTGGAGTTATTGATCACAGCTGTGGATGATCTGGAGTTATTGATCACAGCTATGGATGATCTGGAGTTATTGATCACAGCTGTGGATGATCTGGAGTTATTGATCACAGCTGTGGAAGATCTGAAGTTATTGATCACAGCTGTGGATTATCTGAAGTTATTGATCACAGCTGTGGGTGATCTGGAGCTATTGATCACAGCTGTGGATGATCTGGAGTTATTGATCACAGCTGTGGATGATCTGGAGTTATTGATCACAGCTGTGGGTGATCTGGAGCTATTGATCACAGCTGTGGATGATCTGGAGTTATTGATCACAGCTGTGGATGATCGGGAGTTATTGTTCACAGCTGTGGGTGATCGGGGGTTATTGATCACAGCTGTGGGTCATCTGGAGTTATTGATCACAGCTGTGGATGATCTGGAGTTATTGATTACAGCTGTGGGTAATCTGGAAATATTGATCACAGCTGTGGATGATCGGGAGTTATTGATTACAGCTGTGGGAGATCTGGAGTTATTGATCACAGCTGTGGGTGATTTGGAGTTATTGAGCACAGCTGTGGGTGATCTGGAGTTATTGATTACAGCTGTGGGTGATCTGGAGTTTTTGATCACAGCTGTGGATGATCTGGAGTTATTGATCACAGCTGTGGGTGATCTGGAGTTTTTGATCACAGCTGTGGATGATCTGGAGTTATTGATCACAGCTGTGGATGATCGGGAGTTATTGTTCACAGCTGTGGGTGATCGGGGGTTATTGATCACAGCTGTGGGTCATCTGGAGTTATTGATCACAGCTGTGGATGATCTGGAGTTATTGATCACAGCTGTGGGTGATCTGGAGTTATTGATCACAGTTGTGGATTATCTGAAGTTATTGATCACAGCTGTGGGTGATCTGGAGATTCTGATCACAGCTGTGGGTGATCTGGAGTTACTGATCACAGCTGTGGGTGATCTGGAGTTATTGATCACAGCAGTGGATGATCTGGAGTTATTGATCACAGCTGTGGATTATCTGGAGACACCGATCTCAGCTGTGGATGATCTGAAGTTATTGATCACAGCTGTAGATGATCTGGAGTTATTGATCACAGCTGTGGGTGATCTGGAGTTATTGATCACAGCAGTTGATGATCTGGAGCTATTGATCACAGCTGTGGATGATCTGGAGACACCGGTCACAGCTGTGGATGATCTGGAGTTATTGATCATAGCGGTGGATGATTTGGAGTCACTGATCATAACTGTGGAAGATCTGGAGTCACAGATCATAAGGCTGGGGTCACATGACCATATATTCTCTCATGCGAGAAAGTCGGTCCAGTTATGCTGATCACACTCTGATCAGAGTTTGATCACAGCGTGATCACAGTGTGATCCGACTTTCTTGGATGAGGAGAAGATGATAAAAATAAATTTCTCCATTATCTCTATTCTGTCAGTGGCAAATTCACAGCTGTTTCAACTCTTCTATGATGCTTGTTTCTGAAACTAAAGCAGTATTGCTACTGAACTAGTTATCTGCCCTCTTAGAATCTGTCTTCTTTTGTGTCCACATGCTTTCAGGGAATCATTCCAAGTCTACTTCCGGAACGTCTCTGTTCTTTCCTTTAGTACCGGCTGTCACCATTGCTCAACATTTTGTGCTGGAATATGTATTTTTCCTCTGTAACTTCTTACATTTATTACAGTTTCTTGAGCAAACATGATGCTTACACTGAGTGGTGCCGCTCGGCAAGACTCCAGAACCTGCTGAGTGCGTTGTAAAGAACATGCTGTGGTCTGTCGTCAATCTCTGCTAACCCAGTCATAAAATTTATTGGTTGATGTGGCATGTCAGGGACAACACACATAACTAATGACAGGAGGAAACCGAGGGGGGCGCCGAGCTAGAAATACGGTCAAGCAAAAACAGAGCGCCAAATGGTGTGTATGCTAAAACTCAAAAAGATGCAGCTGATTCCCATTGTAATTCCAGTTGAATAAAAAAAAGTCTTATACATTTATAACTGTACTAGATGGTGGCCCGATTCTAACGCATCGGGTATTCTAGAATAGATATGCGGCCGACCGGGCGCAATAAGCAGAACGTTGTTTAAATTTGGCGCCAAAATTGCTGATTGGTCGCGGCCGGCAACCGCGACTAATCAGCAAAACGGTGTTTAAATTTGGCGGCAATATCGCTGATTGGTCACGGGTGGCGGCCGCGACCAATCAGCGAACTGTGTTAGTGAGGACCGGAGAGCTTGTTTAAATTCGGCGATAAAATCGACCAATCAGCAGAGCGTTGTTTAAATTTGGCGGCAATCTCGCTGATTGGTCTCGGCCAGCCGGCGGCCGGGACCAATGAGCAGAGCGGTGTTTAAATTTGGCGCCAAAATCGCTGATTGGTAGCGGTCGCCGGCAGCCGCGACCAATCAGCAGAGCGTTGTTTAAGTTTGGCACCAATCTCGCTGATTGGTCGCGGCTGGCGGCCGCGACCAATCAGCAAAGCGGTGTTTACATTTGGCGCCAATCTCGCTGATTGGTCACGGTGGCCGGCCGCGATTAATCAGCAGAGCGGCGTTTACATTTGCCGCCCATCTCGCTCATTGGTCGCGGCCGGCCACCGCGACCAATCAGCAGAGCGGCGTTTAAATTTGCCGCCCATCTCGCTGATTGGTCGCGTCTGGCGACCGCGACCAATCAGCAGAGCGGCGTTTAAATTTGCCGCCCATCTCGCTCATTGGTCGCGGTGGCCGGCCACAATTAATCAGCAGAGCGGCGTTTAAATTTGCCGCCCATCTCGCTCATTGGTCGCGGCCGGCCACCGCGACCAATCAGCAGAGCGGCGTTTAAATTTGCCGCCCATCTCGCTGATTGGTCACGGCCGGCCACCGCGACCAATCAGCACAGCGACGTTTAAATTTACCGCCCATCTCGCTGATTGGTCACGGTCGGCCACTGCGACCAATCAGCACAGCGGCGTTTAAATTTGCCGCCCATCTTGCTGATTGGTCGCGGCCGGCCACCGCGACCAATCAGCAGAGCGACGTTTAAATTTGCCACCCATTTCGCTGATTGGTCGCGGTCGGCCGGCCACCGCGACCAATCAGCAGAGCGGCGTTTAAATTTGGCGCCAATCTCGCTGATTGGTCGCGGTGGCCGGCCGCTACCAATCAGCAGAGCGGCATTTAAATTTGCAGCCCATCTCGCTGATTGGTAGAGGCCGGCTACCGCGACCAATCAGCAGAGCGGCGTTTAAATTTGCCGCCCATCTCGCTGATTGGTCGCGGCCGGCCACCATGACCAATCAGCAGAGCAGCGTTTAAATTTGCCGCCCATCTCGCTGATTGGTCGCGGTGGCCGGCCGCTACCAATCAGCAGAGCGGCGTTTAAATTTGCCACCCATCTCGCTGATTGGTCGCGGTGGCCGGCCGCGACCAATCAGCAGAGCGGGGTTTAAATTTGCCGCCCTTCTCGCTGATTGGTCGCGGCCGGCCACCGCGACCAATCAGCGTCGTATTAGTGTGGGCCCGGGAGCGGCGCTGCTTGTGCTGCTCCGTATTAGCGAGGACCGGGGAGCGGCGCTGCCTGTGCGGCTCCTTCTGCTGCGAGAAGCCGGGAGATGAGCGGCTGCTCGCAGCAGAAGCATCCCGACCGGCGGCACCGCTCCCCGGTCCTCCGTTCACACTTGCTGTCGGGAGATCAGCGGGCCAAGCCGCTGATCTTCCGACGTTAGCCGCATGGAGGTCAGCGGCGCCGGTCGGGGTAGTTGTGCTGCTAGCGCCGCTCATCTCCCCGCTGCATCGCCGCTGACCTCCGTCCGCCAGATGAGCCGCTAATGGCCGCCATCTTTTTTCAGAAATCCCGTGGCGCTGATTGGCTGCTGCCGGACCAATGAGCGACACGGGATTTCCAGGACAGACAGACAGACAGACGGGATAAGACGATTATATATATAGATTCTTATCAAGAAGGCAGTATTATAGTAGTTATATTCTTGTACATAGGAGCAGTATTATAGTAGTTATATTCTTGTACATAGGGGGCAGTATTATAGTAGTTATATTCTTGTACATAGAAGCAGTATTATAGTAGTTATATTCTTGTATATAGGAGCAGTATTATAGTAGTTATATTCTTGTACATAGGAGCAGTATTATAGTAGTTATATTCTTGTACATAGGGGCAGTATTATAGTAGTTATATTCTTGTACATAGGAGGCAGTATTATAGTAGTTATATTCTTGTACATAGGGGGCAGTATTATAGTAGTTATATTCTTGTACATAGGGGCCGTATTTTAGTAGTTATATTCTTGTACATAGGAGTAGTATTATAGTAGTTATATTCTTGTACATAGGGGCAGTATTATAGTAATTATATTCTTGTACATAGGAGTAGTATTATAGTAGTTATATTCTTGTACATAGGGGGCAGTATTATAGTAGTTATATTCTTGTACATAGGGGCAGTATTATCTAATATATATAATTGTCTTATCCCGTCTGTCTGTCTGTCTGTCTTTCTGTCTTTATGTCTGTCTTTCTGTCTGTCTGCCTGTCTGTCTGTCCAGGAAATCCCACGTCGCTGATTGGTCAGACCACGGCCATTCAGCGACACGGGATTTCAGAACAAGATTGCGCCCGTTAGCGGCTCACCCTCACACGCTCACCCTCACACGCTCACCCTCACACGCTCACGCTCTGACGCTAACGCTCAGACGCTCACGCTCTCACACTCACGCTTTGACGCTCACGCTCGGACGCTCACGCTCACGCTCTGAAGCTCACGCTCGGACGCTCACGCTCTGACGCTCACGCTCACGCTCTGAAGCTCACGCTCGGCCGCTCATGCTCACGCTCTGACGCTCACGCTCACGCTCTGACGCTCACACTCTGACACTCACACTCTGACGCTCACGCTCTGATGCTCAGGCTCTGACGCTCACGCTCAGGCTCTGACGCTCATGCTCACGCTCTGTCGCTCACGCTCTGATGCTCACGCTCACGCTCTGATGCTCACGCTCAGGCTCTGACGCTCACGCTCTGACGCTCAAGCTCTGACGCTCTGACGCTCAAGCTCTGACGCTCTGACGCTCACGCTCAGACGCTCTGACGCTCACGCTCTCACGCTCTGACGCCCACGCTCTGACGCTCAAGCTCACGCTCTGGTGCTCACGCTCACGCTCGGACGCTCACGCTCGGACGCTCACGCTCTCACGCTAATGTCACGCTCTGACGCTCACGCTCTCACGCTAACGTCACGCTCACGCTGGGGCGCTCACGCTCTCACGCTCACGCTGGGGCGCTCACGCTCTCACGCTCACGTGCTCACGCTCTGATGCTCACGCTCGGACGCTCACGCTCGGAAGCTCACTCTCACGCTCTGACGCTCATGCTCTGACGCTCACGCTCTGATGCTCACGCTCGGACGCTCACGCTCTGATGCTCACGCTCGGACGCTCACGCTCTGACGCTCATGCTCGGACGCTCACACTCACGCTCTGACGCTCACGCTCTGACGCTCATGCTCGGACGCTCACGCTCTGACGCTCACGCTCACGCTCGGACGCTCACGCTCTGATGCTCACGCTCACACTCTGACGCTCACGCTCAGACACTCACGGTCAGACGCTCACGCTCTGATGCTCACGCTCTGACGCTCACGTTCGGACGCTCACGTTCGGACGCTCACGCTCTGACGCTCACGCTCGGACGCTCATGCTTTGACGCTCACGCTCACGCCCTGACGCTCACGCTCTGACGCTCATGCTTTGACGCTCACGCTCACGCTCTGACGCTCGGATGCTCACGCTCTGACGCTCACGCTCAGGCTCTGACGCTCAGGCTCTGACGCTCACGCTCTGACGCTCAAGCTCTGACTCTCACACTCACGCTCTGATGCTCACGCTCTGACGCTCACGCTCACGCTCTGACGCTCACACTCAGGATCTCACGCTCACGCTCTAACGCTCACGCTCTGACGCTCACGCTTTGACGCTCACCCTCGGACGCTCACCTTCGGACGCTCACGCTCTGACGCTCACGCTCAGATGCTCACGCTCACGCTCTGATGCTCACACGCTCACGCTCTGACGCTCATGCTCAGATGCTCACGCTCTGACGCTCACGCTCTGACGCTCATGCTCTGATGCTCACGTTCTGACACTCACGCTCTGACACTCACGCTCACGCTCTGACGCTCACGCTCGGACGCTCACGCCCGGACGCTCATGCTTTGACGCTCATGCTCACGTTCTGACGCTCACGCTCTGACGCTCACACTCACGCTCTGACGCCTACTCTTGGACGCTCACGCTCGGACGCTCATGCTTTGACGCTCACGCTCACGTTCTGACGCTCACGCTCTGACGCTCACACTCACGCTCTGACGCTCACGCTCTGATGCTCACACTCACGCTCTGACGCTCACGCTCAGGCTCTGACGCTCACGCTCTGACGCTCACGCTCTGACGCTCGGACGCTCACGCTCTGACGCTCACACTCACGCTCTGACGCTCACGCTCTGACGCTCACGCTCAGGCTCTGACGCTCACCCTCGGACGCCAACCCTTGGACGCTCACGCTCACACTCACGCTCTGATGCTCACGCTCTGACGCTCAGGCTCTGACGCTCACGCTCTGATGCTCACGCTCAGGCTCTGACGCTCACACTCACGCTCTGGCGCTCACGCTCTGACGCTCACACTCAAGCTCTGACACTCACACTCACGCTCTGACGCTCACGCTCTGACGCTCACACTCACGCTCTGACGCTCACGCTCTGACGCTCAGGCTCTGACGCTCAGGCTCTGACGCTCACGCTCAGGCTCTGACGCTCACACTCAGGCTCTGACGCTCACGCTCTGATGCTCACGCTCGGACGCTCACGCTTTGACGCTCACCCTCGGACGCTCACGCTCACGCTCAGGCTCTGACGCTCACACTCACGCTCTGACGCTCACGCTCTGACGCTCAGGCTCTGACGCTGAGGCTCTGACGCTCACACTCACGCTCTGACGCTCACGCTCTGACGCTCACACTCAAGCTCTGACACTCACACTCACGCTCTGACGCTCACGCTCTGACGCTCACACTCACGCTCTGACGCTCAGGCTCTGACGCTCAGGCTCTGATGCTCACGCTCTGACGCTCTGACGCTCACGCTCTGACGCTCACTCTCAGACGCTCACTCTCTGACGCTCACTCTCTGACGCTCACTCTCTGACGCTCACGCTCTGACGCTCATGCTCTGACGCTCATGCTCTGACGCTCACGCTCTGACGCTCACGCTCACGCTCTGACGCTCACGCTCAGGCTCTGACGCTCACGCTCTGACGCTCACGCTCTAACGCTCACGCTCTGACGCTCACACTCTGACGCTCATGCTCTGACACTCACGCTCACCCTCGGACGCTCACCCTCGGACGCTCACCCTCGGACGCTCACGCTCAGACGCTCACCCCCAGATGCTCACCCTCACACGCTCCCACGCTCACCCTCACACGCTCCCACGCTCATCCTCACACTCTCACCCTCACACGCTCACCCTCACACCCTCACATTCTCACCCTCCCACGCTCACCTGCTCCCACGCTCACCCGCTCCCACGCTCACCCTCACACGCTCATCCTGTGCTAGCCGGTCATCTCCCTCACACGCTCACCCTGTGCTAGCCAGTCATCTCCCGGCTGCTCGCAGCAGAAGTACCCCGACCGGCGGCCTCGCTCCCCGGCCCTCCAAAATTCATTAGGGGCCCCGGGGGGATACATTGGGGGGTTAATTTAAAGTAGTACACATTATGTTCCTGTACATAGGGTCAATATTATAGTAGCTATATTCTTGTACATAGGAGCAGTATTATAGTAGCTATATTCTTGTACATAGGAGCAGTATTATAGTATTATATTATGAAGCAGCGACTCAAGGAGAAGTCATTATTATGGGAGACTTCAACTACCCTGAAATACATTGAGGGACAGAAACATGTAGTTCAAGCAAAGGTAATAGGTTTTTGACTACTATGAGAGACAATTACCTTTCACAACTGGTTCAGGACCCAACAAGAAGGGGGGCACTGCTAGACCTAATATTAACCAATAGGCCAGACCGCATATCAAATATACGAGTTGGGGGTCACTTGGGTAATAGTGATCACAAAATAATACGTTTTCATGTAACCTTTAATAAGATGTGTAGTAGAGGGGTTACAAGGACACTAAACTTCAGGAAGGCAAATTTGCAACTCTTAAGAGATGATCTTAGTGCAATAAACTGGGACGATATCCTGAGACATAAAACTACACAAAGCAAATGGGAGACATTTATCAACATCCTGAATAGGGCCTGTGTACAATATATATACCCTATGGGAATAAACATGCTAGAAATAGGAGGAAACCACTATGGCTAAATAGAGCTGTAAGGGGCACAATAAGTGACAAAAAGAAAGCATTTAGAGAACTAAAGCAAGTAGGTTGTGATGAGGCATTAAATAAATATAGAAAATTAAATAAATTATGTAAAAAACAAATCAAGGCAGCAAAGATTGAGGCAGAGAGAATCATTGCCAGAGAAAGTAAAAATAATCCCAAAATATTCTTTAACTACATGAATAGTAAAAAACTAAAAAATGATAGTGTTGGCCCCCTTAAAAATAGTCTGTGTGAAATGGTGGATGAGGATGAGGAAAAAGCCAATATGCTAAATGATTTTTTTTCAACCGTATTTACACAAGAAAATCGCATGACAGAAAACATGATCAGTGATGACAAAAATTCTCCAGTAAATGTCACTTGCTTAACCCAGCAGGAAGTACGGCGGCGTCTAAAAATCACTAAAGTTGACAAATCCCCGGGCCCGGATGGGATACACCCGCGAGTACTGCAGGAATTAAGTAACGTCATAGATAGACCATTATTTTTAATCTTTAAAGATTCCATAATAACAGGGTCTGTACCACAGGACTGGCGTATAGCAAATGTGGTGCCAATATTCAAAAAGGGGACAAAAACCGAACTTGGAAATTATAGGCCGGTAAGCTTAACCTCTACTGTGGGTAAAATCCTGGAGGGTTTCCTAAGAGATGCTACACTAGAGTATCTGCAGAAGAATAACCTCATGACCCAATATCAACATGGGTTTACGAGGGACCGCTCCTGTCAAACTAATCTGATCAGTTTTTATGAGGAGGCAAGTTCCAGACTGGACCAGGGAAATGCAGCGGATGTTGTGTATATGGACTTTTCAAAAGCTTTTGATACGGTTCCACACAAAAGGTTGATACATAAAATGAGAACAATGGGGATAGGGGAAAATATATGTATGTGGGTTAAGAATTGGCTCAGTGATAGGAAACAAAGGATGGTTATTAATGGAAAACACTCAGACTGGGTCTCAGTTAACAGTGGGGTACCACAGGGGTCAGTATTGGGCCCCCTTCTTTTTAACATATTTATTAATGACCTTGTAGGGGGCATACAGAGTAATATTTCAATATTTGCAGATGACACTAAACTCTGCAGGGTAATCAATACAGAGGAGGACAATTTTATATTACAGGAGGATCTATGTAAACTAGAAGCTTGGGCTGATAAATGGCAAATGAGCTTTAATGGGGATAAATGTAAGGTAATGCACTAGGGCAGAGGAAATAAAATGTATAATTATATGCTTAATTGTAAAACACTGGGCAAAACTGTAACTGAAAAAGACCTGGGTGTATTGGTGGACGACAAGCTCACGTTTAGTGGCCAGTGTCAGGCTGCTGCTGCAAAGGCAAATAAAATAATGGGATGCATTAAAAGAGGCACAGATGCTCATGAGGAGAAGATAATTTTACCTCTATACAAGTCACTAGTGCGACCACACTTAGAATACTGTGTACAGTTCTGGTCTCCGGTGTATAAGAAAGACATAGCTGAACTAGAGCGGGTACAGAGAAGAGCGACCAAGGTTATTAGAGGACTGGGGGGTCTGCAATACCAAGACAGGTTATTAGAGGACTGGGGGGTCTGCAATACCAAGACAGGTTATTACACTTGGGGTTATTTACTGTGGAAAAACGAAGGCTTAGGGGTGATCTTATTACTATGTACAAGTATATGAGGGGAGAGTACAAAGACCCCTCTACTGATCTGTTTACTCTGAGGCCTGAGACTGGGACAAGGGGGCATCTTCTACGTCTGGAGCAAAGAAGGTTTAATCATAATCACAGACGCGGATTCTTTACTGTAAGAGCAGTGAGACTATGGAGCTCTCTGCCGCATGATGTTGTAATGAGTGATTCACTGTTAAAATTTAAGAAGGGCATGGATGCCTTTCTTGAAAAGTATAATATTACAGGTTATAAATACTAGATTCCTTTATAGGGCGTTGATCCAGGGGACTAGTCTGATTGTCGTATGGAGTCGGGAAGGAATTTTTTTCCCCAATGTGGAGCTTAGTATTTGCCACATGTTTTTTTTTTGCCTTCCTCTGGATCAACGA
Organism: Phyllobates terribilis; assembly: GCF_046119375.1. Classification (NCBI taxonomy): domain Eukaryota; kingdom Metazoa; phylum Chordata; class Amphibia; order Anura; family Dendrobatidae; genus Phyllobates; species Phyllobates terribilis. The sequence continues at coordinate 784,759,570 of NW_027362764.1, forward strand.
GTTAGGCTATGGGTTGAACTAGATGGACTCAGTCTTCCTTCAACCTTAAAAACTATGTTACTATGTTACTATATTCTTGTACATAGGGAGCAGTATTATAGTAGATATATTCTTGTACATAGGGGCCGTATTATAGTAGTTATATTCTTGTACATAGAGGCAGTATTATAGTAGTTATATTCTTGTACATAGGAGCAGTATTATAGTAGCTATATTCTTGTACATAGGAGCAGTATTATAGTAGTTATATTCTTGTACATAGGGGGCAGTATTATAGCAGTTATATTCTTGTATATAGGAGCAGTATTATAGTAGTTATATTCTTGTACATAGGGGCAGTATTATAGTAGTTATATTCTTGTACATAGGAGTAGTATTATAGTAGTTATATTCTTGTACATAGGAAGCAGTATTATAGTAGTTATATTCTTGTACATAGAGCAGGATTATAGTAGTTATATTCTTGTACATAGGAGCAGTATTATAGTAATTATATTCTTGTACATAGGAGCAGTATTATAGTAGTTATACTTTTGTACATAGGAGCAGTATTATAGTAGCTATATTCTTGTACATAGGAGCAGTATTATAGTAGTTATATTCTTGTATATAGGAGCAGTATTATAGTAGTTGTATTCTTGTACATAGGAGCAGTATTATAGTAGTTATATTCTTGTATATAGGGCAGCATTATAGTAGTTATATTATTGTACATAGGGAGCAGTATTATAGTAGTTATATTCTTGTACAAAGGAGTAGTATTATAGTAGTTATATTCCTGTATATAGGGGCAGTATTATAGTAGTTATATTCCTGTATATAGGGGCAGTATTATAGTAGTTATATTCTTGTACATAGGGGACAGTATTATAGTAGTTATATTCTTGCACATTGGGGCAGTATTATAGTAGTTATATTCTTGTACATAGGGGGCAGTATTATAGTAGTTATATTCAGGTACATAGGAGCAGTATTATAGTAGTCATATTCTTGTACATAGGGGCAGTATTGTAGTAGTTATATTCTTGTATATAGGGGCAGTATTATAGTAGTTATATTCTTGCACATAGGGAGCAGTATTATAGTAGTTATATTCTTGTACATAGGGGGCAGTATTATAGTAGTTATAATCTTGTACATAGGGGCAGTATTATAGTAGTTATATTCTTGTATACAGGGGCAGCATTATAGTAGTTATATTCTTGTACATAGGGAGCAGTATTATAGTAGTTATATTCTTGTACATAGGAGTAGTATTATAGTAGTTATATTCTTGTATATAGGGGCAGTATTATAGTAGTTATATTCTTGTACAGAGGGGACAGTATTATAGTAGTTATATTCTTGTACATAGGGGCAGTATTATAGTAGTTATATTCTTGTACATAGGGGGCAGTATTATAGTAGTTATATTCTTGTACATAGGAGCAGTATTATAGTAGTTATATTCTTGTACATAGGGGCAGTATTATAGTAGTTATATTCTTGTACATAGGGGGCAGTATTATAGTAGTTATATTCTTGTACACAGGAGCAGTATTATAGTGGTTATATTCTTGTACATAGGGAGCAGTATTATAGTAGTTATATTCTTGTACATAGAGCAGTATTATAGTAGTTATATTCTTGTACATAGGGAGCAGTATTATAGTAGTTATATTCTTGTACATAGGAGTAGTATTATAGTGGTTATATTCTTGTACATAGGAGCAGTATTATAGTAATTATATTCTTGTACATAGGGAGCAGGATTATAGTAGTTATATTCTTGTACATAGGGGCAGTATTTTAGTAGTTATATTCTTGTACATAGGAGTAGTATTATAGTAGTTATACTCTTGTACATAGGAGCAGTATTATAGTAGCTATATTCTTGTACATAGGAGCAGTATTATAGTAGTTATATTCTTGTATATAGGAGCAGTATTATAGTAGTTGTATTCTTGCACATAGGGGCAGTATTTTAGTAGTTATATTCTTGTACATAGGAGTAGTATTATAGTAGTTATATTCTTGTACATAGGGGCAGTATTATAGTAGTTATATCCTTGTACATAGAGCAGTATTATAGTAGTTATATTCTTGTACATAGGAGTAGTATTATAGTAGTTATATTCTTGTACATAGGAGTAGTATTATAGTAGTTATATTCTTGTACATAGGGAGCAGTATTATAGTAGTTATATTCTTGTACATAGGGGCAGTATTATAGTAGTTATATTCTTGTACATAGGGGCAGTATTATAGTAGTTATATTCTTGTATATAGGGGCAGCATTATAGTAGTTATATTATTGTACATAGGGAGCAGTATTATAGTAGTTATATTCTTGTACAAAGGAGTAGTATTATAGTAGTTATATTCCTGTATATAGTGGCAGTATTATAGTAGTTATATTCTTGTACATAGGGGACAGTATTATAGTAGTTATATTCTTGCACATTGGGGCAGTATTATAGTAGTTATATTCTTGTACATAGGGGGCAGTATTATAGTAGTTATATTCAGGTACATAGGAGCAGTATTATAGTAGTTATATTCTTGTACATAGGGGCAGTTTTGTAGTAGTTATATTCTTGTATATAGGGGCAGTATTATAGTAGTTATATTCTTGCACATAGGGAGCAGTATTATAGTAGTTATATTCTTGTACATAGGGGGCAGTATTATAGTAGTTATATTCTTGTACATAGGAGTAGTATTATAGTGGTTATATTCTTGTACATAGGAGCAGTATTATAGTAGTTATATTCTTGTACATAGGGAGCAGGATTATAGTAGTTATATTCTTGTACATAGGGGCAGTATTTTAGTAGTTATATTCTTGTACATAGGAGTAGTATTATAGTAGTTATACTCTTGTACATAGGAGCAGTATTATAGTAGCTATATTCTTGTACATAGGAGCAGTATTATAGTAGTTATATTCTTGTATATAGGAGCAGTATTAAAGTAGTTGAATTCTTGCACATAGGGGCAGTATTTTAGTAGTTATATTCTTGTACATAGGAGTAGTATTATAGTAGTTATATTCTTGTACATAGGGGCAGTATTATAGTAGTTATATCCTTGTATATAGAGCAGTATTATAGTAGTTATATTCTTGTACATAGGAGTAGTATTATAGTAGTTATATTCTTGTACATAGGAGTAGTATTATAGTAGTTATATTCTTGTACATAGGGAGCAGTATTATAGTAGTTATATTCTTGTACATAGGGGCAGTATTATAGTAGTTATATTCTTGTACATAGGGGCAGTATTATAGTAGTTATATTCTTGTATATAGGGGCAGCATTATAGTAGTTATATTATTGTACATAGGGAGCAGTATTATAGTAGTTATATTCTTGTACAAAGGAGTAGTATTATAGTAGTTATATTCCTGTATATAGGGGCAGTATTATAGTAGTTATATTCTTGTACATAGGGGACAGTATTATAGTAGTTATATTCTTGCACATTGGGGCAGTATTATAGTAGTTATATTCTTGTACATAGGGGGCAGTATTATAGTAGTTATATTCAGGTACATAGGAGCAGTATTATAGTAGTTATATTCTTGTACATAGGGGCAGTTTTGTAGTAGTTATATTCTTGTATATAATGGCAGTATTATAGTAGTTATATTCTTGCACATAGGGAGCAGTATTATAGTAGTTATATTCTTGTACATAGGGGGCAGTATTATAGTAGTTATATTCTTGTACATAGGGGCAGTATTATAGTAGTTATATTCTTGTATACAGGGGCAGCATTATAGTAGTTATATTCTTGTACATAGGGAGCAGTATTATAGTAGTTATAATCTTGTACATAGGAGTAGTATTATAGTAGTTATATTCTTGTATATAGGGGCAGTATTATAGTAGTTATATTCTTGTACATAGGGGCAGTATTATAGTAGTTATATTCTTGTACATAGGGGGCAGTATTATAGTAGTTATATTCTTGTACACAGGAGCAGTATTATAGTGGTTATATTCTTGTACATAGGGAGCAGTATTATAGTAGTTATATTCTTGTACATAGAGCAGTATTATAGTAGTTATATTCTTGTACATAGGGAGCAGTATTATAGTAGTTATATTCTTGTACATAGGAGTAGTATTATAGTGGTTATATTCTTGTACATAGGAGCAGTATTATAGTAATTATATTCTTGTACATAGGGAGCAGGATTATAGTAGTTATATTCTTGTACATAGGGGCAGTATTTTAGTAGTTATATTCTTGTACATAGGAGTAGTATTATAGTAGTTATACTCTTGTACATAGGAGCAGTATTATAGTAGCTATATTCTTGTACATAGGAGCAGTATTATAGTAGTTATATTCTTGTATATAGGAGCAGTATTATAGTAGTTGTATTCTTGCACATAGGGGCAGTATTTTAGTAGTTATATTCTTGTACATAGGAGTAGTATTATAGTAGTTATATTCTTGTACATAGGGGCAGTATTATAGTAGTTATATCCTTGTACATAGAGCAGTATTATAGTAGTTATATTCTTGTACATAGGAGTAGTATTATAGTAGTTATATTCTTGTACATAGGAGTAGTATTATAGTAGTTATATTCTTGTACATAGGGAGCAGTATTATAGTAGTTATATTCTTGTACATAGGGGCAGTATTATAGTAGTTATATTCTTGTACATAGGGGCAGTATTATAGTAGTTATATTCTTGTATATAGGGGCAGCATTATAGTAGTTATATTATTGTACATAGGGAGCAGTATTATAGTAGTTATATTCTTGTACAAAGGAGTAGTATTATAGTAGTTATATTCCTGTATATAGGGGCAGTATTATAGTAGTTATATTCTTGTACATAGGGGACAGTATTATAGTAGTTATATTCTTGCACATTGGGGCAGTATTATAGTAGTTATATTCTTGTACATAGGGGGCAGTATTATAGTAGTTATATTCAGGTACATAGGAGCAGTATTATAGTAGTTATATTCTTGTACATAGGGGCAGTTTTGTAGTAGTTATATTCTTGTATATAGGGGCAGTATTATAGTAGTTATATTCTTGCACATAGGGAGCAGTATTATAGTAGTTATATTCTTGTACATAGGGGGCAGTATTATAGTAGTTATATTCTTGTACATAGGAGTAGTATTATAGTGGTTATATTCTTGTACATAGGAGCAGTATTATAGTAGTTATATTCTTGTACATAGGGAGCAGGATTATAGTAGTTATATTCTTGTACATAGGGGCAGTATTTTAGTAGTTATATTCTTGTACATAGGAGTAGTATTATAGTAGTTATACTCTTGTACATAGGAGCAGTATTATAGTAGCTATATTCTTGTACATAGGAGCAGTATTATAGTAGTTATATTCTTGTATATAGGAGCAGTATTAAAGTAGTTGAATTCTTGCACATAGGGGCAGTATTTTAGTAGTTATATTCTTGTACATAGGAGTAGTATTATAGTAGTTATATTCTTGTACATAGGGGCAGTATTATAGTAGTTATATCCTTGTACATAGAGCAGTATTATAGTAGTTATATTCTTGTACATAGGAGTAGTATTATAGTAGTTATATTCTTGTACATAGGAGTAGTATTATAGTAGTTATATTCTTGTACATAGGGAGCAGTATTATAGTAGTTATATTCTTGTACATAGGGGCAGTATTATAGTAGTTATATTCTTGTACATAGGGGCAGTATTATAGTAGTTATATTCTTGTATATAGGGGCAGCATTATAGTAGTTATATTATTGTACATAGGGAGCAGTATTATAGTAGTTATATTCTTGTACAAAGGAGTAGTATTATAGTAGTTATATTCCTGTATATAGGGGCAGTATTATAGTAGTTATATTCTTGTACATAGGGGTCAGTATTATAGTAGTTATATTCTTGCACATTGGGGCAGTATTATAGTAGTTATATTCTTGTACATAGGGGGCAGTATTATAGTAGTTATATTCAGGTACATAGGAGCAGTATTATAGTAGTTATATTCTTGTACATAGGGGCAGTTTTGTAGTAGTTATATTCTTGTATATAATGGCAGTATTATAGTAGTTATATTCTTGCACATAGGGAGCAGTATTATAGTAGTTATATTCTTGTACATAGGGGGCAGTATTATAGTAGTTATATTCTTGTACATAGGGGCAGTATTATAGTAGTTATATTCTTGTATACAGGGGCAGCATTATAGTAGTTATATTCTTGTACATAGGGAGCAGTATTATAGTAGTTATAATCTTGTACATAGGAGTAGTATTATAGTAGTTATATTCTTGTATATAGGGGCAGTATTATAGTAGTTATATTCTTGTACAGAGGGGACAGTATTATAGTAGTTATATTCTTGTACATAGGGGCAGTATTATAGTAGTTATATTCTTGTACATAGGGGGCAGTATTATAGTAGTTATATTCTTGTACATAGGAGCAGTATTATAGTAGTTATATTCTTGTACATAGGGGCAGTATTATAGTAGTTATATTCTTGTACATAGGGGGCAGTATTATAGTAGTTATATTCTTGTACACAGGAGCAGTATTATAGTGGTTATATTCTTGTACATAGGGAGCAGTATTATAGTAGTTATATTCTTGTACATAGAGCAGTATTATAGTAGTTATATTCTTGTACATAGGGAGCAGTATTATAGTAGTTATATTCTTGTACATAGGAGTAGTATTATAGTGGTTATATTCTTGTACATAGGAGCAGTATTATAGTAGTTATATTCTTGTACAAAGGGAGCAGGATTATAGTAGTTATATTCTTGTACACAGGGGCAGTATTTTAGTAGTTATATTCTTGTACATAGGAGTAGTATTATAGTAGTTATATTCTTGTACATAGGGGCAGTATTATAGTAGTTATATCCTTGTACATAGAGCAGTATTATAGTAGTAATATTCTTGTACATAGGGGCAGTATTGTAGTAGTTATATTCTTGTATATAGGGGCAGCATTATAGTAGTTATATTATTGTACATAGGGAGCAGTATTATAGTAGTTATATTCTTGTACAAAGGAGTAGTATTATAGTAGTTATATTCCTTTATATAGGGGCAGTATTATAGTAGTTATATTCTTGTACATAGGGGACAGTATTATAGTAGTTATATTCTTGCACATTGGGGCAGTATTATAGTAGTTATATTCTTGTACATAGGGGGCAGTATTATAGTAGTTATATTCAGGTACATAGGAGCAGTATTATAGTAGTTATATTCTTGTACATAGGGGCAGTTTTGTAGTAGTTATATTCTTGTATATAGGGGCAGTATTATAGTAGTTATATTCTTGCACATAGGGAGCAGTATTATAGTAGTTATATTCTTGTACATAGGGGGCAGTATTATAGTAGTTATATTCTTGTACATAGGGGCAGTATTATAGTAGTTATATTCTTGTATACAGGGGCAGCATTATAGTAGTTATATTCTTGTACATAGGGAGCAGTATTATAGTAGTTATATTCTTGTACATAGGAGTAGTATTATAGTAGTTATATTCTTGTATATAGGGGCAGTATTATAGTAGTTATATTCTTGTACAGAGGGGACAGTATTATAGTAGTTATATTCTTGTACATAGGGGCAGTATTATAGTAGTTATATTCTTGTACATAGGGGGCAGTATTATAGTAGTTATATTCTTGTACATAGGAGCAGTATTATAGTAGTTATATTCTTGTACATAGGGGCAGTATTATAGTAGTTATATTCTTGTACATAGGGGGCAGTATTATAGTAGTTATATTCTTGTACACAGGAGCAGTATTATAGTGGTTATATTCTTGTACATAGGGAGCAGTATTATAGTAGTTATATTCTTGTACATAGAGCAGTATTATAGTAGTTATATTCTTGTACATAGGGGGCAGTATTATAGTAGTTATATTCTTGTACATAGGGAGCAGTATTATAGTAGTTATATTCTTGTACATAGGGAGCAGTATTATAGTAGTTATATTCTTGTACACAGGAGCAGTATTATAGTGGTTATATTCTTGTACATAGGGGGCAGTATTATAGTAGTTATTTTCTTGCACATAGGGAGCAGTATTATAGTAGTTATATTCTTGTACATAGGAGTAGTATTATAGTGGTTATATTCTTGTACATAGGAGCAGTATTATAGTAGTTATATTCTTGTACATAGGGAGCAGGATTATAGTAGTTATATTCTTGTACATAGGGGCAGTATTTTAGTAGTTATATTCTTGTACATAGGAGTAGTATTATAGTAGTTATATTCTTGTACATAGGGGCAGTATTATAGTAGTTATATCCTTGTACATAGAGCAGTATTATAGTAGTTATATTCTTGTACATAGGGGCAGTATTGTAGTAGTTATATTCTTGTATATAGGGGCAGTATTATAGTAGTTATATTCTTGCACATAGGGAGCAGTATTATAGTAGTTATATTCTTGTACATAGGGGGCAGTATTATAATAGTTATATTCTTGTACATAGGGGCAGTATTATAGTAGTTATATTCTTGTATACAGGGGCAGCATTATAGTAGTTATATTCTTGTACATAGGGAGCAGTATTATAGTAGTTATATTCTTGTATATAGGGGCAGTATTATAGTAGTTATATTCTTGTACATAGGGGACAGTATTATAGTAGTTATATTCTTGTACATAGGGGCAGTATTATAGTAGTTATATTCTTGTACATAGGGGGCAGTATTATAGTAGTTATATTCTTGTACATAGGGGCAGTATTATAGTAGTTATATTCTTGTACATAGGAGGCAGTATTATAGTAGTTATATTCTTGTACACAGGAGCAGTATTATAGTGGTTATATTCTTGTACATAGGGAGCAGTATTATAGTAGTTATATTCTTGTACATAGAGCAGTATTATAGTAGTTATATTCTTGTACATAGGAGTAGTATTATAGTGGTTATATTCTTGTACATAGGAGCAGTATTATAGTAGTTATATTCTTGTACATAGGGAGCAGGATTATAGTAGTTATATTCTTGTACATAGGAGCAGTATTATAGTAGCTATATTCTTGTACATAGGGGCAGTATTATAGTAGCTATATTCTTGTACATAGGGGCAGTATTATAGTAGCTATATTCTTGTACATAGGAGCAGTATTATAGTAGTTATATTCTTGTACATAGGGGGCAGTATTATAGCAGTTTTATTCTTGTATATAGGAGCAGTATTATAGTAGTTATATTCTTGTACATAGGGAGCAGTATTATAGTAGTTATATTCTTGCACATAGGGAGCAGTATTATAGTAGTTATATTCTTGTACATAGGGGGCAGTATTATAGTAGTTATATTCTTGTACATAGGGGCAGTATTATAGTAGTTATATTCTTGTATACAGGGGCAGCATTATAGTAGTTATATTCTTGTACATAGGGAGCAGTATTATAGTAGTTATATTCTTGTACATAGGAGTAGTATTATAGTAGTTATATTCTTGTATATAGGGGCAGTATTATAGTAGTTATATTCTTGTACAGAGGGGACAGTATTATAGTAGTTATATTCTTGTACATAGGGGCAGTATTATAGTAGTTATATTCTTGTACATAGGGGGCAGTATTATAGTAGTTATATTCTTGTACATAGGAGCAGTATTATAGTAGTTATATTCTTGTACATAGGGGCAGTATTATAGTAGTTATATTCTTGTACATAGGGGGCAGTATTATAGTAGTTATATTCTTGTACACAGGAGCAGTATTATAGTGGTTATATTCTTGTACATAGGGAGCAGTATTATAGTAGTTATATTCTTGTACATAGAGCAGTATTATAGTAGTTATATTCTTGTACATAGGGGGCAGTATTATAGTAGTTATATTCTTGTACATAGGGAGCAGTATTATAGTAGTTATATTCTTGTACATAGGGAGCAGTATTATAGTAGTTATATTCTTGTACACAGGAGCAGTATTATAGTGGTTATATTCTTGTACATAGGGGGCAGTATTATAGTAGTTATTTTCTTGCACATAGGGAGCAGTATTATAGTAGTTATATTCTTGTACATAGGAGTAGTATTATAGTGGTTATATTCTTGTACATAGGAGCAGTATTATAGTAGTTATATTCTTGTACATAGGGAGCAGGATTATAGTAGTTATATTCTTGTACATAGGGGCAGTATTTTAGTAGTTATATTCTTGTACATAGGAGTAGTATTATAGTAGTTATATTCTTGTACATAGGGGCAGTATTATAGTAGTTATATCCTTGTACATAGAGCAGTATTATAGTAGTTATATTCTTGTACATAGGGGCAGTATTGTAGTAGTTATATTCTTGTATATAGGGGCAGTATTATAGTAGTTATATTCTTGCACATAGGGAGCAGTATTATAGTAGTTATATTCTTGTACATAGGGGGCAGTATTATAATAGTTATATTCTTGTACATAGGGGCAGTATTATAGTAGTTATATTCTTGTATACAGGGGCAGCATTATAGTAGTTATATTCTTGTACATAGGGAGCAGTATTATAGTAGTTATATTCTTGTATATAGGGGCAGTATTATAGTAGTTATATTCTTGTACATAGGGGACAGTATTATAGTAGTTATATTCTTGTACATAGGGGCAGTATTATAGTAGTTATATTCTTGTACATAGGGGGCAGTATTATAGTAGTTATATTCTTGTACATAGGGGCAGTATTATAGTAGTTATATTCTTGTACATAGGAGGCAGTATTATAGTAGTTATATTCTTGTACACAGGAGCAGTATTATAGTGGTTATATTCTTGTACATAGGGAGCAGTATTATAGTAGTTATATTCTTGTACATAGAGCAGTATTATAGTAGTTATATTCTTGTACATAGGAGTAGTATTATAGTGGTTATATTCTTGTACATAGGAGCAGTATTATAGTAGTTATATTCTTGTACATAGGGAGCAGGATTATAGTAGTTATATTCTTGTACATAGGAGCAGTATTATAGTAGCTATATTCTTGTACATAGGGGCAGTATTATAGTAGCTATATTCTTGTACATAGGGGCAGTATTATAGTAGCTATATTCTTGTACATAGGAGCAGTATTATAGTAGTTATATTCTTGTACATAGGGGGCAGTATTATAGCAGTTTTATTCTTGTATATAGGAGCAGTATTATAGTAGTTATATTCTTGTACATAGGGAGCAGTATTATAGTAGTTATATTCTTGTACACAGGAGCAGTATTATAGTAGTTATATTCTTGTACATAGGAGTAGTATTATAGTAGTTATATTCTTGTACATAGGGGCAGTATTATAGTAGTTATATCCTTGTACATAGAGCAGTATTATAGTAGTTATATTCTTGTACATAGGGGCAGTATTGTAGTAGTTATATTCTTGTATATAGGGGCAGTATTATAGTAGTTATATTCTTGCACATAGGGAGCAGTATTATAGTAGTTATATTCTTGTACATAGGGGCAGTATTATAATAGTTATATTCTTGTACATAGGGGCAGTATTATAGTAGTTATATTCTTGTATACAGGGGCAGCATTATAGTAGTTATATTCTTGTACATAGGGAGCAGTATTATAGTAGTTATATTCTTGTACATAGGAGTAGTATTATAGTAGTTATATTCTTGTATATAGGGGCAGTATTATAGTAGTTATATTCTTGTACATAGGGGACAGTATTATAGTAGTTATATTCTTGTACATAGGGGCAGTATTATAGTAGTTATCTTCTTGTACATAGGGGGCAGTATTATAGTAGTTATATTCTTGTACATAGGGGCAGTATTATAGTAGTTATATTCTTGTACATAGGGAGCAGTATTATAGTAGTTATATTCTTGTACATAGGAGTATTATTATAGTAGTTATATTCTTGTATATAGGGGCAGTATTATAGTAGTTATATTCTTGTACAGAGGGGACAGTATTATAGTAGTTATATTCTTGTACATAGGGGCAGTATTATAGTAGTTATATTCTTGTACATAGGGGGCAGTATTATAGTAGTTATATTCTTGTACATAGGAGCAGTATTATAGTAGTTATATTCTTGTACATAGGGGCAGTATTATAGTAGTTATATTCTTGTACATAGGGGGCAGTATTATAGTAGTTATATTCTTGTACACAGGAGCAGTATTATAGTGGTTATATTCTTGTACATAGGGAGCAGTATTATAGTAGTTATATTCTTGTACATAGAGCAGTATTATAGTAGTTATATTCTTGTACATAGGGAGCAGTATTATAGTAGTTATATTCTTGTACATAGGAGTAGTATTATAGTGGTTATATTCTTGTACATAGGAGCAGTATTATAGTAGTTATATTCTTGTACAAAGGGAGCAGGATTATAGTAGTTATATTCTTGTACATAGGGGCAGTATTTTAGTAGTTATATTCTTGTACATAGGAGTAGTATTATAGTAGTTATATTCTTGTACATAGGGGCAGTATTATAGTAGTTATATCCTTGTACATAGAGCAGTATTATAGTAGTTATATTCTTGTACATAGGGGCAGTATTGTAGTAGTTATATTCTTGTATATAGGGGCAGCATTATAGTAGTTATATTATTGTACATAGGGAGCAGTATTATAGTAGTTATATTCTTGTACAAAGGAGTAGTATTATAGTAGTTATATTCCTTTATATAGGGGTAGTATTATAGTAGTTATATTCTTGTACATAGGGGACAGTATTATAGTAGTTATATTCTTGCACATTGGGGCAGTATTATAGTAGTTATATTCTTGTACATAGGGGGCAGTATTATAGTAGTTATATTCAGGTACATAGGAGCAGTATTATAGTAGTTATATTCTTGTACATAGGGGCAGTTTTGTAGTAGTTATATTCTTGTATATAGGGGCAGTATTATAGTAGTTATATTCTTGCACATAGGGAGCAGTATTATAGTAGTTATATTCTTGTACATAGGGGGCAGTATTATAGTAGTTATATTCTTGTACATAGGGGCAGTATTATAGTAGTTATATTCTTGTATACAGGGGCAGCATTATAGTAGTTATATTCTTGTACATAGGGAGCAGTATTATAGTAGTTATATTCTTGTACATAGGAGTAGTATTATAGTAGTTATATTCTTGTATATAGGGGCAGTATTATAGTAGTTATATTCTTGTACATAGGGGACAGTATTATAGTAGTTATATTCTTGTACATAGGGGCAGTATTATAGTAGTTATATTCTTGTACATAGGGGGCAGTATTATAGTAGTTATATTCTTGTACATAGGGGCAGTATTATAGTAGTTATATTCTTGTACATAGGAGGCAGTATTATAGTAGGTATATTCTTGTACACAGGAGCAGTATTATAGTGGTTATATTCTTGTACATAGGGAGCAGTATTATAGTAGTTATATTCTTGTACATAGAGCAGTATTATAGTAGTTATATTCTTGTACATAGGAGTAGTATTATAGTGGTTATATTCTTGTACATAGGAGCAGTATTATAGTAGTTATATTCTTGTACATAGGGAGCAGGATTATAGTAGTTATATTCTTGTACATAGGAGCAGTATTATAGTAGCTATATTCTTGTACATAGGGGCAGTATTATAGTAGCTATATTCTTGTACATAGGGGCAGTATTATAGTAGCTATATTCTTGTACATAGGAGCAGTATTATAGTAGTTATATTCTTGTACATAGGGGGCAGTATTATAGCAGTTTTATTCTTGTATATAGGAGCAGTATTATAGTAGTTATATTCTTGTACATAGGGAGCAGTATTATAGTAGTTATATTCTTGTACATAGGAGCAGTATTATAGTAGTTATATTCTTGTACATAGGAGTAGTATTATAGTAGTTATATTCTTGTACATAGGGGCAGTATTATAGTAGTTATATCCTTGTACATAGAGCAGTATTATAGTAGTTATATTCTTGTACATAGGGGCAGTATTGTAGTAGTTATATTCTTGTATATAGGGGCAGTATTATAGTAGTTATATTCTTGCACATAGGGAGCAGTATTATAGTAGTTATATTCTTGTACATAGGGGGCAGTATTATAATAGTTATATTCTTGTACATAGGGGCAGTATTATAGTAGTTATATTCTTGTATACAGGGGCAGCATTATAGTAGTTATATTCTTGTACATAGGGAGCAGTATTATAGTAGTTATATTCTTGTACATAGGAGTAGTATTATAGTAGTTATATTCTTGTATATAGGGGCAGTATTATAGTAGTTATATTCTTGTACATAGGGGACAGTATTATAGTAGTTATATTCTTGTACATAGGGGCAGTATTATAGTAGTTATATTCTTGTACATAGGGGGCAGTATTATAGTAGTTATATTCTTGTACATAGGGGCAGTATTATAGTAGTTATATTCTTGTACATAGGGAGCAGTATTATAGTAGTTATATTCTTGTACATAGGAGTAGTATTATAGTAGTTATATTCTTGTATATAGGGGCAGTATTATAGTAGTTATATTCTTGTACAGAGGGGACAGTATTATAGTAGTTATATTCTTGTACATAGGGGCAGTATTATAGTAGTTATATTCTTGTACATAGGGGGCAGTATTATAGTAGTTATATTCTTGTACATAGGAGCAGTATTATAGTAGTTATATTCTTGTACATAGGGGCAGTATTATAGTAGTTATATTCTTGTACATAGGGGGCAGTATTATAGTAGTTATATTCTTGTACACAGGAGCAGTATTATAGTGGTTATATTCTTGTACATAGGGAGCAGTATTATAGTAGTTATATTCTTGTACATAGAGCAGTATTATAGTAGTTATATTCTTGTACATAGGGAGCAGTATTATAGTAGTTATATTCTTGTACATAGGAGTAGTATTATAGTGGTTATATTCTTGTACATAGGAGCAGTATTATAGTAGTTAGTAGAGATGAGAGTTGTTCTACTCGAACTGTTCGCCAATCTCAAATTCGAGCTGTTTTGGGCGGTGTTCGAGCCGGTCGGCGAACACGAACAATTTGAGAAAAATTCGGCTGTTCGAGGTTATGTTCGATAACTGTTCGTGCACCAAAATCATAACTGGATTTTTTCTCAGTAATGATGAAAATTAATGTTAATACGCAGTTTGAGTGTACAGCGGGGTGGGGGGAGGGGCAGGGGATGGATCTCTGCAGGAACAATGAAGATCTCCATTTTTTTTTCTCTTTCCCGCATTTGCAGTGGGGAGGTGCAATCTGTCAGCCTATCAGCAGCGCACACACGGAGCGAAGTGCTTTTTTTCACACAAGCAAGGGCATGTGTGATTGGCAGTGTATGTCACATGTCCTTGCCCTATAAGACCAAGCCATTTTCCCCGTCGCCACCATTTTCTCACTGCTGCAGCTGCGTGTTAGACGGCACCGCTGTTGCTGTGTGCGCTATACCTTGTTAATTTCAAGCCAATTTTCGCACAAATCTACAGATAGCTTGGGAGTAGGGAATAGTTGTGATTGCAGTCCTTTTAAGGACTAGGTTACAGCATTTCCTACGACTTTTATCAGGCAGGTCTGTGCTCTTAAATAGATAGATTGTGGGAGTAAAGACTAATTGTAATTGGAGTCCTTTTCAGGACTAGGTTACATCAGTTCCTATCAGTTTTTGCCAGGCAGGTCTGTGCCAGTGCTGTGCAAGTTTTTTTCACAGCATTTGGCTGAATCTAGCAAAGCTAATCCTTTTTGGCCTATTGCAGAGTGTGTTAGTCAGTGGAGTAGCCTATCTGTGTTGCAAGATATACCACCTGTGTATAGAATACCAATTTTTTTACTGCACCTAGTGAAGTAAAATCTTTTGGGCATAGCATCATTCTATTAGTCCATCTATACTGACCTCCATCAGGTTGCAAACTGAATATAATTTTTTTCTGCATCTAGCTCTGAAAAAATATTTGGGCTTCTAGCAGTGTGTGGGACTTGGTCTATTAATCCATCTATACAGACCTCCATCAAGTTGCAAATTAAAAATAATTTTTTTCTTCATTTAGCTCTGAAAAAATATTTGGGCTTCTAGCAGTGTGTGGGACTTGGTCTATTAGTCCATCTATACTGACCTCCATCAGGTTGCAAATTAAAAATAATTTTTTTCTTCATTTATCTCTGAAAAAATATTTGGGCTTCTAGCAGCGTGTGGGACTTGTTCTATTAGTCCATCTATACTGACCTCCATCAGGTTGCAAATTAAAAATAATTTTTTTCTGCATCTAGCTCTGAAAAAATATTTGGGCTTCTAGCGGTGTGTGGGACTTGGTCTATTAGTCCATCTATACTGACCTCCATCAGGTTGCAAATTGAATAAAAAAATTTTCTGCATCTAGCTCTGAAAAAATATTTGGGCTTCTAGCGGTGTGTGGGACTTGGTCTATTAGTCCATCTATACTGACCTCCATCAGGTTGCAAATTAAAAATAATTTTTTTCTGCATCTAACCCAGCCAATAGTTTTGGCCTAATACCACAGTTTGGCCACTCAGCTCTGCTCGGTTACCATCCATTGTTTTTTTGTGCAAACAACTCCAGAGTTGTGAATTAGTTAACCACCAAAATGAGTGGAAAAAGGCCTGCTGCTGGTGGAAAGGGGAATAGGCGTGTTGGGAAGGGGAAAAAAGGTTGTGTCCGTGGGGTAGGTGCAGAAGAAAGACCATCTTCCAGCCAAACTAAAATGTCTACTTCTTTTAGCGGACAATGTGATAAGATCCCTTTCTTACGGCCACGCCAATCGCTACAAATTCCAGATGAGGCACAAAAACAGCAGGTGCTTCAACGGATATCAAGTGCTCCTTTAAGTGGGCTCTCCTCCACATCAACTTCAACATCACAAATACTCCAGTCCTCAAAGGTGTCACCCAAATCGCACTTGCTTCCTCACAGCTCCCAAATCTCCAGCTGCCCGTCTGAGTATGAGGTAGAACAGATGGTTGAGTCTGCAGAGCTGTTTACTCATACTATAGCCTGGGAATCAGAGGTCGACTCCAGCGCTTCTGTGAATCCAGACGAGGAAATGATCTGCACTGATGCCCAGAATCTTTATGAGTCGGATCCAGGACCAGACGCAGAAGGTTCTGACCATAATGTAGACCCTCATTCCCAAACTGTAACTCCTGTTGGTGGAGACAATGAGGAAGACGATGATAAGACTCAAATACCTGATTGGAGCGACAACTTTAGTTTTTTGTCAGGGCAGGAACAGGTTGGCTCTGAGGACGACGGGTGTGATAACGCACAGGGTGATGATGATGAGGTCGGAGATCCCACTTACTGTCAACCCACAGTCAGCCAAGAGATGAGGTCAGCAGAGGAGGTGGAGGAAGATGCTAGTGACGACGAGGTCAGGTTGCGCCTTCCTGGACAGAGACGTAGTACTGGAAGCACGTCAACAACTGCATCCTCAAACACAACTCTGCCTCTCACCACAAGTCGTGGTGGCTCTTCAGGTCGCATGGGTGCTAAGCCTTGCATAGCCTGGGCATTTTTTCAGATCGATAAAGATGACCCAACTCGTGTTATCTGTAACATTTGTCAGCAAAAGCTAAGTAGAGGCCAAAAAATACATAGTTTGAGTACTTCATGCATGAACCGGCACATGGACATGAAGCATAAGTTGCAGTGGGAAGCTCAGTGTGCTACAATGCGGTCTAGCCGGCCGGGCCAACCACCGTCTGCCATATCTTGTGCATCCGCGGCCTCTTCATCCTCTGTGACTGGGGGGACAGCAGTCACACCTGTTTTGGGGCGCAGACCTGCCACCTCTTTACCCGCAACAGCCAGCGTGATTGGCAGGTCATCATTTTCTTTGGAGGTGGTAACACCAGCTGGTCTTGAGCGCTGTCCGACATCGATAGCACCACCTTTGGATCAAGGCAACCTAACATGTCCGCCTGCATCTTCCTCACAGACCAGCAGTTTGCCGGGGACACCCTTATCAACCCCGTCTAAGCACAATAGCCAGCCCTCGGTCCCTCAGATGTGGACAAGTAAAAGACCATTTCCTCCTAGCCATGAGAAAGCTAAGAGGTTGAATTTCACCATCTGCAAGCTTTTGGCTACAGAAATGCTGCCTTTCCGCCTGGTGGACACAGAGGATTTTCGAGACCTTATGTCCGTCGCAGTGCCCCAGTACCAGATGCCCAGTCGGCACTACTTCTCAAAGAAAGGTGTGCCTGCGCTCCACCAGCATGTCGCACACAACATCACCGCTTCTTTGAGAAACTCTGTGTGTGACAGGGTGCATTTCACCACAGACACTTGGACGAGTAGGCATGGACAGGGGCGTTACATGTCGCTGACTGGGCACTGGGTAACTATGGTGACAGCAGGACAAGGGGCTGCTGTCCAAGTCTTGCCGTCCCCACGAGTTGTGCGTCAATCCTCTTTATGTCATTTTTCCTCCACTGCTTCTGCCTCCTCAACCTCCTCTCGGTCTTCCACCTGCACCCAAAGCCTGTCTGGTCATGCCACAAGCTTTCTAACTGCGCAGAAGGGATCCTGCACACCTCCTTACTATGCTGGCAGTAGGGCTCAACGTCATCAGGCGGTTTTTACATTGAAATGTCTGGGAAATGTGAGTCACACAGCTGAGGAGTTGTGGTCAGCTCTGGAGAACCAATTTCATGAATGGTTGTCTCCACTGGACCTGAAACCAGGGAAGGCCGTGTGCGACAATGCTGCAAACCTGGGTGCGGCCCTTCGCCGGGGCAATGTCACACACGTGCCTTGTATGGCTCACGTGTTGAACCTGGTTGTCCAGCAATTTTTAGCCCACTATCCCAGACTAGATGGCCTTCTGCAGAGGGCACGGTCGCTGTGTGCTCACTTCCGCCGTTCGCATCCCGCAGCTCAGCGACTTACATCTCTACAGAAGTCGTTGGGCCTGCCACTTCACCGGCTAAAATGCGATGTGCCTACCCGGTGGAATTCAACTCTGCACATGTTGCAGCGACTGTGGCAGCACCGACAAGCCCTGGTGCAATACGTTCTGACGTATAGCCTGGGCCAACGAGATTCAGAGGTGGGGCAAATCACGCTGGAGGAGTGGTCTCAGATCAGGGACCTATGCACCCTTCTGCACAGTTTTGAAATGGCGACGAAGATGTTTAGTGCTGACGATGCCATTATCAGCATGACTATTCCGGTGATTTACATGCTGGAGCACATGTTAAACAGAATTCGGAGTCAGGTGGTGGCACAAGAGGAGGTGGAGGAAGTAGAGGAGGAGGAGTTGTATGCGGAAGGGCTAACATCTGCAAGGTCCAGACGGTCGGCAGCACCAGGGCGGCAGGCATGTGAGGGTGGGGGAGATGATTTTACCAGGGCGCATGGTAGCAGCCAAACTAGTGAGGAAGGTGCAGGAGCCCAGGAAGAAGTGGAGGACGAACTGATGGAAGACTCATCAGATGAGGGAGACCTTGATCACATTTCTGTTGTGCGAGGTTGGGGGGAGAGGACAGAGGAAGGAAGCATGATTGTTACCTCGCCACCAACACAACAGGGACTTGGTGCTCCTGGATGCGCAACACACATGAGTGCCTTCTTGCTGCACTACCTGCAACATGACCCTCGAATTGTGAGAATTAGAAATAATCCTGACTACTGGGTTGCCACACTGTTAGATCCCCGGTACAAAAGTAAATTTGCAGAAATTATTCCTGCCATAGAAAGGGATGCACGCATGCAGGAGTATCAGCAGAGACTGTTGCAGAATCTTACATGTGCTTTTCCACAAAATACCAGTGGTGCACGTAGTGAATCTCACAGTTCCAACTTGCCAACCGTGGTCTGTATGGAATTGTTCAATAAAGGGCCCAAAATTAAGATAACATAGATGGGAGAGGTCTCTATGAATAGGAATTCCTAAGTATTTGATACCCTGTGAGGGCCAGGCAAAGGGAAAGTTAGACTGGATGGAATCCTATATGGATTTGGGGAGGGAGACATCGAGGGCCTCAGACTTCGCTGCATTGATTTTAAAATTTGACCATGTAACAAAGTGATCTATTTCAGCCATAACAGCAGGGATGGATATATGTGATTGAGTGATATATACTAGGACATCATCAGCAAATAGAGAGCACTTGTACTCGGTGCCTCCCACCTCAATCCACCTAATATTGGGGTTATGGCGAATTGATGAGAGCAGGTGCTCCGTCACTAGGATGTATAAGAGAGGGGACAGAGGACATCCCTGCCTTGTCCCATTGGTGATTGTGAAAGGTGATGAAAATGTTCTGACGCACCCCCTGGGCCTTGGGACACCCGGAGCCGGACCCTTTTTGGTGGATGCTGGTGGTTGTAGTCTTCGTGGCGGCGATCCGGTTCCGTGGCTCAGGGCGGTCAAACCAGTGGCGGAACTATTTATGTGGTTTTGATGTTTAAATGTCCGACTACGCCACCCGTGGATTGCGGTCAGAGTGAACCGCCGCTACAGGGCAGACCGCTAAGGCTGGTGTTGTGGGTGCAGCAGAGCGTAGCATAACTCCCCACGGGAGGAGTATAGCCTCAGGGCAGTGTATGCGGAGGATGGGGGTGATGGTGCAGGGCAGCAGCAGTAACGACACGGAGTCAGTGATGCAGTCCAGGGCCTTTACTCACAGTTCTTATTATCCAGACCACGTCTGCAGGTAACGGCTGCCCACGTCGTACTGTGCTCACCAGGTGAGGGGCTCAGACAACTCCCAGATAACTTTGGAGCGCTTCACAGGACCCCCTTTGTGTGTCCTTTGTCTGGCCTTTCTTACCAACACTTCTGTCCGGCTGCCTCGGGCCTCCTCTTGGTAAACTTGGCGCCAGTTTCCCTGACCCTATGTGGTGCCTTCCTAGCGGGTGGAGCAAGGGGCTGCGCCACATAAAATGTCAGAGCCTCCGGTTTCTAGCTGAGGGTCGTTTCCTGCCTCCACTAGTTCGGGGACCGGTCTCCCCCTTTGGCCTGACCCCTCCACGCAGGTGGATTCGGGCGTGCGGTGGCGACTCGCCCGTCCGCACCCCTGGGATCCCTTCATTCCTCGTTCCTGGAGCCTTCTCCGCTCCTCTTCCTTCCTTCTCCCTCTTGCAGGCCTGGGCCTCTGTTACTAGGCCCGCCTCCGGAGCAGAGCTCATGCAGAGCCCCTGCTCCCTGCCACTTCTGCTCAGACTTCTCTGCACTGAACTAAGATGGTGCCCACCTTTTATACTCCCTTCTCAATGCACCCAGGAACTGCTTCCTCCCTGCTCCTGCACTGCAGGGTTCCCCTTCCTCAGTGTTCCCTCCCCCCACTCCAGCCAGGGACAGGGACTGTCGTGCCCATCTCAGGGGCATATTGGTCGCCCTGCCCCACGGCAATATGGTGTAATGCATGCAGGTGTCGGGTCCTGATCCACACTCCATCCTTATCTGAGAGTGAGATATCACACCTCTGGGTGAGGTGCAATACGTCTGTAGCAACCGAGCCCTCGGTGCTACAGTTCCATTTATCTTCAGCCTAGGTGACGTATTGTGATACAGGGCCGTGATTTTGGCTATAAAAGGGTCCCCTAGACCCCTACCCCAAGCTTTTTAAGAGAATCATATATGGCGTGCCAGGAGACTCTATGGAATGCTTTCTCAGCATCCAACGAGAGTATCTACTTACAAATTTTTAACTGCATCTAGCCCAGGAAATACTTTGTGCCTAGTAGCAGTGTCTGCTAGTCAGCGGATTATCCCGGCTGTTAAGCAAGCTACACCACCTGTAGTTTGGACACTTAATTTTTTCAAAGGAAATGCTTCGGGACCACGGGATACTTAGTGAAGAGCATCAGGAGGCACCCCAAGGCATAGGGGCTGGGACTGGCACTAGGATGCCTTGCGGTGGACAGCCGAGCTCGATCCTTATAAAAGCTTTTTAACTGCAGCAGCTTTAGTGGACGCTACTGGAGCTGGAATTACGCGGCTGCTGGCATGAGACTTGCCCTCCAATAGATCCTTGTAAATGGATTTAAAGTGTATTCATTCAAATTAGAGGGACAATTTAAATTAAAAAGCTTAGAGCTGCCTCCACCACAGGGGGGCACTCTCGACCCACCAGCGGACAGGCACCAGTATTGGGAGAGGGGGGCTGGCCGTCAGGGTTCACCGCGGCTCTGGCACAAACCCGGCGACACGGAGGTGGCACGGGCAGGAGCGGACTGGCCGTCTCGGCTTCTCACTTTTTGGATTTTAGAAGGGCATGACATGCCTATATCTGTGTCTCACCCTCCTTTTACTCCTCCACCTCTTTTCTTTTCGCATGACTATATGTACTTGTCACTTTTCCATGTGTTAGTTGTGTCTTCTGAGCAGTTTGTCAGCTTTTGGACACCTTTGAAGGTGTTTTCTATGTGTTTCTATGTGTTTTTGTTTGCCTGCCATTGGTTTTAACGGTGTTCGAAGGTGTTCGACGAACAGTTCGACGAACAGTTCGGCGAACACACGGGTGTTCGACGAACCGAACCGAACTCGAACACTACGGGGGTGGCTCAACACTAGTAGTTATATTCTTGCACATAGGGAGCAGGATTATAGTAGTTATATTCTTGTACATAGGGGCAGTATTTTAGTAGTTATATTCTTGTACATAGGAGTAGTATTATAGTAGTTATTTTCTTGTACATAGGGGCAGTATTATAGTAGTTATATCCTTGTACATAGAGCAGTATTATAGTAGTTATATTCTTGTACATAGGGGCAGTATTGTAGTAGTTATATTCTTGTATATAGGGGCAGTATTATAGTAGTTATATTCTTGCACATAGGGAGCAGTATTATAGTAGTTATATTCTTGTACATAGGGGGCAGTATTATAATAGTTATATTCTTGTACATAGGGGCAGTATTATAGTAGTTATATTCTTGTATACAGGGGCAGCATTATAGTAGTTATATTCTTGTACATAGGGAGCAGTATTATAGTAGTTATATTCTTGTACATAGGAGTAGTATTATAGTAGTTATATTCTTGTATATAGGGGCAGTATTATAGTAGTTATATTCTTGTACATAGGGGACAGTATTATAGTAGTTATATTCTTGTACATAGGGGCAGTATTATAGTAGTTATATTCTTGTACATAGGGGGCAGTATTATAGTAGTTATATTCTTGTACATAGGGGCAGTATTATAGTAGTTATATTCTTGTACATAGGAGGCATTATTATAGTAGTTATATTCTTGTACACAGGAGCAGTATTATAGTGGTTATATTCTTGTACATAGGGAGCAGTATTATAGTAGTTATATTCTTGTACATAGAGCAGTATTATAGTAGTTATATTCTTGTACATCGGAGTAGTATTATAGTGGTTATATTCTTGTACATAGGAGCAGTATTATAGTAGTTATATTCTTGTACATAGGGAGCAGGATTATAGTAGTTATATTCTTGTACATAGGAGCAGTATTATAGTAGTTATATTCTTGTACATAGGGGCAGTATTATAGTAGCTATATTCTTGTACATAGGGGCAGTATTATAGTAGCTATATTCTTGTACATAGGAGCAGTATTATAGTAGTTATATTCTTGTACATAGGGGGCAGTATTATAGCAGTTTTATTCTTGTATATAGGAGCAGTATTATAGTAGTTATATTCTTGTACATAGGGAGCAGTATTATAGTAGTTATATTCTTGTACATAGGAGCAGTATTATAGTAGCTATATTCTTGTACATAGGAGCAGTATTATAGTAGTTATATTCTTGTACATAGGGGGCAGTATTATAGCAGTTTTATTCTTGTATATAGGAGCAGTATTATAGTAGTTATATTCTTGTACATAGGGAGCAGTATTATAGTAGTTATATTCTTGTACATAGGAGCAGTATTATAGTAGTTATATTCTTGTACATAGGAGCAGTATTATAGTAGTTATATTCTTGTACATAGGGAGCAGTATTATAGTAGTTATATTCTTGTACATAGGAGCAGTATTATAGTAGTTATATTCTTGTACATAGGAGCAGTATTATAGTAGTTATATTCTTGTACATAGGAGCAGTATTATAGTAGTTATATTCTTGTATATAGGAGCAGTATTATAGTAGTTATATTCTTGTACATAGGGAGCAGTATTATAGTAGTTATATTCTTGTACATAGGAGCAGGATTATAGTAGTTATATTCTTGTACATAGGGAGCAGTATTATAGTAGTTATATTCTTGTACATAGGAGCAGTATTATAGTAGTTATATTCTTGTACATAGGGGCAGTATTATAGTAGCTATATTCTTGTACATAGGAGCAGTATTATAGTATTTATATTCTTGTACATAGGGGGCAGTATTATAGCAGTTTTATTCTTGTATATAGGAGCAGTATTATAGTAGTTATATTCTTGTACATAGGGGCAGTATTATAGTAGTTATATTCTTGTACATAGGAGTAGTATTATAGTAGTTATATTCTTGTACATAGGAAGCAGTATTATAGTAGTTATATTCTTGTACATAGAGCAGTATTATAGTAGTTATATTCTTGCACATAGGAGCAGTATTATAGTAGTTATATTCTTGTACATAGGAGCAGTATTATAGTAGTTATACTCTTGTACATAGGAGTAGTATTATAGTAGTTATATTCTTGTACATAGGGGCAGTATTATAGTAGTTATATTCTTGTACATAGAGCAGTATTATAGTAGTTATATTCTTGTACATAGGAGTAGTATTATAGTAGTTATATTCTTGTACATAGGGAGCAGTATTATAGTAGTTATATTCTTGTACATAGGGGACAGTATTATAGTAGTTATATTCTTGCACATAGGGGCAGTATTATAGTAGTTATATTCTTGTACATACAGTGCCTACAAGTAGTATTCAACCCCCTGCAGATTTAGCTGGTTGACACATGCGGAATTAACTTGGCATTGTGACATTTGTACTGTAGATCAGCCTGGAAGTGGGAAATGCACTGCAGCAAATATTTTTTTTTTTTTTTTTTTTTTTTTTAAACGTTAAAAGTTAATTCAGAGTGTTATTTATTATTCAACCCCTCAAACCACAAGAATTCTGTTTGGTCCTCCTAAAGTATTAAGAAGTAGTTCAGGCACCAAGAATAATGAGCTTCACATGTGTGGATTAAAGATCTCTTTTGCCAGCCTTTTCTGACTATTTAAGACCCTCCCCAAACTTGTGAACAGCACTCAGACATGGTCAACATGGGAAAGACAAAGGAGCATTCCAAGGCCATCAGAGACAAGATCGTGGAGGGTCACAAGGCTGGCAAGGGGTACAAAACCCTTTCCAAGGAGTTGGGCCTACCTGTCTCCACTGTTGGGAGCATCATCCATAAGTGGAAGGCTTATGGAACTACTGTTAGCCTTCCACGGCCTGGACAGCCTTTGAAAGTGTCCTCCCGTGCCGAGGCCAGGCTTGTCCGAAGAGTCAAGGCTAACCCAAGGACAACAAGGAAGGAGCTCCGGGAAGATCTCATGGCAGTGGGGACATTGGTTTCAGTCAATACCATAAGTAACGTACTCCACCGCAATGGTCTCCGTTCCAGACGAGCCCGTAAGGTACCTTTACTTTCAAAGCGTCATGTCAAGGCTCGTCTACAGTTTGCTCATGATCACTTGGAGGACTCTGAGACAGACTGGTTCAAGGTTCTATGGTCTGATGAGACCAAGATCGAGATCTTTGGTGCCAACCACACACGTGACGTTTGGAGACTGGATGGCACTGCATACGACCCCAAGAATACCATCCCTATAGTCAAGCATGGTGGTGGCAGCATCATGCTGTGGGGCTGTTTCTCAGCCAAGGGGCCTGGCCATCTGGTCCGCATCCATGGGAAGATGGATAGCACGGCCTACCTGGAGATGTTGGCCAAGAACCTCCGCTCCTCCATCAAGGATCTTAAGATGGGTCGTAATTTCATCTTCCAACAAGACAACGACCCAAAGCACACAGCCAAGAAAACCAAGGCCTGGTTCAAGAGGGAAAAAGTCAAGGTGTTGGAGTGGCCTAGTCAGTCTCCTGACCTTAACCCAATTGAAAACTTGTGGAAGGAGCTCAAGAATAAAGTCCACATGAGACACCCAAAGAACCTAGATAACTTGGAGAAGATCTGCATGGAGGAGTGGGCCAAGATAACTCCACAGACCTGTGCCGGCCTGATCAGGTCTTATAAAAGACTATTATTAGCTGTAATTGCAAACAAGGGTTATTCCACAAAATATTAAACATAGGGGTTGTATAATAATTGACCCACACTTTTATGTTTAAAATTTAATAAAATTCAACTGAGCAACATAACTTTTTGGTTTGTAAGATTTATGCTTCTGTTCATAAATCCTACTCTCGTTTGCAGTTTGAAGGCTCTAACTTATTTGCATCTTATCAAACCAGCTAAATCTGCAGGGGGTTGAATACTACTTGTAGGCACTGTAGAGGGCAGTATTATAGTAGTTATATTCAGATACATAGGAGCAGTATTATAGTAGTTATATTCTTGTACATAGGGGCAGTATTGTAGTAGTTATATTCTTGTATATAGGGGCAGTATTATAGTAGTTATATTCTTGCACATAGGGGGCAGTATTATAGTAGTTATATTCTTGTACATAGGGGGCAGTATTATAGTAGTTATATTCTTGTACATAGGGGCAGTATTATAGTAGTTATATTCTTGTATATAGGGGCAGCATTATAGTAGTTATATTCTTGTACATAGGGAGCAGTATTATAGTAGTTATATTCTTGTACATAGGGGACAGTATTATAGTAGTTATATTCTTGTACATAGGGGCAGTATTATAGTAGTTATATTCTTGTACATAGGGAGCAGTATTATAGTAGTTATATTCTTGTACATAGGAGCAGTATTATAGTAGTTATATTCTTGTACATAGGGGCAGTATTATAGTAGCTATATTCTTGTACATAGGGGGCAGTATTATAGTAGTTATATTCTTGTACACAGGAGCAGTATTATAGTGGTTATATTCTTGTACATAGGGAGCAGTATTATAGTAGTTTTATTCTTGTACATAGAGCAGTATTATAGTAGTTATATTCTTGTACATAGGGAGCAGTATTATAGTAGTTATATTCTTGTACATAGGAGTAGTATTATAGTGGTTATATTCTTGTACATAGGAGCAGTATTATAGTAGTTATATTCTTGTACATAGGGAGCAGTATTATAGTAGTTATATTCTTGTACATAGGAGTAGTATTATAGTAGTTATATTCTTGTACATAGGAGCAGTATTATAGTAGTTATATTCTTGTACATAGGGGCAGTATTATAGTAGTTATATTCTTGTATATAGGGGCAGCATTATAGTAGTTATATTCTTGCACATAGGGAGCAGTATTATAGTAGTTATATTCTTGTACATAGGGGCAGTATTATAGTAGTTATATTCTTGTACATAGGGGCAGTATTATAGTAGTTATATTCTTGTATATAGGGGCAGCATTATAGTAGTTATATTCTTGTACATAGGGAGCAGTATTATAGTAGTTATATTCTTGTACATAGGAGCAGTATTATAGTAGTTATATTCTTGTACATAGGAGCAGTATTATAGTAGTTATATTCTTGTATATAGGGGCAGTATTATAGTAGTTATATTCTTGTACATAGGGGACAGTATTATAGTAGTTATATTCTTGTACATAGGGGCAGCATTATAGTAGTTATATTCTTGTACATAGGGGGCAGTATTATAGTAGTTATATTCTTGTACATAGGAGCAGTATTATAGTAGTTATATTCTTGTACATAGGGGCAGTATTATAGAAGTTATATCCTTGTACATAGGGGGCAGTATTATAGTAGTTATATTCTTGTACACAGGAGCAGTATTATAGTGGTTATATTCTTGTACATAGAGCAGTATTATAGTAGTTATATTCTTGTACATAGGGAGCAGTATTATAGTAGTTATATTCTTGTACATAGGAGTGGTATTATAGTAGTTATATTCTATTACATAGGAGCAGTATTATAGCAGCTATATTCTTGTACATAGGAGCAGTATTATAGTAGTTATATTCTTGTACATAGGAGGCAGTATTATAGTGGTTATATTCTTGTACATAGGGAGCAGTATTATAGTAGTTATATTCTTGTACATAGGGGCAGTATTATAGTTGTTATATTCTTGTACATAGGGAGCAGTATTATAGTAGTTATATTCTTGTACATAGGGGCAGTATTATAGTAGTTATATTCTTGTACATAGGGGGCAGTATTATAGTGGTTATATTCTTGTACATAGGAGCAGTATTATAGTAGTTATATTTTTGTACATAGGGGGAAGTATTATAGTGATTATATTCTTGTACATAGGGAGCAGTATTATAGTAGTTATATTCTTGTACATAGAGCAGTATTATAGTAGTTATATTCTTGTAAATAGGGGCAGTATTATAGTTGTTATATTCTTGTACATAGGGACAGTATTATAGTAGTTATATTCCTGTACATAAGAGCAGTATTATAGTAGTTATATTCTTGTACATAGGGGGCCGTATTATAGTGGTTATATTCTTGTATATAGGGGGCAGTATTATAGTGGTTATATTCTTGTACATAGGAGCAGTATTATAGTAGTTATATTCTTGTACATAGGAGCAGTATTATAGTAGTTATATTCTTGTACATAGGAGCAGTATTATAGTAGTTATATTCTTGTACATAGGAGCAGTATTATAGTAGTTATATTCTTATACATAGGGGCAGTATTATAGTAGTTATATTCTTGTACATAGGGGGCAGTATTATAGTAGTTATATTCTTGTACAAAAGGGCAGTATTATAGTAGCTATATTCTTGTACATAGGAGCAGTATTATAGTAGTTATATTCTTGTACATGGGGCAGTATTATAGTAGTTATATTCTTGTACATAGGAGCAGTATTATAATAGCTATATTCTTGTACATAGGGGCAGTATTATAATAGTTATATTCTTGTACAAAAGGGCAGTATTATAGTAGCTATATTCTTGTACATAGGAGCAGTATTATAGTAGTTATATTCTTGTACATAGGAGTAGTATTATAGTAGTTATATTCTTGTATATAGGGGCAGTATTATAGTAGTTATATTCTTGTACATAGGAGCAGTATTATAATAGCTATATTCTTGTACATAGGGGCAGTATTATAATAGTTATATTCTTGTACAAAAGGGCAGTATTATAGTAGCTATATTCTTGTACATAGGAGCAGTATTATAGTAGTTATATTCTTGTACATAGGAGTAGTATTATAGTAGTTATATTCTTGTATATAGGGGCAGTATTATAGTAGTTATATTCTTGTACATAGGGGACAGTATTATAGTAGTTATATTCTTGTACATAGGGGCAGTATTATAGTAGTTATATTCTTGTACATAGGGGGCAGTATTATAGTAGTTATATTCTTGTACATAGGAGCAGTATTATAGTAGTTATATTCTTGTACATAGGGGCAGCATTATAGTAGTTATATTCTTGTACATAGGGAGCAGTATTATAGTAGTTATATTCTTGTACATAGGAGTAGTATTATAGTAGTTATATTCTTGTATATAGGGGCAGTATTATAGTAGTTATATTCTTGTACATATGGGACAGTATTATAGTAGTTATATTCTTGTACATAGGGGCAGTATTATAGTAGTTATATTCTTGTAGATAGGGGGCAGTATTATAGTAGTTATATTCTTGTACATAGGAGCAGTATTATAGTAGTTATATTCTTGTACATAGGGGCAGTATTATAGTAGTTATATTCTTGTACATAGGGGCAGTATTATAGTAGTTATATTCTTGTATATAGGGGCAGTATTATAGTAGTTATTTTCTTGTACATAGGGGGCAGTATTATAGTAGTTATATTCTTGTACATAGGGGCAGTATTATAGTAGTTATATTCTTGTATATAGGGGCAGCATTATAGTAGTTATATTCTTGTACATAGGGAGCAGTATTATAGTAGTTATATTCTTGTACATAGGAGTAGTATTATAGTAGTTATATTCTTGTATATAGGGGCAGTATTATAGTAGTTATATTCTTGTACGTAGGGGACAGTATTATAGTAGTTATATTCTTGTACATAGGGGCAGTATTATAGTAGTTATATTCTTGTACATAGGGGGCAGTATTATAATAGTTATATTCTTGTACATAGGAGCAGTATTATAGTAGTTATATTCTTGTACATAGGGGCAGTATTATAGTAGTTATATTCTTGTACATAGGGGGCAGTATTATAGTAGTTATATTCTTGTACATAGGGGCAGTATTATAGTAGTTATATTCTTGTATATAGTGGCAGCATTATAGTAGTTATATTCTTGTACATAGGGAGCAGTATTATAGTAGTTATATTCTTGTACATAGTAGTAGTATTAAAGTAGTTATATTCTTGTATATAGGGGCAGTATTATAGTAGTTATGTTCTTGTACGTAGGGGACAGTATTATAGTAGTTATATTCTTGTACATAGGGGGCAGTATTATAGTAGTTATATTCTTGTACATAGGAGCAGTATTATAGTAGTTATATTCTTGTACATAGGGGCAGTATTATAGTAGTTATATTCTTGTATATAGGGGCAGTATTATATTAGTTATATTCTTGTATATAGGAGCTGTATTATAGTAGTTATATTCTTGTACATAGGGGGCAGTATTATAGTAGTTATATTCTTGTACATAATAGCAGTATTATAGTAGTTATATTCTTGTACATAGGGAGCAGTATTATAGTAATTAAATTCTTGTACATAGGAGCAGTATTATAGTAGTTATATTCTTGTACATAGGGGCAGTATTATAGTAGTTATATTCTTGTACATAGGGGGCAGTATTATAGTAGTTATATTCTTGTACAAAAGGGCAGTGTTATAGTAGCTTTATTCTTGTACATAGGAGCAGTATTATAGTAGTTATATTCTTGTACATGGGGGCAGTATTATAGTAGTTATATTCTTGTACATAGGAGCAGTATTATAATAGTTATATTCTTGTACATAGGGGCAGTATTATAATAGTTATATTCTTGTACATAGGGAGCAGTATTATAGTAGTTATATTCTTGTACATAGGGGCAGTATTATAGTAGTTATATTCTTGCATATAGGGGCAGCATTATAGTAGTTATATTCTTGTACATAGGGAGCAGTATTATAGTAGTTATATTCTTGTACATAGGAGTAGTATTATAGTAGTTATATTCTTGTATATAGGGGCAGTATTATAGTAGTTTATTCTTGTACATAGGGGACAGTATTATAGTAGTTATATTCTTGTACATAGGGGCAGTATTATAGTAGTTATATTCTTGTACATAGGGTGCAGTATTATAGTAGTTATATTCTTGTACATAGGAGCAGTATTATAGTAGTTATATTCTTGTACATAGGGGCAGCATTATAGTAGTTATATTCTTGTACATAGCGGCAGTATTATAGTAGTTATATTCTTGTATATAGGGGCAGTGTTATAGTAGTTATATTCTTGTACATAGGGGGCAGTATTATAGTAGTTATATTCTTGTACATAGGAGTAGTATTATAGTAGTTATATTCTTGTATATAGGGGCAGTATTATAGTAGTTATATTCTTGTACATAGGGGACAGTATTATAGTAGATATATTCTTGTACATAGGGGCAGTATTATAGTAGTTATATTCTTGTAGATAGGGGGCAGTATTATAGTAGTTATATTCTTGTACATAGGAGCAGTATTATAGTAGTTATATTCTTGTACATAGGGGCAGTATTATAGTAGTTATATTCTTGTACATAGGGGCAGTATTATAGTAGTTATATTCTTGTATATAGGGGCAGTATTATAGTAGTTATATTCTTGTACATAGGGGGCAGTATTATAGTAGTTATATTCTTGTACATAGGGACAGTATTATAGTAGTTATATTCTTGTATATAGGGGCAGCATTATAGTAGTTATATTCTTGTACATAGGGAGCAGTATTATAGTAGTTATATTCTTGTACATAGGAGTAGTATTATAGTAGTTATATTCTTGTACATAGGAGTAGTATTATAGTAGTTATATTCTTGTATATAGGGGCAGTATTATAGTAGTTATGTTCTTGTACGTAGGGGACAGTATTATAGTAGTTATATTCTTGTACATGGGGCAGTATTATAGTAGTTATATTCTTGTACATAGGGGGCAGTATTATAGTAGTTATATTCTTGTACATAGGAGCAGTATTATAGTAGTTATATTCTTGTACATAGGAGTAGTATTATAGTAGTTATATTCTTGTATATAGGGCAGTATCATAGTAGTTATATTCTTGTACATAGGGGACAGTATTATAGTAGTTATATTCTTGTATATAGGGGCAGTATTATAGTAGTTATATTCTTGTACATAGGGGGCAGTATTATAGTAGTTATATTCTTGTACATAGGGGCAGTATTATAGTAGTTATATTCTTGTATATAGGGGCAGCATTATAGTAGTTATATTCTTGTACATAGGGAGCTTTATTATAGTAGTTATATTCTTGTACATAGGAGTAGTATTATAGTAGTTATATTCTTGTATATAGGGGCAGTATTATAGTAGTTATATTCTTGTACGTAGGGGACAGTATTATAGTAGTTATATTCTTGTACATAGGAGCAGTATTATAGTAGTTATATTCTTGTACATAGGGGGCAGTATTATAGTAGTTATATTCTTGTACATAGGAGCAGTATTATAGTAGTTATATTCTTGTACATAGGTTCAGTATTATAGTAGTTATATTCTTGTACATAGGGGGCAGTATTATAGTAGTTTTATTCTTGTACATAGGGGCAGTATTATAGTAGTTATATTCTTGTATATAGGGGCAGCATTATAGTAGTTATATTCTTGTACATAGGGAGCAGTATTATAGTAGTTATATTCTTGTACATAGGAGTAGTATTATAGTAGTTATATTCTTGTATATAGGGGCAGTATTATAGTAGTTAGGTTCTTGTACGTAGGGGACAGTATTATAGTAGTTATATTCTTGTACATAGGGGCAGTATTATAGTAGTTATATTCTTGTACATAGGGGGCAGTATTATAGTAGTTATATTCTTGTACATAGGAGCAGTATTTTAGTAGTTATATTCTTGTACATAGGGGCAGTATTATAGTAGTTATATTCTTGTATATAGGGGCAGTATTATAGTAGTTATATTTTTGTATATAGGAGCTGTATTATAGTAGTTATATTCTTGTACATAGGGGACAGTATTATAGTAGTTATATTCTTGTACATAGGGGCAGTATTATAGTAGTTATATTCTTGTACATAGGGGGCAGTATTATAGTAGTTATAATCTTGTAAATATGGGGGCAGTATTATAGTAGTTATATTCTTGTACATAGGGGCAGTATTATAGTAGCTATATTCGTGTATATAGGGGCAGTATTATAGTAGTTTTATTCTTGTACATAGGGGGCAGTATTATAGTAGTTATTTTCTTGTACATAGGGGCAGTATTATTGTAGTTATATTCTTGTATATAGGGGCAGCATTATAGTAGCTATATTCTTGTACATAGGGAACAGTATTATAGTAGTTATATTCTTGTACATAGGAGTAGTATTATAGTAGTTATATTCTTGTATATAGGGGCAGTATTATAGTAGTTATGTTCTTGTACGTAGGGGACAGTATTATAGTAGTTATATTCTTGTACATAGGGGCAGTATTATAGTAGTTATATTCTTGTACATAGGGGGCAGTATTATAGTAGTTATATTCTTGTACATAGGAGCAGTATTATAGTAGTTATATTCTTGTACATAGGGGCAGTATTATAGTAGTTATATTCTTGTATATAGGGGCAGTATTATAGTAGTTATATTCTTGTACATAGGAGCTGTATTATAGTAGTTATATTCTTGTACATAGGGGGCAGTATTATAGTAGTTATATTCTTGTACATAGGGAGCAGTATTATAGTAGTTAAATTCTTGTACATAGGAGCAGTATTATAGTAGTTATATTCTTGTACATAGGGGCAGTATTATAGTAGTTATATTCTTGTACATAGGGGCAGTATTATAGTAGTTATATTCTTGTACATAGGAGTAGTATTATAGTAGTTATATTCTTGTACATAGCAGCAATATTATAGTAGTTATATTCTTGTACATAGGGGCAGTATTATAGTAGTTATATTCTTGTACATAGGGGGCAGTATTATAGTAGTTATATTCTTGTACACAGGAGCAGTATTATAGTGGTTATATTCTTGTACATAGGGAGCAGTATTATAGTAGTTATATTCTTGTACATAGAGCAGTATTATAGTAGTTATATTCTTGTACATAGGGAGCAGTATTATAGTAGTTATATTCTTGTACATAGGAGTAGTATTATAGTAGTTATATTCTTGTACATAGGAGCAGTATTATAGTAGTTATATTCTTGTACATAGGAGCAGTATTATAGTAGTTATATTCTTGTACATAGGAGCAGTATTATAGTAGTTATATTCTTGTACGTAGGAGGTAGTATTATAGTGGTTATATTCTTGTACATAGGGAGCAGTATTATAGTAGTTATATTCTTGTACATAGGGGCAGTATTATAGTAGTTATATTCTTGTACATAGGGGGCAGTATTATAGTAGTTATATTCTTGTACATAGGGGGCAGTATTATAGTTGTTATATTCTTGTACATAGGAGCAGTATTATAGTAGTTATATTCTTGTACATAGGGGGAAGTATTATAGTTGTTATATTCTTGTACATAGGGACAGTATTATAGTAGTTATATTCCTGTACATAAGAGCAGCATTATAGTAGTTCTATTCTTGTACATAGGGGGCAGTATTATAGTGGTTATATTCTTGTACATAGGGGGCAGTATTATAGTGGTTATATTCTTGTACATAGGAGCAGTATTATAGTAGTTATATTCTTGTACATAGGAGCAGTATTATAGTAGTTATATTCTTGTACATAGGAGCAGTATTATAGTAGTTATATTCTTGTACATAGGAGCAGTATTATAGTAGTTATATTCTTATACATAGGGGCAGTATTATTGTAGTTATATTCTTGTACATAGGGGGCAGTATTATAGTAGTTATATTCTTGTACATAGGAGCAGTATTATAATAGTTATATTCTTGTACATAGGGGCAGTATTATAATAGTTATATTCTTGTACATAGGGGCAGTATTATAATAGTTATATTCTTGTACATAGGGGCAGTGTTATAGTTGTTATATTCTTGTACATAGGTGGCAGTATTATAGTAGTTATATTCTTATACATAGGGGCAGTATTATAGTAGTTACATTCTTGTACATAGTAGCAGTATTATAGTAGTTATATTCTTGCACATAGGAGCAGTATTATAATAGTTATATTCTTGTACATAGGGGCAGTGTTATAGTAGATATATTCTTGTACATAGGAGCAGTATTATAGTAGTTATATTCTTGTACATAGGGGGTAGTATTATAGTAGTTATATTCTTGTACATAGGGGGCAGTATTATAGTAGTTATATTCTTGTACATAGGGAGCAGTATTATAGTAGTTATATTCTTGTACATAGGGGGCAGTATTATAGTAGTTATATTCTTGTACATAGGAGCAGTATTATAGTAGTTATATTCTTGTACATAGGGGCAGTGTTATAGTTGTTATATTCTTGTACATAGGGGGCAGTATTATAGTAGTTATATTCTTATACATAGGGGCAGTATTATAGTAGTTATATTCTTGTACATAGTAGCAGTATTATAGTAGTTATATTCTTGCACATAGGAGCAGTATTATAATAGTTATATTCTTGTACATAGGGGCAGTGTTATAGTAGTTATATATTTGCTTGACATTTTTTTGCTGAAGCTTTTATATCATCTCCAAGTCTGTGCATTGAAGATACTGTTTGAATGACTTTACATATGTATTACAGTGGGTACGGAAAGTATTCAGATCTCTTTGAATTGTTCACTCTTTGTTTCATTGCAGCCATTTGGTAAATTCTAAAAATTTCATTTTTTTCTCATTACAGTCCACTCTGCCCCCCATCTTGACTGAAAAAAATCAGAAATGTAGAAATTTTTGCAAATTTAAAAAAAAAGAAAAACTGAAATATCACATGGTCATAAGTATTCAGACCCTTTGCTCAGACACTCATATTTAAGTCACATGCTGTCCATTTCCTTGTGATCCTCCTTGAGATTGTTTTACTCCTTCATTGAAGTCCAGCTCTGTTTAATTAAACTAATAGGACTTGATTTGGAAAGGCACACACCTGTCTATATAAGACCTCACAGCTCACAGTGCATGTCAGACCAAATGAGAATCATCAGCTCAAAGGAACTGCCCAAGGAGCTCAGAGACAGAATTGTGGCAAGGCACAGATCTGGCCCAGGTTACAAAAGTATTTCTGCATTACTCAAGGTTCCTAAGAGCACAGTGGCCTCCATAATCCTTAAATGGAAAAAGTTTGGGGCCACAAGAAGTCTTCCTAGACTTGGCTATCCAGCCAAACTGAGCAATCGTAGGAGAAGAGCCTTGGTGAAGAGGTAAAGAAGAACCCCAAGATCACTGTAGCTGAGCTCCAGAGATGCAGTAGGGAGATGGGAGAAAGTTCCACAAAGTCAACTATCACTGCAGCCCTCCACCAGTCGGGCCTTTATGGCAGAGTGGCCCGACGGAAGCCTCTCCTCAGTGCAAGACATATGAAAACCCGCATAGAGTTTGCTCAAAAACACATGAAGGACTCCCAGACTATGAGAAATAAGATTCTCTGGTCTGATGAGACAAAGATGGTACTTTTTGGTGATAATTCTAAGTGGTATGTGTGGAGAAAACAAGGCACTGCTCATCACCTGCCCAATACAATCCCAACAGTGAAACATGGTGGTGGCAGCATCATGCTATGGAGGTGTTTTTCAGCTGCAGGGACAGGACGACTGGTTGCAATTGAAGGAAACATGAATGTGTCCAAATACAGAGATATCCTGGATGAAAACCTCTTCCAGAGTGCTCTGGACCTCAGACTTGACCGAAGGTTCACCTTCCAACAAGACAATGACCCTAAGCACACAGCTAAAATAACAAAGGAGTGGCTTCAGAACAACTCTGTGACCATTCTTGACTGGCCCAGCCAGAGCCCTGACCTAAACCCAATTGGGCATCTCTGGAGAGACTTGAAAATGGCTGTCCACCAGCATTCACCATCCAACCTGACGGAACTGGAGAGGATCTGCAAAGAAGAATGGCAGAGGATCCCAAATCCAGGTGTGAAAAACTTGTTGCATCATTCCCAAGACGACTAATGGCTGTACTAGCTCAAAAGGGGGCTTCTACTCAATACTGAGCAAAGGGTCTCATTACTTATGACCATGTGATATTTCAGTTTCTATTTTTTAATAAATTTGCAAAAATTTTTACATTTCTGTTTTTTGTAAGTCAAGATGGGGTGCAGAGTTACTTTAATGAGAAAAAAAATGAACTTTTTAGAATTTACGAAATGACTGAAATGAAACAAAGAGTGAAAAATTTAAAGGGGTCTGAAAACTTTCTGTACCCACTGTAAATGTGAGTTTAGCTAAAACGTTTTTGCACACAATAATGAAATAGAATATTGAATATTTCAATACATTAAAGTTATTTAAAGGCAAAAGTCCCACACTGGATAAAGAAAAAGTTAAATAATATTTAGCACTTTTTTGTCATCCTATTCATACAAATTTTTCCACTGTAGTTTAAAAAAAATAACATGTAATGTATATGACGCGCCCCTGGGCCTGTGTCGCGCTGCGTTGCGCATGCGGGAGCCTACCCGGAGCCGGATCAGTGGAGGGTTGTAGTCTCGTGGCGGTGACCCGGTCCGTGCCCAGGGAGTCAAACTAGACGGCAGTCTATTAGTAGTAAATAGTTGATGACTACGCCACCCGTTGAGTGCAGCCAGGGAGCTGCTGCTGCAGGGCAGACCGCTGAGGCCGGTGGTAGGATTGTGCAGCGTGATAGTATAACCCCCAACGGGAGGGGTATGGCCTCAGGGCAGCCGACGTGGATGATGGGGGTAGCAGGAACCACTCAGAGACGGTACGGTGTAGTTCAGGGTCTTTACTGGTAACAACGATAGACCCTCCCGGAGTACTTGCTAGCAAACGGGGCCTGGTCAGTCTTTGAGCAGATGGGATCTCCCCTGGCCAGGCGTAGTTGTAGGCCTCACAAACTGACTGTACTCTTCTGGCTACCTTGCTAGAAGCTGATGTAAGTAGCCCACGTCCCTGAGTGTACCGTGTGGTGCTCACCCGTATGGCCGGTGACTCGGGGCCTTCTAATGGCTTCCGCTCCACGATGGCGGTGCTGGTCCCACGCGTGTGACCGTGCCTTCGGGCTTCTGGGCCAGAGGACCTGAAATCCCCTGCCTGACGGATTCTGCTGCTGGGTAGAAGTTAGTCCCCACAGCCTCGGACTCCGGGTCCGGTAAAGAATCTTCTTAGTCAGGGCGAGCGCTGCAGCTGCCAGCCCCTGACTCCTTGGAACTCTCCTGTTTCCTATGCTGCTTCTTGTCTCCACTCTCCTTGTCTGACTCACCCTGCCTCAGCCCCGGGTTTATACAGGGGAAGTTCTTCCCCTCCCAAGACTGGGCAGGAGGTGTGGCATGCACAGGATCCCTGACCAAAGGACCTCCCACCTGCTCTCAGACATAACATTACATTACTGTGGAAAACCAGACCCCTGGGGTGCCACATTCCCCCCTAGTGAAATTTAGTACTCCGGGACTAAACACATTTAGAAAAACATAACAAAGTATAACAATAACAATACTATAAGAAAAACACATAAGATGGTTACGGCGTGTCCGCAACCGGATGCAGTCTTTGAAGAAAAGCAAAGGTGTCCATTTCACCAACACAGGGAGACGTAACCAGGTAGGGGTCTGTCCTACCCCGAGTCCTTAACAGTCTCTAGTCCATCCTGGGTTACGCTCCAACTATATACAAGGATTCCCGGTAAATCCACCAAGGTTTCCTAAAAACAACTGGAAACACAAAATTATTCACAAGCAACAATACACAGAAAAACATAAATAAAACAATTTATACACTTTAAATTCTCCAGCGTGCGGGTAACTGGCCTCTAGTGGCCCGAGTGGACCTACGGAGCTGACTGTCTGGCCCTGAACTACAGGGTGTAGGAGCTGTCAAGGGTAAACTGGGCAGCTGTCTACCGGCTCTTTGTCTCACTAGGGGTACGGCAGGCTCACTATAAGCAGAGGGTTGATTCTCCTGTTCTGCTTGTGTGGAGTCTTCTGCCTCCTGGACCGGCTGTTCTTCCAGCTCTACCCGTTGCTCCGTAGGTTCTTGGGATGATGGTTGGAGGAAGGTGAGTACGGGTACCACAACTGCACCATTGACTTGAGTCCAAGACTGAGGGAAGTCCCCGAGCACGGTACTAACCATATCTTCCCTTTCTTCCACGGGTCGATGGTCTTCTTGTTCCTCTTCAGGGTTCCTCAGTTGTTCGGGACACTTCTTCAGGTGGTCCCGGGATACAATGGCTGTGGTTTCCCCTCCGTCTTTACTGATGGTACAGACCTTCGGGTTCTCGTGGCCTGAGGGCAGTACGGTGTACGGGTCCTCCTCCCACTGGTCATCCAACTTGTGGAGCCGTCTTTTCCTCTTCAAGACCTGCTCTCCGGGTACCAGGGGAACAGCGGGAGCATACTGGTTGTAAGTCTTCTCTTGTCTTTCCCTAGCCTGACAGAGACTTCGCTCCACGCTCTCTTGTACTCTCCGGTACTGCTGCTGCCTCTCTGTGTCCCAGTCTGTTTCTGGTGAAGTGTCCTCAGGTGTCAGGACTCCCATTTCCAGGTCAACAGGTAACTTACCAGGTCTCGCCCTCATTAGGTAAGCCGGGGTACAGTTGGTGGAACCTACCGGGATGTGGTTGTATAGGTCCACCAGATCGGGCAACTTCTCAGGCCACAGACTGCGTTCTTCCAGGGGCAATGTTTTTAGCAGATCCATTACCACCTGGTTCATTTTTTCACAAAGTCCATTAGTTTGCGGATGGTAGGGTGTCGTCCTTATCTTCCGGCAGCCATACAGATTGCAGAATTCCTGGAAGACCTCCGCTTCAAAGGCAGGTCCCTGGTCCGTCAGCACTTGGTCCGGGTACCCGTGTGGACGGCAGAAGTGCTGCTGGAAGGCTCTAGCTGCTGTTTGAGCCGTTAAGTCCTTGACGGGGACGACAACCAAGAACCGGGAGTAATGATCCACGATGGTTAACGCGTAGACGTAGCCACTTCTGCTTGGGGTCAGTTTTACTTGATCCAAGGCTACCAGTTCCAACGGTTGCCGGGTGACGATGGACTGCAGGGGAGTCTTCTGGCTGGCCCGGTCCTTCCTTCTCAGATTGCACGGGCCACAGTCTCTGCACCACTTCTCGATGGTTCCCCTCATGCCTACCCAGTGGAACCGCTCACGCAGCAGGAACTCCAGCTTTTTCCACCCGAAGTGTCCAGCTCCGTCGTGGTATGCCTCCATCACCATGGCTGCGTCTCTTCGTGGCACCACTACTTGCCAGAGTAGTTCATGCGTCCGGGAGTTGACCATTCTGCGGCACAACTTCCCCTTGTAAAGGAATAGTCGACTCTTCTCCGCCCATAGTTGTTTGGCTTCCTCCGGAGCGTCTGGTTCAAGTCGAGCCTCCGGCCGAGTCAGCATCTCCTTCACCAGTCGGACGGCAGGGTCGCTGTCTTGCATTTCCGCCCAGTTGTAGTGGGGTAAGGGGTTCAACGTAGCAGCCTGTTTACCCCTTACCCGGTGGGAATACTGGATAGTCCCATGACGGTGGAACGCAGGGAGTTCAACTTCTTCCAGTCCCTCCGGATCTTCTCCTTCGTCCGGCAGGTTGGGCATCCTGGACAGGGCATCCGCGTTAGTATTGGAGCGTCCTGCCCGGTATTTGATTGTGAACTCGTAGTTGGACAGACGGGCCATCCACCTCTGCTCCAGGGCACCGAGTCTTGCCGTGTCCAGGTGTATCAACGGGTTGTTATCCGTGTATACGGTGAACCGGGAAGAAGCGAGGTAATGCCTAAAGCGCTCGGTGACTGCCCATACCACGGCCAGGAACTCTAGCTTAAATGAGCTGTAATTCTCGGGGTTCCTTTCGGTGGGTCGCAGTTTTCGGCTGGCATAGGAGATCACTCGTTCTCTCCCCTGCTGAATCTGGGATAGTACGGCTCCTAGCCCGATGTTACTGGCGTCGGTGTAGAGGATGAAGGGCTGGCTATAGTCTGGGTACGCCAAGATTTCATCCCCCGTGAGGGCCATCTTCAGCTGGCGGAAGGACTCTTCTTCTAGCTCTTCCCATTTGAAGGGCGGCTTCTGGTTCTTGGCCTTCCGGGACTGGCCTATCAGGAGGTCCTGCATAGGCGCTGCCTTTTTGGTGAAACCGGGAATAAACCTTCGGTAGTAGCCTACCAACCCTAGGAACTGCCGCACTTCTTTTACGCTGGAGGGGCTTGGCCATCCCTTAATTGCGGTGATCTTATCGGGGTCGGGAGCCACTCCGTCAGCGCTCACCACGTGTCCCAGGTATTGCACCTTTGGTTTCAGGAGGTGACACTTGGAGGGTTTCACCTTTAGGCCGTAACTCGCCAGAGCTTCGAACACCTCCGCCAGGTGTTTCAGGTGGTCCTCATAAGTTTTGGAGTATACGATGACATCGTCCAGGTACAACAGGACCGTCTCGAAGTTTCTGTGGCCCAGACAGCACTCCATTAATCGTTGGAAGGTTCCTGGGGCGTTGCAGAGTCCGAACGGCATGCAGGTGAACTCACTAAGTCCCATCGGGGTGGTGAATGCGGTCTTCTCCCGGTCCGCCTCTGCTACAGGAACCTGCCAGTACCCGCTAGTGAGATCCAAGGTAGAGAAGAAGTTAGCAGATCTTAAAGCAGCCAATGACTCCTCTATCCTTGGTAAGGGGTACGCATCCTTGTGTGTGATACGGTTGATTTTCCGGTAATCTACACACATCCTCATGGTGTTGTCTTTCTTTTTGACTAAAACTAGTGGGGCTGCCCAGGGGCTACAGCTATCCCGGATTACCCCAGCCTCCTTCATGTCTCTAAGCATCCCCTTGGCGTGTTGGTAATGTGCAGGGGGTACGGGTCGATACCTCTCTTTTATGGGAGGATGATCTCCCGTGGGGATGCGGTGTTCTACCCCCTTGACTCGCCCGAAGTCTAACGGGTGTTTACTAAACACTCTCTCATACTCTTGAACCACCCGATAGACTCCTTGTTTCTGATGTGAGGGAGTGGAATCAGTACCCAAATGTAGTTGCTGACACCAGTCCTCCATGTCTTTCTTAGAGCCGTTACCTTCCTCCGGGTGAGATGGAGGCAAGGGTTCCACAGATTGTATAGAATTTTGATTAGTGGTATATAATTTGGCTAGCGTGGCATACCGGGGCAGGTACACTTCCCTCTCCCCGATATTTATTATGCGAATGGGCACCCTCCCATGGCGTACATTGACCACCCCCCGTGCTGTCAAAATGGTGGGCCTACTGTCTGAGTAAACTGGTTCTACCATTGCCTGGTAATCTCTTCCTCTCAGACCAATAGCTGCCCGGCACCAAATCATCATTTCACTTTTTGGGGGCATGGCAATAGGAAAAGGGTCACACATTCTTACGCTACCAATCTCACCGCCGGAGAGTTCCACTTGTTGCCGTTGCATCAGTGCCCGGATCTCTTTCTGGAGCACTCGCTGCTCGCCGGAGCTGGCGTTCTTGGCAACCTGCTGTAGAAGGAAAATCACTTCTGCAAGACAATTCTCAATTACATTAGTTCCTAGAGTTATTTTTGGGTGGCTCTCATGTTTGTCAATGTCTACAATGATCAGTCCCTGTGCTGCCAGTTCGACTCTACCGATTTTGATGGTCACCTCTTTAAATCCGATTTGTGGCACGGGCTGGCCATTGCTGGCGATGATACTCAAGTCGTCGTCAGGGTAGCGGGTAATATCCGAGTCATTCCAGTACTGCTTAAAGAGCACGTACGGGATGGTGGTGACCTGTGACCCGGTGTCCAGTAGGGCACTCATGGGAATGCCATCCAGTACCACAGGCAAGACTGGACATCCTCCCACATATCTGTCGCGCCAGTTCGATGGGCCTGGTGATCTTTTTCCTGGGGGTTGGCCCTCTACCCCCAGGTTGTGCCCGTTTAAAGAACAGTACCTTTCCATATGTCCGGGTTGATTGCAGCGGCGGCAGATGGGTCGTCCGTCCTCGCTGTATCGGTCACTGGGTCTTCCTCTGGCCGGTGGGGTCCTCCTTGGTCGACGCCACGGGATGTCCTCCGGTCCGGATGCCAACTGGATCTTCCCTGGGGTGGAAACCTGTAAAGACTGCACAGTTCGGGTTAGCGCAGCAACGCTCTTAGCTAGCTCTTGGACCTGATGGTGTAGGTCTGGAGCCGGGTCATTGTCCAAAGCCTGCGCATCAGCTCCCACAGGCCCTGCTGACAAGGGCGCCGCCTCCTGGTAGTAAGTGGTAGTGGGGCGTCTGTGGGTCACAACGCCACCTGGTGCCGGTTCTCGGAGCACCCGGATGGCTCTGTCCTTGAACTGTGCAAAGTCCAGATGGGGATCTTGTAAGGCCATTGCCCGCAACTGGGTTCGGTGGGCATTGCAATATAAACCCTCTATAAATTGTTCAGTCAACAGCCTGTCCTCGTTTCCCACCCCATCAGGGTCGGTCTGCTTTATGGCCCTCAGGGCCTCTTGTAGGTTTAGTGCA
Source organism: Phyllobates terribilis (assembly GCF_046119375.1). Taxonomy (NCBI): domain Eukaryota; kingdom Metazoa; phylum Chordata; class Amphibia; order Anura; family Dendrobatidae; genus Phyllobates; species Phyllobates terribilis. Next base: position 784,803,313 of record NW_027362764.1, read on the forward strand.
TAGTCCCTTATACTCTCATGCGCTCGCTGCTTGCACCCGTAGAATCTAAGCTTAATCTCGGCTGAGGTGCGGGTATCAAAGGTGTCCTTCAGCCGGGTTAGTATCCCTGCGACAGTCTTCCTCCCAGGTGGCCAGGATTTTACTTCCCTTTTGGCTGCCCCGGTTAGTTGGGCCACCAGGATGCTCACTTTTTGCTCTTCTGTGAGGGGGTACACCTGGAAGAGGCTATCCAGCTTTTCTCTAAAGTCATGCAGGGTATGTGACTCCCCTGAGTACTGGGGTAGCCAAGCTGCTCCCGGGATATAGGGCATGGTGAAGGGCATAACTGCAGCAGCGGTGGCGCTGGCGGGGGTTGAGGCAGTGAAGCTCTCCTCCGTATCCGACATCTTCCTCCCCCCTAGTGGACCGTGGCCTACCTTGCGATGATCCTGTTCCGTAGGCCGCGGCTCCGCAGTGGATCGTCAGGGTTGAGGACCTTCCGTCGCGCTCCGGTGACGTCGGCGTCTGCTGGGCTCCTTCCAGGACCTTACGCAACGTCCGGACGTGAGGCGGGGCTTCAGTTCTCGCGTGCTTTCGGAGTCCACGCCCCTCTTCTTCCCGTGCGGCGTCCTCAAGATGGCGTCCAATGGCGGGAAAACTCCACGGATGGCGGGAAGAAGGTCGAAGATGGCGCCGGATGGCGGGAAAACTTCGCGGATGGCGGGAAGAAGGTAGAAGATGGCGCCGGATGGCGGGAAACCTCCACGGATAGCGGGAATCTTCACCATTGGTAAGTTTGAACAGTCTTTGCTTTTCAGGCACGCAGTACCCGGTGGTTGCGGGCACGAAATCCTGCCGACTACGCCAAAGTTGACGCGCCCCTGGGCCTGTGTCGCGCTGCGTTGCGCATGCGGGAGCCTACCCGGAGCCGGATCAGTGGAGGGTTGTAGTCTCGTGGCGGTGACCCGGTCCGTGCCCAGGGAGTCAAACTAGACGGCAGTCTATTAGTAGTAAATAGTTGATGACTACGCCACCCGTTGAGTGCAGCCAGGGAGCTGCTGCTGCAGGGCAGACCGCTGAGGCCGGTGGTAGGATTGTGCAGCGTGATAGTATAACCCCCAACGGGAGGGGTATGGCCTCAGGGCAGCCGACGTGGATGATGGGGGTAGCAGGAACCACTCAGAGACGGTACGGTGTAGTTCAGGGTCTTTACTGGTAACAACGATAGACCCTCCCGGAGTACTTGCTAGCAAACGGGGCCTGGTCAGTCTTTGAGCAGATGGGATCTCCCCTGGCCAGGCGTAGTTGTAGGCCTCACAAACTGACTGTACTCTTCTGGCTACCTTGCTAGAAGCTGATGTAAGTAGCCCACGTCCCTGAGTGTACCGTGTGGTGCTCACCCGTATGGCCGGTGACTCGGGGCCTTCTAATGGCTTCCGCTCCACGATGGCGGTGCTGGTCCCACGCGTGTGACCGTGCCTTCGGGCTTCTGGGCCAGAGGACCTGAAATCCCCTGCCTGACGGATTCTGCTGCTGGGTAGAAGTTAGTCCCCACAGCCTCGGACTCCGGGTCCGGTAAAGAATCTTCTTAGTCAGGGCGAGCTCTGTAGCTGCCAGCCCCTGACTCCTTGGAACTCTCCTGTTTCCTATGCTGCTTCTTGTCTCCACTCTCCTTGTCTGACTCACCCTGCCTCAGCCCCGGGTTTATACAGGGGAAGTTCTTCCCCTCCCAAGACTGGGCAGGAGGTGTGGCATGCACAGGATCCCTGACCAAAGGACCTCCCACCTGCTCTCAGACATAACATTACATTACTGTGGAAAACCAGACCCCTGGGGTGCCACATATAGTGCAGAGAAGAAAAAAAAATGTATTTTTAAGAAGAACCTTAAACAGAATTTATTATCCGTCAGAAAAGAACCTACTGTTGTGCTTTTTTTAAAAAAAATTGTATTTTTTTTTCCATGTCACATTATTTATTAAAACAAATAAATAAATTAGCACTCTTGCAATTTTCACACTGGCCTCTGAGGCTTTTTTTTAAACCTAAACTTTCTGTCTCTTTAGGAAGAGTTTTCAGCAGTTTCCTTATCATCACAGTCAGGATTACAATGACTGATTACACAGCTCTGAAAACATTTGATCCACCAATCCCAATAAGCAATATCATATCTTTCGCTGCTCCCCCTTGCTTCACAATGTCCTCTGCACACGCTCATTAGATGCTTCAGTATAAGAGATAGGATCGTGGTCTATTTATTGCTACTAATGTATATGTGTATTTCCTGAAACTACAGGAAGTTAAAGTCTAAAAAAGCCCCAGTGGCCGGTGTGAGAATTGCAAGATTTATATAAAAAAAAAAAATTATAAAAATGATTTTAGTATGGTCTTTGTGCTGTTGTATGAAATTTGTGCAGTTATGTTGTGGGTCTAAAATACAACGTATAGACTAACGCGTTTCATAAATGTCATTTCGGTATCTTTCCTCTTAAATATGTGACCAGTAACCGTTTTATAAAACCAGCTGCATGAAGGCGCCTGCCAAGCACCGACATTAAATCCCGCAGCCTTGATTCTTGATAGCGCTCATAAACTTCTCGAAGAAGAGAGGGTACGTGAATCTGACTGTGAAAATGACGTTCAATTATATTTATTGATTTGGGTTTCATAGAAAAAAAAAAAAAAAAAAGCTTTAATTTATTGCAATTTACAGCTGAGAGGAAAATTGTCTCCTGTCTTTAATATCCCAGCATGCACCTGGAGTTAAGAAGGTCTCAGCGGGGGCCCCTGCGTACACCTGTGGATAGGCAGGAAGATTCCACTCCTAACATTCGACCAGCTCTCAGTTAATGAAGAACACTTTCATTTGTATCATTCCAAAATGACGTTCTAGAGAAATGGATCCAGGTCTTCACCAGAACTACAGGAATAAGATAACACAATATGCGCAATATAATGGGCTGTAATGTGTAAAGGCGTCAATGGAGAAGAACACGGGAAGAAATGTCCCAATCTATCGAGTTCTCGTCAGTAAATTGGAATAAGATTTCTGCAATGATGAGAAAATCATTTCCGCAGTTCTCCTCAGCGGTTGATGCAGGTCCAGCCAGGGAAGTTCAGGGACTTCTATCACCTTGCAGTCACATTCCCTGTTCCTCCCACCAGCTCCACATGAAAGCTTGAAAAGATTCCAATAGTCACTGTCATCTCAACAAACTTTGAATAAATCAAGAGTACCATTAAATATAAGAACCTTTGTTATATACCTTTCTCCACTTTTCCTCCTCCACCTCTTGAATTCATCATCAGCTTTGATAAACTGCCAAAATCCGTCACTGAGGGATCAGATTACAGCTGACTATTGAATTCCAAGGAGAAGGCAGGGAGGAGCAGAGAGAGGCAAGCATACACCTCTTGAATTCATCATCAGCTTTGATAAACTGCCAAAATCCGTCACTGAGGGATCAGATTACAGCTGACTATTGAATTCCAAGGAGAAGGCAGGGAGGAGCAGAGAGAGGCAAGCATACACCTCTTGAATTCATCATCAGCTTTGATAAACTGCCAAAATCCGTCACTGAGGGATCAGATTACAGCTGACTATTGAATTCCAAGGAGAAGGCAGGGAGGAGCAGAGAGAGGCAAGCATATACCTCTTGAATTCATCATCAGCTTTGATAAACTGCCAAAATCCGTCACTGAGGGATCAGATTACAGCTGACTATTGAGTTCCAAGGAGAAGGCAGGGAGGAGCAGAGAGAGGCAAGCATACACCTCTTGAATTCATCATCAGCTTTGATAAACTGCCAAAATCCGTCACTGAGGGATCAGATTACAGCTGACTATTGAATTCCAAGGAGAAGGCAGGGAGGAGCAGAGAGAGGCAAGCATACACCTCTTGAATTCATCATCAGCTTTGATAAACTGCCAAAATCCGTCACTGAGGGATCAGATTACAGCTGACTATTGAATTCCAAGGAGAAGGCAGGGAGGAGCAGAGAGAGGCAAGCATACACACACACACACACACACACACACCAGTGCTGCTGCTTTCTGGTCAGTGTTTAATTTCATGCCAGTTCTGAAATCACAGCTACCCTGCTCAGTGCTGCTGTATTTTGACCTCCATGCTGCTGCTGTCGCTTATGAACATATGCTGCACAGAGACAGATGAGCAGGACTCCCCTGTGTTAGTGTGTGTATTTTGTATGGGATACATGATATCTACACCCACTAGCTCAGAGACAACTGAAAATCAGAGATATATCCTGCAGAGGAGAAAACTGGTGAAAATGCAGAATACAAGTTATATAATGGTCAGAAATTGTGTTATTCCTTTGAGAAAACTCACAACAGCTGATCTTGGAAAGTCATAGCACATGATATAATAGGGAGGTGGCTGTATTCATCTGGGCTGTGTAGAAATGAAGCAGGTGGAGGAAAAAAATTACTGAGGAGCTAAATAAGATCAGTGAGTGGTGAAGTCATTGTCTCCACTTCTGACTCATCTTCTAACAGTCCTAAATACCTCCTCTGCCCCTTTTGCCGTTTTGGAGGGACTGGTACAATTTCTTGTAATAGTTGGCGTTTTTCTTCCAGGAATGTTTTTGTGGCCCTTTTCATCATCGCCTCTTATTGCATTGCTCCCTTTTATTTCTACAATCTGCTGTAATTCTTCTGATCCATCGTTTTTTCAAATTGACTTTTTCTTCTTCTTCCTCCTTCCACTTTCGGGGCAGATTTACAGTGCCTCTGCCTTGCTTTGTCTGAAGCGTTAATTGCCTCCTGAATGGCTGCTCACCTTCTCGCTGTCATGTTCGGCCTCTCCTATCGCCTTATTACGTGCGCTGGCATCTGTGCCCTGATTTATGGGTCCGGTTAAATATTCCTTTTTTCTCCATAATGGGAATACAATAGTTTTGAAGTACCGTGTTTCACCCAAAGTGCTTCTTTTCTGCTTCAAATCTTTTTGACCTCTTCTTAAGCTTTTTTTGTTTCATTACAAAAGCTCCGGCTATAATACATCTCCTTGCCCGACACTGGTAGGGGGGGATTCCAATAATGGTAATAATGTCTTCCGACCTTCCCACTGGGTGTTTGCTGGAAAGGTACAAACCTGATGAAATTAAAATGTGTTTGCTGAGTCCATTACACCTTGTAAGCTTTGTATGGAGAGCGGAGCACTGCACAATGCACAGACAGTCAATGCTACTATTACGTTGGGCATGGAACTTTATGACCTCCGAAGACGTGTTAATGCCTTATGACCTCCACATAATGATAATACACGACTTGTGCTTCCTTAAAAAGAGAGATACAGCTCAGAAATAAAAAGTATATGCCCCATTACAGCAGCCAGAACACTCCTGGTTCCAGCGCCATTAGAGTTCCCAATTTATAGCCCCACAGTAAATAGTGTCATCCGAGAGCATACTGTAAACAGTAGAGCGCCAGAGAAAGAAAAATTCCATCCGCTGCCCCTTTAATAAACAATAGTGCCCCTATAATCAGTGCCAGAAGGATTTTTTATTTATTTATTTTACTCACTTATTTTAGCGCCATTAATTCCACAGCGCTTTACATACATTATTGGCACTGTCCCCATTGGGGCTCACAAGCTACATTCCCTATCATTATGTCTTTGGAATGTGGGAGGAAACCGGAGAACCCGGAGGAAACCCACGCAAACATGGGGAGAACATACAGACTCCTTGCCCTGGTGGGATTTGAACCCAGGACCCCAGCGCTGCAAGGCTGCAGTGCTAACCACTGAGCCACCGTGTTGCCCCTATAATCAGTGCCAGAAGGATGCCTCTGTAATTAGCATAAACAAAATGCTTCTATTCAGTGCCAGAAGGATGCCCCTATATTCAGTGCCAGAATATGCTCCTATAATCAGTTCCAGAAGGATGCCACTATAATCATTGCCAAAGGACACCCCATATAATCAGTGCCTGAAAAATGCCCCTATAGTGAGTGTCAGAAGGATGCCCCTGTAATCAGTTTCAGATGATGCCAGTATGATCAATGCCAGAAGGATGCCAGATTGGCCAGAGGTCCGGATCACCTAATTGACCTTCCAGGCTGACGGCAGCTAAAGCTCCCATATAGCGCACGTGCCACCTGACATTTCCATCTTTCCCACCAAGTGTCCTACTGTGGGAGCCAGTGAGCGTGGACAGCACAGGAACATGGCAAAATAAGTATATTGGCCCCTTACCGACATATGACGCACTGGTATTCCCATATCCTGAAGCCCTGCTATCTATAGCGCAAGAGATCGGACGATCGCAGCCTCAAGTTCCCTAAGGGGACTATTATAAATCCAATAAAAAGTGAAAAAAAAAAATGTTTTGAAAAAATATGACAAAAAACACATAAAAGTTCAAATCGCCCAACTTTTCACCCCATTAAAAATATATATATATTTTTAAAAAATACACATATTTGGTATCGCTGCATTCCTAAAAGTCCGATCGATCAAAAATTATAAAACAAACTAACCTGCCTGCTAAACGGCGTAACGAGAAAAGGAATTGACTCCAGAATTATGGATTTTCGGCCGCCGCAACATTCCAATAAAACGCAATAGGAAGCAATCAAAAGATCGTATCTACCCCAAAATGGTATCAATAAAAATAAATTGAAAGAGCAAAAACGGAAAATCGCCTGGTCGGGAAGGGGTTAATAAGGCAACTGTATAGAAGTGGGATTTAGTTTGAGGGTTCTTATATTTAGGCGCCTTGTGGCATGATTATTTGGGCACCGTGTGACAGAAGGTACCGGCCAAGACACCTTCCAATCTCAAATTAACCCTTTCACTACCCGATAAGTGGGAAAAGAAAAGCAGAATAGGGGTCACGCGCAGGTTTTGCCGTCTCCGGCATCCTACTACATTGCACGCGGTCTCTTTCTTTCTTTTTTTTTTTCCATTTTTCTCCACTGTATCCATTTTTTTCTCACTTTTTGGTATTCATGTCTGTTTCTCAGGGAGATATATGGGCTTGTTTTATATATTAAATTGTAATAAAACATGAGTAATGCGAGGATAATTCTCCCGGAGAAACTGTCATTATGTAAAACATCGGCTTCCATTGACAGTTCCAATTTATTTTCCCAATATCAACATGACGACCATAAAGCCGGCGCGTTTCTCGGCGGAGCTGAGCCGCTTCTCGCTGCTTTCCTAGAGTTATTCGGCAATCATTAAATGTCACTCGCAGGTAGGAGGTCCGCCTCGTCCCCTGACTAAAAGGAGATTCGCAAACGACAAATTTTCGTATGTTCCCGGGGGGAGTAAAAAAAAAAAAAAAAAAATCCCCGGTGGATGTTCGGGGCAATCCATCCATGTAAAAGATGCTCGTCCGGAAACCACTGGAATTAATAACTCAGTGGGACGATGTTTTTATGGACTAATTATATAAATAATTCATTGTGCCGGAGTAATAACTAAATGAAGACGTTTCGCAAACCATTTATCAATATCTCACCGGTCCGACGTGTAAAATTGACAAAAATATGATATATGGATTTTTTTTTCAATCAAGTATTAACTTGGCCGGTGCCCGGTCATAGATTGTTTTGGATCACCGAGCCAATGAATAAAAGTAATAAAAAATAACAATAGATTTGCTTCTATCCCCATCACAATTGATGAAAGCGTTTGGTTCAGACTGATTAATTTCAGTGTGAGGAGAGAAGGTAAATATATGAGAAAAGAAGGATCAGGCATGTTGGATTTCAACATGCTCAATCCTTTATTCCTGCTGTTGATAAGTCAGTACCTTCTCAGTTAGGTCGACCTGCTGAATATATCATATGTATAGGGGGCTCCTGACTTTCTGGAAATAGTAAGATGTTAGTGGGAAAGAAGGATTGGACATGTTGGAATTCAACATGCCTATCCTTATGCCTCCTGATTTTAAGTGGGATTTTCCAAAAATGGGACACTCCTAACACTGTATAAATGGCATACGGCAGAATTTCAATATGACAGTCCTTTGTGCCTGTTAGAGATAAGCCATACTTTACAATGTAGGTAGGACTGGTGGAAAATCTGATTTACAGCGGGTGAAATAAGTATTGAACACGTCACCAATTTTCTAAGTAAATCTATTTCTAAAGGTGCTATTGACATGAAATTCTCACCAGATGTCTGCAGGCTTGGACTGGCCCACAGGAGAACAGGAGAATCCTCCGGTGGGCCCCTGTGCAGGAGTGATCCAGCACCCTCTTAATGAGTAGTACTTGGCAAAATATAGTTGAATCACTATGTACAGACTACGGCAGCATCTTATTCATCTTACAATCTACCCAGTGATTGAGCATGATGTCACGTTTGCATGTAGCTGAAAAGTGGGACCCCGAAGTTGGTTACTGATGGACCCCTGGAACACCAGTCCGAAACTGGATGTCGGTAACAACCCATCCAATCCACACAGGCAAAGAAATCAAATCATAGATGTCCATGAATTCAGTTATGTGTCAGTTATGTGTAATAATGAGAAATGACACAGGGAAAAAGTATTGAACACGCTTACTGAAATTTATTTAATACTTCATACAAACACCTTTGTTGGTGAAGAAGCTTCAAGACGCCTCCTGTATGGAGAAACTAGTCGCAGGTATTGCTCAGGTGTGATTTTAGCCCATTCTTCCACACAAACACTCTTCACATCCTGAAGCTTCCGTGGGCTCCTTCTATGAACTCTGAGCTTTAGTTCCTTGCATACATTTTCTATAGGATTCAGGTCCGTTGATCGGCTCGGCCATTCTAGCAGATTTATTTTCTTTCCCTGAAATGAATTGAGAGTTCCCTTGGCTGTGTGTTTGGGATCCATTGTCTTGCTGAAATGTCCACCCAAGTTTCATCTTCATCATCCTGGTAGATGGCAGCAGATTTTTATCAGGAATATCTCGCTACATTTATCCATTCATCCTTCCTTCAATTATATGAAGTTTGTCAGTGCCATATGCTGGATAACACCATGATGTTCCCACCTCCACACTTCACTGTTGGTATGGTGTTTTGGGGGTGATATGCATTGCCTTTTGGCATCCAAACATGGTGTGTATTATGGCATCCAAAGAGTTCAATTTTGGTCTCATCTGACCAGACTATACTCTCCCAGTATTTCACAGGCTTGTCTAAATGTTGTTGAGCAAGCTTTAAACGCTCTTGAACATGCTTTTTGTTCAGCAATGGAGTCTTGCGTGGTGAGCGTGCATACAGGCCATGGAGGTTGAGTGCATTACTTATTGTGTTCTTTGAAACAATTGTACCTGCTGATTCCAGGTCTTTCTGTAGCTCTCCACTGGTGGACAACTCTTGTACAAGTCTTCTGATAATTCTTTTCAATTCTCTGTCTGAAATCTTGCAAGCAGAACCTGGTCGTGGAACTTTTTATGGTGAAATTATGTTCTTTTCACTTCCGGATTATGGCCCCAACAGAGCTCACTGAAACATTCAGTAGTTTAGAAATTCTTCTGTAACCAATGCCATCAGCATTTTTTTCCGACAATAAGGTTGTGAAGGTCTTGAGACATCTCACTGGTTTTACCCATCATGAGATGTTTCTTGTGTGGCACCTTGGTAATGAGACACCTTTTTATACGCCATTAGTTGAACCAGCTGATATTATTTGTCACTAAGTGGCAGGATTGCTTTCTAATTACTGATAGATTTCAGCCGGTGTCAGGACTTTCAGTGGTAATTTGCACCTCTCTTTCTTCATGTGTGCAATACTTTTTCCCTGTGTCATTTCTCATTATTACACAATTTATGGACATTTGTGGTTTGATTTCTTTGCCTGTGTGGATTGGTTGGGTTGTTACCAACATCTGGTGAGAACATCATGTCAATAGCACCTTTAGAAATAGATTTACTTAGAAAATTGGTGACGTGTTCAATACTTATTTCACACTCTGTATATAGGGGACTCCTGGCTGGGGAAGAAAATGCAAGCTACCTGGATTTTTCATAATACTGATCCTTAATTCCTGTGGGAGATAAATGAGGACGTATTGCTTAGGTGGGACCGGCCAAAAATCTGAAGTGCTGAGGGGACTTCTGACTTTCCAGAGGTAAAAGTCAGAGAAAAGGATTAGACATGCTTTATTTCAACATGCCTGATCCTTTGTCCTCATGGGAGGACTTGATTTAAGTGGTACCAAACTAAAATCTGACATGTAGTTGGTACTCTTTACATTCTCTAAATGGCAGATGCCAGGTAAAAGAAAGATTGAACATGTTGAATTTCAACATGCCCGATCATTTGTAACAATTAGACAGAAGCCATTCCTACCAACTAAGGTAATACTAGTCAAAATTCTGTTATGTATAGGAAAGTATTGACTTTATCAAATTGGCAGATGTCAGTTGAAAAGAAGGATTGAACATGTTTAATTCAACATGTTTGATCCTTTTTCCTCAATGGAAATAAGCCATACCTCCCGATTTCGGTGTGACTGGCTGAAACTGCCACGTAGACAGACCATCTGACTTTTGTTTATGTGACCGGTATCTGTAAAGAAGGATCGGTCATACTGGATTTCAACATGTCTGATCCTATTTCCCAAGCAGAAATAAGCTGTAATTCCTGATATAGGTGGGACTGACCTAAAATCTGACTGATGTGTAGAGAGAACACCTGAGTTTTTCCATATGGCAGGTGTCAGTAAAGAAGGATAGGTCATACTAGATTTCAACATGCTTGATCCTTACTCCTAATTAGTACAGATATATTAGTAAGATATGATATAATATTATAATATGATATTATCAAATATCTGAGGTGTATAGGGAACCTCTAATGTCCTCTATATGGCAGACGTTGGGAGAATAAGATTGAGCATGTTGGATTTCAACATGCCTAATCGGTTGTAGCCATTAGAGATAAGCTATATTTCTCAATATAGGTAGGACTGGTTAAAAATCTGATGTGTATAGGGGATTCTTAAATTTCTCCAAAGGGCAGATGTTTTTTTGGAAAAAATAAAAAGGATTGGACATACTTTGTTTTAACATGCCTGATCCTTTGTCCCAGGGGAGATAAGTCGTTTCTCCAGATTTAGGTGGGACGGGTTAAATGTCTTATGTGTGAGATACTCCAGTTTTCCTCTCAAGGGCAAATTTTTGGGGTAGGAAAAAGTATCCTTTGGGGGGAGATAAGACATGGGAACATTTGGGGGCGGCTGCACAAGCCAATTCTCAGTCCTCTCTAATTGCCAGGCTGGTCCACAGCTAAGGTGCCCGAAAAGACCCTCGGCCATCACAGGTTCTTATAGAGGGAATTTGAATACATGACTTTTTTGCCCCCCGACTTTACATAAAATCATGTGAAATCTGCTGCTTTTCACGAAAAATCATCTGCAAAACTTCAATGTGCCGGCACAGAACTCGTTAGTAATATTCCTCCTGCGCCCCAGTCTGGATGTATATATCATATTTTACAGTGTGTTAATGGCATTAAGGTAATAAAATCATCGTCCATATGTTTCTCCATGAATGATTATAAATGTCACGGAACGTTCCTCACGGTTACCGGCATCAGATAATGGAGACATATAAATTAGTGATACATTGTATTTAGAATGAACTGTGCAGAGAGTAATGAGATTTGCATTTAGATTTTATGACAGTGAAGCTTGTAAAAAAAATAAAAGAAATGATCACAAGGCCGATATTACTGACAAATGATCTTCAAATAAAAGGTAAAAGAGTCAGTGCTGATGTTACATATAGATATACAGCTCTGTGCAACATTTTGAGGCAGGTGTGGAAAAAATGCTGCAGAGTAAGAAGCCGTCAGAAATAGAAAAGTTAACAGTTTATTTTTTGAGCAATTAACAAAATGCAAAGTGAATGAACAAAAAAAGAAATGTAAATCCCATCAATGTTTGGTGACCACCTTTCACTTTCATCACTTTTCCCAGGTACTTTTATTTGTACACAGATATTGGTTGATCTTGGCAGGAGGTTGTTCCAAACATCTTGGAAACCTGACCCCAGATCTTCTGTGTATGAGGCTTGTGCGGATCCTTCTGTCTCCTCATGTGACCCCAAGCAGACTGGATGATGAGAGATCAGGGCTCCATGGGGCCGGATCATCAGTTGCAGAACTATTTGCTCTTCTTCCTGCTGAAGATAGTTCTTAAAGAGGACGCTTCTCCAAATTTTTTGCGCTGACTGGAGTTTCCTTTTTTAATTTGGCCTGTGCGCTGCAGAGATATTAGCAATCAAAGTATTTGGCACCTAATAAGTTAATTTTCGTTAGGTCCAAGTGGGTGTTATCAGAGAGTTATCACTGGGGGCGTGTACTTCTTCCTCCTGTATGATGATCACCAATCATAAACACGATCAGCACCAGCAGGGGACCATGATTAGAGTAGTAGTCTACTCCCGCGGTGTCCTCCTGTAAAAATAAGAATAAAATAAAAAAATCCATGTACGCACCTGTCCTAAGTGTCCCCTCTGTATTCCATGTGACCACTCAGCAGAGGAGCCAGGGACACAATGACTCCCGGAGCTGCGCTCAGTGAGAGGTGTCCTGTCACTCACTGAGCTTAGCGCTGCTCCGGGGCCGCTCGTTGCAGGAGTCATTCTTCCCGGCTCCTTGGTGTGAGCGGTCGCATGGTTTACAGCGGGGGACACTTAGGTGAGTATAAGGGATTTTTTTTATTTTATTCTTATTTTTACAGGTGGAGACACTGGGAGCAGACTACTACTACTCTCATCATTATCCGCTGTGATGAGGGCAGCGTTCAGCACCCGGTGCTTGTGACTCGCCCCCTGGGCCTAGTGTGGACGTGTGTGGGATACCCGGAGCCGGGTCTCTGGGGGTTGTAGAATCCGTGGCGGTGACCCGGTCCCGTGGCTCAGGGTGGTCAGGCCGATGGCGGTATTTTGTGGGGGTTTTAGGTTAATTGTCCGACTATGCCACCCGTGGATTGCGGTCAGCGCGGACAGCCGCTGCAATTCAGACCGCTGGGGCTGATGGTGTGTGCAGCTGAGGTAGTGTGACTCCCCACGGGAAGAGTGGAGCCCCAGGGCAGTGTAGTTGATGGTGAGGGTGATAGTGCACGGGAGTCCCAGCACTGGTAGTGCTGGTGCGGCAATGAAGCAGGAACGACTCAGAGTCTTTGCAGTGCAGTTCAGGGTCTTTACTGGTGATATTAAGGCAGACCCTCCCGGGAGTACTGGCTAACATAAGGGGCCTGGTCAGTCTGCGAGCAAACAGGAGTTCCCCTGGCCAGGTGGAGTTGTAGGCCTCCCCGTCTATCTGCACTCTTTCTGGCTACCTTGCTGTAAGCGGGTAGAAGTAGCCCACGTCCCTGAGTATACCGTGTGGTGCTCACCCGTATGGCTGGTGACTTGGGGCCTTCTCTTAGCCTCCGCTCCTGGATGGTGATGCTGGTCCCTTCCTTGTAACTGAGCCTCCGGGCTTCTATGGCCAGAGGACCTGGAATCCCCTGCCGGCTGGTTTCTGCTGCTGGGTGGATATCAGTCCCCACAGCCTCGGACTCCGGAGTCCGGTTATCAGATTCTTCTGCCAGGGCGAGCTCTGCTCAGCTCCAGCCCCTGGTCTTCAGCTACTGCTCCTACAGAGCTCCTGCTGTAACTCTCCCTGTGTCTGGAACTGTCTCCAGGCTCTGACTCCCTAATCCCACCCCAGACCCAGTTTATAAGGGCAGATTCCTCCCCTCCCAGATCTGGCCAGGAGGTGTTGCATGCTTAAGGGCTCCTGACCAGAGAAACCTCCCACTTGCTCTCAGACATAATATTTCTATTACTGTGGCAACCAGACCCCTGGGGTGCCACATTCCCCCCTAGTGAATTTTAGTACTCCGGGACTAAACACATTTTTAAGAAAACACAAATACAGGGTATAAACAATAATACAACAACATATATACAAGAAGCTTTAGTCTTTAGAGGTCACGGCGTGTCCGTAACCGGGTGTCCATATCACCCAACAAGGTGAAGTCTTGGCACAGAGTAGGGGACCTGTCCAAAGCAAACCCCAAGCGTTGGCCCTGGGCATGGCTGCAAGGCTGAGGCTAGCTACTTTGGGCCACAAGGAGGCCATGCCAGACAGGTTTTCTCTTCCGTGGCCATCTTCGCAAGAGGCACCAAGGTGCAACTATCTACATGTAGTTCCGGTTATTCAGCGTCCATAACCTGTCAGTCCAAATAAACCTGAAGGGTAACTAGAGAAACATAATTAATGAACAGGCAACAAAAACATAAACCATTTTCAACATTTGCAGTTTACAGGTATCACAGTTTAGATTCTCCAGCGAGCGGGCATTTGTCCTCTAGTGCTCCTGGTGGACCTACGTAACCCACTGTCTAGTTCTGCACTACAGGGTGTAGAAGGTGTTGCGGGTAGGCCTGGCAGCTTTCTGTGTACTCTTTGGCTTACTAGGGGCACGGCAGGCTCACTACTAGCAGAGGGTTGATTCTCCTGGGCTGCTGGTATGGATTCTTCTGCCTCCTGGGCCGGCTGCTCTTCTGACACTGCCTGTTCTTCTGTAGGCCCTTGAGGGGCTGGCTGGAGAAAGGTGAGGACGGGTACCACGACTGCGTTGTTGATCTGAGTCCAGGACCGGGGAAAGTCTCCGAGTACGGTACTGATCATTTCTTCCCTTTCCTCTGCGGGTTGAGGGTTTTCTTGATCTTCGTCAGGGCTTTGCAGCTGCTCGGGACACTTCTTCAGGTGGTCTCTGGAGACAATGGCTGTGGTCTCTCCTCCATCCTTACTGATGATACATACTTTTGGGTTCTCATGACTTGAGGGCAGTACGGTGTACGGGTCCTTCTCCCACTGGTCGTCCAACTTGTGGAGCCGCCTCTTTCTCTTCAAGACCTGCTCTCCAGGTACCAGGGGAACTGCGGGAGCATACTGGTTATAAGCCTTCTCTTGCCTTTCTCTTCCTTGAGACAGACTTCGCTCGACGCTCTCCTGTACTTTCCGATACTGCTGCTGCCGTTCTGTATCCCAGTCCGCCTCTGGCGAGGTGTCCCCAGGTGTCAGGACTCCCATATCCAGGTCAATAGGCAGCTTACCAGGTCTTGCTCTCATTAGGTAAGCCGGGGTACAGTTGGTGGAGCCTACGGGGATGTGATTGTACAAGTCCACCAAATCAGGAAGTTTTTCAGGTCACAGACTGCGTTCCTCCAGGGGCAACGTTTTTAGCAAGTCTATCACCACCTGGTTCATTTTCTCACATAGTCCACTGGTCTGAGGGTGATAGGGTGTTGTTCTTGTCTTCCTGCAGCCATACGGATTGCATAACTCCTGGAAGACCTCCGCTTCGAAGGCTGGTCCTTGGTCCGTCAGCACTTGCTCCGGATACCCGTGTGGACAGCAGAAGTGCAGCTGGAAGGCCCTGGCTGCTGTTTGGGCCGTTAAGTCCTTGACAGGGACCACCACTAGAAACTGGGAGTAGTGATCTACGATGGTGAGGGCGTAGACGTACCCAGATTTGCTTGGAGCCAGTTTCACATGGTCCAGGGCTACCAGTTCCAGTGGCTGCCTGGTGATGATGGGCTGCAGGGGACTCTTCTGGCTGGCACGGTCCTTTCTTCTTAGGTTGCACGGGCCACAGTCTCTGCACCACCTCTCGATGGCTCCTCTCATGCCTACCCAGTAGAACCGTTCACGCAACAAGAACTCCAGCTTTTTCCATCCGAAGTGTCCTGCTCCGTCGTGGTATGCCTCCAGAACCATAGCCGCGTCTCGTCTTGGGACCACTACCTGCCAGGTCAGCTCATGTGTTCTAGAGTTGACCATTCTCCGGCACAGCTTCTCCTTGTAAAGAAACAGCCTGCTTTTCTCCTTCCACAGTTGCTTGGTCTCCTCCGGAGCGTCTGGGTCAAGACGGGCATCAGCCTGTGTCAGCATTTCCTTCACCAGACGGACTGCGGGATCACTGTCTTGTGTCTCCGCCCAGCTGTAGTGGGGTAAGGGATTGAACGTGGCAGAGCGCCTGTCCCTTACACGGTGGGAATACAGGGTAATCCCATGACGGTGGAACGCAGGGAGTTCGACTTCTTCCAGTTCTTCTGGATCTTCCCCTACGTCCGGTAAGTTTGGCATTCTGGACAGGGCATCCGCGTTGGCATTTGAGCGTCCCGCCCGGTATTTGATGGTGAATTCATAGTTGGACAGGCGGGCCATCCATCTCTGCTCCAGGGCACCAAGTCTTGCAGTGTCCAGGTGTGTCAACGGGTTGTTATCCGTGTACACGGTGAACTTGGAAGAGGCAAGATAAGGCTTGAAACGTTCGGTCACTGCCCACACCACTGCCAGGAACTCTAGCTTGAATGAGCTATAATTCTCAGGGTTTCTCTCTGTGGGCCTTAGTTTTCGGCTGGCTTAAGCGATTACCCGTTCTTTCCCCTGCTGGATCTGGGACAGTACGGCTCCTAGCCCGATGTTGCTCGCGTCCATGTGGAGGATAAAGGGCTGGCTGTAGTCAGGGTACGCCAGGATTTCATCCCCCGTGAGGGCCATCTTCAGCTGGCGGAATGACTCCTCTTCCAGCTTTTCCCATCTGAAGGGTGGCTTCTGGTTTTCGGCCTTCCTGGACTGGCCTATCAGGAGGTCCTGCATAGGAGCTGCCATTTTGGTGAAACCGGGAATGAATCTTCGGTAGTAGCCTACCAACCCGAGAAACTGCCGCACTTCCTTTATGCTGGAGGGTCTTGGCCAGTCTTTAATCACGGTGATCTTATCGGGGTCGGGAGCCACTCCGTCAGCACTCACCACGTGTCCCAGGTACTGCACCTTTGGTTTCAGCAGGTGACACTTGGATGGTTTCACCTTTAGGCTGTAGCTTGCCAGGGCGTCAAACACTTCTGCCAGGTGTTTCAGATGGTCCTCGTAGGTTTTGGAATAAACGATGACATCATCCAGGTATAACAGGACCGTCTCGAAATTCCGGTGTCCCAGACAGCATTCCATCAACCGTTGGAAGGTTCCTGGTGCGTTGCAGAGCCCGAACGGCTCGGGTGGTGAATGCGGTCTTCTCCTTGTCTGCCTCTGCTACAGGAACCTGCCAGTACCCGCTAGTAAGATCCAAAGTGGAGAAGAAGTTAGCAGATTTTATTGCAGCTAAAGATTCTTCTATCCTAGGTAACGGGTACGCATCTTTGTGTGTGATACGGTTGACCTTTCTGTAGTCTACACACATTCTCATGGTGTTTTCCTTCTTTTTCACTAAAACTAGTGGAGCTGCCCAGGGGCTACAGCTGTCCCTGATTACCCCAGCCTCCTTCATGTCCCGCAACATCCCTTTTGCATGCTGATAGTGTGCAGGGGGGTACAGGTCGGTATATTTCCTTTATGGGTGGATGGTCTCCTGTGGGGATGTGATGTTCTACCCCCTTTACTCGCCCGAAGTCTAGCGGGTGTTTACTAAAGACTCTTTCGTACTCCTGAACCACCCGGTAGACTCCCTGTTTCTGGTGTGAGGGAGTGGAGTCAGTACCCAAATGCAGTTGCTGACACCAGTCCTCCATTTGTTTCTTAGAGCCGTTACCTTCCTCTGGTTGAGATGGAGGCAAGGGTTCTACGGCCTTTACAGAATTTTGGTTTATGGTGAACAATTTGGCTAGCGTGGCGTACCGGGGCTGGTATACTTCTCTCTCCCCGATATTTATGATGCGGACGGGCACCCTCCCATGGCGTACATCGACCACCCCTCGTGTTGTCAAAATGGTGGGCCTACTGTCTGAGTAGACGGGTTCTACCATTGCTTGGTAGTCTCTACCTCTTAGACCAATAGCAGCCCGGCACCAGATCATCATCTCACTTTTTGGGGCAATAGGGAATGGGTCACACATTCTCACGCTACCTATCTCACCACCAGATAGTTCCACTTGTTGCCGCTTCATCAGTGCCCGGATCTCTTTTTGGAGGACACGCTGCTGGCTGAAACTAGCGTTCTTGGCAACCTGCTGTAAAATGAGAATCACCTCTGCAAGACAATTTTCAATCACATTAGTTCCCAAGGTTATTCTAGGGTGACTCTCATGACGGTCAATGTCCAAAATAATCAGTCCTTGTGCCGCCAGTTCGACCTTACCGACCTTAATGGTCACCTCTTTGAACCCCACCTGCGGCACGGGCTGACCATTGCTGGCGATGATACTCAGGTCGTCATCTGGGTAGCGGGATATGTCCGAGTCATTCCAGTACCGCTTAAAGAGCACGTACGGGATGGTAGTCACTTGTGACCCAGTGTCCAGTAGGGCACTCATAGGAATGCCATCCAGTACCACAGGCAAGACCGGACGTCCCCCTACGTATTTATCACGCCAGTTGGATGGGCCTGATGATCTTATGCCTGGGGGTTGGCCCTCTACACCAGGTTGTGCCCGTTTAAATGACAGTACCTTGCCATGTGTCCGGGTTGATTGCAGCGGCGGCAGATGGGTTGTCTGTCCTCGTTGTATCTGTCGCTGGGTCTTCCTCTGGACGTTGGGATCCTCCTCTGTCGGCGCCACGGGACGTCTTCTGGTCCGGATGCCAGCTGGATCTTCCCTGGAGGGGAAACCTGTAAAGACTGCACAGTTCTGGTGAGCGCGGCTACGCTTTTGGTTAACTCTTGGACCTGATGGTGCAGGTCTGTAGCCGGGTTGTTATCCAAAGCCTGCGCACCCGCTCCTACAGACTCTGTAGACAAGGGTGCCGCCTCCTGGTGATAGGTAATAGCAGGACGCCGGTGGGTTACAGCGCTACCCGGTGCCGGTTCTCGGAGCACCCGGATGGCCCTGTCTTTGAACTTTGCAAAGTCTAAACCAGGGTTCTGCAAGGCCATTGCACGTAACTGGGTTCGGTGGGCGCTGGACAGCAGACCCTCAATGAATTGCTCAGTTAACAGTTCATCTGCATTCCGCACACTGTCAGGGTCTGCCTGTTTAATGGCTCCCAGGGCCTCTTGCAAATTCAAAGCATAGTCTCTTATACTGTCTTGGGCCCGCAGCTTGCACCCATAGAATTTCATTTTGATCTCTACTGAGGTGCGGGTATCAAAAGTGTCCCTCAGACGGGTTAAGATTTCTTTTACAGTCTCCTTGTCCCGGACTGACCAGGACTTTACTTCACGTTGGGCTGCCCCGGTTAGCTGGCCTACCAATATGCTCACTTTTTGTCCCTCTGTCAGGGGGTACACCTTAAACAGGCTGTACAGTCTCTCTTTGAAGTCGCTTAGGGTATGCGACTCCCCTGAGTACTGGGGCAGCCAGGCCGCTCCAGGGATATAGGGCATTGTAAATGGCATTACTACGGCAGTGGCCGCGCTGGTGGTAGAGGGTCCCTCCGTATCCGTGATCTTCCTCCCCCCTAGTTAAGTGTGGCCTACCTTCTGATGCGTCCTCTCCGTAGGCCGCGGCTCCGCAGACGATCGTCAGGGTGGAGGACCTTGCGTCGCGCTCTGGTGACGTCAGCGTCGCTCTCTCTCCCTTCCAGGACCTTGCGCAGCGTCGATGCGTGAGGCGGAGCTTCGCGTCTCGCGCGCTTTTGGCGTCCACGCCCTTCTTCTTCCCGCACGGCTTCCTGAAGATGGCGTCCGATGGCGGGAAAATGACTTCGGATGCCGGGAAATCAGCTGAAGATGGCGGGAACCGACTGAAGATGGCGGGAAACGGCTCCGGATGGCGGGGACCTTCACCACGGCAGGTATGACAGTCTTTTGAAGGCGCGCAGTACCCGGTGGTTGCGGGCACGAAATCCTGCCGACTACACCAAAGCTGACTCGCCCCCTGGGCCTAGTGTGGACGTGTGTGGGATACCCGGAGCCGGGTCTCTGGGGGTTGTAGAATCCGTGGCGGTGACCCGGTCTCGTGGCTCAGGGTGGTCAGGCCGATGGCGGTATTTTGTGGGGGTTTTAGGTTAATTGTCCAACTATGCCACCCGTGGATTGCGGTCAGCGCGGACCGCCGCTGCAATGCAGACCGCTGGGGCTGATGGTGTGTGCAGCTGAGGTAGTGTGACTCCCCACGGGAAGAGTGGAGCCCCAGGGCAGTGTAGTTGATGGTGAGGGTGATAGTGCACAGGAGTCCCAGCACTAGTAGTGCTGGTGCGGCAATGAAGCAGGAACGACTCAGAGTCTTTGCAGTGCAGTTCAGGGTCTTTACTGGTGATATTAAGGCAGACCCTCCCGGGAGTACTGGCTAACATAAGGGGCCTGGTCAGTCTGCGAGCAAACAGGAGTTCCCCGGGCCAGGTGGAGTTGTAGGCCTCCCCATCTATCTGCACTCTTTCTGGCTACCTTGCTGTAAGTGGGTAGAAGTAGCCCACGTCCCTGAGTATACCGTGTGGTGCTCACCCGTATGGCTGGTGACTTGGGGCCTCCTGTTACCCTCCGCTCCTGGATGGCGGTGCTGGTCCCTTCCTTGTGACTGAGCCTCCGGGCTTCTATGGCCAGAGGACCTGGAATCCCCTGCCGGCTGGTTTCTGCTGCTGGGTGGATATCAGTCCCCACAGCCTCGGACTCCGGTGCCGGTTATCAGATTCTTCTGCCAGGGCGAGCTCTGCTCAGCTCCAGCCCCTGGTCTTCAGCTACTGCTCCTACAGAGCTCCTGCTGTAACTCTCCCTGTGTCTGGAACTGTCTCCAGGCTCTGACTCCCTAATCCCGCCCCAGACCCAGTTTAGAAGGGCAGATTCCTCCCCTCCCAGATCTGGGCAGGAGGTGTTGCATGTTTAAGGGCTCCTGACCAGAGAAACCTCCCACTTGCTCTCAGACGTAATATTTCTATTACTGTGGCAACCAGACCCCTGGGGTGCCACACTTGGGAACAGCGCTAACTGTGCCGCTGATTCCCAAGTGCCGGTACGTGGCACACGGATGCCATCTGAGTGTGGTGCGTGTTTATACGGACCCATTGACTTGAATGGGTCCGTGTGATCCGCGCTGATGGCCAAAAACGGACATGTCACCGTGTGGATCACAAGGACACAAAGTCCGTGGAAACACACTGACATGTGCACAGACCCATTCATTTGAATGGGTCTGCATGTGTCAGTGTCTCTGGTACGTGGGGAAACTGTCACCACTCATACTGGAGATACTGACGTGTGAAAGAGCCCTAAGTGAATGATAATTTCAGAAGAAGGAAGAGAAGAAATGGGCCATGTATGGAGAAAGAAGCATATTTCCTTGATAAGATACATTATAAAGTTTCTTATATTTGTTTTTACTATTGAATTATACAAAGTTTGTTGACACAAAAGTTACCTAAAGAATGTCCTTCAGAAATGGTCCCAATTGGCCACAGCAGCCAATCAGCCATGCCACAAGTATGGCGCCTCCAGCAGAACATTGATTTTCATCTCTGCTCACGTAATGCCAACCAAGAGTATATTTTGAGACGGACTTATCCTTCAAGTCAGCATTTCTTTTTTACTTTAAGGATATCATAACCATAGACATAAGGTTAATAATGATTACCATAGTCGCATTGTCTGCAAAGAAAACAGTTTGCATATTTGTTATCTGCATTCATGCTTTATAAAGCTCCCCCCCTACCCCAATAATTGTGACATTTTTCACATAAACACCTTGGTTCTCCCCTCCTGCTTGCTCCTCGCTGTAGATCACCGGCATGTATAGAAAAAACTAGTTTTGCTGTGATGACAGCTTAATTCCTCTCCCAGTGAACGGATAGAATATCTATGTCTTCCTAATGGCTGGTATTTGTTATTCACGGGACAGACTGATGCATTTTAATGCAATCCAAACCTTACAGCAGTGAGATAAAAAACCAATTGTGAGCATATTCCCCAACAATTACTTGTGCCGTGACATTGTATTGACCTTAGCAAACTAATCGTTATGGAACAAGCCTCTCCAAGGGACTGATTAAAAAATAACAAGTCCTGTTAGTATTGAAACTTTCCCAATTTGACAAATTTGATCTGTCCGTCTGTAGGACTCTTAGGTTTTATAGTAATTCTGCACAAGGATAAGGAGAAAGTGGATATAGAATTCAGTTACATTAAGGCAGTTTCCAAACATAAATATTTACATAATAATAATAATAATAATAATAATAATAATAATAATAAAAAACATTAAAATATGTTACTTTGTGTCAAAGATCACAGCCATCTCTTAACCCACCTATAGAGGGCAATAAGACCCTCCTTCTGATGGTTATTCCAGGCCTCATCAAGTATAGCCATAATTGCCAAACAAAAGATAAGACAGTAAAAAACGAGAACTGCTACACGTACAGTCATATCCCAGATAAAAAATAATAAAACACTGAGTCTGATTCCTCAAAACTTTGCGCAGAATTCTCGCAAGAATAGTACAATCTGTGTGGAAGGGGAGGAGGGAGGGAGCTGAATGCTGCCCTCACCAGGGGCTTCAGAGATTTTAATATTTTCTATTTCACTTTTGTGCATATCAAAATAATCATTAAAATGTATTCATTATTATTAATGTTATTAATATGCTAGCTGAGCCATCTCTGTGGCCGGCATAGTAAGTTTCTTTTGTTTTATCCTTTTATTTTGTGTAACTGACTGTATATGCTGTATTATTCTTGTCCCCTTTGTAAAATATTTTGTATAGTTTTTATAAACACTGCCTATCGTTTGGATTAAATATAAAATGTAATAGTTTTGTTCCTTTTGTCCTGTAACCCGCACTCAGAAGATATACGCTACCAGAACCAGAACCAGGCCTCCAGTCAGCCTGTATAAAATACAACTGGTGGAGGCAGCAAGTAGTACTTGGGTTATCGTGCAGCTATCCGTGACCGTACCGGTATTCCATGCGTTGGAATCTAAGGTGTATATACCATACGCTCATTGTTACTTTCCCGATAACTGGCCTATTAGTGGAAACAGCCAGTGGCCTCCTCCGTTAATTGCTAGTCAATCGCATAATTGTCTGGATGATAGGGGGCAGAAAAGAGTTGTTAGCTCCTCCAAAGATAACAGTGGGTGGGTTAAGAGATGACCGCCTCTGGCTCCGATCTTTGACAATTGGTGGCAAGCGGTGGGATATTACAGAACATCAGTGACCTGGTTTGAGCAATCATTCCTGTCACTGAAAACTTGTACGGTTCTTGTGAGAATTCTGTGCAAAGTTTTGAGGAATCAGACTCAGTGTTTTATTATTTTTTATCTGGGACATTACTGTACGTGTAGCCACGGTCAGACTGAAGAACATTAGACCCACCAGAGGATTTTATTCTGAGGGCCCACCTTTCTCCCCTACTCAAGGGCCCCATAGCAGCTGCAAGGTTTGCACTATGAACTCTCCTGAATGAGAAGCCAGGGCCCACCGGAGGTTTCTCTGGTTCTCTGGTGGGCCAGTCCAACCCTGCGTGTAGCAGTTACATCCCCCTTCTCTAGTTTTTTTTCTGTCCTATCTTTTGTTTGGCAATTATGGCTATGCTTGATGAGGCCTGGAATAACCAGCAGAAGGAGGTTCTTATTGCCCTCTGTAGGATGAGGCACATTGACTCCACAGGCCAAACCAGGCATCAAATGATTGCTGGACTGTTGCAATATGATGCAGGGCCAATCTGTCACCCGAGCCCTGATGATGGGGAGGCCAGCCAAGGCATGGATGGTGCTTCTGCAGAGGTCCCACCTGTGGATTCCAGCCATACCCGCAATTAGGGTCGCGTGGACCCCCTCCTGCAGATGGCTTTACAACAACTCGGTGCAGACGATCGTGAGGGACGGCTGCAGCTTATTCTGTAATTCCATGAGAGAGCTGAGCGACAGGCCTAGGCTGAAAGAGCTGAGCGTGGGGCCCAAGCCGACTGCTGCTGAATGACAAGACGAGCGTCAGTACCAGCTGGAATTAGTCCGAATCCAGAAGGAGCCATCCACCCCATCGAGCAGTGAGTCTAGTAATGTCTCCACCTTTAAACCCCATCCTGAGCATTTTCCTGTAATGTACAAGGACTGGGACTTAGACATATTTCTGCGGGGGTTTGAAAAGGCCTGCAAACAGTACCAGCTGCCTGAGTACCAGTGGGCCCGATACTTAACCCCAGGGCTCCAAGGAAAAGCTCTGGAGGTGTTTGCTTCTCTCCCTCGAGACCAAGATGGAGACTATGAGGCCATCAAACAGACCCTGATAAAGAAATACCAGCTGACACCAGAGGTGTACCGCAAAAAGTTCCGGGCCCTCCAGCATGGACCACATGACAGCTATAGTGATGTGGTGGATGGGCTCAAAACCAACTTTGAGCAGTGGATCCAAGGACTATCAGTCACCACCTTAGAGGAATGGGAGTACCTGATGGTGAAAGACCAGTGCCTTCATCTCTGTCCTATGGAGGTGCTGGACCGGGAGCCAAAGGAGGCCGCTAAAGCAGCACAGATCACTGACGAGTAAGAGGCCAATCATACACTGGAGGTACAGAAGTCAGCAGTCGCCAGCTGGAAAGGGGGTAAGCCGACAACCACCCCCCGTGCCCCTGTCAGCTTGCCCTCGGGTGGTCCTGCCCCATCTTCCAGCACCCTGCCTGCATCTGGCTCCTGGCGGTGCTATACCTGCAACCGAATGGGTCACATCAGTCTCACCTGCCCGGAGAGGCAGAAGATGAACCCAACACCTGAGGCCCAGGGGCCTATTGCAGCTACTCTTTTTGTGGGTGGGGCAGTTGGGAGGGCCCGTGAGAATTTGCAACCGATTACTGAGGGCAACACCATTACTGTTGGGCTCAAGGACACCGGCACAGAATGTACCCTTATCCACCCCCTGAGTTTGTGCTACAGAAAGAACTCATCCCTGGGAGGACCCTGACTGTCACGAGATTTTGGGGGTGTTCACCTTCCCTTACCGACGATTGCATGGGTTTTCCAGGACTGGGGTGTGAGGAAGGGGTTAAGGGAAGTGGGGGTGTCAGAGACAAATGTGTTGGGAACTGATCTGAGATGGTTGGTGACCCAATACATTCCTGGCAACCCTCCCAGATATGATATGTGATGTGATGCAACTGTCAATACTGTCAACATTATGCATAATGAAAATGCGTGTTGTGGTAAAGGAGAACTCAGCCATGTCACGCTGCAGAGTGATGTTGCTGAGGATCCCCTAAAAGGAGCCAGCATAAGTGCTAAGGGCGATGGGAACAGGCACAGAGACCATGAAGCAGGTGGTCCCGTGCAGTTGACCAGTGTCACAATGGACAGTTACATGGCCAGTGGTAGCTGCCCCATAATTAGCACAGCTCCTAAGATGATAAGGGGGGCAGGGAAGGTCTTATTCCCAGCCTGCCTGGGGGGTGAGAAGGTACATCCCACAACCAGGCAGTGTGAGGGAAATTTGTGTTCCACAGTCTTTCAGGATGATGGGAAAGAGGTACCCATAGCCTGTCAGAGGGGTGGGAAAATTGTATCCCGAGTCTGTCAGGATGGTGGGAAGATGTGTCCCACAAACCGGTCGAGGTGAATGGTAAGCAGGATCCCCAGGGAGACAGCCTACCTAGGTGCTCTCACCCGTGACGCTAGAGCTCCGAATGCAGTTAACGCCCTGCCTTCTGGACCCTCATTATCCAACGGTATAACAGGATCAGTCACTGACCCAGAACAGGTCCCGGAGGTTTCCTGTGAGGTTGGGGTCTTAGTATCACTTCAGGCTACCTCTAGCCAGGAGTCTCAGGCCTGTCTGATGGCGCTGAGTAGCTTCCCGGAGAAGCCCATCTCCGAATCCCAGAAGGAGAGGGTATTCTGGGATCCAGGAAGGGTTAGCCGTAAGTTAGGCTTGTGGGGGGATCTGTAAATCAGCCCCCACGCTGCCTCAAAAAGGGGGAGGTCTCATAGAAAATATTAAAATGCCAATCACCCCCCTCCCTCCCTTCTCCCCTCTCACACAGATTTCCAGGAAGGAAACAACAGCTTGCAATCTCCTAGACTTAGACAATGTATATAAATAAGTAGGAAATTAGGTATAGCTGACTAGTGATAATCTTAATTAACATGCAGAGAGCCCCTTTTTGAAG
Source organism: Phyllobates terribilis (assembly GCF_046119375.1). NCBI lineage: Eukaryota > Metazoa > Chordata > Amphibia > Anura > Dendrobatidae > Phyllobates > Phyllobates terribilis. The sequence goes on from NW_027362764.1 coordinate 784,829,270, forward strand.
TAAAGGACCCCTGCAGTACCAACGAGGATGTCTTTTGTGCGTAGACAAAGAGTTACAGATTGGACAGGTAAATGACACATAAAAGGTCTTTTCAAAGGGTTGGGTAACAAAGGTACACGTGTTTACACATAGATCTAGAAGTGGAGGAAGCTATTATCCACCCGAGAATTGGGGTCTCCAAAAGAAAATTATGAATAGCATATTATTTTATTTTAACGCTGCCCGTAAAGTTAGGATTAGGGTTGAATTTTTAAAAACTTTACTGACATAGAAAAAGTTGCAAGTTTGTTTTATTTCATTTTTTCATTTTTGCGCATTAAAAAAAAAGTTATACTTTTGAAATGGAGGTAGGAAAAAGGGTGTAGTTATCAGCCAACTTTAAAGTAGTTGTCTACTATTGGACAACACCTGCTTCATCAACTCAGGACCCCAATAAAAAAACAACAACAGATATTCCAGCTCTATACAGAAATGATTTATTTAAAGATATACCAAATTTATCACACATTTTGTTAAATTTAAAGAAAACAACTTTAAACAAACCAGTGGTCTTCAAAAATTCCTCTCATGATAATTTTCCCTGAAGAACTACTAAAATTGTCCAGTATTAAAACTACTATAATACTGCCTCCTAAAATATAAAGAAGAATATAACTACTATAATACTGCCTCTATGTACAAGAATATAACTACTATAATACTGCCCCCCATGTACAAGAATACAACTACTATAATACTGCCCCCTATGTACAAGAATATAACTACTATAATTCTGCCCCTATGTACAGGAATATAACTACTATAATACTGCTCCTATGTACAAGAATATAACTACTATAATACTGCCCCTATGTACAAGAATATAACTACTATAATACTACCCCTATGTACAAGAATATACCTACTATAATACTGTACCTATGTACAAGAATATAACTACTATAATACTGTCCCCTATGTACAAGAATATAACTACTATAATACTGCTCCTATGTACAAGAATATAACTACTATAATACTGCCCCTATGTACAAGAATATAACTACTATAATACGGCCCCTATGTACAAGAATATAACTACTATAATACTACCCCTATGTACAAGAATATAACTACTATAATACTGCCCCCTATGTACAAGAATATAACTACTATAATACTGCCCCCTATGTACAAGAATATAACTACTATAATACTGCCACCTATGTACAAGAATATAACTACTATAATACTGCCCCCTATGTACAAGAATATAACTACTATAATACTGCTCCCTATGTACAAGAATATAACTACTATAATACTGCCCCTATGTACAAGAATATAACTACTATAATACTGCCCATATGTACAAGAATATAACTACTATAATACTGCCCCTATGTACAAGAATATAACTACTATAATACGGCTCCTATGTACAAGAATATAACTACTATAATACTGCCCCTATGTACAAGAATATAACTACTATAATACTGCCCCTATGTACAAGAATATAACTACTATAATACTGCTCCTATGTACAAGAATATAACTACTATAATGCCCCTATGTACAAGAATATAACTACTATAATACTGCTCCTATGTACAAGAATATAACTACTATAATACTGCCCCTATGTACAAGAATATAACTACTATAATACTGCCCCTATGTACAGGAATATAACTACTATAATACTGCTCCTATGTACAAGAATATAACTACTATAATACTGCCCCTATGTACAAGGATATAACTACTATAATACTGCCCCCTATGTACAAGAATATAACTACTATAATACTGCTCCTATGTACAAGAATATAACTACTATAATACTGTCCCATAGGTACAAGAATATAACTACTATAATACTGCCCACTATGTACAAGAATATAACTACTATAATACTGCTCCTATGTACAAGAATATAACTACTATAATACTGCCCCTATGTACTAGAATATAACTACTATAATACTGCCCCCTATGTACAAGAATATAACTACTATAATACTGCTCCTATGTACAAGAATATAACTACTATAATACTGCTCCTATGTGCAGGAATATAACTGCTATAATACTGCCCCTATGTACAGGAATATAACTGCTATAATACTGCCCCTATGTACAGGAATATAACTGCTATAATACTGCCCCTATGTACAGGAATATAACTGCTATAATACTGCCCTTTATGTAAAAGAATATAAGTACTATAATACTGCCCCTATGTACAAGAATATAACTACTATAATACTACCCCTAATTACAAGAATATACCTACTATAATACTGTCCCCTATGTACAAGAATATAACTACTATAATACTGCTCCTATGTACAAGAATATAACTACTATAATACTGCTCCTATGTACAAGAATATAACTACTATAATACTGCCCCTATGTACAAGAATATAACTACTATAATACTGCTCCTATGTACAAGAATATAACTACTATAATACTGCCCCTATGTACAAGAATATAACTACTATAATACTGCTCCTATGTACAAGAATATAACTGCTATAATACTGCCCCTATGTACAGAAATATAACTGCTATAATACTGCCCCTATGTGCAGGAATATAACTGCTATAATACTGCCCCTATGTACAGGAATATAACTGCTATAATACTGCCCTTTATGTAAAAGAATATAACTATGATGTATTGTCTACTCCTACGTGACCACTGCTTCCTATCACTGGTCTCTGCAGTCATGTGTCATACATACTGGGATTACCGTTTAGCTGCAGCGGTCATGTGCACATCAGCAGCATATCATTGTTGCAAGAATTAAATAGTCACCAGAACTTCAGTGTTGAAGCCACGGGGGATGGAGGGGGGATGGAGGGGCATTGTGAGTATAAGTGACGTCATTATTTTAAACACTATTTCCTTCTCGCCTTTAGGTTTTTGCAGTTCTTGCTTTTGCTCATTAGTCCGGATTTCTCTGCTGGGTTTATTTGTTCTTTGCAGCTTTTTATGTTCACCTGGACTCTACTTAAAACATTTCAAAGTGACCCATGTAGAACTATAAACCAACACGTTCCCATACACACCACAGCATCCTGGTTTATACCCCTCTGAGGATAAATGAAAATGCGCCATTATTTCTCCTGAAGGTGACTCGGAGGACAGATCTGCGGGGACGGTGTGGAGAGCAGTGAATTTTTACTAACATTTTATTAGCATTTATAAAGGTGATGGGGTTTGATGCCACAAGATATCAGTTAAAAAAGTCTACAGAAAGACACAGATTTTCATGGTTAGTTTCTCAAGTTTCATACAGTTTCAATATTCACTGGACACATGCCACACACTTGCCACCCAATAACTGGACACATGCCACACACATACCATCCAAACGCTGGACACATGCCACCCAATCACTGGACACATGCCACACACTTGCCACCCAATAACTGGACACATGCCACACACATACCATCCAAACGCTGGACACATGCCACCCAATCACTGGACACATGCCACACACTTGCCACCCAATAACTGGTCACATGCCACACAATAACTGGACACATGCCACACACGTGCCACCCAATAACTGGACACATGCCACCCAATCACTGGACACGTGCCACACACTTGCCACCCAATAACTGGACACATGTGTTACACGCACGCCGCTAGGTTCAGATAGGGCAAGACGGGTTTGATGAATTCGTTGGAATCCTGGGGGAACCGTTACTCAGGGCGACCATAGACCATGTGCTGCAGCTTCTCTCAGGCACACGATAGATTCAGTTGCTGACCAGACACATCTGACAAGAGTATTTTTCAACTGTTTAACAGTGGAATTTAATCTGAAGCACGGCCAGTGCAATTCAGGGATATCACAGCAACAATCTTCATTACAGTACAGTCTCATAAAGCAGGCACAGTAATTTCAGTCTCTTCAGTAGCATAATTCAGCATAGATTAGATCTCTAGGCAGCACACTTCTATGCATAAACAGCAGGCTTTTCCTTCACTAGGACTTACTAGTACACAGCATTCTTTATCCTGCATGGAGATAGAGGGGGGAGGGTTTGGGAGAGAGATGATCTCTGTGACACAATTCATTATAGTCCTTATCTTCCTGCCCAATGATAGACTTCCTGAACTAACAGTGCAGGGTATCTGACCGGTGTTGAGCTTCCCCCTGGACTTGAATCCTGTTCTCTTTCCTGCACTTCTGTGAGATACAGATCACACACCACTTCTCCCTTTGGCTGCAGCCAGAATAGTAAACAAGTTCTCCACAATCCCCCTGGGGCTCTGCTAACCATTCCCCTTCTCCTGTGACTGTGTTAACCCCTCTAGTTGCTGGATGCTTCTGCAGAACAACACTTCCTGTCTCCTGTGACTGTGTTAACTCTTATAGTTGATGGATGCTTTTGAAGCAACAGCACTACTTCTGCATGTCACAAATGCCACACACATGCCATCCAAACACTGGACACATGCCACCCAATCACTGGACACATGCCACACACATGCCACCCAATTACTGGACACATGCCATCCAAACACTGGAAACATGCCACACATGCCACCCAATAACCAGACACATGCCGCACACATGCCACCCAATAACTGGACACATGCCATCCAAATACTGGAAACATGCCACACATGCCACCCAATAACTGGACACATGCAACCCAATAACTGGTCACATGCGACACACATGTCACCCAATAACTGGACACATGCCATACACATGCCACCCAATAACTGGTCACATGACGCACACATGCTACCCAATCACTGGTCACATGACGCACACATGCTACCCAATCACTGGTCACATGACGCACACATGCCATCCAATAACTGGTCACATGACGCACACATGCCACCCAATAACTGGTCACATGACACACACATGCCACCCAATAACTGGTCACATGACGCACACATGCTATCCAATACCATGAGATATATGATCAGTCATCAATCAGAAATCCAAAGCTGATGGTTTTCAGGGCAATCAAATTCTCCTTCATTAGTTGTGATTTAACCAGTGTGACCATGCAATCTGATGTCGTGCTCCCACAAGTTCTCTAAAGATCCAGCCTTAAATGGAAATATTATCTCTATTGAGCCCCTTCCAATTCCGGGCAGGTGGAGTTTTCCAGATGAATTTCCTCACGGTCACATTTTTTAAGCATTTGTAAACCAGACGCATCAATTAGATTTCTCTCCAATAACGCTCATGAAATCAATGTTGTAATTTCACTCTACAATTAGCGTTCAAGTACAGCAGTTTTTAATGTTCCTTTATAATGTATCGTCTTCCTCCCAGTACTGTAATGCATCGGCTTGCTGCATTACTAAAATGTCCAGGGGGTGTGTTCTGGCTGACAACGTACCTCCCCTTCAGGTGACTAATCACATGACTGTGACATCATCACAGGTCCTGTGCGCACAGAACGATATATAAATCCTGGTGGTTTTTGAAACGGTGGAGAAGCCAGGTCCCTGTATCTGGGACACCATTAGCCTGGAGAGGCAAGAGGCCTAGTCCCTGTGTCTGTGACACCAGTAGCCTTGGAAGGCAAGAGGCCTAGTCCCTGTGTCTGTGACACCAGTAGCCTTGGAAGGTAAGAGGCCTAGTCCCTGTGTCTGGGACACCAGTAGCCTTGGAAGGTAAGAGGCCTAGTCCCTGTGTCTGGGACACCATTAGCCTGGAGAGGCAAGAGGCCTAGTCCCTGTGTCTGTGACACCAGTAGCCTTGGAAGGTAAGAGGCCTAGTCCCTGTGTCTGGGACACCAGTAGCCTTGGAAGGCAAGAGGCCTGATCCCTGTGTCTGGGACATCAGTAGCCTTGGAAGGCAAGAGGCCCGATCCCTGTGTCTGAGACACTGTTGGCCCTGGAAGGCACGTGGCCTGGAGACCACGTCTCGGGAGCCTTAATCCACAGCTGTGGCAGAACAGAGCTGATAGAAGCAGCTAAGACCCGGCAAAGGTAAAAGACGGTGCTTTAAAAGAATATTGATGTTGTTACCTTGCTGAAGTCTGTATCTGAAGCCAAGCGAGCATAGCTGCCACTGAAGAGGCTCTAGGATATTACATGTAACATTCCTGCGAGCCACTGAGATGGACGATGTTATAAGCAGTTTATGATGTGTAATAAACTGCTGGACTTCATATTACTGGAAAACGTTGCATGTGTGCTTTAATTGACCCGGTGAAGTGAGTGCCCCTCAACATGATGAATAGCGCTACCTTACAGTATATAATGACTCTGTGTGAGGGAGATCAGTAACGATCAGTCAGGACTACGGCTGGAATTGGGGATTTTGTGTAACGTTGTTGTGGAGCAAAGCTGACTCTTTCTCATGTCGAAGCTCTTTCTATTTTTCATTTCTCTTTATGTTTCACTTAAAATTGATCCTTTGGGGCCCATGAGTTGCTTGGTGCTGCTTACTTTTGATCAGACTTCTGTTTCTAGAGGATCCCACAGATGATCGATTGGATTGAGGCAAGCAACTTGGAGTCATCATTTTTGCCATGCTGCTGTGCCACTACAGAATCCCGCTCATGGGCAAATTGGTCTAAGTGTCTAAGTCTAATGATGCCAGGAACAAACATTTCTAGCAGAACCTTGTCCACCATGCTGATTCCAGTGGCTTGTCTACCTCCCGTAGGGCATCCTTGTATCATCCCTTAAAAGGTAAGTGATACACAATCATGGTCACCATAGAGTCACCAAAATGTAACTCATCAGGCATCTACCTCCAGTGTAACTTGGTCTAGTTTTCAGTTTGATGCTCACATTACATTGTTGACCAGAGTGGATGAAACACGGTTCCCCACAAGACCTGCCATATACAGAGATTACACCAGAAGACATGTTATTTACCAGAAGAAGTCCACAAGACCTGCTGCATACTGGGAACATCCCACAAGAGCTGCCGGATACCAGGAACATTCCACATGACTCGCCGTTTTGAAAATGCCCAACCAAGTTGTCTAGGTACCACAATCTGGCTCATGTTGTAGTTGCTCAGATCTTCACACTTCCCCAAACTGGGAACACCCCACAAGACACACAAGACAACCGGATACTGGGAACACCGCACAAGAACTGCAATATACCAGGAATAAACCATAAGACAGCTGGATACTGGAGTCACCCCACAAGACCTGCTGTGTAGAGGGAATACCTTATAAGACCTGCTGTACACCGGGAACACCCCACAAGACCTGCAATATACCAGGAATAAACCATAAGACAGCTGGATACTGGAGTCACCCCACAAGACCTGCTGTGTAGAGGGAATACCTTATAAGACCTGCTGTACACCGGGAACACCCCACAAGACCTTCAATATGCCAGGAATAAACCGTAAGACAGCTGGATACTGGAGTCACCCCACAAGACCTGCTGTGTAGAGGGAATACCTTATAAGACCTGCTGTACACCGGGAACACCCTACAAGACCTGCAATATACCAGGAATAAACCGTAAGACAGCTGGATACTGGAGTCACCCCACAAGACCTGCTGTGTAGAGGGAATACCTTATAAGACCTGCTGTACACCGGGAACACCCCACAAGACCTGCAATATACCCGGCATAAACCATAAGACAGCTGGATACTGGAGTCACCCCACAAGACCTGATGTGTAGAGGGAATACCTTATAAGACCTGCTGTACACCGGGAACACCCCACAAGACCAGCAATATACCAGGAATAAACGATAAGACAGCTGGATACTGGAGTCATCCCACAAGACCTGCTGTGTAGAGGGAATACCTTATAAGACCTCCTGTACACCGAGAACACCCCACAAGACCTGCAATATACCAGGAATAAACCATAAGACAGCTGGATACTGGAGTCATCCCACAAGACCTGCTGTGTAGACGGAATACCTTCCAAGACCTGCTGTACACCGAGAACACCCCACAAGACCTGCAATATACCAGGAATAAACGATAAGACAGCTGGATACTGGAGTCATCCCACAAGACCTGCTGTGTAGAGGGAATACCTTATAAGACCTGCTGTACACCGGGAACACCCCACAAGACCTGCAATATACCAGGAATAAACGATAAGACAGCTGGATACTGGAGTCACCCCACAAGACCTGCTGTGTAGAGGGAATACCTTATAAGACCTCCTGTACACCGAGAACACCCCACAAGACCTGCAATATACCAGGAATAAACCATAAGACAGCTGGATACTGGAGTCATCCCACAAGACCTGCTGTGTAGAGGGAATACCTTATAAGACCTGCTGTACACCGAGGACACCCCACAAGAGCTTCAATATACCAGGAATAAACCATAAGACAGCTGGATACTGGAGTCACCCCACAAGACCTGCTGTGTAGAGGGAATACCTTATAAGACCGGCTGTACACCGGGAACACCCCACAAGACCTGCAATATACCAGGAATAAACCATAAGACAGCTGGATACTGGAGTCACCCCACAAGACCTGCTGTGTAGAGGGAATACCTTATAAGACCTCCTGTACACCGAGAACACCCCACAAGACCTGCAATATACCAGGAATAAACCGTAAGACAGCTGGATACTGGAGTCACCCCACAAGACCTGCTGTGTAGAGGGAATACCTTCCAAGACCTGCTGTACACCGAGAACACCCCACAAGAGCTGCAATATACCAGGAATAAACCATAAGACAGCTGGATACTGGAGTCACCCCACAAGACCTGCTGTGTAGAGGGAATACCTTATAAGACCTGCTGTACACCGGGAACACCCCACAAGACCTGCAATATACCAGGAATAAACCGTAAGACAGCTGGATACTGGAGTCACCCCATAAGACCTGCTGTGTAGAGGGAATACCTTATAAGACCTCCTGTACACCGAGAACACCCCACAAGACCTGCAATATACCAGGAATAAGCCGTAAGACAGTTGGATACTGGAGTCACCCCACAAGACCTGCTGTGTAGAGGGAATACCTTATAAGACCTGCTGTACACCGGGAACACCCCACAAGACCTGCTGTGTAGAGGGAATACCTTATAAGACCTCCTGTACACCGAGAACACCCCACAAGACCTGCTATATACCAGGAATAAACCGTAAGACAGCTGGATACTGGAGTCACCCCACAAGACCTGCTGTGTAGAGGGAATACCTTATAAGACCTCCTGTACACCGAGAACACCCCACAAGACCTGCAATATACCAGGAATAAACCGTAAGACAGCTGGATACTGGAGTCACCCCACAAGACCTGCTGTGTAGAGGGAATACCTTATAAGACCTGCTGTACACCGGGAACACCCCACAAGACCTGCAATATACCAGGAATAAACCATAAAACAGCTGGATACTGGAGTCACCCCACAAGACCTGCTGTGTAGAGGGAATACCTTCCAAGACCTGCTGTACACCGAGAACACCCCACAAGAGCTGCCTTATACCACAAACTCCCCACAAGACCTGCTATATACCAAGAATAAACCATAAGACAGCTGGATACTGGAGTCACCCCACAAGACCTGCTGTGTAGAGGGAATACCTTCCAAGTCCTGCTGTACACCGGGAACACCCCACAAGAGCTGCCTTATACCACAAACTCCCCACAAGACCTGATGTGTACAGGGAACACCCCATAAGACCTGCCCATATATCAGAAACACCCTATAAGACAGCCGGATACCAGAGTCTCTTAGACGTTTCTTGGAGATTTTGCCATAATGTTCCCTTCTTGTTACAGGCATCAAAGGGTCCCACAGGACACCACAAAGCAGTTCATTATGTCTCATCTTACTGGAGAACCTGAGAAATATTTGGACTGACATTTTAGCAGAGTTGCACTTTAAAATAGCTGTTTACATAGACCAGATATTGCAATGCATATCATTATAGCCATTAAATTACAGAACTCCTCTTGTAATATGTTCATGATCGTTCCAATACTGAAAAAAATAAAAGATCAAACATCCTAATAGATCAAGTGCTATTGATAGAAATCTGGTTGCCTTTAAACTCTCATCTACAGACAAAACCACATGGTGGGATGAAAGCTGCGGGGGCTGCATAGTCTGTGACAGATGTGCTGCATTACGCTAATCTTCAGGCCACTTTCTTCTCGATTATGGCTCCATCAACGTTTATTTTAAACATTGCATCCTTGTTCAAAGACAGTGTCACGTCTCCCGTACTTTATCCTCCGTTTCATCATTTCCCCATAGGTCCTTGGGTGTAGAGAGGAGGTCGGAGAGAAGATCAATACTATCTTTTGGTAGAAGTAGAGCAGCACCACACAGATAGACCTCGACTAAAGGAGTTCGGAGCTTTGAAGATATCCCTTTATTCCTGGGCAGACCATGGATTTATTAGCATGGGGTGGTGGACATCTAGACGGCTCGAAGACCAGGACAATCATCTTTTCTAAAGGGGTCATATATTTGACCATTTTTTTCCCAGGAGATATAATTGTAACTAATTCAATAATGTATGTAATGTTATATTCTTTTATTAACCCCTCAATTATCACAACACTTTGTGTCTAAACTCTGGGTTAACTTAGGATCCTTATCTCTTGGCCAAAGTGGAGTGAAACTCCAAAGAGTACCTTCCTCGCTGGAGGATCCATCTAGTTTCACCATACAAAACCAACCTACTGATATGAATGGACAGAGTGTAATACTTAATTTCCCCCAGGGTGGCGCTGCAGGGAAATATAACACCTTCAACCAGGTTTCCCTACAGATTAAAGATGATGTTTGGTTATCTCAGAAGTTGAACCCTTTTTGATTGACTTATTGTCATAGGTCACATCGAACAAGTAGATATTGTCCAAAACAGAGAATCCCTTTAACCCTTTAGTGACACATGAAGTACTGGGTACGTTATATGTCGGCTTCCTGATTTTGATGCAGGCTCGCAAGCCAAGCTCGCATCTTTGCCGGCAGATGATGGCTGTGATAACCAGCCATCATCTGCCTTCTATCAGCTACAGGTGACAGTGGCATTTACTGCGAGGCAGCAGGGAGGCACGGCGCCCTATGCGCACATTGCCACTCCCGTTACATGAACATAAATGTCCCGAAAGTTGAAAAACGTTTTGGCCCTCACAAGCGAATGGCGTCACAAGCAAAATTTTTTTCATTTTTTTTCTTTTACAAATTTCTAAAACCATTTTCACCACTTAAATGAAACAAAAACTATACTTGTTTGGTATCTCCATGATAGTGCTGACCTGGAGAATAATATTTCCTGGTCAGTTTTACCATAAAATGAACACTGTAAATAAATAATAAAAAAAAAAACAATTGCGGAATTACTTTTTTTTGCTATTTCGACACACTTTTTTTTCCCGATTTCCAGTACAGCACATGATAAAATGATTGGTGTTGTTCAAAAGTACAAGTCCTCCCGCGAAAAACAAGGCCGACAAAAGAAAAGTTATAGCTCTTAGAATAAGGGGAGGAAAAAACTAAAGCGTAAAAATGAAAAATCGCCTCGTCCTTAAGGGCTTCATGACACTGTAATTTTTGTATTCATTTTTTTGGCCAAGATTTCTTGAAACAAAAAAACTCCTTTAAATCAGTTTGTGTGGAGACCTTATATACTGTATGTATAATATTTGTTTTTATTTAGTGCAAAGAAAAAAAAAGTTATTTGATACTAAATCATCTTATGTAGGATAAGATTTACCAAGGCTGTGATTTTGTACTCTTTATTAAGGGTGCGTTGGCGTAATATTCACAAACTTCATTAATTGGCATGCTTCTCTTGGCGCATCTTTCAGCTGCTTTAAATGATCTCTGATAAGGCACTAGAGTGACATTTCTGCCAGAATTTAAGCCAGTTTTGTGGTGTAAATTGTAAAGAAGTAAGTTCCCCACACATTTTAAAAAGTTGGCGAAGTGGCCAGTACTGAGATAAAAATGGCAAAAGCCACATTGTTTTTGCACAACTTTGAGTTGTGCAAAAATTTTGAGTTATTTACAATAGCTTTGTAGCGGTGTCCAAAGAACACCGCAGGCAGGATTCAAGTACGGCACAGCAGGCAAGGAGGCAAAAACAAAGCACCAGCTTTATTAAGTAAAAACAGGATATATGCCGGAAGATTGAAACAACAGTTTTTATAACAATGATATTAATAACATAAATATAAGGAGAAATAACTGAAGCGTATCACAAAACTATGCTCCAGCTATGGCAATGACAGTACAATACAAACAATATAAATCAGGTTTACAAACTACTCTCGGCTAATTTCCTATCTAGCTTTTCCACTAATCGGGCCACACTGTGCTACACCCTCACGCAGTACTGTACCAGTGTTTCACTCACAATTGTGCAGTTCAGGAATAGACAGGCAGCTGCTTCTTGGTTCTGTTGTACCTGAGCTGGATGAGTTATGCTTGAGTTCTTTGTCCTGTAGATTTGGTCTCTTTCTCTCTTCCAGTCAGGCAAGTCTTATTCTCCTCTCAATGATGAGGGATGGCTGAGACACTGTGTTATCTGTTACCTCAGGTCTCCAGTATTCAGGGAAGCTGTTTCGGAGGAGCGATTCAGCTCTTTACTTTTGGACACAGTCCTGACAACCAAACTTGCAATAATCCAGTCTTTATCTTTTTCCCAGAGAACATCAGTTCCTCCTATTATCTCTCTTTATCAGGACACAGGCAAACGTCCTGTTACCTCAGACAAACATGAGGTCTCTCACTTCCTGGTTCTTCTCCCTTCAACAGCACACACCAAAACAACAGGGGGCGGGGGAGACTACTTGTCCAAGAGCAATAATCAGAGGGGAGCATGGTCTCTTAAAGCCACAGTGTCATTCAATGTCCAGTAAGGGCTGACCGCCTACAGTTTTACACCGGAATTCTGGCAAAAACTGTTTTGATGAATTGGGGCTTTAGTAAGTTTTTTGCATTTTTATTACATTTTCTTTTCTTTCTATTAATGATGAGACGTTTGATCCTCAATGCTCTGATCCGTTGTCCAGTCTGATCGTCTTTGGCTGCAGGTCTTCACTTTGGCATATTTACCTGACCCCACAACATCATTAAATCCCAGCACGATGTATGCTAGGATGTGTAAGGTCTAGTAAATGCCAGAGGAGCCCAGTATGTTGGGCTAAGTGACATTTTGTGTAGAGATCAGATGTGCCAGTCATGAGAAATCCAGCATAGAATACATATGAAAATAAAGTGCATTGGGGGCATGTCACATTGGTAATGCATTGGCACGCCCCCAGTGCACTTTCAGCCTGATTTGCATATGACTTTTACTATATTTTTCTTGACTGGCACATCAAATCTCTTTCTATAAGTTATTTTTTTGGGGGGACAGTCACCTACACATCCAGACTGTAACGGGTCTGGGAGGTGGAACCTCTGTGCAACTATACAAGGGTGCAGTCCTTGTAAGGAAGCGGGTGGCTCCCAGGGAAGACGGGCAGGTAGTCACGGCAAGTGACAGGGACAGTCTCTGGGTAGAGGGGCAGGTAGTCACGGCAAGTGACAGGGACAGTCTCTGGGTAGAAGGGCAGCAGGCTGGTGGCTGGTGAACGCTCCCAGGTGAGCGGGCGAGAGTCTCTGGACAGGCAGGTGGTCACGGCAAGTGACGGCAGAACCTCCAGGTAGACTAGCAGACAGGTAGCGGGTGGACGCTCCCAGGTGAGCGGGCAAGAGTCTCTGGACAGGCAGGTGGTCACGGCAAGTGACGGCAGAGCCTCCAGGTAGGCTAGCAGGCAGGTAGCAGGTGAGCGCTCCCAGGTGAGCGGGCAAGAGTCTCTGGACAGGCAGGAGGTCACGGCAAGTGACGGCAGAACCTCCAGGTAGACTAGCAGACAGGTAGCATGTGGACGCTCCCAGGTTAGCGGGCAAGAGTCTCTGGACAGGCAGGTGGTCACGGCAAGTGACGGCAGAGCCTCCAGGTAGGCTAGCAGGCAGGTAGCAGGTGAGCGCTCCCAGGTGAGCGGGCAAGAGTCTCTGGACAGGCAGGAGGTCACGGCAAGTGACGGCAGAGCCTCCAGGTAGGCTAGCAGGCAAGTAACTGGTGAGCGCTCCCAGGTGAGCGGGCAGGCTGGTCCATAGACAGACTGACAGGTGTCGGAGAGCAGACCGTCGGACCGCAGGCTTGCAAGCTGGTAAGCGGATATCAGGCAGGTATCAAGCAGGAATCTGGCAGATGACTGGCAGGTAACAGGCAGGAATCAGGCAGGTGACTGGCAGGTCACTGGCAATGGGACCTGAGGGCTGAAGCAGAGTGAAGGCTTTGCAACAACATTGCTCGGGCACCTCCATTTTGGAGGAGGTGCCTTATATATGGGAGGTCCTCCGGCAATTGGCCGGGGACTCCTTAGGACGGCGCGCGCAGTCCCTTTAAGAGAGGGGGAGCGCGCACGCGCGCGCGCGCCCTAAGCACACTGCCGGGTAAGGAGCGCGTGCCGGAAGCAGCGGGGAGAGAAGCGCTGGAGGACGCCGCGCCAGGAGCGGGGAGGTGAGAGGGACGGCGTCTCTGCCTAGTAAGGGGCAGAGACGCCGATGCTACAGTACCCCCCCCTTTAGGCCCCCTCTTTTTTTGGCCAGAAAGAAATTTTTCAAGGAGAAGCGGGGCGTTGATGTTCTCCCTGGGTTCCCAAGTTCTCTCCTCAGGACCAAACCCCTTCCAATCTACCAGAAAAAAGGTCTTTCCTCTTACCCTCTTGGAGGCCAGAATACTCTCTACCTCAAAGACGTCATCAGCGGAAACCGGAGCAGGAGGGGCACCTGGATTATTGGAAAAAGAGTTAAAGACAACGGGTTTGAGGAGAGATACGTGGAAGGAGTTGGGAATCCGTAGGGTGGCCGAGAGTTTTAATTTGTAGGCCACAGGGTTAATTTGCCTGAGGACTTCGAAGGGACCGATGAATCGAGGGTCCAACTTGAAGGAGGGTACTTTGAGCCGCACATGTTTGGACGAGAGCCAAACCTTGTCTACCGGACGGAATTGAGGCGGATCCAGACGTCTCTTATCAGCATATCTCTTCATCCGCTCAGAGGACAGAAGAAGAGCGGACCTGGTACTCTCCCAAATAGTAGAAAATTCGCTGACAAGAGACTCCGCAGCAGGGTTGTCCACAGAAACGGAGACAGGAAGCGAAATCCGGGGGTGCTGGCCATAGACAATAAAGAACGGGGACTTGGAAGAGGATTCGCTCTCGTGGTTATTATAAGAGAACTCGGCCCAAGGAAGGAGGTCCACCCAATCAGAATGGTGGGCATTAACAAAGTGCCGGAGATAGCTGGTAAGGATCTGATTGATCCGCTCCACTTGACCATTGGACTGAGGGTGGTAAGCGGAGGAGAAGTCCAGGGTGACATCCAGCAGTTTACATGTGGCTCTCCAGAAGCGTGAGGTAAACTGAACCCCTCGATCCGACACGATGTGGAGGGGTAGGCCATGGAGACGGAAGATATGGCGAATAAAGTCCTTAGCCAGCTCAGGTGCAGACAGAAGACCAGGCAGGGGAATGAAGTGGGCCATTTTAGAGAAGCGGTCCGCGACCACCCAAATGACAGTACACCCGGCAGAGACAGGAAGATCGGTAATGAAGTCCATAGCGATGTGTTGCCACGGGGCAACAGGTATGGGAAGCGGCAGGAGATGACCAGCTGGTAAGTGTCTGGGAATTTTGTTGCGGCCACAAGATGAACAGGCAGAGCCAAAGTCTACCACATCCTTACGCAGGGTAGACCACCAGTAATACCGGGAAATGAGTAGGAAGGTCTTCTTTTGGCCGGCATGGCCAGCTAGTTTAGAAGAATGACCCCAGCGAAGAACCCTCTCACGGTCTGGGGGCGCCACGAACGTCTTGCCGGGTGGAAGACGAGTCAAATCCAAGGGGGCCACATTCATCACCTTGGAGGGGTCGATAATGTGCATAGGCTCCTCCTCTTGGTCGGAGGACAGGAAGGATCGGGACAAGGCATCAGCTTTGACATTTTTGGCCGCCGGGCGGAAATGAAGGATGAAATCAAAGCGGGCAATGAACAAAGACCACCGGGCCTGACGTGGATTAAGTCTCTGGGCATTTTGGAGATATGCCAGGTTCTTGTGATCCGTATAGATGATCACCGGGTATAGAGCCCCTTCAAGCAGGTAACGCCACTCCTCAAGCGCCAATTTAACGGCAAGCAGTTCTGGGTCTCCTATGGAGTAATTGCGCTCAGAGGAGGAGAAGATTTTAGAGAAAAAGCCGCAGGTTACCATTCTCCTGGAGGAAGACTTCTGGGTGAGCACCGCTCCGGCTCCTGAGGAGGAGGCATCAACCTCCAGGTAGAACTGTTTGTTGCAGTCCGGACGGTGCAGCACAGGGGCAGAGGAGAAGGCTTGTTTCAGGGAAAGGAAGGCCTCCTCAGCTTCGGATGACCATACCTTGGGATTTGCTCCCTTACGGGTGAGCGCAGATATGGGCGCAGTCCGTGACGAGAAGTGAGGAATGAAGAGACGATAGTAATTAGCGAAGCCCAGGAATCGCTGTATCGCCTTCAAGCCCTCCGGACGGGGCCACTTTAGGACAGCAGAGAGCTTCTCGGGATCCATTCGCAAGCCTGTCTGGGAGATAACATAGCCCAGGAAAGGAAGAGAGGTCTGCTCAAAAAGGCACTTCTCGTATTTAGCATAGAGGTGGTTCTGCCTGAGCCTAAGCAGGACCTGACGAACATCCCTCCAGTGTGTGGGAAGATCCGGAGAGAAGACCAAGATGTCGTCCAGGTATACCACCACGCAGGAGTAAAGAAGGTCACGGAAGATGTCGTTGACCAGTTCTTGGAAGACGGCGGGAGCATTGCAGAGACCGAAGGGCATCACACGGTACTCATAGTGTCCGTCCCGGGTATTAAATGCTGTTTTCCACTCGTCTCCCTGACGGATACGGACCAGGTTATACACTCCACGTAGATCCAGCTTGGAGAAGATCCTGGCGCCTTTAAGACGATCAAATAACTCAGAGATGAGCAGAAGGGGGTATTTATTTTTAACCGTGATCAGATTGAGTCCTCTATAGTCAATACAGGGGCGTAGCGAGCCGTCTTTCTTTTTGACAAAGAAGAATCCGGCTCCAGCCGGGGAGGTAGATTTCCGGATAAATCCCCTAGCCAGATTCTCTTCAATGTACTCAGACATGGCCCGGGTCTCGGCTGCAGACAACGGGTAGATACGCCCACGGGGAGGAGTGGTGCCAGGTACCAGGTCGATCGGGCAGTCATATGGCCTTTGGGGTGGCAACGTCTCTGCTTCCTTCTTACCGAAGACGTCCGCATAGGGCCAGTAAGGAGCCGGGAGACCTGGTAAATTAGCTGGAGTTGGCGGAGGGCGAGCTGGGCGGACCGGAACCAGGCAGGTCCTATGGCAGTCTGGACCCCATCGGAGTACTTCACCGGATCGCCAGTTCAATACAGGTTCGTGTGTCTGGAGCCAAGGTAGACCTAGCAACAGGGAGTGAGAAAGTCCGGACAACACATGGAATGAGATTTCCTCAGAGTGCAGCATTCCCACCTGCAGGGTTATGGGTTCAGTGACGAGCAGGATGGTCTCCGAAAGAAGTCTTCCATCCACGGAGGCGACTGATAATGGTTCAGCCAGGGACTTGGTGGGAATACGGTATCTCTCTACCAGAGACTGGGAGATGAGGTTTCCAGCAGCTCCAGAATCCAGGTGGGCGAGTTCAAAGTGACGGTTTTCTCCCCAAGCAATAGAGACCGGTAAAGTCAGAGACGGAGAGGGCTTACTTTTGTCTAGGACGACCTCTCCGAGCGGTCCTAGACACTGGCGTTTCCCGGCTTCTCCGGGCAGGAACGGATGAAGTGCTCCATACTGCCACAATAGAAACAGCTTCCCTCGGCTCGGCGAGATTCTTGGCGAGATCTGACCATCTTGGTCTGGTCGATCTGCATAGGTTCAGGCGAGAGCGCCCGCGGAGTGACTGATTGAGAGGCAGGTCTCAGGGAAGTAGGAGCAGAGCAAGAAAAGTCTTTCTCCCAGGTAGTCTCTTTGGCACGTTCTTGGAACCGGATGCCAATCCGGATAGCTAGTGACACCAGGTCATCCAGAGTGGTAGGAATGTCCCGACCAGCTAACTCGTCCTTAATCCGACCGGAAAGACCCTCCCAGAAGACGGACACCAGAGCCTCATTTTCCCAGGCAAGCTCAGAAGCGAGGGTGCGGAACCGTATGGAATATTGGCCCACGGTGAGACTCCCTTGGCGGAGACGTAGCAGAGAGGAGGCAGAAGAGGTTTTCCGTCCAGGTTCATCGAAGACTTTCCGGAAAGCAGCGAGGAAAGACGGCAGGTCGGACACCAGGGGATCCCCTCTCTCCCACAGGGGATTTAGCCATGCCAGTGCCTCCCCAGTGAGATGGGACATGATGAAGGCCACCTTGGCCCGGTCGGAGATGAACTGGTATGCCAATAGCTCAAAGTGCAGGGTGCACTGGTTTATGAAACCCCGAGCTAAAGTAGGTTCGCCGGCAAAGCGTGGAGGTGCCAGAATCCGAGGTCCATAGTCGGGTACCATGAAGGGACTGGATTGCGGTACCGCAGGAATGGGCACGGCTGGACCAGAGGTAGACATAGACAAGTCACACAATGCGCCTAGACGAGAGTTAACGGACCGTAGATAGGACAGTACCACCTCCTGCTGAGTTTTCTGACGTAAGACTTCCTGGTGCAGATCGGAGATCTGGGGGCCACCGGGTTCCATGGCCCGAGTAAACTGTAACGGGTCTGGGAGGTGGAACCTCTGTGCAACTATACAAGGGGGCAGTCCTTGTAAGGAAGCGGGTGGCTCCCAGGGAAGACGGGCAGGTAGTCACGGCAAGTGACAGGGACAGTCTCTGGGTAGAGGGGCAGGTAGTCACGGCAAGTGACAGGGACAGTCTCTGGGTAGAAGGGCAGCGGGCTGGTGGCTGGTGAACGCTCCCAGGTGAGCGGGCGAGAGTCTCTGGACAGGCAGGTGTTCACGGCAAGTGACGGCAGAACCTCCAGGTAGACTAGCAGACAGGTAGCGGGTGGACGCTCCCAGGTTAGCGGGCAAGAGTCTCTGGACAGGCAGGTGGTCAAGGCAAGTGACGGCAGAGCCTCCGGGTAGGCTAGCAGGCAGGTAGCAGATGAGCGCTCCCAGGTGAGCGGGCAAGAGTCTCTGGACAGGCAGGAGGTCACGGCAAGTGACGGCAGAGCCTCCAGGTAGGCTAGCAGGCAAGTAACAGGTGAGCGCTCCCAGGTGAGCGGGCAGGCTGGTCCATAGACAGACTGACAGGTGTCGGAGAGCAGACCGTCGGACCGCAGGCTTGCAAGCTGGTAAGCGGATATCAGGCAGGTATCAAGCAGGAATCTGGCAGATGACTGGCAGGTAACAGGCAGGAATCAGGCAGGTGACTGGCAGGTCACTGGCAACGGGACCTGAGGGCTGAAGCAGAGTGAAGGCTTTGCAACAACATTGCTCGGGGCTCCTCCATTTTGGAGGAGGTGCCTTATATATGGGAGGTCCTCCGGCAATTGGCCGGGGACTCCTTAGGACGGCGCGCGCGGTCCCTTTAAGAGAGGGGGAGCACGCGCGCGAGCGCCCTAAGCACACTGCCGGGGAAGGAGCGCGTGCCGGAAGCAGCGGGGAGAGAAGCGCTGGAGGACGCCGCGCCAGGAGCGGGGAGGTGAGAGGGACGGCGTCTCTGCCTAGTACGGGGCAGAGACGCCGATGCTACACAGACTACCTCTTCCTTATGTACTGACAGGTTTCCTTTAAGAAATGAATAAATTCCATGTGCCACGGTGTCAATAGATGGACATTCACTTTACGTCTTTTTCATACCATCTGGGGCGTGTGGTTTTCTCACCAGCAGGCGAGAAGTTAGACATTGTCATTATAATGATAGGCCGGTATTATGTCAATGACGCGAGATAGCGGTAAAATAACAAGACACATGTTCTCCGCTCGTCTTATCCTGCAGCTCTGCTCTGCCTCGCGTCTTGTGAATGATGATAAAATGCCGACAGCTTTGTCACCAGAATTGACACAGCGAATGAAAGGGAGCTCCGTCTGTCACTGTGTACGCTCTGGACCTACTGACATGAATAATATATGTACTATATGGAGATTATGGGGCACCCTACCAACGTGAGCGAGCACGGAAAGCAAGCACGGAAAGTTACCAGCGCCACTCCTGGAAGACTGAGGTCTATCGTAGCTCCATGAATGTCCAAAATCTCCTATCAGGTCATCAAGCCAGGGATTAAATCCACTGCAGTCATTGATCCCTATAAGAGAATCCCAGTATTGTCAAGGGATTATGGGAAAAATTGAATAAGGCAAAAATCCGAAAGATTTACATTTGTTCCAAAAGATTGGTTTTAGTGATACGGGATAAATACTGCATGTTTCCGCTCTTGTTCCTGTAGATGATGGTTTGAGTGACTCCTGGATTCTCAGTATATCGAGGGTTTGACTTCATGTATGATGAGGATTTTATCCTATCAAACTGGACCAATGCGGTAAAATAAACCTTTCTTTCATGTCATTATTCCAAATAGAGAAAGGTTTTTAAACATTAATGGATTATTCCCAGAATCATATTATTTCTTCACAAAGCACAGAAAATGCATACTAATTGTTAATATATAAACTAAGCCCAACAAAACTTTTCTTTCTTGTATCCTTATATCTTTTTTCATCTTTATCTGCCCGTCGGTGCATCCATCTTCACATATGTGAAGCCCATCTTCCAGCATGTCTCTACTTTCTCTCTCAGCCCACTGTATTCAGCCTATCCTGTAGTATATCTCTCCTCTCAGACCCCTATATGAATAGCCCCCGTGGCGCCCCTGAGGGTCCGACCGCCACAGGGATGCTGCACTTTTTTAATGGAGTGTGGTGTTCCTCCTCCGAGGTAAGCCCAGTGTGTTAGTTGTGACCTAACCATTTGCATCCAACACCACACTTCTCCACCAGAGGGAGCTAGTATGCACCAGGTGCTGCTCCCCTGGTTACAGGGAGACTGGGGAACACAAAGTGGTAGGAACCAGTTAGTGGGTGAGGGTGGAGGACTTACAAGTTAGTTACACTTTAGAATTCATATTTAATAGAAAGCCATCTTGGTTCTTGGTCCTTCTGCTAATTCTCCCTAGTTAATTAGTTGGTCGTACTGTGCTGTCAAAATACTGTGTGTAATGTGACCTCCCTCCGGGAGCGCAGATCCTGTGTGGGCCTGCAACGGAAAGGGACACAGCCCTCGTACCCTGGCCTTGGGACGAGAGGTAGGTTGTAGACAAGGAATGTCTCAACCCGGCCGAGGACCTGGATCAAGAAGGCCCGGGAGCTTTAGAGTGTGGCTCCCTAGCAAATGGGTCCCGGGGAGGATGCAAACGGAGCGGTGTACGCCACCTGTCCTCGCCTACCTGATCTATTCAGAGGGATTCCGGCTGCAAGAGGGGTACCGGCCCCCGACACCCGACCTTGTACTCTATGTCCTGGACGGGAAAGCCCAGTTAGGCCCTGAGGATCCCACCGGGCATCGGATGGAGAGGAATTGCCACCCGTGCCCTAGTCCTGAGAGGAGCTCAGAGGGAGACCCGGCCTATCTACACACGCACAGACGGGGAAGGGTGAAGTCTGTAGTGCAGGAACACTCTGGTGCAGGGTCGCTACCGAACACTGGACTTTCTCGGAGGTAGTCGGACCTCCGTCCCTGGTGGCTGCAGGACTCCGCGGGGAGTAGGGAGTCGCCTTCCCGCTGTCATCTCTGAGTGAGTAAAGCCTTGGAAGTTCACCCCTATGGCCTCCGGACTGTTCATTATGCGCCATACCATGCGACGCGGTGCCCGTACTCCCCGCACTACTACTCCCCCCTCCATCCTGTTTGCTTGCCTTGAGGCCTTGCTCCGCCTGTGGGGAGCAGTGAGAACTTTGGCCGCCACGACACCAGGCCTCGGCGGACTGTAGCGGCGCTGGTGACCCTTCACAAGGCACAACAGGTGGCATAGTCGTTAAAATAAGCCACTCAACCTGGACGAGCCCACAACATCTTCCTTTTCATGTGACGACCCTGAGCACGGGTCGGGTCCGGGCCACGGCTACATCCCATCTCTTCGTCACAGGGCCCGACACCGAGTCCCCCAACACCCAGGGTAAACTCAAGACTAAAAGGGCTCTTTCGAGAATTGAGGCGTCACACCCCTCCTGCAGTATATCACTCCTCTCAGGCACCTATACATAACCTCCTCCTGCAATACATTGCTTCTCTCAGCCCAATGTATACAGCCCCATTCTTCAATATATTTCTCCTCTCTCAGCCTCCTGTATAAAGCCAATTTTACAGTATATCTCTCCTCTCAGACCCCTATATACAGAGCCCCTCTCCTACAGTATATCACTCCTCTCGGGCCCCTGTATACAACTTCCTCCTGCAGTACATGGCTCCTCTCAGCTCACGGTATACAGCATGCAGCTGCAGTATATCACTCCTCTCAGGCCCCTATATTCAACCTCCTCTTGCAGTACATCACTCCTCTAAGTCCACTGTATGCAACACCCTCATTTAGTATATCTCTGTCTCTCTCAGACCCTGTATACAGAGCCCCTTCTTGCAGTATATCACTCCTCTCAGGCCCCTGTATACAACCTCCTCCTGCAGTGCATGGCTTCTCTCAGCCCACTCTATACAGCAACTGAATATCTCTCCTCTCGCCCGTTTTCAGTCCAGTCTTGCAGTATATCACTCCTCTCAGTATCCTGTATACAGCCCTTCCTGCAGTATCTCTCCTTTCTCCAAGCTTCCTGTACATATACTGCAGAATGGGCTATCTCTTCTCTCAAACTCCTGTAACTAGAGCCCCCTTCCTGCAGCATATCACTCCTCTCAGCTCCCTATATACAGCCTATCCTACAGTATGCCTCTCCTTTCTGTCCCCTGTATATCCAACAGACGTTATTTATTCATGTACCTATTTCCTGCTTATATTGTGCTCATCACAAGCAGAACAGCAGTGTAAATCATAGTGGACAGTCACCTGATCAGAACCCAAAAGACAATGTAACCAAGCTGGAGTAGCTGACCATATCACCTATCATACTGGTTGTGATATTAATCAAGTAATGATCTTGACTTATCTATCCTTACGCTGCAAAAAATTTTTGTTTTGTAAACAGGATTGAAAATTCGCAGCGTACAGTAAATGAACATGCTTTTAAATATATATGCAATTTCTCCTACAATCCTGGCACATTTTCTGCCTGCAAATTCGTACTGGAAAATCTGCTTCACAGCAGTTTTGTTTGTACTTTCCGTAAATCATATCTGCTGGGATATGTCCAATCACGTGCTTTCAGCGGCAAAACAAACCTCTGGCCATCGGAAAAGACTTAATAGGAGGACAATATGCAAAATGCATCAGAAAAATCCTGCGCACAAATATCCAGCTTTATGCTGCAGATTGACACTAATTTTAGTATCTCATGACCTTTAATTTTGATACATAAGTTAAAAAAAACAAGAGCTGCAACATTGTAGCAGGTCTAGTGTTGAGGACAGTGCAGCAGTGCTCAACGTGATGGTGCAGCCACATAAATACCAATCAGGGCGAGGGGGCGACGTTCATACTTTATGCATGATATGTTTTGACTCATTTGTCCTCGTATAGATCTGCTCAAATTATAAGAGGAGAAATCTCCGTGGAAGAACAGTGCCATTATGTAAATTAGTGTTTTCTATCTGCATACCATTCTCTGATTACTTAACAAAAACATCCGTCTCCTTCCTCTCGCTGACTGGAATGCTCTGCTAAGTTTTTCAAGTAGTTTCAGACTTAAATTTTGCAAGGAGAACCAGAATAATCGACGAATTAATGGTTGAAGAGGTTATTGTTTTTGCCACAAAAGCATAAGGATAATGCCCATTAACATCCCCCCCCCACCCCCGATACCTTTTCTGGGTCAAGGCAAAAGTGAGCACAGACCAGTAACTCTACTTAAACCCTTCCCACTTTACCCCCAGGGTTATACAAAGTCTCAGCACCATATCTAGTACACAGCACTGTTACAGGGAATACATGCAATACAAAAAGCACTAAAACAGCAACTATGGTAGCACCAGTGGTTGTCAGTGGAATCAGCAGTGGTTACAAGTGGTAGCAGCAGTAGTTGACAGTGGTTGCAGCAGTGGTTGTTAGTGGAAGCAGCAGTAGTTGTCAGTGGCTGCAGCAGAAGTTGTCAGTGGTAGCAGCAGAGCTTGTCAATGGTGGCAGCAGTGGTTGTCAGTGGTTGCAGCAATAGTTAACACTGGTTGCCGCAGTGTTTGTCATTGGCTGCAGTACTAGTTGTCAGTGGTAATAGCAGTGGTTGTCAGTGGTAGCAGCAGTAGGGGTCAAAGGTTGCAGCAGTAGTTGTCAGTGTTTGAAGCAGTAGTTGAAAATGGTAATAGCACTGGTTGTCAGTGGCTGCAGTAGTAGTTGTCAGTGGTAGCAACAGTGGTTGTTAGTAGTAGCGGAAGTTGTCAGTAGTTGTCAGTGGTTGTCAATGGTTGCATCAATGGTTGCAGCAATAGCTGTCAGTGGTTGCAGCAGTAGTGGCCATTAGTTGTAGCCATGGTTGTCAGTGGTAGTAGCAGTGGTTGTCATTGGTTGTAGTAGTAGTTGGCAGTAGTTGCAGCAGTGGTTGCCAGTGGTAGCAGAAGTGATTGTCAAAGTCACTCCCTCCTCGGTGCTCTACAGATAAAAATATATTGAAAGACATTGGGACAGATTTATTAACCCTTCCTAATCATGTGTAAAAAGTCTGCGCATGCACCAAATTGATCACAGTGTCTCATGCTGAATGGTATACAGTGGGTCCGGAAAGTATTTAGACCCCTTTAAATTTTTCACTCTTTGTTTCATTGCAGCTATTTTGTAAATTCTAAAAAGTTCATTTTTTTCTAATTAATGTCCACTCTGCACCCCATCCTGACTGAAAACAACAGAAATGTAGAAATTTTTGCAAATTTATTAAAAAAGAAAAACTGAAATATCACAGGGTCATAAGTATTCAGACCCTTTGCTCAGACACTCATATTTAAGTCACATGCTGTCCATTTCCTTGTGATCCTCCTTGAGATGGTTCTACTTCTTCCTTGGAGTCCAGCTGTCTTTAATTAAACTGGTATAAACTGATAGGACTTGATTTGGAAAGGCACACACCTGTCTATATAAGACCTCACAGCTCACAGTGCATGTCAGACCAAATGAGAATCATGAGCTCAAAGGAACTGCCCAAGGAGCTCAGAGACAGAATTGTGGCAAGGCACAGATCTGGCCAAGGTGACAAAGAATTTCTGCATTATTCAAGGTTCCTAAGAGCACAGTGGCCTCCATAATCCTTAAATGGAAGAAGTTTGGGACCACCAGAAGTCTTCCTAGACCAACCAAACTGAGCAATCGTGGGAGAAGAGCCTTGGTGAGAGAGGTGATAAAGAACCCCAAGATCACTGTTGCTGAGCTCCAGAGATGCAGTAGGGAGATGGGAAAAAGTTCCACAAAGTCAACTATCACTGCAGCCCTCCACCAGTCGGGCCTTTATGGCACAGTGGCCCGATGGAAGCCTCTCCTCAGTGCAAGACATATGAAAGCCCGCAGAGAGTTTGCTCAAAAACACATGAAGGACTCCCAGACTATGAGAAATAAGATTCTCTGGTCTGATGAGACGAAGAGAGAACTTTTTTGGTGATAATTCTAAGCGGTATGTGAGGAGAAAACCAGGCACTGCTCATCACCTGCCCAATACAATCCCAACAGTGAAACATAGTGGTGGCAGCATCATGCTATGGGGTGTTTTTCAGCTGCAGGGAAAGGACGACTAGTTGCAATTGAAGGAAACATGAATACAGAGATATCCTGGATGAAAACCTCTTCCTGAGTGCTCTGAACCTCAGACTTGGCCGAAGGTTCACCTTCCAACAAGACAATGACCCTAAGCACACAGCTAAAATAACAAAGGAGTGGCTTCAGAACAACTCTGTGACCATTCTTGACTGGCCCAGCCAGAGCCCTGACCTAAACCCAATTGAGCATCTCTGGAGAGACCTGAAAATGGCTGTCCTTCAACATTCACCATCCAAACTGACGGAACAGGAGAGGATCTGCAAGGAAGAATGGCAGAGGATCCCCAAATCCAGGTGTGAAAAACTTGTTGCATCATTCCCAAGAAGACTCATGGCTGTACTAGCTCAAAAGGGGGCTTCTACTCAATACTGAGCAAAGGGTCTCATTACTTATGACCATGTGATATTTCAGTTTTTCTTTTTTAATAAATTTGCAAAAATTTCTACATTTCTGTTTTTTTTCAGTTAAGATGGGGTGCAGAGTGTACTTTAATGAGAAAAAAAATGAACTTTTTAGAATTTACCAAATGGCTTTTGACTTTTTGAATGTAAAATTTGCTGGCATAATTAGCGGATGCCATGTCGTGTTCGGAGAGCCGCTGATGTGCCTAAACAGTGGAAACCCCCCACAAGTGACACCATTTTGGAAACTAGACCCCTCAGGGAACATATCTAGATGTGTAGTGAGCCCCTTGAAACTCCTGGTGCTTCACAGAAGTTTATAACAGTAAGCTGTGAAAATAAAGAAATCAAATTTTTCCACAAAAATGTTTTTTATCCCCAAATTTTGCATTTTCATAAGTGTAACAGGCGAAATTGCACCATGAAATGTGTTGTGCAATTTCTCCTCAGTACACTGATACCCAACATATGGAGGAAAACTACTGTTTGGGCGCACGACAGGGCTTGGAAGGAAAGGTGCGCCATTAAACTTTTTGAATGCAAAATTTGATGGAATAATTAGTGGATGCCAAGTTGCGTTTTGAGGGTCCCTCATGTGACTAAACAGTGGAAACCCCCACAAGTGACACCGTTTTGGAAGCTAGACCCCTCAGGGAACATATCTAGATGTGTGGTGAGCCCCTCGAAACTCCAGGTGCTTCACAGAAGTTTATAACTTTGAGCAGTGAAAATAATAATTAAAAAAAAAACAACACATTTTTCCAGCAAGAATATTTTTTAGCCCCAAATTTTTCATTTTCACGTTTTCACAAGAGTAACAGAAGAAAATGGACCATACAATTTGTTGTGCAATTTCTCCTGAGTACACAGATACCCCATATGTGGTTGAAAACTACTTTTGAGGCATAGTGCAAAACTCATAATGGAAGAAGCGCCATATTGAAGTTCAGATTTTGTAGGGATGGTTTGAGGGTGCTATGTCACATTTGTAGAGCCCCTGAGGTGCCAGATCAGCCGAACCCCCCATAAGAGACCCCATTTTACATACTAAATCTATTTTTGCCTTCTGGAATGCAGATTTTGCTAGAATAGTTTGCGGACTATATATACAGAGCCTATATGTGCTAGAAGAGCAGAATCCCCCTCAGTGACCCCATTTTGGAAATTATACCCCTTTGTGAATTTATCTACAAGTGTAGTGACAATTTTGACTCCATTGGTCTTTTCCAGAAACAAGCAGCAGTGGATGTTGCTAAGTGAAGATTTCAAACTGCCGTTATAGTGAACAAAATGTTGTAGTGACAAGTATGTTGTAGTTACCAGTACGTTATGCCCAGCTTGTGCTTCTGGAGACATGCACATGTAAATTAGGCGGGCTTTCATCGCTACAGGAATGCCAAACATGGGGAAGCTAACTGCGGTTTAGGCACACTGGGGCTCAGAAGGGAGGGGGGCATTTGGATTTGGGAGCACAGAATTAACTGGATTTCTTTTGGGGGGCGAGGAGCCATTCAGTTTTTCCAGAGCCTTTGTGCTACCAGTAATGTGGAAGCCCCTATATTCCCATTAACAAATGACGGACCTGAGTGGGGACTTGCTTTTTTTGTGAATGGAGTTGAAGCTTTTATTGGATACATTTTGCATAACATTTTGGATCACATTTATCCTGCGCGCTACACTGCGCACTTATATCTGTGTTTCCATCTAAATCTGAGTGACGTTATTCAGATGAAACCCTTGAGGGATCCATTCACTATAATGAGGCAGCAGAGTTACTTTGGACTCTGTCTGGCCTCTATTCAGCATTGTCTTTTTTTTCAGAAGTTCACAAAACTGTGGCTGACAGCACTGTTATGCACGCTTAAGAAAAAGATGGACACAGCCAGATCATTACCAGATGGAGTCCATGGTGCCTCGATCTGCCTCATTACAGAGAATCTTCCGTCGAGGTTTCCGTCTGAATCACGTGTTTCAGAGATTTACGCGGAAACCCTGGTGTAAGCTCTCTGCACAGAGCGCAGGATAACTGTGAGATGAGCCTTACTGCGATCTTTGGGAGGAAGAATGAACAAATCAACAGAAGGTGAAGAATTAGGTTTTATTTATTTTTTACGCCTTTCCTCATGTGGTATAAGTGCGTAGGTGAATTTATTCTTTGGAATTACAGCGATACAAGATTTATATCGGGTTTTTTATGTTTGGCTGCTATCACACACTAAAAGACGCTTTTTATTGTAAAAGCAAGTGAAGCATCGGCGTCTCTGCCTCCTGCCAGGCAGAGACACCGTCCCTGCCTCCTGCCAGGCAGAGACACCGTCCCTCTCACCACTGCGCTCCCCGCCCGGTGTCCTCCAGCGCTCCTCTTCCTGCTGCTGCCGGCGGGCGCAGCTTCCCGGGCACTCTGCTTAGGGCGCGCTCCCTCCCTCCCTCTTAAAGGGGCCGTGCGCGCTGTCCTAAGGAGTCCCTGGCCAATTGCCGGAGGTCCTCCCATATATAAGGCACCTCCTCCAAAATGGAGGTGCTCGAGCAATAGTTGTTGCACAGTGTACTTACCTCTGCTTCAGCCCTCAGGTCCCGCAGCTAGCCTGACTACTAGTCCTGCCCGCCAGCCTGACTATCAGTCCAGTCCGCCAGCCTGACTACTCTCCAGCCTGACAGTCTGTCTTCCGTTCAGTCCGCCAGTTTATCTATGGACTTTGCCCGTCTGCTTACCTGGAAGCACCTGCCCGCTACCTGCTGTGCCTACCTGGAGGCTCCTGCTTGCTACCTGCCATGCCTACCTAGAGGCTCCTGCCTGTCACTTGCTGTGACCACCTGTCAGCCTATCTGGAGGCTCCTGCCCGTCACTTGCCGTGACCATCTGACAGCCTACCTAGAGGCTCCTGCCTGTCACTTGCCGTGACCACCTGTCAGCCTACCTGGAGGCTCCTGCCCATCACTTGCCGTGACCACCTGACAGCCTACCTAGAGGCTCCTGCCTGTCACCTGCCTTGACCACCTGACAGCCTACCTGGAGACTCCCGCCTGTCACCTGCCGTGTCTGCCAGTCCATCCACCCGGATCACTCGTCTGCCTGCCTGCTGTGCCCATCTGCAATACCGGTCAGTCCCTGCCATCTGTACCGTGGGAGTCACCTGCTCTCCTACAAGGTCGTCCCCAGAGTAGCACCTGTTCCCTCTGCACGGACCCTCCCTGGTCACGGAGTCGATTGAGCCGCCGTACGACCTAGGTTGCTCCGAGTTGATACCTAGTTACGCCCCTCTGGGTCTCTCCTTGCACCGCAGCACAGAGGTTCCACCACCCGGATCCGTAACAGCAAGTTTTTGCATTGCCATATTTTGATACCAATAATTTTTCGAAATTTCTGTTGACAGAGTCATGTGACGGCTTGTTTTTTGCGGGACGAGTTGATGTTTTTATTGGTCCCATTTTCAGGCAAATTACATCTTTTGATCGCTTTCTATTTTATTTTTTGGGAGGTAAAATGAACAAAAAACAGCAATTCAGGAATTGTTTTTTGAGAATTTTTTTATGCCGTCCTGCATGTGGTAAAATTGATAAGGCAGCTTTATCATAGAATCATAGAATCATAGAATGGTAGAGTTGGAAGGGACCTCCTGGGTCATCTGGTCCAACCCCCTGCTCAAAGCAGGATTCACTAAATCATCTCAGACAGATTTCTGTCCAGCCTCTGTTTGAAGACGTCCATTGAAGGGGAACTCACCACCTCTCGTGGCAGCCTGTTCCACTCATTAATCACCCTAACTGTCAAAAAGTTTTTTCTAATATCTAATCTGTGTCTCCTCCCATTTAGTTTCATCCCATTGCTTCTAGTCTTTCCTTGTGCAAATGAGAATAAAGATGATCCTTCTACAATGTGACAGCCCTTGACATATTTGTAGACAGCTATTAAGTCTCCTCTCAGTCTTCTTTTTTGCAAGCTAAACATTCCCAAATCCTGCAACCGTTCCTCATAGGACATGGTTTGCAGACCAGTCACCATTCTGGTCGCTCTTCTCTGAACTTGCTGCAGTTTGTCTATGTCTTTTTTAAAATGTGGTGCCCAAAACTGTACACAGTATTCCAGATGAGGTCTGACCAAAGAGGAGTAAAGACCGATAATGACTTCACGTGATCTAGACTGTATGCTTCTGTTAATACATCCCAGAATTGTATTTGCCTTTTTTGCTGCTGCATCACACTGTTGACTCATGTTCAGTCTATGATCTATTAGTATACCTAAGTCTTTTTCACATGTACTGTTGCTTAGCTCTATTCCTCCCATTCTGTATATGCTTTTTTCATTTTTATTGCCCAGATGTAGTACTTTGCATTTTTCCCTGTTAAAAACCATTCTGTTGGTTGCTGCCCACTGCTCCAGTTTATTTAGGTCTTTTTGAATCCTCTCTCTCTCTTCTCTAGTATTAGCTATCCCTCCTAGCTTTGTGTCATCAGCAAATTTAATCAGTTTACCCTCAATTCCTTCATCTAAATCATTGATAAAGATGTTGAACAATACAGGTCTTCAGGTCAGTATGATTTCAGCAATACCACATTTATATCTTTTTTTAATGTTTTGCGTCTTTTACACAATAAAACTATTTTATAGAAAAAAATAATTATTTTTTCATCGCTTTATTTTGAGAGCTATAACTTTTTTATTTTTCTGCTGACAGAGCTGTATGGCGGCTTGTTTTCTGCAGGACAGGATGACGTTTTCAGTGATACCATTTTTCTTTACATTTGTGTTACACTTTTTGATCGTGTTTTATTCCACTTTTTGTTCGGCGGTATGATGAGAAAGCATTGTTTTTTGCCTTGTTTTTCATGTATTTTTTTTACTGTGTTCACTGAAGGGGTTAACTAGTGGAACAGTTTTATAGGACGGGTCATTCTGAATGCAGCGAGACTAAATATGTGTACTTTTTAATTTTTCTGTTTTTTTTTTTTTTTTTTTTTTTTTTTTACACAGACAAATGTATTTATTGGATTCATAATTTTGCTTTTTTTTCTGTACTTTATTTTGTGATTTTTTTAAAAACATTTTTATAAATTTTTATTAACTTTATTACATTGTCCCACTATGGGACGTCATCTTTCCCTGCCCTGATCACTTCCTGACAGGCAGGAAGGAGGCATCTCGACTCATGCTCTCTGAGCTGGCGCTGAATGGCCACCTTCCTGCAGGACCCTGAAGGACCCAACGGCCATCTTGGGGCCCCCGGGGTCACAATGGAGACCATCAGCACAACGAGATCGCATCTCTGTGTGCTGATGGGAGCAGACAGGGAGCCCACTCTCTCTATTATGCCCCTCGATGTCGCTGTCACTATTGACAGTGGCATCACAGGGGTTAAACGCCTGCGATCGGTGCTAGCACCGATCGTGGGTGTTGCTGTGAGGTGTCAGCTCTCACATAGAGCTGACAGCCACACTCGGTCGCGGCGGTGTTCAGTGGGAGCCCGCTCGATCGCAGCGCAGTATACGGCGCATGTCGGGAAGGGGTTAAGTCTCGCCCCCAGTACCACCCCGCACTTTTGGTTTGAAAAATAAGTCGATTTCGCTCATAAGATATGTTGCAAAGTCGCCTATTTTCATATCTACTATTGATTTATGAAATAAAAATAAAAACAACATTCCCCTTTAAATCCCGCCCCCAAACCTATTTCTCCGAGTTCCGACACTTGATTCACCCCAGAACACCCACACTTTGGTGTCATTTACATAAACCACACCCCTTTTAGTCCAGGTGTCATGGGTAATCTGCACATGCTTTATTGGCTTTCAGATATTTTGATTGCTAAATTGGGGGATCATGGATCCCCCCCAACTTTTTTGATCATTATGTTTATTCCTAAACATCTGTAATGAAAACTTGCACATCTGTCTAATAAAATTTGTATTTAAATTCTTCACCATTTTCAAGATCTCTGCTTCTTGTCAGGGAATGGGAAGCTTGGATATTCAAGGGGTTTTACAGGATTTGCATTTTCTAGGTGCAGATGGCCTTTTAGATTACTATTTTTTTTTTAGATATTTTTTGTATATTTTTCAGGAAAGCAAATGATTGTATAAATATTAGAATATTCAGTTGTACATTGTCATTATTTATAAGCAGATGTATACATTATTCATAGCGGAGCCATTCTACAGACCTAACGACGTGCTATTCACAGAAAATAAAAGAGCTCGAGGGAACCGCAGTCGCCATGTAAGACACTCGGCTCCTTTGACCTTTTTTTATTCTTTGAAAACCACTACCTTAAGGAAAATCTCCAACGTCATAAATCACCGTCACTCATCGGCTTGTAAAGAAGGAGGAAAGTTGGACGCCCAGGGCACATTTATCATTGTTTAAGGAGTTTTGACATGTTTTCCTCAGCTGAATTTAAAAAGGGTTCAGAAAGAAAGACAGCAAAACAGCATGCAACACGGTAAAGGAAAGAGCAAAGGAACCGACCGTACCCCACTATATGGACAAGAGGTTCAGAAGACAGACCAAGGTATAACTAATTATTGGTAACTGGGATGAAAAAGGGAAAATATTATAGTAGTTGTATGGAAATAGGAGCAGTATTATAGTAGTTATATTCTTGTACATAGGGGCAGTATTATAGTAGTTATATTCTTGTACATAGGAGCAGTAATATAGTAGTTATATTCTTGCACATAGGGGCAGTATTATAGTAGTTATATTCTTGTACATAGGGGGCAGTATTATAGTAGTTATATTCTTGTGCATAGGGGCAGTATTATAGTAGTTATATTCTTGTACATAGGGGCAGTATTATAGTAGTTATATTCTTGCACATAGGGGCAGTATTATAGTAGTTATATTCTTGTACATAGGGAGCAGTATTATAGTAGTTATATTCTTGTACATAGGAGCAGTATTATAGTAGTTATATTCTTGTACATAGGGGCAGTATTATAGTAATTATATTCTTGTACATAGAGGCAGTATTATAGTAGTTATATTCTTGTACATAGGAGCAGTATTATAGTAGTTATATTCTTGTGCATAGGGGCAGTATTATAGTAGTTATATTCTTGTACATAGGGGCAGTATTATAGTAGTTATATTCTTGCACATAGGGGCAGTATTATAGTAGTTATATTCTTGCACATAGGGGGCAGTATTATAGTAGTTATATTCTTGCACATAGGAGGCAGTATTATAGTAGTTATATTCTTGCACATAGGAGGCAGTATTATAGCAGTTATATTCTTGCACATAGGAGGCAGTATTATAGTAGTTATATTCTTGTACATAGGGGCAGTATTATAGTACTTATATTCTTGTACATAGGGGCAGTATTATAGTAGTTATATTCTTGCACATAGGAGGCAGTATTATAGTAGTTATATTCTTGCACATAGGAGGCAGTATTATAGTAGTTATATTCTTGCACATAGGAGGCAGTATTATAGTAGTTATATTCTTGCACATAGGAGGCAGTATTATAGTAGTTATATTCTTGTACATAGGGGCAGTATTATAGTAGTTATATTCTTGTACATAGGGGCAGTATTATAGTAGTTATATTCTTGCACATAGGGGGCAGTATTAGCGTAGTTATATTCTTGTACATAGGGGGCAGTATTATAGTAGTTATATTCTTGCACATAGGAGCAGTATTATAGTAGTTAAATTCTTGTACATAGGGGCAGTATTATAGTAGTTATATTCTTGCACATAGGGGCAGTATTATAGTAATCATATTCTTGTACATAGGGGCAGTATTATAGTAGTTATATTCTTGTACATAGGAGCAGTATTATAGTAGTTATATTCTTGTACATAGGGGCAGTATTATAGTAGTTATATTCTTGCACATAGGGGGCAGTATTATAGTAGTTATATTCTTGCACATAGGAGGCAGTATTATAGTAGTTATATTCTTGCACATAGCAGGCAGTATTATAGTAGTTATATTCTTGCACATAGGAGGTAGTATTATAGTAGTTATATTCTTGTACATAGGGGCAGTATTATAGTAGTTATATTCTTGTACATAGGGGCAGTATTATAGTAGTTATATTCTTGCACATAGGAGGCAGTATTATAGTAGTTATAATCTTTCACATAGGAGGCAGTATTATAGTAGTTATATTCTTGCACATAGGAGGCAGTATTATAGTAGTTATATTCTTGCACATAGGAGGCAGTATTATAGTAGTTATATTCTTGTACATAGGGGCAGTATTATAGTAGTTATATTCTTGTACATAGGGGCAGTATTATAGTAGTTATATTCTTGCACATAGGGGGCAGTATTAGCGTAGTTATATTCTTGTACATAGGGGGCAGTATTATAGTAGTTATATTCTTGCACATAGGAGCAGTATTATAGTAGTTATATTCTTGTACATAGGGGCAGTATTATAGTAGTTATATTCTTGCACATAGGGGGCAGTATTAGAGTAGTTATATTCTTGTACATAGGGGGCAATATTATAGTAGTTATATTCTTGTACATAGGGGGCAGTATTATAGTAGTTATATTCTTGTACATAGGAGCAGTATTATAGTAGTTATATTCTTGTACATAGGAGCAGTATTATAGTAGTTATATTCTTGTACATAGGAGGCAGTATTATAGCACTTATATTCTTGTATATGGGGGCAGTATTATAGTAGTTATATTCTTGCACATAGGGGGCAATATTATAGTAGTTATATTCTTGTACATAGGAGCAGTATTATAGTAGTTATATTCTTGTACATAGGAGCAGTATTATAGTAGTTATACACTTGTACATAGGGGCAGTATTATAGCAGTAATATTCTTGTACATAGGGGCAGTATTATAGTAGTTATATTCTTGTACATAGGGACAGTATTATAGTAGTTATATTCTTGTACATAGGGGGCAGTATTATAGTAGTTATATTCTTGTACATAGGGGGCAGTATTATAGTAGTTATATTCTTGTACATAGGGGGCAGTATTATAGTAGTTATATTCTTGTACATAGGGGCAGTATTATAGTAGTTATATTCTTGTACATAGGGGCAGTATTATAGCAGTAATATTCTTGTACATAGGGGCAGTATTATAGTAGTTATATTCTTGTACATAGGGGCAGTATTATAGCAGTAATATTCTTGTACATAGGGGCAGTATTTTAGTAGTTATATTCTTGTACATAGGGACAGTATTATAGTAGTTATATTCTTGTACATAGGGGGCAGTATTATAGTAGTTATATTCTTGTACATATGGAGCAGTATTATAGTAGTTATATTCTTGTACATAGGGGGCAGTATTATAGTAGTTATATTCTTGTACATAGGGGCAGTATTATAGTAGTTATATTCTTGTACATAGGAGCAGTATTATAGTAGTTATATTCCTGTACATAGGTGCAGTATTATAGTAGTTATATTCCTGTACATAGGTGCAGTATTATAGTAGTTACATTCTTGTACATAGGAGCAGTATTATAGTAGTTATATTCTTGTACATAGGGGCAGTATTATAGTAGTTATATTCTTGTACATAGGGGCAGTATTATAGTAGTTATATTCTTGTACATAGGGGCAGTATTATAGCAGTAATATTCTTGTACATAGGGGCAGTATTATAGTAGTTATATTCTTGTACATAGGGGCAGTATTATAGCAGTAATATTCTTGTACATAGGGGCAGTATTTTAGTAGTTATATTCTTGTACATAGGGACAGTATTATAGTAGTTATATTCTTGTACATAGGGGGCAGTATTATAGTAGTTATATTCTTGTACATAGGGGGCAGTATTATAGTAGTTATATTCTTGTACATAGGGGCAGTATTATAGTAGTTATATTCTTGTACATAGGAGCAGTATTATAGTAGTTATATTCCTGTACATAGGTGCAGTATTATAGTAGCTATATTCCTGTACATAGGTGCAGTATTATAGTAGTTACATTCTTGTACATAGGAGCAGTATTATAGTAGTTATATTCTTGTACATAGGGGCAGTATTATAGTAGTTATATTCTTGTACATAGGGGCAGTATTATAGTAGTTATATTCTTGCACATAGGGGGCAGTATTATAGTAGTTATATTCTTGCACATAGGAGGCAGTATTATAGTAGTTATATTCTTGCACATAGGAGGCAGTATTATAGTAGTTACATTCTTGCACATAGGAGGCAGTATTATGGTAGTTATATTCTTGTACATAGGGGCAGTATTATAGTAGTTATATTCTTGTACATAGGGGCAGTATTATAGTAGTTATATTCTTGCACATAGGGGGCAGTATTAGCGTAGTTATATTCTTGTACATAGGGGGCAGTATTATAGTAGTTATATTCTTGCACATAGGAGCAGTATTATAGTAGTTAAATTCTTGTACATAGGGGCAGTATTATAGTAGTTATATTCTTGCACATAGGGGCAGTATTATAGTAATCATATTCTTGTACATAGGGGCAGTATTATAGTAGTTATATTCTTGTACATAGGAGCAGTATTATAGTAGTTATATTCTTGTACATAGGGGCAGTATTATAGTAGTTATATTCTTGCACATAGGGGGCAGTATTATAGTAGTTATATTCTTGCACATAGGAGGCAGTATTATAGTAGTTATATTCTTGCACATAGGAGGCAGTATTATAGTAGTTATATTCTTGCACATAGGAGGTAGTATTATAGTAGTTATATTCTTGTACATAGGGGCAGTATTATAGTAGTTATATTCTTGTACATAGGGGCAGTATTATAGTAGTTATATTCTTGCACATAGGAGGCAGTATTATAGTAGTTATATTCTTGCACATAGGAGGCAGTATTATAGTAGTTATATTCTTGCACATAGGAGGCAGTATTATAGTAGTTATATTCTTGCACATAGGAGGCAGTATTATAGTAGTTATATTCTTGTACATAGGGGCAGTATTATAGTAGTTATATTCTTGTACATAGGGGCAGTATTATAGTAGTTATATTCTTGCACATAGGGGGCAGTATTAGCGTAGTTATATTCTTGTACATAGGGGGCAGTATTATAGTAGTTATATTCTTGCACATAGGAGCAGTATTATAGTAGTTATATTCTTGTACATAGGGGCAGTATTATAGTAGTTATATTCTTGCACATAGGGGGCAGTATTAGAGTAGTTATATTCTTGTACATAGTGGGCAATATTATAGTAGTTATATTCTTGTACATAGGGGGCAGTATTATAGTAGTTATATTCTTGTACATAGGAGCAGTATTATAGTAGTTATATTCTTGTACATAGGAGCAGTATTATAGTAGTTATATTCTTGTACATAGGAGGCAGTATTATAGCACTTATATTCTTGTATATGGGGGCAGTATTATAGTAGTTATATTTTTGCACATAGGGGGCAATATTATAGTAGTTATATTCTTGTACATAGGAGCAGTATTATAGTAGTTATATTCTTGTACATAGGAGCAGTATTATAGTAGTTATACACTTGTACATAGGAGGCAGTATTATAGTAGTTATATTCTTGTATATAGGGGCAGTATTATAGTAGTTATATTCTTGCACATAGGGGGCAATATTATAGTAGTTATATTCTTGTACATAGGAGCAGTATTATAGTAGTTATATTCTTGTACATAGGAGCAGTATTATAGTAGTTATACACTTGTACATAGGGGCAGTATTATAGCAGTAATATTCTTGTACATAGGGGCAGTATTATAGTAGTTATATTCTTGTACATAGGGACAGTATTATAGTAGTTATATTCTTGTACATAGGGGGCAGTATTATAGTAGTTATATTCTTGTACATAGGGGGCAGTATTATAGTAGTTATATTCTTGTACATAGGGGCAGTATTATAGTAGTTATATTCTTGTACATAGGGGCAGTATTATAGCAGTAATATTCTTGTACATAGGGGCAGTATTATAGTAGTTATATTCTTGTACATAGGGGCAGTATTATAGCAGTAATATTCTTGTACATAGGGGCAGTATTATAGTAGTTATATTCTTGTACATAGGGACAGTATTATAGTAGTTATATTCTTGTACATAGGGGGCAGTATTATAGTAGTTATATTCTTGTACATAGGGGGCAGTATTATAGTAGTTATATTCTTGTACATAGGGGCAGTATTATAGTAGTTATATTCTTGTACATAGGAGCAGTATTATAGTAGTTATATTCCTGTACATAGGTGCAGTATTATAGTAGTTATATTCCTGTACATAGGTGCAGTATTATAGTAGTTACATTCTTGTACATAGGAGCAGTATTATAGTAGTTATATTCTTGTACATAGGGGCAGTATTATAGTAGTTATATTCTTGTACATAGGGGCAGTATTATAGTAGTTATATTCTTGCACATAGGGGGCAGTATTATAGTAGTTATATTCTTGCACATAGGAGGCAGTATTATAGTAGTTATATTCTTGCACATAGGAGGCAGTATTATAGTAGTTATATTCTTGCACATAGGAGGCAGTATTATAGTAGTTATATTCTTGTACATAGGGGCAGTATTATAGTAGTTATATTCTTGTACATAGGGGCAGTATTATAGTAGTTATATTCTTGCACATAGAAGGCAGTATTATAGTAGTTATATTCTTGCACATAGGAGGCAGTATTATAGTGGTTATATTCTTGCACATAGGAGGCAGTATTATAGTAGTTATATTCTTGCACAAAGGAGGCAGTATTATAGTAGTTATATTCTTGTACATAGGGGCAGTATTATAGTAGTTATATTCTTGTACATAGGGGCAGTATTATAGTAGTTATATTCTTGCACATAGGGGGCAGTATTAGCGTAGTTATATTCTTGTACATAGGGGGCAGTATTATAGTAGTTATATTCTTGCACATAGGAGCAGTATTATAGTAGTTATATTCTTGTACATAGGGGCAGTATTATAGTACTTATATTCTTGCACATAGGGGGCAGTATTAGAGTAGTTATATTCTTGTACATAGGGGGCAATATTATACTAGTTATATTCTTGTACATAGGGGGCAGTATTATAGTAGTTATATTCTTGTACATAGGAGCAGTATTATAGTAGTTATATTATTGTACATAGGAGCAGTATTATAGTAGTTATATTCTTGTACATAGGAGGCAGTATTATAGCACTTATATTCTTGTATATGGGGGCAGTATTATAGTAGTTATATTCTTGCACATAGGGGGCAATATTATAGTAGTTATATTCTTGCACATGGGAGCAGTATTATAGTAGTTATATTCTTGTACATAGGAGCAGTATTATAGTATTTATACACTTGTACATAGGAGGCAGTATTATAGTAGTTATATTCTTGTATATAGGGGCAGTATTATAGTAGTTATATTCTTGCACATAGGGGGCAATATTATAGTAGTTATATTCTTTTACATAGGAGCAGTATTATAGTAGTTATACACTTGTACATAGGGGCAGTATTATAGCAGTTATATTCTTGTACATAGGGGCAGTATTATAGTAGTTATATTCTTGTACATAGGAACAGTATTATAGTAGTTATATTCTTGTACATAGGGGGCAGTATTATAGTAGTTATATTCTTGTACATAGGGGCAGTATTATAGTAGTTATATTCTTGTACATAGGAGCAGTATTATAGTAGTTATATTCTTGTACATAGGGAGCAGTATTATAGTAGTTATATTCTTGTACATAGGAGCAGTATTATAGTAGTTATATTCTTGTACATAGGGGCAGTATTATAGTAGTTATATTCTTGTACATAGGGGGCAGTATTATAGTAGTTATATTCTTGTACATAGGAGCAGTATTATAGTAGTTATATTCTTGTACATAGGGGCAGTATTATAGTAGTTATATTCTTGTACATAGGGAGCAGTATTATAGTAGTTATATTCATTTACATAGGTGCAGTATTATAGTAGTTATATTCCTGTACATAGGTGCAGTATTATAGCAGTTATATTCTTGTACATAGGGGCAGTATTATAGTAGTTATATTCTTGTACATAGGAACAGTATTATAGTAGTTATATTCTTGTACATAGGGGCAGTATTATAGTAGTTATATTCTTGTATATAGGAGCAGTATTATAGTAGTTATATTCTTGTACATAGGAGCAGTATTATAGTAGTTATAGAATCATAGAATCATAGAATCATAGAATGGTAGAGTTGGAAGGGACCTCCTGGGTCATCTGGTCCAACCCCCTGCTCAAAGCAGGATTCACTAGATCATCTCAGACAGATGTCTGTCCAGCCTCTGTTTGAAGACGTCCATTGAAGGGGAACTCACCACCTCTCGTGGCAGCCTGTTCCACTCTTTAATCACCCTAAGGCTGTGTGCCCACGTAGCATTTTTCAAGCGTATATGCTGCGGAATTTCCACAGCGTAAACGCTTGAAAAACACATGTATATCCGCACCCCATGGTCCCCAATGGGATTCCGCAAGTTCTATGCACATGTTGCGGATTTTTCCGCAGCGTTTATGCCGCGTTCAAAAATCCGCAGCATGTCATTTAATTTTGCGTTTCCGCAAGCGGAATTGCCTTAGTCCAATGCATAAAAAACGCAAGGCAATTCCGCATGTGGAAAACGCGTGATAAACGCGCGAAAAATGCGCGATAAACGCGTGCGGAATTCCGCATGCGTTTTTCCGGGAGAGGGCTTGCATTTATGCAGCAGAAATTTTCTGCTTCATAAATGCAACGTGGGCACATAGCCTAACTGTCAAAAAGTTTTTTCTAATATCTAATCTGTGTCTCCTCCCATTTAGTTTCATCCCATTGCTTCTAGTCTTTCCTTGTGCAAATGAGAATAAAGATGATCCTTCTACAATGTGACAGCCCTTGACATATTTGTAGACAGCTATTAAGTCTCCTCTCAGTCTTCTTTTTTGCAAGCTAAACATTCCCAAATCCTGCAACCGTTCCTCATAGGACATGGTTTGCAGACCAGTCACCATTCTGGTCGCTCTTCTCTGAACTTGCTCCAGTTTGTCGATGTCTTTTTTAAAATGTGGTGCCCAAAACTGTACACAGTATTCCAGATGAGGTCTGACCAAAGAGGAGTAAAGACCGATAATGACTTCACGTGATCTAGACTGTATGCTTCTGTTAATACATCCCAGAATTGTATTTGCCTTTTTTGCTGCTGCATCACACTGTTGACTCATGTTCAGTCTATGATCTATTAGTATACCTAAGTCTTTTTCACATGTACTGTTGCTTAGCTCTATTCCTCCCATTCTGTATATGCTGTTTTCATTTTTATTGCCCAGATGTAGTACTTTGCATTTTTCCCTGTTAAAAACCATTCTGTTGGTTGCTGCCCACTGCTCCAGTTTATTTAGGTCTTTTTGAATCCTCTCTTTCTCTTCTCTAGTATTAGCTATCCCTCCTAGCTTTGTGTCATCAGCAAATTTAATCAGTTTACCCTCAATTCCTTCATCTAAATCATTGATAAAGATGTTGAACAATACAGGTCCCAGGATGGAGCCCTGTGGAACCCCACTTGAGACATTCATCCAGCTGGATGTGAAGCCATTTACAACCACCCTTTGAGTCCGATCACTAAGCCAGTTATGAATCCACCTAACAGTTGCCTGGTCCATTGCATACTTGGTCATTTTTTCAATAAGGATGATGTGAGATACTTTGTCAAATGCTTTGCTGAAGTCAAGATATACTATATCTACAGCATTTCCCTGATCCACCCAGTCAGTGATTCTGTCATAGAAGGAAATTAAGTTAGTCTGACATGACTTGTTAGTTATATTCTTGTACACAGGGGTAGTATTATAGTAGTTATATTCTTGTACATAGGGGGCAGTATTATAGTAGTTATATTCTTGTATATAGGGGGCAGTATTATAGTAGTTATATTCTTGTATATAGGATCAGTATTATGGTAGTTATATTCTTGTACATAGGAGCAGTATTATAGTAGTTACAGTCTTGTACATAGGAGTAGTATTATAGTAGTTATATTCCTGTACATAGGGGCAGTATTATAGTAGTTATATTCTTGTACATAGGGGCAGTATTATAATAGTGATATTCTTGTACATAGGAGCAGTATTATAGTAGTTATATTCTTGTACATAGGGGCAGTATTATAGTAGTTATATTGTTGTACATAGAAGCAGTATTATGATAGTTATGTATTTATACATATGAGAAGTATTGTGTTATATTCTTACAGATATAGTAGTTCTATTATTTTGAAGAGGAAGCTTTAATAGTTTATTATTTTTTTCCCTTTTAGAGGCTTTTAATTCTCCTTCCTCACTGTATACGAATACCATCTGAATACAGTTTTAACTTTTATGAGAGTGGGGGAGTTAGATAAAGTCAATGTCCTTTTTCTGCCATTTTTTGGCAATTTTTCACACTTTTTTAAAACCAATTTGCTTTTAGTGTAAATGACCTTTTCCTTTCTAGATATTTTTGCATTTTTTACATTTTATCGGTCATATGATTCCAGCATCCTCTTAAAATTATAATGTATAATATGTAACAGAAATGTCACCACAAATGCTATGCACATTAATTTTTTTTTTTTAAGGAGGGGCAATAAAACCGTTTGGAACAATTGAAGAGAAATCGAACAATCTTCCTGTGTCGTGTTGATACGTTCAGAATGGAACCTAAAAGCAAATTCTGTGTGTGCATTGCGCTTTTTTAACACTTATTAAAACTGCGGTATGGATGCTTATGCGGTAGAGTGGGTTTACGCTTAATTTGTTACCCAATTTTCAGAACGATTCTGGAAAATCCTGATAGATAAATGTGTAGCGCCCCGAGGGTTCGGCCGCTACAGGGGTATTGCACCTCAGTCCAGAGGTGTGATATTCCACTCCCGGGTAAGGATGGAGTATGGACCAGGGCTCAGTTAGCTGCATACAGCACACACACCCCATTTCCGAGGGACAGCTCAACGGTGCTCCCACTAGACAGAAGTGCAGGCACGACCGACCATGTCCCTGGCTGGAGTGGGGAGGGGGGTGGAACACCCAGTGCTGTAGGGGCAGATAGGGGTTGGTTCCTGAGCGTAGGAAGGAGCCCATTGGTTGCTGGTCACCTGGGCTCATGGTCAGAGGGAGGTATAAAAGGTGGGCACCATCTTAGATCTAGGTTCGTTCAGTCAGAGGAGAAGACCGGGAGTGGAGGCTCTGTAGGAGCTCCACTCAGGAGCGGGCCTAGAGAGAGGCCGGAGAAGAGAGAGAGAGGAGGTGAAAGGGAACTGTGATTAAGTCTCATCCCAGCTCCACGAGAAAGGAACAGAAAGGAACAGAGAAAGAGAAGGAGAGACAGAGAAACAGAAGGGCTCAGGAACAAGAAGGTGGAAGGGACCCTAAGAACCCACGAGAATCCAGGGTGCAGGGTCAGGCAGATTAAGGGTACCGGATCCCAAGTTGGTGGAGGAGAAACTACCCTCAGCCAAAGACCGGTCGTCGTGATCATTTATTGGTGCGACACCTCATCAAATCTGCTAGGAAGGCACCATATAGGACAGCGGGGAACGGGGCCCACGTTTAACCGCACAAGTCCGCGGCAGCTGGACAAAAGTGGGTCAATGGTGAGGCAGGCCAGAGAAAGGATTAAAGGGGGTCCTGTGCCATGCTCCTGAACTGCCTGGGAGTTGACCGAGCCACACATCTGGTGGACGCAGCACGGCTCGGGCGGTCACTGCTGACAGAAGTGACCCGGAACAAATGAACTGTGAGTAAAGACCCTGGACTGTAACTTGTTGTCTGTGTGCTCCTTCGCGCCTCCAGCACTACCGGTACTGGGACTCTCACCACCATCACTCCCACCATCCACTACACTGCCCTGGGGCCGCACTCTTCCCGTGGGGAGTCACACCATCCCAGCTGCATTCATCATCAGCCCCAGCGGACTGCCTTGCAGCGGCGGTTCCTAATAACCGCAATCCACGGGTGGCGTAGTTGGACATTATCTGAAGCCCATAGCAGACTACCATTGGTCTGACCACCCTGAGCCGCGGGACCGGGCCGCCACTACTACCCCCATCGTTCCCCTATCGCCCGGATCCGCGTGCCCCACGGCCCAGGGGGCGAGTCAAATGCCCTGCGACTGCTACCTGTGACCCAACCTTAAGAGGATTATTTAGGTTTACTATCACATATGATTTACCTACTCATTATATTGAAGTATTTTCAAGTCGTATTTCCTTAATTCTTTGGGAATTGGATTCTGTGTATGGTAATTTATTGCTCCCACATTAGTTTTGGAGACTATGATGCCATCCCTTTTCCAAGGCACATTGTGGAATTGATGTAGATTGCCCTGAGCAGCCTCATTGAATTATCACTTAGGATTTAAAACGTTCCTCGTTAGGTTTAGTAGCGAGGTTTACATGCTGCG
This sequence comes from Phyllobates terribilis, assembly GCF_046119375.1. Lineage (NCBI taxonomy): Eukaryota > Metazoa > Chordata > Amphibia > Anura > Dendrobatidae > Phyllobates > Phyllobates terribilis. The sequence continues at coordinate 784,873,869 of NW_027362764.1, forward strand.
TTTGCAATAAATGAACGAAGATCAACTGTGCAAATTTTCGTTTATTGTGTGCTTATTAATTTCTATATCTGTCCCATGCCGGGAATCTAATTAACCTTCCATGAGTTTCAAAAAATGGATCATTTTCCTAATGTGTCGCTCTTCCAATAGTTGGTTTATGGAGAAGAAAATGCAATTTTTCAGCTTCTGCAGGAAAAGAACATAAGAAACTCATGGAAAATATATACATATTACTTATAGAACACAAATGCTAGCTATCATATGCACTATCTAGGACTTACTAAAGAGGGATAAATCGCTGCTATAATATATCACCAATTAAAAAGAAAAAAAGAATCGATCTAATGTCCCAAGTATTGATGTGATATACAAAAACTTTATCCAAAAGATCAGATACAGGGACAGATGGGAAGGGAAAAAAAAGAATGCATGCAAAAAAATGGGATCAAACACGGATATTAGCCCATATTAATGCAAACACAACATCAATGTGTGGCGCCCCTGAGGGTTCAGTCGCCACAGAGGTACTGCACCTCACCCAGAGGGGTGGTGTCTCCTTCTCTCAGGTAAGGAGGGAGTGCTGCCCGGAACCACAACACCTGCAAACAACACTATACACCTCCAGGACGGCTGAAAGGGCAAGATGCACTGTGTTCCTGCTGAGCCCTGTCCCTGGCTGGAGTGGGGGGAACCAAAAGAGAGGGGGAACCAGTAGTGGGTGTGGGTGGAGGACGCAGAATAGGGGAGCACTTATAGAGTAGGTCTATATAAAGGGTAGCCATCTTAGGGTGGTAGGTTAGTCAGTGAGGACAGTCAGTCAGTGAGTAGGCGGGGAGCAGAGTCTTGTCAGGAGCTCTGCTCCACAAGTGGGGCCTAGTAACAGAGGCCCAGGAGGGGAGCAGAGGAGAAAGGCTCCGTTCTACAGGAGGGATCCCAGGGAGTACGGTGAGTGCAGGACGGCACCCGTACGCCCCGAATCTGCCAGGTGTCAGAAGGATCAGGCCGCAAGAAGGGACCGGTTCCTGGCCAAGCTGTGTTACTACAGGTCTTGGCTGTAAAAACCGGAGGCTTCTGCACTTCCATGGTGCAGTTGCCACAGTCTCATCTTAGTCACCGTGAGGGTCAAGTACAGTAGGTCCGGGAACTCCAGGTTGCCCAGAGGGACTTCAGAGCACCCGAGCGGGACTGTGTGTGGGGAAGCGCAGGGCAGGAGGGAGAAGACCCAGCGCGAGAAGTCGGTCTAGTAAGGAACATAAAGAACGCGGGGTTCCGTCAAGCACTCCTGACATCTCTGAGAAAGTGCTGAACCCCTGGTCTGGTAGACGCAGTGCGACGCGGAGGCTGACACCCGTACAGTGTACCTGAGGACCTTGAACAAGAACTGTGAGTAAAACTCGGATGACTGCACTCCACTGCCTCCGTCAGTTATTTCTGCTGCGCCATCTCTCCTGCACCACAAGTCCCAGCACCAACCACCATCTGCTCTACACTGCCCTGAGGCCCGCTCCACCTGTGGGGAGCTGTTCCATCCTAGCTGCCTATCAACTGCCTCAGAGGTCTGCAGCAGCGCTGGTACAAATTACCAGAAACCACAGGTGGCGTCATGATCAAACTACAAATCCCATATAAACTATCCCCCTTTTTGTTGACCGCCCTGGGCCACGGACCAGGCCAGCCACTGTGACATATTCCCCCCCAGCATCCATAGGCCCGGACACCGAGTACCCCACTGCCCTGGGGGCGCGTCAAATGGAAATAGAAAACGGCGCTTATATACTTATCATTGCAACATCCCATGTGGCCTAGATCTATGTCTGTATCATCTACAGTTGAAACCAGAAGTTTCCATCCACGATATCTGCATGTTTTTCTCAATATCTGACATGAAATCAGAATAGTCCATTTGCAGATAATTAGCGTGCACTCAGTTAGGGTAGGGGTGCTGATGGAACAGGCCTGCGATGCCTGGATCATGCAGAAGATTAATTCATCGCACGCTCATAGGATAATTTGCAGTGGGTATTTATTTAACAGGCATAAAAATAATAGATCAAACCATAGGTGTGCAAGCGACAATTTGTGAAGGCGACAGTAGACGTTACAGCCACAACATAGGCCTTATTCATTGAGTCGCTATTTTGATGAAGTGCGCATATATGCCAGATATTTTGGGTAGGAGCCACGGCGTGGCAGGAGGCAAGAGGAAGGGCTTCGCTATGGTTCCATGGGTTTGTTAGCCTGTGGAAATCTGGGTTCTGAGTGCGTTCAGGCGCTGGTGTGCTGAGGTCTGTGGTCCCTGTGGGGATGTGGAGCGGCGTTCCCACACCTTGCTTGCTGCCAGGTGATGTCACCAGGTGAGAAGTGAGGTGAGTATTTGATTTTTTTTTATATGTATGGAGACATGGGGCATTATATGGTGGTGGGGAACAAGTGACATCTTGCATGGGGCATTATATGGTGGTGGGGAACCAGTGACATCCTGCATGGGGCATTATATGGTGGTGGGGAACAAGTGACATCCTGCATGGGGCATTATATGGTGGTGGGGAACAAGTGACATCCTGCATGGGGCATTATATGGTGGGTACAAGGGATATCCTGCATGGGGCATTTTATTGGGGGGGGCAAGTGACATTCTGCATGAGGCATTATATGGGGGAGGGGGAGAGGTGACATCCTGCATGGGGCATTATATGTGGGGGAGAGGTGACATCCTGCATGGGGCATTATATAGGGGGGGGTGACATCTTGCATGGGGCATTATATGAGGGGGAAGTGACATCCTGCATGGGGAATTATATGGGGGGAAAGTGACATCCTGCATGGGGCATTATATGCGGGGAGAGGTGACATCCTACATCATGGGGCATTATATGGGGGGGAGGTGACATCCTGCATGGGGCATTATATGAGGGGGAAGTGACATCCTGCATGGGGCATTATATGGGGTGGAAGTGACATCCTGCATGGGGCATTATATGGGGGGAGAGGTGACATCCTGCATGGGGCATTATATGGGGGGAGAGGTGACATCCTGCATGGGGCATTATACAGGGGGGGAGAGGTGACATCCTGCATGGGGCATTATAGGGGGGGGTAACATCCTGCATGGGGCATTATATTGGGGGGGGTGACATCCTGCATGGGGCATTATGTGGGGGCCAGTATTCTGTATGGAGCGTTATATGGGGGCCAGTATCCTATATGGAGCATTATATGGGGGCCAGTATCCTGTATGGAGCGTTGTATGGGGACCAGTATCCTGTATGGAGCGTTCTATAGGGACCAGTATCCTGTATGGAGTGTTATATGGGGACCAGTATCCTGTATGGAGCGTTATATTGGGACCAGTATTCTGCATGGAGCAATATATGGGGCCCATAATACTGTATGGAGGACTATACTGTCCGGTCTGCTCTGTGCGTTGAGAGAATTCGCCGGTTTCTGAGATATTGTAGAATTTACAATAGATATCGCTCATGTAATATAAGAAGTGAAATCTTTGCATTGTACTATATATACAGTTAGGTCCATATATATTTGGACAGAGACAGCATTTTTCTAATTTTGGTTCTAGACATTACCACAATGAATTTTAAACAAAACAATTCAGATGCAGTTGAAGTTCAGACTTTCAGCTTTCCTTTGAGGGCATCCACATTAAAATTGGATGAAGGGTTTAAGAGTTTCAGCTCCTTAACATGTGCCACCCTGTTTTTAAAGGGACCAAAAGTAATTGGACAGATGAAATAATTGTAAATAAAATGTTCATTTCTTGTACTTGGTTGAAAACCCTTTGTTGGCAATGACTGCCTGAAGTCTTGAACTCATGGACATCACCAGACGCTGTGTTTCCTCCTTTTTGATGCTCTGCCAGGCCTTCACTGTGGTGGTTTTCAGTTGCTGTTTGTTTGTGGGCCTTTCTGTCTGAAGTTTAGTCTTTAACAAGTGAAATGCATGCTTAATTGGGTTGAGATCAGGTGACTGACTTGGCCATTCAAGAATATTCCACTTCTTTGCTTTAATAAACTCCTGGGTTGCTTTGGCTTTATGTTTTGGGTCATTGTCCATCTGTAGTATGAAACGATGACCAATCAGTTTGGCTGCATTTGGCTGGATCTGAGCACACAGTATGGCTCTGAAGACATCAGAATTCATTCGGCTGCTTCTGTCCTGTGTCACATCATCAATAAACACTAGTGACCTAGTGCCACTGGCAGCCATGCATGCCCAAGCCATCACACTGCCTCCGCCGTGTTTTACAGATGATGTGGTATGCTTTGGATCATGAGCTGTACCACGCCTTCGCCATACTTTTCTCTTTCCATCATTCTGGTAGAGGTTGATCTTGGTTTCATCTGTCCAAAGAATGTTCTTCCAGAACTCTGTAAAGTCCAGTATAGTCTTTTTATTCTTGATGCTTATGAGTGGCTTGCACCGTGCAGTGAACCCTCTGTATTTACTTTCATGCAGTCTTCTCTTTATGGTAGATTTGGATATTGATACGCCTACCTCCTGGAGAGTGTTGTTCACTTGGTTGGCTGTTGTGAAGGGGTTTCTCTTCACCATGGAGATTATTCTGCGATCATCCACCACTGTTGTCTTCCGTGGGCGCCCAGGTCTTTTTGCATAGATGAGTTCACCAGTGCTTTCTTTCTTTCTCAGGATGTACCAAACTGTAGATTTTGCCACTCCTAATATTGTAGCAATTTCTCGGATGGGTTTTTTCTGTTTTTGCAGCTTAAGGATGGCTTGTTTCACCTGCATGGAGAGCTCCTTTGACCGCATGTTTACTTCTCAGCAAAACCTTCCAAATACAAGCACCACACCTCAAATCAACTCCAGGCCTTTTATCTGCTTAATTGAGAATGACATAACGAAGGGATTGCCCACACCTGTCCATGAAATAGCCTTGGAGTCAATTGTCCAATTACTTTTGGTTCCTTTAAAAACAGGGTGGCACATGTTAAGGAGCAGAAACTCCTAAACACTTCATCCAATTTTAATGTGGATACCCTCAAATGAAAGCTGAAAGTCTGAACTTCAACTGCATCTGAATTGTTTTGTTTAAAATTCATTGTGGTAAAGTCTAGAACCAAAATTAGAAAAATGTCGTCTCTGTCCAAATATATATGGACCTAACTGTATAGATTTCTCTGCGGTATCTGTGCATCATGAATCGTGGTATGTGTTAAAGGGGCCCACTGAGACTCTTTTGCCCGGGGCCCACAAAATCCTGGAGCCGGCCCTGGTGGTGAGCACTAGTCAGTCCCCACTATAAACTAAAGACAACAAGGGAGACAAACAAAGGGGGAAAACTTAGCTTGAGCAGACACCAGAGAGATAACACCAAACGTCCTCCAAGGGCACCAGAGAGGAAGCTAGCCAACTGCTACTGCTCTAAGCCTTCACAAGGGAAAATGAGAATATCACCGGCGACTCCCTGAAGCAGACTGAGAGTTTATAAACACCCAGACCAGTGTGTCAATCAGCAGCAGGAGGGAAGTCGCCGCTGGGTCCAAAAGTCAGAAGGATTAAGAAGGTGTCTGCAATGCCAAACGCAGTGACCTTTTTCTATTGACACAATCTTACCAGCTTCCGCCATCATCTTTATCATCTCTAACATATTTATTAATGACATTGTAGGGGGCATACAGAGTAGTATTTCAATATTTGCAGATGACACTAAACTCTGCAGGGTAATCAATACAGAGGAGGACAATTTTATATTACAGGAGGATCTATGTAAACTAGAAGCTTGGGCTGATAAATGGCAAATGAGCTTTAATGGGGATAAATGTAAGGTAATGCACTTGGGCAGAGGAAATAAAATGTATAATTATATGCTTAATTGTAAATCACTGGGCAAAGCTGTCACTGAAGAAGACCTGGGTGTATTGGTGGACGACAAGCTCACGTTTGGTGGCCAGTGTCAGGAAGCTGCTGCAAAGGCAAATAAAATAATGGGATGCATTAAAGAGGCATAGATGCTCATGAGGAGAACATAATTTTACCTCTATACAAGTCACTAGTGCGACCACACTTAGAATACTGTGTACAGTTCTGGTCTCCGGTGTATAAAAAAGACATAGCTGAACTAGAGGGGGTGCAGAGAAGAGCGACCAAGGTTATTAGAGGACTGGGGGGTCTGCAATACCAAGACAGGTTATTAGAGGACTGGGGGGTCTGCAATACCAAGACAGCTTATTATACTTGGGGTTATTTACTGTGGAAAAACGAAGGCTTAGGGGTGATCTTATTACTATGTACAAGTATATGAGGGGACAGTACAAAGACCCCTCTACTGATCTTTTTACTCTGAGGCCTGAGACGGGGACAAGGGGGCATCTTCTACATCTGCAGGAAAGAAGGTTTAATCATAATCACAGACGGGGATTCTTTACTGTAAGAGCAGTGAGACTATGGAGCTCTCTGCCGCATGATGTTGTAATGAGTGATTCACAACTAAAATTTAAGAAGGGCATGGATGCCTTTCCTGAAAAGTATAATATTACAGGTTATATATACTAGATTCCTTGATAGGGCGTTGATCCAGGGAACTAGTCTGATTGTCGTATGGAGTCGGGAAGGAATTTTTTTCCCCAATGTGGAGCTTAGTATTTGCCACATGGTTTTTTTTTGCCTTCCTCTGGATCAACATGTTAGGCTATGGGTAGAACTAGATGGACTTAGTCTTCCTTCAACCTTAAAAAAACTATGTTATCTGCACAAGGTCTTTTGCTTTTGTTCTAGGGTTGCTATGCACGTTCATCTCTGGGACACAGAACCCGTTTCCTTCCTGAGCGGTATGATGGCTAGATATTCCCATCTTGTTTGTACTTGCGTATAATTGTTTGTACAGATGAACGAGGCACCTTCAGGTATCTTGAAATTGTACCCAAGGATGAGCCAGACTTGTGCAAGTCCACAATTCTCTTCTTGATATCTTGGCTGATTTCTTTAGACTTACCCATGATACTACACAAAGAAGCAGTGTGTTTTAAGTGTGCATTAAAATGCATCCACAGGTGTGTCTTTAATTAACTCAGATGTTGCCAAAATAAACTATCAGAAGCTTCCAAACACCATCATATGGGGGATGATGTTTTCACCATTTGTTTTCTTATGGAACCGGAGACATATCATGGTACAGTAGACTCATGCATCCCTATGTCAGCCCTATGACACCGCTATAATATGGCCATGTGCGTGGACCCGGAGTTCGTAAAAACAAGTTTTTATGGATTTCAATGCCACTTATATGGCCGGTACAAAGTGCATGCAGATTATATGTGTTAAAGAAAAGCAAAATATTTATTTGAGGCATAACTAACTACCTATACTGCACACACTGCTCGGATAGAGCCCTGAGAATAGTAGCAGCATGTAGTCAGACTGGTGCTGATACCGTTTTGATGCAGTGCAGTATTTAAAGTATTTACTAAAGTATCAGATTAGATTTTTTTCCTCTTTTATCAGTGATAAGTCTTTGTGTTTCTCAGCCTTACTGGCTCCATCTCCTTTGCTCATTTCCTCCTCTGGTGGTCAGATCTTTTTTTTCTGGCGTATTGCAAGTTAGAATAGTAACCCGCCGTGGAGCTTTTACGTCCCACACCTTTGCCTTATAGGCCGCCTGAGTATTCAGGTAGTTTGCATGTTATCCACTACTTATGATTATTATTCTACTGTTTAACTTTACATTTCATCCCCACAGTGAATTTCTAGACATGCCCGGCTCTGCTACATTTCTGTGCTCTGATGTATCCACAGTGAGTCACCTGAGCAATTCAACACGACTACATTCCTAAGTTATACTACATTGCTATAATGAGTTACCAGACTAATTCTATTCTTCTAACTCTGCTTCATCTTCATTTAGTCACCTGTCCTACATCACTACAATAATTCTTCCAGACGTATTCAACTCTGCTATATCACTACATTGACTTTCTAGACCTACTCAACTCTGCTATATCACTACAATGAGTCTCTAGACCTATTCAAGTCTGCTACATCACCACAAGGAGTTACCTGTCCTACTAAACTCTGTTACATTCCAACAAAGAGTCTCCAGACCTACTCAACTCGGCATGATTTTTGAATTCTACTACATTGCTACAGAGAGTCTCCTGATCTAGCTATCTCTGCTGCATCACTGGGCTCTGCTATATTGACAAGTATTTTGCTGTGCCATTATCTCAACTCTGCATCATCTGTCTTTCTTTTCTGACTCTCTGGAATCCCTGTGGTCTAATCTTCTACTCCTTTAGTTACCATCCAGATTTTACAGCCTCTATTGCTTCTTAACCAAGCTGCACATAAACTGCTTGTTACGGATCCAGGTGGTGGAACCTCTGTGTGGCGGTGCAAGGAGGGACCCAGAGGGGCGTAACTAAGTATCAACTCGGACCGACCCTGGTCGTATGGCGGCTAACGACTCCGTGACCAGGGAGGGACCGAGCAGAGGGACCAGGTGCTACTCTGGGGACGACCTTGTAAGGGAGCAGGTGACTCCCACGGGTCAGATGGCTGAGACTGACCGATACTGCAGAGGTCCGGGTAGATGAACTGGCAGAGACAGCAGGCGACAGGTGGGAGCCTCTAGGTAGGCTGTCAGGTGGTCACAGCAGGTGACAGGCAGGAGCCTTTAGGTAGGTTGTCAGGTGGTCACGGCAAGTGATGGGCAGGAGCCTCCAGGTAGGCAGACAGGTGGTCACGGCAAGTGACAGACGGGAGCCTCTAGGTAGGCTGTCAGGTGGTCACGGCAAGTGACGGGCAGGAGCCTCCAGGTAGGCTGACAGGTAACAGGCAGGTGCTTCCAGGTAAGCAAGCGGGTGAAGCCCATAGACAGACTGGCGGACTGAATGGAAGACAGACTGTTGGGCTGGAGAGTAGTCAGGCTGACGGACTGGACTGATAGTCAGGCTGGCGGGCAGGACTAGTAGTCAGGCTAGCAGCGGGACCTGAGGGCTGAAGCAGAGGTTAGAACACTGTGCAACAACTATTGCTCGGGCACCTCCATTTTGGAGGAGGTGCCTTATATATGGCAGGGCCTCCGGCAAGGGGGCAGAGACGCCAATGCTACACTGGTCATCTGGACCAAGGGCTTTGAGAAGCCACCTCATCAGGTCAGTATCAGACCCAGACAGAAAAGGGCCTCTGTGCAAAAAAAGTATACAGTATGGGCCTTTTGCAGTCCATTATGTGTCTGTGACAGAATCTGCTTGCTGTTTTGGAGGTGGATTTGGGCCCCCTTACCTATTGGGCGCCCTTGTAGCTGTACAGATTGCACCAATGATATATCTACCCCTGCATCAGGTCACACATATTGGTATGAATGCTGAATCCACAGCCACTGCGTACAACTCCATACGCGCTCTGTTTGCTGCTGTGAATACAAGACGTCCAATGGATCATGCTTGATCTGGAGGAGACAATTTCCCCAACTTTAATGGAAAATGTGTAAATTTTAGCAAAATTGGTGCATTTAGTTTTAGATCTATTGTGAAGACACAGCTTTTATTCTTAATTATGTCAGACCTGTTATTCAGCATGTCAGGAGACCTGAGCCATTGTTCATATGAGCTTAAACTTAAACTCCTGAATTTATGTTTGTTGCAGTTTATTGTGCTGCTATCCTTGGAGGATAAGGATGCAAGGTAATTGAACATTTGATGTTTGCTAATGTGTTGATTACCCATTGTATCAGTCCTTGCAGTTTATTGATCTGCAAACACTGAAGGACAAACTATACAGGTTGATTGAATACTCGAACAATGAGAGATGACCTCCTACCATCTCTCCCCAGACCTGTGGATGATGGCCTGGAGGACACCTGTGGGTAAAAAAAGGGACCTCTATTCTTCTGCAGAGGGACTCTGCATGACAATAGCCAAGGCACCATGGCTACAACTGGAGGAATAACGATTTGAGACACTCTACAGCAGGGTTCCCCAACCCCAGTCCTCAAGGCCCACCAACAGGTCATGTTTTCAGGATTTCCTTAGTATTGCATAGGTGATACTTACATCACCTGCACAGGCAATAATTCCATCACCTGTGCCATACTAAGGAAATCCTGAAAACATGACCTGTTGGTGAGCCTTGAGGACTGGAGTTGGCGAACCCTGCTCTACAGCATGCCAGCTTAAGGGACCATGACCCCAGCTGGAGGAATACAGATCTGCTCCATTGACCATCACTGAACTCATGGGGACGTTCGGAGAAGCCAGGTTGGAATAATCAGGTCACCTGGCCCCATGGAGATGTAGCACCCTGAGGATTCGGCTGCTACAGGGGTATTACACCTCAAGCCAGAGGTGTGGTATTCCACTCCCGGGTAAGGATGGAGTGTGGAACTGAGCTTAGTAGGCTGCATGCACTACATACATCCCATTTCCGGGGGACAGAACTACGGTACTCCCACCAAGTAAATGTGCAGGTACGACAGCGTCTGTCCCTGGCTGGAGTGGGAGGGGGGTGGAACATCCCAGTAGTGTAGGGGCAGATAGGGGGAGTAGTCTGGGTAAAGCTAGGAGCTCATTGGGTGCTGGTCACCTGGGCTCACACATAGAGGGAGTATATAAGGTGGGCACCATCTTAGATCAGGGTTCAGTTCAGTTCAGGCAGGAGGAGAAGAGCAGAGGAGCTCAGCCAGGAGGGCTGACAGGGAGCTGTGGCTCCGGCTGGGCCCAGCTCCAGAGCAAAGCCTGCAGTGAAGAGAGAGAGGAGGAAGAAAGGCCCAGAGAAGCAGAGACAGAGGGAACCCTAAGATCCCAGAATCAGACCAGAAAGGGTGAAGGGTTGGCAGAAGAGGGCACCGGATCCCAAGCTGGCGGAGGCAGAAGTAACCCTTAACCAGGAACCGGAGGTCGTGGGCAAGTTTTGCCACGACCCTCACCATATCCAACAGGAAGGCACACCACGAGTAGGGCCAGGGAAGCCAGAGAAGGTTCAACCACTAAGAGGCCCGAGGGAGCTGGACAGAGGTGGATCCCTGGTGGGGACGGCCAGGAGAGAGAGAGTGAGAGGGAAGCTCAGGACCACGCTCCGGAACTGCCTGGGGGTTAGCCGAGTCCCGCACCTGGTGGACGCAGCACGGCTCGGGTGGTCACTCAAGGCCAGAGTGACTAAAGCAACATCAGTGAGTAAAAACCCTGAAACTGCATCTCCTGACTCTGCCTCTCCTTCCTGCATCATCACAACCCCCATCATCCACACCTGCTGCCCTGAGGCCATACCCCTCCCGTTGGGGGTTATACCATCACTGCTGCACATATACCACCGGCCTCAGCGGACTGCTCTGCAGCGGCGGCTTCAAAGCCGCACTCAACGGGTGGCGTAGTCGACACTTAAACAACATCTACAAAGACTGCCGCACACTTAGTTTGACACCCTGGGCACGGACCGGGTCACCGCCACAAGGACTACTACCCCCATACAGATCCGGCTCCGGGTATCCCTTGAACATGGCCCAGGGGGCGCGTCAGAGACCTTTGAAGAACCCAAGTTGGGACACTCAAGTCACCTGGCCATGTACCTGAATGGACTGTCAGCTTCCTAAGCTTGCCACTATCTCCTCTCTTTGGGTGCCCACCAAAAGCTGGGCGCCACTGGTTGAGGTAATTGGCCCTTGAAGCACCAAATTTGCAGATGTTCTAATTCCCGGTGAGCCAGCGGAAGGATGAGACTCTGTCATTTGCTCCATCTTATGTACTTGCTGGGACTGTATTATATCTTATTGTCTGTTGGTGGTTCAAAAAAGTATTACCACTCTGCTTTACCCTCACTCTGTGTTGTCTGAGTAGTATTCTGCCCACGAGGAAGGAGTGCGGGCATTCAGTGGGATAAGCCCTGGTCCATGCGGTCTTTCTAAAAACAGCCAGGCCAGCGGATGAGTGCACCCCCTGACCCTCATGTCTCCACACCCATTATGTGTAGATTTGTAGCTTGCTGAAAAAAAAGGACATAGCTTTATAAGGGGAGGAGTATTTTACATGGAAAACTGAGAAGATTTATGGAATTATTTTCTCATAAATCCAGGTCCTACCTCTAACACCTCCGCTTATTTAAAAAAACACTCTGACTGGATCATAGAGGTAGGACCCTGAGAATAGAGAGGTTGCGGCACATTACTAACTTTCTCCGCTGATTTCTACCTATCCCACAAGATATCAAACTTCAGCCTCCAACAACTTGGCCGAGCACATATCCCTTATCCCTTGTACTCTTGGATATTGGCAACTCACCAATCCATGCATGCGTCAGTCTGCAGCCCGGCCCTGTTTGACAGCTACTGCTCTTATTAATCGGTCTGGACCAGGTCTGATGGACTCATATGCGCCATACAGTTGCTTCTCACTCAATGGCACAAAACTCATGTAAACGACCCCTCACGACTGATGGACCCTGTGTTGGCTCCAGTCACCTGCTCAACACTGTCTTTAGCACCTTTCCTAACGGGGACACCGCCACTTAAAAATTTATTTTAAACTTTACGAAGCTTCACAGAAACAAGGTTTCTCGCTGGTGACCATCTGGGGTTATCCTTAGTCGTTTGCAAAATTTCTCTAATGCAAAATGCTCATCATAAGAGTTTTGGGGGTCACAGTTTTGCTCTTGGAATAATTACCCAAAAAATAGAGACAATTATTGATTTTTAATGAATTTTATAACTGAGTCCAACCTGCTTCAATTCTGGAATAGGAGACTGTGATGGTAATTTACCAATGCTCCGGCTCTCGGGAGGGGGGGGGGAATGTCAGAGTTTTCTTTCTATATTATTTGGCGGTGAAATTTTGTGAACTCCTTAGCTTTACAGATGTATCAGACACATGTAGAAATTTATCTAATATGACTTCTACCAGGGGATTTCTGTATGCTGAACTGGCTCCGAGCCAGGAACGTCTTGTTATTTTCAGCCTGGGTAAAATCTAATTTTCTAGAATGTTGGAAATGGACATATTTTAAGCAATTGCCAAAAATGAAAAAATGTTTTAATTTACACTGAAGACACACTTATCTGTATGTTCTTACTAGATACCCAATGAAAATATAAAAATTAGACATCTTCCAGGTGCTATTTGACACCACACATTTTACCACCTGCCCCTATGTATTTTCCGAGTATATTGACCTCTTCCTTGTGACCAATATATTTGGAGACGAAATGCCACCAATTAAATTATGTAATATTGGAATGGGCTCCTTTTTCCACGAGTCCCAATATAGCTACATGGGCTTCCTCTATGGTTCATGTCTCATCTTCATAAACTGATTGGCATACTACCATGGTACCAAAGGTAAACCAACTAACCTCATACCATACAGTGGCAGGTAAAAGTATGGGCACCCTTAGTCAAAATGACTGTTATTGTGAACAGTTAAGCAAGTTTATGATGAAATGATCGTTAAAAGCCCTCAAGTTAAAGATGACACATTTCCCTTGAATTTTAGGCAAATATAGGGGGTGCCCAAACTTTTACATGCCACTGTACATGTGGAAGAGAGCAAAACAATCCTAACCAGCATGATCCAATATGCCACCCAGCCTACTTCCTTATGTTGGGGTTATTTATGCTATATGAGGCCATCCAGTGGTTGCACGTTCCTGTCTGTCAAGTGTTTTGCTATCATGTTGTAGCTCAATATTAAATTGGTATGATAAGAGCTTGTTGCTCTTCTCTGGTGTTTACTATGCTGCCATGATGGCCTCCAATCTTGGGGGAGATTTTTCACTAGACTTCGGACCATGGCTCAATGGATCCATTCCCATTCAACCCCAAGAGCATAAAGCTGGACATACACATTTAGATAGCTGTAGTGTCTGACCATCCAACCATCTCGGCCATCTCTCCCATACACAAAAGCCAGTGCTTTTGTGTTCTCTATAAGAAAGATGACAAAAAACATCTCTTCTGGTGGCTTATGCCCGGAAGAACAAATTGGTCGGTAGTAGAGATGAGCAAACCCGAACTGTAAAGTTCGGCGTTCGTACCGGACACCTAGTGCTGAACTCCGCACATGGACTTCTCCTAGAAGTCCGTTTTACAGTTCGGGGAGGAAAGAGAGAGATTTATTTCTATGGGGTTCAGGTTCATGTTCAAGTTCGCGTACAGTCCTGGCACCCAAACCGAACGTTGGACTTAAGTTCTGCCAAACCAGACAAACCCGAACTTCCATGAGTCTGCTCATCTCTAATCCGTAATCCAAAATCATACATAATCAATCAACGTCTCCCACGACCATCAGTTGTCCGGCGCCCCATACACAATAGAGTGTCAGCTGAGCCCATTTTTATTGGTGAGTCCAGTGGACATCAGTCTAATGTGTATGGGTACCTTAGTGAGGTTGCACATTGAAGTGATAAGGCTGTTCACAGTCATTGCTTTGAGTTGATGAGTCCAAGACCTATTGAGAAACATTAATCCTAAAAATAAATAAAGCCTCCCCTAAGTTGATGAAAGTCATTGTATACCTCATTATTAAATAATTATTCCTATGTTTATTACTGGGACATTTATTGATCGTAAAAAAAGGGTCTCTGCAGAGACCAGTCTGATTGGACCTGTGGCCGGGCATGCATACCACCTCTCTATTCATTCTCCATCACCGGCAATCTTATGAAAAATGACTGGAGCAGTGGTGTTTATTTCTGGTTACAACTCCATTCAGATGGAACATTTAAAAGCCCCTTTTTCAAGATTAGTGAAGGTACCGACTGTCGGATACCCACCAATCAGCTATGCTATAGATGATGCATACGGTAATGTTTAAAGATGGAAATAACCTTTTAAGAATACACACTGATAACTTACTGTAAGTATTGGCCATTAAGGGTTCAATCCCTGGGACCAAACAAATGAGCAGAATGAATGCTATGGTCCCTTCAGTGTTTTCTCAGGCACAGAGTCACTTTGGTATTTATCAGAGAAGGTGGGAACCCGGTCTAATGGTCATATAAGTAATCTGTGGCCACCAGACGGGAGTCGTGAGAATAACCTCCTACCTGACAGCATTCACAATTCTTATTTTGATTAGTTGACCTGGACTTACAGTACATCACATATGTGTCATACCACAACAATGACATTGCACCAAACTGGCTGATAAAGAGAAGATGTGGGGATGCCGTCAGGTAAGAGGCAGTTCTCAGGGTTTCCGTCCAGTGGGCATTGGTCCTGCAAATTGATTTGATTTGCTCCCTCTATTACTTTTTTTTGGGTTTGCCTAGTACTGTCGGGCCCTCAACACCATGTAGGTGAACATTTCAGCTGCATAGCTCCATGGTACACATATAAATGAACTGTGTAATGACCCAAGTAATGAACAACATCTCAAGACTATTGTGCAGCCAACCACCAAATTCAGACCACCAGATGGAGAAGCTTAAAGTAAAACAATGGAGAGACAGGGTTCACAGCGAGCTGATGGAAACCGATGGATGAAACCGGGAGAGCAAGGATAAGATGGAGAAGCTTGGGTTATTTCTGAGCAAGGATAAGATGGAGAAGCTTGGGTTATTTCTGAGCAAGGATAAGATGGAGAAGCTTGGGTTATTTCTGAGCAAGGATAAGATGGAGAAGCTTGGGTTATTTCTGAGCAAGGATAAGATGGAGAAGCTTGGGTTATTTCTGAGCAAGGATAAGATGGAGAAGCTTGGGTTATTTCTGAGCAAGGATAAGATGGAGAAGCTTGGGTTATTTCTGAGCAAGGATAAGATGGAGAAGCGTAGGTTATTTCTAAGCAAAGATAAGATGGAGAAGCTTAGATTATTTCTAAGCAAGGATAAGATGGAGAAGCTTGGGTTATTTCTGAGCAAGGATAAGATGGAGAAGCTTGGGTTATTTCTGAGCATGGATAAGATGGAGAAGCTTGGGTTATTTCTAAGCAAGGATAAGATAGAGAAGCTTGGGTTATTTCTGAGCAAGGATAAGATGGAGAAGCGTAGGTTATTTCTAAGCAAAGATAAGATGGAGAAGCTTAGATTATTTCTAAGCAAGGATAAGATGAAGAAGCTTGGGTTATTTCTAAGCAAGGATAAGATGGAGAAGCTTGGGTTATTTCTGAGCAAGGATAAGATGGAGAAGCTTGGGTTATTTCTGAGCATGGATAAGATGGAGAAGCTTGGGTTATTTCTAAGCAAGGATAAGATAGAGAAGCTTGGGTTATTTCTTCATCTCATTTCCAATAGTTCACAGTCCATAGGCTTACCCCACTCCTCTTCTTCCTCTGCTACATAATGAGCTCAGGTTTATCTTCTCAACTGCGGAAGTGCAATTGATGAAGCTTCTCCCACGTTCATAGTTGCCCATCTCTTGCTGATTTCTGCTGGACGACATCAGGGTGCACCAGACTTGTCAGAAACATGGCATCCCAGGAACATTGCACCGACCTTTTCAGTGCCACCACTTCTACGGCTATTGACTTTTGTGGCACCTCAGTGTTATCATAGGAAGAACAAACCTCGTTGTAACCAATCAAATAAAGAGAGTAGGGATTGATTTTTATGGTTGTCACAGAGTCAGGACACAGGCAGAAAACATCTTCAAATAATAGGTCCTTGACAGCTAAAAATCTGAACCACGACCAGATTAATAAAATGCTAATAAAGGGGGATTTTATGGACCTTCTGGGAATTCTCCTCTTCTATTCTGTTTATTAGGTTTCTGATTTTTTCTATTCTATTTATTGTTGAAATTAATCATTTTATAATCTCATCTCTCAATCATTATATATTGTGCAGATTATTACCAACCAATGAGAATAATAATGTCATGCTCCTTAGAGGATATTATATTATTTCTATATGTGGACGGATATTACACCAGGAATGTACATGAATTACATAAATTATACAACCGGCTTTAATTAGCGCGTGTTTATAGGAACGTGTCTTCTCCCTACTATATATATGCTTATTATACATCTGGGGGTTTCATAATTTCATGAATTGTTCTAATTTCTGTAAAAATAATCTAAGAATATTGTTGTTGTTTATTAGCAACAGCTTTATGATTTCCATTTACTGTTTTACGTGAACTTTCAGCTGGTTCGGTCCTTTCTTATGTTGGACTTGCCCGCCCGCCTGCGCCGGCTGCCTCTCCTGGGACTGATGTGCTAGCTGACGTTTGCTTGCTGTTTTTTGGAATGCTGAAGGAAATGAAAAAGTGGTTATCTGGGGCTATTTAGAAAGTTGCTGCCCACCTGCCTGTTGTGTTCAGCGCTGATCTCCGCCAGCACAGACCGCACTTGTTTTTCCTTCAGCAGCTTCCACTGATGTTAGGTTGGCAGAGCAGCACTTCTCTTCCGCTCTGCTCTTTTGGCTAGGTGTGACCCCCGACAATGCTGTTTGAGAACCGGCTCCCCACTGCCTAACTGCGGGGAGCCAGCATGATGCTGGCAGTCACGACTCATCAACAGACCTGCCTGGAAGCAGAGCTGCTCTGTTGAAGTGGAGCAGCTGAATTACCAGCAGGAGCTGTCGGTAACTGCTCTGTGCCGGCACCGGATTAGAGCTACTGTACCTGCCCTTTCATTTTTAGGCCCTTAATAAAAAAAAATAGTCCTTTATAAACGCGTTCAATCCTTAATTTTGTTTTGGACCAGAACACTAAGCTGTTTGGAATGGTGCACATTCTGCATAATGAGGTGATGAATTTGGTGAGGACGTGCTTGGTCATTCTCATGGTGCACGATGCTTGGCAGGAAATTTGCATGTTAGTCCAGACAGAGCAGGTGAGATGTCGGGGTATTTAGTCTGGGTTTTCCCTCCATCCATGGTCATTCTCATGGTGCACGATGCTTGGCAGGAAATTTGCATGTTAGTCCATACAGAGCAGGTGAGATGTCGGGGTATTTAGTCTGGGTTTTCCCTCCATCCATGGTCATTCTCATGGTGCACGATGCTTTGCAGGAAATTTGCATGGTAGTCCTGACAGAGCAGGTGAGATGATGAGGTATTTAGCCTGGGTTTTCTCTCCATCCATAGTCATTCTCATGGTGCACGGTGCTTGGCGAGAAACTGATATTGTTCTCCAGACAGAGCAGGTGAGATGTTAGGGTATTAGGGTATTTAGTCTGGGTTTTCCCTCCACCCTGTCTTGATGATGTGATCATATGAGGTCAGTGTAAGAGATTTAACTCCTGAACTGTCTGATTACTCTCCTGCCTGACCTCCTAGACTCCCAACATTCACTTTTGGTATTTGATTCTGTCATTGTCCCTGACTCCCTAGTTTTGATCTGGCACCCCTGTGACCTGCTAAGCAGATTGACTTGGGCCAAGTTGGTTAATAGTAGCCTATTTGAGTAAACGGATCCCTAATATGTTTGTAAAAGAGACTATAAAAAAGGAGTCTGTTATTTTTCTTTGTAAAACACAGTGCCACTCTTGTTTGTGGTCATGTTTGGTATTGCAGCTCATCCCAAAGTAGATATCAAACATGTTACATGTTCCTATAATCCCAATAAGGCCACAGCCCCACTATCAGTATTTGGTCAGTATTTTTTCTCAGGAGTGGTTGCCAAATCCAGGAGTGGGTGATAAATGCAGAATTGGTGACTTGTTTCTATTATACCTTTTCTCTGATTGTTCCTCACCTCGTTTCGGCTCCCAATATTGAGACAAAATACTGACCGAATACTGAGCAAATACTGATAGTGGGGCTGTGGCCTTATTCAGATCACTATCCATGCTGCTTGCTAAAGCTAATTTTTACAGCAAATCCAGAACAATTATTGAGCTGCGTCTTTCTTTGCTTTTTTTTTAAATGCACAGGAATTGCTCAAGTTTTCAATAACTTAACTGTGATGTTAATAGACTTTTTTTTTTCCTTTTTTGGCAATTCTATCTGCTGGATTAAAAGGGTTGTCCACCACATAAAAACTTTTTTAAAATGGGGATAAAGTTGATAAAATAATAAAAAAACACCACCTAATGACCAACCAGTCCTCCATACTGCAATCGGTGTTCCCTTCCAGTTTCCTTGTTTCCTCTTCTTGTAGGATATAAGGGGAATTGATTGAGGGGTTATATCACGTGACCGTTGCTGCCAATCAGCAGCGTTGTGTTCTTTCTGGGCAAGAAGAAACAGTCACGTGGCTCCTTCTCTTAGCTTGAATGGAACGTGACCACTGATCACCTGACTCGCCTCTCCTCCCTCCCTCAGAATAGGAAGCAAAGAGACACCAGAAGTAGTCCGTTAAAGCGGAGGGGGTCCAATCCAGGAATATGAAATTTTGAAATTTTTTTTTACTTTAGCACCACAATGCTAATTTTTTTTTAAAACGTTTAAGTACAACCCCTGGCAAAAATTATGGAATCACTGGGCTCGGAGGATGTTCATTCAGTTGTTTAATCTAATTTGATGCAGGTGTTAGTTTTGGAAATTAAAATTTACAGGGTGATTCTATAATTTTTTCCTCAGAATCGAGTGATTCCATAATTTTTTCCCTCTGCTTGGTCTGAAAAAAATTACCCTTATTGAGTACCACATTTTTTTCTTGATTTCTTTTAGTGTTTCTTAAAGCCCTAAAGTTGCCATTTGAAATGACTTTAGTTTTGTGCCATGTCTGTGATCTGCTTTTTTTCAACAACATTAAACAACTGAATGAACATCCTCCGAGCCTGGTGATTCCATAATCTTTGTCAGGGGTAGTAGTAGTGGACAACATCTTTAAATTATTTTGCTCCCTGACAGTAATCAACGAGCAACCAAACTCTCCAGGGCTGAACTTGTGGTTTTGTGACTCTATTTGGGCAAAGATTGGTTAAAAAAATGCGACAAAGTGAACCAGTTTTGGGGGTCACCATGATGAGGGCTCAGAAGACCCCTTTATTGGGCTGTATTTGGGGAAAGTGAGGGAGGTTCTGTAGAAGACGTCTAGTTTGAATTTCTTCACAATGGACTTTGCCAATTTCTTACTCAACCATCGACTTTCTCGAGATCTCCTTCTCCAAGGTCGATGGTTTTGTGTTCTCCTTGCTGCTTGTGTCGAAGCTTCCAATACTTTCCTGATTTTTACCGTATTCGCCGGAGGGAAAGGCTTGAACAGATGGAAGGTATTACTGTAATTACGTCCTTCTCTAACTACCGTCCTTAATTTAATATTAAATGAGTTTCAATCTTGATGCATAATTATAATTCACAGGAAAAAAAGATGTGCGAGAAATATCAACTAATTATATACAGCGGGAACATTAAAGAGGACAAAATAAGGAAAGACCCTTACCTATTCCTATGCTAATACATTTTATTGCAACACGATATATTGTCAGGGGTCCTAATGGTGGTCCACCATCACATCCAAAAGCCGATTACAATACCCCACACGTTTCTGTCTTTCCCCTTACTTTAACTCTTGCATTGCTGATATTCAGTGGCTTCAGGTCCACCCACAGGTCTCATTTAATTGTACATTTCTTGGAGCTTCTCATGAACCTCTCCTGGATGTCTGCAATAAAAATATGTGTCCAAACATGGTAGTGTCTATCTTTATGTCAAGCCACTTTTACATTTAAACTTATGGAAATGCGAAGGAGTGGACATTATCCAGAAGAACATTTGTGTGTTTCTGAGAAGGATCCTCTGTTCAGCCTCCACTATCACAAGATGCCACGGTGGACACACTGGTGGAAACAAACTGGGCAAGTTTGAGGGCCCTTTGCAGCTCATCATCATGCACAATTCTACCTGCTTTACCTCTATGGGCTCCTGTGTACAGGTTAAACCAATGATATGTCCGGCCCTGGTTGGACACACACATACAACACTACTGAACGATTAGGAGGAAGGAGACATTGGGCATCATTACCTAATTTCTTGGGGTCCATTTACAAGAGTCAACTGTGTCCATTAACTGACCGCCAGTCAGCAGTTTTATCTCATGTTTAGAGGGACCCACCCAACTGCAAAGCACGAAGGAAGATTGCTAAAACAATTGTTCCGTACATATTTTCAGTAGGACAGGAAGATATTCTACTGGTAATGATGATTTTTAAATCGGCTTAAAAAATAATCTCACCTGATCCTTGGCCCCTCTTGCACTTTCTGGACAATGACGTTGTGGGAGCCTGGAAATCACAAGAGGTGCCCAGGATGCCTGCATCTGACTGCTGACCAAGGAAGGTTAGATCAACTGCCCCTGCTGCCATGGAGTTGTTAAATAATCAAATATTAATTTCTAAATTCAGTTCTGTACTGGTACATTGCTTCACCCTCATGGAAGGTTTTGCTGACATGACATTTAGATTATTTCTGTACTCTTAGCTCAGGGTATATACTAGTGCCCTATATAGAAACAGGCGCTACCTAAGACACATATATAAACCATGTGACACACAGGGGGGTCGCTCTTAACTCACTTCATTCATTAGAAGAGGCTGCATGCAACAGCTGAGATGTGCTCCTCTTGGATAAAGGCCTGACACATGTGCTCCTATTCAGCCATGATATTGACACAGACAGATGCAAACTACCATGCAGAATCCAGGGAAAAATGGATGAACTTCAACTAATTAGTTAATTATGGACAAATGGACAATCTTTTTGTAACTACTTCACCTATTTTATGTTTTGCTGTAATGATTCTTTTTGGTGGATAATCCAATAAACCGCTATATTTTTTATAAGAAATTTTGTGACATTTTTCGCATCTGGTAAGAAGTCCTCAATAAATAAATATGCAAAATAAGTATATTTAACAGGAGTGGACGCCGGACCATAGTATTGCAAATATTTTACTAATCTCTACTGATGGATGGCTGCTATTTTGTAGTATTTGCAAAAATCAACTCCCAAAAAATTTGCATTTGTCAAACTCCAAATTTTGGGAGAAATTTATTCATTTTGAATCAATTTGCTCATCTCTAGTTATTTTCTTTTAGCCATGACCTCTCCCATAGTTTATATATTTGGAAAAGGAGGGAAGATGATGAAAGTTTGTGGCCCCGGTTTGTCCTTGTGGAGGTCGCCAACTGGTCACATAGACTTTTGGGCCAGGTAATGCTTCCCGTGACTAAAAAACGTCTTCTCTAGTGGCACCTATTGGAGGTGGCGACCTTATCAGTCAATGTCCGACCTTTTATCGAGCTTTGCTACATGACTAAGGATATTAGGCAAATAATAGTCTCCTCCAAAAGGAGAGTACACTCGGGGGTTGTTGGCCGTCACCAGTGCAGAGTAAATTACTAGTTGAGTAGGTGAGAGGCCTTTGATGAAGGACTTGATTGGAGAACCAGACTATACACAAAATTTGCAGTTTGCATGAGAGCTGCATGCACCAAACAAAAAGAAAATTTCCCCAAAAATGTAACTTTTAATGCATTAAAGCAATAAAAATAAAATTGCAAATATCTTCATACACTTCAGATGTCTTTTCATTAAGTCACTGCCTGTCTGCTTAGCATCTCCTGATTCCCTCGTAGCCGCCTCTCTCTCTGTCTCTCTAAGTGGCCTCTAATTAATAGGACGTAGTGTAGATGAGATCTGCGGTTCTGGGTAGGTGTGAGCTCCGCGCTTCCATTGACTCTCCATCTGTCTCCTTCTCTCCTACTGTAAAACCTCTGATTCATTAAGGTGCCATCATATTATCACAGTCCTATCGTAGGAAGTGTCTTCTAATCTCGGGAGTCTGTCATCCGTGGCTTTCTCACTGACTGACAAGACAATTCTCGTCTGTACTAATGGCTTTAACCATAGAGCGCCGGGACTTCCCGCTCTGTTTAATTGATTGTCTATTATTTTCCTTTGACGTTACGAGGACATCATGGAGGTTCACATTTACAGAACAGCGCTGTGCCGTCAATGAAGATGTGCTGGCGAAATTCTGGTGAACTGTGACACTTAGAAAGGGACTAGGACTAGATAAACGTACTTTACCGTGGACTCGGGTACTGTAGTGTGGAGTTAAATGGGGCTAAACTGCAATGCCAGACACAGCCTATGGGCAAGGGTGGCGCTCTAGTATTGTAGCATGCACTGAGATGGGGCTAAGCTGCAATTCCAGACACAGCCTATGGGCTAGGGTGGCGCTACAGTACTGCAGCATATACTTAAATGGGTGCAATGCCAGACATAGCCTAAGGGCAAGGGTGGCGCTCCAGTACTGCAGCATATACTTAAATGGGTGCAATGCCAGACATAGCCTATGGGCAAGGGTGGCGCTCCAGTACTGCAGCATATACTTAAATGGGTGCAATGCCAGACATAGCCTATGGGCTAGGTTGGCGCTCCAGTACTGCAGCATATACTTAAATGGGTGCAATGCAAGACATAGCCTATGGGCTAGGGTGGCACTCCAGTACTGCAGCTTATACTTAAATGGGTGCAGTGCCAGATACAGCATATGGGCTAGGGTGGCGCTCCAGTACTGCAGCATATACTTAAATGGGTGCAATGCCAGACATAGCCTATGGGCTAGGGTGGCGCTCCAGTACTGCAGTATATACTTAAATGGGTGCAATGCCAGACATAGCCTATGGGTTAGGTTGGTGCTCCAGTACTGCAGCATAAACTTAAATAGGTGCAATGCCAGACATAGCCTATGGGCTAGGGTGGCGCTCCAGTACTGCAGTATATACTTAAATGGGTGCAATGCCAGACATAGCCTATGGGCAAGGGTGGCACTCATGTACTGCAGTATATACTTAAATGGGTGCAATTCCAGACATAGCCTATGGGCTAGGGTGGCGCTCCAGTACTGCAGTATATACTTAAATGGGTGCAATGCCAGACATAGCCTATGGGCTAGGGTGGCGCTCCAGTACTGCAGTATATACTTAAATGGGTGCAATGCCAGACATAGCCTATGGGCTAGGGTGGCGCTCCAGTACTGCAGTATATACTTAAATGGGTGCAATGCCAGACATAGCCTATGGGCTAGGGTGGCGCTCCAGTACTGCAGCATATACTTAAATGGGTGCAATGCCAGACATAGCCTATGGGCTAGGGTGGCGCTCCAGTACTGCAGTATATACTTTAATGGGTGCAATGCCAGACATAGCCTATGGGCTAGGGTGGCACTCCAGTACTGCAGCATATACTTAAATGGGTGCAATGACAGACATAGCCTATGGGCTAGGGTGGCGCTCCAGTACTGCAGTATATACTTAAATGGGTGCAATGCCAGACATAACCTATGGGCTAGGGTGGCGCTCCAGTACTGCAGCATATACTTAAATGGGTGCAATGCCAGACATAGCCTATGGGCTAGGGTGGCGCTCCAGTACTGCAGCATATACTTAAATGGGTGCAATGCCAGATACAGCCTATGGATAATGATGGCGCTCTAATACCATAGGGACAACATTTCAAAAAAACATCCAGAAAAAGATACAGCCTTACAAACACCAGGTCAGATTACAAATGCTAGTGCATCCTTTTTCTGGATGTTTATTTTGCTCTGGTACCATAGTATAAACTTAAATGATGATAAATGGAAACTTCTTCATTAACTTTCACCAGCATTCTTGCCAATAGTCCATTTTTTTATGGGATAATCCTGTAAACTGGAGCACAAAACCAGTGGGAATTAGCAAAAATATGCCCAGGAGCGGATATTTGGGGGTATTCTTTCGCAAATGTCCCAAATTTGGTCCTGGTCATCTAACGGGCTCTTTTTTAACGAGCCATGCACCTGTGTGATTTCCAAACTCTGAGGCCACGTATCCTTGTAGTGTACATAGTGTGTTTTTCCACTGTGTTTGTGGAGCAGAAATCCTGGGTGCTTTCACACTTTTTGAGGAGTTTTTGGAGCAGAAGCTGAAAAAAACTTCTCCAAATCCTTCTCAAAAACTACTCCCAAGTTTTGGATTTTTGATGAGGATTTGGAGAGATTCTGCTCAGTTATTGCTCCGAAATCTCAAAAACGCAGTGTGGACACGGCGTAACTGTCCAAACAAAGTGGATGTCTTTTCATGAAAAACGTGTGCTTTTTGTGCATCTAAAGATGTAGTTAAACTGTGCAGAGCATGAAAAAAAAATGCAGCTGCATTTCTAAGTGCAATAATCAAAGCTTTTCTATACTAAAAAAAAAGGCGTGAAAAAAAAATGCTGCTTTAAATATGCACCAAAAAACACATGAAATAAAGGAGAAATGCATAAAAAAGTTGCACAAATGCAATAATCAGAGAAGAGTACGCATTTTGGGGAAGACAGCAAAATGAAGCAGAAAATCCACAGCATTTCTGCAACATGTGAATACTGTCTGGAAGTCAGTAAAACCAGTTTTCCTTCAAGGACAAAAAGCAGGGCAGAAAAGTTGGAAAAAAGATGAAAACTCTTTTATTCCCTGACATAGAATTGAGTTTTTAAAACAAAATTATTACAGGAAAACGAAACCGAGAAATTCATTATTCAATAAAAAATGCAATTCCCTCACTTCCATGATCCTGAATCTTTAGTCTTGTAGAAATTCTGAAGACAACAAAGAGTTTCATTTGCTGCTGTTCAGCTCCATTTTTGAGGGGAGGAAGCCCCGCTATCACGCAAGGTGTGGGAAAGACTTAGTGCAACACAAAGGGAAGAGGGAAAGGGAGCCCAGACACTAAGGAAAGGGGGAAGTGGAGACCTCCTGGCTGATAGAATATCACCTTTTCTCCCCTAACGTCCCTATATTGGCTCTTTACCAATTGCTGCACGTGTTCCTCGCCCTGTCTTTCCCTGGCGTTTGGCTAAGGCTAGGGAAGGGAGGAGATGAGCACTAGTCAATCCCCATTGAACACTAA
This sequence comes from Phyllobates terribilis, assembly GCF_046119375.1. NCBI lineage: Eukaryota > Metazoa > Chordata > Amphibia > Anura > Dendrobatidae > Phyllobates > Phyllobates terribilis. The sequence continues at coordinate 784,899,594 of NW_027362764.1, forward strand.
AGACAACAAGGGAGGACAAAAGGGGAAATTGCTTAGCTTTAGACGAATCCAAACAAATGCGCACACGTCCTCAAGCTCCAGAGAGGAAGAAGTAATGCTCTTGCTAAAGCCTTCACAAGGAGTAATGAATATCTAGAGAAGGTAAAAGCCGGTGCCACATGCGATAAATCCTTTCATTCCAAAATTAAAAATCACAACATGTCCCTAGGAGGGGAACAACTGGACGCGTTTCGAGGACACAGCCCCTTATTACTGACGAATAAGGGGCTGTGTCCTCGAAACGCGTCCAGTTGTTCCCCTCCTAGGGACATGTTGTGATTTTTAATTTTGGAATAAAAGGATTTATCGCATGTGGCACCGGATTTTACCTTCTCTATATATCCTTGCAAGTGTATGCTGGACACTAATCCGTGAGCCTGGGATTCCTGTGAGTATCAGGTGATATGAGCTAATTACTTTTTTTCAGTCCAGTAATGAATATCGCCAGCATCTCCCTCTGGTACACAGCAGGTATTTATACACCCAGGCCAGGGTGTTAATTAGCCAGAGGAAGGTAGCCACTGGGTCCTAGAGACAGCCTCTAAGAAGGTATCTGCAATGCCAAACGTAGAGATCTCCTGCAACGCACTGCAGGGCGACTGTCTGTCACTTCTGACACACCCATGACACCCGCCCCTTTTCAAAAGGCGAGGAGTTATTTTTCTCCCACTGCAGACATGACAGAGGGGGGAGAGGCTCCTGCTACAGAAGTAAGGAAGTAAGGAAGAGGAGGAGGAGGAGAAGGGCTTGAATGATCTCCTGAGACACAAAGTAAATAGTTCTTTATCAGTTTTAACTGTAATTGGAGATAAAATAAGATTGAAAGAAATGGAATAATATAAAGGGGAAGTGCTGGGAATTGTATTCATTTTCTTTATCCATTTTCTGTGGTTTATCTTCCATCTTCACTTTGCACTCACTAAGTCTTAGCTGGCAAAAAGTTTTGGGAGGATCGAAATGGGGGCTAATGGCACAGTGGCATCTCACACTGTTATCCAGAACCCTTTTGTGTATTGATGAGAATTTTTTAAGGATCCATAAAAATTGAGGGACTTCCGTATCAGATGGATCTCCACAAGGAGAATCAGTACCTTCTCAATGTGTCCTCTTCATGGGTCATATTGACCAAACTATCTACACTACTAAAAGAAATAGTATTTTCCATTGCCTCTTATCTGACCAGATATGAGTAAGTGGAGTAAATATATCGGCTCAATCTCCTTTTCCTGCAGTTCACTTCTATGATATATTTATATGACATTCGACTTGGTAATAGCTTTATTATTGCCAGGTTGGAAAGGGTTAAACCCATATCATGATTATAGCTCGTTCAGGTTCTTTATTTGCTTCCAGCACATTCTAACCTTTTCACAATGTAGGTCGTTTTATCAGGGCTCCTGAGCTTCCAATCCACAGACTTCAAGTAGTGACCTCTGGATCCAGAACTTCCCTTCCTCTTTTCTTGATCTCTTCTTAGAGTTTGGATTTATCTTAACTTTCCTCCTTAACCTCACAGTACCTTTTGTAGTTACACCAGGCCAGTTTCTCCGTGACTAGTAGGCTCTGTAAGATGATAATTAGAGGTGAGCAAATCAATTCTAAACTAATCGAACTCACTACAATAAGAATTTTTGGAAATTTGATTGGCGTGAATCAGAAAGGAGCTAAAAAAACATAAGGTATTATAATTGAAGGAACAAGGTGAAGAGGCAAAACAGCAACCTGATGGCTTGATGCAATGAAGATAATGGCGGAGAAGACCTTGGTGGACCTAGCTAGGCTTGTACAATATCGATTCTCCTACAGATCAATCACCCATCAAATCTCCTTCTTTGGACACATGATACGAAGAGAGCAATCACTGGAGGAGGACATCATGGTCGGAAGAATAGAAGGAACAAGGCAAAGAGGAAGACCAGCAAGCCGATGGCTTGATACCATCAAGATAATGGTTGAGGAGTCCCTGGTGACCTATCTAGGCTTGTACAAGTTCGATTTTCCTACAGAGCGTTCATCCATCATCATCACTCAAGACCGAGCAGAAGACCACTAAATAATAATAATATTAATACTCTCTCCTTGGCCCTTCCCATATCTGTCGCGCCACCACCACTCCTCTTCATTCTTCCATTTGGTCTTCTTCCTTTTTCTTGTCCTCCTGGTCTTCTGGTGGTCACTTACCCTTACTCACCCCCACGTAGTCATGTAGGCCAAAATGGAGATAAAATTCAATAGCACCACCTCGCGTGCTCACCTGGGATCCAACACATGTCATTGACGTGCATTGTGCCCCTTGTAACTGTGCCTGATGGAGGACTAGAAATAGAAGAAAAAGGAAGAGGAAGAACAGGTAGGGGAAGACCTGAGGATAGATGAGTATAAGAGACTATTTTTTAAACCCCTCCACAGCAGATTTGATTTGGATCCAATTTTTTTAATGCCCCTCCCCCTCCCCCCTGAATTAAGCAAATCTACCAGAATCAAATTCGGGGAGATTCGCTCAGCTTTAAGGATAAAGAATTTTAGATAAAGGATTTACACAATTTGGTCTGAAATTATTTTTCATTATTCTCTGCATGACAAATTTTTTTATCCACAGTATAGTACTACTATTTATTCACAATATGCCGGTATTCTTTGTTCATTGAAATCGGCATAGATGTCTACTAAGTAAATTCTTTAGAAATGGCTTTAAGTGGTCTTAAATGTCAATCGGCTGAGTAAGTGCTGGTACTCGCACAGCGTTTGCTTCATAATTGTATGATGAAATGCAGCAATAAGAACATCCTTTAGCATATCTGACTACTACGGATGTGTCAGATCAGTCAATGGCAAGTCTTGGTGCTCAGGGCAGACTCTCTGTTTGCTCTTTGCCAAAAATTCAGACTAAAGGACCCCTTTGTTTTGAGGGCCAATTAGGAAGGTAATTTATTTACTTATTTAGTGCAAATGGAAAACTAATATGCCACAAATATAAAAATTAGATTGTCACAAATGTAAAAATTATATTGCCACAAATAAAAAAAACAAACTAAAATGTACAAATAAAAAAAACTAGAAGATCGCTTGTACAAAAACTAGAATGTCACAGATAGATAAACAACAATGTTACAATTGAAAAAAATCTAGACTGACACAAACTAAAAAAAAATGGAATGTTCCAAATCAAAAAGCTGTCACAAATGTAAAAACTAAATGTCACAAAATGAAAAAAACTAGAATTTCACTTTCACAAATAAAAATAGCTAGAATGTCTTAAATAGAAAAACAAAGACTAGAATTTCACAAATGGAAAAACTAGAACGTTACAAATTAAATCAAAAATCTAGAATATGACAAGTGAAAAAAAATCTAGAAAGTCACAAAAAAAAGTCAAGCAAATACCAAACTGACAACATTTTCTTCTATTTTTTTTTAAAGCTTTTTCTATAGACCTTGGCCAATTTTGGACAATTTTACTAAACAGCATAAAAAGTTTTACTTTTCATATTAAAAGTTCCTTCCTCTCTTATGCAGCAGAGTTTTTATGCTCTTTTGGGTCTGATTTACAGATGATCTTTAAGCTTCTTAAATCACAGGTCATAAGTGATTTGTCATGTGGGCAAAAGTGATAAAAAAAATGAATTGACTAAAGCTAGAGAATATGTGGTCCCTGTAAGCTGAACTATCTGGAAAGCTAAGAGGGAAAACATCCTAACAATGAGGTCAACGAGCCCAATTACAAACATCCCTCTTTCCATAATGTAGCATTTTTCAATTCTATTGTTTCCAGAGTGCACAGCTTAGAGCGAACATGGAGTCACAAAATGTGTAATCCAAAAAATAGACATATGTGTCTATGAGCCATGCCATCTCTCCGCCGCAGCCAGAAAAGTGACAGAAAAGCGTTGATGAGTTTGGCCCTATAAGTACTTTGCTTTGTGCTTCTTTTGTTGTTGTTTTTCAGCTGTGCTGCTTGTCTGCGTACTTGAGGTCGGCACATGAGGTGAGTCGCAGGGCTCCAATATTCCATGGAGTGGCTGTTACGATTTTTTCTAGATAGATATGACAGATAGATAATAGATAAATCTTTGAACCCTTTAAAATTATCCATATTTCTGCACAAATTTGATAGAACAGTTCATCAGATTTCCACACAAGTCTTAAAATTAAATAAAGAGAACCAAATCAAAAAAGTGAGTCAAAAATTTTAGGCTTTGTAATTTTTTTTATTGAAATCTGTGTCTAAATATTTTTGTTATGTGATTTGTGTGTGATGCATCAGCACAAAATAGTCTAAGCTGGTGAAATGAAGTGAGAAAAATATAGGCATAAATTTAATTTATGGGATGAAATAAGTAAAAATTGTCATGTGCATATATATTCACCCTTTTTGCGATGAAGCCCCTAAATATTTTTGGTGCAAGTGACGCGCCCCCTGGGCCGTGTGTGTGTGTGGGGGTATACCCGGAGCTGGGCCTCTGCGTAACGCTGGGGGTTGTAGTCTCCGTGGCGGCGACCCGGTCCCATGGCTCAGGGCGGTCAAACCAGTGGCAGATCTGTCTCTTTGGTTTTGTAATGCTTAAATGTCCGACTACCCCACCCGTGAATTGCGGTCACTGAGAACCGCCGCTGCAGGGCAGACCGCTGAGGCTGATGTTGTATGTGCAGCAGGGGGTAGTACAACTCCCCACGGGAGGAGTATAGCCTCAGGGCGGTGAGTGCAGATGATGGGGGTGATGGTGCGCGGGAGCAACAGTAATGACTCGGAGTCCAGTGATGCAGTCCAGGGTCCTTACTCACAGTTTTACACTCCAAGCCACTTCTGCAGGTAATGGCTGCCAACGTCGTGCTGTGCTCACCAGGTGAGGGGCTCGGCCAACTCCCAGGCACCTTTGAAATGCTTTTCAGGACCCCCTTCGTGTGTCCTTTCTCTGGCCTGTCGTACCCCACAATTGACCACGTTTCTGTCCAGCTAACTTGGGCCTTGGCGGGCAAACGTATGTTCCGTTTCCCTGGGTCCTATGTGGTGCCTTCCTAACGGGTGTAGTGAGGGGCCATGCATGTACAATGCCACGGCCTCCGGTTACTAGCTGAGGGTAGTTGCTCTCCTCCACTAGATGAGGTATCTGGTTCCCTTTTCTTGGCCTGACCCCCCTACTCTGGTAGCGGCGGGCGTGCGGTGGCGGCTGGCCGGTCCGCACCCCTGGGGTCCCTTCAGTCTTCTCCTAGAGCTTCCTCCGTTCTTCTCCCTTCCTTCGTTCTCCTCCAGGCCCAGGCCTTAAGACTTGGCCTGCCTTGCGGAGCAGAGCTCATGCTGAGCCTCTGCTCCCGCCTCCTTCTCTCTCTCTCTACTTCTACTACTCTTCTCTTTCTTCTCACACTGACTCTAAGATGGTGCCCACCTTATATACTCTCCTATACAGTGCACCCGGGATCTACTCTCCCCACCCACACACTACTGGGTTCCCCCTTTCTAGGTGTTCCCTCCCCCCACTCCAGCCAGGGACAGGGACAGTTGTGCTCACTCTTGGGAGCATTGTCGCCCTGTCCCCCGGAAATGTGGTGTAGTGCATGTGGGTGTTAGGGTCCTGAGCCATACTCCATCCTTACCTGGAAGTGAGATATCACACCTCTGGGTGAGATGCAATACCTCTGTAGCGACCGAACCTTCGGGGCGCTACACAAGCAATTCCCTTCATAAGTCACGTGATTAGTGACAGGATGTCAAGCTGTGTGCAATCTAAGTGTCACATGTCTGTCAGTATATACACTTTACCTTATCTGAAAGGCCACAGAGACTGCAACACCATTAAGGAAGAAGCACCACTAACCAAATAACACCATGAAGACCAAGGAGATCTCCAACCACCACCATGAAGACCAAGGAGATCTCCAAACAAGTCAGGGACAAAATTGTTGAAAAGTACAAGTCAGGGTTGGGTTATAAAAAATATCCCCGGAGCACCATCAAATCCATTATCATCAAATGGAAAGAACATGGTACCACAACAAACCTGCCAAGAGAGGGCTGCCCACCAAAACTTTCAGCCCGGGCAAGGATGGTATTAATCAGAGAGGCAGCGCAGAGACCAAAGGTAACTCTGAAGGAGCTGAATAGTTCCAAAGCAGAGACTGGAGTATCTATCCATTTGATCACGATAAGCCATACACTCCATAGAGTTGGCTTTTATGGAAGAGTGGGCAGAAAAAAAGCCTTTACTTACACACAAAAATTGTAAGGCTCATTTTGAGTTTGCCAAAGATATGTGGGAGACTTCCCAAATGAATGGAGGAAGGTGCTGTGTTCAGATGAGACCAAAATTGAACTTTTTGGACACCAAGGTAAACACTATGTCTGGCGTCAAACTAACATAGCTCATCACCCCAAGAACACCATCACTGCAGTGAATCATGGTGGTGGCAGCATCATGCTGTGGGGTTGTTATGACAGGGAGAATGGTCCGAGTTGAGGAGAAGATGGATGGTGCGAAATACAGAAATATTCTTGAGCAAAACCTGTTTCAGTCTGTCAGTGATTTGAGACTGGGACAGAGGTTCACCTTCCGAGACAATGAGCCAAAGCATCCTGCTAAAGCAACACTCGAGTGGTTTAAGAGGAAATGTGTAAATGTTTTGGCGTGGCCTAGTCAAAGCCCAGACCTTAATCAAATTGAGAATCTGTGGTCAGACTTGAAACCGTCTAATAGAAGGAGCTGGAGCAGTTTTACATTGAGGAATCACAAGACCATCAACATTTATCCCTTTTGTGGACTCTACATCGATGATATTGTTAGCATCTGGATAGGGTCAGAATTGTTGTTCAAGGAATTTGTGAAAACAACAATCAATAAGAACAACATTAGTTTCTGCTTCACCTGTGAAAAAGGATTGAGAGCTGGAGACTGAAGTCTTTAGGAAGCCCATATCATATATACATATGTTCTCTCTCAGGACCAAAAAATATAAACCAGCAGTCCATGTTATTGCTGCTACTTCATCACACAAAATGTTTTTTTTCAAAATTGTCTATTGACGAATTATTATTTAACATTAGTGTTGAGCAAGTATGTTCTGTTCCGAGTACGCTCGGGCTGAGCTCTGAGTATTTATAGCTGCTCGGTGATATGGTTGAATCGCTGCCGTGTCCATGACTTGCAACTGTTTGACAGCTTTATTACATGTGAGGAATGTGTAAGAAATAGACATTCCTCCCATGTAATAAAGCTGTCAAACAGTCGCAAATCATGCACACGGGAGCGATTCAACCATATCACCGGGCAGCTGTAAATACTCGGAGCTCGGCCCGAGCATACTCGGCGAAAGGGTTAACAGAACATACTCGCTCAACACTATTTAACATCACTACTTAGACATAATTATATCAAATATTGGTAGTAGCCACTTATTGATGTGGGTACTTAGTGATGTCATCAGATCTTGGCACCCTACGGGATCATAGGTATAGTCACTGATCTTAATAATCACAGTAGACTCACTCAGTGATCTTTATGGTCATAATGGACTCTTCTTCAGTGACCACTATTCATAGTGAACACTAATCATGCCAACATTCATTGTAAAACTGGAGCAATTATGCCTAGAGAATAAGCCCTACACGTTCCATCAATAGTCTATCACTGCTTGGAGTCATCAGGGGCTGGCAGTCAATAAATTGATCTAAGTGCATTCAATTTTATGATGTACAGTACAGACCAAAAGTTTGGACACACCTTCTCATTTAAAGATTTTTCTGTATTTTCAAGTCTATGAAAATTGTACATTCACACTGAAGGCATCAAAACTATGAATTAACACATGTGGAATTATATACTTAACAAAAAAGTGTGAAACAACTGAAAATATGTCTTATATTCTAGGTTCTTCAAAGTAGCCACCTTTTGCTTTGATGACTGCTTTGCACACTCTTGGCATTCTCTTGATGAGCTTCAAGAGGTAGTCACCAGAAATGGTTTTCACTTCACAGGTGTGCCCTGTCAGGTTTAATAAGTGGGATTTCTTGCCTTATAAATGGGGTTGGGACCATCAGTTGTGTTGTGCAGAAGTCTGGTGGATACACAGCTGATAGTCCTACTGAATAGACTGTTAGAATTTATATTATGGCAAGAAAAAAGCAGCTAAGTAAAGAAAAACGAGTGGCCATCATTACTTTAAGAAATGAAGGTCAGTCAATGCGAAAAATTGGGAAAACTTTGAAAGTGTCCCCAAGTGAAGTTGCAAAAACCATCAAGCGCTACAAAGAAATTGGCTCACATGTGGACCGCCCCAGGAAAGGAAGACCAAGAGTCACCTGTGCTTCTGAGGATAAGTTTATCCGAGTCACTAGCCTCAGAAATCGCAGGTTAACAGCAGCTCAGATTAGAGACCAGGTCAATGCCACACAGAGTTCTAGCAGCAGACACATCTCTACAACAACTGTTAAGAGGAGACTTTGTGCAGCAGGCCTTCATGGTAAAATAGCTGCTAGGAAACCATTGCTAAGGACAGGAACAAGCAGAAAAGACTTGTTTGGGCTAAAGAACACAAGGAATGGACATTAGACCAGTGGAAATCTGTGCTTTGGTCTGATGAGTCCAAATTTGAGATCTTTGGTTCCAACCACCGTGTCTTTGTGCGAAGCAGAAAAGGTGAACGGATGGACTCTACATGCCTGGTTCCCACCGTGAAGCATGGAGGAGGAGGTGTGATGGTGTGGGGGGGCTTTGCTGGTGACACTGTTGGGGATTTATTCAAAATTGAAGGCATACTGAACCAGCATGGCTACCACAGCATCTTGCAGCGGCATGCTATTCCATCCGGTTTGCGTTTAGTTGGACCATCATTTATTTTTCAACAGGACAATGACCCCAAACACACCTCCAGGCTGTGTAAGGGCTATTTGACCAAGAAGGAGAGTGATGAGGTGCTACGCCAGATGACCTAGCCTCCACAGTCACCAGACCTGAACCCAATCGAGATGGTTTGGGGTGAGCTGGACCGCAGAGTGAAGGCAAAAGGGCCAACAAGTGCTAAGCTTCTCTGGGAACTCCTTCAAGATTGTTGGAAGACCATTTCCGGTGACTACCTCTTGAAGCTCATCAAGAGAATGCCAAGAGTGTGCAAAGCAGTCATCAAAGCAAAAGGTGGCTACTTTGAAGAACCTAGAATATAAGACATATTTTCAGTTGTTTCACACTTTTTTGTTAAGTATATAATTCCACATGTGTTAATTCATAGTTTTGATGCCTTCAGTGTGAATGTACAATTTTCATAGTCATGAAAATACAGAAAAATCTTTAAATGAGAAGGTGTGTCCAAACTTTTGGTCTGCACTGTACATTGATAACAATGTGTCAGCATGGTTGCTGGCCGCGTTCGGCGGCTAAATCACCATCTTTAGATAGACAGGAGTTCTCCGCCTCTCCAGATACTTGGACACACCCCTTAGCCAATCATACATGGGGGGATCAATCACAGGTGATCCGCTCCACCAATGAAAAGACAACACGTTACCGGAGGCCCGTCAGCATTGTCCAATCATACCATCCTACGTCAGAGCAGCATTCTCCAACCAAAGTCATCAGACTCAGGCCACGTCACCAGTTACAAGAGGCCCGGCCGCATTGTCCAAACAGGCCCAACTATGTCAGAGTCACCTTATCCAATCAGAGCCGCCAGCATCAGGCCGCGTCATCTGTTCCCGGACCAATTCCACAATATCAATCTACATCGACATTCAGACAAAGGTATTAGGCAAATCTAAAGTAAAAAGCCTCTGCCTTCTCTTAACAAACAGCCTAACACTCGATCGTTAGCATATGTGGGCAGGTATAGAAAATGATTATAGCTAGGTATTGTCTAGCAGACAGGCTCAACTCAATCAATAACATATATGGGCAAAATTATATGCAAATTATAAATGGCCATTGTCCATTGTTGTATACAGTGGGGAAAAAAAGTAATTAGTCAGCCACCAATTGTGCAAGTTCTCCCGCTTAAAAAGATGAGAGAGGCATTGACATCATAGGTTTTTGATTTAATTTGTAACTATGAGAGACAAAATGAGAAAACAAATCCTGAAAATCACATTGTCTGATTTGGAAAGAATTTTTTTTCAAATTTTGGTGGAAAATAAGTATTTGGTCATTTACAAAAGTTCATCTCAATACTTTGTTATATATCCTTTGTCATGCTGAAAGACCCACCCACGTTTCATCTTCAATGCCCTAGCTGATGGAAGGAGGTTTGCACTCAAAATCTCATGATATATGGCCCCATTCATTCTTTCATGTACATGGATAAGTCGTCCTGGTCCCTTGGCATAGAAAGAGCCCCAAAGCATGATGTTGCCACCCCTATGCTTCACAGTAGGTATGGTGTTCTTTGGATGCAACTCAGCATTCTTTCTCCTCCAAACACGCCGAGTTGTGTTTCTACCAAACAGTTCTACTTTGGTTTCATCTGACCATATGACATTCTCCCAATACTCTTCTGGATCATCCAAATGCTCTCTAACAAACTTCAGACAGGCCGGGATATGTAATGACTTAAGCAGGGGGATATGTCTGGCACTGCAGGATCTGAGTCCCTGGCAGCGTAGTGTGTTACTGATGGTAGCCTGTGTAACGTTGGTCCCAGCTCTCTGCAGGTCATTCACTAGGTCCCCTGTGTGGTTCTGGGATTTTTGCTCACCGTTCTTGAGATCATTTTGACCCCACGGGGTGAGATCTTGTGTGGAGCCCCAGAATGAGGGAGATTATCAGTGGTCTTGTATGTCTTCCATTTTCTAATTATTGCTCCCACAGTTGATTTCTTCACACCAAGCTGCTTGCCTATTGCAGATTCAGTCTTCCCAGCCTGGTGCAGGGCTGCAATTTTGTTTCTGGTGTCCTTCGACAGCTCTTTAGTCTTCACCATAGTGGAGTTTGGAGTGTGACGGTTTAAGGTTGCGGACAGGTGTCTTTTATACTGATAACAAGTTCAAACAGGCGCCAGTACTTCATGTAATGAGTGGAGGACAGAGGAGCCTCTTAAAGAAGAAGTTACAGGTCTGTGAGAGCCAGAAATCTTGCTTGTTTGTAATTAGTTAATGCTTCTACTCAAAAGACATACATTAATCGGGAGTTTCTAATTGCAAGACCAAAGGAGTCGTTTACATGGCAATATGTGGATGTCCTCAAAATTACATTGGAAAAATCAAGAGAAATCAACATGTCATCATGATGACATCCGGGTCACCAGAGCTAGGAAAGTTGCCAGACCATGCATGATCTAGCAGCTTTGTGTGTCAGTGCATGCAGAACTGACAATTTGCATAGTATAGGAATGCTCCTGCATCCGTATACTATAAAAGTGATCAGCCTGCAATTAATGAAAGTCCCATAGTGGGACAAAGTGTAAAAGTAAAAAATATTGTAAAAATATATATAAAAAATGTCACAAAATAATAATAATAAAAAAATATATATTGTATCCATAAATAAATATTTTTATGAAAGAAAAAAAAAGTACACATATTTGGTATTGCCATGTCCGGAACGACCTGACCTATAATATAAAACTGTTCCACTAGTTAACCCCTTCAGTGAACATCGTAAAAAAAAAAAAAAAAACAAGGCAGAAAACAATGCTTTATTATGATACCACTGTACAAAAAGTCGAATAAAACGCGATCAAACAGACAAATGTAAATAAAAATGGTACCGCTGAAAACTTCATCTTGTCCCGCAAAAAACAAGCCACCATACAGCTCCATCAACAGAAAAATAAAAAAGTTATAGCTCTCAGAATAAAGTGATGCAAAAATAATTATTTTTTCTATAAAATAGTTTTTATTGTGTGAAAGTGCCAAAACATAAAAAAAGCTAAAAGTGTGGTACCGCTGTAATCATACTGATCTGAAGAATAAATCTGCTTATCAATTATTAGTGATGAGCAAACGTGCTCGCCACTGCTCGGTACTCGTCCAAGCATCACAATGCTCGGCGCTCGGTGAGTATTTCCGGGTTGCTCAGGCGGGAACTCGTGTCCCCTCCCTGCATGTTTGGCGCTCTTTAGAGAGCCAATGAACATGCAGGGATTGCCTGCCACACACGTAATGCTGCAGCCATGTTGGTTGTGGGCATTGCAGTGATTGGCTGGCCGCACAGCATCATCAGGTCTATATAAGACCTGGCGGCACCATGCTCATCACATTTTTCCCCGGAATCAGGCAGAGTAGGGAGAGGTGCTGCTGAGTCAGGGAGAGATTTGCTTGTTTAGAGTTAGTATCGGTATTCCACAACATATATCTATATATCCATCTGAACTAACATTCCTGAGGACTAATCCAGCTGCATATATTGAGTGGTGATAGCAGGAATTAGGCAGGCAGTGTGTGGCGCCCCTGCGAGTCCAGTAGCCACAGAGATACTGCATCTCACCCAGAGGTGTGGTACCCCACTCTCAGGTAAGGACGGAGTAGTATCCGGGACTCACACACCCACATCCAATACACTCCACTTCAGGAGGGAAGGACGAGATTGCTTATAAGGGAGAGCACAGTGCCTGGTCCCTAGCTGGAGGGTGGAACTAGGTAGAGAATGTGGGTGGAGGAAGTAGATTAGGGGAGCACAGACAGAAAGAGTATAAGAAGAAGGAGAACCATCTAGAAGGAGTTTAGTCCAGTCCTGCTCAGGGGAGCAGTGCAGAAGGGTCCATGCTCCTGGCTCCAGTGCTTGGAGCAGGAGTTCAGTGGAGAGAGAGAAGTCGGGCCTAGTGAGAGTGGCCCAGGAGGAGAGTGAGGAGAGGGGAGCAGTGGGAAAGGCTCCAGAGACAGAAGGGATCCCAGGGGCACGGTGAGTGCAGGAGTCCACCCGTGCTCCCAAATTCACACTGGCGGTGGAGGGATCAGGCCGCAGAAGTGGACCGGCCCCAGGCTAGTGGAGAACAGCCAGGCTCAGCTAGCCAACCGGATGCTGCAGCATTTGCAAGGTGTTGGAGCCAAAATCCACAATTACATCGCTGAAAAGGTGGCCACATTGGGTCCAGGGGACTGCAAGTCGCCCGACAAGGCCCGAGGCCACTGGCTTGGGACACTGATTGTGAGGCGCAGGACAGGAGGGTGAGAGCCAGTGCAGTGAGACGACCTGGAAAGGTACATAGAACGGGGTCCCGTCCAAGTGCTCCTGAGATACCTGAGAGTTTGCTGGATCACTACCCCGGAGGACACAGGACGACGTGGGCAGTTGCACACCGGTGACTGTAACCTGAGGAACTTAACAACTGTGAGTAAAGCCTGAAGACTGCACCCCACTGTGTCCTTGAATAATTGCTGCGCCATCACCTGCACTACACTGCACCAACAACATCTACCTCATAAAATCACCATCTACTGCACTGGAGCTAAGCTCTGCCTGTGGAGAGCTGAACCAACTCTGCTGCATCACCATCAGCTCCAGTGGATCTGCACCGTAGCGGTGGCCCCATATAGCCGCATACCACAGGTGGCATCACGAACATTATCTCTAAAAACTTTAATCCCCTACTACTTTTCCTTTAATTATTTGATCGCCCTGGGTTTTGGACGAGGTCACTGCCATTGTGACATCCCCAGTAACGACCGGCCCAGCACCGAGTACCCCACAGCCCCAGGGGGCGCATCAAGTGTATGTGGCAGACTGCAGTACATATAGTGCAAAAGGGTCCATAGCACGTTCCTGCTTCTGCTGTTGTAATAATTACAGATATTTGTAGACATAGCCCCAGATATCAGGGGCCAGGGAAATTTTTTTTATCTTAATCCTGGCTATTTGCTCAAAAAGCAATCCAGAGTACACCATTTTTCTGCTCCATTTACTTGTTAGTACTGCAGAATAGAACCAGATCTGTTCCATATTTCAGCGATAAAAATCCAGAAATTTGAACTGAACGTGGAAAATATTGGCATCCTTTTCCATTCGGTTCCAGTGTGTCGGTCAAGCTATTCACACTAGGTCTCTGTGTAGAATAATATTAGTAAATTACAGGCCTGCTAATTAAAACCGTGGTTCTCTGTCAGACAAATCACCTATAACAGTGTTCCAAAATCAGCCATTTCTTCCATTTTCATTTCGTTGCAGTGTGTTGGTCAAGTTATTCACACTAGGTCTCTGTGTAGAATAATATTAGTAAATTACAAGCCTGCTATTTAAAACCATGATTCTCTGTCAGACATATTATCTATAACAGTGTTCCAAAATCAGTCATTTCTGCCTTCTATTTCGTTGCAGTGTGTTGGTCAAGCTATTCACACTAGGTCTCTGTAGAATAATATTAGTAAATTACAGGCCTGCTATTTAAAACCATGATTCTCTGTCAGACATATCACCTATAACAGTGTTCCATAATCAGCCATTTCTTCCATTTTCATTTCATTGCAGTGTGTCTCTCAAACTATTCACTCTAGGTCTCCGTGTAGAATAATATTACTAAATTACAGGCCTGCTAATTAAAACCATGGTTTTCTGTCAGACATATCACCTTTAACAGTGTTCCAAAATCAGCCATTTCTTCCATTATCATTTTGTTGCAGTGTGTCGGTTAAGCTATTCACACTAGGTCTCTATGTAGAATAATATTAGTAAATTACAGGCCTGCTATTTAAAACCAATCGTTCTCTGTCAGATGTATCACATATAGCTGTATTCCAAAATCATCCATTTCTCGTGAATGTGGAAAATATTGTCCTCCATTTAAAATGGGCAAGGTGCATAGCAAGGGATGGGAAAGTGGGCATGGGCAAGCTGAAATTGTGCCAAAACAAACACCCACATCTTGTCGCTCGACCTTCCTGTCCCAATTACTAGGGGACCGCAGAACATCACTATTGAACACAGAGCAGTGTCAAAAGGTTGTTGGTTGGATAGCAGATAATGTTTCCAGTCACTTTGCCACCACCACTACCACCATGTCTTCCACATGGTCAAGTCTCAGTAGCCGTGAGTCTGGACCGAATATTCCTCACCCTGATCCTCCTTCCTCCCACCATGCCGAGTGCCCGGAGACAACTGATCCCACACTTGGACACTCCGAAAAGCTGCTTAAAGTGAGTCAAGAGGAGAACGCGCGTAGCGATGCCCAAATTTTGGAGCAGCCACGGTCACACGAAGGCAACTGTGGGAAATTGCAATTACTGTCGCAAGACGTGGATAATGATGATGAGACACAATTGCCAGAAAGTCAGGAGGAGGACAAGGGTGCGGAAGTGGAAGACGAGGTGGTGAATGATATAGTAACTGACCCAACCTGGCAGGGTGACATACAGAGTGAGGACAGCAGCACACAGGGGGAGGGAGGCGTAGCACCACAACAGGCAGGAAGAAACAGTGTGGTGGCCGCAGGCACAAGGCAGGAAAGCGGTCCTTGTAACGCCAACACGATGGAAGTTGTCAGTACAACTGTTATGTCTTCCCGAGTCTGGTTGTTTTTTAAAGACTCTGCAAATAACCCCAAAAAGGCCATTTGCACCACCTGCCAGGCCAGCATCAGCAGGGGTTACAAAACAAGCAGCCTGACCAGCACCAGTATGATCAGGCACATGGCAACAAAGCACCCGACTAAGTGGGCCGAACCCTAGGGTCCTGAAACAGTGTCTGTGGATGACACCATTGCTTCTTCCACTGTTGTGCGTGCACACCAATGCCCTGTCCATGGCACATGCCAAGATGCCTCCTGCCCTGCATGTGTCGTTGCACACTCTCAAGTAGCACTATCAGCAAGCATATCCACGTCCTTGTCCCAGCGCAGCGTTCAGTTGAACCTACCCCAGTCCTTGGAATGCAAGCGCAAATACGCAGCCAACGCCCCACTACTAAATTCACGCATTTTGCGACTGCTTGCGCTCAAAATGTTGCCTTTTAGGCTCGTGGAGACGGAATCTTTCCGTAACCTGATGGCAACAGCCGTCCCTCAGTACTCGGTCCCCAGCCGCCACTATTTCTCCCGGTGTGCCATCCCCGCATTACACGAGCACGTGTCCCATAACATTAGCCGTGTCCTCAACAATGCAGTTACTTAGAAAGTCCACCTAACTGCGGACACGTGGACAAGTGCTTGTGGCCAGGGACGGTACATCTAGCTGACGGCACACTGGGTTAATATAGTGGAAGCCGGTACCCAGTCGGACCTTGAGACGGAACACGTGCTTTCGACTCCGAGGATTGCGGGCCCTTGGTCATTCAGGGTTGCCCCCACATTCTACAGCTCCTGCACCTCCTCTTCAACCTCCATCTCTGAAATGACCACATCAGTTGCAAGCTGGAAGCACTGCAGCACTGCATCGGCCAAGCGGCAACAGGCTGTGCTGAACTTAATATGCTTAGGTGACAAACCGCACAACGCTGAAGAGTTGTGGACAGCTCTGAAAGAGCAGGCAGATCTGTGGCTGACACCGCTGACCCTACAGCCAGGCATGGTCGTGTGTGACAATGGCCGGAACCTGATGGCAGCTCTGAGGTGAGGTGAGCTCACACATGTACCATGCCTAGCCCATGTGCTTAACCTCGTGGTTCAGCGGTTTCTCAAAACCTACCCGGATCTGCTGGATCTGCTTGTCAAAGTACGCCGCCTGTGTGCCCATTTTAGAAAGTAAGCTACAGCTTCTGCCACCCTTGCCGTGCTTCAGCAGCGTTTGCAGCTTCCAGCTCACCGACTGATCTGCGATGTCCCCACGCATTGGAACTCAACATTGCAGATGTTGGTAAGGATTTGTGAGCAGAAGAAGGCAGTTGTTGACTACCAGCATCAACAAGGCCGTCAGTATTCAGGTCATACTCTACACATAAGAGCTCAGGAGTGGACATGGATGTCAGACATATGTACTATCCTCCAAAACTTTGATGACTCCACCAAGATGGTAAGCGGTGATGATGCCATAATTAGCATCACCATCCTGCTTCTCTGTCTTCTGAAACGCTCTCTGCTCACAATTAAAGAGGATGCATTGCAGGCAGAGCACGATAAGATGGAGGAAGGAACCATACAGGGTGATTCTACACAGCCCAGCCTCATCTCATCCCAATGTGGATTGGGTGACAATGAGGAAGAGGAGGAGGAGAAAGAACAGGAGCTAGTTTCCTGCGCTATAGAAGGTACTACCTGCACAACTGTCATACCATCTGTTCAGCGCGGATGGTCTGAGGACAGGGAGGAGGAGGAAGAGGAGGAGGATGAGGAGCAGAGCAAGGTCAGTCGTCCTCTTGGTGAGGACACGGAAGTCTTGCCTGTTAGCAGTCTGGCACACATGGCTGAGTTTACGTTACGCTGCCTTTCCCGTAACCCTTGTGTTGTCCAAATTATGGGTGACAGTCATTACTGGTTGGTGACACTTCTAGACCCACGCTACAAGGAGAACTTTCTGTCTCTTATTCCTTTGCAGGACAGGCATAATAAAATGGTACAGTACAAGAAGGCCCTTGTTGCGGAATTATTTAAAAAATTCCCAACTGAAAACGCTGGCGGCAGAGGTCACAGTTCGTTGGACAACCAAGGAGTACAGCTGAGAAAGACACAAATGCAATCCAGCAGAGGCAGGGGAACACTGTCAAAGTTCTGGGACAGATTTCTCAGTCTCTCCCATTGCACAGGCCCTGAGGCGCGGGGTACTCTCCCAAGGAGGGAAAGGTTTCGGAAGATGGTGAGGGAGTACCTTGCCGACCTTACCAACGTCCTCCGTGATTCCTCTGTGTCTTATAATTATTGGGTGTCCAAGCTGGACACGTGGCATAAAGTGGCTCTCTATGCCTTGGAGGTGCTGGCCTGCCCTGCTGCCAGTGTTTTGTAAGAGCGTTTTTTTTGTGCCGCTGGTGGAATTATAACTGATAGGCACATCCGCCTGTCAACTGAAAATGCTGTCAGCTGACTCTTATAAAATGAACAAGGGCTGGATTGGGCCAGACTTCTCAACACCACAGAATGATAGCAGAGTAACATAAACTCAAATACAGTGTTTTTTTTGGGAGGTCTAACTCTATTCCCATGCACCTATGGCTTCACACCCAGACATGGGTATACGCTTTCTGTTTTTGTCTATTTGCTCTTGTCCTCCTCCTTCTCCTCATCCTCATCCTCCACATCCTCCTCCATATCACCACCATATCTACTATATCACCATATCTACGTCTCTTGCAAGGGGCATTGGAGTTCCTCCAAATTTTTGGCAGCCATTGCATTCACTGCATAGGCAAACAGAATGGGAGACCCACTTTCTAATAATGGGAACATTGTTTTCAGTAGGCCATCCGACCTCTACGTGTCTTGCAAGGGGCATTGGAGTTCCTCCAAATATTTGGCAGCCGTTGCATTCACTGCATAGGCAAACAGTATGGGAAACCTGCTCCTTTTTAATGGGAACATGTCGTACTTGTTACTGTACCCCATTTCCATGTGTCTTTAAATTGTTAGTAGGGTTTTTCCTAAATTTTGGCAACCGTTGCACTCGCTCCATACCCTACAACTATATAGCAGACCCTCTCCTTTCTAATTGGAACATGTCATTACTGTGGCCCATCTCTATGTGTCTTTAAATTGTTAGTGGTGTTTTTCCTAAATTTTTGCAGCCGTTGGACTCACTGCATACCCTATAACTATATAGCAGACCCTCTCCTTTCTAATGGGAACATGTCGTTACTGTGGCCCTGCTTTATGTGTCTTTAAATTGTTAGTGGTGTTTTTCCTAAATTTTTGCAGCCGTTGGACTCACTGCATACCCTATAACTGGATAGCGGACCCTATCCTTTCTAATGGAATCATGTCTTTACTGTGGCCCAGCTATATGTGTCTTTAAATTGTTAGTGGGGGTTTTCCTAAATTTTGGCAGTTGTTGGACTCACTGCATACCCTACTACTGGATAGCAGACACTCTCCCTTCTAATGGGAACATGTAGCTAGTGTGGCCCAGCTCTATGTGTCTTTAAATTGTTAGTGGGGTTTTTCCTAAATTTTGGCAGCCTTTGGACTCACTGCATACCCTATAACTGGATAGCGGACCCTCTCCTTTCTAATGGGAACATGTCGTTACTGTGGCCCTGCTCTATGTGTCTTTAAATTGTTAGTGGGGTTTTTCCTAAATTTTGGCAGCCTTTGGACTCACTGCATACCCTATAACTGGATAGCGGACCCTATCCTTTCTAATGGGAGCATGTCGTTACTGTGGCCCTGCTCTATGTGTCTTTAAATTGTTAGTGGGGTTTTTCCTAAATTTTTGCAGCCATTGGACTCAATGCATACCCTATAACTAGATAGCAGACCCTCTCCTTTCTAATGAGAACATGTTGTTACTGTGGCCCTGCTCTATGTGTCTTTAAATTCTTAGTGGGGTTTTTCCTAAATTTTTGCAGCCGTTGGACTCACTGCATACCCTATAACTGGATAGCGGACCCTATCCTTTCTAATGGAATCATGTCTTTACTGTGGCCCAGCTATATGTGTCTTTAAATTGTTAGTGGGGGTTTTCCTAAATTTTGGCAGTTGTTGGACTCACTGCATACCCTACTACTGGATAGCAGACACTCTCCCTTCTAATGGGAACATGTAGCTAGTGTGGCCCAGCTCTATGTGTCTTTAAATTGTTAGTGGGGTTTTTCCTAAATTTTGGCAGCCTTTGGACTCACTGCATACCCTATAACTGGATAGCGGACCCTCTCCTTTCTAATGGGAACATGTCGTTACTGTGGCCCTGCTCTATGTGTCTTTAAATTGTTAGTGGGGTTTTTCCTAAATTTTGGCAGCCTTTGGACTCACTGCATACCCTATAACTGGATAGCGGACCCTATCCTTTCTAATGGGAGCATGTCGTTACTGTGGCCCTGCTCTATGTGTCTTTAAATTGTTAGTGGGGTTTTTCCTAAATTTTTGCAGCCATTGGACTCAATGCATACCCTATAACTAGATAGCAGACCCTCTCCTTTCTAATGAGAACATGTTGTTACTGTGGCCCTGCTCTATGTGTCTTTAAATTCTTAGTGGGGTTTTTCCTAAATTTTTGCAGCCGTTGGACTCACTGCATACCCTATAACTGGATAGCAGACCCACTCCTTTCTAATGGGAATTTTTCATTACTGTTGCCCAGCTCTATGTGTCTTTAAATTGTTAGTGGGGTTTTTCCCAAATTTTGTCAGAGCTTGCAGTCACAGCATGGGCATTACCACTATTGGAGACCCACTCCTTTATAATGGGAACATTTATTTACTGAGACCCTCCTCTATGTCTCTTCAAAGGAGTATTGGGTTGCGTCCAAATTTTTGGCAGCCCTTGCAGTCACTGCATACGCAATGACAGTATAGGAAACCCACTCTTTAATAATGGGAACAACAAAGCATAGCCGACTGATGCCTCTTTAAGAATAGTAAGGCTGTAAAAATAGTGTTTGTGACTTTCACAATTCCTCCTTCATAAATGAAACAGGATGGGTCTGATGATGTGTCACACACCACATGGCCAGATAAGGTTGTACAATGTTAAAATGACATTTACTGGTGAATGTATTTTTCATCGTTGAAAGGTTGAAAGCAATACAAAAGTGCAAAAACGCATCAAAAACGCTACAAGGTTGAACAAAGTTGAACATAGCCCAAGGTGTTTGTTTTTGGTTATTTATTTTGCCTTATATACAAGTCATTACCCTGAATAGGATGTTCCTTTACATATTTCCCAGGAAATTCCATTTTGGCTTTGTTTTTGTATGTTATATTGTGAGTCTGTAAAAGTGGCGTAATACCTCTGAAATCATTGTTGACAGCAGTGACCTGGGAGTCAGAGATGCTTCCAGGAGTCTTCCCCATGCTGGTCCCATGTCATTTGAGCACTGTTCCCATCGATTTGGGCAACTTTTAGGCCCTCTGCAGACCGTCGGAGGGAGCTGCTGTAAAAATGCTTGAGTTTCCCATAGACTTATATTGAGCTCGTTGCTGGGGTCGAACACCCGAGTATTCCAATTTGCTCGACCCGAGCAATGAGCACCCAAGCATTTTAGTGCTCGCTCATCACTATCAGTTATACCATACGCGGAAGGACAAATAAAGGCCAAAAAAACAATTCCTGAATTGCTGTTTTTTGTCCATTCTGCCTCCCAAAAATCAGTATAGAAATCGATCAAGAAATGTCACGTGTCCGAAAATGGTACCAGTAAAAACGTCAAGTCGTCCCACAAAAAACAAGCCCTCATATGACTCTGTTGGCCGAAATATGGAAAAATTATAGCTCTCAAAATATGGCAATGCAAAAACTTGTTTTCGCAATAAAAAGCGTCTTTTAGTGTGTGACAGCTGCCAAACATAAAATCCTGATATAAATCTGGTATCGCTGTAATCGCACCGACCCAAAGAATAAAGTCGCCTAATCCATTATACCGCACGAGGAACGGCGTAAAAAATAAATAAAACCAATTCTTCACCTGTTGTTGATTTGTTCATTTTGCTTCCCAAAGACCACGGTAAGGCTCAGCTCACATTTATCCTGCACTCTGCGCTGAGCGCTTACAGCGGGGTTTCCATGTAAATCTCTGAAATACGTGATTCAGAAAGAACCCCCAGCGGAAGATTCCCTATAATGAGGCAGATGGAGACACTGTGGATGCAGTCTAGCCTATGATCTGGTAGTGTCCGTCTTTTTATTAGCCGTGCATAAAAGTGCCGTCGCCCACAGTTTAGTGCACTTCTGAAAAGGACAACACTGAACAAGTGGTCAGACGGAGTCCAGAGTAACTCTGCTGCCTCATTATAGTAAATGGATCCCTCAGGGGTTCAATCATGTCACTGTAAGATTTAGATGGAAACCCTGATATAAGTTCTCAGGGTAGAGTGCAGGATAATTGTGAACCAAAGTGTTACGTTAAACATTCCCAACAAAGGCTTCAACTCAATCTAAAAGAAAAGCAAGTCCCCACTCAGGTCCACCATCTGTTATCAGAAACATAGGGGTTTCCACATTACTAGTAGCACAAAGACTCTGGAAAAGCACCATGGCTCATCGCCCCCCAAAAGAAATTGAGCAAATTCCTCACTCCCAAATCCAAATCCGCAATTAGCGTCCACATGTTTTGCATTTCTGTAGAGCCTGCCTAATTTACGGGTGCGTGTTTCCAGAAGAATGAGCTGGGCACATCATATTGGTCACTGCAATTTACTGGTCACTACAATGGCAGTTTGCAATTTTCACTTAGCAACATCCGTTGCAGCTTGTTTCTGGAAAACACCCATGGAGTCAAGATCATCACTACACCTGTAGATCAATTCCCAAAGGGAAATAATTTCTGAAATGGGGTCACTTGAGGGGGATTTTGCTATTCTAGCACTTAGGGGTTCTGTATATGGAGTTCGCATATTATTCTACACAGGGGCGGACCCAGACTGTAGTGGGCCCCTGTGCAAGAATTTTTTGGGGCCCCCCCGCCCTTCATAGGGGGCATGAAGGGCCCCCCTCGTGCATCTCTGATTCCCCCCACTCCTAGTTAATTAATTGTATTTAAAAAAAATAAAACTTGTTATACTTACCCCCAGGGCCGGCTCCAAGTTTTTGTGGGCCCCGGGCGACAGAGTTTCAGTGGCCCCTTTAACACATACCACGATTCATGATGCAGAGATACCACAGAGAAATATATATATATATATATATATATAGTACAAGGCCAAGGATTTCACTTACTACATTACATGAGCGATATCCTCAGCGCACAGTGCAGACCGGACAGTATAGTCCTCCATACAGTATTATGGGCACCATATAATGCTCCATACAGGATACTGGTCCCCATATAATGCTCCATACAGGATACCGGTCCCAATATAACGCTTCATACAGGATACTGGTCCCCATATAACGCTCCATACAGGATACTGGTCCCCATATAACACTGCATACAGAATACTGGCCCCCATATAACGCTCCATACAGAATACTGTCCCCCATATAACACTCCATGCAGAATACTGACCCCCATATAACGCTGCATACAGAATATTGGCGCCCATATAACGCTCTAAGCAGGCTGTTCCCCCCCTTATGATGCCCCATTACACAAGCGATATCTATTGTAAATTCTACAATAGCTCAAAAACCGACGAATCCTCACAGCGTACAGTGCAGACCGGACAGTATAGTCCTCCATACAGTATTATGGGCACCATATAATGCTCCATACAGGATACTGACCCCCTTATAATGCTCCATACAAGATACTGGTCCCCATATAATGCTCCATACAGGATACCGGTCCCAATATAACGCTCCATACAGAATACTGGTCCCCATATAAAGCTCCATACAGGATACTGGTCCCCATATAATACTGCATACAGAATACTGACCCCCATATAACGCTGCATACAGAATATTGGCCCCCATATAACGCTCTATGCAGGCTGTTCCCCCCTTATGATGCCCCATTACACGAGCGATATCTACTGTAAATTCTACAATAGCTCAGAAACCGACGAATCCTCACAGCGCACAGTGCAGACCGGACAGTATAGTCCTCCATACAGTATTATGGGCACCATATAATGCTCCATACAGGATACTGACCCCCTTATAATGCTCCATACAGGATACTGGTCCCCATATAATGCTCCATACAGGATACCGGTCCCAATATAACGCTCCATACAGGATACTGGTCCCCATATAACGCTCCATACAGGATACTGGTCCCCATATAACACTGCATACAGAATACTGGCCCCCATATAACGCTCCATACAGAATACTGTCCCCCATATAACGCTCCATACAGAATACTGGCCCCCATATAACTCTCCATACAGAATACTGGCCCCCATATAACGCTCCATACAGAATACTGGCCCCCATATAACGCTCCATACAGAATATTGACCCCCATATGACGCTCCATACAGAATACTGTCCCCCATATAACGCTCCATACAGAATACTGACCCCCATATAACGCTCCATACAGAATATTTGCCCCCATGTAACGCTCCATGCAGGCTGTTCCCCCCTTATAATGCCCCATGCAGGATGACACCCCCCTTTTAATGCCCTATGCAGGATGTCACCTCTACCCCCCATAAAATGCCCCATGCAGGATGTCACCTCTCCCCAATATAATGCCCCTTGCAGGATGTCACTTCCCCCCTTTTCAATGCCCCATGCAGTATGTCAGACCACCCCCTCCCTTATAATGCCCCATGCAGTATGTCACAAACCCACCCTCCTTATAATGCCCCATGCAGGATGTCAATTCCCCCCCCCTCTTATAATGCCCCATGCAGGATGTCACACCCCCTCCCTTATAATGCCCCATGGAGGATGTCACACACCCCCTCCCTTGTAATGCCCCATGCAGGATGTCACTTCCCCCCTTCCCCTCTTATAATGCCCCATGCAGGATGTCACTTCCCCCCTTCCCATCTTATAATGCCCCATGCAGGATGTCACACTCCCCCCCACCCCCATATAATGCCCCATGCAGGATGTCACACCCACTCTCCCCCCACCATATAATGCCCCATGCCCCATACATGAAAAAAATAAAAAAAATCCAATACTCACCTCACTTCTTACCTGCTGCTGTCGCTGCTCCGGACTCCAGCGTCGTCCGCGTCTTCCCGCTCTGCACTGTGACAGGTCAGGAGAGATGGCGCGCGGTGTAAAGACATCACCGCGCCCTCTGACCTGAGACGTCACAGTCAGAGGACGCTGAAGACGCTGCGGAGGCACGGGGAGGGGTAAGTATTGTGCCGGCGCCGTCACATGACCGGAGATGTCCCAGCGCTCAGCATGGGGCCGGGGGCCCATGCTGAGCGCAGGGACATCTCCGGTCATGTGACGGCGGGGGGTCCTGCGGGGGGGGGCCCCATGAGGAGACGCACAAGAGGGGGGCCCCGAGGGGGCCCCGACCGGCCGGGCCCCATGCTGGAGTCAGGGCAGTCATGCCCTGACGGCGGCCCTGCTGGAGGGGCCCCCTCTCCCTCGGGGGCACCCGTTCAATGAACCGGCTGCACGGACGGTAGGTTCGCCCCTGATTCTAGAAAAATCTGTGCTCCGGGTGGCAAATAGCGCTCCGTCCCTCCCGAGTCTCGCCGTGTGGCTAAGCAGTACTATACAGCCACATATGGGGTATTTCTACATTCAGCAGAAATTGTGGGACAAATTTTGGTGCCATTTTTACCCATTTCTCAGTGTGATAATGTAAAATCTGTGGCTAAAACAACATTTTGGTGGTAAAAATGTAATTATTTTTATCTTCACTGCCCAATTTTATAAAATTCTGTGATCCACCTGTGGTGTCAATGTGCTCACTGCACCCCTAGATTAATTCATTGAGGGGTCTAATTTCCAAAATGGTGTCACTTGTGGGGGTTTCTACTGTTTAGGCACATCAGGGGCTCTCCAAACGCGACATGGCGTCCGCTAATTATTCAAGCAAATTTTACATTCAAAAAGTCAAATGGCGCTCCTTTGTTTCCGAGCCCTGTTGTGCGCCCAAACAGGGGTTTTCCCTCACATATGGGGTATTGGCGTGCTCAGGAGAAATTGCACAACAAATTTTGGGGTCCATCTTTTCCTGTTACTCTTGCGAAAATAAAAAAATTTGGGTTTAAATTAAAAAATGTTCCTGTGAAGCACCTGAAGGGTTAATACACTTCTTGAATTCGGGTTTGAGCACCTTGAAGGGTGCAATTTTTAGAATGGTATCACTTTTGGGTATTTTCTGTCAAAAAGGCCCCTCAAAATCACTTCAAATGTGATGTGGTCCCTAAAAAATGATTTTGTAAATTTTGTTGAAAAAATTTGAAATCACTGGTCAATTATTAACCCTTATAACTTCATAACAAAAGAATGTTGGTTCCAAAATTTTGCTGATGTAAAGTAGACATGTGAGAAATGTTATTTATTAATAGTTTATTAACTATTTTGTGTGATATATCTAAGGGCATGAAAATTCAAAGTTTGTAAACTGCGAAATTTTCAAAATTTTCACCAAATTTCCGATTTTTTCACAAATAAACGCTAGTCATGTAAAATAAAAGCGGCAGGGGATGATTAGACACCGACTTTCGATCAATTTACATGTAGCTGTTGAAGCTTGCTTCCCAGGACGAAAAAGGGAATTTAATAGAGGGTCTCAGGCGACCGGCACCGATATGAAAAATGGAATAGCTCAAGGTCCATAATTCTGATAATAAGGGGACCCATATTGTTAGTGGCAGGGTCAGCCAAGGAACAAGATGCTTATTTTTTTGTAGCTGTAAGCCTTTCCTGGGGAGCTGTAGCACAAGAGCACCAGAATAACGGATCGCAGCTATGCCATGTGTGGTCTCTAAATGAAGGTAAAATCATAATAGAAAATATGGTATCACTTTTGGGCTTCTGGGATCAACCAGTGATAAGTTATCCCAAAATACAGATATCTTAAATAAAATGTGCAGGCTAGAGTCTAGCCCCGTGATGTCAGCACAGGGTGTGTGTGGGCAGGTCTTCCCTCAGGCATAAAAGTATCCAAGTAGGATGGATAAGTACTCATGTTGGAAGTTACATATTTTGCGTAGCACGGGTCACGTTCGCTGAACAGGCATTGGAGTGCTTCCCTCCACCTATACTGAATCGTCGCAGCCATCTTTATACTAAGTATCTTTTTTAATCTTGTTCATTTTGTGTTACTGCATATGTATTTTATTGTTCCCTTTTGTAAAACCTTGTATATTTTTCATAACACTGCCTCCCTTTTTGATTAAATATAAAATATAATAGTTCTGTTTCTTTTGTCCTGTAATTGTTCACACCCCCGAAGCCATATACGCTACCAGAACGCAGGCGTCTGACCAGGCCTGTATTATATTTCAAATCTGGACGGTGGTGGCAAAGAATAATAATAATTGGGCTATCGTGAAGCTGATAGTGACCGTACGAGGGGCGTATACACATATTCCATGCGTTGGAATCCGGAGTTGTGACGCCATACGCTCCCTGGTCGCTTGCCGATACCTACACAGTGAGTAGTGGGGACCTGTGCTCGTGGATCCCTGATGAAATCCTGACAGCGCGACGGCAACGGTGAGCTATTCTGTGATCTCCCTGGTGTAGTCTCTGTGGAATACCTGACGCTTACATTATATAGAGTCATTACAAACAGAGTGATCTTTTTCAAGTGTTTATTTCTGTTAATGTTGATGATTATGGCTTACAGCCAATGAAAACACAAAAGTCATTATCTCAGTAAATTAGAATACTTTATAAGAACAGCTTGAAAAATGTTTTTAAAATTCTAAATGTTGGCCTACTGAAATGTCTGTTCAGTAAATGCCCTCAATACTTGGTCGTGGCTCATTTTGATTCAATTACTGCATCAATGCGGCAATGTGGCATGGAGGCGATCAGCCTGTGGCTGCTGAGGTGTTATGGAAGCCCAGGTGGCTTTGATAGCAGCCTTCAGGTCGTCTGCATTGTTGGGTCTGGGGTCTCATCTTCCTCTTGACAATACCCCATAGATTCTCTATAATAGATTCTCTATGGGGTTAAGGTCAGGCGAGTTTGCTGCCAATCAAGCACAGTGATACTGTTGTTTGTAAACCAGGTATTGGTACTTTTGGCCGTGTGGACAGGTGCCAAGTCCTGCTGGAGAATGACATTTCCATCTCCAAAAAGCTTGTCGGCAGAGGGAAGCATGAAGTGCTCCAAAATTTCCTGGTAGACGGCTGCGCTGACTTTGGTCTTGAGAAAACACAGTGGACCTACAACAGCAGATGACATGGCCCCCCAAACCATCACTGATTGTGGGAACTTCACACTACACCTCAGCAGCTTGGATTGTGGCCTCTTCACTCTTCCTCCAGACTCTGGGACCTTGTGGAGTCAGTCAATGACTGCCTTCTGGACATCTATCAAGTCAGCTGTCTTCCTCATGATTGTGGAGTCTACTGAAACAGACTAAGGGACCTTTTTAAATGCTTAGGAAGCCTTTGCAGCTGTTTTTTGCTAATTATTGTAATTTACTGAGATAATGACTTGTGTGTTTTTATTGGCTGCAAGCCATAATCATCAACATTAACAGAAATAAACACATGAAATAGATCACTCTGTGTGTAATGACTCTATATATTGTAGTGCCGGCGTCCCTGCCCTCTGCTAGGCAGGGACACTGCTCCTCTCACCGCTCTGCTCCGTGCCCGGCTTCCTCCCCCCGCTCTGCTGTCAGCGCGCGCTCCGTCCCGGCGTCCTCCTCCTGCTCTGCTCTCAGCGCGCGCTCCTTCCCGGCCCCTGTGCTTAGGGCGCGCGCGCGCGCGCTCCCCTCCTCTTAAAGGGGCCGCGCGCGCCGCCCTAAAGAGTCCCCGGCCAATGGCCGGAGGACTTCATCATATATAAGGCACCTCCTCCAAAATGGAGGTGCCCGAGCAATGTTGTTTGCACCTGTGTCTCACCTGTGCTTCAGCCCTCAGGTCCCGTTGCCAGTTACCTGCCAGTTTCCTGCCAGTTTCCTGCTAGTTACCTGCCAGTACCTGCCAGTTACCTGCCTGATTCCTGCCTGAATACTTGTTACCTGTCTGCCAGTCTGAGGTCCGACGGTCTGCCTTACTACTCCTGTCAGTCTGTCTAAAGGACCAGCCTGCCCGCTCACCTGGGAGCGCATATCAGCTACCTGCCTGCTTGCCTGAGGTCCGACGGTCTGCCTTACTACTCCGGTCAGTCTGTCTATGGACCAGCTTGCCCGCTCACCTGGGAGCGCTTCTCCGTTATCTGCCTGCTTGCCAGCCCGGAGGCTCCGTTGTCACGTGCTGTGACCATCAGCTATTCCAGAGACTCTTGCCCGCTCACCTGGGAGCGCTTCTCCGTTACCTACCTGCCTGCCAGCCCGGAGGTTCCGCCGTCACGTGCCGTGACCACCTGCTATTCCAGAGACTCTCGCTTGCTCACCTGGGAGCACACATCTACCACCTGCCTGCTAGCCTACCCGGAGGCTCTGCCATCACAGGTCGTACCTACCCCTTACCCAGAGACTGCCCTGATCACTTGCCGTAACTCCCTGTCCGTTCACCCAGAGACTGCCACCCGCTCCCTTACAAGGGCCGCCCCCTTGTATAGTAGCTCAGAGGTTCCGCCTCCCGGACCCGTTACAGTCCGCCTCCCGGACCCGTTACAGTTTGCTCGGGCCATGGAACCCGGTGGCACCCAAGCTCCCTCGCTCTCGGACCTCGGTCTTGAACTGTCCCGTCAGAGGTCCCAACAGGAGGCCATCCTGGGTCACCTGCGGAATGTTAATACTCGCCTGAACACTCTGTCTGATCCACCAACAACCTCCGCCAGTGCCATATCTTGCAATCCGGCGGCTCCGCTGCTCACTAATACTATGGTATCCTACCCCGGACCCCGGCTTTCTGCACCTCCTCGCTTCGGAGGCGACCCCGTCCAGGCTCGGGGCTTCTTGAATCAGTGCACCCTGCATTTTGAACTTTTGTCTTACCAGTTTAACTCCGACCGGGCCAAAATTGCCTTCATCATGTCCCATCTCACCGGGGAGGCCCTGGCCTGGCTGAATCCTCTATGGGAGAGAGGAGACCCCCTGGTGTCCAACTTGCCTGCTTTTCTCACGGCTTTCCGGAAAGTCTTCGACGAACCCGGACGGAAGACCTCATCTGCATCATCGTTGCTACGCCTCCGTCAGGGGAGTCTCACCGTGGGCCAATATGCCATACGGTTCCGTACCCTTGCCTCGGAGCTGGCCTGGGATAACGACGCTCTGGTTTCCGTCTTCTGGGAGGGTCTGTCCGGCCGTATTAAAGATGAACTTGCCGGTCGGGACATTCCTACCACTCTCGATGACTTAATAACTCTTGCCACCCGAATTGACCTACGGTTTCAGGAGCGTGCCAAAGAGGTCACCCGTGAGAGAAGGATTCCACGTTTAGCTCCTACTTTCCAGAAACCCGTCATTCCCTCCATCTCTCCCCAGGTACAGTCTCCTGAGCCTATGCAGGTCGACCAGACCAAGATGGTCAAAACCCGTCAGGACTCACGCCGTGCCGAGGGGAGCTGCTTCTACTGTGGCAGTAAGGAGCACCGGATCCGTGCCTGCCCGGAGAGGTCGGGAAACGCCTGTGTCTAGGTTCGCTCAGAGAGGTCCACCTAGACAAGAATAAATCCTCTCCATCCCTGCTGTTGTCAGTTTCGATCATCTACGGGGAGAACCGTTATTTCGAACTAGCCCAACTTGACTCTGGAGCAGCCGGGAACCTTATTTCACAGTCCCTGGTTGAGAAATACCGCATCCCCACCAAACCTCTGGCTGTACCCTTGTCTGTCGCTGCCGTGGATGGGGGCCTCTTACCTCGCCCCATTCAACTCATCACCGAATCCATTACCCTGCAGGTGGGAATGCTGCATTCTGAAAGTATCTCCTTTCATGTTCTGCCTGGACTCTCTCACGCCCTCTTGCTAGGTCTGCCCTGGCTCCAGAGACATGCACCCGTGCTAGACTGGCAAACCGGAGAGGTCCTTCGCTGGGGACAAGACTGTCATAAAACCTGCCTGGTTCCCGTCCATCCCGTCCGTCCCTCTCCTACCCCAGCTAATCTACCTGGACTTCCGATTCCTTATTGGTCTTATGCAGATGTCTTTAATAAAAAGGAGGCAGAGACATTACCACCACATAGACCATACGACTGTCCCATCGATCTGCTACCCGGTACTACTCCTCCCCGTGGGCGTATCTATCCTTTATCCGCTGCTGAGACCCGGTCAATGTCCGAATATATTGAGGAGAATCTGGCCAGAGGATTCATCCGGAAATCTACCTCCCCGGCGGGAGCAGGCTTCTTTTTCGTCAAAAAGAAGGACGGCTCTCTCCGTCCCTGTATAGACTATAGAGGCCTAAACCTGATCACGGTGAAGAATAAGTACCCCCTTCCGCTCATTCCAGAATTATTTGATCGTCTGAGGGGGGCTAGGATCTTCACCAAACTGGACCTTCGTGGGGCGTACAACCTGGTTCGTATTCGTCAGGGGGATGAATGGAAGACGGCATTCAACACCCGGGACGGCCACTATGAATACCTGGTAATGCCCTTTGGTCTCTGTAACGCTCCTGCCGTCTTTCAAGAGTTGGTCAATGACATCTTCCGGGACCTTCTCTACTCCTGCGTAGTGGTGTACCTGGACGACATCTTGGTCTTCTCTCCGGATCTCCAGACTCACCGGAGGGACGTTCGTCAGGTCCTGCTCAGGCTAAGGCAGAACCATCTCTACGCTAAATTTGAGAAGTGCCTCTTTGAGCAGACCTCGCTTCCGTTTCTGGGCTACATTATCTCTCAGACCGGCCTTCAAATGGATCCTGAGAAACTGTCTGCCATCGAGAAATGGCCCCGACCGGAGGGGTTGAAGGCCATTCAGCGTTTCCTGGGCTTCGCCAACTACTACCGCCTCTTCATACCACACTTCTCTTCCCGGACGGCCCCAATTTCTGCGCTCACCCGTAAAGGTACTAATCCCAAAGAGTGGCCACCCGAAGCAGAGGAGGCCTTTCTTTCCCTTAAACAGGCCTTCTCTTCCGCCCCGGTGCTGCATCGCCCAGATGGCAACAAGCAGTTCTTCCTGGAAGTTGACGCCTCCTCCTCTGGAGCCGGAGCGGTACTTACTCAAAAATCATCTTCCGGGAGGATGGTAACTTGTGGCTTCTTCTCTAAACTCTTCTCCTCCTCTGAGCGCAACTATTCCATAGGAGACCGAGAGTTATTGGCCATCAAACTGGCATTGGAGGAGTGGCGTTACCTGCTCGAGGGGGCTCTTCACCCGGTAATAATTTACACTGACCACAAGAACTTGGCTTACCTCCAGCATGCCCAGAGACTTAACCCGCGCCAAGCCCGGTGGTCCTTGTTTTTTGCTCGTTTTGATTTTGTCCTTCATTTTCGCCCGGCTGACAAAAACGTCAAGGCGGATGCCTTGTCTCGATCCTTTCTGGTGTCTGATCTCGAGGAGGATCCGAAACATATCATCGATCCCGCCAGAGTAATGCAGGTGGCTCCCGTGAGTCTAAATCGTCTTCCTCCTGGTAAGACGTTCGTACCAGTACCTGATCGGGAGAAGATTCTACACTGGGGTCATTCGTCTAAACTAGCTGGCCACGCCGGTCAGAAAAAGACCCTCCAGCTTATTACCCGGCACTACTGGTGGCCTACCCTGCACAAGGATGTAATAGACTTTGTTTCTGCCTGTGTGTCCTGCGCCCGCAACAAAGTTCCGAGACACCTGCCGGCCGGCCGCCTCCTACCTCTGCCAGTACCTGCTGCCCCCTGGCAGCATATAGCGATGGACTTCATTACTGATCTGCCCGTCTCTGCCGGTTGTACGGTCATTTGGGTGGTCGCTGACCGCTTCTCCAAGATGGCTCACTTCATTCCACTGCCAGGTCTTCCGTCTGCACCCGAGCTGGCTAAAGACTTTATCCGCCACATCTTCCGTCTTCATGGCCTGCCCCGTCACATCGTGTCGGATCGTGGGGTACAGTTCACTTCCCGTTTCTGGAGAGCCACTTGTAAATTGCTGGACGTCACCCTGGACTTCTCCTCCGCTTACCACCCACAGTCTAATGGTCAAGTGGAGCGGATCAATCAGAACCTGACCAGTTACCTTCGGCACTTCGTTAATGCCCACCATTCTGACTGGGTGGATCTCCTGCCATGGGCCGAATTCTCGTACAACAATCACGAGAGCGAGTCTTCCTCCAAATCCCCGTTTTTTGTAGTCTACGGTCAGCATCCTCGGATCCCGTTTCCCGTCTCCACCTCGGCGGACAATCCGGCTGCGGAATCTCTTGTTAGCAAATTTTCCTCCATATGGGAGAGTACCCGGTCCGCACTCCTTCTGTCATCCGAGCGTATGAAAAGACACGCTGACAAAAAACGTCTGGACCCTCCTCAATTCCGCCCTGGGGATAAAGTCTGGCTCTCGTCCAAATATGTCCGGCTCAAGATCCCTTCCTATAAGTTAGGGCCTCGGTTCATCGGCCCACTGGAGGTCATCAGTCAGATCAACCCGGTGGCCTATAAATTGAAACTCCCGGCCAACTTACGGATCCCTAACTCCTTCCATGTGTCTCTCCTCAAACCTGTGGTACTTAACTCTTTTTCCAAGTCTACAGGTACGCCTCCTGCTCCGGTTTCTGCTGAGGACGAGTTTGAGGTAGAGAACATTCTTGCCACCAAAAGGGTAAGAGGAAAGACCTTTTTCCTGGTAGATTGGAAGGGGTTTGGTCCTGAGGAGAGAACGTGGGAGCCCCGGGAGAACATCCATGCCCCTCTCATCCTAGCTAAATTTCTGTCTGGCCTAAAAAAGGGGGGGCCTAAAGGGGGGGGTACTGTAGTGCCGGCGTCCCTGCCCTCTGCTAGGCAGGGACGCTGCTCCTCTCACCGCTCTGCTCCGTGCCCGGCTTCCTCCCCCCGCTCTGCTGTCAGCGCGCGCTCCGTCCCGGCGTCCTCCTCCTGCTCTGCTCTCAGCGCGCGCTCCTTCCCGGCCCCTGTGCTTAGGGCGCGCGCGCGCTCCCCTCCTCTTAAAGGGGCCGCGCGCGCCGCCCTAAAGAGTCCCCGGCCAATGGCCGGAGGACTTCATCATATATAAGGCACCTCCTCCAAAATGGAGGTGCCCGAGCAATGTTGTTTGCACCTGTGTCTCACCTGTGCTTCAGCCCTCAGGTCCCGTTGCCAGTTACCTGCCAGTTTCCTGCCAGTTTCCTGCTAGTTACCTGCCAGTACCTGCCAGTTACCTGCCTGATTCCTGCCTGAATACTTGTTACCTGTCTGTCAGTCTGAGGTCCGACGGTCTGCCTTACTACTCCTGTCAGTCTGTCTAAAGGACCAGCCTGCCCGCTCACCTGGGAGCGCATATCAGCTACCTGCCTGCTTGCCTGAGGTCCGACGGTCTGCCTTACTACTCCGGTCAGTCTGTCTATGGACCAGCTTGCCCGCTCACCTGGGAGCGCTTCTCCGTTATCTGCCTGCTTGCCAGCCCGGAGGCTCCGTTGTCACGTGCTGTGACCATCAGCTATTCCAGAGACTCTTGCCCGCTCACCTGGGAGCGCTTCTCCGTTACCTACCTGCCTGCCAGCCCGGAGGTTCCGCCGTCACGTGCCGTGACCACCTGCTATTCCAGAGACTCTCGCTTGCTCACCTGGGAGCACACATCTACCACCTGCCTGCTAGCCTACCCGGAGGCTCTGCCATCACAGGTCGTACCTACCCCTTACCCAGAGACTGCCCTGATCACTTGCCGTAACTCCCTGTCCGTTCACCCAGAGACTGCCACCCGCTCCCTTACAAGGGCCGCCCCCTTGTATAGTAGCTCAGAGGTTCCGCCTCCCGGACCCGTTACAGTCCGCCTCCCGGACCCGTTACATATATGAGTTTCACTTTTTGTATTGAAGAACTGAAATAAATTAACTTTTTGATGATATTCTAATTTAGTGAGATGCACCTGTATATTACTCCAATTGGATTTGACAGTGAATTAAGTAATTTGTAATTGGAGACGATTCCATTTTAATATACTGTGAAAATGGAAGCCCATATCATCTATCTATATAATCGTCTTATCAAGTCTGTCTGTCTGTCTGTCTGTCCAGGAAATCCCGCATTGCTCATTGGTCCGGCAGCGGCCAATCAGCGCCGCGGGATTTCTGAAAAAAGATGGCGGCCATTAGCGGCTCATCTGCGAGACGGAGCTGAGCGGCGATGCAGCCGGGAGATGAGCGCCGCGAGGCGCTCATCTCCCGGCCAGCAACAGCAGAAGGAGCCCGACCGCCGGACCCATCTGCGGGACGGAGATGCAGCCGGGAGATGAGCGGCGCGAGGCGCTCATCTCCCGGCCGGTAGCAGCGGATAGACCGCCGGCGTCGCTGACCTCCATGCGGAAGAGAGGACCGGGGAGCGGCGCTGCAGGTCGGGATACTTCTCCTGCGAGCGCCCGCTCATGTCCCGGGTTCTCGCAGCGGAAGTACCCGCACAGGCAGCGGCGCTCCCCGGTCCTCACCAAGACAATTCGATGATTGGTCGCGGTCTTCGGACCCGACCAATCACTGATTTAGCGCAAAAGTTAAACACCGCTGTGCTGATTGGTCGCCGACGCTGCCCGCGACCAATCACCGATTTGGGCGCCACATTTAAATATCGGCCGCGACCAATCAGCACAGCGGTGTTTAAATCTGGAGCCAAGATCGGTGATTGGTCGCGGCTGATATTTAAATTTGGCGCCCAAATCGGTGATTGGTCGCGGGCAGCGTCCGCGACCAATCAGCACAGTAGTGGTTAACTTTAGCCGCAAGATCAGGGCCAAGACCGCGACCAATCACCGATTTGTGCGGCACATTTAAATAGCGGCCGCGACCAATTGGATGTCAACGCCGCTCCCCGGTCCTCCCTTCACACCCTAGCTGCATGGATGTCAGCGGCGCTGCCTGTGCGGATACTTCTGCTGCGAGAACCCGGGACATGAGCGGGCGCTCGCAGCAGGAGTATCCCGACCCGCAGCGCCGCTCCCCGGTCCTCCCTTCACACCCTAGCCGCTGATGTCCCCACAGTATCCGCATGGTGTTACAAAGATCCGGACATTTGTGTTAAAAATCGCTGATTGGTCGCTGGCGGTGCCCGCGACCAATCACCGATTTGGGCGCCAAATTTAAATATCGGCTGCGACCAATCAGCACAGCGGTGTTTAAATCTGGAGCCAAGATCGGTGATTGGTCGCGTCCGATATTTAAATTTGGCGCCCAAATTGGTGATTGGTCGCGGGCAGTGCCAGCCACCAATCAGCGATTTTTAACACAAATGTCCGGACCTTTGTAACACCATGCGGATACTGTGGGGACATCAGCGGCTAGGATGTGAAGGGAGGACCGGGGAGCGGCGCTGCCTGTGCGGATACTTCTGCTGCGAGAACCCGGGACATGAGCGACTGCTCGCAGCAGAAGTATCCGGACGCGCAGCGCCGCTCCCCGGTCCTCCCTTCACACCCTAGCCGCTGATGTCCCCACAGTATCCGCATGGTGTTACAAAGATCCGGACAATTGTGTTAAAAATCGCTGATTGGTCGCTGGCGCTGGCCGCGACCAATCACCGATTTGGGTGCCAAATTTAAATATTGGCCGCGACCAATCACCGATCTTGGCTCCACATTTAAACACCGCTGTACTGATTGGTCGCGGACGCTATTTAAATGTGGCGCCAAAATCGGTGATTGGTCGCGCCCAGCGTCGGCGACCAATCAGCACAGCGGTGTTTAAATGTGGAGCCAAGATCGGTGATTGGTCGCGGCCGATATTTAAATTTGGCGCCCAAATCGGTGATTGGTCGTGGGCAGCGCCAGCGACCAATCAGCGATTTTTAACACAAATGTCCGGACCTTTGTAACACCATGCGGATACTGTAGGGACATCAGCGGTTAGGGTGTGAAGGGAGGACCGGGGAGCGGCGCTGCGGGTCGAGATACTTCTGCTGCAAACAGTCGCTCATGTCCCGGGTTCTCGCAGCGGATGTAGCCGCACAGGCAGCGGCGCTCCCCGGTCCTCTCTAATACGATTCCGCTCCCCGCTCCTCACCAATACGATTCGCTGATTGGTCGCGCTCTCCGCACGCGACCAATCAGTTATCTTGGCGCTAAAGTTAAACACCGCTCTGCTGATTGGTCGCGGCCGCTGCCCGCGACCAATCACCGATTTGGGCGCCACATTTAAATAGCGGCCGCGACCAATCACCGATCATGCCGCCACATTTAAACACTGATGTGCTAATTGGTCGCGGACGCCAGCCACGACCAATCAGCGAGCTTGGCGCCAAATTTAAACAACGCTCTGCTGATTGGTCACGGACGCCAGACGCGTCCAATCAGCGAGATTGGCGCCAAATTTAAACAACGCTCTGCTGATTGGTCGCGGCCTTCAGCCGCGACTAATCAGCGGTTATGGCGCCAAATTTAAACACCGCTCTGCATCGCTCTGCTGATTGGTCGCGGTCGCCGGCCGCGACCAATCAGCAGTATTGTCGCCAAATTTAAACACCTCTTTGCTGATTGGTCGCGGTCGCGACTAATCAGCGATTTTGGTGCCAAATTTAAACACGCTCTCCATTCCTCACTAACACGGTTCACTGATTGGTCGCGGACGCCGCCCGCGACCAATCAGCGATTTTGGCGCCAAATTTAAACACCGCTCTGCTGATTGGTCGCGGCCGCCATCCGCGACCAATCAGCGAGATTGGCGCCAAATTTAAACAACGCTCTGCTGATTGGTCGAGGCCAGCGACCGCGACCAATCAGCAGAGCGATCCAGAGCGGGGTTTAAATTTGGTCCCAAAGTTGCTGATTAGTCGCGTCTGACGGCCGCGACCAATCAACAGAGTGTTGTTTAAATTTTGCGCCAAAATCGCTGATTGGTCGCGGCCATCAGACCCGACTAATCAGCGACTTTGGGGCCAAATTTAAACCCCGCTCTGCTGATTGGTCGCGGTCGGCGGCCGCGACCAATCAGCAGTATTGGCGCCAAATTTAAACACCGCTCTGCTGATTGGTCGCGACTAATCAGCGATTTTGGTGCCAAATTTAAACACGCTCTCCAGTCCTCACTAACACGGTTGACTGATTGGTCGCGACCGCCGCCCGCGACCAATCACCGATATTACCGCCAAATTTAAACACCGCTTTGCTGATTGGTCGCGGTTGCCAAACGCGACCAATCAGCGATTTGGGCGCCAAATTTAAACGCCGCTCTGCTAATTGCGCCCCGTCGGCCGCATACCTATTCTAGAATACTCGATGCGTTTGAATCGGGCCACCATCTAGTTTAATATAATCTATGATGATGGTTCAGTCACCATCCTCGTCCATTATGGTGTGGAATTCAATGTGGTAAACATCACCTTCATTGTCATCACATGTATTCTTGAAGCTCTATTGGAGGCTAGCATTGGATTTTATTATTTATTAAAATATAGGTTTTAGAATATTTTCATCTTCATTTCGAGTCCTCGCTCCTCCACGTGTCTGCACCGACGCCCTTGGTCCGTGTATCCACCCTGACCTGCAGTTTCATGAATCCATCTGACCAGATGAGCTTAACAGTCTGATTGTTCCTATTTCTCTGGGATCTAATATTTGGGTGTTTTCTCCTCTTTTTATCTGAGTTAGATACTTTTTTACCACCATCAGGAGGACACTGGGTAACTCTAGTGTGCATGGTTGGATTGCAAGGAGAAAGTGACTGCTCTCCAAAATAAAAGTTGCTGCCCAACTGCAGTTCTCTAAAGATCATCAGGACAAGCTTTAAGCAGGAGCTCAACGATTGCGGTCGCAGAAGGTGCGACTGTGACCGGGCAAGTGCGGGCGGGAGGCCTGACAACCCAAGCACCAATTTCATCTGGATGTGCATCCTCGGGTGCACATATCAGTTGAAATGTATTGTGACACAGGAACCCCCCAGCTCCTTACACTGCAATACGCGCTGCCGGCCAGCAGACGTTGGCTTGCCCGTGATTGGCGGCGCATGGCAGTGACATCATGTGTTGCCCGTGTCGGCACATCGAAGTCAGCTTCCCGCTTCTGCGCTGGCTATAGAGAAGGATGTTGTTGGAGCCGGGAAAGGTAAAAATCGTTTGTTTCTTTTTAAAATGCGCTGGAGAAGAACGGAAGTGCCCAGGATGGGGGAATTATACCAGAAAGGGGCCCAATATTGGGCACAGGATGGGCAACATTATGACATGATGGGGAACATTATACCAGGAAGGATA
Organism: Phyllobates terribilis; assembly: GCF_046119375.1. Classification (NCBI taxonomy): domain Eukaryota; kingdom Metazoa; phylum Chordata; class Amphibia; order Anura; family Dendrobatidae; genus Phyllobates; species Phyllobates terribilis. The sequence goes on from NW_027362764.1 coordinate 784,938,353, forward strand.
CCAAGATGAGAGATATTGTTATAGGATGGGGAGGCATAATTACTGGAAGGAGCCCAGAATGAAGGACATTATTACAGGAAGGGGCCATGATGGGGAAGATTATTACAGGAAGCAGCATGGATGGGGGACATTATTACATGGAGAGTGAACACGCATGTGTTTCTTGGATCTAGAACGCTACAAAGACCCATACATCTCACCAACATGCAGATGGGGGCACAGATCCAAATTTTGCACCGGAGACCATCGGGCTCTAGTTACCCCACTGGACTGTAGGCTTCTGGAATGATGTTTTGTAGATGGATGAGACCAAAATAGAGCTTATTGGTTTAAATGAGAAGCGTTATGTTTGGAGAAAGATAAACACTACATTGCAGGATAAAACCTCCTACATCTGGGAAATATATTGGTGGTGGTGGTATCATGGTTTGTGCTTGTTTTGCTGTTTCTGAGCCAGACTGGCTGCCATCACTAATGGAACAATCAATTCCGAATTATACCAGAAAATTCTAAAGGAAAATGTCAGGACGTTTGTCCATGATAGGAATCTCAAGAGAACATGGGTCATAGAGCAAAACAACTGTCACGGTTCCACCCCTCACTGTGTCTGGGATGCAGTTACTGACAGCTCAGCCGCCCAATCTTGTACAGGGGCGTGCTGGAGCTGTCAGTACTGTGATTGACAGCTCGACCATCCAATCTGGTACAGGGGCGTGCAATAGCTGTCAGTGTGGTGATTGACAGCTTGGCTGTCCAATCTGAGACTGGAAGGCACTGGCTATCTTCAGGTGTTCGTTATCCCAGTTGAATGCCAGGCTACTTAACAGAGCAGTTTCCCCCAGATCTCTGCCAGACGTACATTCAGCTAGTGTGTGTGGTTTGTTCTCTGTGCCTTGAGTTCTGTTTATTGATCTTCTGTTGCCTGACCTTGGACCTTGTTCTGACTATCCATCTGTTTAACCCCTTCTGCTCTGATCTGCTATCCTCCTGGCATTCTGATCTACGGAACGTTACCTGACTACACATTTACCTCTTCCCTGTGATTATGTCGTACCCTCCTGGCTTTGACTTCGGACTCCTTGATTATCCCGTCTCACGGCCTGGCCATGAAAAGTGATTCAGCATCATAACAACAGCCCAAAGCCACAAGTCTTGCTACGGAAGAAAGGTTACAGGCGAATAAAGTTAACGTGTTGGAATGGCCAAAGCCAAAGTCTTGACCTCAATCCTATAGAAATGTTGTAGAAGGACCTGAGAAAAACCCACAAACATAAAAGAGCAATGGGCTAAAATTCCTCCAAACTGATGAGCAGGAAAAGGTGTCACATCAGATACTGAGAGCACATACTTTTCACATGGGTCACATACTTTGATCATATGCAAGTTGTCTCTTCAGAGAGGAAGAGGAATAGAACTCTAGTGCCACCTATTGGAAGTAGCAATCCTAAAAGTCAATATTGACCCTTACCTCATGACTTATAGTATAAAAGCTTAGTATAAAAGCTAAACCAGAATGACAATTTGCAGTCACAGTGTTTTGGTGTATTGCCCCTCATCAGTGCAAAGTGTGAGACCTAGTTTGGCTGGGTGAGAGGTGATCCAAGGGGTAATGTTTCTCCTTGTGGAGAGTGGCATGCCAAACATGGCATGGTAATGTGAGGAGACTTTTAAGCCTTGCAATGATCCTCTGGGAAATTAAATATGCAAATTGCCTCTTCAACCAGAAAGATGACTAGAACTCTAGTGCCACCTTTTGGAAGTAGCAATCCAAAAAGTCAATATCTACCCTTTAAAGAGCCTTGCAATATGACTACACTGTCTGCAAGTTGAGATTCTGGTTTGGCTTTTACTCATGTGGCAAGGCTCGTTAAAGAGTCGATATTGACTTTTTCTCTCTTGTCATCTGTGTGCTGTCCGTATACAATCAGTTTTTTTTAACTCAGGAGCTATTAATATTTTACACAACCATTTACAGTTTCCTATGTTACAGAATTATAATGTATCCCTAAAAATCGTGTGCCATAATGATGAGCCGTATGACATCCGATTTTTTTCTTACACAGAAGCGATTTCGGAGTGATATCACAGCACGCTGAATACAGCTGAGAAAAAAAATGCAGATCTGTACTGCCACATTGAATAGCATTGGTCCGAGTGCAATCCAATTTTTTATCGGATTGCACTTGTCTAATTTATACACTAATGTGAGCGAGCCCTTACTTTTAGGGCTTGTGTGAAAATCTGATGTAGTTTTAGGTCAAATTTATGCAGAAAAAATTTGAAGGGTTCACAAACTTTCAAGCACCAATATACACTGTGTTCCAAATTATTATGCAAATAATATTTTCTCAGATTTTCCCAAATTACCTATATGAATTGCAGTCATTGTAATTTTCCAGTCAAATAACTATTCGAGTACAATTGAAAGGTTTTTGTACAAACTGCCTATGATAACAGTATATTTTTAAAAAAATAAAACACTCAAACTGCACTCAAAATGCATGTTCCAAATTATTATGCACAGCAGAGTTTTCAACCTTTTCATTTTAATAAAGAACAAAAAAATTGCAACCAGTCATCCTGTCCCTGCAGCTGAAAAATACCCCCATTGCATGATGCTGCCACCACCATGTTTCACCGTTGGGATTGTGATGAGCAGCACCTGGTTTTCTTCACATGTATCACTTAGAATTATCACAAAAAAGTTCTATCTTTGTCTCATCAGACCAGAGAATCTTATTTCTCATAGTCTGGGAGTCCTTCATGTGTTTTTGAGCAAACTCTATGCGGGCTTTCATATGTCTTGCACTGAGGAGAGGCCTCCGTCGGGCCACTCTGCCATAAAGGCCCAACTGGGCTCCTTGGGCATTTTCTTTTAGCTCATGATTCTCATTTGGTCTGACATGCACTGTGAGCTGTGGAGTCTTATATAGACAGGTGTGTGTCTTTCCAAATCAAGTCCTATCAGTTTAATTAAACACAGCTGGACTCCAATGAAGGAGTAGAACCATCTCAAGGAGGATCACAAGGAAATGGACATCATGTGACTTACATATGAGTGCCTGAACAAAGGATCTGAATACTTATGACCATGGGATATTTCACTTTTTCTTTTTTTAATAAATTTGCAAAAATTTCTACATTTCTGTTTTTTTTTCAGTGAAGATGGGGTGCAGAGTGGACTGTAATGAGAAAAAAATGAACTTTTTAGAATTTACCAAATGGCTGCAATGAAACAAAGAGTGAAAAATTTAAAGGGGTCTGAATACTTTCCACACCCACTGTACACGGATGTATAGCAGGTAGAAATGAGATAGATACATACATACATAGATTACATAGATAGATATTATAGATAATAGATAGATAATGTAAAATGCAAGCCCGCAAGGACAGGGTCCTCTTCCCTCTGTGCCAGTCTATCATTGTTAGTTCATTTATTGTGATATCTGTATTTTGTATGTAACGACTTCTTATGTACAGCGCCATGGAATCAATGGTGCTATATAAATAATAATAATAATAGATAACAGGCAGATGATAGATAATAGATAGATGATAGATAGATGATAGATAATAGATAGAAAATAGATAGATAATAGATAGATGATAGATAGATGATAGATAGATAATAGATAGATACTAGATGGATAATAGATAGATAATAGATAGATGATAGATAAAAGATAGATAATATATGATAGATAATAAATAGATAATAGATAATAAATAGATAGATAGATGATAGATAGATGATAGATAGATAATAGATAGAAAATAGATAGATAGATAGATGATAGATAGATAATAGATAGATGATAGATAGATAATAGATAGATACTAGATGGATAATAGATAGATAATAAATAGATAATAGATGATAGATAATAGATAATAAATAGATAGAACCACTCACTTTCATGTGATACATATTTGATACATTTTTTTACTCGGCCGCCTTTGGTGTTTTCATTTCCTACTTTGTTTCTAAATACCTTCAGGATTCTCATATACCGTTTATTCTGAGCAGCCATTCTCCTTGTATAATGAATGTGTCTGGAGTCACCGGGTGATCTCCCAGATCTCCTAGATCATGTCTGATACTGGAATCTGTCTGCTGTCATCTCCCCTAGTTTCCGCACTTTCCCTGCATTCTGGCCTCTGGGTGGCAGTCTTGCTACAGGCAAATGTCTGCAGGTTCACTGCCCTCACATAGGAAAAATGGAAAATATCTAAATATATGTTAATAGGAGAAAACAAAGAAAGGACGAGGCAGAGCATCAATCAGTACAGGGCTCCACAAGTCTAAGACAGACACTAAATACATATAGGAACGTGGGCCATGCCGCCTGCAAAGACATTGACAGAAATAGCATGTGATGCCCATGAGCTGCCAGTTTGTAATCTTCATATCTGTTTAAACAATGCCCGGGCCGGGAAATACATTATGATTAAAAACCTGTTGATAATAGATAGTCCCTGAGCGGTCTATTATAGGGAAAAAAGGAATGCAAATCCAAGGCTCTCCGCAGGCGTTAAGCATCCGGCCACAATGTAAAATATCCAGACGTAAAGTCTTTATAATGAGCTGAAAAACTGCCTGTTACTAGTTATAAATGGGATTACTGATTTTGTTTCAAGTGTGTTAAGTTATGTATTCAAGCTAGATGGCGTGTAATCAAGATCTGTGCAAGAATACAGGAATATCAATTCATAGCAAATACTGTACATAACGGCAAAATAGAAGTTGTATTCCTGTACATAGGGGGTAGTATTATAGTAGTTATATTCTTGTACATAGGGGCAGTATTATAGTAGTTATATTCTTGTACATAGGAGCAGTATTATAGTAGTTATATTCTTGTACATAGGGGGTAGTATTATAGTAGTTATATTCTTGTACATAGGAGCAGTATTATAGTAGTTATATTCCTGTACATAGGGGGTAGTATTATAGTAGTTATATTCTTGTACATAGGGGCAGTATTATAGTAGTTATATTCTTGTACATAGGGGCAGTATTATAGTAGTTATATTCCTGTACATAGGAGCAGTATTATAGTAGTTATATTCTTCTACATAGGGGACAGTATTATAGTAGTTATATTCTTGTACATAGGAGCAGTATTATAGTAGTTATATTCTTGTACATAGGGGGCAGTATTATAGTAGTTATATTCTTGTACATAGGGGCAGTATTATAGTAGTTATATTCCTGTACATAGGAGCAGTATTATAGTAGTTATATTCTTGTACATAGGGGCAGTATTATAGTAGTTATATTCTTATACATAGGAGCAGTATTATAGTAGTTATATTCTTGTACATTTGGGCAGTATTATAGTAGTTATATTCTTGTACATAGGAGCAGTATTATAGTAGTTATATTCTTGTACATAGGGGGCAGTATTATAGTAGTTATATTCTTGTACATAGGGGCAGTATTATAGTAGTTATATTCCTGTACATAGGGGCAGTATTATAGTAGTTATATTCTTGTACATAGGGGGTAGTATTATAGTAGTTATATTCTTGTACATAGGGGGCAGTATTATAGTAGTTATATTCTTGTACATAGGGGGCAGTATTATAGTAGTTATATTCTTGTACATAGGGGGCAGTATTATAGTAGTTATATTCTTGTACATAGGGGCAGTATTATAGTAGTTATATTCCTGTACATAGGAGCAGTATTATAGTAGTTATATTCTTGTACATAGAAGCAGTATTATAGTAGTTATATTCTTGTACATATGAGCAGTATTATAGTAGTTATATTCTTGTACATAGGGGCAGTATTATAGTAGTTATATTCTTGTAGATAGGGGCAGTATTATAGTAGTTATATTCTTGTAAATAGGAGCAGTATTATAGTAGTTATATTCTTGTACATAGGGGGCAGTATTATAGTAGTTATATTCTTGTAAATTGGAGCAGTATTATAGTAGTTATATTCCTGTACATAGGGGGTAGTATTATAGTAGTTATATTCTTGTACATAGGAGCAGTATTATAGTAGTTATATTCTTGTAAATTGGAGCAGTATTATAGTAGTTATATTCTTGTACATAGGAGCAGTATTATAGTAGTTATATTCTTGTACATAGGAGGCAGTATTATAGTAGTTATATTCTTATACATAGGGGGCAGTATTATAGTAGTTATATTCTTGTACATAGGGGCAGTATTATAGTAGTTATATTCTTATACATAGGGGGCAGTATTATAGTAGTTATATTCTTGTACATAGGAGCAGTATTATAGTAGTTATATTCTTGTACATAGGGGCAGTATTATAGTAGTTATATTCTTATACATAGGAGGCAGTATTATAGCAGTTATATTCCTGTACATAGGGGGCAGTATTATAGTAGTTATATTCCTGTACATAGGGGGTAGTATTATAGTAGTTATATTCTTGTACATAGGAGCAGTATTATAGTAGTTATATTCTTGTACATAGGAGGCAGTATTATAGTAGTTATATTCTTATACATAGGGGGCAGTATTATAGTAGTTATATTCTTGTACATAGGGGCAGTATTATAGTAGTTATATTCTTGTACATAGGAGCAGTATTATAGTAGTTATATTCTTGTAAATTGGAGCAGTATTATAGTAGTTATATTCTTGTACATAGGAGCAGTATTATAGTAGTTATATTCTTGTACATAGGAGGCAGTATTATAGTAGTTATATTCTTATACATAGGGGGCAGTATTATAGTAGTTATATTCTTGTACATAGGGGCAGTATTATAGTAGTTATATTCTTATACATAGGGGGCAGTATTATAGTAGTTATATTCTTGTACATAGGAGCAGTATTATAGTAGTTATATTCTTGTACATAGGGGCAGTATTATAGTAGTTATATTCTTATACATAGGAGGCAGTATTATAGCAGTTATATTCCTGTACATAGGGGGCAGTATTATAGTAGTTATATTCCTGTACATAGGGGGTAGTATTATAGTAGTTATATTCTTGTACATAGGAGCAGTATTATAGTAGTTATATTCTTATACATAGGGGGCAGTATTATAGTAGTTATATTCTTGTACATAGGGGCAGTATTATAGTAGTTATATTCTTGTACATAGGGGCAGTATTATAGTAGTTATATTCTTGTACATAGGAGCAGTATTATAGTAGTTATATTCCTGTACATAGGGGGCAGTATTATAGTAGTTATATTCCTGTACATAGGGGGTAGTATTATAGTAGTTATATTCTTGTACATAGGGGGTAGTATTATAGTAGTTATATTCTTGTACATAGGAGGCAGTATTATAGTAGTTATATTCTTATACATAGGGGGCAGTATTATAGTAGTTATATTCTTGTACATAGGGGCAGTATTATAGTAGTTATATTCTTATACATAGGGGGCAGTATTATAGTAGTTATATTCTTGTACATAGGAGCAGTATTATAGTAGTTATATTCTTGTACATAGGGGCAGTATTATAGTAGATATATTCTTGTATATAGGGGGCAGTATTATAGTAGTTATATTCTTGTACATAGAGGGCAGTATTATAGTAGTTATATTCTTGTACATAGGAGCAGTATTATAGTAGTTATATTCTTGTACATAGGAGCAGTATTATAGTAGTTATATTCTTGTACATAGAGGGCAGTATTATAGTAGTTATATTCTTATACATAGGAGCAGTATTATAGTAGTTATATTCTTGTACATAGGGGCAGTATTATAGTAGTTATATTCTTGTACATAGGAGCAGTATTATAGTAGTTATATTCTTGTATATAGGGGGCAGTATTATAGTAGTTATATTCTTGTACATAGGGGCCAGTATTATAGTAGTTATATTCTTGTACATAGGGGCAGTATTATAGTAGTTATATTCTTGTACATAGGGGCAGTATTATAGCAGTTATATTCTTGTACATAGGGGCAGTATTATAGTAGTTATATTCTTGTACATAGGGGCCAGTATTATAGTAGTTATATTCTTGTACATAGGGGCAGTATTATAGTAGTTATATTCCTGTACATAGGGGCAGTATTATAGCAGTTATATTCTTGTACATAGGGGCAGTATTATAGTAGTTATATTCTTGTACATAGGGGCCAGTATTATAGTAGTTATATTCTTGTACATAGGAGCAGTATTATAGTAGTTATATTCTTGTACATAGGAGCAGTATTATAGTAGTTATATTGTTGTACATAGGGGCAGTATTATAGTAGATATATTCTTGTATATAGGGGGCAGTATTATAGTAGTTATATTCTTGTACATAGAGGGCAGTATTATAGTAGTTATATTCTTGTACATAGGAGCAGTATTATAGTAGTTATATTCTTGTACATAGGAGCAGTATTATAGCAGTTATATTTTGTACATAGGAGCAGTATTATAGTAGTTATATTCTTGTACATAAGGGCAGTATTATAGTAGTTATATTCTTGTACATAGGGGCCAGTATTATAGTAGTTATATTCTTGTACATAGGGGGCACTATTATAGTAGTTATATTCTTGCACATAGGAGCAGTATTATTGTAGTTATATTCTTGTACATAGGGGGCAGTATTATAGTAGTTATATTCTTGTACATAGGGGCAGTATTATAGTAGTTATATTCTTGTACATAGGGGGCAGTATTATAGTAGTTATATTCTTGTACATAGGGGACACTATTATAGTAGTTATATTCTTGTACATAGGAGCAGTATTATTGTGGTTATATTCTTGTACATAGGGGGCAGTATTATAGTAGTTATATTCTTGTACATAGGGAGCAGTATTATAGTAGTTATATTCTTGTACATAGGGGCAGTATTATAGTAGTTCTATTCTTATACATAGGGGGCAGTATTATAGTAGTTATATTCTTGTACATAGGGGGCAGTATTATAGTAGTTATATTCTTGTACATAGGGGGCAGTATTATAGTAGTTATATTCTTGTACATAGGAGCAGTATTATAGTAGTTATATTCTTGTACATAGGGGCAGTATTATAGTAGTTATATTCTTGTACATAGGAGCAGTATTATAGTAGTTATATTCTTGTACATAGGGGCAGTATTATAGTAGTTATATTCTTGTGCATAGGGGGCAGTATTATAGTAGTTATATTCTTGTACATAGGAGCAGTATTATAGTAGTAATATTCTTGTACATAGGAGCAGTATTATAGCAGTTATATTCTTGTACATAGGAGCAGTATTATAGTAGTTATATTCTTGTACATAGGGAGCAGTATTATAGTAGTTATATTCTTGTACATAGGGGGCACTATTATAGTAGTTATATTCTTGTACATATGGGCAGTATTATAGTAGTTATATTCTTGTACATAGGGGGCAGTATTATAGTAGTTATATTCTTGTACATAGGGGACACTATTATAGTAGATATATTCTTGCACATAGGAGCAGTATTATTGTAGTTATATTCTTGTACATAGGGGGCAGTATTATAGTAGTTATATTCTTGTACATAGGGGCAGTATTATAGTAGTTATATTCTTGTACATAGGGGGCAGTATTATAGTAGTTATATTCTTGTACATAGGGAACACTATTATAGTAGTTATATTCTTGTACATAGGAGCAGTATTATTGTGGTTATATTCTTGTACATAGGGGCGGTATTATATTAGTTATATTCTTGTACAAAAAGGGGGCAGTATTATAGTAGTTATATTCTTGTACGTAGGGGCAGTATTATAGTAGTTATAATTTTGTATATAGGAGCACTATTATAGTAGTTATATTCTTGTACATAGGAGCAGTATTACAGTAGATATATTCTTGTACGTAGGAGCAGTATTATAGTAGCTATATTCTTATACATAGGAGCAGTATTATAGTAGTTATATTCTTGCATATAGGAGCATTATTATAGTAGTTATATTCTTGTACGTAGGAGCAGTATTATAGCAGTTATATTCTTGTACATAGGGGCAGTATTATAGTAGTTATATTCTTGTACATAGGGGCCAGTATTATAGTAGTTATATTCTTGTACATAGGAGCAGTATTATAGTAGTTATATTCTTGTACATAGGAGCAGTATTATAGTAGTTATATTGTTGTACATAGGGGCAGTATTATAGTAGATATATTCTTGTATATAGGGGGCAGTATTATAGTAGTTATATTCTTGTACATAGAGGGCAGTATTATAGTAGTTATATTCTTGTACATAGGAGCAGTATTATAGTAGTTATATTCTTGTACATAGGAGCAGTATTATAGCAGTTATATTCTTGTACATAGGAGCAGTATTATAGTAGTTATATTCTTGTACATAAGGGCAGTATTATAGTAGTTATATTCTTGTACATAGGGGCCAGTATTATAGTAGTTATATTCTTGTACATAGGGGGCACTATTATAGTAGTTATATTCTTGCACATAGGAGCAGTATTATTGTAGTTATATTCTTGTACATAGGGGGCAGTATTATAGTAGTTATATTCTTGTACATAGGGGCAGTATTATAGTAGTTATATTCTTGTACATAGGGGGCAGTATTATAGTAGTTATATTCTTGTACATAGGGGACACTATTATAGTAGTTATATTCTTGTACATAGGAGCAGTATTATTGTGGTTATATTCTTGTACATAGGGGGCAGTATTATAGTAGTTATATTCTTGTACATAGGGAGCAGTATTATAGTAGTTATATTCTTGTACATAGGGGCAGTATTATAGTAGTTCTATTCTTATACATAGGGGGCAGTATTATAGTAGTTATATTCTTGTACATAGGGGGCAGTATTATAGTAGTTATATTCTTGTACATAGGGGGCAGTATTATAGTAGTTATATTCTTGTACATAGGAGCAGTATTATAGTAGTTATATTCTTGTACATAGGGGCAGTATTATAGTAGTTATATTCTTGTACATAGGAGCAGTATTATAGTAGTTATATTCTTGTACATAGGGGCAGTATTATAGTAGTTATATTCTTGTACATAGGGGACACTATTATAGTAGTTATATTCTTGCACATAGGAGCAGTATTATTGTAGTTATATTCTTGTACATAGGGGGCAGTATTATAGTAGTTATATTCTTGTACATAGGGGCAGTATTATAGTAGTTATATTCTTGTACATAGGGGGCAGTATTATAGTAGTTATATTCTTGTACATAGGGAACACTTTTATAGTAGTTATATTCTTGTACATAGGAGCAGTATTATTGTGGTTATATTCTTGTACATAGGGGCGGTATTATATTAGTTATATTCTTGTACAAAAAGGGGGCAGTATTATAGTAGTTATATACTTGTACATAGGGGCAGTATTATAGTAGTTATAATTTTGTATATAGGAGCAGTATTATAGTAGTTATATTCTTGTACATAGGAGCAGTATTACAGTAGATATATTCTTGTACGTAGGAGCAGTATTATAGTAGCTATATTCTTATACATAGGAGCAGTATTATAGTAGTTATATTCTTGCATATAGGAGCATTATTATAGTAGTTATATTCTTGTACGTAGGAGCAGTATTATAGCAGTTATATTCTTGTACATAGGGGCAGTATTATAGTAGTTATATTCTTGTACATAGGGGCCAGTATTATAGTAGTTATATTCTTGTACATAGGAGCAGTATTATAGTAGTTATATTCTTGTACATAGGAGCAGTATTATAGTAGTTATATTGTTGTACATAGGGGCAGTATTATAGTAGATATATTCTTGTATATAGGGGGCAGTATTATAGTAGTTATATTCTTGTACATAGAGGGCAGTATTATAGTAGTTATATTCTTGTACATAGGAGCAGTATTATAGTAGTTATATTCTTGTACATAGGAGCAGTATTATAGCAGTTATATTCTTGTACATAGGAGCAGTATTATAGTAGTTATATTCTTGTACATAAGGGCAGTATTATAGTAGTTATATTCTTGTACATAGGGGCCAGTATTATAGTAGTTATATTCTTGTACATAGGGGGCACTATTATAGTAGTTATATTCTTGCACATAGGAGCAGTATTATTGTAGTTATATTCTTGTACATAGGGGGCAGTATTATAGTAGTTATATTCTTGTACATAGGGGCAGTATTATAGTAGTTATATTCTTGTACATAGGGTGCAGTATTATAGTAGTTATATTCTTGTACATAGGGGACACTATTATAGTAGTTATATTCTTGTACATAGGAGCAGTATTATTGTGGTTATATTCTTGTACATAGGGGGCAGTATTATAGTAGTTATATTCTTGTACATAGGGAGCAGTATTATAGTAGTTATATTCTTGTACATAGGGGCAGTATTATAGTAGTTCTATTCTTATACATAGGGGGCAGTATTATAGTAGTTATATTCTTGTACATAGGGGGCAGTATTATAGTAGTTATATTCTTGTACATAGGGGGCAGTATTATAGTAGTTATATTCTTGTACATAGGAGCAGTATTATAGTAGTTATATTCTTGTACATAGGGGCAGTATTATAGTAGTTATATTCTTGTACATAGGAGCAGTATTATAGTAGTTATATTCTTGTACATAGGGGCAGTATTATAGTAGTTATATTCTTGTGCATAGGGGGCAGTATTATAGTAGTTATATTCTTGTACATGGGAGCAGTATTATAGTAGTAATATTCTTGTACATAGGAGCAGTATTATAGCAGTTATATTCTTGTACATAGGAGCAGTATTATAGTAGTTATATTCTTGTACATAGGGAGCAGTATTATAGTAGTTATATTCTTGTACATAGGGGGCACTATTATAGTAGTTATATTCTTGTACATATGGGCAGTATTATAGTAGTTATATTCTTGTACATAGGGGGCAGTATTATAGTAGTTATATTCTTGTACATAGGGGACACTATTATAGTAGTTATATTCTTGCACATAGGAGCAGTATTATTGTAGTTATATTCTTGTACATAGGGGGCAGTATTATAGTAGTTATATTCTTGTACATAGGGGCAGTATTATAGTAGTTATATTCTTGTACATAGGGGGCAGTATTATAGTAGTTATATTCTTGTACATAGGGAACACTATTATAGTAGTTATATTCTTGTACATAGGAGCAGTATTATTGTGGTTATATTCTTGTACATAGGGGCGGTATTATAGTAGTTATATTCTTGTACAAAAAGGGGGCAGTATTATAGTAGTTATATTCTTGTACATAGGGGCAGTATTATAGTAGTTATAATTTTGTATATAGGAGCAGTATTATAGTAGTTATATTCTTGTACATAGGAGCAGTATTACAGTAGATATATTCTTGTACGTAGGAGCAGTATTATAGTAGCTATATTCTTATACATAGGAGCAGTATTATAGTAGTTATATTCTTGCATATAGGAGCATTATTATAGTAGTTATATTCTTGTACGTAGGAGCAGTATTATAGCAGTTATATTCTTGTACATAGGGGCAGTATTATAGTAGTTATATTCTTGTACATAGGGGCCAGTATTATAGTAGTTATATTCTTGTACATAGGAGCAGTATTATAGTAGTTATATTCTTGTACATAGGAGCAGTATTATAGTAGTTATATTGTTGTACATAGGGGCAGTATTATAGTAGATATATTCTTGTATATAGGGGGCAGTATTATAGTAGTTATATTCTTGTACATAGAGGGCAGTATTATAGTAGTTATATTCTTGTACATAGGAGCAGTATTATAGTAGTTATATTCTTGTACATAGGAGCAGTATTATAGCAGTTATATTCTTGTACATAGGAGCAGTATTATAGTAGTTATATTCTTGTACATAAGGGCAGTATTATAGTAGTTATATTCTTGTACATAGGGGCCAGTATTATAGTAGTTATATTCTTGTACATAGGGGGCACTATTATAGTAGTTATATTCTTGCACATAGGAGCAGTATTATTGTAGTTATATTCTTGTACATAGGGGGCAGTATTATAGTAGTTATATTCTTGTACATAGGGGCAGTATTATAGTAGTTATATTCTTGTACATAGGGGGCAGTATTATAGTAGTTATATTCTTGTACATAGGGGACACTATTATAGTAGTTATATTCTTGTACATAGGAGCAGTATTATTGTGGTTATATTCTTGTACATAGGGGGCAGTATTATAGTAGTTATATTCTTGTACATAGGGAGCAGTATTATAGTAGTTATATTCTTGTACATAGGGGCAGTATTATAGTAGTTCTATTCTTATACATAGGGGGCAGTATTATAGTAGTTATATTCTTGTACATAGGGGGCAGTATTATAGTAGTTATATTCTTGTACATAGGGGGCAGTATTATAGTAGTTATATTCTTGTACATAGGAGCAGTATTATAGTAGTTATATTCTTGTACATAGGGGCAGTATTATAGTAGTTATATTCTTGTACATAGGAGCAGTATTATAGTAGTTATATTCTTGTACATAGGGGCAGTATTATAGTAGTTATATTCTTGTACATAGGGGACACTATTATAGTAGTTATATTCTTGCACATAGGAGCAGTATTATTGTAGTTATATTCTTGTACATAGGGGGCAGTATTATAGTAGTTATATTCTTGTACATAGGGGCAGTATTATAGTAGTTATATTCTTGTACATAGGGGGCAGTATTATAGTAGTTATATTCTTGTACATAGGGAACACTTTTATAGTAGTTATATTCTTGTACATAGGAGCAGTATTATTGTGGTTATATTCTTGTACATAGGGGCGGTATTATATTAGTTATATTCTTGTACAAAAAGGGGGCAGTATTATAGTAGTTATATACTTGTACATAGGGGCAGTATTATAGTAGTTATAATTTTGTATATAGGAGCAGTATTATAGTAGTTATATTCTTGTACATAGGAGCAGTATTACAGTAGATATATTCTTGTACGTAGGAGCAGTATTATAGTAGCTATATTCTTATACATAGGAGCAGTATTATAGTAGTTATATTCTTGCATATAGGAGCATTATTATAGTAGTTATATTCTTGTACGTAGGAGCAGTATTATAGCAGTTATATTCTTGTACATAGGGGCAGTATTATAGTAGTTATATTCTTGTACATAGGGGCCAGTATTATAGTAGTTATATTCTTGTACATAGGAGCAGTATTATAGTAGTTATATTCTTGTACATAGGAGCAGTATTATAGTAGTTATATTGTTGTACATAGGGGCAGTATTATAGTAGATATATTCTTGTATATAGGGGGCAGTATTATAGTAGTTATATTCTTGTACATAGAGGGCAGTATTATAGTAGTTATATTCTTGTACATAGGAGCAGTATTATAGTAGTTATATTCTTGTACATAGGAGCAGTATTATAGCAGTTATATTCTTGTACATAGGAGCAGTATTATAGTAGTTATATTCTTGTACATAAGGGCAGTATTATAGTAGTTATATTCTTGTACATAGGGGCCAGTATTATAGTAGTTATATTCTTGTACATAGGGGGCACTATTATAGTAGTTATATTCTTGCACATAGGAGCAGTATTATTGTAGTTATATTCTTGTACATAGGGGGCAGTATTATAGTAGTTATATTCTTGTACATAGGGGCAGTATTATAGTAGTTATATTCTTGTACATAGGGTGCAGTATTATAGTAGTTATATTCTTGTACATAGGGGACACTATTATAGTAGTTATATTCTTGTACATAGGAGCAGTATTATTGTGGTTATATTCTTGTACATAGGGGGCAGTATTATAGTAGTTATATTCTTGTACATAGGGAGCAGTATTATAGTAGTTATATTCTTGTACATAGGGGCAGTATTATAGTAGTTCTATTCTTATACATAGGGGGCAGTATTATAGTAGTTATATTCTTGTACATAGGGGGCAGTATTATAGTAGTTATATTCTTGTACATAGGGGGCAGTATTATAGTAGTTATATTCTTGTACATAGGAGCAGTATTATAGTAGTTATATTCTTGTACATAGGGGCAGTATTATAGTAGTTATATTCTTGTACATAGGAGCAGTATTATAGTAGTTATATTCTTGTACATAGGGGCAGTATTATAGTAGTTATATTCTTGTGCATAGGGGGCAGTATTATAGTAGTTATATTCTTGTACATGGGAGCAGTATTATAGTAGTAATATTCT
Source organism: Phyllobates terribilis (assembly GCF_046119375.1). Classification (NCBI taxonomy): domain Eukaryota; kingdom Metazoa; phylum Chordata; class Amphibia; order Anura; family Dendrobatidae; genus Phyllobates; species Phyllobates terribilis. The sequence continues at coordinate 784,954,449 of NW_027362764.1, forward strand.
TGTACATAGGAGCAGTATTATAGCAGTTATATTCTTGTACATAGGAGCAGTATTATAGTAGTTATATTCTTGTACATAGGGAGCAGTATTATAGTAGTTATATTCTTGTACATAGGGGGCACTATTATAGTAGTTATATTCTTGTACATATGGGCAGTATTATAGTAGTTATATTCTTGTACATAGGGGGCAGTATTATAGTAGTTATATTCTTGTACATAGGGGACACTATTATAGTAGTTATATTCTTGCACATAGGAGCAGTATTATTGTAGTTATATTCTTGTACATAGGGGGCAGTATTATAGTAGTTATATTCTTGTATATAGGGGCAGTATTATAGTAGTTATATTCTTGTACATAGGGGGCAGTATTATAGTAGTTATATTCTTGTACATAGGGAACACTATTATAGTAGTTATATTCTTGTACATAGGAGCAGTATTATTGTGGTTATATTCTTGTACATAGGGGCGGTATTATAGTAGTTATATTCTTGTACAAAAAGGGGGCAGTATTATAGTAGTTATATTCTTGTACATAGGGGCAGTATTATAGTAGTTATAATTTTGTATATAGGAGCAGTATTATAGTAGTTATATTCTTGTACATAGGAGCAGTATTACAGTAGATATATTCTTGTACGTAGGAGCAGTATTATAGTAGCTATATTCTTATACATAGGAGCAGTATTATAGTAGTTATATTCTTGCATATAGGAGCATTATTATAGTAGTTATATTCTTGTACGTAGGAGCAGTATTATAGCAGTTATATTCTTGTACATAGGGGCAGTATTATAGTAGTTATATTCTTGTACATATGGGCCAGTATTATAGTAGTTATATTCTTGTACATAGGGGCAGTATTATAGTAGTTATATTCTTGTACATAGGGGCAGTATTATAGCAGTTATATTCTTGTACATAGGGACAGTATTATAGTAGTTATATTCTTGTACATAGGGGCCAGTACTATAGTAGTTATATTCTTGTACATAGGAGCAGTATTATAGTAGTTATATTCTTGTACATAGGAGCAGTATTATAGTAGTTATATTCTTGTACATAGGAGCAGTATTATAGTAGTTATATTTTTGTACATAGGGGCAGTATTATAGTAGATATATTCTTGTATATAGGGGGCAGTATTATAGTAGTTATATTCTTGTACATAGAGGGCAGTATTATAGTAGTTATATTCTTGTACATAGGAGCAGTATTATACTAGTTATATTCTTGTACATAGGAGCAGTATTATAGCAGTTATATTCTTGTACATAGGGGCAGTATTATAGTAGTTATATTCTTGTACATAGGGGCAGTATTATAGCAGCTATATTCTTGTACATAGGGGCAGTATTATAGTAGATATATTCTTGTACATAGAGGCCAGTATTATAGTAGTTATATTCTTGTACATAGGAGCAGTATTATAGTAGTTATATTCTTGTACATAGAGGCCAGTATTATAGTAGTTATATTCTTGTACATAGGAGCAGTATTATAGTAGTTATATTCTTGTACATAGGGGCAGTATTATAGTAGTTATATTCTTGTACATAAGGGCAGTATTATAGCAGTTATATTCTTGTACATAGGGGCCAGTATTATAGTAGTTATATTCTTGTACATAGGGGGCACTATTATAGTAGTTATATTCTTGCACATAGGAGCAGTATTATTGTAGTTATATTCTTGTACATAGGGGGCAGTATTATAGTTGTTATATTCTTGTACATAGGGGCAGTATTATAGTAGTTATATTCTTGTACATAGGGGGCAGTATTATAGTGGTTATATTCTTGTACATAGGGGACACTATTATAGTAGTTATATTCTTGTACATAGGAGCAGTATTATTGTGGTTATATTCTTGTACATAGGGGGCAGTATTATAGTAGTTATATTCTTGTACATATGGAGCAGTATTATAGTAGTTATATTCTTGTACATAGGGGCAGTATTATAGTAGTTATATTCTTGTACATATGGGCAGTATTATAGTAGTTATATTCTTGTACATAGGGGGCAGTATTATAGTAGTTATATTCTTGTACATAGGGGACACTATTATAGTAGTTATATTCTTGCACATAGGAGCAGTATTATTGTAGTTATATTCTTGTACATAGGGGGCAGTATTATAGTAGTTATATTCTTGTACATAGGGGCAGTATTATAGTAGTTATATTCTTGTACATAGGGGGCAGTATTATAGTAGTTATATTCTTGTACATAGGGAACACTATTATAGTAGTTATATTCTTGTACATAGGAGCAGTATTATTGTGGTTATATTCTTGTACATAGGGGGCAGTATTATAGTAGTTATATTCTTGTACATAGGGGCGGTATTATAGTAGTTATATTCTTGTACATAGGGGGCAGTATTATAGTAGTTATATTCTTGTACGTAGGAGCAGTATTATAGTAGTTATATTCTTGTACAAAAAGGGGGCAGTATTATAGTAGTTATATTCTTGTACATAGGGGCAGTATTATAGTAGTTATAATTTTGTATATAGGAGCAGTATTATAGTAGTTATATTCTTGTACATAGGAGCAGTATTACAGTAGATATATTCTTGTACGTAGGAGCAGTATTATAGTAGCTATATTCTTATACATAGGAGCAGTATTATAGTAGTTATATTCTTGCATATAGGAGCATTATTATAGTAGTTATATTCTTGTACGTAGGAGCAGTATTATAGCAGTTATATTCTTGTACATAGGGGCAGTATTATAGTAGTTATATTCTTGTACATATGGGCCAGTATTATAGTAGTTATATTCTTGTACATAGGGGCAGTATTATAGTAGTTATATTCTTGTACATAGGGGCAGTATTATAGCAGTTATATTCTTGTACATAGGGACAGTATTATAGTAGTTATATTTTTGTACATAGGGGCCAGTATTATAGTAGTTATATTCTTGTACATAGGAGCAGTATTATAGTAGTTATATTCTTGTACATAGGAGCAATATTATAGTAGTTATATTCTTGTACATAGGAGCAGTATTATAGTAGTTATATTTTTGTACATAGGGGCAGTATTATAGTAGATATATTCTTGTATATAGGGGGCAGTATTATAGTAGTTATATTCTTGTACATAGAGGGCAGTATTATAGTAGTTATATTCTTGTACATAGGAGCAGTATTATAGTAGTTATATTCTTGTACATAGGAGCAGTATTATAGCAGTTATATTCTTGTACATAGGGGCAGTATTATAGTAGTTATATTCTTGCACATAGGGGCAGTATTATAGCAGTTATATTCTTGTACATAGGGGCAGTATTATAGTAGTTATATTCTTGTACATAGAGGCCAGTATTATAGTAGTTATATTCTTGTACATAGGAGCAGTATTATAGTAGTTATATTCTTTTACATAGGAGCAGTTTTATAGTAGTTATATTCTTGTACATAGGAGCAGTATTATAGCAGTTATATTCTTGTACATAGGGGCAGTATTATAGTAGATATATTCTTGTATATAGGGGGCAGTATTATAGTAGTTATATTCTTGTACATAGAGGGCAGTATTATAGTAGTTATATTCTTGTACATAGGAGCAGTATTATAGTAGTTATATTCTTGTACATAGGAGCAGTATTATAGTAGTTATATTCTTGTACATAGGAGCAGTATTATAGCAGTTATATTCTTGTACATAGGGGCAGTATTATAGTAGTTATATTCTTGTACATAAGAGCAGTATTATAGCAGTTATATTCTTGTACATAGGGGCCAGTATTATAGTAGTTATATTCTTGTACATAGGGGGCACTATTATAGTAGTTATATTCTTGCACATAGGAGCAGTATTATTGTAGTTATATTCTTGTACATAGGGGGCAGTATTATAGTTGTTATATTCTTGTACATAGGGGCAGTATTATAGTAGTTATATTCTTGTACATAGGGGGCAGTATTATAGTGGTTATATTCTTGTACATAGGGGACACTATTATAGTAGTTATATTCTTGTACATAGGAGCAGTATTATTGTGGTTATATTCTTGTACATAGGGGGCAGTATTATAGTAGTTATATTCTTGTACATAGGGAGCAGTATTATAGTAGTTATATTCTTGTACATAGGGGCAGTATTATAGTAGTTATATTCTTGTACATAGGGGGCAGTATTATAGTAGTTATATTCTTGTACATAGGGGGCAGTATTATAGTAGTTATATTCTTGTACATAGGGGGCAGTATTATAGTAGTTATATTCTTGTACATAGGAGCAGTATTATAGTAGTTATATTCTTGTACATAGGGGCAGTATTATAGTAGTTATATTCTTGTACATAGGAGCAGTATTATTGTGGTTATATTCTTGTACATAGGGGGCAGTATTATAGTAGTTGTATTCTTGTACATAGGGGCGGTATTATAGTAGTTATATTCTTGTATGTAGGAGCAGTATTATAGTAGTTATATTCTTGTACAAAAAGGGGGCAGTATTATAGTAGTTATATTCTTGTACATAGGGGCAGTATTATAGTAGTTATATTTTTGTATATAGGAGCAGTATTATAGTAGTTATATTCTTGTACATAGGTGCAGTATTACAGTAGATATATTCTTGTACGTAGGAGCAGTATTATAGTAGCTATATTCTTATACATAGGAGCAGTATTATAGTAGTTATATTCTTGCATATAGGAGCATTATTATAGTAGTTATATTCTTGTACGTAGGAGCAGTATTATAGCAGTTATATTCTTGTACATAGGGGGCAGTATTATAGTAGTTATATTCTTGTACATATGGGCCAGTATTATAGTAGTTATATTCTTGTACATAGGGGCAGTATTATAGTAGTTATATTCTTGTACATAGGGGCAGTATTATAGCAGTTATATTCTTGTACATAGGGGCAGTATTATAGTAGTTATATTCTTGTACATAGGGGCCAGTATTATAGTAGTTATATTCTTGTACATAGGAGCAGTATTATAGTAGTTATATTCTTGTACATAGGAGCAGTATTATAGTAGTTATATTCTTGTACATAGGAGCAGTATTATAGTAATTTATATTCTTGTACATAGGGACAGTATTATAGTAGATATATTCTTGTATATAGGGGGCAGTATTATAGTAGTTATATTCTTGTACATAGAGGGCAGTATTATAGTAGTTATATTCTTGTACATAGGAGCAGTATTATAGTAGTTATATTCTTGTACATAGGAGCAGTATTATAGCAGTTATATTCTTGTACATAGGAGCAGTATTATAGTAGTTATATTCTTGTACATAGGGGCAGTATTATAGTAGTTATATTCTTGTACATAGGGGCCAGTATTATAGTAGTTATATTCTTGTACATAGGGGGCACTATTATAGTAGTTATATTCTTGCACATAGGAGCAGTATTATTGTAGTTATATTCTTGTACATAGGGGGCAGTATTATAGTAGTTATATTCTTGAACATAGGGGCAGTATTATAGTAGTTATATTCTTGTACATAGGGGGCAGTATTATAGTAGTTATATTCTTGTACATAGGGGACACTATTATAGTAGTTATATTCTTGTGCATAGGAGCAGTATTATTGTGGTTATATTCTTGTACATAGGGGGCAGTATTATAGTAGTTATATTCTTGTACATAGGGAGCAGTATTATAGTAGATATATTCTTGTACATAGAGGCCAGTATTATAGTAGTTATATTCTTGTACATAGGAGCAGTATTATAGTAGTTATATTCTTGTACATAGAGGCCAGTATTATAGTAGTTATATTCTTGTACATAGGAGCAGTATTATAGTAGTTATATTCTTGTACATAGGGGCAGTATTATAGTAGTTATATTCTTGTACATAAGGGCAGTATTATAGCAGTTATATTCTTGTACATAGGGGCCAGTATTATAGTAGTTATATTCTTGTACATAGGGGGCACTATTATAGTAGTTATATTCTTGCACATAGGAGCAGTATTATTGTAGTTATATTCTTGTACATAGGGGGCAGTATTATAGTTGTTATATTCTTGTACATAGGGGCAGTATTATAGTAGTTATATTCTTGTACATAGGGGGCAGTATTATAGTGGTTATATTCTTGTACATAGGGGACACTATTATAGTAGTTATATTCTTGTACATAGGAGCAGTATTATTGTGGTTATATTCTTGTACATAGGGGGCAGTATTATAGTAGTTATATTCTTGTACATATGGAGCAGTATTATAGTAGTTATATTCTTGTACATAGGGGCAGTATTATAGTAGTTATATTCTTGTACATATGGGCAGTATTATAGTAGTTATATTCTTGTACATAGGGGGCAGTATTATAGTAGTTATATTCTTGTACATAGGGGACACTATTATAGTAGTTATATTCTTGCACATAGGAGCAGTATTATTGTAGTTATATTCTTGTACATAGGGGGCAGTATTATAGTAGTTATATTCTTGTACATAGGGGCAGTATTATAGTAGTTATATTCTTGTACATAGGGGGCAGTATTATAGTAGTTATATTCTTGTACATAGGGAACACTATTATAGTAGTTATATTCTTGTACATAGGAGCAGTATTATTGTGGTTATATTCTTGTACATAGGGGGCAGTATTATAGTAGTTATATTCTTGTACATAGGGGCGGTATTATAGTAGTTATATTCTTGTACATAGGGGGCAGTATTATAGTAGTTATATTCTTGTACGTAGGAGCAGTATTATAGTAGTTATATTCTTGTACAAAAAGGGGGCAGTATTATAGTAGTTATATTCTTGTACATAGGGGCAGTATTATAGTAGTTATAATTTTGTATATAGGAGCAGTATTATAGTAGTTATATTCTTGTACATAGGAGCAGTATTACAGTAGATATATTCTTGTACGTAGGAGCAGTATTATAGTAGCTATATTCTTATACATAGGAGCAGTATTATAGTAGTTATATTCTTGCATATAGGAGCATTATTATAGTAGTTATATTCTTGTACGTAGGAGCAGTATTATAGCAGTTATATTCTTGTACATAGGGGCAGTATTATAGTAGTTATATTCTTGTACATATGGGCCAGTATTATAGTAGTTATATTCTTGTACATAGGGGCAGTATTATAGTAGTTATATTCTTGTACATAGGGGCAGTATTATAGCAGTTATATTCTTGTACATAGGGACAGTATTATAGTAGTTATATTTTTGTACATAGGGGCCAGTATTATAGTAGTTATATTCTTGTACATAGGAGCAGTATTATAGTAGTTATATTCTTGTACATAGGAGCAATATTATAGTAGTTATATTCTTGTACATAGGAGCAGTATTATAGTAGTTATATTTTTGTACATAGGGGCAGTATTATAGTAGATATATTCTTGTATATAGGGGGCAGTATTATAGTAGTTATATTCTTGTACATAGAGGGCAGTATTATAGTAGTTATATTCTTGTACATAGGAGCAGTATTATAGTAGTTATATTCTTGTACATAGGAGCAGTATTATAGCAGTTATATTCTTGTACATAGGGGCAGTATTATAGTAGTTATATTCTTGCACATAGGGGCAGTATTATAGCAGTTATATTCTTGTACATAGGGGCAGTATTATAGTAGTTATATTCTTGTACATAGAGGCCAGTATTATAGTAGTTATATTCTTGTACATAGGAGCAGTATTATAGTAGTTATATTCTTTTACATAGGAGCAGTTTTATAGTAGTTATATTCTTGTACATAGGAGCAGTATTATAGCAGTTATATTCTTGTACATAGGGGCAGTATTATAGTAGATATATTCTTGTATATAGGGGGCAGTATTATAGTAGTTATATTCTTGTACATAGAGGGCAGTATTATAGTAGTTATATTCTTGTACATAGGAGCAGTATTATAGTAGTTATATTCTTGTACATAGGAGCAGTATTATAGTAGTTATATTCTTGTACATAGGAGCAGTATTATAGCAGTTATATTCTTGTACATAGGGGCAGTATTATAGTAGTTATATTCTTGTACATAAGAGCAGTATTATAGCAGTTATATTCTTGTACATAGGGGCCAGTATTATAGTAGTTATATTCTTGTACATAGGGGGCACTATTATAGTAGTTATATTCTTGCACATAGGAGCAGTATTATTGTAGTTATATTCTTGTACATAGGGGGCAGTATTATAGTTGTTATATTCTTGTACATAGGGGCAGTATTATAGTAGTTATATTCTTGTACATAGGGGGCAGTATTATAGTGGTTATATTCTTGTACATAGGGGACACTATTATAGTAGTTATATTCTTGTACATAGGAGCAGTATTATTGTGGTTATATTCTTGTACATAGGGGGCAGTATTATAGTAGTTATATTCTTGTACATAGGGAGCAGTATTATAGTAGTTATATTCTTGTACATAGGGGCAGTATTATAGTAGTTATATTCTTGTACATAGGGGGCAGTATTATAGTAGTTATATTCTTGTACATAGGGGGCAGTATTATAGTAGTTATATTCTTGTACATAGGGGGCAGTATTATAGTAGTTATATTCTTGTACATAGGAGCAGTATTATAGTAGTTATATTCTTGTACATAGGGGCAGTATTATAGTAGTTATATTCTTGTACATAGGAGCAGTATTATTGTGGTTATATTCTTGTACATAGGGGGCAGTATTATAGTAGTTGTATTCTTGTACATAGGGGCGGTATTATAGTAGTTATATTCTTGTATGTAGGAGCAGTATTATAGTAGTTATATTCTTGTACAAAAAGGGGGCAGTATTATAGTAGTTATATTCTTGTACATAGGGGCAGTATTATAGTAGTTATATTTTTGTATATAGGAGCAGTATTATAGTAGTTATATTCTTGTACATAGGTGCAGTATTACAGTAGATATATTCTTGTACGTAGGAGCAGTATTATAGTAGCTATATTCTTATACATAGGAGCAGTATTATAGTAGTTATATTCTTGCATATAGGAGCATTATTATAGTAGTTATATTCTTGTACGTAGGAGCAGTATTATAGCAGTTATATTCTTGTACATAGGGGGCAGTATTATAGTAGTTATATTCTTGTACATATGGGCCAGTATTATAGTAGTTATATTCTTGTACATAGGGGCAGTATTATAGTAGTTATATTCTTGTACATAGGGGCAGTATTATAGCAGTTATATTCTTGTACATAGGGGCAGTATTATAGTAGTTATATTCTTGTACATAGGGGCCAGTATTATAGTAGTTATATTCTTGTACATAGGAGCAGTATTATAGTAGTTATATTCTTGTACATAGGAGCAGTATTATAGTAGTTATATTCTTGTACATAGGAGCAGTATTATAGTAATTTATATTCTTGTACATAGGGACAGTATTATAGTAGATATATTCTTGTATATAGGGGGCAGTATTATAGTAGTTATATTCTTGTACATAGAGGGCAGTATTATAGTAGTTATATTCTTGTACATAGGAGCAGTATTATAGTAGTTATATTCTTGTACATAGGAGCAGTATTATAGCAGTTATATTCTTGTACATAGGAGCAGTATTATAGTAGTTATATTCTTGTACATAGGGGCAGTATTATAGTAGTTATATTCTTGTACATAGGGGCCAGTATTATAGTAGTTATATTCTTGTACATAGGGGGCACTATTATAGTAGTTATATTCTTGCACATAGGAGCAGTATTATTGTAGTTATATTCTTGTACATAGGGGGCAGTATTATAGTAGTTATATTCTTGAACATAGGGGCAGTATTATAGTAGTTATATTCTTGTACATAGGGGGCAGTATTATAGTAGTTATATTCTTGTACATAGGGGACACTATTATAGTAGTTATATTCTTGTGCATAGGAGCAGTATTATTGTGGTTATATTCTTGTACATAGGGGGCAGTATTATAGTAGTTATATTCTTGTACATAGGGAGCAGTATTATAGTAGTTATATTCTTGTACATAGGGGCAGTATTATAGAAGTTATATTCTTGTACATAGGGGGCAGTATTATAGTATTTATATTCTTGTACATAGGGCGCAGTATTATAGTAGTTATATTCTTGTACATAGGGGGCAATATTATAGTAGTTATATTCTTGTACATAGGAGCAGTATTATAGTAGTTATATTCTTGTACATAGGGGCAGTATTATAGTAGTTATATTCTTGTACATAGGAGCAGTATTATAGTAGTTATATTCTTGTACATAGGGGCAGTATTATAGTAGTTATATTCTTGTACATAGGGGTCAGTATTATAGTAGTTATATTCTCGTACATAGGAGCAGTATTATAGTAGTTATATTCTTGTACATAGGGGCAGTATTATAGTAGTTATATTCTTGTACATAGGGGCAGTATTATAGTAGTTATATTCTTGTACATAGGGGGCAGTATTATAGTAGTTATATTCTTGTACATAGGGGACACTATTATAGTAGTTATATTCTTGCACATAGGAGCAGTATTATTGTAGTTATATTCTTGTACATAGGGGGCAGTATTATAGTTGTTATATTCTTGTACATAGGGGCAGTATTATAGTAGTTATATTCTTGTACATAGGGGGCAGTATTATAGTGGTTATATTCTTGTACATAGGGGACATTATTATAGTAGTTATATTCTTGTACATAGGGGGCAGTATTATAGTAGTTATATTCTTGTACATAGGGGACACTATTATAGTAGTTATATTCTTGCACATAGGAGCAGTATTATTGTAGTTATATTCTTGTACATAGGAGCAGTATTATAGTAGTTATATTCTTGTACATAGGGGCAGTATTATAGTAGTTATATTCTTGTACATAGGGGGCAGTATTATAGTAGTTATATTCTTGTACATAGGGGACACTATTATAGTAGTTATATTCTTGCACATAGGAGCAGTATTATTGTAGTTATATTCTTGTACATAGGAGCAGTATTATAGTAGTTATATTCTTGTACATAGGGGCAGTATTATAGTAGTTATATTCTTGTACATAGGGGGCAGTATTATAGTAGTTATATTCTTGTACATAGGGGACACTATTATAGTAGTTATATTCTTGCACATAGGAGCAGTATTATTGTAGTTATATTCTTGTACATAGGAGCAGTATTATAGTAGTTATATTCTTGTACATAGGGGCAGTATTATAGTAGATATATTCTTGTACATAGGGGGCAGTATTATAGTAGTTATATTCTTGTACATAGGGGCAGTATTATAGTAGTTATATTCTTGTACATAGGGGGCAGTATTATAGTAGTTATATTCTTGTACATAGGGGACACTATTATACTAGTTATATTCTTGCACATAGGAGCAGTATTATTGTAGTTATATTCTTGTACATAGGGGGCAGTATTATAGTTGTTATATTCTTGTACATAGGGGCAGTATTATAGTAGTTATATTCTTGTACATAGGGGGCAGTATTATAGTGGTTATATTCTTGTACATAGGGGACATTATTATAGTAGTTATATTCTTGTACATAGGAGCAGTATTATTGTGGTTATATTCTTGTACATAGGGGGCAGTATTATAGTAGTTATATTCTTGTACATAGGGAGCAGTATTATAGTAGTTATATTCTTGTACATAGGGGCGGTATTATAGTAGTTATATTCTTGTATGTAGGAGCAGTATTATAGTAGTTATATTCTTGTACAAAAAGGGGGCAGTATTATAGTAGTTATATTCTTGTACATAGGGGCAGTATTATAGTAGTTATATTTTTGTATATAGGAGCAGTATTATAGTAGTTATATTCTTGTACATAGGAGCAGTATTACAGTAGATATATTCTTGTACGTAGGAGCAGTATTATAGTAGCTATATTCTTATACATAGGAGCAGTATTATAGTAGTTATATTCTTGCATATAGGAGCATTATTATAGTAGTTATATTCTTGTACGTAGGAGCAGTATTATAGCAGTTATATTCTTGTACACAGGGGGCAGTATTATAGTAGTTATATTCTTGTACATATGGGCCAGTATTATAGTAGTTATATTCTTGTACATAGGGGCAGTATTATAGTAGTTATATTCTTGTACATAGGGGCAGTATTATAGCAGTTATATTCTTGTACATAGGGGCAGTATTATAGTAGTTATATTCTTGTACATAGGGGCCAGTATTATAGTAGTTATATTCTTGTACATAGGGGTAGTATTATAGTAGTTATATTCTTGTACATAGGGGCAGTATTATAGCAGTTATATTCTTGTACATAGGGGCAGTATTATAGTAGTTATATTTTGTACATAGGGAGCAGTATTATAGTAGTTATATTCTTGTACATAGGGGCAGTATTATAGTAGTTATATTCTTGTACATAGGGGGCAGTATTATAGTAGTTATATTCTTGTACATAGGGGGCAGTATTATAGTAGTTATATTCTTGTACATAGGGGGCAGTATTATAGTAGTTATATTCTTGTACATAGGAGCAGTATTATAGTAGTTATATTCTTGTACATAGGGGCAGTATTATAGTAGTTATATTCTTGTACATAGGAGCAGTATTATTGTGGTTATATTCTTGTACATAGGGGGCAGTATTATAGTAGTTATATTCTTGTACATAGGGGCGGTATTATAGTAGTTATATTCTTGTATGTAGGAGCAGTATTATAGTAGTTATATTCTTGTACAAAAAGGGGGCAGTATTATAGTAGTTATATTCTTGTACATAGGGGCCAGTATTATAGTAGTTATATTCTTGTACATAGGAGCAGTATTATAGTAGTTATATTCTTGTACATAGGAGCAGTATTATAGTAGTTATATTCTTGTACATAGGAGCAGTATTATAGTAATTTATATTCTTGTACATAGGGGCAGTATTATAGTAGATATATTCTTGTATATAGGGGGCAGTATTATAGTAGTTATATTCTTGTACATAGAGGGCAGTATTATAGTAGTTATATTCTTGTACATAGGAGCAGTATTATAGTAGTTATATTCTTGTACATAGGAGCAGTATTATAGCAGTTATATTCTTGTACATAGGAGCAGTATTATAGTAGTTATATTCTTGTACATAGGAGCAGTATTATAGTAGTTATATTCTTGTACATAGGGGCCAGTATTATAGTAGTTATATTCTTGTTCATAGGGGGCACTATTATAGTAGTTATATTCTTGCACATAGGAGCAGTATTATTGTAGTTATATTCTTGTACATAGGGGGCAGTATTATAGTAGTTATATTCTTGTACATAGGGGCAGTATTATAGTAGTTATATTCTTGTACATAGGGGGCAGTATTATAGTAGTTATATTCTTGTACATAGGGGACACTATTATAGTAGTTATATTCTTGTGCATAGGAGCAGTATTATTGTGGTTATATTCTTGTACATAGGGGGCAGTATTATAGTAGTTATATTCTTGTACATAGGAGCAGTATTATAGTAGTTATATTCTTGTACATAGGGGCAGTATTATAGTAGTTATATTCTTGTACATAGGAGCAGTATTATTGTGGTTATATTCTTGTACATAGGGGGCAGTATTATAGTAGTTATATTCTTGTACATAGGGGCGGTATTATAGTAGTTATATTCTTGTATGTAGGAGCAGTATTATAGTAGTTATATTCTTGTACAAAAAGGGGGCAGTATTATAGTAGTTATATTCTTGTACATAGGGGCAGTATTATAGTAGTTATATTTTTGTATATAGGAGCAGTATTATAGTAGTTATATTCTTGTACATAGGTGCAGTATTACAGTAGATATATTCTTGTACGTAGGAGCAGTATTATAGTAGCTATATTCTTATACATAGGAGCAGTATTATAGTAGTTATATTCTTGCATATAGGAGCATTATTATAGTAGTTATATTCTTGTACGTAGGAGCAGTATTATAGCAGTTATATTCTTGTACATAGGGGGCAGTATTATAGTAGTTATATTCTTGTACATATGGGCCAGTATTATAGTAGTTATATTCTTGTACATAGGGGCTGTATTATAGTAGTTATATTCTTGTACATAGGGGCAGTATTATAGCAGTTATATTCTTGTACATAGGGGCAGTATTATAGTAGTTATATTCTTGTACATAGGGGCCAGTATTATAGTAGTTATATTCTTGTACATCGGAGCAGTATTATAGTAGTTATATTCTTGTACATAGGAGCAGTATTATAGTAGTTATATTCTTGTACATAGGAGCAGTATTATAGTAATTTATATTCTTGTACATAGGGGCAGTATTATAGTAGATATATTCTTGTATATAGGGGGCAGTATTATAGTAGTTATATTCTTGTACATAGAGGGCAGTATTATAGTAGTTATATTCTTGTACATAGGAGCAGTATTATAGTAGTTATATTCTTGTACATAGGAGCAGTATTATAGCAGTTATATTCTTGTACATAGGAGCAGTATTATAGTAGTTATATTCTTGTACATAGGGGCAGTATTATAGTAGTTATATTCTTGTACATAGGGGCCAGTATTATAGTAGTTATATTCTTGTACATAGGGGGCACTATTATAGTAGTTATATTCTTGCACATAGGAGCAGTATTATTGTAGTTATATTCTTGTACATAGGGGGCAGTATTATAGTAGTTATATTCTTGTACATAGGGGCAGTATTATAGTAGTTATATTCTTGTACATAGGGGGCAGTATTATAGTAGTTATATTCTTGTACATAGGGGACACTATTATAGTAGTTATATTCTTGTGCATAGGAGCAGTATTATTGTGGTTATATTCTTGTACATAGGGGGCAGTATTATAGTAGTTATATTCTTGTACATAGGGAGCAGTATTATAGTAGTTATATTCTTGTACATAGGGGCAGTATTATAGTAGTTATATTCTTGTACATAGGGGGCAGTATTATAGTATTTATATTCTTGTACATAGGGGGCAGTATTATAGTAGTTATATTCTTGTACATAGGGGGCAATATTATAGTAGTTATATTCTTGTACATAGGAGCAGTATTATAGTAGTTATATTCTTGTACATAGGGGCAGTATTATAGTAGTTATATTCTTGTACATAGTAGCAGTATTATATTAGTTATATTCTTGTACATAGGGGCAGTATTATAGTAGTTATATTCTTGAACATAGGGGTCAGTATTATAGTAGTTATATTCTCGTACATAGGAGCAGTATTATAGTAGTTATATTCTTGTATATAGGGGCAGTATTATAGTAGTTATATTCTTGTACATAGGGGCACTATTATAGTAGTTATATTCTTGTACATAGGGGCAGTATTATAGTAGTTATATTCTTGTACATAGGGGGCAGTATTATAGTAGTTATATTCTTGTACATAGGGGACACTATTATAGTAGTTATATTCTTGCACATAGGAGCAGTATTATTGTAGTTATATTCTTGTACATAGGGGGCAGTATTATAGTTGTTATATTCTTGTACATAGGGGCAGTATTATAGTAGTTATATTCTTGTACATAGGGGGCAGTATTATAGTGGTTATATTCTTGTACATAGGGGACATTATTATAGTAGTTATATTCTTGTACATAGGAGCAGTATTATTGTGGTTATATTCTTGTACATAGGGGGCAGTATTATAGTAGTTATATTCTTGTACATAGGGAGCAGTATTATAGTAGTTATATTCTTGTACATAGGGGCGGTATTATAGTAGTTATATTCTTGTATGTAGGAGCAGTATTATAGTAGTTATATTCTTGTACAAAAAGGGGGCAGTATTATAGTAGTTATATTCTTATACATAGGGGCAGTATTATAGTAGTTATATTTTTGTATATAGGAGCAGTATTATAGTAGTTATATTCTTGTACATAGGAGCAGTATTACAGTAGATATATTCTTGTACGTAGGAGCAGTATTATAGTAGCTATATTCTTATACATAGGAGCAGTATTATAGTAGTTATATTCTTGCATATAGGAGCATTATTATAGTAGTTATATTCTTGTACGTAGGAGCAGTATTATAGCAGTTATATTCTTGTACACAGGGGGCAGTATTATAGTAGTTATATTCTTGTACATATGGGCCAGTATTATAGTAGTTATATTCTTGTACATAGGGGCAGTATTATAGTAGTTATATTCTTGTACATAGGGGCAGTATTATAGCAGTTATATTCTTGTACATAGGGGCAGTATTATAGTAGTTATATTCTTGTACATAGGGGCCAGTATTATAGTAGTTATATTCTTGTACATAGGGGTAGTATTATAGTAGTTATATTCTTGTACATAGGGGCAGTATTATAGCAGTTATATTCTTGTACATAGGGGCAGTATTATAGTAGTTATATTCTTGTACATAGGGGCCAGTATTATAGTAGTTATATTCTTGTACATAGGAGCAGTATTATAGTAGTTATATTCTTGTACATAGGAGCAGTATTATAGTAGTTATATTCTTGTACATAGGAGCAGTATTATAGTAATTTATATTCTTGTACATAGGGGCAGTATTATAGTAGATATATTCTTGTACATAGGGGGCAGTATTATAGTAGTTATATTCTTGTACATAGAGGGCAGTATTATAGTAGTTATATTCTTGTACATAGGAGCAGTATTATAGTAGTTATATTCTTGTACATAGGAGCAGTATTATAGCAGTTATATTCTTGTACATAGGAGCAGTATTATAGTAGTTATATTCTTGTACATAGGGGCAGTATTATAGTAGTTATATTCTTGTACATAGGGGCCAGTATTATAGTAGTTATATTCTTGTACATAGGGGGCACTATTATAGTAGTTATATTCTTGCACATAGGAGCAGTATTATTGTAGTTATATTCTTGTACATAGGGGGCAGTATTATAGTAGTTATATTCTTGTACATAGGGGCAGTATTATAGTAGTTATATTCTTGTACATAGGGGGCAGTATTATAGTAGTTATATTCTTGTACATAGGAGCAGTATTATTGTGGTTATATTCTTGTACATAGGGGGCAGTATTATAGTAGTTATATTCTTGTACATAGGGAGCAGTATTATAATAGTTATATTCTTGTACATAGGGGCAGTATTATAGTAGTTATATTCTTGTACATAGGGGGCAGTATTATAGTAGTTATATTCTTGTACATAAGGGGCAGTATTATAGTATTTATATTCTTGTACATAGGGGGCAGTATTATAGTAGTTATATTCTTGTACATAGGAGCAGTATTATAGTAGTTATATTCTTGTACATAGGGGCAGTATTATAGTAGTTATATTCTTGTACATAGGAGCAGTATTATAGTAGTTATATTCTTGTACATAGGGGCAGTATTATAGTAGTTATATTCTTGTACATAGGGGTCAGTATTATAGTAGTTATATTCTCATACATAGGAGCAGTATTATAGTAGTTATATTCTTGTACATAGTGGAAGTATTATAGTAGTTATATTCTTGTACATAGGGGGCACTATTATAGTAGTTATATTCTTGTACATAGGGGCAGTATTATAGTAGTTATATTCTTGTACATAGGGGGCAGTATTATAGTAGTTATATTCTTGTACATAGGGGACACTATTATAGTAGTTATATTCTTGCACATAGGAGCAGTATTATTGTAGTTATATTCTTGTACATAGGGGGCAGTATTATAGTTGTTATATTCTTGTACATAGGGGCAGTATTATAGTAGTTATATTCTTGTACATAGGGGGCAGTATTATAGTGGTTATATTCTTGTACATAGGGGACACTATTATAGTAGTTATATTCTTGTACATAGGAGCAGTATTATTGTGGTTATATTCTTGTACATAGGGGGCAGTATTATAGTAGTTATATTCTTGTACATAGGGAGCAGTATTATAGTAGTTATATTCTTGTACATAGGGGCAGTATTATAGTAGTTATATTCTTGTACATAGGGGGCAGTATTATAGTAGTTATATTCTTGTACATAGGGGGCAGTATTATAGTAGTTATATTCTTGTACATAGGGGGCAGTATTATAGTAGTTATATTCTTGTACATAAGAGCAGTATTATAGTAGTTATATTCTTGTACATAGGGGCAGTATTATAGTACTTATATTCTTGTACATAGGAGCAATATTATTGTGGTTATATTCTTGTACATAGGGGGCAGTATTATAGTAGTTATATTCTTGTACATAGGGGCGGTATTATAGTAGTTATATTCTTGTATGTAGGAGCAGTATTACAGTAGTTATATTCTTGTACAAAAAGGGGGCAGTATTATAGTAGTTATATTCTTGTACATAGGGGCAGTATTATAGTAGTTATATTTTTGTATATAGGAGCAGTATTATAGTAGTTATATTCTTGTACATAGGAGCAGTATTACAGTAGATATATTCTTGTACGTAGGAGCAGTATTATAGTAGCTATATTCTTATACATAGGAGCAGTATTATAGTAGTTATATTCTTGCATATAGGAGCATTATTATAGTAGTTATATTCTTGTACGTAGGAGCAGTATTATAGCAGTTATATTCTTGTACATAGGGGCAGTATTATAGTAGTTATATTCTTGTACATATGGGCCAGTATTATAGTAGTTATATTCTTGTACATAGGGGCAGTATTATAGTAGTTATATTCTTGTACATAGGGGCAGTATTATAGCAGTTATATTCTTGTACATAGGGGCAGTATTATAGTAGTTATATTCTTGTACATAGGGGCCAGTATTATAGTAGTTATATTCTTGTACATAGGAGCAGTATTATAGTAGTTATATTCTTGTACATAGGAGCAGTATTATAGTAGTTATATTCTTGTACATAGGAGCAGTATTATAGTAATTTATATTCTTGTACATAGGGGCAGTATTATAGTAGATATATTCTTGTATATAGGGGGCAGTATTATAGTAGTTATATTCTTGTACATAGAGGGCAGTATTATAGTAGTTATATTCTTGTACATAGGAGCAGTATTATAGTAGTTATATTCTTGCACATAGGAGCAGTATTATTGTAGTTATATTCTTGTACATAGGGGGCAGTATTATAGTAGTTATATTCTTGTACATAGGGGCAGTATTATAGTAGTTATATTCTTGTACATAGGGGGCAGTATTATAGTAGTTATATTCTTGTACATAGGGGACACTATTATAGTAGTTATATTCTTGTGCATAGGAGCAGTATTATTGTGGTTATATTCTTGTACATAGGGGGCAGTATTATAGTAGTTATATTCTTGTACATAGGGAGCAGTATTATAGTAGTTATATTCTTGTACATAGGGGCAGTATTATAGTAGTTATATTCTTGTACATAGGGGGCAGTATTATAGTAGTTATATTCTTGTACATAGGGGGCAGTATTATAGTAGTTATATTCTTGTACATAGGGGGCAGTATTATAGTAGTTATATTCTTGTACATAGGAGCAGTATTATAGTAGTTATATTCTTGTACATAGGGGCAGTATTATAGTAGTTATATTCTTGTACATAGGAGCAGTATTATAGTAGTTATATTCTTGTACATAGGGGCAGTATTATAGTAGTTATATTCTTGTACATAGGGGTCAGTATTATAGTAGTTATATTCTCGTACATAGGAGCAGTATTATAGTAGTTATATTCTTGTAGATAGGAGCAGTATTATAGCAGTTATATTCTTGTACATAGGAGCAGTATTATAGTAGTTATATTCTTGTACATAGGGGGCAGTATTATAGTAGTTATATTCTTGTACATAGGGGGCACTATTATAGTAGTTATATTCTTGTACATAGGGGCAGTATTATAGTAGTTATATTCTTGTACATAGGGGGCAGTATTATAGTAGTTATATTCTTGTACATAGGGGACACTATTATAGTAGTTATATTCTTGCACATAGGAGCAGTATTATTGTAGTTATATTCTTGTACATAGGGGGCAGTATTATAGTAGTTATACTCTTGTACATAGGGGCAGTATTATAGTAGTTATATTCTTGTACATAGTGGGCAGTATTATAGTAGTTATATTCTTGTACATAGGGGACACTATTATAGTAGTTATATTCTTGTACATAGGAGCAGTATTATTGTGGTTATATTCTTGTACATAGGGGGCAGTATTATAGTAGTTATATTCTTGTACATAGGGGCGGTATTATAGTAGTTATATTCTTGTACATAGGGGGCAGTATTATAGTAGTTATATTCTTGTACGTAGGAGCAGTATTATAGTAGTTATATTCTTGTACAAAAAGGGGGCAGTATTATAGTAGTTATAGTCTTGTATATAGGAGCAGTATTATAGTAGTTATATTCTTGTACATAGGAGCAGTATTACAGTAGATATATTCTTGTACGTAGGAGCAGTATTATACTAGCTATATTCTTATACATAGGGGGCAGTATTATAGTAGTTATATTCTTGTACGTAGGAGCAGTATTATAGTAGTTATATTCTTGTACAAAAAGGGGGCAGTATTATAGTAGTTATATTCTTGCATATAGGAGCATTATTATAGTAGTTATATTCTTGTATGTAGGAGCAGTATTATAGTAGCTATATTCTTATACTTAGGGGGCAGTATTATAGTAGTTATATTCTTGTACATAGGGGCAGTATTATAGTCGTTATATTCTTGTACATAGGGGCAGTATTATAGTAGTTATATTCTTGTACGTAGGAGCAGTATTATAGTAGTTATATTCTTATACTTAGGGGGCAGTATTATAGTAGTTATGTTCTTATACTTAGGGGGCAGTATTATAGTAGTTATATTCTTGTACGTAGGAGCAGTATTATAGTAGTTATATTCTTGCACATAGGAGCAGTATTATTGTAGTTATATTCTTGTACATAGGGGGCAGTATTATAGTAGTTATATTCTTGTACATAGGGGCAGTATTATAGTAGTTATATTCTTGCACATAGGAGCAGTATTATTGTAGTTATATTCTTGTACATAGGGGGCAGTATTATAGTAGTTATATTCTTGTACATAGGGGCAGTATTATAGTAGTTATATTCTTGTACATAGGGGGCAGTATTATAGTAGTTATATTCTTGTACATAGGGGACACTATTATAGTAGTTATATTCTTGTGCATAGTTGCAGTATTATTGTGGTTATATTCTTGTACATAGGGGGCAGTATTATAGTAGTTATATTCTTGTACATAGGGAGCAGTATTATAGTAGTTATATTCTTGTACATAGGGGCAGTATTATAGTAGTTATATTCTTGTACATAGGGGGCAGTATTATAGTAGTTATATTCTTGTACATAGGGGGCAGTATTATAGTAGTTATATTCTTGTACATAGGGGGCATTATTATAGTAGTTATATTCTTGTACATAGGAGCAGTATTATAGTAGTTATATTCTTGTACATAGGGGCAGTATTATAGTAGTTATATTCTTGTACATAGGAGCAGTATTATAGTAGTTATATTCTTGTACATAGGGGCAGTATTATAGTAGTTATATTCTTGTACATAGGGGTCAGTATTATAGTAGTTATATTCTCGTACATAGGAGCAGTATTATAGTAGTTATATTCTTGTAGATAGGAGCAGTATTATAGCAGTTATATTCTTGTACATAGGAGCAGTATTATAGTAGTTATATTCTTGTACATAGGGGCAGTATTATAGTAGTTATATTCTTGTACATAGGGGGCACTATTATAGTAGTTATATTCTTGTACATAGGGGCAGTATTATAGTAGTTATATTCTTGTACATAGGGGGCAGTATTATAGTAGTTATATTCTTGTACATAGGGGACACTATTATAGTAGTTATATTCTTGCACATAGGAGCAGTATTATTGTAGTTATATTCTTGTACATAGGGGGCATTATTATAGTAGTTATACTCTTGTACATAGGGGCAGTATTATAGTAGTTATATTCTTGTACATAGTGGGCAGTATTATAGTAGTTATATTCTTGTACATAGGGGACACTATTATAGTAGTTATATTCTTGTACATAGGAGCAGTATTATTGTGGTTATATTCTTGTACATAGGGGGCAGTATTATAGTAGTTATATTCTTGTACATAGGGGCGGTATTATAGTAGTTATATTCTTGTACATAGGGGGCAGTATTATAGTAGTTATATTCTTGTACGTAGGAGCAGTATTATAGTAGTTATATTCTTGTACAAAAAGGGGGCAGTATTATAGTAGTTATAGTCTTGTATATAGGAGCAGTATTATAGTAGTTATATTCTTGTACATAGGAGCAGTATTACAGTAGATATATTCTTGTACGTAGGAGCAGTATTATACTAGCTATATTCTTATACATAGGGGGCAGTATTATAGTAGTTATATTCTTGTACGTAGGAGCAGTATTATAGTAGTTATATTCTTGTACAAAAAGGGGGCAGTATTATAGTAGTTATATTCTTGCATATAGGAGCATTATTATAGTAGTTATATTCTTGTATGTAGGAGCAGTATTATAGTAGCTATATTCTTATACTTAGGGGGCAGTATTATAGTAGTTATATTCTTGTACATAGGGGCAGTATTATAGTCGTTATATTCTTGTACATGGGGCAGTATTATAGTAGTTATATTCTTGTACGTAGGAGCAGTATTATAGTAGTTATATTCTTATACTTAGGGGGCAGTATTATAGTAGTTATGTTCTTATACTTAGGGGGCAGTATTATAGTAGTTATATTCTTGTACGTAGGAGCAGTATTATAGTAGTTATATTCTTGTACATAGGGAGCACTATTATAGTAGTTATATTCTTGTACATAGGAGCAGTATTATTGTAGTTATATTCTTGTACATAGGGGGCAGTATTATAGTAGTTATATTCTTGTATATAGGGGGCAGTATTATAGTAGTTATATTCTTGTACATAGGGGGCAGTATTATAGTAGTTATATTCTTGTACTTGGGGGCAGTATTATAGTAGTTATATTCTTGTACATAAGGGGCAGTATTATAGTAGTTATATTCTTGTACATAGGGGGCACTATTATAGTAGTTATATTCTTGTACATAGGAGCAGTATTATAGTAGTTATATTCTTGTACATATCGGGCAGTATTATACTAGTTATATTCTTGTACATAGGAGCAGTATTATAGTAGTTATATTCTTGTACATAGGAGCAGTATTATAGTAGTTATATTGTTGTACATAGGGGCAGTATTATAGTAGATATATTCTTGTATATAGGGGGCAGTATTATAGTAGTTATATTCTTGTACATAGAGGGCAGTATTATAGTAGTTATATTCTTGTACATAGGGAGCACTATTATAGTAGTTATATTCTTGTACATAGGAGCAGTATTATTGTAGTTATATTCTTGTACATAGGGGGCAGTATTATAGTAGTTATATTCTTGTATATAGGGGGCAGTATTATAGTAGGTATATTCTTGTACATAGGGGGCAGTATTATAGTAGTTATATTCTTGTACTTGGGGGCAGTATTATAGTAGTTATATTCTTGTACATAAGGGGCAGTATTATAGTAGTTATATTCTTGTACATAGGGGGCACTATTATAGTAGTTATATTCTTGTACATAGGAGCAGTATTATAGTAGTTATATTCTTGTAGATATCGGGCAGTATTATACTAGTTATATTCTTGTACATAGGAGCAGTATTATAGTAGTTATATTCTTGTACATAGGAGCAGTATTATAGTAATTATATTCTTGTACATAGGGGCAGTATTATAGCAGTTATATTCTTGTACATAGGAGCAGTATTATAGTAGTTATATTCTTGTACATAGGGGCAGTATTATAGTAATTATATTCTTGTACATAGGGGCAGTATTATAGCAGCTATATTCTTGTACATAGGAGCAGTATTATAGTAGTTATATTCTTGTACATAGGAGCAGTATTATAGTAGTTATATTCTTGTACATAGGAGCAGTATTATAGTAGTTATATTCTTGTACATAGGAGCAGTATTATAGTACTTATATTCTTGTACATAGGAGCAGTATTATAGTAGTTATATTCTTGTACATTGGAGCAGTATTATAGTAGTTATATTCTTGTACATAGGAGCAGTATTATAGTACTTATTCTTGTACATAGGGGGCAGTATTATAGTAACATAGTTTGTAAAGCCGAATAAAGACTTGCCTCCATCAAGTTCGACCTGTAAGTTCTGTAATTGCTAAAATTGATCCAGAGGAGGGCAAAAACCCCAAATGATTTAGCCAATCTTCACCTGAGGAAAAATTCCCTCCCGACTCTGAAACCAGCAGTCAGAATAAATCCCTAAATCCCTGTATCAACCTACTATTTTATTTTATTTTTAAGTATACGCTGAAATCTGCCTGGTATCTAGAAATGCATCCAGTCCCTGCTTGAACTGGTGTAGTGAATCCGACATTACCGTCTCCTCACTCAGTGAATTCCATATTCTCACCGCTCTTACCGTAAAGAACCCCTTCCTATGCTGGTGCTGAAACCTTTTCTCTTCCAGTCTTAGTGAGTGCCCTCTTGTTACCGTAATATCCCTCCTTTTGAACAAATCCCGGGCAAGATCTCTATACTGTCCCCTAACATATTTGTACACATTTATTATGTCCCCCCTCAACCTTCTCTTTTCCAGGCTGAATAGTCCTAGTTTTGCCAACCTCTCTGGGTATTGCAGTCCCTCCATTCCCCTTATTAATTTTGTTGCCCTCCTTTGTACCTTTTCAAGCTCATTTATATCCTTTCTATATATTGGGGTCCATAACTGAGCACAGTATTCCAAGTGTGGTCTGACCAGTGCTTTGTACAGTGGAAGAACAATGTTCTCCTCCTTTGCAGCTATACCTCTTCTGATACATCCCATTACCCTGTTTGCCCTTACAGCAGCCGCCTGACTTTGGGCACTCCAATTTAGTTTGCTATCAATCAAGATGCCCAAGTCCTTCTCCATCTCTGAATTCCCCAATGATTTCCCATTCAGTGAGTACTGGTGACTTCCATTTTTCCTTCCCATATGTATGACCTTACATTTCTCCTCGTTAAACCTCATTTGCCATTTAATGCTCCACCTACCCAGCTTATCCAAATCCCTCTGTAGGTCTGCACTGTCCTCTTTTGTATTAATTGTTTTACATAACTTTGTGTCATCTGCAAATATTGATATTTTACTATTTATCCCGTTGACTATGTCGTTAATAAAGATATTAAATAACATTGGGCCTAGTACAGACCCCTGTGGTACCCCACTAGTGACGCTTACCCAATCTGAGTATATTCCATTTATAACCACCCTCTGCCTTCTATCCTTTAGCCAGTTAGCTACCCACTTGCAGACATTTTCCCCCAGCCCCATCATTCTCATTTTGTATACCAACCTATTATGTGGCACGCTATCGAACGCTTTTGAGAAGTTGAGATACACGACATCCACTGGTTCCCCCTGATCTACTCGAGAGCTAACCTCATCGTAGAAGTCAATCAGGTTTGTTTGGCAGGAGCGATTCCTCATGAATCCATGTTGGTTCGGGATTAAAAGATTATTAGCATCAAGATGCTCCGTAATTGCCTCTTTAATGAAGCTTTCAAAAATTTTGCCCACAACGGACGTCAGACTCACCGGCCGATAGTTTCCGGCGTCACTTTTCGCTCCCTTTTTGAATATTGGCACTACATTCGCCTGTCGCCAATCAAGTGGTACAGACCCAGTCTCAACAGAGTCCTTAAATATAAGATATAACAGTCTGTCTATCACATTACTTAGTTCCCTTAGTACCCGTGGGTGTATGCCATCAGGTCCTGGTGATTTGTTTATTTTAATGTTACTGAGGCGTTTCTGTACCCCAGCTTGGGTTAGATTTGTCATACTTAGTGGAGGATTAAGCTTGTCACTTCTCATTTCTCCTGTTAGTTCGATTTCCTTTGTGAAAGTTGTCGAAAAAAATTTATTTAATAGATTAGCTTTATCCTCATCTTTCTCTATGATTTTGCCTTCCTCACTTTTTATCGGTCCAATATTATCCGATTTAATCCTTTTACTATTTATATACGTAAAGAACAGTTTGGGATTTGATCTACTTTCTCTAGCAATACGTCTCTCTGTTTCCTCCTTCGCTCTTTTTATTTGTTTTTTACAGGTTCTCGTTTTTTCCTTGTAACACATTAGTGCCTCCTTACTGTTTTCCTGTTTTAATCTCTTGAATGCCTCTTTTTTGCTATTTAACGCCCCTTTTACGTTCTTGTTCAACCATATTGGTTTCCTCTTATTTCTGGCCCTTTTATTCCCATACGGTATATACCTCTCGCACTGAGTATTCAGAATTCTTTTGAAGGTTTCCCATTTACTATTCGTATTCCTTTGATTAAGAACTTTGTCCCAGTCAATAAGTTGAAGGTTTTCTATCAGCTGATCAAACTTCGCCCTCCTAAAGTTTAATGTTTTAGTTGTTCCCTTATTGATAACCCTACTGAAGGGCATTTTGAAGTCGATAATATTATGGTCGCTATTACCTAGGTGCCCCCCTATCTGTACCTCAGTTATTCTATCAGGCCTATTAGTCAATATTAAGTCCAACACGGCCTTCCCTCTCGTTGGTTCCTGCACTAGTTGGGAGAGATAATTATCCTTAATATTTGTCAAGAACCTTTTTCCTTTCTGAGATCTACAGGTTTCTGTTTCCCAGTCAATATCCGGGTAGTTGAAATCCCCCATTACAATCACTTCATTATGTTTTGCTACTTTGTCTATTTGTCCTAATAGCAGATTCTCATTCTCCTCTGTTATATTTGGTGGCTTATAGCAGACCCCCAGTAATATTTTATTATTATTTTTTGCCCCCTCTATCTCTACCCACATGGACTCGACCCCCTTTTCTCCCTCTCCTATATCTTCCCTTAGTCTGGGTTTTAGACATGACTTTACATATAAGCAGACTCCTCCGCCTTTCCCCTGTTTCCGGTCCCTTCTAAATAAACTATAATCTAATAAATTTACCGCCCAGTCGTAGCTATCGTCTAACCAAGTCTCTGTTATACCTACGATGTCATACCTCTCCTCCGATATAAGCGCCCGCAGCTCATCCGCCTTATTGGTCAGGCTTCTTGCGTTGGTCAGCATGCAAGATAAAACTTTGGGGTTATTTAGCATCCTATTCTTCTCTAACGATCTAACTGTACTATCCCCACCCCCCTCTCCACCCTCATTATATTCACTTCTCCCCTTCCCCCTTGCTTGCCTCACATCCCACCTATTTCCTTGGTTCCCCCCCCCCGTCTCTAGTTTAAAAACTCCTCCAACCTATTAGCCATCTTCTTCCCCAGCACCGCTGCACCCTCCCCATTGAGGTGCAGCCCATCCCTACGGTAGAGCCTGTAGCCGACCGCGAAGTCGGCCCAGTTCTCCATGAACCCAAACCCTTCTGCCTTGCACCAACTCTTTAGCCACTTATTCACCTCCCTAACTTCCCGTTGGCGCTCCTGTGTGGCTCGCGGGATTGGTAGTATTTCTGAGAAAACTACCTTGGAGGTCCTTGCCCTAAGATTCCTACCTAGGTCCCTGAAATCATTTTTAGTAGTTATATTCTTGTACATAGAGGCAGTATTATAGTAGTTATATTCTTGTACATAGGAGCAGTATTATAGTAGCTATATTCTTGTACATAGGAGCAGTATTATAGTAGTTATATTCTTGTACATAGGGGCAGTATTATAGTAGTTATATTCTTGTACATAGGGGCAGTATTATAGTAGTTATATTCTTGTACATAGGGGCAGTATTATAGTAGTTATATTCTTGTACATAGGGGCAGTATTATAGTAGTTATATTCTTGTACATAGGGGCAGTATTATAGTAGTTATATTCTTGTACATAGGGGCAGTATTATAGTACTTATATTCTTGTACATAGGGGCAGTATTATAGTAGTTATATTCTTGTACATAGGAGCAGTATTATAGTAGTTATATTCTTGTCCATAGGGGGCAGTATTATAGTAGTTATATTCTTGTACATAAGGGCAGTATTATAGTAGTTATATTCTTGTATATAGAGGGCAGTATTATAGTAGTTATATTCTTGTACATAGGAGCAGTATTATAGCAGTTATATTCTTGTACATAGGAGCAGTATTATAGTACTTATATTCTTGAACATAGGGGTCAGTATTATAGTAGTTATATTCTTGTACATAGGAGCAGTATTATAGTAGGTATATTCTTGTACATAGGGGTAGTATCATAGCAGTTATATTCTTGTACATAGGGGCAGTATTTTAGTAGTTATATTCTTGTACATAGGGGCAGCATTATTGTAGTTATATTCTTGTACATAGGGGGCAGTATTATAGTAGTTATATTCTTGTACATAGGGGGCAGTATTATAGTAGTTATATTCTTGTACATAGGGGCAGTATTATGTTAGTTATATTCTTGTACATAGGAGCAGTATTATAGTAGTTATATTCTTGTACATAGGGGCAGTATTATAGTAGTTATATTCTTGTACATAGGGGGCAGTATTATAGTAGTTATATTCTTGTACATAGGGGCAGTATTACGGTAGTTATATTCTTGTACATAGGGGCAGTATTATTGTAGTTATATTCTTGTCTATAGGGGCAGTATTATAGTAGTTATATTCTTGTACATAGGGGGCAGTATTATAGTAGATATATTCTTGTACATAGGAGCAGTATTATAGTAGGTATATTCTTGTACATAGGGGCAGTATTATAGCAGTTATATTCTTGTACATAGGGGCAGTATTATAGTCGTTATATTCTTGTACATAGGGGCAGTATTATAGTAGTTATATTCTTGTACATAGGGCAGTATTATAGTAGTTATATTCTTGTACATAGGGGCAGTATAATAGTAGTTATATTCTTGTACATAGGGGGCAGTATT
Organism: Phyllobates terribilis; assembly: GCF_046119375.1. Classification (NCBI taxonomy): domain Eukaryota; kingdom Metazoa; phylum Chordata; class Amphibia; order Anura; family Dendrobatidae; genus Phyllobates; species Phyllobates terribilis. Next base: position 784,983,244 of record NW_027362764.1, read on the forward strand.
ATAGTAGTTATATTCTTGTACATAGGGGGCAGTATTATAGTAGTTATATTCTTGTACATAGGGGCAGTATTATAGTAGTTATATTCTTGTACATAGGAGCAGTATTATAGTAGCTATATTCTTGTACATAGGAGCAGTATTATAGTAGTTATATTCTTGTACATAGGGGCAGTATTATAGTAGTTATATTCTTGTACATAGGGGCAGTATTATAGTAGTTATATTCTTGTACATAGGAGCAGTATTATAGCAGTTATATTCTTATACATAGGAGCAGTATTATAGTACTTATATTCTTGAACATAGGGGTCAGTATTATAGTAGTTATATTCTTGTACATAGGAGCAGTATTATAGTAGGTATATTCTTGTACATAGGGATAGTATTATAGCAGTTATATTCTTCTACATAGGGGCAGTATTTTAGCAGTTATATTCTTGTACATAGGGGCAGTATTATAGTAGTTATATTCTTGTACATAGGAGCAGTATTATAGTACTTATATTCTTGAACATAGGGGTCAGTATTATAGTAGTTATATTCTTGTACATAGGAGCAGTATTATAGTAGGTATATTCTTGTACATAGGGGCAGTATTATAGCAGTTGTATTCTTGTAAATAGGGGCAGTATTATAGTAGTTATATTCTTGTACATAGGGGCAGTATTATAGTAGTTATATTCTTGTACATAGGGGCAGTATTATAGTAGTTATATTCTTGTACATAGGGGCAGTATTATAGTAGTTATATTCTTGTACATAGGGGGCAGTATTATAGTAGTTATATTCTTGTACATAGGGGGCAGTATTATAGTAGTTATATTCTTGTACATAGGGACATTATTATAGTAGTTATATTCTTGTACATAGGAGCAGTATTATAGTAGCTATATTCTTGTACATAGGAGCACTATTATAGTAGTTATATTCTTGTACATAGGGGCAGTATTATAGTACTTATATTCTTGTACATAGGGGCAGTATTATAGTAGTTATATTCTTGTACATAGGAGCAGTATTATAGCAGTTATATTCTTGTACATAGGAGCAGTATTATAGTACTTATATTCTTGAACATAGGGGTCAGTATTATAGTAGTTATATTCTTGTACATAGGAGCAGTATTATAGTAGGTATATTCTTTTACATAGGGATAGTATTATAGCAGTTATATTCTTCTACATAGGGGCAGTATTTTAGTAGTTATATTCTTGTACATAGGGGCAGTATTATAGTAGTTATATTCTTGTACATAGGAGCAGTATTATAGTACTTATATTCTTGAACATAGGGGTCAGTATTATAGTAGTTATATTCTTGTACATAGGAGCAGTATTATAGTAGGTATATTCTTGTACATAGGGGTAGTATTATAGCAGTTATATTCTTGTACATAGGGGCAGTATTTTAGTAGTTATATTCTTGTACATAGGGGCAGTATTATAGTAGTTATATTCTTGTACATAGGAGCAGTATTATAGTAGCTATATTCTTGTACATAGGAGCAGTATTATAGTACTTATATTCTTGAACATAGGGGTCAGTATTATAGTAGCTATATTCTTGTACATAGGAGCAGTATTATAGTAGGTACAGTATATTCTTGTACATAGGGGCAGTATTATAGTAGTTATATTCTTGTAGATAGGAGCAGTATTATAGTAGTTATATTCTTGTACATAGGGGCAGTATTATAGTAGTTATATTCTTGTACATAGGGGGCAGTATTATAGTAGTTATATTCTTGTACATAGGAGCAGTATTATAGTAGTTATATTCTTGTACATAGGGGCAGTATTACGGTAGTTATATTCTTGTACATAGGGGAAGTATTATTGTAGTTATATTCTTGTCTATAGGGGCAGTATTATAGTAGTTATAGTCTTGTACATAGGGGGCAGTATTATAGTAGTTATATTCTTGTACATAGGAGCAGCATTATAGTAGGTATATTCTTGTACATAGGGGCAGTATTATAGCAGTTATATTCTTGTACATAGGGGCAGTATTATAGTAGTTATATTCTTGTACATAGGGGCAGTATTATAGTAGTTATATTCTTGTACATAGGGGGCAGTTTTATAGTAGTTATATTCTTGTACATAGGGGGCAGTATTATAGTAGTTATATTCTTGTACATAGGGGCAGTATTATGGTAGTTATATTCTCGTACACAGGGGACATTATTATAGTAGTTATATTCTTATACATAGGGGGCAGTATTATAGTAGTTATATTCTTGTACATAGGAGCAGTATTATAGTAGTTATATTCTTGTACATAGGGGGCAGTATTTTAGTAGTTATATTCTTGTACATAGGAGCAGTATTATAGTAGTTATATTCTTGTACATAGGGGCAGTATTACGGTAGTTATATTCTTGTACATAGGGGCAGTATTATTGTAGTTATATTCTTGTCTATAGGGGCAGTATTATAGTAGTTATATTCTTATGCATAGAGGGCAGTATTATAGTAGTTATATTCTTGTACATAGGAGCAGCATTATAGTAGGTATATTCTTGTACATAGGGGCAGTATTATAGCAGTTATATTCTTGTACATAGGGGGCAGTATTATAGTAGTTATATTCTTGTACATAGGGGCAGTATTATAGTAGTTATATTCTTGTACATTGGGTGCAGTATTATAGTAGTTATATTCTTGTACATAGGGGGCAGTATTATAGTAGTTATATTCTTGTACATAGGGGCAGTATTATAGTAGTTATATTCTCGTACACAGGGGACATTATTATAGTAGTTATATTCTTATACATAGGGGGCAGTATTATAGTAGTTATATTCTTGTACATAGGAGCAGTATTATAGTAGTTATATTCTTGTACATAGGGGGCAGTATTTTAGTAGTTATATTCTTGTACATAGGAGCAGTATTATAGTAGTTATATTCTTGTACATAGGGGCAGTATTACGGTAGTTATATTCTTGTACATAGGGGCAGTATTATTGTAGTTATATTCTTGTGTATAGGGGCAGTATTATAGTAGTTATATTCTTGTACATAGGGGCAGTATTATAGTAGTTATATTGTTGTACATAGGGGCAGTATTATAGTAGTTATATTCTTGTACATAGGGGGCAGTATTATAGTAGTTATATTCTTGTACATAGGGGTCAGTATTATAGTAGTTATATTCTTGTACATAGGGGCAGTATTATAGTTGTTATATTCTTGTACATAGGGGACATTATTATAGTAGTTATATTCTTATACATAGGGGGCAGTATTATAGTAGTTATATTGTTGTACATAGGAGCAGTATTATAGTAGTTACATTCTTGTACATAGGGGGCAGTATTATAGTAGTTATATTCTTGTACATAGGGGGCAGTATTATAGTAGTTTTAGCACCCAAAATAGTATTACTGTATACCAATCATTGTATTGTATATAATGTGCAGTAGTTATTTCCTGGTATGTAGTAGACAGTATAGTCTTTTGCATACACAGGATAAATTGATACCAGTATCTTGTAAATGCATCTCGTTGCTTTTCATCGCTTACATGGACTATGTGCATTTTTACACCTGGCACAGTGCTCTTTATTCCTATGAAGGGCATTAGCAGTAGGGATCAGTTACTAAACCTTGCCATTCTGGAGATTTGGAATGATTTTGATGTTATAGTTATGGTGGCCGTACCCATTATCACTCATCTTCTCTACGATCAGATAAACTTTATTAATTGCTGAAAATAACTTTTTGTGACTTTATAGCAGTGGACACGGGACAAGATTTTATTTTTACTTGATGCCAGAACTGGCCTTTATTGTATTTTTTCTTCTTGCTGAGATTATGTATAATGTTTTATACCACTTTTCTGCTAAATAACTAGTTGAATTATTAAATAATTTGTTATTTGGAGCTGAATGTGCGTTTTGCTTCTCTGGTTAATTTGTTTTTAAGGAGAAGTGATAAAGACGAGTTTATTACTTTCAGCCTGAGAAAAAAGATTATAACAAGCAAATATGAATTGTAATGGGAGTTAATTTAAAAGTAGTGGGAGACTAAAAATGATTTCTCCTCCAGAGGGAAGAACACTGACTCACTTCTACCTCCTACAGGTAGATATTTTGTTATTGCTCTGGCTGATCCATGAAGGAGCCTTGAATCTTGACTAGTGTGTAAACCAAATCAGAGACTTCCATTTGTTTTCTTCCGATTGGATGTCCGGCTTTGGTGGGTGAGATATCGGGAAGACTTAGCTTTGGTAAGTATAAGAATTTATTTTTTTTTAATTCTTTTTTGGAAAATTTGGTTACCACTGAATTTATTGAATGCAACTTGAGTTTCCTGGATAAATTTAAGAGAATACACATTTTTGCCTATTCGCTCATTTCCAACGGAGACCATTTTGGCTGGCCATCCAGGAAGATGAATTGAGACCAGAACAGGAGCTGCTCTTACAGATTAACCAAGATTTACTTTACTTAGTAGGCTCATAGTCAAAGGAAAGATAGGTTAGAAAATAAATGAATATTCATAGTAGGCATGCTCTTCTTCAGGTGCAGAGGTAACATTGCTTTGTGTTAGGTGCAGAGGTCACATCTGTGTCAGGTGCAGAGGTCACATTGCTCTGTGTCAGGCACAGAGGTCACATTTCTCTGTGTTAGGTGCAGAGGTCACACTGATCTGTATTAGGTGCAGAGGTCACATTGCTCTATGTTATGTGCAGAGGTCACATTTCTCTGTGTCAGGTGCAGAGGTCACATTGATCTGTGTTTGGTGCAGAGGTCACATTGATCTGTGTTTGGTGCAGAGGTCACGTTGCTCTGTTTCAGGTGCAGAAGTCACATTGGTTTGTGTTAGGTGCAGAGGTCACATCTGTGTCAGGTGCAGAGGTCAAATTTCTCTGTGTTAGATGCAGAGGTCACACTGATCTGTATTAGGTGCAGAGGTCACATTGCTCTGTGTTAGGTGCAGAGGTCACATTACTCTGTGTCAGGTGCAGAGGTCACACTGATCTGTATTAGGTGCAGAGGTCACATCGAACTGTGTTAGGTGCAGAGGTCACACTGATCTGTGTTAGGTGCAGAGGTCACATTGCTCTGTGTCAGGTGCAGCAGTCACATTGCTTTGTGTTAGGTGCAGAGGTCACATTACTCTGTCAGGTGCAGAGGTCACATTGCGCTGTGTCAGTTGCAGAGGTCACATTGCCCTGTGTCAGGTGCAGAAGTCACATTTGCGTCTTGTTATTTACTATAGAGATTCTACACTCAGTTAACTGCCCTGAGTGTAAACAGCACAAGCTGAAGAGTGACTGCTTCCTGTGCACCCATTATAGCTAGACCCCTGCTGGCGTGTAACAATATATTGCCAGATTTCATCATTTATTATTTTTTTAAATGCCAATAGTCATGAAAAATGTAATATTCACCCAAAATGTTTAAAAAACTATTTTCGACATTTAAAAAAATGTATTTTTTTTTAACAAGAGATTCCTTGCAACGTACCCAAAAAAGACTTCATTGTCAAGGCAGCAAAGCAGTTTATCTAATTAATTTTGATATGTATAGTTTAGCAGAAGATAACAATGACAATTGTTTGTGGGATTAAATGAGCCGGGCATTTCTAGCATGAAGACAAAAACTGAAATTTCAGCATTTTTTATGGTCAATTCCTAGAAAAAAAAAAGAATAACTAAATAAAATGAGACGGGAATGATTTCACAAATGTCCAAAATGTTTGCCATTTACCAGTCACTGTGAAATATTACTAAAGGGCAGTATGACTTACGCGTCCCGTCACCCAAAGTCAGGGTAAGAGCTTGTAGTTCTTTTGGTGCTTATACCAGATTAATATGTCCAGTATCTGTCCTGATTGTCATGCTCTGCAACTTTCAATGCACTGTTTTTGAGTTGGCGGTTCCTCCTCATCAGTATTCTTTCTGCACTTTATGAGATGGAACTCCCTTTTTCTTACTTCCCAGCATGCATTGTTCCTGCCATTGTGAAATGGGTTAATTACCTTGAACTAATAGCCTGCCTCACTGTTATGCCTGTATGCATTTTGACTGAGAGGACGTCAGGAGCACAATAAAAAGAACCCAGTTCTCATTATTATAGAAAACAATGACCGGATCCTCCTTCTTTTTGAGAGACAAAGACCTATCACCACTTCCTGTAGAGACTAAGTCCCATCCTTTCTTCATTTCCCCTCTAGGGAGACAAAGACACTGACCCTAGCTCTTGTAGAGACAAAGACCCTCTCCTGCTTTCTATGGAGAGACAAAGACTTGCCCCTGCTTAATGTAGAGTGACAAAGCCCTTCCTTGCACCCTGCACAGAGGCAAAGATCCACCCTTGCTTCTTGAAGAGAAACAAAGACGTCATCCAGTTCCTGTGGAGACACAAAGATCCACCCCCACTTCTTGTAGAGACACAAATTTCCACCCCCGCTTCTTGTAGAGACAAAGTTCCACCCCCACTTCTTGTAGAGACACAAAGTTCCACCCCCACTTCTTGTAGAGACACAAAGTTCCACCCCCACGTCTTGTAGAGACACAAAGTTCCACCCCCGCTTCTTGTAGAGACACAAAGATCCACTCCCATTTCTTGTAGAGACACAAAGATCCACTCCCACTTCTTGTAGAGACACAAAGATCCACTCCCACTTCTTGTAGAGACACAAAGTTCCACCCCCTCTTCTTGTAGAGACACAAAGATCCACTCCCACTACTTGTAGAGACACAAAGATCCACTCCCACTTCTTGTAGGGACACAAAGTTCCACCCCCACTTCTTGTAGAGACACAAAGTTCCACCCCCGCTTCTTGTAGAGACACAAAGTTCCACCCCCACTTCTTGTAGAGACACAAATTTCCACCCCCGCTTCTTGTAGAGACAAAGTTCCACCCCCACTTCTTGTAGAGACACAAAGTTCCACCCCCACTTCTTGTAGAGACACAAAGTTCCACCCCCACTTCTTGTAGAGACACAAAGATCCACTCCCACTTCTTGTAGAGACACAAAGTTCCACCCCGCTTCTTGTAGAGACACAAAGATCCACTCCCACTTCTTGTAGAGACACAAAGATCCACTCCCACTTCTTGTAGAGACACAAAGATCCACTCCCACTTCTTGTAGAGACACAAAGATCCACTCCCACTTCTTGTAGAGACACAAAGATCCACTCCCACTTCTTGTACAGACACAAAGTTCCACCCCCGCTTCTTGTAGAGACACAAAGATACACTCCCACTACTTGTAGAGACACAAAGATCCACTCCCACTTCTTGTAGAGACACAAAGTTCCACCCCCACTTCTTGTAGAGACACAAAGTTCCACCCCCACTTCTTGTAGAGACACAAAGTTCCACCCCCGCTTCTTGTAGAGACACAAAGTTCCACCCCCACTTCTTGTAGAGACACAAAGTTCCACCGCCACTTCTTGTAGAGACACAAAGTTCCACCCCTGCTTCTTGTAGAGACACAAAGATCCACTCCCACTTCTTGTAGAGACACAAACATCCACTCCCACTTCTTGTAGAGACACAAAGTTCCACCCCCACTTCTTGTAGAGACACAAAGATCCACTCCCACTACTTGTAGAGACACAAAGTTCCACCCCCACTTCTTGTAGAGACACAAAGATCCACTCCCACTTCTTGTAGAGACACAAACATCCACTCCCACTTCTTGTAGAGACACAAAGATCCACTCCCACTTCTTGTAGAGACACAAAGTTCCACCCCCTCTTCTTGCAGAGACACAAAGATCCACTCCCACTACTTGTAGAGACACAAAGATCCACTCCCACTTCTTGTAGAGACACAAAGTTCCACCCCCACTTCTTGTAGAGACACAAAGTTCCACCCCCGCTTCTTGTAGAGACACAAAGTTCCACCCCCACTTCTTGTAGAGACACAAAGACCCGCCCCTGCTTCTTGTAGCGAGAAAAAGACCCGCCCCTGCTTTCTGTACTCACAAAGACCTGCCCTTGCTCCTTGTAGAGAGAAAAAGACCCACCCTGCTTCTTGTAGAGTGACAAAGACCCACCCTGCTTCTTGTAGAGTGACAAAGACCCACCCTGCTTCTTGTAGAGTGACAAAGACCCATCCCTGCTTCTTGTTGAGTGACAAAGACCTGCCCCGCTTCTTGTAGAGTGACATAGGCCCACTCCTGCTTCTTGTGGAGAGACAAAGACCTGCCCCGCTTCCTGTAATGCATCTCAGTGTCTTTGTTTCTATAAACAGATTATATTTGTGAATAGACAGTAGACAGCAAGTTATACAAATGGGAGACATCTAGTGACTTCGGAGTGATTTTTCTGTACTCGGTTTGCAGATTGTCTACTGCCAGATTGTCAGATTTATTGTCTCTATAAAATGAGATCAAGTTGCTTTAAAGCATTTTGATCACTTAACGCTGTCATACCCCTATATTGGTTGCTGGCTGACATCTATTCTTCCCAACTGCCCGTACAAATGTACACTTGACTCATGTGCGTATGTTTACAATGGGGAGAGAAAAAAGCGTCAGTCATACCACTCTCAGGAGGGAACAAAGATTTAGATATGTCGTATTCCAGAATGCCTTATCTTTTCTTTCCCCAATATGAGTTGTCAAGGGACAGTTTGCTCGCCCAATCCCCAACATGTCCAGCCATTACATTCACAAGCCCACTAATTTCAGTGGGGGCCGTGTAACTCTTTTTACCACCTAGGTTGTCGCTGCAGGGAATTGATCACTTCCTCCTAATTGCTGCACCACCGATCACTTGTGATCCCAGGAGTGTAATACTCAAAGCTCTGATTTTTGATGTTTTTTCTGTTTCTAACTTTATTTCTTTTTAGTTCTTATTCTTCCATTTTGTGATGGTTTTCACAACCAGAGTCAATAACAAAGTCCTAGGTTACCTTTCTGTGATTTAACTTCAGAAACTTGATACAAAGTAGTTATACACAATAAGACACACAAAAAATGCAATAGGTAAGACAGGTGATGAATGTGTCGCATGGATTTATGTCATTCTACATCAACTAAGGAATGTGCCCATCAGACCTGTGAGGCCATCACAACACTGGACCTAGTCACAGGACAATAAAACCTTCACACTCCTTATCTATTAACTGCTAAAATATTTATAGTCAGAACTGTTTATCTCTCCCATAATAAGTCTGCTTTCCGTCACCTGTCTCATCTATTGCATTATTTCTAAGTCTTATTGTGTATAAATATGTGACTCTTCAGATTTTGTGTTATACTAGCCTGATGAAGAGACCTGAGTAGTCTGGAAAGCTGGCAATTTGTTACCATCTTTTCAGTTAGCCATTAAAAGGTATCAACCACTATCATCTACTGGCTAACACGGTACAAGAATATATATTTTACCTATATACAAAGTAGTTGTCACTTTACATAAATCAAGACAGGGTCAAAACAGGGAGATGATTTCTTTGGAGGAGATGTTGTTGCTGATCTTTGCCCTCGTACACGTAGAGACTTCTCTATTATATAACACGTTCTCTTGCACTTTTTTCCTTCTTTCTTGGTAACTTTGCAGCATGACTGCACTGCACTCTCTGTACTGTACATATCCTGCACCCATGGACAGAAATGGCATCAATGTCCTGTTTTTTGTTTTTGAAGTTGTTGAGCGGTGCTGCTGTCACTCACTCTTCTTTTATCACTGCCTCTTCTTTTATCACTGACAACTCATTTCACAGTAAGACACTACGTCCGTTGGAGACAGAAGCGGAGTGCCGGCGCCTCGATCGCCTCTCCCACAGCTTCGGATCAGATCCCATGATTAAGGATATCTTCAAAGGAGGGCGATAAAGGAAACTGTGCTAAATGACAGCAAGGCCGCCCCCTCCAGAAGGGGTGATAGACGCTGCGGAGAAGTGAGTGCAGCCCCATTCTCCTGTGTTGTCTCGTTTATGACTCCTCTCACATGAAAAGTCACAGGAAGTGTAATAATAGATAATTATAAAGGACATTTTAAGTATCAGACCAACACTTTAAAATTAGGTCAAGCAAGATATTGTTCAGGGCAAGTATGCCATTGGACAGTGGCAAAACCAATGCATTGTGAGAAGTGAGGGAAAGAATGTTCCAGTACCTATAGTGCTGGCAGAATTCTGATGAACAGAAACTGTCCAATCAAACAGAACGGATGATAAGGTACAGACCAGGAGAATTGGGACAGTTCCTGTACATATTAGACAGGTATGGGAACCAAAAGAAGTTTTACTTTGTGGGGGATGAGGGCAGCAAGACCATGATTTTCTGCATGTTTAGAGCGATAGGATAGGTACGTTATAAGGTGATACATTCCATTTGCAAGTCTCGCTACAAGAAAGAAAGAAAATATCAATTTTCTTGGTAGGAAAGTCTCCCCGTGATCATTAACTGTAAATTCCTGCGGAGTTATAGGATTAATAATTTATCTATTGACAGAAGTGATTGAAGTCTACAATACCGGGCTGGTTCACAAGTCGTACAAGACGCTCATTACTTTGATACCTGACAAGGAGTCAACGAGGATCAAAGCCTTTTAACACCTACGTGGGTAGCACAAAATAAAGATTTCCCTTCCCATCACCCAGAAACACTAGAGGCAGGAGTTTTGTAGCTCTTTTAAGCTTGTTGAAAGAAATCTCTTCATTCCTCGTAGAAGCCTCTGGTCTAGTGTCAAAGTTAATACTCATGAAACATTTAAAGACGTCTCTGTGTTCTGCTTCCAGGATGTCTAACTCCTTGAAATCCAAGTAAATCATCATTAACAAAAATGACAGGTCTGAATTCAGGAGCTCAAGGAAGAAACTCTAAGACGGTCTTCAAATAAAATGCCGGCGTTCCGCACCTCCAGACGACTTTGTTCCATGTTGTTTTTTTAATCTTCTTTCTCTTCACCTTCCGAATCTTACCTTCTATTTTAATCTTCTGATATACTTATGTATGAAGAAGACACATGGCTCTAATCTTCTCTAAACTCCCAAAGTTCAAGATTTTTATTTTTGCATTCTTACTTTGTCTCTTCGACTAAGTTTCAGATTCTTTATTAAACGTGGAAAAGGTCCATGGATCCTTCTATTGATGTGGTGGCGGCTCAAACTCTTAAAGAGAAGGATTTGTCTAAATCAGGTTTTTATGTTCAATACATTATTTTTAGATTTTTGATAGTTATTTTTTATTTTTCACATCACTATCTATAGTTATGTACAATACAAAGTTATATTGTGGCACCGTGTTAGCAAGAAAAATCGATGTAAATACGTCTATGCCCAAAAATGACAAAAGTATTCTCGAAGTGATACCTTTATTGGCTAACCAGAAAAATATATATATATATATGCAAGCTTTCAGAGCACAGAGGCTCCTTCTTCTGGCAATATTACAAATTATCAATTCAAAATTCAGTTTGTATAGAAGCGTTATCTGATGGGAAGAAGGTGAGCTGTGACATCACCTATTGTACTGTATATAGAGGTGTTATCAGACATTGTACAGGAGGGGGAGGAGGTGAGCTGTGACCTCACCTACTGTACTGTACAGTACAGACCAAAAGTTTGGACACACCTTCTCATTTAAAGATTTTTCTGTATTTTCATGACAATGAAAATTGTACATTGACACTGAAGGCATCAAAACTATGAATTAACACATGTGGAATTATATACTTAACAAAAAAGTGTGAAACAACTGAAAATATGTCTTATATCCGAGGTTCTTCAAAGTAGCCACCTTTTGCTTTGATGACTGCTTTGCACACTCTTGGCATTCTCTTGATGAGCTTCAAGAGGTAGTCACCGGAAATGGTTTTCCCTTCACAGGTGTGCCCTGTCAGGTTTAATAAGTGGGATTTCTTGCCTTATAAATGGGGTTGGGACCATCAGTTGTGTTGTGCAGAAGTCTGGTGGATACACAGCTGATAGTCCTACTGAATAGACTGTTAGAATTTGTATTATGGCAAGAAAAAAGCAGCTAAGTAAAGAAAAATGAGTGGCCATCATTACTTTAAGAAATGAAGGTCAGTCAGTCCGAAAAATTGGGAAAACTTTGAAAGTGTCCCCAAGTGCAGTTGCAAAAACCATCAAGCGCTACAAAGAAACAGGCTCACATGAGGACCACCCCAGGAAAGGAAGACCAAGAGTCACCTCTGCTTCTGAGGATAAGTTTATCCGAGTCACCAGCCTCAGAAATCGCAGGTTAACAGCAGCTCAGATTAGAGACCAGGTCAATGCCACACAGAGTTCTAGCAGCATACACATCTCTACAACGACTGTTAAGAGGAGACTTTGTGCAGCAGGCCTTCATGGTAAAATAGCTGCTAGGAAACCACTGCTAAGGACAGGCAACAAGCAGAAGAGACTTGTTTGGGCTAAAGAACACAAGGAATGGACATTAGACCAGTGGAAATCTGTGCTTTGGTCTGATGAGTCCAAATTTGAGATCTTTGGTTCCAACCACCGTGTCTTTGTGCGACGCAGAAAAGGTGAACGGATGGACTCTACATGCCTGGTTCCCACCGTGAAGCATGGAGGAGGAGGTGTGATGGTGTGGGGGGGCTTTGCTGGTGACACGGTTGGGGATTTATTCAAAATTGAAGGCATACTGAACCAGAATGGCTACCACAGAATCTTGTAGCAGCATGCTATTCCATCCGGTTTGCGTTTAGTTGGACCATCATTTATTTTTCAACAGGACAATGACCCCAAACACACCTCCAGGCTGTGTAAGGGCTATTTGACCAATAAAGAGAGTGATGGGGTGCTACGCCAGATGACCTGGCCTCCACAGTCACCAGACCTGAACCCAATCGAGATGGTTTGGGGTGAGCTGGACCGCAGAGTGAAGGCAAAAGGGCCAACAAGTGCTAAGCATCTCTGGGAACTCCTTCAAGATTGTTGGAAGACCATTTCCGGTGACTACCTCTTGAAGCTCATCAAGAGAATGCCAAGAGTGTGCAAAGCAGTCATCAAAGCAAAAGGTGGCTACTTTGAAGAACCTAGAATATAAGACATATTTTCAGTTGTTTCACACTTTTTTGTTAAGTATATAATTCCACATGTGGTAATTCATAGTTTTGATGCCTTCAGTGTGAATGTACAATTTTCAAAGTCATGAAATTACAGAAAAATCTTTACACGAGAAGGTGTGTCCAAACTTTTGGTCTGTACTGTATATAGAGGTGTTATCAGACATTGTACAGGAGGGGGAGAAGGTGAGCTGTGACATCACCTACTGTACTGTATATAGAGGTGTTATCAGACATTGTACAGGAGGAGGAGGAGATGAGCTGTGACATCACCTATTGTACTGTATATAGAGGTGTTATCAGACACTGTACAGGAGGAGGAGGTGAGCTGTGACATCACCTATTGTGAATGGTGGATCCTATGCTATCTACTGTATATAAAGGTGTTATCAGTCATTGTACAGGAGGAGGAGGAGGTGAGCTGTGACATCATCTATTGTGAATGGTGGATCCTGTATTATCTCCTGTATATAGAGGTGCTATCAGTCATTGTACAGGAGGAGGAGGAGGTGAGCTGTGACATCACCTATTATGAATGGTGGATCCTATGCTATCTACTGTATATAAAGGTGTTATCAGTCATTGTACAGGAGGAGGAGGAGGAGAGCTGTGACATCATCTATTGTGAATGGTGGATCCTGTATTATCTCCTGTATATAGAGGTGTTATCAGTCATTGTACAGGAGGGGGAAGAGGTAAGCTGTGACATCACCTATCGTGAATGGTGGATCCTATCCTGTGTAATCTACTGTATATAGAGATGTTATCAGTCCTTGTACAGGAGGAGGAGGTGAGCTGTGACATCACCTATTGTGAATGGTGGATCCTGTGTTATCTACTGTATATAGAGGTGTTATCAGTCATTTTACAGGAGGGGGAGGAGGTGAGCTGTGACATCACCTATTGTGAATGGTGGATCCTGTGTTATCAGTCATTGTACAGGAGGAGGAGGAGGTGAGCTGTGACATCACCTATTATGAATGGTGGATCCTGTCTCATATGCTGTATATGGAGGTGTTATATATTACAATTTTTATATAGTGATATGCAAAATTGTAACAATTGAAAGAACATTATCAAAATAAAAAATACATTTACCATAAAATCTCCTTCGTCCATATGAATGTAAGTGTGCGTCCTGTGCTTGGCAAAAAAAAGCAACACAAGCTATTTTCCTTTTTTTTACAAACTTCTGAATTTTCTTTTACCACTTAAATAAGAAAAAATATTGAAATTTAGTATCGCCATAATCATTCTGACCTGGAGAATAAGCTTTCTACGTCATTATTAATGCACGAACGCTATAAAAACAAACCTCCTCTCAAAAAATGGCAGTATTGAATATTTTTAACCGTGTCACCCAACTTGGAATTAATTGACATTATTTTCAGTACATTGGATAGTAAAATTAATTGTATCATTTAAAACTTCAACTCGTCCCGTAAAAAAAAGCTCTCATACGGCTTTGTAGACAAAAAAAAAAGGCTTTTGAAAGAAGAGGAAGAAAAAAAATGCTTGTGAGTGAAAAACTTAAACAATAGGTTATTTTTGGATGACATATTATCTTTAAAGGGTCAGTACAGGACTAGAAAAACATGGCTGCTTACTTCCAATAATGGAGCCACAACTGTCCACAATTTGTTTGTGGTTTTGCAGCTAAACCCCATGAACTTTAACCGCTTGCTGACACTTTCAGGTGTATGGTGCGGGCTCAGGAGTTGAGACTGTACTTTACACAGTGGTTGTTGACTCTCTTACACTGCCAGCACCTATTGTAACTATTATGGATCAGATCTGGCTGTAAAGTCTTGTGGAGGAGGGATAAAGGTTGTTTTTTAGGGATCAGCCTCGGCTCCTGAGTAACAGTGAATGGAAATCTTAATGTTTCAGCACAAGCCACTGTGGACAATTGTGGGAACAGTTGGCCTTGTTGTGGTCCCCATGACTGTACCCAGTGCACAAGCTCCATACAGACATGGATGGCGAAGAATGTTGTAGGACATGGCCAGAGCCCGGATATCAGCCCCATTCTACACGTACAATGGAGATTTTAAGCCCGGCCTCTCCCCAAATCAAGGTCTGACCTTACAAATGTTCATCTGGATTAAGGGACAAAAATTCCAAGACTCCTCCAAAATCTTATAGAAATCCTTCCCAGATGAGCGAGCGTTGTTGTATCTACAGAGAGGGACCAAATGGGATGTCATAAAAGCTCCTGTAGGAATGTAGAGCGCCCAATCTTTTTGTCCATGTAATATATTGTGTATATTTTGTCCATACAATGTATCGTGCACTTGTTATACTTCCTTACATTCAGCGCTGCACACACAGTTGTGAGAGAGTGATTGGAGGCTAAACCTGAGACAGAAACATCATACCAAGAAGTATACTTGTCCATGAAACTAGTGAAAGTTTATATTTTCAGCTTTCTATGACACATGACAGACAAAAAGTCACAGACTCACAGTCCTGTTCAGGAAATCCTGGCAGATACTTATTTCAAAGGAACAGTCTCTGACTTGTGCGCTCCTTAAAGTCTTTTCCCAGAAGGAAACGAGAAGTTTCAGCCACTTTTCTACAGAATGAAAGCTCTTGGGATGAGGGTCTTTATTTTCTATTCTAAATGTACCTTTGAATTTTTCATGATGACAAACCTGACAGTGTAAAGGAAAACCCCCACCATATGGAGGATTACATGAACCCTGGAGACACGAGGCTCAATAATTGGAGGCAGAAGAAAAGAAAAAACTGTTCTTGATATGAACCAGAAAAGTAAGAGAGGATGATTGGAAAGTTTGGAATAAGATTTAGACGATAAAAAAAAGTTTAAATTGAAAAATAGTTATTGCCAAGGATCATCCTCCTGGAATATGGAGAACTAGTCACCAAATATGCTGCAAATACAGAACTCCTCTTATTTTACTCTTAGGTGTTCGTCACAAAAATATCAAAGAATCAATGATTGGCCAAAGTAAAGACATAATACTTTTTTCTTAGTTTCTTTTGTGTTCATTGTTACCATTTTTTAAAAACATACAATAATATACTATAATACTGTCCCTATGTACAAGAATATAACTACTATAATACTGCCCCTATGTACAAGAATATAACTACTATAATACTGCCCCCTATGTACAAGAATATAACTACTATAATACTGCTCCTATGTACAAGAATATAACTACTATAATACTGCTCCCTATGTACAAGAATATAACAACTATAATACTGCCCCTATGTACAAGAATATAACTACTATAATACTGCCCCCTATGTACAAGAGTATAACTACTATAATACTACTCCTATGTACAAGAATATAACTACTATAATACTGCTCCCTATGTACAAGAATATAACAACTATAATACTGCCCCTATGTACAAGAATATAACTACTATAATACTGCCCCCTATGTACAAGAGTATAACTACTATAATACTACTCCTATGTACAAGAATATAGCTACTATAATACTGCCCCCCATGTACAAGAATATAACCACTATAATACTGCTCCTATGTACAAGAATATAACTACTATAATACTGCTCCTATGTACAAGAATATAACTACTGTAATACTGCTCCTATGTACAAGAATATAACTACTATAATACTGCCCCCCTATGTACAAGAATATAACTACTATAATACTGCTCCTATGTACAAGAATATAACTACTATAATACTGCTCCTATATACAAGAATATAACTACTATAATACTGCTCCTATACAAGAATATAACTACTATAATACTGCCCCTATGTGCAAGAATATAACTACTATAATACTGCTCCTATATACAAGAATATAACTACTATAATACTGCTCCTATGTACAAGAATATAACTACTATAATACTGCTCCTATGTACAAGAATATAACTACTATAATACTGCTCCTATGTACAAGAATATAACTACTGTAATACTGCCCCTATATACAAGAATATAACTACTATAATACTGCCCCCCCTATGTGCAAAAATAAAACTACTATAATACTGCTGATATGTACAAGAATATAGGTACCATAATACTGCCCCCTATGTACAAGAATATAACTACTATAATACTGCCCCCTATGTACAAGAATATAACTACTATAATACTATCCCCTATGTACAAGAATATAACTACTATAATACTGCTCCCTATGTACAAGAATATAACAACTATAATAATGCCCCTATGTACAAGAATATAACTACTATAATACTGCTCCTATGTACAAGAATATAACTACTATAATACTGCTCCTATGTACAAGAATATAACTACTATAATACTGCTCCTATGTACAAGAATATAACAACTATAATAATGCCCCTATGTACAAGAATATAGCTACTATAATACTGTCCCTATGTACAAGAATATAACTACTATAATACTGCTCCTATGTACAAGAATATAACTACTGTAATACTGCTCCTATGTACAAGAATATAACTACTATAATACTGCTCCTATGTACAAGAATATAAATACTGTAATACTGCCCCTATATACAAGAATATAACTACTATAATACTGCCCCCCTATGTGCAAAAATAAAACTACTATAATACTGCCCCCTATGTACAAGAATATAACTACTATAATACTGCCTCCTATGTACAAGAATATAGCTACTATAATACTGCCCCCTATGTACAAGAATATAACTACTATAATACTGTCCCCTATGTACAAGAATATAACTACTATAATACTGCCCTCTATGCATAAGAATATAACTACTATAATACTGCCCCCTATGTACAAGAATAGCCTCTGCCCGCGACCAATCACCGATTTGGGCGCCACATTTAAACACTGCTGTGATGATTGGTCGCGGACACTGTGATGATTGGTCGCGGATGCTGCCTGCGACCAATCACCAATTTGGGCGCCACATTTAAATAGCGTCAGCGGTGTTTAAATGTGTCTGCAAGATTGGTGATTAGTCGCGGACGTTATTTAAATGTGGCGCCCAAATTGGTGATTGGTCGCAGGCAGCGTCCGTGACCAATCATCACAGCAGTGTTTAAATGTGGCGCCCAAATCGGTGATTGGTCGCGGGCAGAGGCCGCGACCAATCAGCGCAGTGGTGTTTAACTTTTGGTCCAAGATCAGTGATTGGTCGCGGCGAGAGATCGCGACCAATCATCGAATCATATTGCTGAGGACCGGGGAGCGGAATCGTATTGGTGAGGACCGGGGAGCGCCGCTGCCTGTGCGGCTACTTCCGCTGCGAGAACCCGGGACATGATCGGGCGTTCGCAGCAAAAGTATCCTGCCCCGCAGCGCCGCTTCCCGGTCCTCCCTTGACACCCTAGCCACATGGATGTCAGCGCCGCTGCCTGTGCGGCTACTTCCGCTGCGGGAACCCGGGACATGAGCGGGCGCTCGCAGCAGAAGTATCCCGACCCGCAGCGCTGCTCCTCGGTCCTCCCTTGACACCCTAGCCGCATGGAGGTCAGCGGCGGCGGCGGTCGGGAGATGAGCGCCTCGCGCCGGTCATCTCCCGGCTGCATCGCCGCTGAGCTCCGTCCCGCAGATGAGCCGCTAACGGCCGCCATCTTTTTTCAGAAATCCCGCGGCGCTCATTGGCCGCTGCCGGACCAATGAGCGACGCGGGATTTCCTGGACAGACAGACAGACAAAAAGACAGACAGAAAGACAGACAGACAGACAGACGGGATAAGACGATTATATATATAGATAATAGTGCCCCTATGTACAAGTATATAACTAGTATAATACTGCCCCTATGTACAAGAATATAACTACTATAATACTGCCCCCTATGTACAAGAATATAACTACTATAATACTGCTCCTATGTACAAGAATATAACTACTATAATACTGTCCCCTATGTACAAGAACATAACGACTATAATACTGCCCCCTATGTACAAGAATATAACTACTATAATACTGCCCTCTATGTACAAGAATATAACTATTACTAGATGGTGGCCCGATTCTAAAGCATCGGGTATTCTAGAATAGGTATGCGGCCGACCGGGCGCAATCAGCAGAGCGGTATTTAAATTTGGCGCCAAAATCGCTCATTGGTCGAGGCCGGCAACCGCGACCAATCAGCAGAGCGGTGTTAAAATTTCTCGCCTATATCGCAGATTGGTCACGGCTGGCGGTCGCGACTAATCAGCAGAGCGGGGTTTAAATTTGGCGCCAATAATGCTGATTGGTCGCGGCCAGCGAACGCGACCAATCAGCAGAGCGGGGTTTAAATTTGGCAGCAATAATGCTGATTGGTTGCGGCCGGCGGTCCCGACCAATCAGCAGAGTGTTATTTAAATTTGGCGCCAATAATGGTGATTGGTCACGGCCGTGACTAGTCAGCAGAGCGGTGTTTAAATTTGTCGCCAATAATGCTGGTTATTCGTGACCGGTAACCGCGACCAATGAGCAGAGCGTGTTTAAATATGGCGCCAATATCGCTGATTGGTCGTGGCCGGCCACCACGACCAATCAGCGAAGCGGTGTTTAAATTTGGCGCCAATATCGCTGATTGGTCACGGCCGGTGGTTGCGACTAATCAGCAGAGCGAGGTTTAAATTTGGCGCCAATACTGCTGATTATAACTACTATAATACTGCTCCTATGTACAAGAATATAACTCCTATAATACTGCCCCCTATGTACAAGAATATAACTGCTATAATACTGCTTCTATGTACAAGAATATAACTACTATAATACTGCCCCTATATACAAGAATATAACTATTATAATTCCGCTCTTAATAGCCAATAACATAGACTTAAGCAAATAATTGCTCTTTTTTTGCCTAATTATATTTTATAGTTTTTTATTCTTTTATATGCACTGAGGCGCGATTTTCTCGCCTGGTTAATGAGGGGTCATGCTGGAGCGGAAGCTCCTGATTCATTAAGAGGTGCACTCCTTTTAATAAATAAGTCGAGGTGAGTAGTGGCGTGCGCCTCCAGACAGAATTGTTCAATATAATAGCAGTGTGTTCTAAAACATGAGTTAAGCACAAAACCTTTGTACTACTTGTTATTTGCATACATTTGGAACATTGCACACTGTTTTCTAATTCAAAACATGAAGAGAAATGTATATAATTTTTAACGAAAAAGTCCCACTCCACTGAGTACTTGTAATTGTTTCTGTATAAACCCTTTTTCACATGTAAAGCGCCATGGAATAAATGGTGCTATAATAATAAATAATAATAACTACTTTACAGAAAATTGCAAAAAATGAACATTGGGCTGTTCTAAAAATAGCAGTGTCTGCATTTGTCTTTACAAACTCACAATATGTCTCTTTTTTTTGAGGATTTAGTATTCCTGTGAATCACTAACCTAATATTTAGTTGTATACCCACAGTTTTTTAGAACTGCTTCACATCTATGTTGCATAGAGTCAACCAACTTCTGGCAGCTGTCAACTGTTATTCCAGCCCAGGATGCTTTGGCTACATCCCATAATGTTTTGACATTTGTTGGCTTTGCCTCAGAAACTGCATTTTTGATGTCACCCCACAAATATTTTATTGGATTAAGGTCCGAGGATTGGGCTGGCGACTTCATAACCTCAATTTTGTTGGACTGGAACCAAGATTTTGCTCGTTTACTTGTGTGTTTAGGGTCATTGTCTTGTTGAAACACCCATTTGAAGAGGATATCCTCTTCACCATAAGGCAACATGACCTTTTTTGAAGTATTTTAATATATGCAAACTGGTCCATGATCCCTGGTATGTGGCACCATAGTAAGAGAAACATGCCCATATCATGATGCTTCACCACCATGCTTCACTGTCTTCAGAGTGTGCTGTGGCTTGAATACAGAGTTTGTGGGTCATCTGATGAACTGTTTGCGGCCCTTGGACCCAAAAAGAACAATTTTACTTTCATCAGTCCACAAAATGTTTCTCCATTTCTCTTTAGGCCAGTTTCTTTTGGCAAATTGTATCCGCTTCAGTACATGTCTTTCTTTTAATAGTCGAACTTTGCAGGGACTTCTTGCTAAGAGATTAGCTTCACACAGGCGTCTTCTAACTGTCACAGTCCTCACAGGTAACTGGAGACTGTCTTTGATCATCCTGGAGCTGATCATTGGCTGAACCTTTGCCATTCTGGCTATTCTTCCATCCATTTGAATGGTAGTCTTCTCTTTTCTTCCATGTCTCTCTGGTTTTGCTTTCTATTTTAAAGCATTGGAGATAATTTTAGCTGAACAGCCGATCATTGTCTGCACTTCTTTATAAGTTTTACCCTCTCCAATCAACTTTTTAATCAAAGTTTTTCTGAACAGTGTCTCAAACGACCCATATTTCTCAGGCTTTCAAGGAGAAATGCATGTACAACATGTGCTGGCTTCACCCTTAAATAAGTGCCACCTGATTCACACCTGTTTCTGCACAGAATGATTGACCTCACTAATTGAATTCCACACTATTATTTTGAACACACCCCTTTCAATTAATTATTCAAACACACAGAGTCAAAAACCTGCAGATCATGAATGCAGAGTCTGGTGGCTTTCTTAGAATCTATTGCACCAACTGGTAAATTGTTTGACATGTGGTGATATAATTCATACCAAAAATAGTGATTAATCTGGTTAGTCATATTGGACTGCTATTATTTTGAACACTACTGTATGTGGCCCGCCACACATACCCCAGTATATGCTGCTGTAAGATTTGTGGTATAGAGAATAGTGCCACTCATCATGAATTTGATGGGTCAGATCGCCACACCCCCTCATGCTCCCGTCCTGCCCTAGATCCGCCCACTTTGTTGGAGCTGGGGAGGGAATGGTTTGAAAATGCTATAAGTCACCAAATAATTGTGACTTTTCAATACTTTTCTCACCAAATATCTAACTAAAATGCTTTGATGAATCGCCCCTTGTGTGTGCAAAATTATTAGGCAATTTATATTTTTGATGATTAATTTCATTATTGAATCACTCAAATACTGTCGGTCAATCCAAAACATCTCTAATAATACCAGCCCATTGCAGTACCCAACCTCCACCTTGCTGGCATCTGAGTGAAAGTGGAGGCCTATGACTGTTATTGATCCAGCTACGGGCCCATCCATCTGGTCTGCCAAGAATTGCTCTCATCTCATCAGTCCACAAAACCTGTGATCAGTGTGACTTTAGATTTTTCTTGGCCCAGTCTTGACATTTCCACTTGTGTGTCTTGCTGAGGGGTGGTCGGGCTCAGCCTCTTCACCTTGTCCTTGTCTCTGAGAACTTAACACCTTGTACTTCTGTGTCTTGTTCGGTGCTTTCAAAAGCAGAAACTACAGCAGAAGCAGCTGTATCAACAGCAGCAGATGACTCTCTTGACAGAAACTGTCCAGGTCAGCGAGACGGCATCTCCCAACAGCCAAAGTGAAGGTACCCGTGTGAAGGGAACAGCACGGGAGACTTTGCAGAAAATGACTCTGGAGGATGTTGTCAATGCTTTCCTGACTGTATTTGAGAGTGTGGCAGACAAGAAAAATCTGGCCCCAGAGCAATAGGCAAGGGTTCTAGCTCAATACCTTACTGGGGAATCACAGAAAGCAGATGTGGAGACACGGGGTCTCCCGTGAGTGTAATACTACTCAGACCACATAGGGTGTCGGTGAAACTGTGTGGCAATACTTTATCGTACCACCAAATAGACAATAGCATATAGAACAGTCCCAGAAAATACACAAGATGGTGCAAGTTACCTCGTGAGCCTCGTGGAAAGATATTTGGCTGTGGAGAACTCCCTGAGCAGCCAAGTGAGCCTGAGGTACACCCAGAAGAAGGGGCAAAAGTACATGTCTGGGGGGCACCCAAAGACCCAGGACAGGTCAGAGCCGGGGTCAAGGAGTCCATCTCGTACCATTGTCTGTTGCAGGTGTCATTCCCTGTGTAATATGGGAGACCATTGTCCTATGGTACCAGAAACAATGGACTTCTCATTTTTTGCACATCCCGCTTGTAGTGCTGTTCATCACCCTGGTAAAGGACGTCATCTATGCCAGGTAGCGGTGAACGGAGTGAATGGACTCAGAGAGTTTGGATACTCTATTAACTGGCACACATCCGTTTGTGATCATCACTGGGAAGAGAGTGGGGGTGCGGTGTATCCATACAGATGCCAATAACTATCCCATGGCCCAGGTTGACATATGTGTTACACGCACGCCACTAGGTTCAGATAGGACGAGAAGGGTTTCATGCATTCTTTGGAATCCTGGGGGAATCATTACTCAGGGTGACCATAGACCATGTGCTGCAGCTTCTCTCAGGCACACAATAGATTCATTTGCTGACCAGACACATCTGACAAGAGTCTTTTTCAACAGTTTAACAGTGGAATTTAATCTGAAGCATGGCTAGTGCAATTCAGGGATATTACAGCAACAATCTTCATTACAGTACAATATAAGTTTCTTGAGCAACCGGCTCCAGTAACAATACAGTAGTTTCTTCACAAGGCACAGTATTATAGTCTCTTCAGTGGCATAATTCAACATAGATTAGATCTCTTAGCAGCACAACCACAAGCTTTTCCTTCACAAGGACAAAATAGTACACAGCATTCTTTATCCTGCATTGAGATGGAGAGGGGAGGGTTTGATGTGGGAGATGATCCCTGTCACACAATTCCTTCCAGTCCTTATCTTCCTGCTCTGCACTTTTAGCTCAGGGAGTTTATCTGACCTGTGTTTAGTTTCACTCCTGATCTGAATCCTGTTCAGTTGCCTTCTGTCAGATACAGATAACACACTACCTTTCTCTTCGGCTTCAGCCAGACAACAATGACAAGTTCCCCACAATCCCCCTGGGGCTCTGCTAAAACACTCCCTGTCTCCTGTGACTGTGTTAACCCCTCTAGTTGCTGGATGTATATGAAGCACAACACTTCCTGTATCCTGTGCTTGTATTATTTGTAATAGTTGCTGGATGCTTTTGAAGCAACAGCACCACTTCTGCATGTCATATATACACAGTGTAATGCACGCGCCCGGACTGACTGGCGTGTGCGTGTTTAGTGGTTCCACTGTGCCATGAACCGGAGAGTGCCTGGAGGGGCGTAACTAAGTATCTGCCCGATCCGACCAAGGTCGCACGACGGCTAACGACGCCTGTGCACCAGGGAAGAACCGAGCAGAGGGACCAGGGTCTACTCCAGGTCAGACTCCGGACACGGCTGTTGACCCACACCAGGGAATACAGAAACAGGCAGACTAGAGCGCAGGCTGGGAAGGGTCCAGTACAGACTGGGAGACGAGTTCAGAGCCGCAGATGCGGTAAACAAACAGAGCAAAGCGAAACCGCAGACGCGGTAGACAAGGCTGAGCAGAGCGAAACCGCAGACGCAGTGGACAAGGCTGAGCAGAGCGAAACCGCAGACGCGGTGGACAAGGCTGAGCAGAGCGAAACTGCAGACGCGGTGGACAAGGCTGAGCAGAGCGAAACCGCAGACGCGGTGGACAAGGCTGAGCAGAGCGAAACCGCAGACGCGGTGGACAAAGCTGAGCAGAGCGAAACCGCAGACGCGGTGGACAAGGTTGAGCAGAGCGAAACCGCAGACGCGGTGGACAAGGCTGAGCAGAGCGAAACCGCAGACGTGGTGGACAAGGCTGAGCAGAGCGAAACCGCAGACGCGGTGGACAAAGCTGAGCAGAGCGAAACCGCAGACGCGGTGGACAAGGCTGAGCAGAGCGAAACCGCACACGCGGTGGACAAGGCTGAGATAAATCGCCGAAGAGGTAAACAAAGACAAAGCAAAAGGGATAGGGCTCTGTTCACACGGAACAGACTGGAAAAGAAAAGCAGAGCCAGATACACACAAGGTACTTGCAAAGAAGTAGCGAAAGGACTCCAACTCACAAACGGAAGTACAATGACAACGAGTAGAAGTTAGGTTCAGGTTCAGACTCTACAGAAAAAGGGAGCAAACGGACATAAAGACAAAACAGGCAAGAAACTAGGAGACAGTTCAGACAAGAACAGTTACTGCAACAAAATGCAGGAACGAGCCTAGGTAAAGCCAAGTGCTGGTTCAGACACTGCAGAAAAAGGGAGAAAACGGACATAAAGACAAAACAGGTAAGAAACTAGGAGACAGTTCAGACAAGAACAGTTACTGCAACAAAATGCAGGAACGAACCTAGGTAAAGCCAAGCGCTGGTTCAGACACTGCAGAAAAAGGGAACAAACGGACATAAAGACAAAACAGGTAGGAAGCTAGGAGACAGTTCAGACAGGAACTGTACTGCAACAAATACAGGAGCGAGTCTGGGTTTGCGGCCCCCAGAGGGCAAGACAAACAGGCTAGGAGCGTGTTCAGACAGGCCTGGAAATACAGCCTCCAGGAAGGCAGAGAGACAGCTGGCTAGAGTGCACAGACAGGACACAGTTCAGACACGGGAACTGATACCGTAAAGCAAGAAACATAGACAGGACCTGGCATGTCAGCGACCAGAAGCCAACTGACAGAACAAGATGCTCAGGCATGGATTCCAAGAAGCAGCTGGTTTAAATGCCAGGTGACAGACAGCAATAGGCTGAGGACGCATTAGGGGTGTATCTGCAGCAGCTGCAAGAATCAGGAAGTTTGGCGGGCGTCGCCCTAAACAGCAAGAGCAAAGCAAAGCAGACAGCATTGAAAGAAGCCAGAGTGGCAGTCTGGACTGAAGATCAAGTGCGCGCTCTTGCACAGTAGGAGATGGACCACTATGCAAGGACGCCGCCAGGTATGTTACACACAGACTGTAGAAAAAAAGAAATAAAGAAGCTCACCACACCAATATTGTTCTGGATACACTGGAAAGTTGATGAATGGGTGCCAATTCCTGCTGTTCAAGCTCAGTTACTGTAGAACTGCCAAAGAAAAAAGGGATTTTCTGGCACTTCCATTCATAAAATTAATATTTTTATTTGAAATTTATTTAAAATAGGAAGATCCATCATGAGGATAAAACCTTACGTATTTCTGGCATACACTACGCTTTTAGTCATAATAATATCAAAGAGTGGGAGTGAGGTGTATCCATAGAGATACCAAGAACTATCCCTTTGCCCAGGTTGACATACTCACAGACAGTGGTTCCTTGTACCATAAAGTCGGAATTGTCAAGGACTTAATGCATGCTATTGATAGGATGAGATTTCCCTTTGATCTGAGACTTATGGGCTAAAGCTGTAGCATCCAGTAGTCCAGTAAGCCATCAGGAGCCGGCTTTGGTAACAAGGTCATAGGATGTAAACAGTGAATTTAGTTTCACTGCATTGGCTAGAGAGGTGGCTGAGGAAGCATCCCCTGAGGCCAATATCCCTCACCTGGAAGAGTCCAAGGACTACTTTGGGACTGCACAGTTCAGGGACTTAACATTGAAAGGTGCTCAGGAAATTGTAACAGGGTTGAATGATGTTCTCTAGGAGATGGGAGGTGATAATTGTTTTCCGGATTTTGCCATGAATAATGATCTGTTGAATAGAGGGACCAAAGTGTTGGGTCAGGCAAAAGAGCACCTCCTCAAGACACAAGAGGCACAATACAGGAGGTATGTGAGGTCAGCTCCAGTGAAAAAATGTAAGCTTGGCGATCGGGTACTTGTGTTAGTGCCCACAGTGGAGAGCAAGTTCCCTATGAGGTGGTGGAAATGGTGGGAGAAGTAAACTCTAAAAAAACACTGACCAGGCAAAAGGAATTCCTTCCCGATATATCATATCAACCTACTAAAACCCTGGAAGGATAGGGACCCGTTCGAAACTCCTTGCTTGTTGGCCCAGTCAGAAGCCAAACATTGAGGTTATAAAAGTGGTAGAAACTTTGTCGTCTTCCCAAAAACAGCAGTGCCAGAAACTGGTACACCAGAATAAGGACAGATTCTTGGAGTTACCAGGTCTCACTCATGGCATCAAGCTTGAGATGCTTACTGAACCTCACGCTCTGGCCAATTGAAAGCCCTATAGGATTCCTAAAGCCCGCTGGGAAGGGGAATTTTAAAAGAGTTGGTACAGAGCTATCCATGCCCCCCTGACAAAAAAACAGGACAGGTCAGAGTTAGTATTGATCAAGCATTAAAATGCTCGGGTGCTCGAAGCTCGGGCCGAGCTCACCGTGGTACTCGGGTTCTCGACCCGAGCAACGAGCCCAATGTTAGTCTATGGGAGACCCGAGCATTTTTGCGGCGGCACCTCCGGCAGTCTGTAGAAAGCCTAAAAAGTGCCAAAAACGATAGTGACAGTGCTCAAATGACATGGGGACAGCATGGGGATCGCCCCAGGAAGCATTTCTGACTCACAGGTCACTGCTGTCAACAACGTGGTCAGAGGTATTAAGCCACTTTTACGGGCTCACAATAAAACATTCAAAAACAAAACTGAAACTGTTTTCCTGTGAAATATGTTAAGGAACATCCTTTCCAGGGTAAAGACTTGTGTATAAGGTAAAATAAATAACCAAAAACAAAAATACTCCTCCACACCTTGGGCTATGTTCACAAGTAGCATTTTTTATGCGTTTTTGCACTTTAGTATTGCTTTCAACCGTGACAAATGCATTCACCGGGAAATGTCATTTTAACATTTTACAACCTTATCTGGCCATATGCTGTGTGACACATGCATACAGTGCTGAAAAGACATGGGAACAGCATGGGGAAACCCCTGGAAGCATCTCTGACACCCAGGTCACTGCCTAAAAGTGTGCCCATCAGAAGTAATCCTTGCCGCATCAGAAGATGCAGACTTGCAACTATCCCCGTGCAAGTCCTTGTCCCAGGGCAGTGTTTAATTGTACCTCCCCCATTCCTTGCAATGCAAGCGCAAGTATGCAGCTTGCCACCCACCCACCCGTAGGCTGCAATACCATACTGCTTGCATTTGAAATTGGACCTTTTAGGCATGTGGAGGCGGAATCCGGCCACCACATCATGGCTGCGTCGGTGGCCTGGTATCCATACTCGGTCCCCAGCCGCCCCGCGGCCGGGTGCCCACAAACGGTCCCCAGCCGTCCCTATTTGTCCCGGTGCGCCTTATACACTAGCGCGCATACCAAAACATTACCTGTGCCCTCCCCAGTGCATTTAGTGGGAAGGACAGCCTAACCTCAAACACGTGGACAAGTGAAGGTGGCCAGGGATGGTCCATCTCACTGACGCCTTCACACTGGGTTAATATTGTGGAAGCCGGGACACAGTTGGACACTGGGATGCAACATGTCCTCCAGACATAGAGGATTGCGGGTCCTGGGTCATTCAGGCTTCAACACAAAGTTCAGAAGGTAAAGAGCAGCAGTGGTCGGCCTCCTACACAACAAGTAAATTATTCATGATCATGAGGCCATCCGTCTCCTTAGCTTTCTGTTCCTTGGAATGCAAGCGCATTTATGTAGTAGCGGCTAGGCCTGAGGTGGTCAGCGTTTTGGCGCATATCCTACCTCCTCCGAGGATTGCTGGATGTTTTCCTGCTACTATCCCAGTTCTATGACTCCCGTTAAAACAAAGCTTCAGGTGATGAATGATGGATGAGGTGGTGGCAAAGGAGAAAGAGCAGGAGGAACAGGGACCATTCACATCAATATCAGGCCAGTCAACCACACATGTCTTGTAGGATATGTTTCTGTACCAAAAGGAGCGGTTCGGCTACACAGTTATAGGGCATACAGTGAGTGCAATGCCTACCAAAAATTTTGAGGCACTCCAATGCCCCTTGGAAGTGACATGGAGGTCAGAGGGCCTTAACTAAACCGTTTTTTCCATTTATAGCAACTGGGTCTCCTGTACACTGTTGGCCTAAGCAGTGAATGGAAGGCTTTCCAAAAATTATGAGGAACTGCAATGCCCCTTGAAACAGACGTGGATTACAGCGTACTTAAAACCTTCTACCTATTATTGGGGAGTGGGTCTCCCTTAGTGTTCGCCTATGTATTAAAAAGCAAAAGCTGACTAAAATTAGGAGGAAATGCAATGCCCGTTGGAAGAGTCGTGGAGGTTAGAGGTAATTAAATACAACATTTCAATGCCCCTTAGAAGAGCTGTGGAGTTCAGAGTGGTTTAACAAGACGGTTTTAATACCCCTTGGAAGGGACGTGGAGGTCACAGTAGCTTAACAAGACGGTTTTAACGCCCCTTGTAAGAGACGTGGAGTTCAGAGTGTTTAACAAGACGGTTTTGATGCCCCTTGGAAGAGATGTGGAGTTCAGAGTGGTTTAACAAGACGGTTTTAATGCCCCTTGGAAGAGACGTGGAGGTCACAATAGCTTAGCAAGATAGTTTTAATGCCCCTTGGAAGAGACGTGGAGTTCAAAGTGCTTTAACAAGATGGTTTTAATGCCCCTTGGAAGAGACGTGGAGTTCAGAGTGGTTTCACAAGACGGTTTTAATGCCCCTTGGAAGAGACGTGGAGGTCACAGTAGCTTAACAAGACGGTTTTAATGGGCCTTGGAAGAGAAGTGGAGTTCAGAATGGTTTAACAGGACAGTTTTAATGCCCCTTGGAAAAGACGTGGAGGTCACAGTAGCTTAACAAGACGGTTTTAATGCCCTTTGGAAGAGACGTGGAGTTCAGAGTGGTTTAACAAGACGGTTTTAATGCCCCTTGGAAGAGACATGGAGTTCAGAGTAGTTTAACAAGACGGTTTTAATGCCCCTTGGAAGAGACGTGGAGGTCGCAGTAGCTTAACAAGACGGTTTTAATGCCCCCAGGAAGAGACGTGGAGGTCGCAGCAGCTTAAAAAGACGGCTTTAATGCCCCTTGGAAGAGCTGTGGAGTTCAGAGTGGTTTAACAAGACGGTTTTAATGCCCTTTTGAAGAGACGCGGAGGTCACAGTAGCTTAGCAAGACGGTTTTAATGCCCTTTGGAAGAGACGTGGAGT
The DNA here is from genome assembly GCF_046119375.1 of Phyllobates terribilis. Classification (NCBI taxonomy): domain Eukaryota; kingdom Metazoa; phylum Chordata; class Amphibia; order Anura; family Dendrobatidae; genus Phyllobates; species Phyllobates terribilis. Next base: position 785,013,113 of record NW_027362764.1, read on the forward strand.
TCAGAGTGGTTTAACAAGACGGTTTTAATGCCCCTTGGAAGAGACATGGAGTTCAGAGTAGTTTAACAAGACGGTTTTAATGCCCCTTGGAAGAGACGTGGAGGTCACAGTAGCTTAACAAGACGGTTTTAATGCCCCTTGGAAGAGATGTGGAGTTCAGAGTGGTTTAACAAGACAGTTTTAATGCCCCTTGGAAGAAACGTGGAGGTCACAGTAGCTTAACAAGACGGTTTTATTGCCCCTTGGAAGAGACGTGGAGTTCAGAGTGGTTTAACAAGACGGTTTTAATACCACTTGGAAGAGACGTGGAGTTCAGAATGGTTTAACAAGACAGTTTTAATGCCTCTTGGAAGAGACATGGAAGTCACAGTAGCTTAACAAGATGGTTTTAATGCCCCTTGTAAGAGACGTGGAGTTCAGAGTGGTTTAACAAGACAGTTTTAATGCCCCTTGGAAGAGACGTGGAGGTCCCAGTGGAATAAAAAAACAATATTAATTCCCCTTGGAAGAGTGGTGGAGGTCCCAGTGGAATAAAAAGACAATATTAATTCCCCTTGGAAGAGTGGTGGAGGTCCCAGTGGAATAAAAAGACAATATCAATGCCCCTTGGAAGAGTGGTGGAGGTTAAAGTGGAATAAAAAGGGAATATCAATGACCCTTGGAAGAGACGTGGAGGTCACAGTAGCTTAACAAGATGATTTTAATGCCCCTTGGAAGAGACGTGGAGTTCAGAGTGGTTTAACCAGACGGTTTTAATGCCCGTTGGAGGAGACGTGGAGGTCACAGTAACTTAACAAGACGGTTTTAAAGCCCCTTGGAAGAGACGTGGAGTTCAGAGTGGTTTAACAAGACAGTTTTAATGCCCCTTGGAAGAGACGTGGAGTTCAGAGTGGTTTAACAAGACGGTTTTAATGCCCTTTTGAAGAGAAGCGGAGGTCACAGTAGCTTAGCAAGACGGTTTTAATGCCCTTTGGAAGAGACGTGGAGTTCAGAGTGGTTTAACAAGACGGTTTTAATGCCCCTTGGAAGAGACATGGAGTTCAGAGTGGTTTAACAAGACGGTTTTAATGCCCCTTGGAAGAGACGTGGAGGTCGCAGTAGCTTAACAAAACGGTTTTAATGCCCCTTGGAAGAGACGTGGAGGTCGCAGTAGCTTAAAAAGATGGCTTTAATGCCCCTTGGAAGAGCTGTGGAGTTCAGAGTGGTTTAACAAGACAGTTTTAATGCCCTTTTGAAGAGACGCGGAGGTCACAGTAGCTTAGCAAGACGGTTTTAATGCCCTTTGGAAGAGACGTGGAGTTCAGAGTGGTTTAACAAGACGGTTTAAATGCCCCTTGGAAGAGACATGGAGTTCAGAGTAGTTTAACAAGATGGTTTTAATGCCCCTTGGAAGAGACGTGGAGGTCGCAGTAGCTTAACAAGACGGTTTTAATGCCCCTTGGAAGAGACGTGGAGTTCAGAGTGGTTTAACAAGACAGTTTTAATGCCCCTTGGAAGAGACGTGGAGTTCAGAGTGGTTTAACAAGACGGTTTTAATGCCCTTTTGAAGAGAAGCGGAGGTCACAGTAGCTTAGCAAGACGGTTTTAATGCCCTTTGGAAGAGACGTGGAGTTCAGAGTGGTTTAACAAGACGGTTTTAATGCCCCTTGGAAGAGACGTGGAGTTCAGAGTGGTTTAACAAGACGGTTTTAATGCCCTTTTGAAGAGAAGCGGAGGTCACAGTAGCTTAGCAAGACGGTTTTAATGCCCTTTGGAAGAGACGTGGAGTTCAGAGTGGTTTAACAAGACGGTTTTAATGCCCCTTGGAAGAGACATGGAGTTCAGAGTGGTTTAACAAGACGGTTTTAATGCCCCTTGGAAGAGACGTGGAGGTCGCAGTAGCTTAACAAAACGGTTTTAATGCCCCTTGGAAGAGACGTGGAGGTCGCAGTAGCTTAAAAAGATGGCTTTAATGCCCCTTGGAAGAGCTGTGGAGTTCAGAGTGGTTTAACAAGACAGTTTTAATGCCCTTTTGAAGAGACGCGGAGGTCACAGTAGCTTAGCAAGACGGTTTTAATGCCCTTTGGAAGAGACGTGGAGTTCAGAGTGGTTTAACAAGACGGTTTAAATGCCCCTTGGAAGAGACATGGAGTTCAGAGTAGTTTAACAAGATGGTTTTAATGCCCCTTGGAAGAGACGTGGAGGTCGCAGTAGCTTAACAAGACGGTTTTAATGCCCCTTCGAAGAGACGTGGAGGTCGCAGTAGCTTAAAAAGACGGCTTTAATGCCCCTTGGAAGAGCTGTGGAGTTCAGAGTGGTTTAACAAGACGGTTTTAATGCCCTTTTGAAGAGACGCGGAGGTCACAGTAGCTTAGCAAGACGGTTTTAATGCCCTTTGGAAGAGACATGGAGTTCAGAGTGGTTTAACAAGACGGTTTTAATGCCCCTTGGAAGAGACATGGAGTTCAGAGTAGTTTAACAAGACGGTTTTAATGCCCCTTGGAAGAGACGTGGAGGTCACAGTAGTTTAACAAGACGGTTTTAATGCCCCTTGGAAGAGATGTGGAGTTCAGAGTGGTTTAACAAGACAGTTTTAATGCCCCTTGGAAGAAACGTGGAGGTCACAGTAGCTTAACAAGACGGTTTTATTGCCCCTTGGAAGAGACGTGGAAGTCACAGTAGCTTAACAAGATGGTTTTAATGCCCCTTGTAAGAGACGTGGAGTTCAGAGTGGTTTAACAAGACAGTTTTAATGCCCCTTGGAAGAGACGTGGAGGTCCCAGTGGAATAAAAAGACAATATCAATGCCCCTTGGAAGAGTGGTGGAGGTTGCAGTGGAGTAAAAAGACAATATCATTTCCCCTTGGAAGAGTGGTGGAGGTCGCAGTGGAATAAAAAGACAATATTAATTCCCCTTGGAAGAGTGGTGGAGGTCCCAGTGGAATAAAAAGACAATATCAATGCCCCTTGGAAGAGTGGTGGAGGTTAAAGTGGAATAAAAAGAGAATATCAATGACCCTTGGAAGAGACGTGGAGGTCACAGTAGCTTAACAAGATGATTTTAATGCCCCTTGGAAGAGACGTGGAGTTCAGAGTGGTTTAACCAGATGGTTTTAATGCCCGTTGGAGGAGACGTGGAGGTCACAGTAACTTAACAAGACGGTTTTAAAGCCCCTCGGAAGAGACGTGGAGTTCAGAGTGTTTAACAAGACGGTTTTAATGCCCTTTTGAAGAGAAGCGGAGGTCACAGTAGCTTAGCAAGACGGTTTTAATGCCCTTTGGAAGAGACGTGGAGTTCAGAGTGGTTTAACAAGACGGTTTTAATGCCACTTGGAAGAGACATGGAGTTCAGAGTAGTTTAACAAGACGGTTTTAATGCCCCTTGGAAGAGACGTGGAGGTCACAGTAGCTTAACAAGACTGTTTTAATGCCCCTTGGAAGAGACGTGGAGTTCAGAGTGGATTAACAAGACGGTTTTAATGCCCCTTGGAAAAGACGTGGAGGTCACAGTAGCTTAACAAGACGGTTTTCATGCCCCTTGGAAGAGACGTGGAGTTCAGAGTGGTTTAACAAGACGGTTTTAATGCCCCTTGGAAGAGACGTGGAGGTCGCAGTAGCTTAACAAGACGGTTTTAATGCCCCTTGGAAGAGACGTGGAGTTCAGTGTGGTTTAACAAGACGGTTTTAATGCCCCTTGGAAGAGACGTGGAGGTCGCAGTAGCTTAAAAAGACGGCTTTAATGCCCCTTGGAAGAGCTGTGGAGTTCAGAGTGGTTTAACAAGACGGTTTTAATGCCCTTTTGAAGAGACACGGAGGTCACAGTAGCTTAGCAAGACGGTTTTAATGCCCTTTGGAAGAGACGTGGAGTTCAGAGTGGTTTAACAAGACGGTTTTAATGCCCCTTGGAAGAGACATGGAGTTCAGAGTAGTTTAACAAGACGATTTTAATGCCCCTTGGAAGAGACGTGGAGGTCACAGTAGCTTAACAAGACAGTTTTAATGCCCCTTGGAAGAGACGTGGAGTTCAGAGTGGTTTAACAAGACAGTTTTAATGCCCCTTGGAAGAAACGTGGAGGTCACAGTAGCTTAAAAAGACAGTTTTAATGCCCCTTGGAAGAGACGTGGAGTTCAGAGTGGTTTAACAAGACGGTTTTAATACCACTTGGAAGAGACGTGGAGTTCAGAGTGGTTTAACAAGACGGTTTTAATGCCTCTTGGAAGAGACGTGGAAGTCACAGTAGCTTAACAAGACAGTTTTAATGCCCCTTATAAGAGACGTGGAGGTCCCAGTGGAATAAAAAGACAATATCAATGCTCCTTGGAAGAGTGGTGGAGGTTGCAGTGGAATAAAAAGACAATATCATTTCCCCTTGGAAGAGTGGTGGAGGTCGCAGTGGAATAAAAAGACAATATCAATGCCCCTTGGAAGAGTGGTGGAGGTTAAAGTGGAATAAAAAGAGAATATCAATGACCCTTGGAAGAGACGTGGAGGTCACAGTAGCTTAACAAGATGATTTTAATGCCCCTTGGAAGAGACGTGGAGTTCAGAGTGGTTTAACAAGACCGTTTTAATGCCCCTTGGAAGAGACAAGGAGGTCACAGTAGCTTAACAAGACGGTTTTAATGTCCCTTGGAAGAGACGTGGAGTTCAGAGTGGTTTAACCAGACGGTTTTAATGCCCATTGGAGGAGACGTGGAGGTCACAGTAACTTAACAAGACGGTTTTAAAGCCCCTTGGAAGAGACGTGGAGTTCAGAGTGGTTTAACAAGACAGTTTTAATGCCCCTTGGAAGAGACGTGGAGTTCAGAGTGGTTTAACAAGACGGTTTTAATGCCCTTTTGAAGAGAAGCGGAGGTCACAGTAGCTTAGAAAGACGGTTTTAATGCCCTTTGGAAGAGACGTGGAGTTCAGAGTGGTTTAACAAGACGGTTTTAATGCCCCTTGGAAGAGACATGGAGTTCAGAGTAGTTTAACAAGACGGTTTTAATGCCCCTTGGAAGAGACGTGGAGGTCACAGTAGCTTAACAAGACGGTTTTAATGCCCCTTGGAAGAGACGTGGAGTTCAGAGTGGATTAACAAGACTGTTTTAATGCCCCTTGGGAGAGACGTGGAGGTCACAGTTGCTTAACAAGACGGTTTTAATGCCCCTTGGAAGAGATGTGGAGTTCAGAGTGGTTTAACAAGACAGTTTTAATGCCCCTTGGAAGAAACGTGGAGATCACAGTAGCTTAAAAAGACGGTTTTAATGACCCTTGGAAGAGACGTGGAGTTCAGAGTGGTTTAACAAGACGGTTTTAATGCCTCTTTGAAGAGACGTGGAATTCACAGTAGCTTAACAAGACAGTTTTAATGCCCCTTATAAGAGACGTGAAGGTCCCAGTGGAATAAAAAGACAATATCAATGCCCCTTGGAAGAGTGGTGGAGGTTGCAGTGGAATAAAAAGACAATATCATTTCCCCTTGGAAGAGTGGTGGAGGTCGCAGTGGAATAAAAAGACAATATTAATTCCCCTTGGAAGAGTGGTGGAGGTCCCAGTGGAATAAAAAGACAATATCAATGCCCCTTGGAAGAGTGGTGGAGGTTAAAGTGGAATAAAAAGAGAATATCAATGACCCTTGGAAGAGACGTGGAGGTCACAGTAGCTTAACAAGATGATTTTAATGCTCCTTGGAAGAGACGTGGAGTTCAGAGTGGTTTAACAAGACCGTTTTAATGCCCCTTGGAAGAGACAAGGAGGTCACAGTAGCTTAACAAGACAGTTTTAATGCCCCTTGGAAGAGACGTGGAGTTTCAGAGTGGTTTAACCAGACGGTTTTAATGCCCGTTGGAGGAGACGTGGAGGTCACAGTAACTTAACAAGACGGTTTTAAAGCCCCTTGGAAGAGACGTGGAGTTTAGAGTGGTTTAACAAGATGGTTTTAATGACCCTTGGAAGAGACGTGGAGGTCACAGTAGCTTCACAAGATGGTTTTAATGCCCCTTGGAAGAGAGGTGGACTTCAGAGTGGTTTAACAAGACGGTTTTAATGCCCCTTGGAAGAGTGGTGGAGGTCCCAGTGGAATAAAAAGACAATATCAATGACCCTTGGAAGAGACGTGGAGGTCACAGTAGCTTAACAAGATGATTTTAATGCCCCTTAAAAGAGCCATGCAGTACAGCATATTAAAAACATTATTCCCATTATTGGGGAGTGGGTCTCCCATTGTCTTTGCCTATGCCTACCAAGCAAAAGCTGCCAAAAATTAGGATGGAGGAACTTGCAATGCCCCTTACAAGAGCCATGTAGTACAGCATATTAAAAACATTATTCCCATTATTGGGGAGTGGGTCTCCCATAGTCTTTGCCTATGCCTTCCAAGCAAAAGCTGCCAAAAATTAGGACGGAGGAACTTGCAATGCCTCTTACAAGAGCCATGCAGTACAGCATATTAAAAACATTATTCCCATGATTGGGAAGTGGGTCTCCCATAGTCTTTGCATATGCCTTCCAAGCAAAAGCTGCCAAAAATGAGGACGGAGGAACTTGCAATGCTGGCAACACGGACAACGGTCACCCTGGTGGTATAGTGGTGGTGGAGGCTGAGGATAAGGAGAAGAGCAAAAAACAGTCGAAATGAGGAAGCGTATACCCATGTGTGGGTGTGAAGCGGTGCATGGGAATACACCTCCCGAAATAACACAGTGGATTTGACTTTATGTTACTCTGCTGTCATTTGGTGGTGATGAGAAGTCTGGCCCAATCCAGCCCTTGTTCATTTTGATAAGGGTCAGATTGTCAGCATTGTCAGTTGACAGGCGAGTGTGCTTATCAGTTATAATTCCCCCAGCAGTGCTAAAAACACGCTCCGATAACACTCTAGCAGCAGGGCAGGCCAGGACCTCCAAGGCGTACAGAGTGAGTTCATTCCAAGTGTTCAGCTTGGATACCCAATAATTAAAAGGCACAGAGGAATCACGGAGTACACTGGCACGGTTGGCAAGGTACTCCCTCACCATCTTTTGAAACTTTCCACTCCTTGTGAGAGTACCCCGCGCCTCAGGGCCTGTAAGCTGGGCGGGTCTCAGAAAACTGTCTCAGAACGTTGACAGTGTTCCCCTGCCTCTGCTGGATTGGAGTTGCGTCTCTCTCGCCTGTACGCCTTGGTTGGGCAACGACCTGTGACCTCTGCCGCTAGCGTGTTCAGATGGCAATATTTTTAACAGTTCTGCAGCAAGGGCCTTCTGGTACTGCCCCATTTTTGTAGACCTCTCCACCTCAGGAATAAGAGAGTGAAAGTTCTCCTTGTAGCGGGGGGTGTAAAAGTGTCACCAACCAGTAATGACAGTCACCCAACATTTTGATAATGCGAGAGTCACGGTTAAGGCAGAGTAACATAAAGTCAGCCATGCGTGCCAGACTGGTAACGGGCAAGACTTCCGTGTCCTCACCAAGATGACGACTGACCATGCTCTCCTCCTCCTCCTCCTCCTCCTGTCCTCAGGCCACCCACGCTGAACCGACGGTATGACAGTTGTACAGGTACTACTGTCTACATCGCATGATTCCAGCTCCTGTTCTTCGTCCTCCTCCTCCTCCTCTCCCTCATTGTCCCCCAATGCATGTTGGAATGAAATGAGGCTGGGCTGTGTGTAATCGCCTGCTACAGCTTCTTGATCCATCTCATCATCATACTCTGGCTGCAATGCCTCCTCTTTAATTCTCTGCAGAGAATGTTGCAAAAGACAGACAAGTGGGATGCTGATGCTAATGATGGCGTCATCGCCACTCACCATCTTGGTGGACTCCTCAAAGTTTGTCAGGATGGTACATATGTCAGACATCCAGGTCCACTCCTGAGGTCTTATGTGTGGAGTCTGACCTGAATATCGACGGCCTTGTTGCAGCTGGTACTCCACAACTGCTCTCTTCTGCTCACAAATCCTTTGCAACATGTGGCGGGTAGAGTTCCAACGTGTGGGGACATCACACATCAGTCATTGTGCCAGAAACTGCAAACGCTGCTGCAACACAGCAAGGGTGGCGGAAGCTGTAGCCGACTTCTGAAAATGAGCTGACAGGCGGCCTACTTTGACGAGCAGATCTGGCAACTCCGGGTACGATTTAAGAAACCCCTGAACCACGAGCCTCAGAGCCGCCACCAGGTTACGGCCATTGTCACACACAACCATGCCTGGATGTAGGTTTAGCGGTCTCAGCCACAGATCTGCCTGCTCTTTCACAGCTGTCCACAACTCACAAGCAGTGTGAGGTTTATCACCTAAGCTTATGAGTTTCAGCACAGCCTGTTGCCGCTTGGCTGAGGCAGTACTGCAGTGCTTCCAGCTTGTAACCGATGTGATGGTATCTCAGATGGAGGCTGAACATGAGGAGGAGGAGGAGGATGCGCAGGAGCTGTACACTGTGGGGGCAACTCTGACTGACATAAGGCCCGCAATCCTCGGTGTGGGGAGGATGTGTTCCGTCCCAAGGTCCGACTGGGTCCTGGCTTCCACTATGTTTACCCAGTGTGCCTTCAGGGAGATGTACCATCCCTGGCAACAAGCACTTGTCCACGTGTCCGTTGTCAGGTGGACTCTCCCAGTAACTGCGTTGTTGAGGGCACGCAGATGTTTTGGGACACGTGCTTGTGTAGTGCGAGAATGGCACACCGGGCAAAGTAGTGTCGGCTGGGGACCGAGTACCGAGGGACGGCCACCGCCATAAGGTTGCGGAAGGATTCTGTCTCCACCAGCCTAAAAGGCAGCATTTCCAACGCAAGCAGTCGTGAAATGTGCGAATTTAGGACTGTGGCCTGTGGGGCTTTGGCTGCGAATTTGCGCTTTCGATCAAAGGTCTGGGATATGGACAATTGAACGCTGCGGTGGGACGGGACGTGGACGTTGATGCTGTTTCTTGTGAAACTGCCATAAAAAATGAAGACTGAGAGGAGGGGGCATCTTTACATGCAGTATGGACAGGGGATTGCCTTGCACGCACAACATGGGGTTCTCTTACACGCACAACAGTGGAAGAAGAAGTGGTGACACCCGCTGACACTGGTCGTGGACCCTGGGGTTCGCCCCACAAAATCGGGTGCTTTGCTGCCATGTGCCTGATCATGCTGGTGGTGGTCAGGCTGGTAGTTTTGTCACCCCTGCTGATGCTGGCCTGGCAGGTGGTACAAATGGCCTTTTGGGGTTATCAGCAGAGTCTTTAAAAAAATTCCAGACTCTGGAAGACCTACCGGTTGTACTGGCAACGTCCCTCGTGTTGGTGTTACGGGGAACAGTTGCCCGCCTTTTGTCTGTGGCCACCACACTGCTTCTTCCTGCCTGTGGGGGCACTCTGCCCTGTGTGCTGCTGGCCTTGCTCTGCGTGTCATCCTGCCACATTGGGTCAGTTACTAGATCATCCACCACCTCCTCCTCTTCCACTTTCGCACCACGGTCCTCCTCCTCACTTCGTGGCAATTGTGTCTCGTCATCGTCCACCTCTTGTGACAAATTGCCAGCGTCGCCTTCCTGTGGCCGTGGCTGTTCAAATATTTGGCCATCGCTACATGGAATCTCCTCTTCCACCATTTCAAGCGGAGCAGGCGAGGGGCCCAAATATGGAAATGGACCAGTGAACAGCTCTTCAGAGTGTCCAACTGTGGGATCAGTTGCTGTCTGACGATACTCGGCATGGTGGGAGAAAGGAGCATCAGGGTGAAGAGGAGTATGCAGTCGAGACTCACAACTACTAAGACTTGATCGTGTGGAAGACATACCGGAGGTGGTGGTGCCAAGGTGACTGGAAGTATTATCTGCTTTCCATTTAATAACCTGTTCACACTGATCAGTTCGCAATTCTGGTGTTGTAGTGTGCTTCCCTAGTAATTCAGTCAAGAAGTGGGAGCGAGAAGATGTGGCTGTTGGTTGTGGCACATTTTCACCTTGGCCACAGCCCCGTCCTCTGCATGCACCATCACCAGAACGTCCAGTTCCACGTCCCTTGCCACGCGCCTTGCCCATTGTAAATGAAGTAAAATAGCTTACACTCGCACTATCAATGGTAAAAGGGTCATAGAAAGGAGATTTGAACCGTGGAAGAGGAAAACCACAGTTCTAGTTATCTGGCCTACACCAGAATCTTTTAAACAGATATATTTGTGTCTGAACAGTCAGCGAGACACTCAAACTGTTTTTTTTATGTAAAAAAGGCAAAAAGGTGGATTTTTCCTGGCCCCTGAGACTTGGGGCTAAGTCCAGCAATTTGAGCAGCAGGATCACACAGGACTGTAATGCAGCGTTTGCTGGTATAACCACTGCGTCTCCTATACAGCCTGCCTGCCTGATATCTGGGATGGATATTAGTCCTGAGGACTGTTTCTTTGATTTTGCAGGCTTTAGAGACCCTACACTACCTAGTTCACAGTATAAATCTCTCCCTAGCTCAGCAGCGCTGTCCCTACACTTTCTGATCCGGAGCGACTGTGCCCAAGATGACGGCGCCCGGTTTTAAATACTCGAGGTGACGCTGTGCGGCCAGCCAATCACTGTAATGCCCACAGCCAACATGGCTGCCGCATTACAGTGACTGGCTGGCAATCCCTGCATGTTCATTGGCTCTGTAAAGAGCGCCAAACGTGCAGGGCGGAGACCCGAGCTCCCGCCCGAGTAACCCGGAAATGCTCGGTGCTCGCCGAACACCCCGAGTAGTGAGATGCTCGGGCGAGTACCGAGCAGTGTCGAGCATGCTCGCTCAACACTAATCAGCACCATTGTCATCAGTCCGTGCTGCACTATCCGAACTAAGGGCTTCATGAATCTACCGCACCCGATGAGGACTGACAGAAATGAACATATATGTGTATGAAATACAAGTTACTTAGATAGTAGCCCTTTGAAAACTTTCAATTGTTTGGCCAACTGTTTCTTTCTCTCCTATTCATTAGCTAACAAATGGTGTTCAAAAGAAAACGTTCACTTTAAAGCATCTGCACCATTGATGTACATGTATGTAATCTGCATAAGGGGTTAAGGAGCCACCGGAGTCATCCTCATAACTATTTTACAATGCAGATCCTTAGGGAAGAAATTCCAAGTAAATGCCTCAGTTATAATGCATTATCCACTATTGTAAGACCCTATAGATATAATGTTGAGATGATGCACATCTCCTATAATGCCCATGAAATATATATATTCACCCTCTGAATATTTCAAGACTCTACTTAGATATTGTTTTGTCATCTTCACTTAAATTAATTTTCCTTTCCAAGACAATCTGTGAGGATGAACACATCTGCCTTCAGCTTGTCATTCGGACGCACCGTGAATTATACATCCCCACTAAACTTATGTCACAGATTTCAGCTTCAGCTTAATTGCTCAGTGGGAGGACAGTCTCCCCGGCTGTGTTTGTCATATATGTTGGAGGGATGAAAAAGTAGTAAGTAGAAAAGTAGGAGAGGAGGCGGAGGATGGGAGAAGTAGTGGTAGGGGTCAGGGTTACTAGTCAAGAAAAAATTATAAACCCAGAATAAGTATTTTTTATGGCGTCATTGTATGATTTTTTTGTGGTGAAGAGTAAAATGTAGAAAAATAATAATACTAAAAAAATAGAAAAATGATAAATATTCTGATAAATAAATAATATTATGATAAATAATAATAAATATTTATTTGCTCTTCATGCAAAATGTAACACATGTTAAATTGGAGTCATTTATAAATAATTCTACACTGAGCAGATATTGCTGTTATATACTTATGGCACTCCTGCTGTTACATACTTGTTATGATGCCTCCTGCTGTTACATGCTCGTTTTAGCGCCCTCTACTGTTACATACTTCTTATGGCACCCCCTGAAGTTACATAATTGTTATAGCGCCCCCTCCCTTTCTGCTACATAATAGTTATGGCGCCCCCTGCAGCTACATACTTGTCATGGCACCTCCTGCTGTCGCATACTTGTTATAGCACCCTCTGCTGTTACATATACGTCTTATAGCATCCTCTGCTCTGTTACATCCTTGTTATGACACCCCTGCTGTTACCTACTTGTAATAGTGCCCCCAGTACTTGTATAATTGTTATGACACCCCAGGCTGTTACGTACTTTATTTAGCGCCCCCTGCTGTTAGATACTTGTTATAGCATCCTCTGCTCTGCTGTTACATATTTATTATGGCGCTCACTTCTCTGATGTTTACATACTCGTTTTAGTGCCCCTGCTGTTATACACTTGTAACAGCACTCCCTGCTTTGCTGTTATATACTTATTATGGCGCCCCCTGCTGTTACATATTTGTTATAGCAACCTCTGCTGTTTCATACTTGTAATAGCGCTCAATTCGCTGCTGTTATATACATGTTTTAGTGACCCTGCTGTTACATACTTGTTATTGCGCCCCCTGCTGTTTATTTGAGTCCCTCTCAGAATGTCCAGCACAGCAGGCAGACATTGTGGAAGGGGATTAAAATAACAGCCAGGAAATCCAAATCAAGCATTGTCCACCGGCGGAAGCCATGACAGGTATGAAACACCAGGAGGCGCTATAATAAATATGTCAAATTAATTCATTTTAATATTGTTATGTTTGGCGATCTAATGGTTGGTAGATTAATGCCGAAATGGAGGACAATCCCTTGAGGTCCGTTTTCCAATTTATGGAAATGGTGAAGAATTTATCATCTAGCCCAGAGAGCTTGCATCAAACATTGGCAAAATGTGTTGCAATTGATGTTTTGCTCAAAAGTTTTGCCCTATTGCACCATCCAAAAATAATGCAAATGCTCTTGTGCACCTAAGCTAGTCGATGCGAATTGTCGGGGTTGTCTGACATTGTAATTCCTTCTTCCACTCATATGGTTCCGGCTACAGATTATTATTATTTATTATTATAGCGCCATTTATTCCATGGCGCTTTGCATGTGATAAGTGGTATACATACAAAAAACAATTACAATAATCTTGAACAAAACATGACGGCAACTAGTACAGGAGGAGCGAGGACCCTGCCCGTGAGGGCTCACAGTCTACAAGGGATGGGTGAGGATACAGTAGGTGAGGGTAGAGCTGGTCGTGCAGCGGTATGGTGGAGCGAGGACCCTGCCCGCGAGGGCTGACAGTCTACAGGGGATGGGTGAGGATACAGTAGGTGAGGGTAGAGCTGGTCGTGCAGCGGTATGGTGGAGCGAGGACCCTGCCCGCGAGGGCTCACAGTCTACAAGGGATGGGTGAGGATACAGTAGGTGAGGGTAGAGCTGGTCGTGCAGCGGTATGGTGGAGCGAGGACCCTGCCCGTGAGGGCTCACAGTCTACAAGGGATGGGTGCGGATACAGTAGGTGAGGGTAGAGCTGGTCGTGCAGCGGTATGGTGCAGCGGTGATTACTGCAGGTTGTAGGCTTGTCGGAAGAGGTGGGTCTTCAGGTTTCTTTCGAAGGTTTCCACGGTAGGCGAGAGTCTGATGTGTTGGGGTAGAGAGTTCCAGAGTAGGGCGGAAGCACGGGAGAAATCTTGTATGCGATTGTGGGAAGAGGAGATAAGAGGGGAGTAGAGAAGGAGATCTTGTGAGCATCGGAGGTTGCGTGCAGGTATGTAACGGGAGACTAGGTAACAGATGTATGGAGGAGACAGGTTGTGGATGGCTTTGTATTCCATGGTTAGGGTTTTGAACTGGAGTCTCTGGGCAATGGAGAGCCAGTGAAGAGATTGACAGAGAGGAGAGGACGGGGAATAGCGGGGGGACAGGTGGATTAGTCAGGTAGCAGAGATTAGGACAGATTGGAGGGTTGCGAGAGTGTTAGAAGGGAGGCCACAGAGCAGGAGGTTGCAGTAGTCAAGGCGGGAGATGATGAGGGTACTAATTTTTTGCAGATACGTGGTTGAGAAATGTGCGGAACAGGGAGATATTCTTGAGTTGGAGTCGGCAGGAAGTGGAAAGGGTTTGGATATGTGGTTTGAAGCAGAGATCAGAGTCCAGGGTTACTCCAAGGCAGCGAGCTTGCGGGACTGGGGAGAATGAGCAGCCATTGACTTTGATAGATAGGTCAGTTGAGGAGAATGAATGAGATGGTGGAAAGATGATGAATTCTGTTTTATCCATGTTAAGTTTTAGGAATCTAGCAGAGAAGAAGGATGAAATAGAAGAAAAACATTTGGGGATTTTGGTTAGTAAGGAGGTGATATCAGGTCCAGAGAGGTAGATCTGTGTGTCATCAGCATAGAGGTGATACTGAAAGCCATGAGACTCTATGAGCTGTCCCAGGCCGAAGGTGTAGATGGAGAAGAGCAGAGGTCCTAGGACTGAACCTTGGGGGACACCGACAGAGAGGGGGCGAGGTGAGGAGGTGGTGTGTGAGTGGGAGACCCTGAATATCCGGTCTGCTAGGTATGAGGAGATTCAGGATAGGGCCAAGTCTGTGATGCCGAGAGATGAGAGTCTGTAGTAAGAGGGAATGGTCCACTGTGTCAAAGGCAGATGACAGGTCTAGGAGGAGGAGGATGAAGTAGAGTCGCTTGGATTTGGCGGTTAGTAGGTCGTTGGTGAATTTAGTGAGGGCAGTTTCAGTAGAATGGTGCGTTCGGAAGCCAGATTGTAGGCAGTCAAAGAGAGAGCAGGAGGACATGTTGTTGAGTGATGAGTTGATGAGTATATATTCAAGTGGAAATGAATTCTACTCAAATTTGCTTCCGCAAAGATTGAGCAAAATGGCGCTGCAGGCTGTCATTTTCTGAACCCTAAAAGCCAATTGAAAGGTTAAAAAAATGAATATACTTATCTCACTTTCCTGGCTCCTCCACTCCTCACCGTCACCCATACGGTCCTTGTTGCATCTTCTCCATGCTCAGGATGGTTCGGCACATGCACGTGCAAGGTCATGGCACCATGACCCTTTGTACACTTGCGCAGAACCAGGGATTTCAGCGATCACTGCATTCAGAAGATGTGAAGAAGGAGCAGGCGATCGATGTTGAGGAGCAGAAGGGCTGGAGAGTTGAGCTGAGATGAGTATAGAGAGTTTTTTTATTTTTACATATTATGTTTATTATGCACCCATGTCTGGAGAGACCTCAGATCATAAAAAGTGACATCAAGTTGTGGAGAATAACATCTCTGCGAATCAAATTTTCTGTGAAAATCCATGCGAACGATGCTAGAGCAGTTATTGGAGTGCAAGAACCTTGTGCAGGATTCCCTTCGGAGGAAATATACTGTATTTTAAGCAGACAGGAGGGTTATAAATTACAATTCTTTTGAACAGGTTTGCATCATTTTTTTTTCCTGGATCTTGACCTTAGTCTTCCAAGCCTCTGGATTTTTCACTTCTGCTCCATCTTCTGATTTTGTATTTGTATAATCCCCTGGTAGGAAAAACCATGAACGCTTTCCCAGATACACCCTTTGCCATTGTCTTTGACTTCACCACTTCTTCTGTTCCAGACATTACCAGCAGGCTATCCTCTCTGCCAGCTGCTGACTACCTTTGGAGACCATAACGTTGTATTTTGACCGGTAAAGTACCTACTTGGCAAAGTTTCTAGGTTAAGAATAAAGTAGATTCCTTAGATTCCACTCTCCAGTGTAGTCAGCATCAATTGAACTATGTTCTAAGGAGAGAACTTTAAAATGGTTGTTTCATTTTCTGGGTAAAATACAAAAAAAATAAAACAACTTTGCAATTTACCTCTTTTTAAAAATCCTCTCCATTCTTCTAGGCAAGGAGCACGGTACGTACAAGCTCTTTGCTATAAAGCTTACAAGCACTGCTCTGAAGTTGGCCGGATTGTTTGATCTAGCCAGCTTCATTGTCCTTCCAAATCCTACTTGCAGCTTCGAAGAGCGCAAAGTTCTGACCAAAGGTCCAAAATTTCAAACATCAGGAACGCCCTGCTACCTCCTCCCAGGGCAAGTAGGAAGCCAGGAAGCTAGATAGCAACGTGCTCCTGAAGACAATAGTTGAGTCAACCACTTAAACAGTTTCCAATAATAAAGATAACTAAACACCTCAATGAGAGCTAAATGTTTTTGTAAATATAAAAGAATTCTTCGACATGATCTCTTCTCATGGCCAAGAATCATTTATGGAGATCATCTGCTTTCCATTTCATTGCAGAAAAATTTTTTGGTGTTTTTTTTTTTTTAAACAGAGCATAAATCAAGTTTTTCATGACCATCTGATTTTGGAAACTTTATTATGTTTTTCTCTTTTTGTTATAAAATACACATGTAAATAGTAAAATCAATGGACATCCAACCCGACCTTCAAGTTTCCATGACCACGACATCCCAGAAGAGCTGTGGAAGTAAGCGCAGCTAGCCTAAAGTAATGAGAAGTATAGTCAACAGCAGCTCAATACCACAGATTGGATTTCCTCGGTGGCCTTCGAGCCGGAGATAAACATTTCTCAGACCTTTCCTGCCGACGTCTTGGGTGAAGCTATTGCATCGCAGCCATTTTGCAGATAAAGCAGACTTGACGCCTTCGACTTGATTCTTTATCTTGATAAATCGAATGCTGAAGTTTTTTTCCCCTTCTCCAGAAGTTTAATGCTGTTTATCGAACGCAGTTTCTAAAAATACCGGGTTACATCAATCCACGCTCTGCCGACAAAACTTCTCGCAATGATACGACCATTAAGGTAATGAGCTAGAATGAGTATGTAAGGCAAGTCAATATAATCCAAGTACAGAGGAAGTTTTAAATGTCTCAGATCAGTTTTATTGCCTGGTTAATGTTTAAAATAACTATGCCCCAGTGGATTCTCCTACGACAGCTGGGATGGGGGTAGGAGCGGAGCGTTGGAGGTTAACACTGGTTGATCAATATTGTAAGGGGGTCCCATCAGGCAGAGTTGCTGCTGCAGGAAGGTGGTGGCAGCAGGAGTGGGGCAATGCTGTGGGCCCTGGACTGGGAGGAGAGGGCACTATGTGGTGCGACGCTGCGGCAGGCTCCGGGCTTTCACAAAATGTTGGCAGAGTCCCCGCACTTCCCATTGTTTTCACTGCAGTGGACTCCTGGAAAATGGTCGCCGGAGGCGGAGCATGCACAGATTGAAATCTCGGCTCCCAAGATTTGAATCTGCACATGCGCCGCCTCCGCCAGCCGCTTTCCCAAAGTCCACCGGAGTGAAATCGATGAGATGTGCGGGGACTCCGCCAACATTTTCTGCAATCATGGAGCCTGCCACAGCCTCGCACTGCTGAGTGCCTCCTCCTCCATACCCAGAGCCTGCCGCAGCCTTGGACTGCTTAGTGCCCCCTCCTCCCAGCCAGGGGCCTGTTTCATTGGCCACTCCTGCTGCTGTCAGCTTCTGGCAGCAGCAACCCTGACTCCTGGGACCACGCTCAACTGCAGCCGCCACCCCCGGTAAGCTGCCGTAAAAGCGGACTTCAAGATGCACCACCATTTTATTAAAACATTTTCTTTCCTATTTTCCTCCCCAAAATTTGGGGTGTGTCATATGGTCCGGTGCGTTTTATAGTCCGCAAACTACAGTATGTGAAAAAAAAAGCAATTCTGAAATAATTTTTTTTGGGTTCCATTTTTACAGAGTTCACAAGTTACATTTATTCTGGATTTATCCCAAAAATGAACTTAAATTTTATTATTTTCTTATGTATCAGTACTAGTGATGAGAGAACGCGCTCACCACTGCTCGGTACTCGCCCGAGCATCACGGTGCTCGACAAGCTCGGTGAGTATTTCCGGGTTGCTTGGGCAGGAACTCGGGTTCCTGCCCTGCATGTTTGGCGCTCTTTAGAGAGCCAATGAACATGCAGGGATTGCCTGCCATGCACTGTAATGCCGTAGCCATGTTATTTTTGGGCATTACAGTGATTGGCTGGCCGCACAGCGTCATCAGGTCTATATAAGACCTGGCGCCGCCATGCTTGTCACAGTCACTCCGGAATCAGACAGTGTAGGGAGAGGTGCTGCTGCGTCAGGGAGATATTTGCTTGTTTAGAGTTAGTATAGGTGTTCCATAACATATATCTATATATCCATCTGAACTAACAGTCCTTCTTAGGACTAATCCACGTGCATATTTTCAGTGATGAAGGTGATAGCAGGAGTTAGGCAGGCAGGCAGTGTATGTGGCAACTGCAGTGCATATAGTGCAAGAGGGTCCATAGCATGTTCCTGCTGCTTCTGTTCTTACAGATATTTGTAGACATAGCCCCAGGTATCAGGGGCCAGGGCAATTTGTTTTTTTTTTATCTTAATCCTGGTTATTTGCTTAAAAAGCAATCCAGAGTACACTATTTTTCTGCTCCATTTGCTTGTAAGCACTGCAGAATACTGCCACATCTGTTCCATATTTCAGCGATAAAAATCCAGAAATTTGAACTGAACCTGGAAAATATTGGTCTCCTTTTCTATTCAGTTGCAGTGTGTCGGTCAAGCTATTCACACTAGGTCTCTGTGAAGAATAATATTAGTAAATTACAGGCCTGCTATTTAAAACCGTGGTTCTCTGTCAGACATATCACCTATAAGAGTGTTCCAAAATCAGCTATTTCTGCCTTCCATTTCATTGTAGTATGTCGGTCAAGCTATTCAAACTAGGTCTCTGTGTAGACTAATATTAGTAAATTACAGGCCTGCTATTTAAAACCGTGGTTCTCTGTCAGACGTATCACATATAACTGCGTTCCAAAATCAGCAATTTCTAGTGAACGTGGAAAATATTGTCCTCCATTTAAAATGGGCAAGGAGCGTGGCAAGGGACGGGAAAGTGGACGTGATGGTGCATGCAGAGGCCGAGGCCGTGGGCAAGCTGAAATTGTGCCAAAACAAACACCCACATCTTGTCACCTGACCTTCCTGTCCCAATTGCTAGGGGACCGCAGCACACCACTATTGAACCCAGAGCAATGTCAAAAGGTTGTTGGTTGGATAGCAGATAATGCTTCCAGTCACTTTGCCACCACCACTACCACCCTGTCTTCCACATGGTCAAGTCTCAGTAGCCGTGAGTCTGAACCGCATATTCCTCACCCTGATCCTTCTTCCTCCCACCATGCCGAGTACCCAGAGACAACTGATCCCACACTTGGACACTCAGAAGAGCTATTCACTTTTGCATTTGTAGATTTGGGCCTCTCGCCCGGCCAGCTTTAAGCGAGTCAAGAGGAGAATGCGTGTAGTGATACCCAAATATTTGAGCAGCCACTGTCACACAAAGGCAACGGTGGGAAAGTACAATTACAGTCACAAGAAGCGGATGATGATGATGGGACACAATTGCCAGAAAGTCAGGTGGAGGACTAGGGAGCAGAAGTGGAAGACGAGGTGGTGGATGATATAGTAACTGACCCAACCTGGCAGGGGGACATGCAGAGCGAGGATAGCAGCACACAGGGCGAGGGAAGCGTAGCACCACAACATGCAGGAAGAAGCAGTTTGGTGGCCGTAGACACAAGGCCGGAAATCGTTCCCAGTAACACCAACATGACGGAAGTTGCCAGTACAACTATTAGGTCTTCCCGAGTCTGGTTGTCTTTTAAAGACTCTGCAGATAACCCCAAAAAGGCCATTTACATCACCTGCCATGCCAGCATCAGCAGGGTTGGCAAAACTAGTGTGCCTGACCACCACCAGCATGATCAGGCACATGGCAGCAAAGCACCCGACTAAATGGGCCGAACCCCAGGGTCCAGAAACAGTGATTGTGGATGACACCACTGCTTCTTCTGCTGTTGTGTGTCCACACCAATCCATGCCCTCAGCAACACAGTTACTGAGAAAGTCCACCTAACCATGGACATATGGACAAGTGCTTGTGGGCAGGGACAATACATCTCACTGACTGCACACTGGGTTAATATAGTGGAAGCCGGGACCCAGTCGGACCTTGGGACGGGACAAGTCCTCCCGACGCCGAGGATTGCGGGCCCTAGGTCAATCAGGGTTGTTCCCACATTCTACAGCTCCGGAACCTCCTCCTCCTCTTCAGCCTCCATCTCAGAAATGAGCACATCAGTCAGAAGCTGGAAGCACTGCAGCACTGCATCGGCCAAGCGGCAACAGGCTGCGCTGAAGCTAATATGCTTAGGTGACAAACCGCACACAGCTGAAGAGTTGTGGACAGCTCTGAAAGAGCAGGCAGATCTGTGGCTGACACCGCTGAACCTACAGCCAGGCATGGTCGTGTGTGACAATGGACAGAACATGGTGACGGCTCTGAAGCAAGGTGAGCTTACACACGTACCATGCCTGGCCTATGAGCTACACCTCGTGGCTCAGCGGTTTCTCAAAACCTATCCAGATCTGCCGGATCTGCTTGTCAAAGTACGCCGCCTTTGTGCCCATTTTAGAAAGTCAGCTATAGCTTCCGCCGCCCTTGCCGTGCTTCAACAGCGTTTGCAGCTTCCAGCTCACCGACTTGTGTGCGATGTCCCCACGCATTGAAACTCTACATTGCAGATGTTGGGAAGGATTTGTGAGCAGAAGAGGGCAGTTGTTGACTACCAGCATCAACACGGCCATGGGTATTCAGGTCAGACTCCACACATAGGACCTTAGGAGTGGACATGGATGTCAGAAATCTGTACCCTACTCCAAAACTTTGAGGAGTCCACCAAGATGGTGAGCGGCGATGATGCCATAATTAGAATCACCATCCCGCTTCTCTGTCTTCTGAAACGCTTTCTGCTCACAATTAAAGAGGATGCATTGCAGGCGGAGCACAATGAGATGGAGCAAGGAACCATACAGGGTGATTCCACACAGCCCAGCCTCATCTCATCCCAATGTGGATTCGATGACAATGTGGAAGAGGAAGAAGAGGAGGATGAATAGGAGCTGGTTTCCTGTGCTATAGATGGCACTACCTGGACAACTATCATACCGTCTGTTCAGCGTGGATGGCATGAGGACAGGGAGGGGGAGGAAGAGGAGGAGGATGAGGAGGAGACCATAGTCAGTCGTCCTCTTGATGAGGACATGGAAGTCTTGCCTCTTTGCAGCCTGGCACTCATGGCTGAGTTTATGTTACGCTGCCTTTTCCATGACCCTCGAGTTGTCCGAAGTTTGGGTGACAGTCATTACTGGTTGGTGACACTTCTATACCCCCGCTACAAGGAGAACTTTCTGTCTCCTATTCACTTGCCGAAAAGGCCTAATAAAATGGGACAGGACGAGAATGCCCTTGTTGCAGAATTATTAAACAAATTCCCATCTGAAAACGCTGGCGGCAGAGGTCACAGTTCATTGGACAACCAAGGAGTACAGGCGAGAGAGACACAAATGCAATCCAGCAGAGGCAGGGGAACATTGTCAAAGTTCTGGGACAGTTTTCTCAGACCCTCCCATCGCAAAGACCCTGAGGCGCAGGGTACTCTCCCAAGGAGGGAAACGTTTTGGAAAATGCTGAGGAAGTACCTTGCCGACCGTAGCAACGTCCCCTTTGATTCCTCTGTGCCTTATAATTATTGGGTATCCAAGCTGGATACGTGGAATGAACTGGCTCTCTATGCCTTGGAGCTCCTGGCCTGCCCTGCCGCCAGCGTTTTATCAGAGCGGGTTTTTAGTGCCGCTGGTGGAATTATAACTGATAAGCGCATCCGCCTGTCAACTGAAAATGCTGACAGGCTGACTCTCATAAAAATGAATAAGGGCTGGATTGGGCCAGACTTCTCAACACCACCGAATGATAGCAACGTAACCTAAACTCAAATCCAGTGTCTATTTTGGGGAAGTATATTCCCATGAACCTCCTCACACCCACACATGGGTATACGCTTCCTGATTTTGGCTATTTGCTCTTGTCCTCCTCCTTCTCCTCATCCTCCATCACCATATTACCACAATATCTACCATATCACCATATCTACATCTCTTGCAAGGGGCATTGGATTTCCTGCAAATTTTCAGTAGCCATTGCATTCACTGCATATGCAAATAGTATGGAAGACCCACTTCCTAAAAATGGGAACATTGTTTTCAGGAGGCCCTCCGACCTCTATGTCTTTTGTAAGGGACATTGGAGTTCCTCCAAATTTTTGGTAGCCGTTGCATTCACTGCATGGGCAAACAGTATGGGAGACCCACTTCCTAAAAATGGCAACATTGTTTTCAGGAGGCCTTTCGACCTCTACTTCTCTTGCAAAGGACATTGGAGTTCCTCCAAATTTTTGGCAGCCGTTGCATTCTATGCATAGGCAAACAGTATGGGAGACCCACTTCCTAATAATGGGAACATTGTTTTTAGGAGGCCCTCTGACCTCTACTGAGCACTGTTCCCATCGATTTGGGCAATTTTTAGACCCTCTGCAGACCTCCGGGGAGGGGGGCGGCGGAAAATTGCTCGAGTTTCCCATAGACTTACATTGGGCTCGTTACTTGGACCGAGTACTCGAGCATTCCAATTTGCTTTACCCACTTTAGTGCTCGCTCATCACTAATCACTACCTTTGTATTGTCCTCTTAAAGGGAACCTGTTACATCATTAGTATCATGTAAACTGTCCCCAGGTTGTTGTTAGTGATGCAATGTGCATAATCATTTGAAAAAACACTTTATATATTTATATCTTACTTGCTCGTTTAGTCATAGGGGTGTTATTCACTGCATTCAGTCCGGCTTGTTGCTGCCCACTCAATTTGAAGGATGTCCCCGGGTGTGTGGCAATGTCACATTAATATTCCTGTTCAAATTCTGCGCTTGTGCACTGTGTAGTGTGAGCCACGCTTGCACTGTGTACATGCCAGTATCCAGCGCTTGCACAATGTGTATTTTGAAGCCGCGCGTGCTCATTGTCCATCACCAAACACACTGCGCAAGCGTGGCTCACACTACACAGTGCGCAAGTGCGGAATTTGAACACGAATATTCATGTGACTTCGCCGCGTACCCGGGGACATCATTCAAATTGAGAGGGCGGCAACAAGCCAGACCTTAGGGGTATTGATCCTAAAAGTCAATATCCATTCTTTAATGATACTTAGCACTTTACTTAGGATAAGAAGACAAACCAGATAATTACAAGGTCTCTAAGTCTCCTTACACTGGCTTGGCGCTCTCCACAAGGAGAGACATTTCGACTTAGACCCCCTGTCATAAACTTCTCATTCAGCCAAATCAGATCTCCTGCTTTGCACTGATGATGGGAAAACATCAAGAAACACATCCCTACAAATGGAATGTCTGGTTTGGCTTCATATCCTACGTCATCTGATAAAGCTAGTCAAAGGGTTGACATTGACCTTTAGGATTGCCACCCGCCAAATAGATTTCTAGCCCTATTCTTCTCTGGAGAAGATATCTGCATATTTATTTTCCCAAACTAGCATTGCATGGCCAATAAGTCTCCTTACACCAGCTTGGCACTCTCTACAAGGAAATATCTTCCCCCTTATAGTACTTTAGAATTGTAATATAAATTATTATTTTTTTAAATTAGTATTTAAGACAACTTGCAGCTTTTATTTCCTTTCGTGCTGGTGTATATAGAAGATATTGATTTAAAGAGGACATGTTACCAGGTCAAAGGTGGCCAATAAGTGCGCTTATTTCTTTCCTGATTTTCCTAAACAAGTAAAAAAAATGATGCAAATTTAAGGAACCATGCCATGAAATGAAAATGATATCTGGATCAACATCCTTAAAAAAGGGCAAAGTAACTTATTTTTCATGTTCATCACCCTCCTTAAAAAAGGAATAACATTAAAGAGAACCCGTCACCAGGTCAGATGTGTGAAGTTTTTGCTCTAATTTTTTTCCTGTTGTTCTCTGAGTATTTATTTATTTTATTTATTTATTTTTTTAAATCCACCAGGGGTTGTTTTACATAATGTGTCCAATATTCTAAGAATTATTTATTGGATAATTTTGTAAAGTAGCCTAAAAGACACCCCAGAGAAACATGGAGCCTCCTAGGTAAAAAACATAAAATTAGCACTAAGCAAAAATGTCCCTGCCTCTAAAAATGCATAGAGGCTAAGAAAAAAAGGGTAAGGATTTAATACTAGAGATGGGAGAGGACTGTCCCGATGGGTGCACCTTGTAGGGGTCAGATGACTTTTATGCATTTTTGATCACAATAGTGTAACTTAAGTCCCCTATGTTATTTACATGTACTATTACTATTTGCTTATTCACTTACTAAAGGGTATATGCTTTGTTTTGTTCTCTTGGGTTTGGATTAGAAAAAAAAATAAAAAAACAACAAAAAAAGGAATGTTCAGGGAAGCAGCAGGCATAAAATAAATGCATAAACTGACCAGTTTTGACTTTGTGAAAGGTCCTTTTGAATTTCACCCCTTGTTGGGAGATTCTTTAATGTAAAAGGCATTGATGTCCTCTTTTTAATTCAATTAATACAAATAACATTAAAGTTAATTTCATAGCCTGAGTCTTAACATTTGCCTCATTTTTTTTAAACTCATTTACGACTTTTTTCCAACTTTGTTTTTTACGTGTTACGTTTCTACAATCCGCTGCTGTACTTCTGTCATGTAGTTCATTGTACTTGTCAGTATCAGACATTTGGGAGACCTGGCGACCTTCATTAGACCCGTTTCCGGCCACAGCGACCTAAAGTTGTTTTTTTTTCTCTCTTTTTAAACATATTAATAAACAATTTAGGTTAGAATTTATCTCCCCGCTTCAGCAGTTTGCTGGTGTAAAAAAAAAAAAAAAAGTTGCAAATCATGGAGCGTTCCTTATTTGCAACATTTTTTCCTTTTTATCTTATGCTTGTAGCATTTTTCTATCTACAAAAAAAAGTGCTTAAAGCTTAGCGGAAGGAGGAATGGAAAAAATGTAATAAAATGTGTGCCAGAATCATAGTGCATAGATCCATAGATCGTAGCGCAAACAACATCAGCCGCTAACACTTGCTAACCACTTAGATGCTGCAGTCATTACTGACCACACTGTCTAAGGGGTTAAATAATTAACATCAGATTCATGTCCATTCAAGATCGTGTCCGCTGTTATACATGTAATGACTCTTGACCCCACTACGTCAAAGCACAGTACATGAATGGCAAATTACGCATGTATCAAATCCGTTTGCAGCGTGTCACCAAGAGATTTCATTCCTAAGCTCCCCCTAGTGGTGATTGCTGTAAGAAAAAAAATGATCATGTCCTTTTTATTCTATTTTTCCTGAACAATCTTTTATTACTGCCACTGGCAGCATGGAAGTGTTTCCTGCTTGTTTTAGTTACAGAACAATGTGAACATTTTACAATTTTTTTTAAGTATTTTTTTTTATATAAATTTATTGATATAAAATAAAAAAAATAAAAAAAAACCCTTCAATTCCCGTTGTTTAAATCTCAGCTGAGACTTGTGGTAGGCGGGATTGTTCTAGGTGTAATTATGGAGCAGGGGGCTTAGTTTCCTCTACGTGGAGGTAAATGATACAATACTTTGCAGTTATTATTACCCAGCAATGGGTGTATTTAGCCTTAATGAAACCGTGTTATTATCTATACACAATGTTTCTTCGTACAGTTATATTCCAATTACATAATGAAAGTGACTCGATATTGTCACAATACTGCAGCTTTAGCTGCTAATTACAATGTAAATGGGGATACAACGTCCGGCGTTCTCGGTAACACGTATATTCATTGTCATTACTCTGATTTATGGCTGCAGATACAATTATAGTACGAGAGATAAATCACCACAATGAAGTCCTTAACATGCATATATCTAAATTTCAGGTGTCTAAATTAGATGTCAGGGAAAGTCAGGACTGTAGCACAATGGAGAATGTTCTGTGTCTACAGGGGAACCGGCATCAACTGGGCAGCAAAACGTCAGATGAGGATTACTGCTGACAAGTGGAAACGTACGCATTTGGTGGAAATAGTATACAGAGCATGATATTTATACCCTAAAATGATAGTAAACAATACAAGTCTGTGACATGAAAAGGCGACAAGATATAGACCTGTAAAAGGAAAAGCGTATCAAATTATTCAACCATATAAAGCTTTTAGGGTATGTGCACACAATCAGTAATGGCTGCAGATCGGACACAGCGCACTTGCGCTGCATGTGATGCGCCCCCTGGGCCGTGGGGTACTCAGCAGCCGGGCTGGTCGGTGCTGGGGATGTCACGGTGGCAGTGACCCGGTCCGTGACCCAGGGCGGTCAGTTAAAGGAAAAGTAAAAGGGGAATAAAGTTTTTGGAGATAATGTTCGTGATGCCACGTGTGGTATGCGGCTATATTGGGCCACCGCTGCGGTGAAGAGCCACTGGAGCTGATGGTGACCCAGCAGAGTTGGTTCAGCTCTCCACAGGCAGAGCTAAGCTCCAGGGCAGTATATGATGAATTGTAGAGGTAGATGTTATTGGTGCGGTGTAGTGCAAGGCTGAGGGCGCAGATAATGACCAGACAACAAATTAATGGCGTTTTCCTCTTATCTTTACTTGCGGTGGTTAGGCAGACTGGGGCACGGGTACTAGCTGATAGTAGAGGTCCAGGCGGGCTGGAAGCAAGTTGGGAATCCACCTCGCCAGTTGAAGTTGGAGGCCTTCCCTCTGCACTATTCTCTCTGGCCCTGCTGCTTATAGCTGTGCTGTGGCCCTCGTCCCTGAGTAAAACGTCTTTTTCCTCTCCCATATGGCAGGCAGCTCGGGCCTTCCTCAAGTGTCGCTCTTTCATGGCGGCGCTGGACCCTAGGATGCTGCTGAGCCGCCGGGCGTCTGGTGGGGCCAGGAGACCTCCAATCTCCTGCTCTCTGGATTTAGCTGCTGGGCCTTCAGTGCCCCACAACCACGGACTCCGGTGTCCGGTTCCTTTGCGCTTCTCTCTGGGGTGAGCTTGTCCACAGCTCCCTTCCCCAGGTCCTTCCTCGTCGCTCTCCTGTCTTCAACTTTCTTCAACTCACTCTTACTAACCCCGCCTCCAGATTTCAGTTTGAAGGGGAGGAGCTCCCCTTGCTGATCTGGAGCCAGGAAAGTGTTGTATGCTGGTAAACCTGATTAGGGGAGCCCTCCTGGCTTCCAGGCATGGCATCACCCCCTGTGAGGGAGGCAATGCCACTGTGGCAACCGGACCCCTGGGTTGCCACACGTGCAATCCACACTGGCCAGATGTTACAGCATAGTGGATGGGATTTCAAGAAATCCCATGCCCACTATATGTCTCCCTACTAGTGTTGAGCCACCCCCGTAGTGTTCGAGTTCGGTTCGGTTCGTCGAACACCCGTGTGTTCGCCGAACTGTTCGTCGAACTGTTCGTCGAACACCTTCGAAGACCGTTAAAACCAATGGCAGGCAAACAAAAACACATAGAAACACATAGAAAACACCTTCAAAGGTGTCCAAAAGCTGACAAACTGCTCAGAAGACACAACTAACACATGGAAAAGTGACAAGTACATATAGTCATGTGAAAAGAAAAGAGGTGGAGGAGTAAAAGGAGGGGGAGACACAGATATAGGCATGTCATGCCCTTCTAAAATCCAAAAAGTGAGAAGCCGACACGTTCAGTCCGCTCCTGCCCGTGCCACCTCCGTGTCGCCGGGTTTGTGCCAGAGCCGCGGTGAACCCTGGCGGCCAGCCCCCCTCTCCCAATACTGGTGCCTGTCCGCTGGTGGGTCGAGCGAGCCCCCCTGTGGTGGAGGCAGCTCTAAGCTTTTTAATTTAAATTGTCTCTCTAATTTGAATAAATACACTTTAAATCCATTTACAAGGATCTATTGGAGGGCAAGTCTCATGCCAGCAGCCGCGGAATTCCAGCTCCAGTAGCGTCCACTAAAGCTGCTGCAGTTAAAAAGCTTTTATAAGGATCGAGCTCGGCTGTCCACCGCAAGGCATCCTACTGCCAGTCCGAGCCCCTATGCCTTGGGGTGCCTCCTGATGCTCTTCACTGAGTATCCCGTGGTCCCGAAGCATTTCCTTTGAAAAAATGAAGTGTCCAAACTACAGGTGGTGTAGCTTGCTTAACAGCCGGGATAATCCGCTGACTAGCAGACCCTGCTACTAGGCACAAAGTATTTCCTGGGCTAGATGCAGTTAAAAATTTGTAATTAGATACTCTCGTTGGATGCTGAGAAAGCATTCCATAGAGTCTCCTGGCACGCCATATATGATTCTCTTAAAAAGCTTGGGGTAGGGGTCTAGGGGACCCTTTTATAGCCAAAATCACGGCCCTGTATCGCAATACGTCACCTAGGCTGAAGATAAATGGAACTGTAGCACCCTGAGGGCTCGGTTGCTACAGAGGTATTGCACCTCACCCAGAGGTGTGATATCTCACTCTCAGGTAAGGATGTAGTGTGGATCAGGACCCGACACCTGCATGCATTACACCACATTGCCGTGGGGCAGGGCGACCAATATGCCCCTGAGATGGGCATGACAGTCCCTGTCCCTGGCTGGAGTGGGGGGAGGGAACACTGAGGAAGGGGAACCCTGTAGTGCAGGAGCAGGGAGGAAGCAGTTCCTGGGTGCATTGAGAAGGGAGTATAAAAAGTGGGCACCATCTTAGTTCAGTGCAGAGAAGTCTGAGCAGAAGTGGCAGGGAGCAGGGGCTCTGCATGAGCTCTGCTCCGGAGGCGGGCCTAGTAACAGAGGCCCAGGCCTGGAAGAGGGAGAAGGAAGGAAGAGGAGCGGAGAAGGCTCCAGGAACGAGGAACGAAGGGATCTCAGGGGTGCGGACGGGCGAGTCGCCACCGCACGCCCGAATCCACCTGCGTGGAGGGGTCAGGCCAAAGGGGGAGACCGGTCCCCGAAACTAGTGAAGGCAGGAAATGACCCTCAGCTAGAAACAGGAGGCTGTGACATTTTATGTGGCGCAGCCCCTTGCTACACCTGCTAGGAAGGCACCACATAGGGTCAGGGAAACTGGCGCCAAGTTTACCAAGAGGAGGCCCGAGGCAGCCGGACAGAAGGGTTGGTAAGAAAGGCCAGACAAAGGACACACAAAGGGGGTCCTGTAAAGCACTCCAAAGTTATCTGGGAGTTGTCTGAGCCCCTCACCTGGTGAGCACAGTACGACGTGGGCAGCCGTTACCTGCAGACGTGGTCTGGATAATAAGAACTGTGAGTAAAGGCCCTGGACTGCATCACTGACTCCGTGTCATTACTGCTGCTGCCCTGCACCATCACCCCCATCCTCCGCATACACTGCCCTGAGGCTATACTCCTCCCGTGGGGAGTTATGCTACGCTCTGCTGTACCCACAACACCAGCCTCAGCGGTCTGCCCTGGAGCGGCGGTTCACTCTGACCGCAATCCACGGGTGGCGTAGTCGGACATTTAAACATCAAAACCACATAAATAGTTCCGCCACTAGTTTGACCGCCCTGAGCCACGGAACTGGGTTGCCGCCACGGAGACTACAACCACCAGCATCCACCAAAAAGGGTCCGGCTCCGGGTGTCCCAAGGCCCAGGGGGCGCGTCAGAACATTTTCATCACCTTTCACAATCACCAATGGGACAAGGCAGGGATGTCCTCTGTCCCCTCTCTTATACATCCTAGTGACGGAGCACCTGCTCTCATCAATTCGCCATAACCCCAATATTAGGTGGATTGAGGTGGGAGGCACCGAGTACAAGTGCTCTCTATTTGCTGATGATGTCCTAGTATATATCACTCAATCACATATATCCATCCATGCTGTTATGGCTGAAATAGATCACTTTGTTACATGGTAAAATTTTAAAATCAATGCAGCGAAGTCTGAGGCCCTCGATGTCTCCCTCCCCAAATCCATATAGGATTCCATCCAGTCCAACTTTCCCTTTGCCTGGCCCTCACAGGGTATCAAATACTTAGGAATTCCTATTCATAGAGACCTCTCCCATCTATGTTATCTTAATTTTGGGCCCTTTATTGAACAATTCCATACAGACCACGGTTGGCAAGTTAGAACTGTAAGATTCACTACGTGAACCACTGGTGTTTTGTGGAAAAGCACATATACACTGCGTTCCAAATTATTATGCAAAAAGTGTTTAGGAGTGATAAGGGAAGAATTTGTTTGTTTGTCAGTTAAACTCATTGATGGTGATGTGTGTCAGGGCTCTTTATATCACTGTAAGCAATTGCAGACACCTGTGCTAATTAGTTTGGCAGGTGTGTCCAATGAAAGGCAAGACTACTTAAGAAGGCTGTCTCACATTATTAAGCAGCCTACATTTTCTGCCAAAATGGGAAAGAAAAAGGATGTGTCGGCTGCTGAGAAGCAACAAATTGTGGAGTGTTTAGGTCAAGGCATGACTACAATCAACATTGTGCGATGATCAGGATGAAGTGTCTTGGCAATCAAGAAGTATGTAGCTGATTCACAGTACACACGTGTGCGTGCTGATAAGGGCAAATTGAGGACTCTTTCCTACAGGCAATTACGTCAGGTTGAAAGAGCAGCGGCAAAAAAGCCTTGTCATAGCAACAGACAAGTTTTTGAAGCTGCTTGTGCCTCCAACGTCCCCCGAACAACAAGATGCAGGGTCCTTCAGAGGTTTGCAGCTGTGCATACGCCATCCTGTCGACCTCCTCTATCCACTTCACACAAGCAGAAACGGCTCAAGTGGGCCAAACATTACATGAAGACTGATTTCAAAACTGTTTTGTTCACGGATGAGTGCCGTGCAGCGCTCGATGGTCCAGATGGATGGAGTGGAGGATGGCTGGTTGATGGACACCCCACGCAAACACGGCTACAGCGCCAACAAGGAGGAGGTGGAGTAATGTTTTGGGCTGGAATCATGGGGAGAGAGATTGTCGGCCCCTTTAGGATCCCTGAAGGCGCTAAAGATGAACTCCATAATGTATGTGGATTTTCTCAAACAGCACTTCCTGCCATGGTTCAAGAAGAAGAACCGTGTAATTCACAGCAAGATCATTTTTCTGCATGATAATGCACCATCTCATGCTGCACATAACACATCTGCATCTCTGGCTGATATGGGCATAAAAGGGGACAAACTTATGGTGTGACCCCCATGCTCCCCTGACCTCTACCCCATTCAGAACCTTTGGAGCATCATTAAAAGGAGTGTCTATGATGGCGGGAGGCAGTTCACATCTAAGCAACAGCTCTGGGAGGGTATTCTGTCCTCATGCAAAACAATTGAAGCAGAAACCATCCAAAACCTGACAAATTCAATGGACGAGAGAGTTCAGAAGCTCCTTTCGAACAAGGGGTCCTATGTGAAAATGTAACATCACCTAGAATAAAGTTTTGAGTTGAAAACTGTTTGATTTCAGTTTCTAACAACCTGCTAATGCTAATAATTTCAAAAATGACCATTTTTTTGGCCTTTATTAAAATGAAAAGGTTGATCGAAAAGTTTGGGGGATCTAAGAGTGTGGCAACCCAGTAGTCATGATTACTTCGAATTCTGACAATATGAGGGTCATGCTGCAGGTAGTGCAGCAAGAAGGCACTTATGTGTCTTGCGCTTCTCGGAGCCCCAAAATTATTTTCCGGGCTAGATGCAGCTAAAAATTATTATTAATTTTAAATCTGGTGAAGCTTTAGTATAGATGGCCTAATAGGATCAGTGCTGCACACTGCTACAAAGCCCAAATTATTTTCCAGTCAAGATACAGATAAACATGATTAGTAATTTTAAATCTGGTGGAGCTTATTATAGATGGCCTAATAGAATCAGTGCTGCACACTGCTACAAAGCCCAAATTATTTTCCAGCCAAGATACAGATAAACATGATTAGTAATTTGAAAGCTTAAAACGGTTGGTAGGGTGATTTTAACCAATCATCAAGCTTTTACTCTCCCCAGGATGACACAGGGGTAGAAAAGTCGTTTCGGATCCATGATTTGTTCATCTTTATGAACGTGAGTCTGTCTACATTATCAGTGGAGAGCCGCGTGCGCTTATCTGTCAGCACACCACCAGCAGCGCTGAACACACGTTCAGACAGAACGCTGGCTGCGGGGCATGACAAGATCTCCAAGGCGTAAGTGGCTAGCTCCGGCCATTTATCCAGATTGGAAGCCCAAAAAGAGCAAGGGTCCAGTGACACAGTCGTGGCTTCAATGTTTACTTGGAGATACTCCTGTACCATCGTCTCTAGGCGTTGACTATGTGTCAGACTTCTCGTCTCCTGTGGCCTTGCAAAGGATGGGCTAAAAAAGTGGTGAAATGATTCCGCAAAATTGATGTTACCAGCAGATACTGTGGTTCTGTTACGGTTTGAGTGCTGAACACTTGACGGTCCCACGGTTGGCAAGTTGGAACTGTGAGATTCACTACGTGCACCACTGGTATTTTGTGGAAAAGCACATGTAAGATTCTGCAACAGTCTCTGCTGATACTCCTGCATGCGTGCATCCCTTTCTATGGCAGAAATAATTTCTGCAAATTTACTTTTGTACCGGGGATCTAACAGTGTGGCAACCCAGTAGTCAGGATTATTTCTAATTCTCACAATTCGAGGGTCATGTTGCAGGTAGTGCAGCAAGAAGGCACTCATGTGTGTTGCGCATCCAGGAGCACCAAGTCCCTGTTGTGTTGGTGGCGAGGTAACAATCATGCTTCCTTCCTCTGTCCTCTCCCCCCAACCTCGCACAACAGAAATGTGATCAAGGTCTCCCTCATCTGATGAGTCTTCCATCAGTTCGTCCTCCACTTCTTCCTGGGCTCCTGCACCTTCCTCACTAGTTTGGCTGCTACCATGCGCCCTGGTAAAACCATCTCCCCCACCCTCACATGCCTGCCGCCTTGGTGCTGCCGACCGTCTGGACCTTGCAGATGTTAGCCCTTCCGCATACAACTCCTCCTCCTCTACTTCCTCCACCTCCTCTTGTGCCACCACCTGACTCCGAATTCTGTTTAACATGTGCTCCAGCATGTAAATCACCGGAATAGTCATGCTGATAATGGCATCGTCAGCACTAAACATCTTCGTCGCCATTTCAAAACTGTGCAGAAGGGTGCATAGGTCCCTGATCTGAGACCACTCCTCCAGCGTGATTTGCCCCACCTCTGGATCTCGTTGGCCCAGGCTATACATCAGAACGTATTGCACCAGGGCTTGTCGGTGCTGCCACAGTCGCTGCAACATGTGCAGAGTTGAATTCCACCGGGTAGGCACATCGCATTTTAGCCGGTGAAGTGGCAGGCCCAACGACTTCTGTAGAGATGTAAGTCGCTGAGCTGCGGGATGCGAACGGCGAAAGTGAGCACACAGAGACCGTGCCCTCTGCAGAAGGCCATCTAGTCTGGGATAGTGGGCTAAAAATTGCTGGACAACCAGGTTCAACACGTGAGCCATACAAGGCACGTGTGTGACATTGCCCCGGCGAAGGGCCGCACCCAGGTTTGCAGCATTGTCGCACACGGCCTTCCCTGGTTTCAGGTCCAGTGGAGACAACCATTCATGAAATTGGTTCTCCAGAGCTGACCACAACTCCTCAGCTGTGTGACTCACATTTCCCAGACATTTCAATGTAAAAACCGCCTGATGACGTTGAGCCCTACTGCCAGCATAGTAAGGAGGTGTGCAGGATCCCTTCTGCGCAGTTAGAAAGCTTGTGGCATGACCAGACAGGCTTTGGGTGCAGGTGGAAGACCGAGAAGAGGTTGAGGAGGCAGAAGCAGTGGAGGAACTTTGACATAAAGAGGATTGACGCACAACTCGTGGGGACGGCAAGACTTGGACAGCAGCCCCTTGTCCTGCTGTCACCATAGTTACCCAGTGCCCAGTCAGCGACATGTAACGCCCCTGTCCATGCCTACTCGTCCAAGTGTCTGTGGTGAAATGCACCCTGTCACACACAGAGTTTCTCAAAGAAGCGGTGATGTTGTGTGCGACATGCTGGTGGAGCGCAGGCACACCTTTCTTTGAGAAGTAGTGCCGACTGGGCATCTGGTACTGGGGCACTGCGACGGACATAAGGTCTCGAAAATCCTCTGTGTCCACCAGGCGGAAAGGCAGCATTTCTGTAGCCAAGAACTTGCAGATGGTGAAATTCAACCTCTTAGCTTTCTCATGGCTAGGAGGAAATTGTCTTTTACTTGTCCACATCTGAGGGACCGAGGGCTGGCTATTGTGCTTAGACGGGGTTGATAAGGGTGTCCCCAGCAAACTGCCGGTCTGTGAGGAAGATGCAGGCGGACATGTTAGGTTGCCTTGATCCAAAGGTGGTGCTATCGATGTCGGACAGCGCTCAACACCAGCTGGTGTTACCACCTCCAAAGAAAATGATGACCTGCCAATCACGCTGGCTGTTGCGGGTAAAGAGGTGGCAGGTCTGCGCCCCAAAACAGGTGTGACTGCTGTCCCCCCAGTCACAGAGGATGAAGAGGCCGCGGATGCACAAGATATGGCAGACGGTGGTTGGCCCGGCCGGCTAGGCCTCATTGTAGCACACTGAGCTTCCCACTGCAACTTATGCTTCATGTCCATGTGCCGGTTCATGCATGAAGTACTCAAACTATGTATTTTTTGGCCTCTACTTAGCTTTTGCTGACAAATGTTACAGATAACACGAGTTGGGTCATCTTTATCGATCTGAAAAAATGCCCAGGCTATGCAAGGCTTAGCACCCATGCGACCTGAAGAGCCACCACGACTTGTGGTGAGAGGCAGAGTTGTGTTTGAGGATGCAGTTGTTGACGTGCTTCCAGCACTACGTCTCTGTCCAGGAAGGCGCAACCTGACCTCGTCGTCACTAGCATCTTCCTCCACCTCCTCTGCTGACCTCATCTCTTGGCTGACTGTGGGTTGACAGTAAGTGGGATCTCCAACCTCATCATCATCACGCTGTGCGTTATCACACCCGTCGTCCTCAGAGCCAACCTGTTCCTGCCCTGACAAAAAACTAAAGTTGTTGCTCCAATCAGGTATTTGAGTCTTATCATCGTCTTCCTCATTGTCTCCACCAACAGGAGTTACAGTTTGGGAATGAGGGTCTACATTATGGTCAGAACCTTCTGCGTCTGGTCCTGGATCCGACTCATAAAGATTCTGGGCATCAGTGCAGATCATTTCCTCGTCTGGATTCACAGAAGCGCTGGAGTCGACCTCTGATTCCCAGGCTATAGTATGAGTAAACAGCTCTGCAGACTCAACCATCTGTTCTACCTCATACTCAGACGGGCAGCTGGAGATTTGGGAGCTGTGAGGAAGCAAGTGCGATTGGGGTGACACCTTTGAGGACTGGAGTATTTGTGATGTTGAAGTTGATGTGGAGGAGAGCCCACTTAAAGGAGCACTTGATATCCGTTGAAGCACCTGCTGTTTTTGTGCCTCATCTGGAATTTGTAGCGATTGGCGTGGCCGTAAGAAAGGGATCTTATCACATTGTCCGCTAAAAGAAGTAGACATTTTAGTTTGGCTGGAAGATGGTCTTTCTTCTGCACCTACCCCACGGACACAACCTTTTTTCCCCTTCCCAACACGCCTATTCCCCTTTCCACCAGCAGCAGGCCTTTTTCCACTCATTTTGGTGGTTAACTAATTAACAACTCTGGAGTTGTTTGCACAAAAAAACAATGGATGGGAACCGAGCAGAGCTGAGTGGCCAAACTGTGGTATTAGGCCAAAACTATTGGCTGGGTTAGATGCAGAAAAAAATTATATTCAATTTGCAACCTGATGGAGGTCAGTATAGATGGACTAATAGAGAAAGTCCAACACACTGCTAGAAGGCCAAATATTTTTTCAGAGCTAGATGCAGAAAAAAATATATTCAGTTTGCAACCTGATGGAGGTCAGTATAGATGGATTAATAGAACAAGTCCCACACACAGCTAGAAGCCCAATATTTTTTCAGAGGTAGATGCAGAAAAAAATGTATTCAGTTTGCAACCTGATGGAGGTCAGTATAGATGGACTAATACAACAAGTCCCACACACAGCTAGAAGCCCAATATTTTTTCAGAGGTAGATGCAGAAAAAAATATATTCAGTTTGCAACCTGATGGAGGTCAGTATAGATGGATTAATACAACAAGTCCCACACACAGCTAGGAGCCCAATATTTTTTCAGAGGTAGATGCAGAAAAAAATATATTCAGTTTGCAACCTGATGGAGGTCAGTATATATGGACTAATACAACAAGTCCCACACACAGCTAGAAGCCCAATATTTTTTCAGAGGTAGATGCAGAAAAAAATATATTCAGTTTGCAACCTGATGGAGGTCTGTATAGATGGATTAATAGAACAAGTCCCACACACAGCTAGAAGCCCAATATTTTTTCAGAGGTAGATGCAGAAAAAAATATATTCAGTTTGCAACCTGATGGAGGTCTGTATAGATGGACTAATAGAATGATGCTATGCCCAAAAGATTTTACTTCACTAGGTGCAGTAAAAAAATTGGTATTCTATACACAGGTGGTATATCTTGCAACACAGATAGGCTACTCCACTGACTAACACTCTCTGCAATAGGCCAAAAAGGATTAGCTTTGCTAGATTCAGCCAAATGCTGTGAAAAAAACTTGCACAGCACTGGCACAGACCTGCCTGGCAAAAACTGATAGGAACTGATGTAACCTAGTCCTGAAAAGGACTCCAATTACAATTAGTCTTTACTCCCACAATCTATCTATTTAAGAGCACAGACCTGCCTGATAAAAGTCGTAGGAAATGCTGTAACCTAGTCCTTAAAAGGACTGCAATCACAACTATTCCCTACTCCCAAGCTATCTGTAGATTTGTGCGAAAATTGGCTTGAAATTAACAAGGTATAGCGCACACAGCAACAGCGGTGCCGTCTAACACGCAGCTGCAGCAGTGAGAAAATGGTGGCGACGGGGAAAATGGCTTGGTCTTATAGGGCAAGGACATGTGACATACACTGCCAATGACACATGCCCTTGCTTGTGTGAAAAAAAGCACTTCGCTCCGTGTGTGCGCTGCTGATAGGCTGACAGATTGCACCTCCCCACTGCAAATGCGGGAAAGAGAAAAAAAAATGGAGATCTTCATTATTCCTGCAGAGATCCATCCCCTGCCCCTCCCCCCACCCCGCTGTACACTCAAACTGCGTATTAACATTAATTTTCATCATTACTGAGAAAAAATCCAGTTATGATTTTGGTGCACGAACAGTTATCGAACATAACCTCGAACAGCCGAATTTTTCTCAAATTGTTCGTGTTCGCCGAACGGCTCGAACACCACCCAAAACAGCTCGAATTTGAGATTGGCGAACAGTTCGAGTAGAACAACGCTCATCTCTACTCCCTACTCCTGCAGATCACCCGCAGACACGGACATGCAGCACGTCTTTACAGACCGCAGCATGTCAATTTCTCTTGCGGAGAAGCAAGATTATTATAGTAGTTATATTCTTGTACATAGGGGGCAGTATTATAGTAGATATATTCTTGTACATAGGGGCAGTATTATAGTAGATATATTCTTGTATATAGGGGGGCAGTATTATAGTAGATATATTCTTGTATATAGGGAGCAGTATTATAGTAGTTATATTCTTGTACATAGGAGCAGTATTATAGTAGTTATATTCTTGTACATAGGGGCAGTATTATAGTAGATATATTCTTGTATATAGGGGGCAGTATTATAGTAGATATATTCTTGTATATAGGGAGCAGTATTATAGTAGTTATATTCTTGTACATAGGAGCAGTATTATAGTAGTTATATTCTTGTATATAGGGAGCAGTATTATAGTAGATATATTCTTGTACATAGGGAGCAGTATTATAGTAGTTATATTCTTGTAGATAGGGGGCAGTATTATAGTAGTTATATTCTTGTACATAGGAGCAGTATTATAGTAGTTATATTCTTGTACATAGGGAGCAGTATTATAGTAGTTATATTCTTGTACATAGGGGGTAGTATTATAGTAGTTATATTCTTGTACATAGGGGCAGTATTATAGTAGTTATATTCTTGTACATAGAAGCAGTATTATAGTAGTTATATTCTTGTACATAGGGGCAGTATTATAGTAGTTATATTCTTGTACATAGAAGCAGTATTATAGTAGTTATATTCTTGTACCTAGGGGCAGTATTATACTAGCTATATTATGTACTGAATATCTGCTAACAAAAATCAGACATTGCTCATTAATTGTTGTTCAACAGAAAAAAAACAAAACAAAAAAAAAAACTAATGAAAATGTCATGGACAAAAGTGATGGCATCCCTAGAGAAGATTGAAAATAATTTGACTAAAGGGACATGTGAGACAAAGGAGTGTCCTGTAATTAGTATCACAGGTGTCTACAAACCTGTAATACGTCAGTCTGCTTATTTGAAGGGTGAAAAGTAGTCACTGTGCTGTTTGTTATCATGGTGTGTACATCTTTAAACATCATGATGCAGTATTATAGAAATCATACTTTTTGGCCTGTTTAAAAATAAAGACATTAAAAAGCAGAAACGTAAACATGTCCAATAGCGCCGTGTCCACAAAATCTGACCCATGAAAATATAAAATGATTTTGCTATTACTTAAAATACCATAAAAAAATATCCAGACTCCAATATTGTTCTTTTTTTGTCGTTACACCTCCCCCAGAAAATGTGCTGCAAAAATCATATAAACTTCAAAATGGTCCCAATAAAATGTACAAAATTACACCTTGCCACTAGGGATTAGTGGAACCGTGGAAATTCGAGTACTGGTACCTGACCGAACTTTATTCCAAAGTTCGATTTGGGTGTTAAAACTTTACTTGAACTTGAACATTACCCCAAACCCCATTGAAATCTATGGAGACCCAAACTTTGGAGCTGGAAAATTCTCTCTCTCTCCTCCCGGTCTTCCCACGGAACTCCGAATATTAAAACGAACTTCCGGGAGAAGTCCGTGTACAGAATTCAACACTGGACATGTATACGAACCCCGAACTTTAAAGTTCGGGTTCGCTCATCTCTACTTGCCACATCACGCCCTAACACAGCTCCATCTACAGAAAAATTAAAATGTTATGTGTCAAGAAAATGATGAAATTATAGGGATTACTGTAATCATACTGATCTCCAGAATTACATTTTCAGGTCATTTATCAGCCACAATGAATACTGTAAAAGCAAAATCCCCTAAAAAAGTGGCAAAATTTTGGGCATTTCACTGAACTTGGAATCCCCCCCCCCATTTCCAGTAGATATTAATGGAAAAATGAATCATTTTGTAAAAAAAAAAACTACATCTCATGCTGCAAAAAGCAAATCCTCATATGAGGGAATAATAAGAAAGAAAGTTATGACTTTTGGAAGAAGGGGAGGAAAAAAATGAAAGCGCAAAAAGTAAAATTGTCGACGACCGGAAGGAGTTAATTGTAAATAAGTAAGAAAAAGAAGATAAATTGAAAAAAGTTTTACATGTATAAGACTGGATTCCGCTTTTTCGTCTTTCTTCTATAAAATATCGCTGCTCCCATTCATGGGTTTTATCTTGTATTGCAGCTCAGCCACGTTCCCTACAATGGATCCGAGCTGCAATAACTGGAGAAAAGCTTCAATCCGTCCTTTCTATGTTCGGTTTAATGTACAATGTACAGAATAATGTTCTCTGCTCCATCTGAATGCAGGACTCGGTCAGGGGCCTCCTGCCGCATGCGTCTCCCGATGCAGATTCTGGGAATGAATGCAACTAATTAGCAGTGAGATTAATTTGCATGTTGGCGCACGACGTCGGGTGGGTGCAGACGGGCCTTTTAAATAAAATGACTGCAGTGGGTTTTAATAAAGCCATAAATATAAAGCACCATAATAACATAATAACAATGCAATCAATTACCATAAGAGCCGGAATAACAACACAAACATTCTAAAGGCAGCACAAATAACAGCACTCACGTAATAATAACATATAATAACATATGACTCTAATTACAGCCAAGGCCCTTATCTGAAGAACTAGATGAATTGTTACCCGGATTGCTGTAATTTATCAGCAGGAGCAGAGCTTCTTAAAGGGATTTCCTTTGTGAAACACTTCAAGTAAGACCATAAAGTCTTTCACCCAACTCCATTTGCTATTAAGGTTAAGTTCCCACCTTGAGTTTTCGGAGCTGCGTCTCTTTGCTGAACAGAAAAGGCAACTTCTTACAGCTCCGACAAAATGGATGGGATTTATAGAAATCTCCTGCCCATTGTGTTTTGCGGTGCAGGTTTGAAGTCGGCAATTTGTGAATTTCGCTTGTGAGTTTTCTGTGCGGATTTCCTCCATAGACGTAGTGCATAAGATGCTGAAAAACCTGCAGGTAAAAGACGCATGTAATCCGCACATGACTGTGTCAATAAGGTTTCCAAATACCAAGAAGTATCAAAAACAAA
The DNA here is from genome assembly GCF_046119375.1 of Phyllobates terribilis. Classification (NCBI taxonomy): domain Eukaryota; kingdom Metazoa; phylum Chordata; class Amphibia; order Anura; family Dendrobatidae; genus Phyllobates; species Phyllobates terribilis. Next base: position 785,053,280 of record NW_027362764.1, read on the forward strand.
GGAGCATAAAAACAGGATATACCAAAAAAAGAGACAAAATCCGCAGCTGAAATAACGCAATAAAAACGCAATGAAAAGAAAAATGCATTCAAAATGCAATGAAAACATGTAACCTAAATTACCTAATAGGTGCAGAAATGCTACAAAAAATCAGCAAAATCAAAGACTCATCAAATACTCAGCCTAAGGCCACGGCCCCACTATCAGTATTTGGTCAGTATTCGGTCAGTATTTTTTCTCAGGAGTGGGAGACAAAACCAGGAGCGGATGATAAATGCAGAATTGGTGACTTGTTTCCATTATACCTTTTCTCTGATTGTTCCTCACCTGATTTTGGCTCCCACTCCTGATAAAAAAAAATACTGACCAAATACTGATAGTGGAGCTGGGGCCTAAGGGTTTGCTCACAGGGTCGTTGCGAGAGAATCGGGCCAATTATGCTAATGTCAGTCGGATCAATCTCTGTCAGAGTCTGAGCTGAGTGTCATCTTAGTTTCATCTGATTCTCTCGCATGAGAAAATAGCAGCACAGGTACAGAGAAGATGGAGAACCTAATATCTCCATCTTTTCCATAGTCTCTGTGTGCAGATGTTGGACTGCACTCAGATGACATCGTGCACACGATCCGATTATCAGATGCACTTGTAGAACGTCGAATCGGTATGAGAAAATAATCGCAGATCTGCACTGACCCATAGTATAACATTGGGCCAAGTGCTATCCGATAAAACATCAGTGATCACTAGGTTGTGTGAGCGAGCCCTTAGAGGATATGTCCATAATACATCTTCTTCTGGTGTTTCGCCTGAACCTGCAGTATAAAAATTACTTGCTGTCCATGTGAGGCCCTCCCTGAGAAATGGGGTTACTCGGAGCCGGGTCAGTGTAGGTGTCTCGGGGGTTGCAGTCGTGGCCCGGACCCGGTCCGTGCCCAGGGCGGTCACATAAAAGTTTTTAATGGACTTTCAGGGTTGAGTGGCGGAGCAGGCCTCGGGGCAGTGTGATGAGGAATGGTGGGTGCAGTGTCGCGCAGGAAATGACAGGCTGAAGCGAGGTGTGAAGTCATCCAGGGTTTTTACTCACATTAAGATGAACTGTAGCCGCAAAGCTTCCCTCTGCTCCTCGCGGCGTACTGCGGCCACCGGGAAGGGGGTCCAGCACTTTCCAGGTAGATCAAGAGCACCTGTCGAGACCCCTCTGGTGTGTGTTCCTCTCCTTGGTGAGTTCTCCCACTAAGTCTTCTCCTGACTGTATGTGTGGTTAGAACTAGGTGTAAGGCCGGGTCCCACTGGATAAACGCAGGTAGAGAGTTACAGGTGGTGTATGCCGCTCCGTCCGTATCCCTCCTGGGATCCACTAAGCCTCCGGGCTTTTCTGACTGAGACGTGAAGTAACAGAGTCAGATATCGGGGGGCCGGTCACCCCTCTTGCAGCAGGAATCCCTCTGACTAGGCCAGAGTAAGAAATACAGGTGGCGTGTGCCACTCCGTCCGCATCCCCCTGGGATCCTTTTGCCTATGGAGCTTGTCTCCTCTACTCCCCTCCAGGCCTTCTTAGGTAGGGACCTTGACCGGGTAGAGGCAGTGGTTAACTCTGACCCGCTCCTCGTCTCAAGGCAAGAGAACGAGGACCGTGTATCTTCAATAGGCTGCAGGTTGTAACAGAAGGCCACAATCAGCGATGAAGATCACAATCAAAGACCTTGAACCTAAGATGGCTGTAGATTAAATATGAATGAATAAGTGTAACCTAAAAGTGTGTTCTCCACTCTCACCCACTACATGGTTCCCCCTAACTTTGGTTCCCCCCATCGCCTATATCCTGGGCTGGGGCAGCACCCTGGTGCATTTAGGCCCCCTTCAGGACAGGAGTGGTATAGTGTTGAATGGTGAAGTAGGGTCCCGAGAAGTGCTCCATCCTTACCTGGAAGAGGAGATACCACACCTCTACTGAGGTGCAGTACCCCTGTGGCGACTGAACCCTCAGGGGCGCCACATCCACATGTTCCACCTTTTGGAGCTTCTTTTAACCACTTGCGGCTTCAAAAGTTGTGAAGTAGCTAAAAAAAAGTGACCAGTTCCTTTAAATTGTTAAAAAATGATGCCTGCGGTGGAGCTACTACAAAACGACTGGAAAGAGGCTTCAGGAAAACAACTGGGAAGAGGCTTTAGGAAAATGAATGGGAAGAGGCTTCAGGAAAACGACTGGGAAGAGGCTTCAGGAAAAAGACTGGGAAGAGGCTTCAAGAAAACGACTGGGGAAGAGGCTTCAAGAAAACGACTGGGGAAGAGGCTTCAGGAAAAAGACTGGGGAAGAGGCTTCAGGAAAAAGAATGGGAAGAGACTACAGGAAAACGACTGGGGAAGAGGCTTCAAGAAAAAGATTGGGGAAGAGGCTTCAAGAAAAAGACTGGGAAGAGGCTTCAGGAAAACGACTGGGAAGAGGCTTCAGGAAAACGACTGGGAAGAGGCTTCAGGAAAACGACTGGGGAAGAGGCTTCAAGAAAAAGACTGGGAAGCGGCTTCAGGAAAAAGACTGGTGGCATTTTCTTGAAGACTCTTCATCTAGGAAAAGTCGTCAGGTATGCCTAAGGCCACGATCACACGTTCAGTATTTGGTCAGTATTTTACATCAGTATTGGTAAGCCAAAACCAGGTGAGGAACAATCAGAGGAAAAGAATTATAGAAACACGTCACCACTTCTGCATTTCTCACACACTCCTGGTTTTGGCTTACAAATACTCAGGTAAAATACTGACCAAATACTGTGGTGTGAACGTGGTCTATGAGCGTGCCGATATCCTGACAGTGTGCATTATGACTTGAACCTGCGATCAAACTATATTATATACTGTAATATCAGGGTAATGCTGCATCCAGCCTGATGCTAAGCAACACAGGAGGATCAAAATGTCATAAGGGACCATGGCAACTGACAAGGCCTACAGCTACCATGGTAACTGACCATCACTCAATTTAAATGCTGCTGCCAGTGATTGTCAGTGGCACCTAAATATTTAAACAGCGAACTCCGGCCTATGCTTACAGGCAGATGCCGGCTATGTCCCACGGCCAGCGTGGGCTCGATATGGAACAGGCCCAGATCCAGGACTTACGCTAAACATCCTATATGTAAAGCTATATCACAGGATGATAGGGGGTTAAAAACATTGGCCGTAATTAGTGATTCGTTAGGTTTTTTGATTTTTTTTTTCCCAAAATTTGAGTCACACAAAATCAATTATTATTACTAGGACTAGAGATGAACAGATTGATTCAAGGAACTGATTTCACTGCAGAAACTGTCTGAAAAATCTATCAAAAAACATTCAAAAGCGTGAACATAAGCAATGTTCACATGTTCAGGCTTTTGAACATCTTTTAGCCACTTTAGCTGTCTAAAAAGAAAGTGGAGAAAAGAAGTGACGATCATCCTTCTGGCGTTTTCCGCTCTGTACTTTACAATGTAAGTCAATGAGAAAGCTTAAAAGACGCCCCGATGTCTTTTGGAGCGTTTTGCCATAGTTTTTGCTTAAAAAAACCCAAAACTTAACGGTTTCTTAATTATTCAAAGGAGTGAAAAAAAAAAAACACCAGAAAACCACAGTAAAAAAAAAGACCACAAAAAAAACATGAGAAAACTGGCCAAAAAAATCCTGGTGGCTAAAACTGTCAAAAAATGCTCATTAAATAACTGAAAAAAATCACACAAAAGACTCTTCTTGAAAAAAAACCTTGAGTTCCTTGAAGTATCTTCTGCTTGAAAAACTCAAGTTTTTAAAAAACATTGTGTGTAAGATGTGCAGGGCAGTAGTCATGGGTGAGGGGCTGTTGTTCTGCCACACCCTGGTACCCCACAAGTAAATAATGTCCTGTCTCCATTATGCTTTGTGTGAATTTGATAATACTCACATTTTGGCCAGAGGACTTTGCTTGCTCCACCATCCCGGATCCTGGAACAGCTGCACAGTCAACAGGAGACATTTTGTTCTTTTCAAACTGTTTAACTTTACTGAGCAGCCCAAGTTCAATTGTTGCTACAGCACAATATGTTATCTTTACTGTACTTTCAGCCTGAGCTATCCCTCTACTCGCTGGCATTTCTGACCCTTGGGATACTCCATCCGGCTCAGATTTCCTGTCCGGCTTCCCCTTGTGGGAAGAGAATAAGGCAGGCTCCTCCATGCTTAGTTCGGGCCGTAGGCCCCAGACATCTCAGGAAGGGCCACTGAACTTTGTCACTATCGTTCTCATGCTGCCCCCACCATCCGTAATCTTCCGTGCTCTCTCCAGCCCTCTGGCCTTGAACTTCTGCTATCTGTACTTGCATCTATACTCCTCATCTAATCTTAAGCAGGAATTGTTCCCCTTTTTAACTAACCCTGCCCCACCCATATTGGGGCTGTTCCCTAACACTTTAATCGTTCCTTTGTTGTACGTATCTACTTCCTGAATCTATTGTGCCCTCCAATGCACTTTCCCATTCCTTATTTATATCTACATCCTAATTTCTTACACTTACACTTTCCCTGTATTTAATACATTAACAAATTATGAGTTCCACAACACTAGTATTTAAAACATTCTATAAAATCGTTCAGATTATTTCATTCACATTTACCGACATAAATTTGTTCACATTATTGCCCATAATATTCTATGCACTTAAAATACATTTTTAATACACAAAAGCACACTTGTTTTATTAGAGAGGAAAAAGAGCATGATTGTCCCAGACAAACTCTTACATGTGCACAAAGCCTAACCCTGCCCTTATCCCAGGATACTGTCAAGAGGTTCCACTTTCATAAAGTTCTCACCCAAGACAGAAGATATTAAAATCTCTTACTTTATTGATCTTATCCAGAATTGTCGGTGACAGATGGTTTCCTTATATTAATGATCGGAAAGGGCAAAAAAAAAAAAGGGTTATAATCTTGTAACTTCTTTTTTTATAGAGAGTTTTTGCAGCAAATTCATCAAAATCATTCATGAATTTTGTGCAAAGTCAAAAATGGCCTTTTTTCTGCCTTTAACCATTTTTGGGACTTTTTAGAGCAAAGGGTTGCAATTTTTGTAACATATCACAAAAAATTGCTCAAAAAATTTCTGGTGTGAATTAAATCCCTCCATGACAGCTGAAGGGGATAGACTGGCATACATTTGCAACAAATTTTGCATCTGTGGCGCCCTGCTGCGCATTGGTGCCACAGATCCCAGAGGGGTGCATGGACGGACTTCTCCACAAGAGGCCCTCATAGCATTCACACACCTCCACCTTCCACCTCAGACCAGCAGAGGGAGCCCGTTAGGGATATATAAAGGGAAGGTGGAGCCAGGCAGCTCAGTCTAGTCTGTGAGAAGTTCAGTCTGTTGAGAGGATCTCCTGCAGAAGCTAGCCTGCAGTGGTGCTCAGTCAGTTCAGTCCAGACTCAGAGAACTCGAGTTAGTGAGCCTAGGGCATGCCGACGCCAAAAGAGCCGTGAAGAGTAGCGAGGCCTACTGCCCGTGTGAAGCCTAGTGAGGGCCCCGAGCGTGGCCGAAGGCGAGTGGAGTAAGCAAGCAACATAGGGGCAGAGAAGCTTAATCAGCTCACCCCAAAACCATTTACCGGACACCGGGTCCGCGTCTGCAGGGATTCCTTACATCCAGCAGAAACCACCGGAACCCCTGGCGAACTATATGTCCCAGGAACACCAAAAGCTGATTACGTACCAGGGTCAGGAGTCACGGAGGCCCCAGAGACCAGGGAGTGTGAACTCCAACAGAAGGCCCTACCACCAGGTCAGCAGGTGCAAGACAGAGACCAAGCTAGGCCTAGCTCCAGGGAGGTCAGAAACTTATCAAGGAAAGGCAAGGAACAGGAGGCCCCACACCCGCTCACTGGGGAGAGTCCTGATATGCACCCTTCACCCTGAAGTACCCTGGATCGTGCCTGAAACACCACCAGTAAAGGTACTGAAGTGAACTGTTGTGTGTGTGTTCCTATTCTTCCTCTGACTCGGCTGGGTCCCCTCTGTCCTGCATTCTACACTTACGCTGCCCTGAGGCCCCGCTCCACCTGTGGGGAGCCGCACCAACTAAGCTGCCTAAACACCGGCCTCAGAGGACTGTAGCAGCGCTGGTGATCCTCACCAGACACCACAGGTGGCGTCACGAACATTCCCCTATCCCATGTAACTTTCTCCCTTTTTAAGAGTGACCCCAGGGTACGGGCCCGGGAGCCGACCACCGCGACATCCCCAAAACCAGACAACAAGGCCCGGGCGCCGAGTCGTCCCCATCCCCTGGGCGCGTCATCTCTTCCTGGCGTCACGAACTGGATCCCGTGCCCGCTGCAGCGACGGAGTGTTGTGCCCGTTGCCACCAGGTACTGTGCGCCTTTAATCAGAACTGTGTATTTAACTGTGGCGAAGATCGCCGCCATTGTTGTGCCGCCGAGCGGGAAGAAGGGCGTAACCGTGGGAAACTAAGATGCGTACCTGCTGAATGCGCACGAAGCCCGGGACACGCCCCACGCCTCGACACCAAACCAGGAAGCGCCAGGTCCTGGAAGGAGCCCCGGTGAGCGCTCTGACGTAGGACGCAAGCGACGCAAGGTCCTGAAGGAAGACTGTCACCTGTGGAGCTGCGGTCTACCGGAAGAAAAGAAAAGAAGGTAGGCCACGGTTCGCTAGGGGGGCGCCAGAATGTCCGAAGAACAGCACAACGCCGGAGTACCGGTTAACGGCCCTGATGATCAATCCGCTCCCGGCGCCGAGCAGGCCGGAGCAGCCAATCCACCAGCAGGGCTTGTAACCCCTGTCATACCCATGGTCCTACCGTACATCCCTGGAGCGAAGTGGCTCCCCCAGTACAGCGGCAAACCAGATACCCTGTCTGGATTCAAAAGGAAAATATGCGGTATACTGGACATATATTCTATGACAGGCAAGCAAAGAGCCGCTGTTGTATTGGGACAATTGACTGGTGCTGCGGAGCGAGAAGTAGAAACCTGGTCGGCCGCAGACCAGGAGTCAGTGTCCGCGATCTTTAAAAATTTAGACTGTCTTTGAGAATCGTACTGAGACAGACCTCCGGATGAGGTTCTACAACTGATCTCAGCAACCGGAGGACAGTGTTCGGGGCTATGCCTGGCATTTACAAGGGGCCCTGCGAGCTCTGAAACAGGTTAGTCCAACCAGCATCAATAATGAAATGCTGAAGGAACAGTTTATCCCGGGACTGAGGTCTCAAGAGGAGAGCAGGACTGTGCGTTGGTGATCCCTGGATCATCCTGATGCCACCTTTGACACCCTTAAGGACATGGCTATAAAAAGACTGCAGCCCCTGGAAACAACTGCTACCCAATGTTACCAGGGTGGGGCCACCCCAGTGCCGTCAGCATCCACCTTTTCCCCGGTGGCTGCTGAAGCCAAGGTGCAAGCAACGTCCCCTAGTGAGCGGGACAGCCTGCACTCTGAAGTGCGTAAGTTGAGCAAAACCCTGACCACAGTACTGAGTGCCCTGCAGCTGCGGACGGAGCCCGAGGAGGAAGGAAGGATCTTGTTGGCCGACAGCCTTGAGGATGTCCCCTGGATGAGAAGGAAGAGGAGGACAACACCACCCCCTGGGAGGACCAGCGACCAACGCCGCCCGCCGAAGGACCCTGTCTGTCACCACTGCCACAAGACAGGTCACGCCGTCCGGAGCTGTCCTTTAAATGAGCAAACCCTGGGGCCGAGGGCCGACACCCAGGAGTAGACCCCTCAGGCCCATCAAACTGGTACCGCAGGTTCGTGGGAGGAAGACCTTTCCTGTCCATCGTGCTGGACGGCATCGCGACACCTTCTCTGCTGGACACTGGATCTCAGGTAACCATCATGCCTGATGTCCTCTGCAAAAGGTTCTGGTCCATAGACGAACTTCACCCACCAGATCCAAATCTTTCCGTGTATGCCTCAAACGGCCTCCCCCTTAACCTAGTCGGGGTTAAGGATGTGGCAGTAAAGGTGGGAAGAGTGGAACTGAAGGACCAGGGACTAATTGTAGTAGAGACTAATCCTGATGATACAGACTTGTATATGGTACTTGGCACAAATATTGTTAGTAACTGTTTGGGAGAAGTGTTGTTCTTGCTCCAACAGATAGCTGACACTGCCAGACCAGGGCAGAGAAGGGCCCTCCAGAAAGAGATCCGAGCTCTTATGTACCAGCAACAGGTAAAGCTAACAGGCGGTGAAATTGGTAATGTACGGGTGACAGACCCGGTACCCATTGTGATTCCCCCGATGAGTGAAATGCTGATTTGGTGTAGAGCAGCAATAGGTCTCAAAGGATGGAGCTACCAGGCGGTAGTAGAGCCCCTTAGCTCAGAGCATAGACCTACACTCTTAACTGCCAGAGGGGTAGTGGATGTACGCAATGGTAGGGTGCCCGTCCGTCTTTTGAAATATGGGGAGGACGAGGTTAGATTACCACGCTATGCCACTGTTGCCAAATTGTACACAGTAAATAACAACTCCATACACACGGCGGAGTCCTTAACCTCACCAGACGAAGTAGAGGATAATGACCCATCAACCCAGGTGGAGGTTTGGTGTCAACAGCTCCATGTTGGGACAGACACCACCCCTGTCCATCAAAAACAGGTGGTACACCGGGTGGTTCAGGAATACGCGCAGGTATTCAGTAAGTATACACTTGACTTTGGGAGGATTAAAGGGGTACAACACCATATACCCACAGGTGACCATCCACCCATCAAAGAACGTTACAGGCCTATACCACCCGCACACTACCAGAAGGCGAAGGAGATGTTGTACGACATGAAGAAGGCAGGGGTAGTAAGGGATAGTTGTAGTCCCTGGGCAGCTCCCCTAGTTCTAGTCAGGAAAAAGGACGGAAGCATGAGAATGTGTGTAGATTACAGACAAGTAAATCGTATTACACATAAAGATGCATACCCTTTACCACGTATAGAGGAATCCCTGGCTGCCTTAAAGTCTGCAAATTACTTTTCCACCCTTGACCTCACTAGTGGGTACTGGCAAGTAGCTGTTGCTGAGGAGGATCGGGAGAAGACAGCCTTCACTATCCCGATGGGACTCTGCGAGTTCAACAGTATGCCGTTTGGACTCTGCAACGCCCCCGGAACGTTCCAGAGATTGATGGAGTGCTGCCTGGGACACCGCAACTTCTAGACTGTACTACTATATCTGGACGACGTGATAGTGTACTCCAAAACGTATGAGGACCACTTGAAGCACCTGGCGGAGGTATTTGAGTCGCTGTCCCGGTATGGGATGAAGCTGAAGCCCTCAAAGTGCCACCTACTCAAGCGAAAGGTACAGTACCTGGGGCACATCATTAGTCCAGAGGAAGTAGCACCAGACCCGGAGAAGGTCACTGCCATCCAGAAATGGCCGGAGCCGAAGAGCCTCAAGAAGGTACGTCAGTTCCTGGGACTAGTCGGGTATTACCGGAGGTTTGTGAAGGACTATACCAAGAAAGCGGTGCCTCTGCAAGACCTCCTGGTAGGACAGTCCCCCAGAGGCAGAAATCCCCCGTTCCATTGGGGTAAGGAGCAAGCTGAATCCTTTAAGGTGATGAAGGAGATCCTGACTGGCGAAGAGATCCTAGCCTACCCTGACTACAGCCAACCATTCCTGCTGTACACTGATGCCAGCAACGAAGGATTAGGAGCTGTACTGAGTCAGAAGCAGAATGGCCGAGAGAAGGTGATCGCCTATGCAAGCAGGAAGCTCCTCCCGACCGAGAGGAACCCTATAACAGCTTCAAGTTGGAGTTCCTGGCCCTGGTCTGGGCCATCACCGAGCGGTTCAAGCACTACCTAGCCTCCAGTAAGTTCACTGCCTTCACTGATAATAACTCCTTGACTCATCTGGAAACAGCCAAGTTAGGAGCCATGGAACAACGATGGATGGCTCGGCTGTCAAACTACCAATTCACTATTAAGCACCGGGCGGGCCTCAAGAATGCCAACACTGATGCCCTGTCCAGGATGCCTCACCAGTCTGACACGGAAGAAGAAGTGGATGACCTGGAGGAGATTGAACTACCTGCCTTTCATCGAAATGGAATGGTCCACAAGCAACAAGCCTCCAGGAGGCATCGCGGTAAGACGTTAAACCCCCTGCCTCACCACAGCTGGAAGGAGACCCAGGACAGCTACCCAGTTGTCAGCCGTATCAAAGAGCTGATAACCCAAGAAGGTTCCTCCCTGGAGAAGGACGTGTCTCTACAAGCCAAGCAGCTGTGGAATGAGAAGAGCCGGCTGTTCATCTATAGAGAGAAGCTGTGCCGGAGGTACGTCCACCCCAAAACCCATGAGATGGTATGGCAGATAGTGGTTCCCAAGACAGACATCCAGATGGTGTTGGAAGCCTACCACGATCAGGCGGGGCACTTTGGCTGGAAGAAGCTAGAAACCCTGCTGAAGTGTTGGTTTTACTGGGTAGGAAAGCGCAGTTCCATTGAGAGGTGGTGCCGGAATTGTGGACCCTGTAGCCTCAGAAGAAAAGACTACAGCAGCCAGAAGGCACCCCTGCAACCCATCAAGATGACTCGTCCTTTGGAGATCGTGGCCCTGGATCATGTCAAGCTGTCACCCAGCAGGTCAGGATATTCCTATGCCCTGACTATGGTGGATCACTACTCCTGGTTCCTGGTGGTCGCCCCCGTCAAGGATCTGACGGCAGAAACTGCGGCAAAGACATTTCAGGCGTACTTCTGCAGGCCCCATGGATACCCGGAGCAGGTGCTGATGGATCAAGGCCCAGCCTTTGAAGCCGAACTGTTCAAGGAGTTCTGCCATCTGTACGGGTGTAAAAAGATCCGGACTACACCGTACCACCCCCAAACCAACGGTCTCTGTGAAAAGATGAATAACATCGTCATCGACCTGCTGAAGACCTTACCACTAGAGGGGAGAAATCAGTGGCCAGACCTACTATCTGACCTGGTCGATCTGTACAACCATATACCTGTGAGTTCCACCAATTGTACTCCAGCATATCTCATGTGAGCAAGACCCGGGAAGTTGCCCATGGACCTGTAGATTGGTGTAGTAGAACCAGAAGCAGATATGTCCACTGAGGACTGGGACACGACCAGACAGGAGCAGTACAGAAGAGTACAGGCCTGTGTCGAAGACAGTCTCATTCGGGTAAGGGACAAGCAGGAAGCCTACTACAATAAAAGTGCGCCTGCAGAACCCTTCACACCAGGAGAAGTGGTGTTAAAGAGGAAAAGGAGAAACCACAAACTTGATGACCAGTGGGAGAGAGAACCCTACACTGTGTTAAATTCAAGATTTGATAACAAGAAGACCTGTTTGATTAGCAAAGACGGAGGAATAACGACTGCAACGGTATCTAGAGACCATCTGAAGTTGTGTCCAGACCTGCTAAAGCCCCAAGAAGAAGTGCCTCTCACCGTACCGGAGGAGCCTAAAGAAGCAGTACTCCATACTGACTTAGGAGATTTCCCGGCAGATTGGCCTCAACTAGGAGGAGCAGTAATAATACCTGTGATCCACTTCTTTCAACAGCCAGAAGACCCTCCACAGCAAGTAGAATCTGTAAGTGCTTCAGAAGAGCCTGCTCAAGAAGAATCCCCGGAAGAAGGATCCCCGGTTGGAGCAGAGCAAGAAGGCCCAGCCAATGGTATACTTGCCAGTCCCGTAGAGAGGTTAAGGCAACTCTGCAGTCCCCCAACACTTAGAACTGACAGAATGGGATGTAGTGCAAACACTAGTGCCTCACGCATCCCAGTACCACGTAGGTCGACACGTAGCACACGAGGTCAGACACCTGTCAGATACAGATAAGATAAGAGGTCAGGCCCCTTGTTATCTCTAGTTACCCGTAAGGGTACATAAAGAACTTTATGGCTGAAGACTGTGTGCAGCCCAAAAACTGTTTGCTGTAAATAATTGCACTCCCTGGAGTGCCCCTTTAGGTGACCTCAGAACAAAAATCTGTCTGGCGTGGCAGAAGTGGAGGTCCAACTCAGGATCGCCATGCCCTGCAGCCACCCCAGGGCCTACGTTGAGGGTTTGCTTTGGACAGGTCCCTCAAGCTACCTTGTACTTTACCTGTGAAATGGACACCCTGTCAGGGGACCTCACTGGAACAGACTTAAATTCTGAGGTTGCTTATTGTATGTATGTATATATTTATTATTTATAATGTTTTATTATGCAACGTTCAAGCAAAGTGCCTCCCATAAAGGGAAGAGTTATCGTTGTTACCTGTTATAAAAATTACTTCAGTCCGGGAGCCTGAGCTTTGCTAGGGGGGAATGTGGCGCCCTGCTGCGCATTGGTGCCACAGATCCCAGAGGGGTGCATGGACGGACTTCTCCACAAGAGGCCCTCATAGCATTCATACACCTCCACCTTCCACCTCAGACCAGCAGAGTGAGCCCGTTAGGGATATATAAAGGGAAGGTGGAGCCAGGCAGCTCAGTCTAGTCTGTGAGAAGTTCAGTCTGTTGAGAGGAGCTCCTGCAGAAGCTAGCCTGCAGTGGAGCTCAGTCAGTTCAGTCCAGACTCAGAGAGCTCGAGTTAGTGAGCCTAGGGCATGCCAATGCCAAAAGAGCCGTGAAGAGTAGCGAGGCCTACTGCCCGTGTGAAGCCTAGTGAGGGCCCCGAGCGTGGCCGAAGGCGAGAGGAGTAAGCAAGCAACATAGGGGGCAGAGGAGCTTAACCAGCTCACCCCAAAACCATTTACCGGACACCGGGTCCGCGTCTGCAGGGATTCCTTACATCCAGCAGAAACCACCAGAACCCCTGACGAACTATATGTCCCAGGAACACCAAAAGCTGATTACGTACCAGGGTCAGGAGTCACGGAGGCCCCAGAGACCAGGGGGTGTGAACTCCAACAGAAAGCCCTACCACCAGGTCAGCAGGTGCAAGACAGAGACCAAGCTAGGCCTAGCTCCAGGCAGGTCAGAAACTTATCAAGGAAAGGCAAGGAACAGGAGGCCCCACACCCGCTCACTGGGGAGAGTCCTGATATGCACCCTTCACCCTGAAGTACCCTGGATCGTGCCTGAAACACCACCAGTAAAGGTACTGAAGTGAACTGTTGTGTGTGTGTGCCTATTCTTCCTCTGACCCGGCTGGGTCCCCTCTGTCCTGCATTCTACACTTACGCTGCCCTAAGGCCCCGCTCCGCCTGTGGGGAGCCGCACCAACTAAGCTGCCTAAACACTGGCCTCAGAGGACTGTCGCAGCGCTGGTGATCCTCACAAGACACCACAGGTGGCGTCACGAACATTCCCCTATCCCATATAACTTTCCCCTTTTTTAAGAGTGAACCCAGGGTACGGGCCCGGGAGCCGACCACCGCGACATCCCCAAAACCAGACAACAAGGCCCGGGCGCCGAGTCGTCCTCATCCCCTGGGCGCGTCCCATCCATTTTGAAAAACTTGCAAATGTTGAATCAGTCAAAAAAATCTGTAAACTATAAACCACATCCCTGCAGTGGCGACACCAAAAACAAGAACAGACAAACACGTAAGTAGACTCAAAGAAAAGGTGCAAATAGAGAGATGAATTTGGTGCAAGCACAAAAAAGGCGCAAAACACCAAAAAACTAGACCTTTGTCTCTGCTTCAGATTGTGACATAACTGTCCAACACTTTGGTCTTCCAAGCCAACCAACCACCGGTCTTGTTTTATTTGGTTATCTTTGGAGATTATTAGCTATGTTTTTCATTGATGTGGTCTACGGAGAAAGACGTGAATTGCATTGAGAAGCCAATTGTTACAAATTATACTTCCAACTATCTGTGTCTGGGGATGTACCCTTAAGCTGGCTATACACATTAGACTTGTCTGCCGAACCTGCCGAAATTGACAGGTTCAGCAATGATCTAACATGCATGGAGATGCTGGCCAAAGGATGGCCAGGAGCAGGGTCGGTCTGGGCTGGCGGGATACCGGGAAATTTCCCGGTGGGCCCCGCCCCTGCTGCAGAGTAGAGGGGGAAGAAGAGAACAAAAAAAAATCCTGCGGTTTTAAGGGGCACGGGCCCTTTAAAAGCGCAGGCACAGTGTATGCAGGGACGCGCGCACGCAGCGTTCATTACCTGAACCACCGCGGCGCACGTCCCAGTGAAGCAGCTGAAGCTGCGTGTCTCCCTTCACCGGCCGGCGTATGACGTCATCGTCATGCGCCTGCTGTGAAGGAGGCGCGCAACTCAGGAGAAGGAGGACACCGCACGGGATCGCAGGAAGGTAAGAGGTGTGTGTGTGTGTAATGGTCTGGACACACAAGGCGGGGGCCAGCAGGACACACAAGGGGGGGCCCAGCTGGACAGACCCACAAGGGGGGGGCCCAGCTGGACAGACACACAAGGGGGGGCCCAGCTGGACAGACACACAAGGGGGGCCCAGCTGGATGGACACACAAGGGGGGCCCAGCTGGATGGACACACAAGGGGGGCCCAGCTGGACGGACACACGAGGGGGGGCCCAGCTGGACGGACACACGAGGGGGGGCCCAGCTGGACGGACACACGAGGGGGGGCCCAGCTGGATGGACACACGAGGGGGGGCCCAGCTGGATGGACACACGAGGGGGGGCCCAGCTGGACGGACACACGAGGGGGGGCCCAGCTGGACACACGAGGGGGGGCCCAGCTGGACACACGAGGGGGGGCCAAGCTGGACACACGAGGGGGGGCCAAGCTGGACACATGAGGGGGGAACCCTGGCTGGACACGCAAGGGGGGGGCCCTGGCTGGACACGCAAGGGGGGGAGCCTTGGCTGGACACGCAAGGGGGGAGCCCTGGCTGGACACGCAAGGGAGGGGAGCCCTGGCTGGACACACAAGGGGGAGCCCTGGCAGGACACACAAGGGGGAACCAAGGTGGACCCAGGCAAAGGGGGGTGGGCAGGATGGGTATATGGGGGGCAGGCTGGACACATGGAGGCCAGGATGGATATATGGGGGGCAGGATGGATATATGGGGGGAGGCAGGATGGATATATGGGGGGGCAAGATGGATATATGGAGGCCAGGATGGATATATGGGGGGGGACAAGCTGGACTTATGGAGGCCAGGATGGATATATGGGGGGGGGGGCAGGCTGAACACATGGAGGCCAGGATGGATATATGGGGGGGGGGCTAGGATGAATATGTGGGGGGGGGCGGGCTCGATACACATGGGCTAGCATAAATATATGGAGGGGCACGCTGGATATATGGGGGGTGTCAGGATGGATATATGCAGGGGGTAAGGGCAGTATGGATATATGAGGGGAGAGGCTGGACACATGGAGGCCAGGATGAATATGTAGAGGGCAGGCTGGACACATGGAGGATATATGGGGGGGACATATGGGGGCGCAGGCTGGAAACATGGAGGCAAGGATGGATATGTGGGGGGGCAGACTGGCACATGGGGGGGCTAGGATGGGTATATGGGAGGGGGCAGGCTCGATACACATGTGCTAGGATAAATATATGGAGGGGTCACACTAGACAAATGGTGGCCAGAAGGGACATATGGGGGTGCCTGGCTAGACAAGGGACTTAATTACTGTTTGGGAGCCAGATTGAGGAACATACTTTATTAGTTTATGGTGACCAGTGGGGAACATTATTACTTTAGATTCCAATTATTATTACATTATTACTTCTGTAATATAATTTACTTTTTAGGAAATTGTTTTCCATGGGATGGGACAAAAGAGAGGTCCTGTTACTGTGCAGGACGGCACTATGTTGCTTTTTTTCTTCAACTGGTGTAGTGTAGAGGTCGGGGGGGGAAAGTGGGAATATTCTCTAGAAGAGATCAGTTATTAATAACTGTGTGTTATTTTCTGCAGAGATGATTCCTGGCTGGAAGAAGTGATGGCTGTCTGTGCCAAATGAAGAAGAAAAGCGAAGATGAAGGACTTCACCTAGAGACATCACTGGTGAGTCAGTGTATTACATGTACACTTACACTACACACGTGGTCAAAATTGTTGGTACTCCTCCTTTAATGAAAGAAAAACCCACAATGGTCACAGAAATAACTTCAATCTGATAAATTACAAATTTTTGAAAATGAAGAGATGAAGGTCAGACATTGATTTTCTGCTTCCACAGAATTTAAAAAAAAATTAACCTCATGAAATCGGCCTGGACAGAAATGATGGTTCTTCTTAACTTAATATTTTGTTGAACCTTTTGAGGCAATCACTGCAATCAAACGATTCCTGTAACTGTCAATGAGACTTCTGCGCCTCTCGACAGGTATTTTGGCCGACTCCTCATGAGCAAACTGCTCCAGTTGTCTCGTGTTTGAAGGTTGCCTTTTCCAGAATGTTTCAGCTCTTTCCAAAGATGCTCCATAGGATTTAGGTCAGGGCTCATAGAAGCCACTTCAGAATAGTCCAATGTTTTCCTCTTAGCCATTCTTGGGTGTTTTTAGCTGTGTGTTTTGGGTCATTATCCTGTTGCTAGACCTGCGACTGAGACCAAGCTTTCTGACACTGGGCAGCACATTTCTCTCTAGAATCCCTTGATAGTCTTGAGATTTCATTGTACCCTGCACAGATTCAAGACACCCTGTGCCAGGTGCAGCAAAGCAGCCCCAGAACATAACAGAGCCTCCACCATGTTTCACAGTAGGGACAGTGTTCTTTTCTTGATATGCTTCATTTTTCCATCTGTGAACATAGAGCTGATGTGCCTTGCCAAAAACTTCAATTTTTGTCTCATCTGTCCATAGTACATTCTCCCAGAAGCTTTGTGGCTTGTCAACATGTAGTTTGGCAAATTCCAGTCTGGCTTTTTTACTATTTTTTTTTCAACAATGGTGTTCTCCTTGGTCGTCTTACATGAAGTTCACTTTGGATCAAACAACGGTGGATAGTACGATCTGACACTGATGTTCCTTGAGCTTGAAGTTCACCTTTAATCTCTTTAGAAGTTATTCTGGGCTCTTTTGTTACCATTCATATTATCCGTCTCTTTGATTTGTCATCAATTTTCCTCCTGCACCCACGTCCAGGGAGGTTGGCTACAGTCCCATGGATCTTAAATTTCTGAATAATATGTGCACCTGTAGTCACAGAAACATCAAGCTGCTTGGAGATGGTCTTATAACCTTTACCTTTTAACATGCTTTTCTATAATTTTCTTTCTAATCTCCTGAGACAGCTCTTTCCTTTGCTTCTTCTTGTCCATGTTGAGTGTGGTACACACCATGTCACCAAACAACACAGTGAGTATCTGTAGCCCTATATACAAGCACAGTGAGTATCTGTAACCCTATATACAGGCACAGTGAATATCTGTAACCCTATATACAGGCACAGTGAGTATCTGTAACTCTATATACAGGCACAGTGAGTATCTGTAACCCTATATACAGGCACAGTGAGTATCTGTAGCCCTATATACAGGCACAGTGAGTATCTGCAGCCCTATATATAGCACAGTGAGTATCTGTAGCCCTATATACAGGCCCACTGACTGATTACAAGATTGTAGACACCTGTGATGCTAATTAGTGGACACAACTTTATTTAACATGTCCCTTTTGTCACATTATTTTCAGGGGTACCATCATTTCTGTCCAGGCCGATTTCATGAGTTTAATTTTTTTTTTAAATTCTGTGGAAGCAGAAAAGCAATGTCTGACTTTCATTTGTTCATTTTCATAGATTTTTAATTTATTATTACTTTTGTCAGATTCAAGTTATTTCTGTGACCATTGTGGGTTTTTCTTTCATTAAACGAGGGGTACCAACAATTCTGACCACGTGTGTATATAGTATATACAGAACTCCTGTGTATGTCACTGGTGATCACTATATTATGTATACACTATATACAGAGCTTCTGTGTATAATGTCACTTGTGACCACTGTATTACCTGTGCACTATATACAGAGCTCCAGTGTATAATGTCACTGGTGATCACTGTATTACCTGTACACTGACACTATATACAGAGCTCCTGTGTATAATGTCACTGGTGATCCCTGTATTACCTGTACACTATACATTATATACAGAGCTCCTGTGTATAATGTCACTGGTGACCACTGTATTACCTGTACACTATATACAGAGCTCCTGTGTATAATGTCACTGGTGACCACTGTATTATCTGTACACTATATACAGAGCTCCTGTGTATAATGTCACTGGTGACCACTGTATTACCTGTGCAATATATACAGAGCTCCTGTGTATAATGTCACTGGTGACCACTGTATTATCTGTACACTATATACAGAGCTCCTGTGTATAATGTCACTGGTGACCACTGTATTACCTGTGCACTATACACTATGTACAGAGCTCCTGTGTATAATGTCACTGGTGACCACTGAATTACCTGTACACTATATACAGAGCTCCTGTGTATAATGTCACTGGTGACCACTGTAATACCTGTACACTAAATACAGAGCTCCAGTGTATAATGTCACTGGTGATCACTGTATTACCTGTACACTGACACTCTATACAGAGCTCCTGTGTATAATGTCACTAGTGAACCCTGTATTACCTGTACACTGACACTATATACTGAGCTCCAGTGTATAATATCACTGGTGGTCACTGTATTACCTGTACACTGTACACTATATACAGAGCTCCTGTGTATAATGTCACTGGTGATCCCTGTATTACCTGTACACTGACACTATATACAGAGCTCCTGTGTATAATGTCACTGGTGGTAATAACAGTGTTGTTAGTATTGTGGTTTGTATTCATGATCAGTATTGTAGTATTTGGTCACTTTGGGGTGGTAATATGTGGTCTGGTCATGGTGTGGCCGTATTTGTTCCTTGTATGTAGTATTATTCGGTCACTATGTGGTGGTAATATGTGATCTAGTCATGGTGTGGCGATATTTGTCTCTTTTGTATGTGGTATTATTGGTGTTGATATAGTGGACTGTGTTGTGTATGGCAGTCATTTTGTTCTTGCTGATATTAACTAGGAAAAGATTTTTTTCCATTAGGCCACAGCCCCACCATCAGTATTCGGTCAGTATTTTTTCTCAGGAGTAGCTGCCAAAACCAGGAGTGGGTGATAAATACAGAATTGGTGACTTGTTTCTATTATACCTTTTCTCTGATTGTTCCTCACCTGGTTTTGGCTCCCACTCCTGAGAAAAAATACTGACCAAATACTGATAGTGGGGCCGCAGCCTTAGAGATTAAATACTTGGACCAGAGCAGCAGAGATGCACTTACAGGGGTTCTCTGGTGAAAACAAGTAATCACCTCTCCACAGGATCAGTGATGATATTGATTGGTGGGGGTCTGACTGCTGGGACACAATCGGCAGAATGTGGAGCTTTTCTCCCCATTAGACTGGAGCGGCATGTGAGATGCGACCACTCATCCAGTCATTCCCTCAGTGACTGTGAGCGCTGCTCTTTTTTGGAAGCTGCATTTTAAAATGGGGATAAGTGTCCTGTCAGGGATGAAACTTCCCCAAACGATCAATAAGTGATCACCGATCCTGTGGATCCCATGGATCGGTGATAACTTGTTTTAACCAAAGAAGCCCTTTAATGCAAACTACCGTAATTGTACATCCCAGTTATAGTGGTGCACAGTAGAAGTGCAGGAGCCGCCAGTCAATGCTCCACTATAACAGGGATAGCGGATAACAGATATTTGCATATGGCTGTAGGTGGGCCCCTAGAGTCAGTTCTCCCTGTGGGCCCCAGACACCCCAGTCCGACCCTGGCCAGGAGAGATGTTGATCAGGTATGTCTGATTTCGGACTGCCAATCTCATTGTTCTCCTTGAGCTAAGCCACCGGTCAACGTATCTGCCAGCGGCTTTCACATAGAGTACCAGACCGAATGAGTACTCCTGTGTATGGTTGAGTCAACTGAGATGACTGTCAGCCAAACGATCATTCGGCTAACAGCCATCTAATGTGTATGGTTAGCCTTATACAGGTCAATCGTTCATTCATCCCATTGTTGAGAGATCTTGTGGACCAGATCTGGTCACTACCGATGGAGACCTAAATTGGATGGAACCCCACCCAACCAAGACCGTATATCTGGATTCAGCACATTTCCATTTGGGACCTACTTCCGAGACAAGGTCTAAAGCCATTGGATGTTCAATCTTTTTGCTTCTCAATTAACCCAACACAGAACCTTTTCAGAATGTCCTTTCCGCATATTCAATTGATTCTATCTGTCTCTGACTTGAACTAACAAGATTTTTCAAAGGAATAGGTTTTCACATGTCATGCAGTTTTCCCATGGAAGCGTAAAGTTCACGAAGCCGACAAATTGTTCCAAATCCATCTTTAAATATCTCCTTTGAGAAGACATCAATAGACAGTGGCAAACTGCATAGTAACCGCTCCCTAAGAAATTCTGACTTCCTTTAATGAATTCTCCGACACAGCGAGCTCTGACAAACGCCATCAGCCTTTGATTAAATAGAACTTTCAAAGCTATCGCTAAAAAAATAACACACAAGCACAGATCTGTATTTTTTTTTTCTGTCGTGTTCCAATGGAAAAAAAAAATTACTAAAAAAAAAAAAGTGTGCGATTCATCATCTTAAATTTGCCAGCCAACGTCTTCCATTCATCCTCGGCAATTACTTGTCTTGGAGATAGCGTGAATGCTCAGAGCTAACAATGTAACATCTTTTAATTGTTACGGCGTGAACTCTGAAGTCCTTAATGTAAAGACGCGACGCTAAGACAATACAAACCGGGAACCTCGGCTGCAAATAAATGAAATGATATTGAATTTGATAAGGCAGCAAAGGACGTGATAATTTTATATGTCGACAGAAGGGAAATGAAAGCAGACCGTAATTGCATTTTTATCTCAAATAGACTCTGCAAATTATCATTTCAAAGTATAATATACACACATATAACGCTAGAAAATTGCGGGTTTTCCTTTGATATTTTTTTTTTTTTTTTGCACCATTATCTTGAGGAAAGAGGGTATTGTCAGTTTGAAGATTTAAGATGTTTGTCATTTACTTTGTAAAACAGCTGAAATTACCACTCAGGTGTCCATAATGAGAGAAATGTGCGTTCTCCCACCAGGCTGGTCGATCTGAAGAATGTGATGGAATTGGTGCAGTAGACTTAGAAAAAGAAAAGAATGGGATGAAAACAGTTTTTTTTTGTGTAAGCTAAGAAAATGGAGAAGAAAAATAATGGAAAAATAATATAAAAGGTAATTAATTAAAATAGAAGATAAACATTCAAACAATGCATTAAATAATAAAAATAATTGAAACGAATATAGTGAAAAATACATAAAAAGTAAATACAATAAAAAAATAAAAAATAATTAAGCATTACATAAAATACAATAAAATAAAGTAAAAAAAAAAATTGAACATAATTTTTGATCAATGCATTCTCTATGACTTGGTTATTGATATCATTAAACTAGGTCATCAATGTTTATTTAGTGACCATGCGACCTGTACCCCTTCGATTGAACTGACCTGTGTCCCGTGAGGTATTTTTGCAGGGTTACTGACTAATTTTAGCTGATATATTGTTTATAAATGAAAACATTGAATTGCACGCGATCAAGGCTGCAGCAGCCGCTTGATTCTCAGAAAAATTGACCTGTTGTGCGGATTTATAAAAGTAGCTTGTCAGTTCATGCTGTGGATTTTCACTGTGGATTTCATCCTGTGCAATGAATACGGTGAAATCCACCTACAAAAAAGAAATGTACAAATACCTGTTGTAACGACACAGCGTCAACCTGGCCACTGGTGCGGGGGTGAATTATTCTTAATTATGCCATATGTATTGTTCCTTTGTTCAGTAGGTCAAGGGACATGAGCCATTGCTTCATGTGAGTCTGTCCTTTGACCCCTGTTGTATGTTAATTTGTGGAATGCCTGCTGATTATGTAATGCATCAGCCCTCTGTGGTGTACTAGTCTGCACAACTTGGAGGACAAATATGAAGTCTAATTGAATACCTAATAATTACCTCCCCCACCTTCCCCAAATCTTGTGGGAGAATGCCTTGAATTCGAGCTGTGGAATATAAAAGGGGAGCAGCCTCTGACTTCAGTCAGACTCTACAGGACATCAGTTTAAGGAACTACAGCTCCAGCTGGTGGAATACAGATCTGCTCCAATGCCCATCACTGAACCCATGAAGACATTTGGAGAATCCAGGTTGGGACAATCACGTCACCTGGCCACAAAACTCACTGTGCTCAGTCATCTTCCTAAGCTTGCCGCTACCTCCACTCTGTGGGTGCCTGCCAAAAGCGGATTGCTACTGGTTGGGGTAGTTGGCCCTGGATACCCCAAAATTGCAGAGGTTCTAATCCCTGGTGAGCCAGTGGAATGCTGAGACTCTGTAATTTGCACCATCTTGTGTACTTGCTGGAAATGTACTATATGTTGTTGACTTTTGGTAATCCAATAAAGTATTAACGCAGTGTGTTACCCTCACTGTGTGTTGTCTGAGTAGTATTCTGCCCACAGGGAAGGAGTAAGGGCGTTCAGTGGGATGAGCCCTGGCCCTTGCGGTCTTTCTAAAGACAGTCAAGCCAGTGAACGAGAGCCTCCACTGACCCTTGTGTCTCCACACTTAGTGGCAACAGTGGGATACTACTCAGCCCGGCAGATCCGGGGAAGCTGCAGGGGACTGGTATTCGTAGACACCGACCAAGGGCTCCACAACCAGGAAGCATATAGACAGACCCAGCAGACTATAGGTGAGGCAGACACCGCAGGTTTCGGAAGTTACCATGTCCAACCCCACCAGATCAGCCTTGGGAAGAGGACCAAAGTGGATATCCAGCCGCAACTGGAAACGGCAAATACAGGAGTTGCGCCAGCTTTGCCAAATCGAATACAAAGCCACCAACACTCGGTCGGATCTGATCCAGGAATTGTTCCATTGGGGTGCCCAGAAAGTCATGGAGGATGGCAAAATGCTTCACCCTGTGTTGCCTAAGTAATATTCTGCCCATGGGGAAGGAATACGTGTGTTCAGTGGGATGAGCCCTGGCCCGTACAGTCTTTCTAAAGACAGTCAGGCCAGCAGACGAGAGCACCCACTGACCCTCTTGTCTCCACACCTGTTATTTCAGATTTCTTTAAAGAATAAAATGTCATGTGTGTATATGAGCAATATCCCTTGGTTCTTGCAATTATATGACTTGTAACACACACAGATATGAGGGTTTCCTGTTCTCCTGCCTCTCTGTAGCATGGATGACATTAAACAGCTGTTCTGAGCAGTGTAAATGTGAATCCAGCTCTGGGTGAAATTCTCACTTACTTAAAAGCAGCAGAATAGGTCATTGAGTTTGAGCTTCTCTTTTTCACTTTGCTCACCCCTCCCCCATTTCCTCTGCATTATCCATAGACTTCAATAGGCAGCTATAATATGACATCTCAGTGAGCTGGCCATCCGTGTTGTAATCTGGACGGATTATAGCTGTTTAGCGAATAAATTCCAGAGGCAGTGGGAGGACAAAATATGGCTGATCGGTACTCAGAGATGGTAATTTCTCTGATGAGACATATTACAAAAAAAAGTTTACAACAGCCGCTCTAGTAGGTGAACGACAATGACCATATGCCCGCAAGGAGAAATATTACCCCCTAGATATCAGTCTGACGCCTCTCATCCAGCTAAACCAGAACTCACACTTTGCACCGACGAGGGGCAGTACCCCGAAATACAGTGTCTGCAAATTGAGTTTCTGGTATTGACTTTAATCCTAAGTCATGTGATAAAGCTCGTTAAAGGGTCGCTATTGACTTTTAGGATTGCTACTTCCTGTAGGTGGCACTAGAGTTCTAATCCTCTTCCTCTCTGAAGAGACAATTTGCATATGACTTTAAGAAAGTAAAGCAGAGTAGGTGATAACACAGACAAAAACTTCACCTAAAACTTCTATATATCAAAACAAACTCTACAAAAAAAACATGACATGCCTTGCATTTGTTCGATCAATCTTTTCTTCCCCTTAGATTTTTCTGGGGCATGATGGTAAAGCAAGGCTTGTCATAAGTTTTATTGTGAAGAAGATTCATGTCTAAATGGGACCTTGGTAAAAGTGGAAAAAAAATTGCAAGCCCAAAATGATTATTTGATGTACTGGGTAGATTAGAATACAGTTTGCATGGCCATTATGTATTCCTTGTTTCTCAAGAAGTCTAAAATTGGAGAATGGCATGTGTACTTTTTCAGGGGGGTTGGGGGCTTTATTTATTTTTTTCCATTATTTATTTTTATTTTCTTTATTTATATTATATTTTAATATATATTAATGATTTTTCACTATGGGAGCTCAGGATGGCAGGAAATACATGATCTGAGTATTCCCTGCTGTCTCCGTATGCAAATCACCTGATAACCATAAATCTAAAAATGATTTCACCTATAAGTGATCTGCATGCACAGACAGAGATTATGCAGACTGCTTCTTCTCTATCCACCTCCAGGGCTTCTCTGCACAGGGAATCCCAGGTAATCATGACATTCCCTGAATACTAAAGCATTGCTTCTTATTTTGGTTAACTCAACGATTAATATGAGTGAAGGTTTTTGGGGGGTTTTAGTTAAAGTTTCCTCTTACAGTATAGGTAAGATATCGTATTAATTCAAATACTGATTTCTCAGTAACGGAGGAACGCACTGCCCATGTAAAGGTATCGCTGGACTTGTCCTTGAAAGAGTTACATGCACATATAAATAATTTGGGGGGAAGAAATCCTGCAGACTGATTCCCGTTAAATGAGATATTCCACTAAGTGTGAGTGAAACTACCAAGCATTGTGTGTCACAGAAGTGACTGTAACCATCAAGCGTGTTGTGCCTCTGTACAGAAATAAAGCCACTTGCTCAATCTGCAGAAGTTTGCCCTAATTTGGCCAGGAAGTTTGATTTGTATTGAAAATGCTTGAAACTAAAAGTTCCCCTTCAGCCCCGAGCCTGTTTTCACCTTCCTGACAAGACCAAATTTTACAATTCTGAATACTGTCACTTTATGTAGTAATAACTCTGAGACTGTTTTTTCATGACATGTTGTACTTCATGTTAGTTGTAAATTTAGGCCGATATTTTTTTTGCATTTATTTGTGAAAAATATCGAAAATTTCACGATTTTCAATTTTTACATCCTTAAACTAGTTAGTCACGCAGTACAAAATAATTAATAACTAACATTTCCCACATGTCTGCTTTGCATCTGCATAATTTTTAAAACATATTTTTCTTAGGGTTAGGAAGTTAAAAGGGTTAAAGTTCTCAAATCCACATTCTAGAAGTTTATTAACCCTTTAGGTGCTTCACAGGAACTAAAACTACATGGAAGAAAAAAAATGAACATTAAAATTTTTCCCATCAAAATGTTCATTTAGCCCTAAATTTAGCATTTTTACAAGGGTACCAGGAAAAATTTAACTGTACAAGGCTTTTATACACACTTAAAAAGACGGACACCGCCAGATCATAGGCCAGACGGAGTCCAGAGTGCCTCCGTCTGCCTCATTATAGAGAATGTTCCCCCGGAGGTTCTGTCTGAATCACGTATTTCAGAGATTTACAAGGAAACCCTGGTGTAAGCGCTCAGCGTAGAGCGCAGGATAAATGTGAGCCGAGCAATACTGCAATATTTGGGAGACAGAATGAACAAATCAACAGCAGGTGAGGAATTGGTTTTATTTTTTACGCCGTTCCTCATGCAGTATAAGTGATTAGACGACTTTATTCTTCGGGTCGGTGCGATTACAACGTAGATTTATGGCGGGTTTTTATGCTTGGCTGCTGTCACACACTAAAAAAATCGCCATATTATGAGAACAATACTATTTCCATATTTTGGACGACAGAGTCATGTGAGGGTTTTTTGTTTTGTGGGATGAGTTGACGTTTTTATTGGTGCCATTATTGGGTGAATACCATTTGTTGATCGCTTTCTATTCCGATTTTTGGGAGGTAGAATGAACCAAAACCAGCAATTTAGGAATTGTTCACTTTTTTTATGCCATTCACTGTATGGTAAAATTGATAAGGCAGCTTTATTTTTCGGATCAGTACGTTTACAGCGATACTACATTTATATAATTTCTTAATGTTTTGCCGCTTTCACACAATAAAAACAATTATAAATAAAAAATAATTATTTTTGCATCGCTTTATTCTGAGAGCTGTAACTTTAATATTTCTCCGCTGATGGAGCTGTGTGGTGGAGTATTTTTGGCGGGACCAGATGACGTTTTTAGAGATATCATTTTTATTTAAATTTGTCTTTTTGATCTTGTTTTATTCTATTTTTTGGGCGGTTTGATGAAAACGCATAGTTTTTTTTTTTTTTTTGATGGTGTTCAGTGAAGGGGTTAACTTGTGTGACAGTTTTATAGATCAGGTTGTTCCAGATGCGGCGATACCAGATATGTGTACTTTTTTTGGTTTATTTTGTTTTTACATAAATATAGACATGTATTAATGTAATATTTTGAAACTTTTTTTTCCCTTATTTTTGTGATTTTTTTTAAAATAAAATTATTTTTACAATTTTTTCAAACATTTTTTTTTTTTACTTTTTTGCTTAGTCCCTCTATGACTAAGCACTGACAGCTGGGTCTCGGCTATCACTTAAGCTGAGCTCCCGATGGCAATTGCGCTGACACAGCTCCTGTGCTCGCATGATCACATGTCATATGTTAAAAAAAGGCTTAAGTACTATACATGACGCCCTCTTCCAGCATCTTCACTCTGAGCTGAGGTTTCCTCTGATGTCGCAATGCTCATCATTACATTATGACATCCCAATGAACTTTGTTACATTATGACATCGTGATGCACTTTGTTACTTTATGATATCTTGATGCACTTTGTTACATTATGACATCATGATGCACTTTGTTACATTATGACATCCTGATGCACTTTGTTACATTATGACATCATGATGCACTTTGTTATATTTTGACATCATGATGCACTTTGCTACATTATGACAACCTGTTGCACTTTATTACATTATGACATCTTGATGCACTTTGTTACATTATGACATCATGATGCACTTTGTTATATTATGACATCTTGATGCACTTTATTACATTATGACATCGTGATGCACTTTGTTACATTATGACATCATGATGCACTTTGTTATATTATGACATCTTGATGCACTTTATTACATTATGACATCGTGATGCACTTTGTTACATTATGACATCATGATGCACTTTGTTATATTATGACATCTTGATGCGCTTTATTACATTATGACATCATGATGCACTTTGTTATATTATGACATCATGATGGACTTTGTTGCATTATGACATCATGATGCACTTAGTTATATTATGACATCTTGATGCACTTTATTACATTATGACATCGTGATGCACTTTGTTACATTATAACATCTTGATGCACTTTATTACATTATGACATCTTGATGCACTTTGTTACATTATGACATCGTGATGCACTTTATTACATTATGACATCGTGATGCACTTTGTTACATTATAACATCTTGATGCTCTTTATTACATTATGACATCATGATGCACTTTATTACATTATGACATCTTGATGCACTTTGTTACATTATGACATCGTGATGCACTTTATTACATTATGACATCATGATGCACTTTGTTACATTATAACATCTTGATGCACTTTATTACATTATGACATCTTGATGCACTTTGTTACATTATGACATCGTGATGCACTTTATTACATTATGACATCGTGATGCACTTTGTTACATTATAACATCTTGATGCACTTTATTACATTATGACATCTTGATGCACTTTGTTACATTATGACATCGTGATGCACTTTATTACATTATGACATCGTGATGCACTTTGTTACATTATAATATCTTGATGCACTTTATTACATTATGACATCGTGATGCACTTTATTACATTATGACATCGTGATGCACTTTGTTACATTATAACATCTTGATGCACTTTATTACATTATGACATCGTGATGCACTTTATTACATTATGACATCATGATGCACTTTGTTATATTATGACATCTTGATGCACTTTATTACATTATGACATCGTGATGCACTTTGTTACATTATAACATCTTGATGCACTTTATTACATTATGACATCGTGATGCACTTTATTACATTATGACATCTTGATGCACTTTATTACATTATGACATCGTGATGCACTTTGTTACATTATAACATCTTGATGCACTTTGTTACATTATGACATCGTGATGCACTTTGTTACATTATAACATCTTGATGCACTTTATTACATTATGACATCGTGATGCACTTTGTTACATTATAACATCTTGATGCACTTTATTACATTATGACATCGTGATGCACTTTATTACATTATGACATCGTGATGCACTTTATTACATTATGACATCTTGATGCACTTTATTACATTATGACATTGTGATGCACTTTGTTACATTATAACATCTTGATGCACTTTATTACATTATGACATCGTGATGCACTTTGTTACATTATAACATCTTGATGCTCTTTATTACATTATGACATCTTGATGCACTTTGTTACATTATGACATCATGATGCACTTTGTTACATTATGACATCATGATGCACTTTGTTACATTATGACATCTTGATGCACTGTATTACATTATGACATCGTGATGCACTTTGTTACATTATGACATCATGATGCACTTTGTTACATTATCACATCCTGATGCACATCTAGCAACAGATGTTAGCCTGCCGGTCAGTCGCTATTTTGCTGAATTGACACAAAGTGAATTTTAAAAAACTGGCTTCAGAGAATCTGAATTGTTTGGTAAATTTAAGTCATATTCATTCAATTCTCCTCTAAGTGAATGCCTCATCTCTATCACATGATATGCTAAGGGTGTCTCCGACATCCATCTTGTGCCACTCCATTGTAGGTTTGTTCCTTTTTTGTGGCGCAGACCAGAAATTGGCGACAACTGCAGCAGAAATCTCATACCCGGCAGGCATTTTAGTGCAGAGTATTTATACTGCGTCACACTCCGTTCAGGCGCGAATGGAACAAATAAGTAAAAATCATAGAAATTGCTCTTTGACGTAGAGAAAGAAAACTTCTGTGGAAATGAATCTTTTGAGTCTTCTGCTCCTCGGAGATAGGAGCAGCCAAGTAAATGCATTTTCCTCCTGACTGATCACAAAATAAAATAAATAAATAACTAAATGGAACCATGAAGATTCTATTAAAGAATAAAAGTGTTCCAGCAAAGAAAAAAAAAATGCAAAGAAATAAAATAAATAAATCGCTCTGAGAAAATCCTTCAAGCAAATCCCCAACTAATCCCCTCACTCCTGCAGGTGAGAAAACTGCAACGCTCCAACGTTTCATACATGGCTGACAGCTGCTTGTATATTTATGAAAACAGCCTCTTCATAATACATTTATCTGTCGCTGGTAAGTATTCCAGCTGTAAATGAAATTATTTTCCATGTAGTTGAGCAGCCAAAGAAATCAAATGAGTTTTTATAGAGAAATTTGCATGTGCATTATAACCGGGGAGAGCTGCTGGAAATACACAAAGAGTCAACTAGACCAGACAAGGAGCGATCAAGAGTCAAATAGCTAATATGGTTTTGGTTTAGCTTTTATGGATGCATTGCAAATGGAACAATGATCTAACATGGATCAATATGATCACTGGAAATTTTTGAGGTAAACGCTCATTTTATTGAAACTTTTATTATTTTGTAGGTTCTATTAAGTTTGCACGTCTAATTTTTTTTACTTGTTTAGTCGGCCAGTATTTTTGTGAATTTTTCCATCTTTTTCCTAGAAGCGTATTCTAAACCAGGGGTGCACAACATTTTTTGGTCCAAGGACCACAATGCCATGCTGAATCTATCTCAAGGGCAGCAAAAAATTTAAAGGGGTACTTGCATGAATACATCAAAAGAACCACCATCAGGACATTAATAATACATAACCAGAACCAAGTTTTGAGTATTTGAGGAGGATTTGGAGAGAATCTGCTTAATTTATGCTCTAAAAAATAAGTGTGAATATTCACTAACTTGCACTGAGTTTTTGGAGCAGAGACTGAGCTGAATCTTGTCAAATCTTCCTCATAATCTCAAAACTCTAAGTTTTGAGGATTTTTAAGTTTTCTTATAGCCATGAAGCACGTTTTTGATTGCTACATGTGTATAAGATCAGAACCACTGTCGGCACATGAACGCAGCAGCAAAAGCATCGTCAGCACATGAATGCAGTTCCAGAACCACTGTTAGCACATGAGTACAGTGCCAGAATCACCATCAACACATGAATGAAGCACTAGAATCACTGTCAGTACATGACTGTAGCACCAGAACCACCATCAGTACATGAATAAATCACCAAGCTTAATACAGCGATCAACTGCAATGTCAGATGAGCCCCATGTAAAATTCTGTTGCATGAACCAACAACTCCCAATATGTCTTTAACAATTGTAAGGAGTTACTGGAAGTTGTTAACAGTCATCATCAGACTGGTGACCATACAAGAACCACAGCACTGATGAGACGTAGTCAGGATCACAAATAAACATTTACCTCCAGGTACCTTATATTTGACATAATCTCTGATTGAAGCCATTCCCATCTATTTTGTCTCCATGTAGCACAGGTGCCATGATGAGATTTCAAGCCCAGAGCTCGTCTCTGCAGACTTCCCTCTTCTCCGGTCTTCTGTAGCACTTTCCGACATGGTGCCCTTATACATAAAAATATCATTATACTGCGCCATAAATAAAAATATCTCCCATGCTGTGCCTCTGAATAAATAATTGCTCTTCACTGTGCTTCCTGCACAGAATATCCACCCACACACTGCCCCGCTCCAAAATATCCCCTGCACGCTGATCCTCTGCAAAATATCCTCCACATACTGCACCTCTGCAAAATATCCCCCACATACTGCCCCTCTGCAAAATATCCCCTGCACAATGCCCCTCTCCAAAATATCCCCCACATACTGCCCCTCTCCAAAATATCTCCCACAAACTGCCCCTCTGCAAAATATCCCCCACATACTGCCCCTCTGCAAAATATCCCCCATATACTGCCCCTCTCCAAAATATCTCCCACATACTGCCCCTCTCCAAAATATCCCCCACATACTGCCCCTCTCCAAAATATCCCCCACATACTGCCCCTCTACAAAACATACCCTGCACACTGCCCCTCTCCAAAATATCCCCCACATACTGCTCCTCTGCAAAATATCCCCCACATACTGCCCCTCTCCAAAATATCTCCCACATACTGCCCCTCTCCAAAATATCCCCTGCACGCTGATCCTCTGCAAAATATCCCCCACATACTGCCCCTCTACAAAACATACCCTGCACACTGCCCCTCTCCAAAATATCCCCCACATACTGCTCCTCTGCAAAATATCCCCCACATACTGCCCCTCTCCAAAATATCCCCCACATACTGCCCCTCTCCAAAATATCCCCTGCACGCTGATCCTCTGCAAAATATCCCCCACATACTGCTCCTCTCCAAAATATCCCCTGCGTACTGCCCTTCTCCAAAATATCCCCCACATACTGCTCCTCTACAAAACATACCCTGCACACTGCCCCTCTCCAAAATATCCCCCACATATTGCCCCTCTCCAAAATATCCCCCACATACTGCCCCTCTTCAAAATATCCCCCACATACTGCTCCTCTCCAAAATATCCCCCACAAACTGCTCCTCTGCAAAATATCCCCTGCACGCTGATCCTCTGCAAAATATCCCCCACATACTGCCCCTCTCCAAAATATTCCCCACATACTGCTCCTCTCCAAAATATCCCCCACATACTGCTCCTCTCCAAAATATCCCCCACATACTGCCCCTCTCCAAAATATCCTCCACATACTGCCCCTCTCCAAAATATTCCCCACATACTGCCCCTCTCCAAAATATCCCCCACATACTGCCCCTCTGCAAAATATCCCCCACTACACTTCTCCAAAATATCCCCCACATACTGTCCCTCTACAAAACATACCCTGCACACTGCCCCTCTCCAAAATATCCCCCACATACTGCCCCTCTACAAAACATAACCTGCACACTGCCCCTCTCCAAAATATCCCCCACATATTGCCCCTCTCCAAAATATCCCCCACATACTGCCCCTCTTCAAAATATCCCCCACATACTGCTCCTCTCCAAAATATCCCCCACATACTGCTCCTCTGCAAAATATCCCCTGCACGCTGATCCTCTGCAAAATATCCCCCACATACTGCCCCTCTCCAAAATATCCCCCACATACTGCTCCTCTCCAAAATATCCCCCACATACTGCCCCTCTCCAAAATATCCCCCACATACTGCTCCTCTGCAAAATATCCCCTGCACGCTGATCCTCTGCAAAATATCCCCCACATACTGCCCCTCTCCAAAATATCCCCCACATACTGCCCCTCTCCAAAATATCCCCCACATACTGCCCCTCTCCAAAATATCCCCCACATACTGCTCCTCTCCAAAATATCCCCCACATACTGCCCCTCTCCAAAATATCCCCCACATACTGCTCCTCTGCAAAATATCCCCTGCACGCTGATCCTCTGCAAAATATCCCCCACATACTGCCCCTCTCCAAAATATCCCCCACATACTGCCCCTCTCCAAAATATCCCCCACATACAGCCCCTCTCCAAAATATCCCCCACATACTGCTCCTCTCCAAAATATCCCCCACATACTGCCCCTCTCCAAAATATCCCCCACATACTGCTCCTCTGCAAAATATCCCCTGCACGCTGATCCTCTGCAAAATATCCCCCACATACTGCCCCTCTCCAAAATATCCCCCACATACTGCCCCTCTCCAAAATATCCCCCACATACTGCCCCTCTCCAAAATATCCCCCACATACTGCCCCTCTCCAAAATATCCCCCACATACAGCCCCTCTCCAAAATATCCCCCACATACTGCCCCTCTGCAAAATATCCCCCACTACACTTCTCCAAAATATCACTCCCACACACATCCTTGGCAAAATATACCCTACACTGCTCCTTTGAATAAAGTATGCCCCTCACTGATTCTCGCAAAACTGTGCCCCCTTTCACAATTGTCCCGCCATTATGTGCTCTCACAGTAACATTAACCCCTCCCTTTCATCCACAATGATTTGCATTTATTCTTCAGCTCCTTAATGAAGCACTTACTGTTTCCCACGCCGTCTCCGCTCTTCTGTTGTACTTCAGTGCTGAGGTGCCGCCAGTAGTGTGATGACGTCAGTAGCGTGCGGACCTCATCACGCAGCTGCACTTCGAGGCCAGGGCTTTGCCTCAGTCCCGGCACCGCAGTGTTCAAATGTATTCATGTCTGAAAGGCGCAAATACATTTGAGTATAAGAAGATGGGAGTGGCGTCTCCTGAACAGCTCCGCAGGCGGCACAACATCCTTCGGGCTCTATGTTGTGCAGGCATGTACTAAACTCATGGGGGCCAATTTATTATCACATTGGTGTCTGTTTTCAGTTGAGGTTTTAGTGTTTTATCTTTTTTTTGCTTGCACCATAATCATCCTTCCATTTATGTATTCATCTGTTTGTTTTTTTAGTTTGCCACTGTGGGCAGGGCTTTGGGTTTCCAGATGCTTTTGCCTGACTCATCATTTGCAACTTTTGGAAAAGTCACAAGATTTGACTCCAGTTCTTGCCGTGGAGTGATTTTATTTATGCCTGAAACCTTGGTGCAATTTCTTGCAACATTTTAGCAAAACGTCCAACTTTTTGTGCCACAGAGTTACAAAACAGCTTAAAGACAGAAATAAAGGCCCTGATTCATCAAAGTGCTTATGATACTTGGATACTCTGTAACAATTTTGCTCAATGTGGAGTTGCACAAAAATTTTGAAGCTTATAGCCATTTTCACACCAATTTCGTGCAACTCTACCAAAATAGGTTCAGCTTGGGAAGAGTTGAGGACAGATGGGCCATGGAAACGCCCGCCTGTCAAATTTTTGAAAATTTTCAGCATTATAACACTAGAAATGTTACTCCGCACCATCTTATAAGATGTGCCGAATTCATTAAGAGACGTGTGATTGACTACTCAAAGTATATATTTTCTCCCGACTGTCTCCCAAAAGTGGTCACGTAGCATAGTACCACGTGACCGCTGGGAGATCTCAAGAGCACCACAGATTCGAGGTTTAAAGGGGTTGTCCATTACTAGGACAACCTCTTCTTGAACTAAATGTTTGGCGTCACCGTCCCCGTATTCGGACAAATCAAACGTGAAGAGGAAGTCCGGGCTGCAGCTGATCCCCCACTTCCTATTCATGTTCATTTCATCAGAAGTCGGGGACAGTGACCCCAACGCTGATTGGGCGCCAGACATTAAGTGTCTATCCACCACACCAGAGCTCCGGGACTGCGAGTGCTGACACTGCTGGAATGGCGCCAGCATGGGAGGGGAGCATAGTTTTTTTTTATTATATGGGGGCCGAACATTTAGTTCAAGAAGGGGTTTTCCTAGTAGTGGACAACCCCTTTAAGTAAGCACTTTTTAATTTTTTTACACCAGATTGCGGCTATTATGAAGGGCGTGTTCAGCAGTAGTTTACCCATTTAAGGCAAACATCCAGTAGCAAAAACAAAAAATAACACCATCTCTGTGATCTTTCGATGCGATATTCTGTTGGAGAACCCTCCAGTTCTTTTCTTTTTCTGTTATTTACTTATGGATTTACTATTATATTTTGGCTCATTATCTTGTTACTTGGTGCCCAGGATGTGTCTCACATTATATTCTGGTATAAAGAAAAATTCATTGTGGATTCTATAAGGGTGGACCCGATCCACAGTATCTCCACCACAATGCTTTACACTGCATCAGTGTTTTTCAGGACAAATGTAGTTATTGGTTTTCACCAAATTTGTATTCTTGGTTTTGTGGCCAAATATCTTTGTCCAGAGAACATTTCTGAAGTCATTTAAGAAGTTCCCTGAGATGATTATTATCTAATGTTTCAAGACCGAGACACTGTTTTTATTGGGGCGATGGAAATTTCTGATTGATAACGCTGGCCATTTGCAGAGCAATGAAAGGAGTAATCCATTTTAGACAATTACCTGGTCTTATGGTGTCAAAATGCTACTTAGAAGATTCGAGCTCGGGTAAAGACTCCACTCTCCTCCGAGTCCAAGGAGTAGCTGACGATCCACTGCTAGGCTAGAATGTAAATACATAAAAGAAGAAGAAAAGTGTTTTCAAGAGGATGAGTGATGGAAGCCAAAAGGAAACCACGGAATTCCTACACAGGTGCCGGTTCAGGTTCTAATAAGGTAACGAGTAAAAAGTGAAAATGGAAAGGAGATAAAAGAGATGAGAAAATGAAGCATTCAGCTGTATCTTCTTGTACTTTGTAAGTCTTGATGGTGTCAGGGAATAAAGTGAACAGACTGTTCATCCTCCACAAGACGACCTGATCCCTGATCGATTCCAAATGGATTATCATCTGCATTAATCAGCCTAATGTTTTCTCATTAAACATGCGAGACGAAATCCGTCAGCTACTTAGACACCTGGATGGATTCTATTGACAGGAGGCTACAAGAACGAGGATCGTGCATTATCTGGAATCGCACAGCATGTTCCAACCATCTGTACAACAAGAGGCTTTATTATCCGGAGCCACCATCATCGTATTCTAAGGAAACTGAAGGAGAACAAATCAGTGCACATTACTAACTCATAGGTTATAAAAGGAGCCATAACCGCAGTCCCATACAAGTGCGCAGAACCTCTACTGTACGTATCTGATTAAATACAGAACTATAGAGAAATGTTTGCAGATAATCAAAAGGGATCTTCATAAAAATACTGTAGAGGAACATCTCTGAGCATACAGCACCCAACAAACTCTGTACGCCAGCACGGGTTGTGTGGCTTCCAGGCAGACAACGAAGGCACAAGGCACGACAATGGTGCAACATATACAAAAATATATTCAGGAAGAAGAAAATAAAGGAGAGACCTGGAAGTGTTTAATATATAGTTGTAGAAAAAGTGGTGACAATGTAAAGTGGCCGAGAGCGGTAGTCATTACCGAGCTGCTGTCCAGTTACGCTCTGGCACTTTACAGGGAAACAGTGTCCCAGTCCCGGTGGGCTGTCAGGTGTGGGGTGCATCACACTCACTTGTAGGTGGCAGGCCTCTGCTGTCTCCAGGCCTCCATCTTCAGGAGCTGTAGCACCCAACTCTGGGGACACAGAGTTGATTGCAACAAGCAAACTTTTACTGGTCAGTTCAACTTCATCAGGTAGTGACATGTGGGATAGGGCACAACACTTTGTATTCCTTATTTCTTTAGCACATCACATATTCAGCCCTACCATTCGTTCCTCTTGGACTATCCCTATGGTCACTGGCTCCATCGGTCCCAGGAATTTCCTGTCCAGTTCCGCAGTGCACCCGGGATCAGCCACCTGCAATTCACACGGTTCTGCATCCATCTTCCCCTGTGCACCAGAGGACCAGATGCGCCCACCAGCCCCCACAGACATAGCCGGAATGTCCGCACTGGATATCAGTATGGCCTCACACTGCCTTGATTGATTGGTACATGCTAGCCCTAGCAGCCCACTACACTTGAACTTGACCTTGTTAATTTACTTCCCTATCTGAGTCATCAGGAAGTGAGTGACTTTTCTAACCTTTCTAACCCCTCCTACTGTGGGCTAGTCCCAAACATTAACTGTATCTTATTCTATATCAGTATGTACTAAACCTATTGTCCTTATCTTATATCCTAGGTCCTAATCTATGTCTTACCCTATGCTGTACACTACCAACATCATGCATTGCTACACCTCATGCATATTATACTTCACATTAGGATATTAACAATACTTATAGTACACCATATCATATTGCACACTAGACATATAGACACATGACACTATTTACAATACGCGATTGTTGTATTCAGGGACAGGGCAATACAGTCCACACCCTTACAACCTAAAAAAGACAACTCTGAGAAATGGCTTATTATGGCGGCAACTTCCTTTGATTAGTGGCAATACGAAGAAGCTGCTGTTCTACCTAGTAAACTACATAAGAACAATAAAAGAAATTGTGTGAGCAAATCAAAGAAGAAATAATAAAATACAATTAAAATACAGAAACATTGCTAACTAATCTCAACCTCTCGCTGCAGAAGGCTGGATTTTTACAGATTGCCTGTCACATGCTGCATGCAGTACAAGGCGCAGTCTCCAGCCTCTCCTGTGCTTTACCCTGCATCTGTGTCTCTGCGGAATCCTGCTCACAACAGGGACATGATCTGCACAGCTGTAACTTCTGATTTATGTCATCTGGCACCAGCTTTCTTTGCGATGTCTGGGCAAAAGAACATGAGATACTGAATGTAGTTACCAGAGCTCCAGCTTGCAGACAGCGATCCTTCCTTACTATTAAGAGGGAGCACAGGAACTGAATTATTCACTTTTAAACTTAAGGGTAGAAGTGATGATAATGTGAGTGAGATAGTAACAAACAATTACTTAAGCATAGATGCAAATGAAATGGGAATTTTTATCTTGGAAAAGAAGTCCGCTGTATGAATTGATAATGTTTCGGCCTATAATCAGACCTTCATCAGATACTAGAATATACGGATTGTATATGGATGGCATAGATATGCTATGGGGTGCGCTCTCCACATAGCATAGCTTATCTATGCCATACCTCAACGCTGTCACTACAACATTAATTCTCTTCATTGTACACCACAATCTGCATATTTTAGTATCTGATGAAGGTCTGATTACAGGCAGAAACATTATCAATTTATACAGCGGATTGCTTTTCCAAAATAAAAATTCCCATTTTATTTGCATCTATCCTGGAGTGCCAGATTGTTCGTTATTTTATTTTGAGTGGAATCCTACTTGAGCACCCACCTAGTAGGAGTGCCACAAAGTTTGATGTTTGATATTGTATGAGTGAGGTTCAGGGAAGAGGAAATGATTGACCTCTTTAAAGTTTTATTTCAAGTATCCGGTATTGATAAACTAGCCTTCAAATAAGTTATCATTACCAGATTAGTAGGGGGCCAACATCGGGCACTCCACTGATCATCCGTCTTCAGCTTTGGTAGTGACAGGGTTGTGAACAGTGATACAATTACTGTGGGTGTTATCAAGTATTGCAGCTCAGCTCCTATTAAAGTAAATGGGAGCTGAGCTGCAGTATCCAGGATTGGCCACTATGCAGATTATGGGCCTGTAGTGTTCAGCTCCCTTCACTCTTAATGTCTGGCCACTGCCAAAGCTGAAAACAGCTGACCCTTGGGTACTCCAGTAGTCAGACCCCCACAGATCGGATTTTTATGACCAATAAAAAGAGTAGGCCATCAATATTTTATACATGAAAAATCCCTTTAACGGTGGCCTAAATAAATCTATGGGAAAAAAAGATATGATTTGTCTCACATTCCAGTCTACAAGCAAAGGCTCACAAGGTCTGTGGCTGGTTTTGAACACTAGTGGTGTAGCGCCCCGAGGGTTCGGCCGCTACAGGGGTATTGCACCTCAAACCAGAGGTGTGATATTCCACTCCCGGGTAAGGATGGAGTGTG
Source organism: Phyllobates terribilis (assembly GCF_046119375.1). Lineage (NCBI taxonomy): Eukaryota > Metazoa > Chordata > Amphibia > Anura > Dendrobatidae > Phyllobates > Phyllobates terribilis. Next base: position 785,091,929 of record NW_027362764.1, read on the forward strand.
GACCAGGGCTCGTTTAGCTGCATGCATCACACACACCCCATTTCCGGGGGACAGCTCAACGGTGCTCCAATTAGACAGTAATGCAGGCACGACAGAATCTGTCCCTGGCTGGAGTGGGGAGGGGGGAGGAAAACCCAGTGATGTAGGAGCAGAAGGGGACGGTTTCTGGGCATAGGCAGGAGCCCATTGGTTGCAAGTCACCTGGGCTCGTACACAGAGAGGGAGGTATAAAAGGTGGGCACCATCTTAGTTCTGGGAGTAGAAGAAGTGAGTTCAGACAGCGAGGAGGAGGAGAGAAGGAGTTCAGCCAGAGAGGGCTGACAGGGAGCTGTGGCTCAGTCTGGGCTCAGCTCCACGAGGCAGGCCTGGAGTGGAGGCCAGAGCCAGAGGAGAGGAACGGAAACAGAAAGGAACAGAAAGGAAAGTGAGAAGGAACAGAACACCAAGAGAGGCCAAGAGACAAGAAGGCAGAAGGAACCCTAAGGACCCAGGAGATTGCGGGTGACGGGTTGGCAGAACAGGGTACCGGATCCCAAGTTGGTAGAGGCCACTAATCCTTAACCAAGAACCGGAGGTCGTGATCATATCTTGGTGCGACTCCTCGCTACACCTACTAGAAAGGCATACCACATAGGGTCAGGGAGGTGAGCACGAAGCCCTCCCAAGAGAAGGCCCGCGGGAGCTGGACAGACGTAGTGTCACTGGTGGGGCACGGCCAGAGAAAGGAATAGAAGGGAGTCCTGTGACACACTCTGGAATTGCCTGGGGGTTGACCGAGCCCTGCACCTGGTGGACACAGCACGGCTCGGGCAGTCATTGTTGGCGGAGTGACTTGGAATATAAAGAACTGTGAGTAAAGAACTTGAACTGCATCCCCACGTCTCTGTGCTTCATCGCCATTCCAGCACTACTAGTGCTGGGACGCCCGTGCACCACCACCCCCATCATCCACTCTTACTGCCCTGGGGCTGCACTCTTCCCGTGGGGAGTCACACTACCTCAGCAGCATACACCATCAGCCCCAGCGGTCTACCTTGCAGTGGCGGTCCACACTGACCGCAATCCACGGGTGGCGTAGTCGGACAATTAACTTAAAACCCTATAAAGACTGCCACTGGTTTGACCGCCCTGAGCCACGGGACCGGGTCGCCGCCACGGAGACTACAACCCCCCCCCCAGAGACCTGGTTCCGGGTAACCCACTACACGTGTACGCTAGGCCCAGGGGGCGCGTCAATGGCGCCCAACATTGTCCACCGAAGTGAATGAGGAACATGATGCTGGTGGGAGTCCCCTAAGGGGCTGCCCTTGGACAGATGCCAGATTCATGACATTTATGATCTAGTCCTGTATATGTAAGGTGCACAGGTCGGTAGTCATGGGTGAGGGGCTGTTGTTCTCCCACATCCTGGCACCTCACAAATAAACAGAGTCCCAGTTCCCATGTGCTGTGGGTGTAGTCCATAACACTCACGTTTCGGCCGGAGGCCTCTACTGTCTCCACGTTTCCGGATCCAGGAACAGCCGCACATAAATCAGAGGACACTTGCTTCGTAACCAAAAGTTAAATTTTAATTAGCAGTCCATGTTCAATTGATGTTACAGCACACTACGTTTCCATGTTCTCTGTTTGTTCAGCCTGAGCTATCCCTTCACTTAATGGCTTCCGTGGTCCCTGGGATATTCCATCCGGCCCCGCAGCTCCCATCAGTTCCGTCCCGTCTCCCTGATGTGTTTGCCCGTTCAGATTCCACTTGTGGGAAGGGAATAAGACACATTTTCCAGTGCCTAATTCTGGCTGTAGGCCCCAAACTTTTCAATGATGTCTGCAGAAAACAGTAGCCGACATCCTCATGCTGTCCGAACAGTCTGTACTTGTCGTGGCTTCCAGCCCTCTGGTCTTGAACACTGGTCTCACTTACAATCTAATCTTCAACCATCTCTATCTGACTAAAACCAGGAAGTGCTCCCCTTTTTATAACCTTTACCCCTCCCCTTCGGGGCTGGTCCAGAATGTATTAACTGTGAACTAAACTGTCTGCCCCAGTACTCTGTTGCTGGGGAAACTTTAACTTTCACCCACTTAATTCCAGTCACCATCTTCTAACAGTATGCACTGAACTTCCTATATCTAGTGTGCCCAACAACTGCACTTTTCCCATTCCTATCCTAAACTATTACTCATATGTTATACCTTATACTGTAATCTTAATCCTAGACTTTCCCTACACACTATACATGAATAAAGTTATATATTAATCACAATACATTACATTAACTGAATGGCTTAGTGCCTATAGAATTCTATGCAGATTCGCATATTATAACAGTCACAAATCAACACATATTTTGTACAAACACTGCTTGAAGAGGGAGCATATGACAACCCGTGTCACACCCTTACATATCTGCCATAGCTATATTGGTTCCCTGTTGACAAAGTGGCTGATGCCACCAGGGCACATGTCCCATAAACCACCCCCCCCCCAGCTAAATCCCTGCTTTCTTAACATCTCATCTACTATTTTTCTTCCATGACAATACCCTTTATTTTCCCTCTTTTCAGCACAAATTTATGGAGGAGAATTGTTCCGTTCACATCCAAATCCTCATAAAACATAATAACAACGCAGATTACATTTTTACGAGAAAATATCTATCCATTTAAATTTACTGAATATATTGTTTCATCTGCTGTGCCTTAAGGAATAAAAAAAAAAATTACGGTGGTTATTAAATCTGAGCTGGCAGCGTCTTCCAAAGGCACAAATTACTTGAACCTCAAAATAATCATTTGGGCTATCAAACCCATAATAGTTTCTTCCAGGATAAAGATTGCATAAAATTATATTGACTGGAATTATGCAAATGACTGTAAGAGTCGTTCATGTAAAATAATTAAATCGCACTTGTTTCCCATTAATAAGTGTGGGAATTTCATAAAATATGAAAGGATATTAATACTTTTGCAACTATTAATTTTAGCTGTTCCAATGCATCAAATTCTTAAATGGACTTGTCCGGTTTAAGAAAAAAAGTCTTCCATATCGTGACATTGTTCCATGTGCACACTGTCATGAATCCCTTGGATTCCCCATGCGGGCGGTTACATGCTCCTATGTCTGAGACTTGCTTACTTGCGGTCACATGCTAACTAGTATCACCTAGTTTCTCTCAATAGAAGAGAACCCGAGAGAAGCCCTGGAGTCTAGTCGGCATGTGACCACAAATATGTAAATTACATACATGTGGGCACATGACCGTCCACTTGCACAGGGAACACATCGCACATTGTCACGATTTGATAGTCTACAATCACATGGAATGACATCAGACTTTTTCTTCTGAGATTGACAACCCCTTTAATTAAAGATAAAATCGTTTTGTGTACACAGTAGTGGTGAGTGAACGTGCTCGGTGATACTCACTGGAGTATTTTGGTGCTCAGATGTGCTTGGCACTTGGCAAGCATTGTCTGGTGCTCGGAAGTAATGCTCAAAACGCTGCCCTGTATGTTTTTGCCTGTTACGCAGCCAAAAAACAGTGCCAGTCACTGTAATGCCGTAGCCATCTTAGTAATGGCGTTATTGTGATTGGCTGGCCGCATAACCTCATCAGAGGTTATAAAAGAACTGGCACCGCCACGCTCAGCACGCTGACGCCATCATACAGCTCAGGGACAGTTCTGATTGGAGGGACAGAGTAGTTGTCCAGGCCTGTGTGCACCATTTCAGCAACCAGAGTCCTCTGGTGGTGATACTGTTGCTGAACCACCATACCAAAAGTCCTTTTAAGGGCTAACCTTGTTCTTTGCTATTTCTATGCGATACATCCTGCATTTAGCCTAGGGACAGCTGCAGGAGAAGGGATAGTGGCTGAATACAGCCTCTAGGCAGGGCTTAGGGCTTTGCAGTCCATTTCTAAATACATAGCTGCTGCAGGTGACAACAATTTTGTAAGAAAATTGACTCTATTGTCATGCGTACACATTAACATGCTTTGTGTTAAATTGCGCTGGTTGTTAACTAAAAAAAAAAACGCTTTCCCTGCTGCAGGTGAACTCATTTTTGTTTTTGTTGAAAAAAATATTTTTAATTAATCAAGGAAATTTTGTTTCCAGAGGCCTAGAAATTAGAAAATGAGTAAGGCATACGGTAAGGGATGGGGAAATGGAAATACTGATGATGGGGCACGCAGACACCGAGGACGAAAGGTAGGTGTGACTACGCCTGTTGCTGGAGCACAAGAAAAACGCCCATCCATGACACAGCTTCCTGTCCCACTTTGCAGGGAGACATGGGACACCACTTCTGAAGCCATACCAGCGTAAACAGGTGGTCATTGGATAACAGATAATGCTTCCAGCATGCTTGGCAGAACATACTTTTTCACTTAATCCTCACCCTGATCCTCCTTTGTCCAACCATGTTGAGTCCCAGGAGACTAGGGATCCCACAGTAGGACACTCCGATGAGCTCTTTACATAATTATTTCTTGATTGTGGCCTCTCTCCTTGCATGTTCCAAGAGGAATAGGAAGAAATGCTGTTTAGTGATGCACAAAATTTAGAGCAGTCACGGTCACAAGAAGATGAAGGTGGAGAACTGCAAATTTTGTCTAAGGTGGTAGATGATGATGAGAAATAGTTGCCGAAAAGTCATGTTGTTGTTAAGTCACCAAGTCAGGAGGACCAGGGTATGGCAGTGGAAGATGAGATGGTGGATGACACCGACCCAACCTGGGAAGCTGGTATGCAGAACAAGGACAGCAGCGCTGAGGGGGAGGGCAGCACCGAAACAGGCAGGAAGAGGCAGTGGGGTGACCAGAGGTAGAAAATGGGCAACTATTCCGCAGAGCACCGACACTCGTGAATTTCTCCTTCAAAGAGTTAGGTGTTCTCCAGTCTGGGAATTTTTTAAAGAGAGTGTTAAGACAAAAAAATGGTCATTTGCAACCTGTGCCATGCCAAGATCAGCAGGAGCCTGACCACCAAGAGCCTAACCACCACCAGCATGATCAGGAACATGTCATCTAAGCCCCCGACTCAGTGGGCCGAATGCCTGGCTCCACAATTGGTACTAGCGGGTGACACCACTGCCTCTTCACCTGTGCTAGGTGCTTCCCAATCCCATGTCCACGACACTGGCACAGATGCCTCCGGCCATGCACCTGTCCTTGCACATTCTGAGACACCATCATCAGGCACTTCCAAATCCTTGTCTCAGCTCAACGTTCAGCTGCTCCACCCCAGGCCTTGGAACGAAAAAAAAGGTCCCAGCCACCCACCCACAGGCCCAAATGCTAAATGGGCACATTTACAGGCTGCTTGCAATGGAAATGTTGCCATTTAGGCTTGTGGATTTTCGCAGACGGGGGATTTTCCGCCGACTCAAGGTGGCATCCGTCCCTCGGTACTCGGTCCCCGGCCGCCAATATTTCTCCCAGTGTGGAGTCCCTGCCTTGTACCAGCATGTGCCCAGGAACATCACCCATGCCCTTAGCAACGCAGTTACTGGTATTGTCCACTTAACGACCGACAAGTGGACAAGTACTTGTGGCCAGGGACGCTACATTTCCCTGACGACACACTGGGTGAACATTGTGAAAGCCGAGGCCGAGTCCGACCGTAGCATGGCATATGTGCTCTCAACACCGAGGATTGCTAGCCTTACTTCTGTCAGGGTTTTCTCCAAGATACGCCTCATGAGTGCCCATTTCCTCAAGTCAGCTACAGCTGCCGCCGCTCTGGTGGTGCTATTGCAAGTGCCAGCTGACCGACTGGTGTGCAATGTGACTGTGTGCTGGTACTCCACACAGTTATTGAATATCAGCTCCAACAAGACCATTGGTATTCTGGTCTGCCTCCACACATACCAACTAAAGAGTGGGCATGGATGTCTGACATTTGTGTGGTTTTCCAAGACTTTGAGGACTCCACAAAGATGGTGAGCAGCGATGACGCCATAATCAGTGCAACTATCCCGCTTCTGTGCCTACTTAAACTGTCGCTGCTCACAATTAAAGATGAAGCTTTGCATGAGGACCAGGTGGAGATGGAGGAAGACTTGAGACAGAGAGATACTACCCAGCCACATCCTATTTGCTCAGCATGGATTGAGTAACAATGAGGAGGAGGAGGCTGAGGAAGAGCAGGAGCTGGTTGCTAGCACAACAGAGGCTAGTACCCACAATCTTCGTCCTGTCTCTCCTACGTGGATGGGCTGAGGAGGAGAATGAGGAGGAAGAGAGGGAGGAGGAGATGGAGAGTCGTCATTATGGTGGAGACAGGGAACTGTTGGCTGTAGGGAGCTTGGTAAATATGGCAGACTTTATGTACCGCTGCCTTTAAGGTGACCCTCGTGTCATATTCATGTTGGCCAAAAAACAGTACTGGTTGTTCACCCTACTATACCAATGCTACAAGGAGAACCTTGCATCTTTCCTTCCTGAGGCGGAGAGGTCTACTAAAATGGTGCTATACCAGAAGGCCATTGTGGAAAATATATTGAAAAAATTCCCATCAGACAACGCTAGAGGCAGAGGCCAAGCTTCCTTGCCCAATCAAGGAGGAGAGGCAAGGGAGACACACACCAGGTACAGCAGAAGCAGGAGTAAACTGTCAAAATCCTGGGCCAATTTCATGATGCCCTCCCAGCGTCCAGGCCCTGATGACTGGGTATTTTTGAGAAGGAAGGAAACGTTTTTAAAGATGGTCAAGCAATACCTGGCCGACTAAACCAGCGTACTCCCTAATTCCTCTGCAACCTTTAACTATTGGGTCTCAAAGCTGGACACCTGGTATGAGTTGTCCCTCTGTGGCTTGGAGGTGTTGTGCTGCACTGCCGCCAGTGTCTTGTTTGAGAGGGTTTCTAGTGCCGCCGGGGGAGGGGTCAAAACAGACTGGCGCTTTCGCCTGTTAACACAAACTGCTGACAGGCTCACTGTGATAAAAATGAACAAAGCCTGGATTAGCCCCGACTTTTCCACACCATCAGATGACAGCAGCACGTAAAGTATTTTTAATCTTCAATATTTGAATGAGGCCCTCCAGTTGTTGCCTTCAAGGGTCTATGGATGACCCTGCTTGCAATTTTTGGCAGGCTTTGCACTGTGTGTGGCGATTTTATCAGTGTAAGAGTACCATAACTACACTTTGCTCACAATATTTGAGTGAGGTACTACAGTTGGTGCCTTCAAGGGTGTATGGATAACCCTGCTTGTAATTTTTTTCAGGCTTTGCATAGCATTTATGAGTCTAGAAGTACCACTACATGACAATTTGAACAGAATGTGTATGAGGCCCTCCTTTATGTCTAATACAGGGGTATATCTGAGTCCCTCTTCCATCTATTTTTTCTCAGTTCTTGCTTCCTTCATAAAATACACTGAAATTTCAAATTTCCAAATTTTGGTTTAAATAAATTATTATTTTTTTACAATCCTTTTTTAAATTTTGCCTTATATACAAGTCATTATACAAGAAAGAATGTTTCTTAACAATTGTTTTTCCTGTAAACTCCAATTTCTCATCAGTTTTGAATATTTTATTGTCAGTCCTTAAAGTGGAGTAAATGTGTGACACCATTGTTCTCCGCAGCTATCTGGGAGTCAGAGATGCTTTTAGGGGTCTTCTCCTTCCATTCAGCATTTTTTCCATCCATTCAACCTTTTCACTGCCCCCAGACCTCTTTATAGGGTCTGCCGGAAAAATGCTCTGATTTCCCATTGACTCCCATTATATTAATTACTCCAAACGAGCATCAAAGCATTAGGAATTGCTCGATTCGAGTAACGAGCATCCAAGCATTTAAGTGCTCGCTCATCACTAGTAGCATACTGCTCTTGTGAAAACCCATATACCTCTATGGTTACAGACTAGGAGCAAGGGATGCCAGCAAACCGAAGGTCGTTTGCAAGGCTCTGATCTGATGGCCATGGACTATCAACCTGGCTCCTTGACGAGGATCCTACATATCTTTTTGCTCAAAACTAATAGAGGAAGATGTATTAATACTGTGACACCCTATGAGTATGTAACTGATTTGCCAACATTTATTTTGTGCATGTCCCAGTCCAGAGCTCACTTCCAACCCATCGCCCATGTGCATGCGTCAAATAAACAGGTAAGTCAATGATCCAGCAGTGCTGGCCCAGAGATTACTTTTTTTCCCCCATCACATTTCCCATTCATTAGTTGACTCTAACTGTGCATAAACCGGTTTTCCGCTCTTTTGGTCAAGAACACGATTTTGTCCGCCCACAGAGGAGGTCAGTTCATCCTCAGCCTTAGCTAAAGACCATTTTTTTTTTTTTACTTTGAGAAAGGTGCTGGTCTGGCTCCGAAACGTATTGATGTGAATAAAACACCTTGCTTATACTCTCCTGATCTCATCATTCCCGTGAACACAGCCCGACCATTGTGATAATCTCCACTTTATCAAAAACCAAGGAGAGGCATAGTGAAGATTCAGCAGAACACTCCGCCTGGGGGCTTAAGTGGTCTTGATTCTTTGACTGGATCAAAACTGGCTAGTTTGTTAGACAGCAGAGGACTCAAAACGAGCAGCTCGCCTTCCAGCTCTTGCAGCCAGTCAGCAGCGATTACTCCATCTTCCACCTCATCTTCGACATGAACCACCACCAACACTCCATCTGCTCCAACGTCAGCGCCTGCTGCTGACGCGCCCCCTGGGCCGTGTGTGCACGTGTGTGGGTTACCCGGAGCCGAGTCTCTGGGGGTTGTAGTCGCTGTGGCGGTGACCCGGTCCGTGGCTCAGGGTGGTCAGACCAGTGGCCGTCTTTTATAGGGTTTTTATGATTTAATGTCCGACTACGCCACCCGTGGATTGCGGTCAGGGTGTACCGCCGCTGCGAGGCAGACCGCTGAGGCTGGTGTGGTGTGCGCAGCAGAGGATGAGATAGCCTCAGGGCAGTGAGTGTGGATGATAGGAGTGATGGTGCACGGGTGAAGCAGGAACGACTCAGAGTTTTTGCAGTGCAGTTCAGGGTCTTTACTGATGATGAAAAGGCAGACCCTCCCGGGAGTACTGGCTAGCATAAGGGAGTTCCCCTGGCCAGGTGGAGTTGTAGGCCTCCCCGTCTATCTGCACTCTTCCTGGCTACCTTGCTGTAAGCGAGTGGAAGTAGCCCACGTCCCTGAGTATACCGTGTGGTGCTCACCCGTATGGCTGGTGACTTGGACCCTCTGGTAGCTTCCGCTCCTCCATGGTGGTACCAGTCCCTTGTGTGTGTGACTGAGCCTCCGGGCTTCCTATGGCCAGAGGACCTGAAATCCCCTGCTGGCTGGTTTCTGCTGCTGGATATATAAGTCCTCACAGCCTCGGACTCCATTGTCCGGTCGTAGTGTCTTCAGCCAGGACGAGCAATATCAGCTTCCAGTCTCTGGCACTCAGCTCCTGCTCCTACAGAGCTCCTAGCTGTTGCTTTCCCTGTGTCTGCTTGTTCTTCACTCTCCCTCTGCTTTTTCTGCTAACCCCGCCCCAGATCTAGTTTATATAGGGCAGATTCCTCCCCTATCTGGTCTGGGACAGGAGGTGTTGCAGGTTCAAGGGCTCCTGACCAGGGAACCTCCCACTTGCTCCCAGACGTGACATTTCTATCACTGTGGCAACCAGACCCCGGGGGTGCCACACTGCAACCCCCAGTCTTGCAGTGACAGCCAGCAATGGTGCCAGTGCTGCCATGAGCCTCACACAACCTATTCAGCTAAGTGACCATCAGAATATTCTGGCAACTAGGAGGAAAACCTTGTAAAAGATTTCTTTTGCAAGGTGGCAAACTTGGTATTTATATAATGACCCTATTTGGTTTGTACTCCACAAGAATGGGAAATTTAGTGAGCAAGTGAAAAGAAATATATTTTGCTGTATGGTCAGATCCAGTAATATGGCCGAGAAGTCCGGCAATATTTCCTATATAGAGCCATGTCATAAAAAAAAGCTTTTATCTATATGAATCTCTAAATAGAATAAGTGGTTTAGTGACAGACCCCTTGTCTTACCATGGCCGCAGAGCCGTTATGGGATCTGTCTCTGAGTTATGGTAGCAAAGATCGATGTGGCGAAGTCTCGAAATATGTGATGGGCACAAATGAAGGGTTATTCCCGTCTTCATATCTTGCTGATCAGTTTGGATCTGACCTGTGACGCGCCCCCTAGGACCGTGGGGTACTCGCCACCAGGTCGGTCGGTTGCTTGGGATTGTCACAGGGGCTTAACCCGGTCCGGGGCCCTAGGCGGTCATTAAAAAAGCAAGGACAGTTTCTTTAGGGGAAAAGTTTTGTGACGCCACCCGTGATATGCAGCTATATGGGGCCACTGCTGCGGTGCAGATCCTCTGGGGCTGATGGTGACGCAGCAGAGTTGGTTCAGCTCTCCACAGGCAGAGTTAAGATCCAGGGCAATATATGGTGATTTGAAAAGGTAGATGTTGTTGGCAGGGACAGTGTAGTGCAGGGCTGAGGGTGCAGATAATGACCAGACGACACAAGAATGGCGGTTTCCTCTACCTTTACTTGAGGTTTGATGGTTTAGACCGGGGCACTGGTAAAAGAAGGTAATGGAGATCGGGGTGGCCTAGAAGCAATTTGGGGATCCACCTCACCAGGTGGAGTTGTAGGCTTTCCTTCTGTGCTGTCCTCTTTGGCCCTGCTGCCTAAAGTTATGCTGCGGCCCTCTTTCCTGAGTGATTGTTAAATCCTCGCCCGTATGGCAGGCAGGTCGAGCCTTTTTCAGGTGTCGCTCCTCCGTGGCAGCTCCGGGCTCTAGTATGCTGCTGAGCCGCCGGGCATTAGGTGGGGCCAGGAGACCTTCAGTCTCCTGCCCTCCGGATTTAGCTGCCGGGACTTCAGTACCCGAACAACCACAGACTCCGGTGTCCAGTTTCTTGCGCTTTTCTCTGGGGCGAGCTTGTCACAGCTCCCCTCCCAGGCTCTCCCCCGTCGCTCTCCTGTCTCCAACTGACTTTTCTCACTCCAACCGACTTTTCTAAACCCCGCTTCCAGGATCCAATTTAAAGGGGAAGCTCCCCTTAAACCGGGTTAGAGCTCCCCCTTCTACTCTGGAGCCAGGAAAAGTTTTGGATGCTGGTGTTACCTGATAAGGGGACCCCTCCTTGCTTCTAGGCATGGCATCACCCCCTTTGAGGGAGGCAATTCCAATGTGGCAACCGGACTCATGGGGTGCCACATTCCCGGCTAGTTAAATTCAGTACTCCCGGACTGAGGACACCTTTAGAGTTAAACACTTAAAAACAATAACGATTCATATTACCAAAAATTTACAAAGTCTCAAAAAGGCAAAAATTACAGAACAAAAAAAATAAAATAAAATTGGGAGCAGTCATTGCGGCGCTTATTCTTTATGCCGCTATCTTTCCGGGTACCTGAAGGTTGGTTGGTGGGAACTGCCTTAACCCACTTCATGTATCGTCCCTGGGTGTGGCTTCAGGGCACTCTGTCGGTGGGCCTGGCTTTTGGCCACGCCTGCGGTTTATTTTCAAGGCTAACAATTAACTTTACTCAATATTGTTCTGACCACATCTAGTCCTGTGGTCCATTTGTCCATAAATATAATAACTATATACACTCACGATTGCTTAAAAGTTCTTACAGGAAGTCTCTGTAGGCTCTCGTGCTTAACGGTTGCAATTATATACTACTAGATGGTGGCCCGATTCTAACGCATCGGGTATTCTAGAATATGTATGCGGCCAACCGGGCGCAATCAGCAGAGCGGTGTTTAAATTTGGCGCCAAAATCGCTGATTAGTCACGGCGGTGACAGCGACCAATCAGCAAAGCTGTGTTTAAATTTGGCGCCAATATCGCTGATTGTTCGCGGCCGGCGGCCGCGACCAATCAGCGAACCGTACTAGTGAGGACCGCAGAGCGTGTTTAAATTTGGCGCCAAAATCGATGATTGGTCACGGCCGGCGACCGCGACCAATCAGCAATGCGGTGTTTAAATACGGCGCCAATGCCGCTGATTGTTCGCGGCCAGCGGCCGCGATCAATCAGCGAACCGTATTAGTGAGGACCGGAGAGCGTGTTTAAATTTGGTGCCAAAATCGCTGATTGGTCGCGGCCGTCGACCGCGACCAATCAGCAAAGCGGTGTTTAAATTTGGCCGCGACCAATCAGCGAATCGTATTAGTGAGGACTGGGGAGCGGCGCTGCCTGTGCGGGTACTTCCGCTGCTCGCAGCAGAGAGATGACCGGCTGCTCGCAGCAGAAGTATCCCGACTGGCGGCGCCACTCCCCGGTCCTCCCCTCACACTTGCCGTCGGGAGATCAGCAGCCCTAGCTGCTGATCTCCCAGCGGTAGCCGCATGGAGGTCAGCGGCGCCGCCGGTCGGGGTACTTCTGCTGCGAGCAGCCAGGAGATGCATCGCCGCTGACCTCCGTGCGGCAGATGAGCCGCTAACGGCCGCCACCTTTTTCTGAAATCCCGCGTCGCTGATTGGCCGCGGCTGGACCAATCAGCGACGGGATAAGACGATTATATATATTAGATACACTATTATCTTATTACACCTTAGTCCCTATAAAGGGCAGGGAGCTGACCTCTGGTTCTACGGATTGATCTACACAATACAGTTATTGCTAATGACCTAACCGGGTCTCTAGTGTCTTCCGCTGGTGTGGTGGGTGCACTATTCACTACGCTATTTGTGGACCTATGTAGTACTGGTATACCAGATTGCCTTCTGCGAACTCCTAAACTCACCATGGGACTGACAGATTCACCGCTAGCAGGGGGTAGATTCACTCATTCCACTGCGGTTGTGGCATCTGTTTCTGTTGCCGTCTGGTCTCCCAGCTGTTCTAGAGTCTCTGCGGCTTCTGGTAAGGCTACTAGGGGAAAGGTCAGAACAGGTACCACGATTGCTTGGTTCACCTGCTTCCAAGACCGGGGAAATTCTTCAAGGATGGTTTGGACCGTCTCTTCCACCTTTTCTGTGTGCTGGGGGCTGTTTTGGTCTTCCTCTTGGTGTCTCAATTGATCAGGGCATATCTTTAGGTGGTCTCTTGAAACTCCTGCCGAAGTCTCTCTTCCATCTTTACTGATGATGCATACCTTGGTGTTGTCGAAATTTGAAGGTAAGACGGTGTATGGCTCAGCCTCTCACTGATCGTCTAATTTGTGAACTCGTCTCTTCCTTTTGAGTAACTGTTCTCCAGGTGACAAGGAAACTGCAGGTGCATGCTGATTATAAGTTCTTTCCTGTGTCTATCTCGCCTGGGACAAACTTCTCTCTACACATTCTTGCACCTTGCGGTATTGTGGCTGCCGCTCCGTATCCCAGTCTGCATCTGGTGATGTCGTCTCAGGTGTTAAAACTCCCATGTCTAAGTCAATGGGTAACTTGCCAGCTCTTGCTCTCATCAGGTAAGCGGGTGTACAGTTGGTGGAGTTCACCGCGATGTGGTTATATAGGTCTACCAAATCCGGTAACTTCTCTGACCACAGGCTACGCTCTTCAAGGGGCACGTCTTCAACAGGTCTATTACTACCTGGTTCATTTTCTCACATAACCCGTTGGTCTGGGGATGATACGGCGTCGTCCTTATTTTCTTGCAGCCGTACAAGTTACAGAATTCCTGAAACACTTCTGCTTCAAAGGCTGTGCCTTGGTCAGTAAGCACTCATTCAGGGTATCCGTGTGGGCAACAAAAGTGTTGTTGAAACGCTTTGGCTGCCATCTTAGCCGTCTGATCCTTCACTGGCACTACTACGAGGAACCGGGAGTAGTGGTCTACTATGGTGAGAGCGTAGACATAGCCTGACCGGCTTGGGGCAAGCTTCACGTGGTCCAAGGCTACCAGTTCAAGTGGTTGTTTGGTGACTATGGGCTGCAGGGGAGCCCTCTGGCTATCTTTCCATCTCAGGTTGCATGGAACACATCCTTGACACCATCTCTCGATTGCTTTCCTCGTGCCAACCCAGTAGAATCGCTCACGTAGCAGGACTTCCAACCTCTTCCACCCTAAGTGTCCTGCTCCATTGTGGTACGCCTCTAAGACCATTGGCGCATCCCGCTTCGGGACTACCACCTGCTAGACCAGTTTGTGTGTCCGGGAGTTGATGCTTCTCTGACACAGCTTTCCCTCATAGATGAACAGCTTGCCCTTCTCCTTCCACAACTGCTGGGTCTCCTGTGGAGCATCTGGACCAGAGTGCAAGTCAGCTTGTCTCAGCAACTCCTTTACTAGGTGGACAGCTGGGTCGCTATCCTGCGTCTCTGCCCATCCATGGTGGGGCAATGGGTTAAACGTGGCCTCTCTGTTGGCGGAGCGCTTGTCCCTCACACAGTGGGAGCACTGGGTCACCCCATGACGATGAAAAACTGGTAGCCCTATCTCCTCCAGCTCTTCCGGGTCTTCTTCCCCATCTGGCAAGTCGGGCATCCTGGACAGCGCATCAGCATTAGCGTTTTTATGCCCCGCCCGATACTTGATGGTAAACTCGTAGTTGGACAGCCGGGCCATCCATCTCTGCTCCAACGCACCTAGCTTCGCCGTTTCAAGGTGGGTCAGCGGATTATTGTCTGTGAAAATGGCAAACTTCACTAAAGTCAGGTAGTGTTTGAAGTGCTCCGTTACAGCCCAGACTATGGCTAGAAACTCCAACTTAAGGGAACTATAGTTGTTGGGGTTCCTTTCCGTGGGATGGAGCTTCCTGTTGGCATAGGCAATCACTCTCTCTCTGCTTTGCTGTACCTGGGAAAGCACCGCTCCCAATCCCACATTACTGGCATCCATATAGAGTATAAAGGGTTGGCCATAGTCGAGGTAGGCCAGGACTGTAAGAGCCACCTTCAGTCGAGTGAAGGATTCGTCTTCTTTTTTACAACACTTGAACGGAGGATTCGGGTTCTTGGCCTTCTTGGACTGGCCCACTAAGAGGTCCTGCATGGGTGCCGCTATCTTGATGAAACTCTTGATGAATCTCCTGTAGTAGCCTACCAGCCCGAGGAACTGCCGCACTTCCTTGATAGTGCAGGGTCTTGGCCAGTCCTTGATCATGGTGACTTTTTCAGGGTCTGGCGCTACACCTTTGGCGCTTACCCCATCGCCTAGGTACTGCACCTTGGGCTTCAACAGGTGGCACTTGGACGGCTTTACTTCCAGGCCAAAACCGGATAAGGCCTTGAACACCTCGGCCAGGTGCTCCAGGTGGTCTTTGTATGTCTTTGAGTAGACGATTGCGTCATACAGGTACAGCAGAACGGTTTTGAAGTTTTTGTAATTTAGGCAACACTCCATTAACCGCTGGAATGTTTCCGGGGCATTGCAGAGCCCGAATGGCATGCAGTTGAACTCGAAGAGTCCCATCGGTGTCGTAAACGCGGTCTGCTCTCTGTCCATCTCTGCCACGGGAACCTGCCAATATCTGCTGATGAGATCTAAAGTGGAGAAATGGTTAGCGGATATCAGTGCTGCTAATGATTCCTCAAATCTGGGTAATGAGTAGGTGTCCTTATGTGTAATGCGGTTAATCTTCCTATAATCAACGCACATCCTCATTGTACCATCTTTCTTTCTAACGAGGACTAATGGAGCTGCCCGGGGGCTAAAACTATCTCTGATCACCCCAGCCTCCTTCATCTCCTGTAACATTCCCTTGGCACATTGATAGTTAGCTGGGGGTACAGGCCGGTACCTCTCTTTAATGGGCAGATGATCTCCTGTGGGGATATGATGTTGGACCCCTTTTACCTGCCCAAAGTCTAGTGGGTGTTTGCTAAAGACTCGCTCATATTCTTGGACCACCCAGTACACCCCATACTTTTGGTGCAAAGGGGTGGAGTCAGTGCCTACTTGTAGCTTCTGACACCAATCCTCCATCTGCCCCTTGGAGCCATTGTCTTCCGCCTGTTCGGGTGGAGGCAAGGGTTCTGCTTCCTTTATTGCGTTGTTACTGACAGTGAACAGCTTAGCAAGGGTGGCATACTGGGGTAAATGGACCTCTTTCTCCCCACAATTCAGTCTCTTGACCCCTGAGACCTATTGCTGCCCCACACCATATTATCATTTCACTCCTAGGGGGCATTGCAATGGGGAATGGATCGCTCATTCTGACACTGCCAACTTTTCCACCAGACAGCTCTACCTGTTGTCTTTTCATCAGGGCTTTGATCTCCTTCTGCAGAACTCGCTGCTGACTAGAACTGGCAGTCTCTGCGACCTGTTGCAACAAAACAATAATTTTCCCAAGACAATTCTCTATCACATTGGTGCCTAAGGTTATCATAGGATGACTTTCTCGGCGATCAATATCAACAATAATCATTCCTTGTGATGGCAATTCTACTCGGCCAACCTTTATGGTCACCTCTTTATACCCCACCTGAGACAAGGGCTGACCATTGCTGGCAAAGATGTTAAAGTGTTCATCTGGACGGCGGGTAATGTCTGAATCAGCCCAGTATTGTTTAAAAAGGATATATGGCATTGTTGTCACCTGGGAACCAGTGTCCAGTAACGCGTTCATTGGGATGCCATCAAGCACGACAGGTAGGACCGGTCGTCCTCCCACGTACTTGTCTCGCCAGCTTAATGTGGCGCACTCCCAGGGCCGTGGGGTACTCGGCAGCCGGGCCTCTGGCTGCTGGTGGGGGATATCCGTGGCCCAGGGCAGTCAACATAAAGGGGAAAAGTTATTTGTAAGGGGTTTGTAGTTTTAGGAAGTGTTCGTGACGCCACCTGAGGAATGCGGCCAAAGGGAGTCGCCGCTGTGGAGCAATCCTCTGAAGCTGATGTTACTGCAGCAGGGATGGTGTGGCTCTCCACAGGAAGAGCTAGCTCCATGGCAGTGTAGATTGTATTGGTTGCGCTGGGTGTTGTAGTGCAGGGGGAAAGATGGCGCAGCCGAAATAATGGACGGAGGCAGTGCGGTGCAGTCATCTGAGTCTTTACTCACAGTTCTTATGTAAGTTCCACAGGTGCACTGTACGGGTGTCAGCCTCCCACGTCACGCTGCATTCGCCAGACTGGGGGTTCAGCTCTTCCTCGGGCAGATTAGGAGTACCTGACGGAACCCCGCTTTCTTGTGTTCCTCTCTAGACCGTCTTCACGCTGGGTCTTCTCCCTCCTGCCCTGCGCTTCCCCACTCTCAGTCCCGCTCGGGTACTCTGAAGTCCCTTCTGTCTCACTTGAGTTCCCAGACCTGCTTGACCCTCACGGAGATTAGAATGAGGCTTTGGCAACTAGACTATGAAAGCCAGAAGCCTCCGGTTTTTCCAGCCGAGACCTGGAGTAACACGGCTGGTCCAGGGGCCGGTCCCCTTCTTGCGGCCTATGATCCCTCTGTCTTCTGACAGATTTGGGGCGTACGGGTGCCGTCCTGCACTCGCCGTACCCCCTAGGATCCCTTTAATACCACGGAGCCTACTTCTCTGCTCCCCTCCTGGGCCTCCAGCATTGGGCCCTACTTGTGGAGCAGAGCTTCTAAAGAGACTCTGCTCCCAGACTGACTGTCCTCTCTCACTCCACTCACTCCTCTGACCTGCCACCCTAAGATGGCTTCCCTTTTTATACCTCCTTCTATCGTGCTCCCCTAAACTGCTTCCTCCACCCACACCCACTACTGGTTCACCCTACCTTTGGGTTTCCCCCACTCTAGCCAGGGACAGGGCTCATCAGGAAAACACATTGCATCTTGCCCTTCCAGCCGGCCTGGAGCAGTGTAGTGTTGGATGCAGGTGTTGGGGTTCCGGGCAGCACTCCCTCCTTACCTGAGAGAAGGGAGACACCACACCTCTGGGTGAGGTGCAGTACCTCTGTGGAGACTGAACCCTCAGGGGCGCCAAAAATGGGCCAGGTCGTCTTACTCCTGGGGGTTGATTCTCTGCCCCAGGGGTTGCTTTTTTAAATCGCAGAATCTTGCGATGAGCCCCGCCTTTTGACAGCGGCGGCAAATGGGTTGTCCGTTCTGGTCGTAGCGATCGCTGTCCCTCCCTCTGGTTGGTGGAATTCTTCTCTGCTGTCGCCACGGGACGTCATCAGGACTGGAAGTGTGGCGCCCCTGAGGGTTCGACCGCCACAGGGATGCTGCACTTCTTTAATGGAGTGTAGTGTTCCTCCTCTGAGGTAAGAACAGTGTAATAGTCGTGACCCAACCTTTGCATCCAACACCACATTTCTCCACCAGAGGGAGCTAGTATGCACTAGGTGCTGCTCCCCTGGTTACAGGGAGACTGGGGAACCAAGAGTTAGGGGAACCAGTTAGTGGGCGAGGGTGGAGGGCTTACAAGTTAGTTACACTTTAAATTTCATATTTAATTTAGAGCCATCTTTGGTCCAGGTTCTTTGTCTGTTCTTTGATCGTTCTTCTGACTGTCAAGTACTGTGATCTCCCACCCTGATAGTGGATCCTGTGTGGACCTGCAGGGGAGGTTGACATGGCCCTCGTACCCCGGCCTTGGGTCGAGGGGCAGGTTGTAGACTAGGCATGTCTCAACCTGGACAAGGACCAGGACCAAGAACGCCCGGAGCTTAAGAGTGTGGCTCCACAGCAAATGGATCCCAGGCAGGATGCAACGGAGCGGAGTACGCCGCCTGTCCTCGCCATGCTGATATATTCAGAGGGAGTCCGGCTGCAAGAGGGGTACCGGCCCCCAACACCCGACCTTGCTACTCCATGCCCTGAGGATCCCACCGTGTATCGGATGGAGCGGAGCTGCCACCCGTGCCCTTGTTCTGAGAGAAGCTCAGAGGGAGACCCGGCCTATTTGCACGCACACGGACAGGAAAGGATTAGGCCAGTAGTTCAGGAACACTCTGGTGTAGGGTCCCGACTGAATACAGGACTTACTCGGAGGTTGTCGGACCCCCGTCCCTGGTGACCGCAGGACTCCGCGGGGAGCAGGGAGTCACCTTCCTCATGCCATCTATGTGAGTAAAGCCTTGGAAGTTCACCCCTATGGCCTACGGACTGTTTATTATGCGACACACCGCGAGACGCGGAGCCCGTACTCCTCTACTACTACCCCCTCCATCCTGTCCCTCTGCCCTGAGGCCACGCTCCACCTGTAGGGAGCAGTAATAACTTTGGCCGCCATAACACCATGCCTCAGCGGACTGCAGCGGCGCTGGTGGCCCTTCACCAGGCAGCACAGGTGGCGTAGTCGTTAATCAGCCACTCAACCCGGATAAGCCCACACCATCCTTTTTAAACTGTGACGGCCCTGAGCACGGGTCGGGTCCGGGCCACGGCTGCACCCCATCTCTCCATCGAAGGACCCGACTTCGAGTCCCCCATCTCCCAGGGTAAACTAAAGGGCTTTTTCGAGCAAGAGGCGTCACAGAAACCAGCTGAATTCTTTCCTTTGGAGACACTTGCATGGCCAGCACGGTTTTGGTTAGTGTAGCCACACTTTTGGTCAGCTCCTGGACCTGAAGGCGTAGATCTGCAGAGGGGTCATTATCTAGGGTCTGCGCATCAGCCTCCACAGGTGCTGGGGAAAAGGACGCCGTCTCTTGGTGGTATGTTATAGCTGGGCACCGGAGGGTTGCAGTGCCACTTGGGGTTGATTCTCGCAGCACCTGGATGGCCCGGTCTTTAAATTGCTCAAAATCTAGATCAGGGTTTTGCAGAGCCATAATGCGCAGCTGTGTCCGATGAGCGTTAGACAAGAGCCCCTCAATAAAGTGTTCGGTTAGAAATCTGTCCTTGTCTCGCACACTGTCGGGGTCTACCTGTTTAATGGCTCGCAGCGCCTTCTGCAGGTTTAGAGCACAGTCCCGTACACTGTCCTGCATCCTTTGTTTGCACACGTAGAACTTTTAATCTCCACTGCTGTGTGGGTGTCAAAGGTATCCTTCCACCTGGCCAGCATTTGCTTAACAGTTCTTGTGTCCCTGTCCGGCCAGGACTTCACCTCCCTCTGGTTGGCACCAATTAGCTGGCCTATAAGGATGCTGACTTTTTGCTCCTCAGACAGAGAGTACACTTTGAACAAACTGTGCATTCTCTCCTCAAATTCGCTCCGGGTGTGAGACTCCCTTGAGTACTAAGGCAACCACGCTGCCCCTGGGATATACAGCATGGATAAAGGCATCACAGTTGCTGCGGTCGCGCCCGCAGCTGGATCCTCTTCTAGGTTGGGCATCTTCCTTTTCCACTAGTGAACCTCAGCCAGGTCCTGGGTCTCTGCTGGCGTACCAGTATGCTGCTCTGCAGGTGAGAGGGATCGCTTACCCGGCAGTTCCGGATTGGGGCCTCCTGCTTTGCCTCGGCTCACGTCGTATACAGTTCAGCAAAGTCTATGGCACACAGTACCCGGTTATACCGAGCTACGACAATCCTGTTCGCGATGCCAAAAATGACGCGCCCCCTAGGACCGTGGGGTACTCCCCACCGGGTCGGTCGGTTCCTTGGTTTTGTCACGGGGGCTTGACCTGGTCTGGGGCCCTAGGCGGTCATTAAAAAAGCAAGGACAGTTTCTTTAGGGGAAAAGTTTCGTGATGCCACCCGTGGTATGCGGTTATATGGGGCCGCCGCTGCGGTGCAGATCCACTGGGGCTGATGGTGACGCAGTAGAGTTGGTTCAGCTCTCCACGGGCAGAGTTAAGCTCCAGGGCAGTATATGGTGATTTGAAAAGATAGATGTTGTCGGCAGGGACAGTGTAGTGCAGGGCTGAGGGTGCAGATAATGACCAGACGACACCAGAGTGGCGGTTTCCTCTACCTTTACTTGAGGTTTGTTGGTGTAGACCAGGGCACTGGTAACAGAAGGTAATTGAGATCCGGGCAGCCTAGAAGCAATTTGGGGATCCACCTCGCCTTGTGCAGTTGTAGGCTTTCCTTTTGTGCTGTCCTCTCTGGCCTTGCTGCCTAAAGCTCCAATTTAAAGGGGAAGCTCCCCTTAAACAGGGGGTGATGCCATGCCTGGAAGCAAGGAGGGGTTCCCTTATCAGGTATACCAGCACCCAACACTTTCCTGGCTCCAGACCAGAAAGGGGAGCTTCTCCCCTTTAAATTGGAACCTGGAGGCGGGGTTAGAAAAGTTAGTTGAGTGGAGTTGGAGACAGGAGAGTGACAAGGAAGGACCTGGGGAAGGGAGCTGTGAACAAGTTCTCCCCCGAGAGAAGCGCAAGGAAACCGGTCACCGGAGTCCGTAGTTGTAGGGCACTGAAGGCCCAGCAGCTAAATCTGGAGGGCAGGAGACTGCAGGTCTCCTGGCCCTACCAGACGCCCAGCGACTCAGCTGCATCCTAGGGCCCAGCGCCGCCACGAAGGAGCGAAACTCAAAGAAGGCTCGAGCTGCCTGTCATACGGGTGAGAAATAGACATTTTGCTCAGGAACGAGGGCCGCAGCATAGCTTTAAGCACCAGGGCCAAAGAGAATAGCGCAGAGGGAAGGCCTACAACTCCACCTGGTGAGGTAGATTCCCAAGTTGCTTCTAGGCCACCCAGACCTCCACCACCAGCTAGTACCAGTGACCCGGTCTGCTCTGTCAAACCACAAGTAAAGATAGAGGAAACCGCCATTAATTTGTTGTCTGGTCATTATCTGTGCCCTCAGCCCCGCACTACACCGCACCAACAACATCTATCTCCATAATTCATCATATACTGCCCTGGAGCTTAGTTCTGCTTGTGGAGAGCTGAACCAACTCTGCTGTGTCACCATCAGCTCCAGAGGATCTGCACCACAGCGGCGGCCCCATATAGCCGCATACCACAGGTGGCGTCACCAATATTATCCCCAAAATTGACTTTCCCTTTTACTGCTTCCTTTATTTGACCGACCGGGGCCACGGACCAGGTCACTGCCACCGTGACTACCCCGAAAAGGACCGGCCCGGCTACCGAGTACCCCACGGCCCCATGGGGCGAGTCAGACTGGTGTCCGCTAAAGCGCACAACAGCTCCATTTGGTATCTATGAGACAGCTGGAGATAGCCAAGTTCTGTAGGATGGGGCGCACATGCATCATTCCAAAGGGGGCGTATTAGAGCCCTATTCTAAGTATCAGTCAGATATATTGTTTGGTTTGGCGAATGATGGATGCAACAATGGGGTCACATTACTCTTCATTAAATAAATCTACTTAATTACCGCACCCGGCTACAAAACACAACGTAGAAATTGTTTGTTTCTAATGAGAAAATACGATTAATTGCTAGAAAAAAAAATCCTGCACATCCATTTGTTCATTTCATGAAATGTAATTAGTCAAATGAGCGTTTTGTAAATCCTCTTCACATGTGTAGAAAAAGGGAAGTTCTGAGTCATCTGTATCCGTATAATACACTGAGTGGGTGAGATTTAACTCTTTAAAGTGGAAAAGTTTTAAAAATGTTTTGGTTTTGATATGTGTAGCATCTTAAAAGTTCTGTTGATCATTGGGGGTCTGAGTCTTGACACCCCCAATGATTGCTCCAACCAATGGGGCAGAGATATTTGTAGGCTCAATAGAAAGTACTGTGTATGGGTGAATTAGCAGAGTGGCTTTTGTCATGGTTTGAGCGATCGGTAGAGATCTAGACTCCCATTGATCAACTTTCTTTTAAGGGGCTACATCATATCAATAAAGTTTTTTTTTTTTTACCGAAATATTTGGTTCTAGAAGAAATCCCCATGGTAAAAAAAAAATAAAACCGCCATTTCCAGTCATCAGAATAGGTATAAATTATAACAAATATGTAAATCCCTCCGTGTCTCCACTAAGAGAGAAATATATGTGGACGCTCATTCAGTTGTGTTTTCATCTTAATCACAACACAAATACAGTAAGAGGATCAGAAGTGGATTTGAAATGAAGTTTAACAAGGAACATAATCCTACGGGAAGACTTCTCGTCAGCTGCCTTTAGAATTTTACCCATTTCTTTAACGAAATTAAGTAGTCAAGGCTCAACTATCAGGAAAGTTGAAAATGCTAATTTTCCGAATGCAATAAATAGTAATTTTCCTATCATTTCACACATAAGCCATAATTCATGAATAGTCTGAATACTGATTTCTTTAGAAAGTTACAAATCCATTTGTATGACCCATTTAAATGCTTGAAGTTAGTAACTTTGGAATAGAAATATGAGACAATCTTAAAAATACATTTTATTGGATACGCTTAGAAGCCGGAGGAGGGTAAGACTGCAATGAACAATTTTTGGATTCACCTTTGCATTACTGTTAAAGTGCAATTCTCGGAATAAGAAGTATTACTCAACCGTTGGGAGCCCCAGAAATCCTGAGGAGAAGCCTCTCGAAGACAGGAAATGGGATCTCACAAGCCCTGTCTTGAATGGATTGTAGGTGCATATACTTGATCCTCTGATTTACGCATCTTCCTGGGACTGCCGGAATTAGTGGAGCTTTATAATTGTCTTTCTCCGACAGTCCCATGGACGATGTGAGATGAGGTTGAGCATGAACACATCCATTCCAAGATCCTGAGGAGAAGCCTCTTGAAGACAGGAATTGGGATCTGCGGAGTCCTGTCTTGAATGGAGTGGAGGTGCATATACTTGACCTCTGATTTGCTCATTGTCCCAGGACTGCCGGAATTAGTAGAGCCCTAAAATTGGCTTTCTCCGAAAGTCCCACAGACAATGTGAGATGAGGTTGAGCATGCACACATCCATTCCATTCAAGATGGGTCTCTGCATCAGGTTTCTTAGTTTTAGAGTCTAGTTGTTGGGATCACTGGGAGTCCCAGTGATCAGTAAGTTATCCCCAATCCTATGGGCAGAGAATATCTTTCTCTTTTGGAAATATACCTTTAAAAGAGTTTTGGAAAAAAAGTAATTTTCCAGTTTTTCGATATGTTTCTAGAGAATTTTGAGGAAGTTGCCAGTTCAGAAAACTCATCTATTAACCAGAGTCAATAACAGCTCTATATCTCCGTGGAGGACGTCACATTAAGACATTAAATCAGGGGTGGACACATTGAGAAGGGGCTCCTGATCAAGAACAGTTTATGAGCCCGTTTCAGTCCAGTAGCCCATCCTGATGCACAATTATAGTTGCTTAGGAAGTGGGAGTGGGCCCCCTTACTTCTTGGGCCCTTGGTTGCACCATTGATATGTTCACCCATGCTTTACATGTATAGCCCGTCAAGTTTAAAGAAAACTGTAATCAATGCAGAAAATGGAAACTCCGGCTTCACAAACAAACAAAGCTTCTTTATTTGTGGATAAATATAAAGTTCAAGATAGAGGATAAAAGGTCAGATATTAAAAAAGGTCATACCAAGCCATCACGACTAAGGGTGCAATGGAAGAGGTCCTAGCTCCGCCATGCAGGATGTTTTAGCAATGCTATTTATCTGACCACTATCTTAGACTTTGTATTTATCCACAAATAAAGAAGCTTTGTTCATGAAGCCGGAGTATCCATTTTCTGCATTGATGTTACGGGGTTCAGGCAAAGACGTCTCCTGTGCTTCGAACTACAGGGACATCAGATAAGGATGAGCTGCATTTCTTTCCTACTGTTTCAAACCTGTGTAATACCTCATTTCACCTGTGGTGGCACTGTGTGGGAACTGAACGCTCGCCTTACAGATGACAGTTGATTGTCTATGGTCCCATCTGGTTAGCTTATTGTCATGGAAATAATTTAACATAAAGAGTAGAGATGAGCGTTGTTCTACTCGAACTGTTCGCCAATCTCAAATTCGAGCTGTTTTGGGCGGTGTTCGAGCCGGTCGGCGAACACGAACAATTTGAGAAAAATTCGGCTGTTCGAGGTTATGTTCGATAAATGTTCGTGCACCAAAATCATAACTGGATTTTTTCTCAGTAATGATGAAAATTAATGTTAATACGCAGTTTGAGTGTACAGCGGGGCGGGGGGAGGGGCAGGGGATGGATCTCTGCAGGAACAATGAAGATCTCCATTTTTTTTTCTCTTTCCCGCATTTGCAGTGGGGAGGTGCAATCTGTCAGCCTATCAGCAGCGCACACACGGAGCGAAGTGCTTTTTTTCACACAAGCAAGGGCATGTGTGATTGGCAGTGTATGTCACATGTCCTTGCCCTATAAGACCAAGCCATTTTCCCCGTCGCCACCATTTTCTCACTGCTGCAGCTGCGTGTTAGACGGCACCGCTGTTGCTGTGTGCGCTATACCTTGTTAATTTCAAGCCAATTTTCGCACAAATCTACAGATAGCTTGGGAGTAGGGAATAGTTGTGATTGCAGTCCTTTTAAGGACTAGGTTACAGCATTTCCTACGACTTTTATCAGGCAGGTCTGTGCTCTTAAATAGATAGGTTGTGGGAGTAAAGACTAATTGTAATTGGAGTCCTTTTCAGGACTAGGTTACATCAGTTCCTATCAGTTTTTGCCAGACAGGTCTGTGCCAGTGCTGTGCAAGTTTTTTTCACAGCATTTGGCTGAATCTAGCAAAGCTAATCCTTTTTGGCCTATTGCAGAGTGTGTTAGTCAGTGGAGTAGCCTATCTGTGTTGCAAGATATACCACCTGTGTATAGAATACCAATTTTTTTACTGCACCTAGTGAAGTAAAATCTTTTGGGCATAGCATCATTCTATTAGTCCATCTATACTGACCTCCATCAGGTTGCAAACTGAATATAATTTTTTTCTGCATCTAGCTCTGAAAAAATATTTGGGCTTCTAGCAGTGTGTGGGACTTGGTCTATTAGTCCATCTATACTGACCTCCATCAGGTTGCAAATTAAAAATAATTTTTTTCTTCATTTAGCTCTGAAAAAATATTTGGGCTTCTAGCAGTGTGTGGGACTTGTTCTATTAGTCCTTCTATACTGACCTCCAGCAGGTTGCAAATTGAATATAATTTTTTTCTGCATCTAGCTCTGAAAAAATAGTTGGGCTTCTAGCGGTGTGTGGGACTTGGTCTATTAGTCCATCTATACTGACCTCCATCAGGTTGCAAATTAAAAATAATTTTTTTCTGCATCTAGCTCTGAAAAAATATTTGGGCTTCTAGCAGTGTGTGGGACTTGGTCTATTAGTCCATCTATACTGACCTCCATCAGGTTGCAAATTAAAAATAATTTTTTTCTGCATCTAGCTCTGAAAAAATATTTGGGCTTCTAGCGGTGTGTGGGACTTGGTCTATTAGTCCATCTATACTGACCTCCATCAGGTTGCAAATTAAAAATAATTTTTTTCTGCATCTAGCTCTGAAAAAATATTTGGGCTTCTAGCGGTGTGTGGGACTTGGTCTATTAGTCCATCTATACTGACCTCCATCAGGTTGCAAATTAAAAATAATTTTTTTCTGCATCTAGCTCTGAAAAAATATTTGGGCTTCTAGCAGTGTGTGGGACTTGGTCTATTAGTCCATTTATACTGACCTCCATCAGGTTGCAAATTAAAAATAATTTTTTTCTTCATTTAGCTCTGAAAAAATATTTGGGCTTCTAGCAGTGTGTGGGACTTGTTCTATTAGTCCTTCTATACTGACCTCCATCAGGTTGCAAATTAAAAATAATTTTTTTCTGCATCTACAGTACCTCTGAAAAAATATTTGGGCTTCTAGCAGTGTGTGGGACTATTTGTATTAGTCCATCTATACTGACCTCCAGCAGGTTGCAAATTCAAAATAATTTTTTTCTGCATCTAACCCAGCCAATAGTTTTGGCCTAATACCACAGTTTGGCCACTCAGCCCTGCTCGGTTACCATCCATTGTTTTTTTGTGCAAACAACTCCAGAGTTGTGAATTAGTTAACCACCAAAATGAGTGGAAAAAGGCCTGCTGCTGGTGGAAAGGGGAATAGGCATGTTGGGAAGGGGAAAAAAGGTTGTGTCCGTGGGGTAGGTGTTAAAGCAACAGTAACATCTGCAGAAGAAAGACCATCTTCCAGCCAAACTAAAATGTCTACTTCTTTTAGCGGACAATGTGATAAGATCCCTTTCTTACGGCCACGCCAATCGCTACAAATTCCAGATGAGGCACAAAAACAGCAGGTGCTTCAACGGATATCAAGTGCTCCTTTAAGTGGGCTCTCCTCCACATCAACTTCAACATCACAAATACTCCAGTCCTCAAAGGTGTCACCCAAATCGCACTTGCTTCCTCACAGCTCCCAAATCTCCAGCTGCCCGTCTGAGTATGAGGTAGAACAGATGGTTGAGTCTGCAGAGCTGTTTACTCATACTATAGCCTGGGAATCAGAGGTCGACTCCAGCGCTTCTGTGAATCCAGACGAGGAAATGATCTGCACTGATGCCCAGAATCTTTATGAGTCGGATCCAGGACCAGACGCAGAAGGTTCTGACCATAATGTAGACCCTCATTCCCAAACTGTAACTCCTGTTGGTGGAGACAATGAGGAAGACGATGATAAGACTCACCACTTTTTTAGCCCATCCTTTGCAAGGCCACAGGAGACAAGAAGTCTGACACATAGTCAACGCCTAGAGACGATGGTACAGGAGTATCTCCAAGTAAACATTGAAGCCACGACTGTGTCACTGGACCCTTGCTCTTTTTGGGCTTCCAATCTGGATAAATGGCCGGAGCTAGCCACTTACGCCTTGGAGATCTTGTCATGCCCCGCAGCCAGCGTTCTGTCTGAACGTGTGTTCAGCGCTGCTGGTGGTATGCTGACAGATAAGCGCACGCGGCTCTCCACTGATAATGTAGACAGACTCACGTTCATAAAGATGAACAAATCATGGATCCGAAACGACTTTTCTACCCCTGTGTCATCCTGGGGAGAGTAAAAGCTTGATGATTGGTTAAAATCACCCTACCAACCGTTTTAAGCTTTCAAATTACTAATCATGTTTATCTGTATCTTGACTGGAAAATAATTTGGGCTTTGTAGCAGTGTGCAGCACTGATCCTATTAGGCCATCTATACTAAAGCTTCACCAGATTTAAAATTAAAAATAATTTTTAGCTGCATCTAGCCCGGAAAATAATTTTGGGGCTCCGAGATGCGCAAGGCACATAAGTGCCTTCTTGCTGCACTACCTGCAGCATGACCCTCATATTGTCAGAATTCGAAGTAATCATGACTACTGGGTTGCCACACTCTTAGATCCCCCAAACTTTTCGATCAACCTTTTCATTTTAATAAAGACCAAAAAAATGTTCATTTTTGAAATTATAAGCATTAGCAGGTTGTTAGAAACTGAAATCAAACAGTTTTCAGCTCAAAACTTTATTCTAGGTGATGTTACATTTTCACATAGGACCCCTTGTTCGAAAGGAGCTTCTGAACTCTCTCGTCCATTGAATTTGTCAGGTTTTGGATGGTTTCTGCTTCAATTGTTTTGCATGAGGACAGAATACCCTCCCAGAGCTGTTGCTTAGATGTGAACTGCCTCCCGCCATCATAGACACTCCTTTTAATGATGCTCCAAAGGTTCTGAATGGGGTAGAGGTCAGAGGAGCATGGGGGTCACACCATAAGTTTGTCCCCATTTATGCCCATATCAGCCAGAGATGCAGATGTTTTATGTGCAGCATGAGATGGTGCATTATCATGCAGAAAAATGATCTTGCTGTGAAATACACGGTTCTTCTTCTTGAACCACGGCAGGAAGTGCTGTTTGAGAAAATCCACATACATTATGGAGTTCATCTTTAGCGCCTTCAGGGATCCTAAAGGGGCCGACAATCTCTCTCCCCATGATTCCAGCCCAAAACATTACTCCACCTCCTCCTTGTTGGCGCTGTAGCCGTGTTTGCGTGGGGTGTCCATCAACCAGCCATCCTCCACTCCATCCATCTGGACCATCGAGCGCTGCACGGCACTCATCCGTGAACAAAACAGTTTTGAAATCAGTCTTCATGTAATGTTTGGCCCACTGGAGCCGTTTCTGCTTGTGTGAAGTGGATAGAGGAGGTCGACAGGATGGCGCATGCACAGCTGCAAACCTCTGAAGGACCCTGCATCTTGTTGTTCGGGGGACGTTGGAGGCACAAGCAGCTTCAAAAACTTGTCTGCTGCTATGACAAGGCTTTTTTGCCGCTGCTCTTTCAACCTGACGTAATTGCCTGTAGGAAAGAGTCCTCAATTTGCCCTTATCAGCACGCACACGTGTGTACTGTGAATCAGCTACATACTTCTTGATTGCCAAGACACTTCATCCTGATCATCGCACAATGTTGATTGTAGTCATGCCTTGACCTAAACACTCCACAATTTGTTGCTTCTCAGCAGCCGACACATCCTTTTTCTTTCCCATTTTGGCAGAAAATGTAGGCTGCTTAATAATGTGAGAGAGCCTTCTTAAGTAGTCTTGCCTTTCATTGGACACACCTGCCAAACTAATTAGCACAGGTGTCTGCAATTGCTTACAGTGATATAAAGAGCCCTGACACACATCACCATCAATGAGTTTAACTGACAAACAAACAAATTCTTCCCTTATCACTCCTAAACACTTTTTGCATAATAATTTGGAACGCAGTGTACATGTGCTTTTCCACAAAACACCAGTGGTTCACGTAGTGAATCTTACAGTTCTAACTTGCCAACCGTGGTCTGTATGGAGTTGTTCAATAAAGGGCCCAAAATTAAGATAACATAGATGGGAGAGGTCTCTATGAATAGGAATTCCTAAGTATTTGATACCCTGTGAGGGCCAGGCAAAGGGAAAGTTGGACTGGATGGAATCCTATATGGATTTGGGGAGGGAGACATCGAGGGCCTCAGACTTCGCTGCATTGATTTTAAAATTTTACCATGTAACAAAGTGATCTATTTCAGCCATAACAGCAGGGATGGATATATGTGATTGAGTGATATATACTAGGACATCATCAGCAAATAGAGAGCACTTGTACTCGGTGCCTCCCACCTCAATCCACCTAATATTGGGGTTATGGCGAATTGATGAGAGCAGGTGCTCCGTCACTAGGATGTATAAGAGAGGGGACAGAGGACATCACTGCCTTGTCCCATTGGTGATTGTGAAAGGTGATGAAAATGTTCTGACGCACCCCCTGGGCCTTGGGACACCCGGAGCCGGACCCTTTTTGGTGGATGCTGGTGGTTGTAGTCTTCGTGGCGGCGACCCAGTTCCGTGGCTCAGGGCGGTCAAACCAGTGGCGGAACTATTTATGTGGTTTTCATGTTTAAATGTCCGACTACGCCACCCGTGGATTGCGGTCAGAGTGAACCGCCGCTACAGGGCAGACCGCTAAGGCTGGTGTTGTGGGTGCAGCAGAGCGTAGCATAACTCCCCACGGGAGGAGTATAGCCTCAGGGCAGTGTATGCGGAGGATGGGGGTGATGGTGCAGGGCAGCAGCAGTAACGACACGGAGTCAGTGATGCAGTTCAGGGCCTTTACTCACAGTTCTTATTATCCAGACCACGTCTGCAGGTAACGGCTGCCCACGTCGTACTTTGCTCACCAGGTGAGGGGCTCAGACAACTCCCAGATAACTTTGGAGCACTTCACAGGACCCCCTTTGTGTGTCCTTTGTCTGGCCTTTCTTACCAACACTTCTGTCCGGCTGCCTCGGGCCTCCTCTTGGTAAACTTGGCGCCAGTTTCCCTGACCCTATGTGGTGCCTTCCTAGCGGGTGTAGCGAGGGGCTGCGCCACATAAAATGTCAGAGCCTCCGGTTTCTAGCTGAGGGTCGTTTCCTGCCTCCACTAGTTCGGGGACCGGTCTCCCCCTTTGGCCTGACCCCTCCACGCAGGTGGATTCGGGCGTGCGGTGGCGACTCGCCCGTCCGCACCCCTGGGATCCCTTCATTCCTCGTTCCTGGAGCCTTCTCCGCTCCTCTTCCTTCCTTCTCCCTCTTCTAGGCCTGGGCCTCTGTTACTAGGCCCGCCTCCGGAGCAGAGCTCATGCAGAGCCCCTGCTCCCTGCCACTTCTGCTCAGACTTCTCTGCACTGAACTAAGATGGTGCCCACCTTTTATACTCCCTTCTCAATGCACCCAGGAACTGCTTCCTCCCTGCTCCTGCACTACAGGGTTCCCCTTCCTCAGTGTTCCCTCCCCCCACTCCAGCCAGGGACAGGGACTGTCGTGCCCATCTCAGGGGCATATTGGTCGCCCTGCCCCACGGCAATGTGGTGTAATGCATGCAGGTGTCGGGTCCTGATCCACACTCCATCCTTACCTGAGAGTGAGATATCACACCTCTGGGTGAGGTGCAATACGTCTGTAGCAACCGAGCCCTCAGGGTGCTACAGTTCCATTTATCTTCAGCCTAGGTGACGTATTGCGATACAGGGCCGTGATTTTGGCTATAAAAGGGTCCCCTAGACCCCTACCCCAAGCTTTTTAAGAGAATCATATATGGCGTGCCAGGAGACTCTATGGAATGCTTTCTCAGCATCCAACGAGAGTATCTAATTACAAATTTTTAACTGCATCTAGCCCAGGAAATACTTTGTGCCTAGTAGCAGTGTCTGCTAGTGAGCGGATTATCCCGGCTGTTAAGCAAGCTGCACCACCTGTAGTTTAGACACTTAATTTTTTCAAAGGAAATGCTTCGGGACCATGGGATACTTAGTGAAGAGCATCAGGAGGCACCCCAAGGCATAGGGGCTGGGACTGGCAGTAGGATGCCTTGCGGTGGACAGCCGAGCTCGATCCTTATAAAAGCTTTTTAACTGCAGCAGCTTTAGTGGACGCTACTGGAGCTGGAATTACCGCGGCTGCTGGCATGAGACTTGCCCTCCAATAGATCCTTGTAAATGGATTTAAAGTGTATTCATTCAAATTAGAGAGACAATTTAAATTAAAAAGCTTAGAGCTGCCTCCACCACAGGGGGGCTCGCTCGACCCACCAGCGGACAGGCACCAGTATTGGGAGAGGGGGGCTGGCCGTCAGGGTTCACCGCGGCTCTGGCACAAACCCGGCGACACGGAGGTGGCACGGGCAGGAGCGGACCGGCCGTGTCGGCTTCTCACTTTTTGGATTTTAGAAGGGCATGACATGCCTATATCTGTGTCTCCCCCTCCTTTTACTCCTCCACCTCTTTTCTTTTCGCATGACTATATGTACTTGTCACTTTTCCATGTGTTAGTTATGTCTTCTGAGCAGTTTGTCAGCTTTTGGACACCTTTGAAGGTGTTTTCTATGTGTTTCTATGTGTTTTTGTTTGCCTGCCATTGGTTTTAACGGTGTTCGAAGGTGTTCGACGAACAGTTCGACGAACAGTTCGGCGAACACACGGGTGTTCGACGAACCGAACCGAACTCGAACACTACGGGGGTGGCTCAACACTAATAAAGAGTCCAAAGTGGATGACTACTTTAAAGAGAAATATATTGTTCAAAGTTCAACCCAGATGGGTCATAAATCAGCTTAGAAGATCGTTCAGGAGAGGAGAGACAAGAGTTACCGATAGAGATGATCGAATCAATCAGCAGAGAACTAAATTCGAGTCGATATTTCTAAAATTTTCAGGTCCCCGCAAATTTATACAATTTGCAAATCGACCAGAAAGGATCAGCCCTAAAAAAAAAAAATATTCCCAATGCTGAATAATCATAGAGTGGAATATGCCAGGCGGGCGTCCCCGGATCACCCTGCAGCTATCACATCACATGGTCTAGCACAGCTAATCATGGGAAACTATCGCACCCAATATACAGCACCACTCCACCCACAGCTGTTAAAGACACATGATAGCTCATTAAATCAGTCATCATGTGCAAGGGGAGATACAAACTCGGAGTGCAAGCCCACAAATAAGGCAGGGACACGACTTTTGACATGCGAGCACATACAAGGTCATGAGGGGATTAAAGTTTATGGAGGGAGGAAAAGGATGGAGGAGCAGAGTAAAGCAGAGAGACAGAAAGGCAGATCATGTAGTTGCTTTCTAGGAAGTTTTTTTTCTCAGCTCAGAGCTGGATTCACAGCTACACTACTCAGTACTGCTGCATATTGTCCTCTGTGCTGCTGCGTTCTAGTAAATAGTTTTCTTTTTAAATCTCGTAGCTGTGAATCCAGCTCTGGATGAGATTTAAAAATAAAACTACTTACTAGAACGCAGCAGCACAGAGGACAATATGCAGCAGTACTGAGTAGAGTAGCTGTGAATCCAGCTCTGGATAATACTCAATACAGCTGTATATTGTCCTCCGCGCTGCTGATTTCTAGTAAGTAGTTTTCTTTTTAAATCTCATCCAGCGGTGGATTGGCAGCTATATTTTTTAGTAATGCTGTACATTGGTCTCCATGCTGCTGCCTTTTAGAAATTTGTGTTTTTTTTTAACCCAGTGCTGGATTCGCAGCTACATTGTTTAATAATGCTGTATAATGATCTCCATGCTGCATCTGCTTCTGAATATGTGCTATATAGAGACTGGAGAGAAAGAATTCTTAATGACTGTGTGTTCTGTGCAAGGGAGACATCATAGCAGCTAGCGTTTACCCCCTAGCTCAGAGCAAAGTGAAAATTAAAAATAGAACCTGTAGAGAGGAAAAGTGAGAAAACTTCAAAATATAAGTTATACAGTATAATGGCTAGCATTATTCCCTATGACAGTGTATTTCAGAAAATGCCAACTTATTCTGAAAAGTCACCTGAAATAACAGGTATGCTTTAAAGGCCGCTTTTGTACTCATACCATTTTAGGAAAATGCAAGGATGAAAACCTTAATTAACAGTCTCGGATGTGATGTCACTTTCTTATTAATACACCTGCTCCCTCTTGGCAAATATCTAAAGTGCAAGTTTAATGCACAGTCACATCCATCTCCCGGCTGCATTAACTCCTTCAGCAATTAATCATTTTATAAACTTTGAGCCGAAATAGAAATAAATCAAAGCGGTCACCATATATTCCATCAATGTTCACATAAAGTCTCATCACGCCGGGGGGTCGCTCTGAGGGCAGAAAAATAAATACAAATTTCCTACTGTACTAATTTATTGCAAGTAAGACATTAGAACTTTTTATGATATTGCTGATTACTTCGGAGGTTGTGTAGGATCCAGGGGACTTCAGAACATATTTCACCATCTTGTTGTAATTTTCTTTTCTTTCCTTAGTGATTAAATGCGGAATTATCGTTCCACGAGGCAAAAAAAAGTTATCCATGGTCAAGCAGCAATTCACTGCTATGAATAACACTTCTAATACTAAGGGCAATACAGTATTTATGTCTAAGAGATATGATAGGACCAGATACATGGACCCATATAGGCTTTTAGTAGCAGACTTATACCAGCATGATGGGAGCAAAAGAAAACTCCATACTTTGTGTGCATTGGAGCCTATGGACTTGAAGTTAACCATGATATCCATAGACTCCTATTCACAAAAGGTATGGAGGATTCTTTTAAAATAAATGTAAGTACTTTGAAGTAAATTTTCAGAATATGCTGTCCCTTATGTGTGCATGAAGAAGAACAACATTCATGGCCAATATGTGTGTTGTATCACCATTTTTACCCTTTGCAGGCTTTATCTGTAATTTGCAATCCACTCTGAGCTGGTGGGAGTAGAGTAGACTACTAAACTATCTGCTATGCTTTATTCTTTTGTAGCATAGCACACACAAACAAGCAGCAGTTACATGGAGGAATTTGCATTGAACAGAGGTAGAAGCAGAAAGTTCAGCACGATCTTTCTGAGTCTCTCTCTGCTTGCTTCTTCACTCTGCACCCCATTCCCCCCTATATTGAGTGTAACGTGCTTCATTACCTGACACCACAGTGAGCTGGCCGTCTGTCTTGTCTATGAAGGATAGACTTGATCTTTTTTTTTAAAAGTAGCTGGAGGCAGGGGGAGAGGAAAAGTGTTTTATAAGTGAGGAAGAAAGCTAATTTCTCTGATAAGATCTATTACAAAGTTTTCCTATATTTATCTTTAAAAGTTTTGAGTCACACAAATTTTGTCGTTCAGAACGTGTGCTGCTTCAGTGTTTTTACATCTTCTAGTCAGATGTTTCTATGGTTAACGAAGTACAATTGTCAACATTTCAGAAGTTTTTAAGCTTTTATTGACAAATATATTAACTTCATGCAAAAACATAATGTTTAGAGTATTTACCCTTATTTTTCAAGACTTCTGTTAATCGCTCTAGCAGCTGTATATCATCTTCTGGGCCAAATAATTGACTGGTATCAACCCATTCCTGCCTAATCAGTTCTTGGAGTTAATCACTGACTGCTACCATTACTGAGCAAGCTCGGTAATCATGTTCAACTGATCTCATGGCTGAATCCACTTTAGAAGACAGTCCTGGCACTTGTTGGACTTTCTTGGATGCCCTGAAGCCTTTTTCACACCAATTAAACCTCTCTTTAATTATTCAATAAATGGTTAATTTTTAAGCAGTCTTAAAAGCAGCAATGTCCTTGACTGTAAAGCCCTTTTGATGCAAAGCATTGATGACTGCACATAATTCCTTGGAGGCAACCCTGATAAACAAAACAAGTCAATTATTTCAAGCATCAGCACCCTTTAAAAGTAACCAGGCAGCATGACAGAGTGATATCAGCTGCCTTGCCCTTGTTAACACTTTCTCCTGATCTAACAAGAAAATTAAATGATGTAAACAGAAGATTACTTTGTGTCAGTGGATGAATTCCAGTGGAAGTTGTTATTTTCTGATTAATTTAATGTTGGTAAGGAATAACGTTGCAATTCGAATCATTTTTCATGAAAATCTAGAGTCAAGGCAAACTGCCGCTATGAAAACTGATATATATGTGTAACAAAAAAAAAAAAGCGTAGAAACCATCCCACCACGATAAGGTGTACCTAATCTGGGATGGTCCTATCCTGTCTCTAATCTTAAAACCTTGTGTCAGATGACCTCAGTGTGAATAAAGGCAGAGCAGGACAGGGGCCCGACTGTTCAGACACCTGCCCATATGAAGTTATATAGATGAAATGCCCTACTAAGACGGGGGGGCAGGTTCCTATTTGTACAAAGTTCAAGAAACTACAGCAAAACCAAATAAATGAGCTGGAGCATTACTATCTTTGTGAAAATCCCAAATTCGTGTCAGTCTCAACACTTTTCGCCGTGATTGTACAATTGATTTTTGCAAAGATTGTTGAAAGTACAATTCCCGTTTATTAATTAGGAGCTTTCATTGCACAGACATGCCAAGTGTGTACTGCAGATGCAGATGTGAACGTGCTCTTACACGTTGCATGTATACCAACTTATGCTCCAGCTCATTTATTTGGTTTTGCTGTAGTTTCTTGAACTTTCTACATTTAGGAACCTGCCCCCCCCCATCTTAGTCGGGCATTTCATCTATATAACTTCATATGGGCAGGTGTCTGAACAGTCGAGCCCCTGTCCTGCTCTGCCTTTATTCACACTGAGGTCATTTGACACAAGGTTTTAAGATTAGAGACAGGATAGGACCATCCCAGATTAGGTACACCTTGTCGTGGTGGGATGGTTTCTACGCTTTTTTTTAATCAAAATAATGTTAACTAAGTTTCCTATGATATTTACATGCACTATCACTATTTACTTATTTACTTACTATAGGGTATATGCTCATTTTGTTTTTTTTTCTTGGGTTTCAGATGCATCAGGTAGAAACATTGCAAAAGTAAATAAATAAGGAACTAGGTTGTATTTCAGCCAATAAGAATCTAGTAACTGTTATAGGAGTAGATCAAATTTCAGCCAGTAAGAAATTGAGAACGGTTATAAAAATAAGCAAGATCTTAGCCAATCAGAAACTGGGGACAATAATAAAATTAGGCTATATTTTAGCCAATTAGATGCTGAATAAGTTTTTGGAATGTAAGTTCCATTAATAGAATCTAAATGGCAAATCATTTTATTTCAAAACTAAACTGTTTTAACCCCCAAAAATCTACCCAAAGTTTCAGCCACTAGGTGTCTTTCTTCTGAGTAACTGGCTATCCACTGCCTGTTGTCAAGTGTAATCTGTCTCCAGCAGCAGAGAAGCTGAGATGTATGATAAGAAGTGGAGGCAATTCCTTGTTTCTCTACAGAAAGTGGGAACAGGCTTTTATCAATCTATAGGAAGTGGTGGCTGGTATTTATGTCTTTACAGGACATGGATGTGGGTTTTTGTTGATCTACAGGCGCTGGGGCAAATTCAAATCCCACCAAGGACAACATCTGCAATGGTTTGTATGTTTTCCCCGTGTTTGCGTGGATTTCCTCCGGGTTCTCCGGTTTCCTCCCACATGCCAAAGCCATACTGATAGAGAATCTAGATTGAGAGCCCCAATGGGGACAGTGCCGGTAATGTATGTAAAGTGCTGTGGAATATGTTGGTGCTGTATAAAAAATAAAGATTATTAATCTTTGCTCCTGTTCTACCACCTGTCAAAATGCATGCGGACATACAGTTATATGAAAAACTTTGGGCACCCCTATTAATCTTAAGCTTAATGTTTTTTAAAAATTGGTGTTTTTGCAACAGCTATTTCAGTTTGATATATGTCATAACTGTTGGACACAGTAATGTTTCTGCCTTGAAATGAGGTTTATTGTATTAACAGAAAATGTGCAATCTGCATTCAAACAAAATTTGACAGGTGCATAAGTATGGGCACCTCACCAGAAAAGTGACATTAATATTTAGTAGATCCTCCTTTTGCAAAAATAACAGCCTCTAGTCGCTTCCTGTAGCTTTTAATGAGTTCCTGGATCCTGGATGAAGGTATTTTTGACCATTCCTCTTTACAAAACAATTCCAGTTCAGTTAAGTTTGATGGTCGCCGAGCATGGACAGCCCTCTTCAAATGATCCCACAGATGTTCAATGATATTCAGGTCTGGGGACTGGGATGGCCATTCCAGAACATTGTAATTGTTCCTCTGCATGAATGCCTGAGTAGATTTGGAGCGGTGTTTTGGATCATTGTCTTGCTGAAAGATCCATCCCGTGCGTAACTTCAACTTTGTCACTGATTCTTGAACATTATTGTCAAGAATCTGCTGATACTGAGTGGAATCCATGCGTCCCTCAACTTTAACAAGATTCCCGGTGCCGGCATTGGCCACACAGCCCCAAAGCATGATGGAACCTCCACCAAATTTTACTGTGGGTAGCAAGTGTTTTTCTTGGAATGCTGTGTTTTTTTGCCGCCATGCATAACGCCTTTTTGTATGACCAAACAACTCAATCTTGGTTTCATCAGTCCACAGGACCTTCTTCCAAAAAGAAATTGGCTTCTCCAAATGTGCTTTTGCATACCTCAGCCGACTCTGTTTGTGGCATGCTTGCAGAAACGGCTTCTTTCGCATCACTCTCCCATACAGCTTCTCCTTGTGCAAAGTGCGTTGTATAGTTGACAGGTGCACAGTGACACCATCTGCAGCAAGTTGATGCTGCAGCTCTCTGGAGGTGGTCTGAGGATTGTCCTTGACTGATCTCACCATTCTTCTTCTCTGCCTTTCTGATGTTTTTCTTGTCCTGACACTTCTGGCCTTAACAAGAACTGTCCCTGTGTTCTTCCATTTCCTCACTATGTTCCTCACAGTGGAAACTGACAGGTTAAATCTCTGAGACAGCTTTTTGTATCCTTCCCCTGAACAACTATGTTGAATAATCTTTGTTTTCAGATCATTTGACAGTTGTTTTGAGGAGCCCATGATGCCACTCTTCAGAGGAGATTCAAACAGGAGAACAACTTGCAAGTGGCCACTTTAAGTAGCTTTTCTCATGATTGCATACACCTGGCTATGAAGTTCAAAGCTCAATGAGGTTACAAAACAAAAAAAAGTGCTTTAATAAGTCAGTAAAAAGTAGGTAGGAGTATTTAAAACAAGAAAATGATAAGGGTGCCCATACTTATGCACCTGTCAAATTTTGTTTGAATGCAGATTGCACATTTTCTGTTAGTACAATAAACCTCATTTCAAGGCAGAAACATTACTGTGTCCAACAGTTATTACATATATCAAACTGAAATAGCTGTTGCAAAAACACCAATTTTTATAAAACATTAAGCTTAACATTAATAGGGGTGCCCAAACTTTTTCATATAACTGTATACAAGAGGCATACTTTCAGCTCAGGACAAGAAAATGCTACATTAATAGCAGGAGGAATGCATTGCTGGGAAGCAAGATAGGAAAGTTCCAGTTCCTATAGTGCTGGCAGAATGCTGATGAAGAGGGAATGCTGATGGCAGGTTACAAGAATGAGATTCAGGACAGTTCCTGTAAATATTAGACAGGTAGGTGTAACATAAGCAGTTTTACGGTCTTGGGGGGTGTGAGGGCAGCAGAATTAAGCTTTTATACAGGTTTTGCCGAAAAGGAGAGGTACACATTAAATTAGAAAGACATTTAGAGACTGTGCCTGATAATAGCCTTATCTTTCTGTGCCTAGTCATTCTATTATTAATGGTGACATTGGACTCCCCACTGAATGGTCGAACACGCAGAACCAAATTTTAAGACAAAAACTTCCTTCCAACTTTGCCAGGGGCTTTCATCTCCTGGCATTTGTTTTTTTTATTTAGGTAGATCCAGCGAATTAAAGTTTCCCAAGACTTCCGCAGTGGCAGAATCAAAATGAAATCAATTTTTCTCACTTAGGTCTCTGCGGACGTTGAATCTTCTACTTCTGCTTTGGAGGTGAAAGAGGTGAATATTTTGGATAGGAACATTTTCATGTTTTCAATGTCATAGATTATTTAATACGATCTGAAACAAAGTATCATCTCATTAATTTACCAATCACAATGAAAACAATGTATTTAGGCTTCCGCTGCAATAATTCATGGCTGGTTGCAAATCAATTTCAGCAGACGAGCAGTCACATTGTGTATAATTAATGGTCAGCGTTTAATAGAAGAACAAATCCTAACTGAATACAAAGTATTAATCACAGGAACATAAGAAGACGACCAACGGGAACAGAGAGGGGACGACTGACAGCTCCAGGAGGCAGCACTACACAAGTGGAGGATGGGAGTATTACAAATCTGTACTCAAGCATCTCAGGATCAACTTATACCAGCTGTACATATATAATTATATACAGGAGATGCCCAGGTTATACCAGCTGTACATATATAATTATATACAGGAGATTACCAGGTTATACCAGCTGTACATATATAATTATATACAGTAGATGCCCAGGTTGTACCAGCTATACATATATAATTATATACAGGAGATTCCCAGATTATACCAGCTGTACATATATAATTATATACAGGAGATGACCAGGTTATACCAGCTGTACATATATAATTATATACAGGAGATACCCAGGTTATACCAGCTGTACATATATAATTATATACAGGAGATGCCCAGGTTATACCAACTGTACATATATAATTATATACAAGAGATGCCCAGGTTATACCAACTGTACATATATAATTATATACAGGAGATGACCAGGTTATACCAGCTGTACATATATAATTATATACAGGAGATGCCCAGGTTATACCAACTGTACATATATAATTATATACAGGAGATGCTCAGGTTATACCAGCTGTACATATATAATTATATACAGGAGATGACCAGGTTATACCAGCTGTACATATATAATTATATACAGTAGATGCCCAGGTTGTACCAGCTATACATATATAATTATATACAGGAGATTCCCAGATTATACCAGCTGTACATATATAATTATATACAGAAGATGTCCAGGTTATACCAGCTGTACATATATAATTATATACAGAAGATGCCCAGGCTATACCAGCTGTACATATATAATTATATACAGGAGATAACCAGGTTATACCAGCTGCACATATATAATTATATACAGGAGATACCCAGGTTATACCAGCTGTACATATATAATTATATACAGGAGATAACCAGGTTATACCAGCTGCACATATATAATTATATACAGGAGATGCCCAGGTTATACCAGCTATACATATATAATTATATACAGGAGATGCCCAGGTTATACCAGCTGCACATATATAATTATATACAGGAGATGCCCAGATTATACCAGCTGTACATATATAATTATATACAGGAGATGCCCAGGTTATACCAGCTGTACATATATAATTATATACAGAAGATGCCCAGGTTATACCAGCTGTACATATATAATTATATACAGGAGATGACCAGGTTATACCAGCTGTACATGTGTAATTATATACAGAAGATGCCCAGGTTATACCAGCTGTACATATAGAATTATATACAGGAGATGACCAGGTTATACCAGCTGTAGATATATAATTATATACAGAAGATGCCCAGGTTATATCAGCTGTACGTATATAATTATATACAGGAGATGCTCAGGTTATGCCAGCAGTACATATATAATTATATACAAGAGATGCCCAGATTATACCAGCTGTACATGTATAATTATATACAGAAGATGCCCAGGTTATACCAGCTGTACATATATAATTATATACAGAAGATGCCCAGGTTATACCAGTTGCACATATATAATTATATACAGGAGATACCCAGGTTATACCAGCTGTACATATATAATTATATACAGGAGATAACCAGGTTATACCAGCTGCACATATATAATTATATACAGGAGATGCCCAGGTTATACCAGCTATACATATATAATTATATACAGGAGATGCCCAGGTTATACCAGCTGCACATATATAATTATATACAGGAGATGCCCAGATTATACCAGCTGTACATATATAATTATATACAGGAGATGCCCAGGTTATACCAGCTGTACATGTGTAATTATATACAGAAGATGCCCAGGTTATACCAGCTGTACATATAGAATTATATACAGGAGATGACCAGGTTATACCAGCTGTAGATATATAATTATATACAGAAGATGCCCAGGTTATATCAGCTGTACGTATATAATTATATACAGGAGATGCTCAGGTTATGCCAGCAGTACATATATAATTATATACAGGAGATGCCCAGATTATACCAGCTGTACATGTATAATTATATACAGAAGATGCCCAGATTATACCAGCTGTACATATATAATTATATACAGGAGATACCCAGGTTATACCAGCTGCACATATATAATTATATACAGGAGATACCCAGGTTATACCAGCTGTACATATATAATTATATACAGTAGATGCCCAGGTTGTAGCAGCTATACATATATCATTATATACAGGAGATTCCCAGATTATACCAGCTGTACATACATAATTGTATACAGGAGATGCCCAGGTTATACCAGCTATACATATATAATTATATACAGGAGATAACCAGGTTATACCAGCTGCACATATATAATTATATACAGGAGATACCCAGGTTATACCAGCTGTACATATATAATTATATACAGGAGATAACCAGGTTATACCAGCTGCACATATATAATTATATACAGGAGATGCCCAGGTTATACCAGCTATACATATATAATTATATACAGGAGATGCCCAGGTTATACCAGCTGCACATATATAATTATATACAGGAGATGCCCAGGTTATACCAGCTGTATATATATAATTATATACAGGAGATGCCCAGGTTATACCAGCTGTACATACATAATTATATACAGAAGATGCCCAGGTTATACCAGCTGT
Source organism: Phyllobates terribilis (assembly GCF_046119375.1). Classification (NCBI taxonomy): domain Eukaryota; kingdom Metazoa; phylum Chordata; class Amphibia; order Anura; family Dendrobatidae; genus Phyllobates; species Phyllobates terribilis. Next base: position 785,134,362 of record NW_027362764.1, read on the forward strand.
ACATATATAATTATATACAGGAGATGACCAGGTTATACCAGCTGTACATGTGTAATTATATACAGAAGATGCCCAGGTTATACCAGCTGTACATGTATAATTATATACAGAAGATGCTCAGATTATACCAGCTGTACATATATAATTATATACAGGAGATGCCCAGGTTATACCAGCTATACATATATAATTATATACAGGAGATAACCAGGTTATACCAGCTGCACATATATAATTATATACAGGAGATACCCAGGTTATACCAGCTGTACATATATAATTATATACAGGAGATAACCAGGTTATACCAGCTGCACATATATAATTATATACAGGAGATGCCCAGGTTATACCAGCTATACATATATAATTATATACAGGAGATGCCCAGGTTATACCAGCTGCACATGTATAATTATATACAGGAGATGCCCAGGTTATACCAGCTGTATATATATAATTATATACAGGAGATGCCCAGGTTATACCAGCTGTACATATATAATTATATACAGGAGATGACCAGGTTATACCAGCTGTACATGTGTAATTATATACAGAAGATGCCCAGGTTATACCAGCTGTACATATATAATTATATACAGGAGATACCCAGGTTATACCATCATGGTCCATACCACTTTATGCAAGAAGATATTATAAAAATGACATATATTACAATAAATGATTCCATGTAATGTGTTGATGAATCGTGATAATACCATGAAAACGATCCACTCTAAGTTTTACAGGCAGTTTAATAAGATGATAATTTCATACATTGGGGCCATCGATGATTTCCACACTATGTATGTATTAGGGAATTATCTGCAGAGAAGCGCTGACATTAGCCATGTACACTCACAACTTAGTGGCAGCTTAAAGTGTTGCTGAAAGTATCAGATAAGTGTTTGAAGTGGCGCCACCGCCGCCGTCCACTGCTGCTGCCTCCCGATGTACTCCGTCAATATTTGTAAAATCTGTCAGATTTTAAATTATGCAAATAGGAATTAAATTAGTTTAAGAAAGATCTGAAAAGTCTTCAACATTGAAGAGCCGCAGAGATTTAATATGTCTCTCCTTGTTCGTCGCCTCTCACAAGTTTTATATTCATGAAGTGGCTCGTGGAATTAGCAAATCTCTTTCATTTGCTTTTAGGAAAATAAATGGTTTAGCAGATGTCAGAAAAGCTTAATGTGATCTATTAACGGAATAAAAAAGTTCCAGAACGGTGCAAATTTTATAATTTCCTAAAACTTTTTTTTCCATCAAATAAACCAACAAGTTTAAAAAAATATATATATTTATAGAAATTATTATTTTTCTTATATTATTTTATAACGCATACATTTCATCAATTTCAACTTCTTATCAATCTATTATCTATCCATCTATCTATCTAATCATGTGTCTACTCTCCTCAACATACATTGAAATTGCAATATTAACAAGGAAAAGTTATGGGATTATGAAACTCCTAGGATGTATAGACTTGTTATTTATATGGACTCAATGAAAAACTGGGAAAAAAAATGTCCAAACATCTCGAATATGAGAAATCCTCACACATACACACCTTGGCTGCTATCAATAAACTGATTTATGTTCTGCCACACTGAATGCACTTGGGCAAATCATTAAGATCCGCTGCTGGCAGCTCCTTTTGCAATTTTTGACCAATGACATCCCAGATTGGCTCAACAGGAGACAAGTTCGGAGACGCTGGAGGACGTGGGAGTTTAAATCCAAAGAACTAGGCACTGATAGATATGAGATCCAAACATGAGTGTACAACGTTTTGGTCATTGACTCTGACCTTCATCAGGTGCACAGTGTTTTTTGCAGAGAGACATGGATCAAGTTGTGATAAAGTGCTATAGGAGAAACTCAGGATGCCTGAGTGGGGAGAGCACTCTCATTGGATTGCAAATACAATTCCTACCTCCAATCTATGAGTGCCTAGTTCTTTGGATTTCCAGTATGTAAGTGTTACAACTCTCCTGTTAGTTTTTTTTTAGTTTGCTGGTCACATGACCATTTTGCCTATTTAATCCGGCTCCGCCCTCCTGGCTTTGCTGGACTTCATTTGTATTTACTACTGTTGAGCTAGCTTGTTGCTCTGTTGCCGTTCTCTGTTAGTTTTGCTAGGTCTTCTGACCCCTATGCCTTTTTGTTGTGTGTTTGTCTTCGACTGCTACTATTTCTGCGAGGAGGTGTCCAACTTTTCCCAGTCCCTAGATCTTGTAGGGATCCCTCCCTCACATCTATAGGTCTGCGTTCAGACTAGCCGAGGACTTTAGCGGGTCTGATCGCAGGATCAGGTTCCCCGTTACATCGTAGGGATCTAGTTTAGTTCTATTGTAGGGACAGATCTCCTCTCTTTCCTTAGTCTCTGTAGCAGATCATAACAGTAAGGGCTCAGCCCCTACTAGTGCACAATCCCGTCTGCAGTGCCATAGTTTAAGCTGAAATGGTAGCACTCTTAGGCCTCACAGCAGCATTATCAACATGTGGGCTGGTGTTGTTGTGTTGAAAAACTGGTCTTGGGACATTTTGAAAAAATGGCTGCAACACTGGCTTCACCACCAAATCAGTGCAAGGTAAGAATCAAACAGTCGTTTAACTTAGACGAGGATCGCAACGCAATGCTTGGACTGATCATAGGCTCTCCCGACCTGAGCGTGACAGCTTTATAGAAATACATGCTGTCATGCTCGGGTCGGGGGAGCCACCGGCCAGTCCAAGCATTGCATTGCGATCCTCATCGTAGTTATATGGCCATCTGACTCTTCCCTAATGCCCAGCTGTTAATTAGAAGGAGTGAAGAATGAAAACATAGCTTCTATTTTTCATCGTTGCATCAATCGTGGCATTTTCGTAATGAAATTACTTTTCCTTGTTGGAGTTGCAATTTCGATGTGGAGGAGTTTATCAAGCTATAAATTGGAGATGAACCAATACTTTTGAAGCGACTCAAAGTTACCTTGAATTTTTTTCAAAAATTCGCGATTGCCAGAATCCACTTGTTTTTGCAATTTCATTCACGTGTATACACTAAGAAGGCGGTCATTCATCATTCTGCTGTATTCAAAAGGTACACAAGGGGGTTCAAGAAATTGTAGAAAATGCAATTTTCACTTCTTCCCAGTCCTCACCTTGACCGTCATTCCAATCCCATTTCATTTGTAGATAGTCAGTTTTCCTTTCGCCGCTGGTTCTGTAGGTGCTTCGACGACACTGATATTAAGAAAACCCTGGAACAGACCATTTGGAGCTTTTCAAGTGTCATGTAGATGACACAACTGAACCTCATTTTAAAGTGTACCTATAATAAAACTCAAAAACTACATTTTCATAGATACATGTACCAAACATTTGAGAAGCCATTACTCTCCATGTTTGGATTCTATGGTCGGTTGTACTCTAAGCTTCTTCTGCTGCAGCCTGGCCACTTGCCTCTGTTCCTACAAGCTTATTAGAAATTGTATGCAGGAAACAGAATTTTCAGGAGAAATTCTGGTCACACTTCTCCGGTGAAGTAGAAATAAGTTGTCATTTGATAATCATAGACACAATACTTGGCCGTAAAATAAGGAAGCACAAGCCAAATGATCATCAAGAAATATGATCAAGAACCAAAGTATCCTCCTCAGCCAGGTCATCAGTAAAAATGGCCAAAGCACCACTCTCAGGTAGGAAGACCTTCTGCTGGTGACTTTGTGTCCCACCTATCCTTCCCTTAGAGGTGCTGATCTTTGTCATACACAATGTCTATTACTGCCTATGCTCCGTGCCGTGCTTAAGGAGGCCCTGACATCTTTCTTGTTCTTTGAGTTGGCAGCATATCATGTGCCAGCTTCTATGCCCAAGTACCTAGCACATTTCCATGCCACATTCTGGCTGCCCTCTGCCTTGCGTTCCACAGTATTCCTACCATTTTTAGTATCCAATTTCTTAACAGAGCCTCTGTCTTCTTTTATAGTTTATGCTCCCCTTGAAAAGTCGTTAACGCACCCTTAAGACCCCCTTCTATCTGCTTTGTCCTCCACTCAGACTATCTACAAACATGTCTTCCTTGGACAACGCCTTGTAAAACCCTCATCAATATAGTGTTTTTTTGACTCTGCCTTACTTGACCTGTATCTGTCTCTCTGCCAGCCCCGACCTGTATGCGTCTATGTCCTTGTATCTGTCTATCTGGCCACCATGGTCATATCGGTAATATATTGTAATTAGTTATTTATGAATAAACCTAATTGATTGGCTCCACATCAAGTTCAAGTTGAGTTTGCTTATTCCAGACCTTTGGGTCTAAGTATTGTATAAGAACACATTCACGTCGAAAGTTGCATTTTTACCCTGTCCGGCCTTAGATGTAAAGTATTAGCTGATTGTTACTAAGATTTCCAATGTTCCTTGAATCACTGGGATCCTGGATTCAAAGATGTTCTCTTTTTGGAGGTGGGTTTCTTCCATACTCTAAAAAGTTGGTCCTCTCTTCATTTTGCAGCAAAAAGATGACCCTAAAAATGGCCAAGGTCAAAGCGTGCTCCAAGTTGGTCAGACGAAATGTTGTTTTGTGTTACTATGTTTCAGTACTCAGTAATTTTTATCTTTTCTTGTTTCATTTTGTTATGATTTTTTCAATTCATGTTTGAGGATTTTGAACCTTCCTTATAATCTGCGGCAATTCCCCTATTAAATGACTTAAATAATTTCCTTTATCCTGAGGAAATATTAAATAACTTCTATTTTATTTTACCTTCTGAGGAAAATGAGACTTTAATAGAGATGTGATTTGTATGGTCACCATACGGTTAGCGAAAGCTGGCCTTTTACGGAGACAGCTGTGTAATCTATTGAATACACTTTCATACAATACATATATCTCAGGGCAAAGAACATATGTTTTATTGTCCATTTCCAGTTAAATATGAATAATTCAGATTGAGCGATCCCCATTAAATGAGGTTTAGGAAGCTGCGGAAAAATCTTTATGTGCGGAAAACCAATCACCTTGATTTTTTAATGGAAACATTATATTTTCTCCCAAATTTAAATGTCTTTTATTGCTCTCATTACACGGTTATTTAACTCCAGGAAATTCCTGAGGAAAAAAAAATTTGACAATGTATAAAATAGGAGAGGAAAGAATAGAGGAAAAGCGAAGATTAAAGTTTTCTATAACGTACTATTCACATTCTGAAACGTAAAAATAAGACCCTACCAATGGTTTAAAGACTCCATCAATAGAAGAATGAAAATATTACATGCGACATGGACCAGTTAAAAATGCAGCCTTTTTTCCCCAAGACAATTGATAAAACCATCTCCATTAGCTCACGCGTTTCAAACCAAGGTTCTTAATCATAGACGACAACTGATAAAACCATCTCCATTAGCTTCCCGGTTCAAACCAAGGTCCTTAATCATCAAAATGATTAAGCACTTTGGTTAGAACCCCATAAGGTAATGGAGATGGCTTTATCAGGTTTCATACGGAAATAAAGCTACAAGATTTTGCCGGTTCAAGAAAAGTGCTGGATCTTCGTCGTCCTATTGGAGAAATCAGTTGACTCAAACTGTTATATAACGATCCGGGTATCAATTCATGGTGAGATGACAATATATTTTGGCCGTAGACTCATGGCAAATGGTTGTAATGGTCTGATTCCAGTAATACCCAGGAATCATAGAATGGTAGAGTTGGGAGGGTCCTCCAGGGTCATCGTGTTCAACCCCCTGCTCAATGCAAGAGTCACTAAACCATCTCAGACAGATGTCTATATATATATATATATATATATATATATATATATATATATACTTATTTCTCACTGCAAAATGCAAATAAATGTATCTAATTTATACAATGTGATTTTCTTGATTTTTTTTGGGGAATATTCTATCTCTCAATGTGAAAATTAACCTACCCTTAAAATTATAGACTGTTCATGTCTTTGTCAGTGGGTAAACTTACAAAAACAGCAAGGGATCAAATACTTATTTCCTTCACTGAGGATATGTAACATGCCATAAAAGCCCAATCTACCAAAAATATAAACTCAATAAGATTAAATCTGTAAAGAAATGAAAAAGAAATAAAACTTCCAGAATTAACTTTTTTTCAAACATTGCGCATCCCCAATAAAAAGACTCTTAATGATAAAAACAACAGCTCGGCATGCAAAAATCAATAAAAAGTCACAGGTCTCAGAAAATGTCAACATGAACCCAAACAATTTTTTTTTTTTAGAAAGTTCAGAATTTTTTTTAACTATTACAACTGACAGAAAGCTATAAAAACTTAGTATCGCCATAACCATCACCAAGCGTCATAGAAAAGAAACGCAAAAAGTAACTATGTATTTATGTAATTGTGTTTTTTTCACCATTTCATTCCACTTTGAATTTTTCCCCCATCTTTCAGTGTATTTTATGGAAAGATTAACCGTTTCTTCCAAGACTAAACTTCATCACGCAAAAACAAGCCCTGATGCAGCAATGCTGATGGAAAAGAAAAAAAAAGATTTGCCTCTTGGCAGAAGGGGAGGAAAAAAATGAAAAGACAAAAAAACTGTGAAAAAAGTGGTGAAATAGATATTTACAGTAATACGCGAGTTTACTTGATTTTCATTTTTTAACTCTTTTATTCATTCTCTTTTATTTTTGCACTTTAATAATTCTCATCTTTCATTAGGAAACTTTTTTTTACTTCATGAAATAAAAGAAAAAGTGCAAAACAACAAGCAATTTGCTTTTTAATTAAGCATTAACTAAATTATATAAATTTACATATTTTATATATATATATATATTTATATATATAAATAAAATTTATTTTTTTTGCAGTAAAACAAATAAATTAATTAAGAAAAAAAAATGATGTATATATTTTTTTTTTCCTTAATTATTTTATTTATTTTACTGCAAAAATATATATATATATTTATTTCATTTATTTATATATATAATATAATATATAAATTTCTATAATATAACTAATATATATATATATATATATATATATATATATATATATATATATATATATATCAGATCCAAGTTATCTCGCCTTGCACTTTTATATATATACAGTATATATATAAATTTATTTATCTATTTTATTTTTTCTTCAACTTTTTTCTTTTATTTTTTGTACTGAAACCCTTGCACTCTCATGAACGCTAAACCTATCTATCCCTCAGTGCTTTAATTTGATTTTAAAAGTCTTATTTTTTTTATTTTTTTTCTTCCTATATTCCCATTCTCCTATTTTAAGTAGCTTTAATCCTTTATTTGGAAATAAATAAAAAAAATAAAAAAAAGACAAACGGTTAAAGTAGAAAGTGAATTTAAAATTTTGGATTTTTTTTTTTTAATTGCATGTAAATCTTTTTAGCTGAATCCAGAATTTGAGAAGCAGAAAAACTGATGTTTCCAAGCTGTAATCTCTGCCCGTTCCACACTTGGCACCACACGTTATGTACTGGGGATAAAATTAAAGCGGCAGGAAACTTCCGGGAGCTTGTTCCATTGGTTCAGTTTCAATAGCCCGAGGTGTTTTTCTGCTTTATTATGTTGATATGGTATCATCATTAGCAGGATAAACATGGTAAGAGGCACCATAGATGCTGTCAGTTCCAATTTTTGACTTTCTACAGTCGTTCTTTAATTCGTAATATTTTTACGCTCCTGATTCACCAACTGACCTCAATGTAATACTTGAAAGGTAAAGGAGAGATAAGGATGCTGCGGTGAGTGAGTCCAGGTTTTGTTGGATTGCTGGCTCAATCCAACGCTTGATCTTTATAGAAATGCAAATGTGTCTGGCAACGTAAACTGGAGCCATGAGGTGTTACAAAAATATATTTAAAACGTTTTGGCACTTGGTTAAGGATATGTGAAAATAGACACTTGGCATGTAAGAAAATATAGCCTGGTATTATGATCTGTTTTCAAAGCGATGAAGACACTTCAAAAAAGTGAAGAAAAAAATATGTAGCTGGAACTGGTTCATTAGTAACTAACGTGAAAATAACTTTGTAAAGTTTCACAGCTATTTTTCTGGCTACCGAGGATCTATATTAATAATGTATAGAAAATTTACCGGTAGAGGTGAGAGAATCTTTTGAAATTCAAATATAATATCATTGCCGAAATAAGATTCCCGGCAAGCTGAAACTACTCCAAAGCTTCCAACTGCACTGAAAAATACGTATCATACATTATTCCCTATTCCTCACACACTAATCTGCACTGCTGAGCTGTCACACACTATCCAAACAATTTATTCAGTGTTTTATGGCTTTCTTTCCCTATTTCTATAGCTAAGCTATAAGCTGTGACGTCATCTCACCACAAAATAGCTGCTTTATTCCCTGCCTGTGCTTTTATACAGGCTACTATAGTCCTTCCTGATTGGTTGTGATAGCTGCCAGGGTTTCTGTGGCAGCCCAGCTGTGCTTTTTGGTCATGTGATCCTTCTCTTGCGCCTTTGGTCATGTGATCCTTCTCTTGCGCCTTTGGTCATGTGATCCTTCTCTTGCGGATGCAATTGTATGCAGTGTGTAAAATGAAAGAAACCATTTTAGATGATTTACCAGAAGCAAATTATTCAAATTCGCTGATTATGTTGTGCAAATTATGCAGATTTCCACCGTGGATTTTACAGCTTTCAATTCATAGAATGAAATGCGAAGCAACTTTAAACAGATTGCTCACTCAAAGGGTGTTCTTAGGGTCGACACATCTGTGTGAGAATAATAATGATGCATTTTAGAAAGTCACTAATAGAAATGAGCAGAGATGATCAAATCTTTTGAAATTCAAATTTGGCAAATTTTTCAACAAAAATTGAATATGTGACAAATAAATTCACCACGAATCGCAGATACTCCAATTGTCCTGAAAAGATGTGTATAACACTGAGATCTCTTAGAATAGTATTCAACCCCTTTCAAACTCTTTAAAGCAAACACAGCCTTAGTAAAGTAATGTTAAAGTTATCACTACATAGAAACAGATGGCAACCTGGCAGTAACCAATGGCCCATTTAGTAACACTGACAGACTTTTCACTTTTTTTAAATAAAAAAGATAGTCCAAAAATTATACATCTTAATCATTTGTGATCAAACAACCTGATCTGATGGTGTCACTGTCAAATATAAAATAATCCTACTGTGACTGATATGATTGCTATGCCATATATTCCAAAATGCTCTTCTCTTCCTACCCACTAATAGGCTTCCTGGAGGTAAAGATGGACAATCATGACTGCGTTTGGCTGCTGGTTTCAGTGGTTTTGGTGAAGCTTCTCCTGCTAGTGGCTCCAACATTTTTAGTATTATTAATTTTTTTTTCCGTTACTCCATCCTTTCCCCCTTTTTCTTTTTTACTACAAATTTTTTACAATACTATGCTTAACTATACTTAACTTTTGACATTTTTTCTTCCCTAATTATTCAGCCCTTACCAAAAAGCGTGTAACAAGAAATGCAAGATAGGTACTGTAGGTACATGTACAGAAAGCAAAATGTGAAGTCCAGCCACAGTATAGATGTAGAGTGCATGGCTGTTAAGTTGAAATAGTAAAATGGATGCGAAACAACAGAAATGCAGGGATAATTGTCTACATTTTTTTATTTTTTACTTTTTTTTTGCTCTTTTATTAATGAAATTCAACTCCTTTCCTAAAAATGACGTGATAAGAATTAATAAGTAGGTGCACATCTAAAAAACAGAAGCAGGGCAATGTTTTGGTGTAAAATATGACTAGCAACTGATGTGCAAAAGAAAGTTTGCCACAAGCACACTTTGTGAGTTAAACATTTGCAGTTAAATGTCCAAATTTTGGGGCATTTTTATTTGCACTTACTAAAAAAACAATTAATCCCCTTACAAGAAATTCCAAAATACACTAAAATTGCTGGTGACAAGGAAGCATACGATCTGACACTGATTTCAGATTTTTTTTTCTACAAAAACTTGTGCTGCCTTGCTTCTGCTTTTAAGTGCATTAAGCAGAAAAAATGTGGACAAATGCCAGCTACACCATATTACTGCTTAATCACATTGGCACTGCTGCTTGACAGACTTCTACATTTATCTTCATCACTGTTGCAGTTATACAACGTATTACTGACTGGAGTATTTGTCCAATGTTTTAGAGTTTTCTTATCCTATGTATGTCTATTTCTGAGCTGTGAGCTCTGACAAGCTCTCACTATCCTAAATCACCCTCTAATACCTGCTACATTCAATTCCTAGGCTTTTATACAGTTAAATTAGTTGTTAGGTGTCAGGCGTTTGCTGGATCTGAAATGGGTTCAGAATCATCAGTGGATTCTGTGGTCTCCCATTCCGGTCCAGGTGCTGCTCAGCATCGCCGTTGGTCCCAATGCCTAGCTGGTGCACGAGATGTACAGCCCCCGTATCCTCTCCGGGCGACAGGGTGTGGCTCGCAGCTCGTAATATCAGAGTACGCCGGGAATCTGCTAAGTTTGCCCCCGTTTCATTGGTCCTTTCAAAATTTTGGCCCAAGTAAACCACGTAGTGTACCAGTTACAGTTACCACAACACATGAGGATTCACGACACTTTTCATGTGTCGCTCCTTAAGCCAGTTCACCTGACAAAATTCTCTGAACCCCAACCTGCTTCAGACACTAGGGGTGATGATTAGAGATGAGCGGTGTTCGACTCGAACTGCTTGCCAATCTCAAATTCGAGCTGTTTTGGGCGGTGTTCGAGCCGTTCGGCGAACACGAACAATTTGAAAAAAATTTGGCTGTTCGAGGTTATGTTCGATAACTGTTCGTGCACCAAAATCATAACTGGATTTTTTCTCAGTAATGCTGAAAATTAATGTTAATTCGCAGTTTGAGTGTACAGCGGGGCGGGGGGGGAGGGGCAGGGGATGGATCTCTGCATAAATAATGAAGATCTCCATTTTTTTTTCTCTTTCTCGCATTTACAGTGGGGAGGTGCAATCTGTCAGCCTATCAGCAGCGCACACACGGAGCGAACTGCTTTTTTTCACACAAGCAAGGGCATGTGTCATTGGCAGTGTATGTCACATGTCCTTGCCCTATAAGACCCAGCCATTTTCCACGTAGCCACCATTTTCTCACTGCTGCAGCTGCGTGTTAGACGGCACCGCTGTTGCTGTGTGCGCTATACTTTGAGTGTTAATTTCAAGCCAATTTTCGCACAAATCTACAGATAGCTTGGGAGTAGGGAATAGTTGTGATTGCAGTCCTTTTGAGGACTAGGTTACATCATTTCCTACGACTTTTATCAGGCAGGTCTGTGCTCTTAAATAGATAGGTTGGGAGTAAAGACTAATTGTAATTGCAGTCTTTTTGAGGGCTAGGTTACATCAGTTCCTATCACTTTTGTCAGGCAGGTCTGTGCTCTTAAATAGATAGGTTGGGAGTAAAGACTAATTGTAATTGCAGTCCTTTTGAGGGCTGCATCAGTTCCAATCACATTTTGCCAGGCAGGTCTGTGCCAGTGCTGTGCAAGTTTTTTTCACAGCATTTAGCTAAATCTAGCTAAGCAAATCCTTTTTGGCCTCTTGCAGTGTGTGTTAGTCAGTGGAGTAGCCTATCTGTGTTACAAGCTGCACCACCTGTGTATAGAATACACATTTTTTTACTGCACCTAGCCAAGTAAAACCTTTTGGGCATAGCATCATTCTATTAGTCCATCTATACTAACCTCCACCAGGTTTCAAATTCAAAATAATTTTTATCTGCATCTAGCTCTGAAAAAATATTTGGGCTTGGGCTTGTAGCAGTGTGTGGGACTTGTTCTATTAGTCCATCTATACTAACCTCCACCAGGTTGCAAATTCAAAATAATTTTTATCTGCATCTAGCTCTGAAAAAATATTTGGGCTTGTAGCAGTGTGTGAGACTTGTTCTATTAGTCCATCTATACTAACCTCCACCAGGTTGCAAATTCAAAAGAATTTTTATCTGCATCTAGCTCTGAAAAATATTTGTGCTTGGGCTTGTAGCAGTGTGTGGGACTTGTTCTATTAGTCCATCTATACTAACCTCCACCAGGTTGCAAATTCAAAATAATTTTTATCTGCATCTAGCGCTGAAAAAATATTTGGGCTTGGGCTTGTAGCAGTGTGTGGGACTTGTTCTATTAGTCCATCTATACTAACCTCCACCAGGTTGAAAATGCAAAATAATTTTTATCTGCATCTAGCTCTGAAAAAATATTTGGGCTTGGGCTTGTAGCAGTGTGTGGGACTTGTTCTATTAGTCCATCTATACTAACCTCCACCAGGTTGCAAATTCAAAATAATTTTTATTTGCATCTAGCTCTGAAAAAATATTTGGGCTTGGGCTTGCAGCAGTGTGTGGGACTTGTTCCATTAGTCCATCTATACTAACCTCCACCAGGTTGCAAATTCAACATAATTTTTATCTGCATCTAGCTCTGAAAAAATATTTGGGCTTATAGCAGTGTGTGGGACTTGTTCTATTAGTCCAGCTATGCTAGCCTCCACCAGGTTGCAAATTCAAAATAATTTTATCTGCATCTAGCTCTGAAAAAATATTTGGGCTTGTAGCAGTGTGTGGGATTTGTTCTATTAGTCCATCTATACTAACCTCCACCAGGTTGCAAATTCAAAATAATTTTTATCTGCATCTAGCTCTGAAAAAATATTTGGGCTTGTAGCCGTGTGTGGTACTCATTGTATGAGGCCATCTATACCAAGCTCCGCCAGCTTTGAAATTAATAATAATTTTTAGCTGCATCTTGCCTGGAAAATAATTTTAAGCATATTAGCAGTGTGTGGTACTCATTCTATTAGGCCATCTATACTAAGCTCCACCAGCTTTCAAATTGCTAATAATTTTTAGCTGTGTCTTGCCTGGAAAATAATTTTGGGCATAGTAGTAGTGTGTGGTACTCATTGTATTAGGCCATCTATACCAAGCTCCACCAGCTTTGAAATTAATAATTTTTAGCTGCATCTAGCCCGGAAAATAATTTTGGACTTAGTAGCAGTGTGTGGTACTCATTGTATTAGTAGAAAAAAGAGAGGGGTCGCTCACTGGTCTATTCGGGTGCTCTGAAGAAAAGAGTAATCTCAATTGCAAAAAGAACTTCGGCACTCCATACATGAAAATATAAGAAATATTGTATCTAGACTAATGTCACTTTGAAAAATGAAGGTTTTTTCGCATAATTTGGCCAATTTATGTGTGCCCATCAACCACGACAAGGTCACCTTCGTATGATGGGAAACTACGCTACGCTACCACTGGATATGCCACTCTTGGGCTGTAAGCCTGTATGGACAATATGTCTCTGCTTGGGCTTTTAACCTACAATGTATGGGCTGGTAGAGCTAGTTAAAACTACCTGTGACTGAATGGGAGGGACACATGGTCAGAAAAAAACCTTCATTTTTCAAAGTGACATTAGTCTAGATACAATATTTCTTATATTTTCATGTATGGAGTGCCGAAGTTCTTTTTGCAATTGAGATTACTCTTTTCTTCAGAGCACCCGAATAGACCAGTGAGCGACCCCTCTCTTTTTTCTATTAATCATTTTTGGGATCCCGCTCCTGGAGCATTTCAGCAGGTACGTGTTCACACTATTAGAAGTTTGACAGCCTTTTTTCTGACCATGTGTCCCTCCCATTCAGTCACAGGTGGTTTTAACTAGCTCTACCAGCCCATACATTGTAGGTTAAAAGCCCAAGCAGAGACATATTGTCCATACAGGCTTACAGCCCAAGAGTGGCATATCCAGTGGTAGCGTAGCGTAGTTTCCCATCATACGAAGGTGACCTTGTCGTGGTTGATGGGCACACATAAATTGGCCAAATTATGCGCAAAAAACCTTCATTTTTCAAAGTGACATTAGTCTAGATACAATATTACTCATTGTATTAGGCCATCTATACCAAGCTCCACCAGCTTTGAAATTAATAATAATTTTTAGCTGCATATTGCCTGTAAACTAAGTTTGGGCATATTAGCAGTGTGTGGTACTCATTCTATCAGGCCATCTATACTAAGCTCCACCAGCTTTCAAATTACTAATAATTTTTAGCTGCATCTTGCCTGTAAACTAATTTTGGGCATATTAGCAGTGTGTGGTACTCATTCTATCAGGCCATCTATACTAAGCTCCACCAGCTTTGAAATTAATAATAATTTTTAGCTGCATCTAGCCCGGAAAATAATTTTGGGCTTAGTAGCAGTGTGTGGTACTCATTGTATTAGGCCATCTATACCAAGCTCCACCAGCTTTGAAATTTATAATAATTTTTAGCTGCATCTTGCCTGTCAACTAATTTTGGGCATATTAGCAGTGTGTGGTACTCATTCTATCAGGCCATCTATACTAAGCTCCACCAGCTTTCAAATTACTAATAATTTTTAGCTGCATCCAGCCTGGAAAATAATTTTTCTTCCCAATAGTGGTAGCAATAGAAATATGGGGCGCGCTCCAGGCGAACAAAAATATACTCTTCATAACAAAAAACACCAGCCTAGCACACTGCATTAATAAGATGGCATCATTGTCTCTCCCAGTGCTAGGCCTACTACGCCGGCTAGCATTCCTGTGCCTAAAACACAATGTATGGGTCCGCGCTAGCCACGATGCTGAGGGGTCTAAAGCTGCTGCTAACGCTTTATCACAATTCAATTGGCAGATTTTCACAGAGCTCCTACCCAACGCCCACCCATCGGGCAACAGTTGCCCACCCTCCCTATGGGATCTAGTGGCGAATAGTTGATGCCATTAATCAAAGCATCAGTTGCCCCGTCGACGTGTCAAGCATACTGTAAGGCATGGGAAGAGTGGACACGACTAGTAGCAGGCAGACGGGTTGACCAATGTGAACAAGCCAGATTACAAGTCACCATAGAATTTCTCCACCAGCTAATGATGAGGGGCATATCAGGGGCGTCAGCGCAGTGGTGTCTGACCGGAGTAGCATTTCACTTCCAACTACTGAATTGGGGAGATGTGACAAAGAGATTCGTGTTTGGCGAGATACATAAGACCGGACTTGTTATCCTAACGTGGTTTGTTTCTTTTACAGGTGACGCTAAGCCAACAGTGTGGGTGATAGGCCACTCGTATATATATTGGGCAGAAAAAAGGGCGAAAGTCCACCCAGGCGGGAGGAAATTAGAGTTTCATAACACATATTTCAACTGGAGAGGTATTAGAGGCCTGCTATGGCCACAGGTACTAATGGAGGTAATCAAGGTAGGGAGTGATGCAAGAGGTCCGGTCATCTTAGCTATACAGGCCGGGGGAAATGACCTAGGTCATCACAAGAGTGCATAACTAATGGCAATAATGAAACTAGACACTGAGCGCTTCAGAGAATTTTTCACAAAACTAACTATAGTATGGTCTGAGATTGTGCCGATAGCGGTATGGCAAGGTGCGCGAGACATCACGGCCATCGAACGGACAAGGCGGGTAATAAATATTCGGATGGCAAAATTTAGAAGAGACAGAGGCGGTGTAGTGATACAACACCGACAACTGGAAGGAGATAAAGCAGGCCTCATACGGCCCGACGGTGTTCACTTAATGGATATTGGACTGGACATATTCCTGTCAGGACTCCAGGACGGAGTGGAAGAACCGTTAAGAGTGATGGATGGGGGTCAGAGTCCTGCATACGAGTACGCAGGATCCTCCGTAGCCTGGAAATAGAAAGGACATGTTGGAGAGTTACACTTGTTGGCCAACTTGCCGGTGTGGAGACCCAGGGCATGCTGCAACAAGCTGAATTATTTTAGAAATAAAATGCCTTTCTAATGGAATGAGTATAAAGAGTTAATAAAGCTGTGACCGATCCTCACCCATCCAGTTGTAAGAGTTACATTATTGTATTGTCAAGGAAAGGGGGGCGGTAGGGGGGCTGAGCGTCTGGGTTTGGTTGGGGGTCCCCACAGTCTGCCTAGGCTAGATGCATTTAAAAATTCTTATTAGATACACAGGCGGTGCAGCTTGCTTCGCAGTTGGGCTACTACGCCCAAAGTATTGCCTAAGCTAGATGCAGTTAAAAATTCTACGCTGACTAGCAGACACTGAAGCTTTGGAGCAGACCTCTGAGTAAACAGCTCTTCAGACTCAACCATCTGTGTTACCCCAAGCCATAGTGTATGTAGTTTCTTACAGTTAAAATGGGGGGGCACCCAACCCATCTGGAATTGACGATGCCAACGTCATGTAAAACACAGCAAGGGGACTCCAAAAAGAGCCTCCATTTTTTCCAAAAATTGAGGCACAGACACCACTTAAGTGGCATCAATTGCCCCAGAGTTGCTTAAAACGGTTGGTGAGGTGATTTTACCAAATCCTCAAGCTTTTAGTCTCCCCAGGATGACACAGGGGTAGAAAGGTCCTTGTGGATCCATGATTTGTTCATCTTTATGAACGTGAGTCTGTCTACATTCTCAGTGGACAGCCGCGTGCGCTTATCTGTCATCACACCACCAGCAGCGCAGAACACACGTTCAGAGAGAACGCTGGCTGCAGGGCATGACAAGATCTCCAAGGCGTGAGTTGCGAGCTCCGGACATTTTTCCAGATTGGAATCCCAAAATGAGCAAGGGTCCAGTGACACAGTCATGGCTTCGATGTTCACTTGGAGATACTCCTGTACCATCCTCTCTAGGCATTGACTATGTGTCAGACTTCTTGTCTCCTGTGGCCTTGCAAAGGATGGTCTAAAAAAGTGGTGAAACGATTCCATAAAATTGCTGTTACCAGCAGATACTGTGTTACTGTTACGGTTTGAGTGATGAAGACTCGACAGTCCCACGGTTTGCAAGTTAGAACTGTGAGATTCACTACGTGCACCACTGGTGTTTTGTGGAAAAGCACATGTAAGATTCTGCAACAGCCTCTACTGATACTCCTGCATGCGTGAATCCCTTTCTATGGCAGGAATTATTTCGGCAAATTTACTTTTGTACCGGGGATCTAAGAGTGTGGCAACCCAGTAGTCGGGATTACTTCGAATTCTGACAATCCAAGGGTCATGTTGCAGGTAGTGCAGCAAGAAGGCACTCATGTGTCTTGCGCATCCAGGAGGACCAAGTTCTTGTTGTGTTGGTAGCGAGGTAAGAATCATGCTTCCTTCCTCTGCCCTCTCCCCCCAACCTCACACAATAGAAATGTGATCAAGGTCTCCCTCATCTGATGAGTCTTACATGCCCATCGCCAGTTCGTCCTCCACTTCTTCCTCGGCTCCTGCACCTTCCTCAACAGTTTGGCTGCTACCTTGCGCCCTGGTTAATCCCTCTCCCCCACCCTCCCATGCCTGCCGCCTTGGTGCTGCCGACCGTCTGGACCTTGGAGATGTTATCCCTTCCGCATACGACTCCTCCTCTACTTCCTCCACCTCCTCTTGTCCCACCACCTGACTCTGAATTCTGTTTAACGTGTGCTCCAGCATGTACATCACCGGAATAGTCATGCTGATAATGGCATCGGCGTCAGCACTAAACATCTTCGTCGCCATTTCAAAACTGTGCAGAAGGGTGTGTGGCGCCCCTGAGGATTCAGTTGCCACAGAGGTACTGCATCTCACCCAGATGTGTGGGATCTCACCCTCAGGTAAGGAAGGAGTATGGCTCGGGACCCTAATACCTGCATCCAACACATACCCGCAGTGGGGGTAGGGCGAGATTGCTCCTAAGGGAGAGCACAGTCCCAGGTCCCTAGCTGGCGGAAGGGTCCTATGTAGTGGGTGTGGGTGGAGAAAGCAGCTTAGGGGAGCACATGACAGGGAGAGTATAAATAGGAAGCCATCTTAGAAAGAGCAAGCCAGTCAGAGGAGGAGAAGTGACAGGAGCAGAGGCTCTGCATGAGCTCTGCTCCGGAGGCGGGCCTAGCCTGGGAGGCCCAGGACTGAAGGAGAGAAGAGAGGAGTGGGAGCAGGAAGGCTCCAGGAACCGAAGGGACCCTAGGGGTACAGGCCGTGCAGAAGGCCACCCGTACGCCCGCTGCTACCAGGAGGTAGAGGGGTCAGGCCAGATAAGGGGAACCGGTCCCTCAACTAGCGGAGAAACAGCAAGGCTCAACTAGAAACGGGAGGCTGCAGCATTTCATGTACTGCAGGCCAAAGTCCACACCAGTCTCACTAAGAAGGTAGCCACATAGGACCCAGGGGACGGAATACACGTCGCCCGCCAAGGCCTGAGGATACCGGATAGAAGTGTCACTGGGTGTGAGGTGCAGGGAGAAGGCCAGAGAAAAGACACACAGAAGGGGGTCCTGCTAAGTACTCCGGAGCTATCTGGGGGTGGACTGAGCCCCTCACTGAGTACGCACAGCACGACGGGGGAGATTGCTCTGGTACCTATAATCTGGACTGCAACAACTGTAAGTAAAGATCTTGGGACTGCATCACACGGACTCTGTGTTCATTACTGACTCCCTCCACTACAACCTCCATCATCCACCCACACTGCCCTGAAGCTACACTCTTCCTGTGGGGAGTAATAATACCATTGCTGCAAAACCACCAGCTTCAGAGGACTGTTCCGCAGCGGCGGCCCCTTTGGCCGCACTCCACAGGTGGCGTAGTCGGACATTATAAAACCCATATATACAAATTACCCTTGGATTGACTGCCCTGGGTCACGGACCGGGTCATCGCCACAGTGACTACAACCCCCAGCGTCTACTGGCCCGGCTCCGGGTAACCCACGGCCCAGGGGGCGCGTCAACTTCATAGGTCCCTGATCTGAGACCACTCCTGCAGCGTGATTTGCCCCACCTCTGGATCTCGTTGGCCCAGGCTATACGTCAGAACGTATTGCACCAGGGCTTGTCGGTGCTGCCACAGTCGCTGCAACATGTGCAGAGTTGAATTCCACCGTGTAGGCACATCGCATTTCAGCCGGTGAACTGGCAGGCCCAACGACTTCTGTAGAGTCGTTGAGCTGCGGGATGCGAATGGCGGAAGTGAGCACACAGCGACCGTGCCCT
This sequence comes from Phyllobates terribilis, assembly GCF_046119375.1. NCBI lineage: Eukaryota > Metazoa > Chordata > Amphibia > Anura > Dendrobatidae > Phyllobates > Phyllobates terribilis. Next base: position 785,153,368 of record NW_027362764.1, read on the forward strand.
CTGCAGAAGGTCATCTAGTCCGGGATAGTGGGCTAAAAATTGCTGGACAACCAGGTTCAACACGTGAGCCATACAAGGCACGTGTGTGACATTGCCCCGGCTAAGGGCCGCACCCAGGTTTGCAGCATTGTCGCACACGGCCTTCCCTGGTTGCAGGTCCAGTGGAAACAACCAGTCATGAAACTGGGTCTCCAGAGCTGACCACAACTTCACAGCTATGTGACTCACATTTCCCAGTCATTTCAAAGTAAACACCACCTGATGCCGTTGAGCCCTGCTGCCAGGATAGTAAGGAGGTGTGCAGGATTCCTTCTGCGCAGTTAGAAAGCGGGTGGCATTACCAGACAGGCTTTGGGTGCAGGTGGAGGACCGAGAGGAGGTTGAGGAGGCAGAAGCAGTGGAGGAACTTTTAAATAAAGAGGATTGACGTACAACTCGTGGGGATGGCAAGACTTGGACAGCAGCCCCTTGTCCTGCTGTCACCATAGTTACCCAGTGCCCAGTCAGCGACATGTAACGCCCCTGTCCATGCTTACTCGCCCAAGTGTCTGTGGTGAAATGCACCCTGTCACACACAGAGTTTCTCAAAGAAGCGGTGATGTTGTGTGCGACATGCTGGTGGAGCGCAGGCACACCTTTCTTTGAGAAGTAGGCTGGGCATCTGGTACTGGGGCACTGCGACGGACATAAGGTCTCGAAAATCCTCTGTGTCCACCAGGCGGAAAGGCAGCATTTCTGTAGCCAACAGCTTGCAGATGGTGAAATTCAACCTCTTAGCTTTGTCATGGCTAGGAAGTAAATGGTCTTTTACTTGTCCACATCTGAGGGACCGAGGGCTGGCTGTTGTGCTTAGACGGGGTTGAGTAGGGTGTCCTCGGCAAACTTGCCGGTCTGTGAGGAAGATGCAGGCGGAAAAGTTAGGTTGCCTTGATCCAAAGGTGGTGCTCTCGATGTCGGAGAGCGCTCAACACCAGCTGGTGTTTCCACTTCCAAATGAAATGATGACCTGCCAATTACACTGGCTGTTGCGGGTAAAGAGGTGGCAGGTCTGCGTCCAAAAACATGTGTGACTGCTGTCCCCCCAGTCACAGAGGATGAAGAGGCCGCGAATGCACCAGATGGGGCAGACGGTGGTTGGCCCGGCCTGCTAGGCCGCATTGTAGCACAGTGAGCGTCCCACTGCAACTTATGCTTCATATCCTTGTGACGGTTCATGCATGAAGTACTCAAACTATGGATTTTTTGGCCTCTACTTAGCTTTTGGTGACAAATATTACAGATAACACGAGTTGGGTCATCCTTATCGATCTGAAAAAATGCCCAGGCTATGCAAGGCTTAGAGCCCATGCGACCTGAAGAGCCACTACGACTTGTGGTCAGAGGCAGAGTTGTGGTTGAGGATGCAGTTGTTGACGGGCTTCCAGTACTCCGTCTCTGTCCAGGAAGGCGCAACCTAACCTCGCCATCAATAGCATCTGTGACGCCCAGCTGCGCTTGGTATCACAGATCCTAGAAGAGTGCATTTATGGAATCCTCCACAAGAGGCCCCCATAAACATTCACACATCTCCACCTTCCACCTCAGACCAGCTGAGGGAGCCCGTTAGGGATACAAATAGGGAAGGTGGAGCTAGGCAGTTCAGTTCCTCTGAAGAGTTCCTGCAGTAGAGAAGCCTAAGAGAGGTCAGTCTGCAGTGGAGCTCAGTCTAGTCTAGAGAACTCAGTTAATAGTTCAGCAGTGGAGCACAAGGCTCCTGTTAGCTAGATTCAGGGAGCCCAGTTAGAGCTTAAGGTGTGCTGGCGCCATAAGATCGGTGAAGCGCGGCAAGCTGCCGTTAGTGTGTATAGCCTAGTGAGGGCCCGAGTAGGCTTAAGGCGAGTGGAGAGTTAGTACATAGGGGGCAGAGGAGCTTAACCAGCTCACCCCGAAGCATTTACCGAACACCGGATCCGAGCTTACTGGGATCTCTATGACCCAGTAAGCCATAACCGGAATCCCTGGAGAGATATAAGTCCCAGGATCGCTAAGGTGCGTAACAGAGCCAGGAGACGCTTAGGCCCCACATACTGGGAGCGTGAACTCCAAGACAAGGCCCTACCACAAGGTCAGCCAGCGCAGGACAGAGACAAAGTTAGGCCTAGCTCCAGGCAGGTCAGAAACTTACTACGCAGAGGCAAGAAACCGGAGGCCCTACACCCGCTCATTGGGGAGGATCCTGATATGCACCCTTCACCCTACAGTGCTCCGGGATGTGCCTGAATTTCCACCAGTAAAAGATACTGAAGTGACTACCGTGTCCATTCCCGTTCTTGCTCTGACCCAGCAGGGTCACGCCTGTCCTGCATTCCCCTTGCATACACTTTTCTGAGGCCTAGCTCCACCTGTGGGGAGCTATACCATCGAGCTGCCTTATCACCGGCCTCAGTGGACTGCTGCAGCGCTGGTGCTTCTCACCAGATACCTAAGGTGGCATCACAAACTCTTATAAAATTAACAATTATCCACCTTTTCAAAGAGTGACCCCAGGGTACTGGTCCGGGAGCCGGCCACCGCGACATCCCAAAGGGCAGGCAAAGGCCCGGGTACCGAGTCATCCCCATCCCCTGGGCTAGTCACATCCTCCTCCACCTCCTCTGCTGACCTCATCGACTGGCTGACTGTGGGTTGACAGTAAGTGGGATCTCCAACCTCGTCATCATCACCCTGTGTGTTCTCACACCCGTCGTCCTCAGAGCCAACCTCTTCCTGCCCTGACCGAAAAGTCAAGTTGTTTCTCCAATCAGGTATTTGAGTCTCATCATCGTCTTCATCATTGTCTCCACCAACAGGAGTTACAGTTTGGGAACGAGGGTCTATGTTATGATCTGCTACAGAGACTAAGGAAAGAGAGGAGATCTGTCCCTACAATAGAACTAAACTAGATCCCTACGATGTAACGGGGAACCTGATCCTGCGATCAGACCCGCTAAAGTCCTCGGCTAGTCTGAACGCAGACCTATAGATGTGAGGGAGGGATCCCTACAAGATCTAGGGACTGGGAAAAGTTGGACACCTCCTAGCAGAAATAGTAGCAGTCAAAGACAAACACACAACAAAAAGGCATAGGGGTCAGAAGACCTAGCAAAACTAACAGAGAACGGCAACAGAGCAACAAGCTAGCTCAACAGTAGTAAATACAAATGAAGTCCAGCAAAGCCAGGAGGGCGGAGCCGGATTAAATAGGCAAAATGGTCATGCGACCAGCAAACTAAAAAAAACCTAACAGGAGAGTTGTAACAGTACCCCCTCTTCTAAGAGGATCCTCCGGATCCCCTAGGCCCAGGCTTACCAGGAAACCTCCTGTGAAACGCTCGGACAAGTCTGGGAGCAGAAACATCATCCGCCCTCACCCATGAGTTATCCTCAGGTTCGAAACCCTTCCAAGCGACGAGATACTGCAAACTCCCTCTATACCGTCTAGAATTTAGGATGCGGGAAATTTCATATTCCCCGTCCTCCACCACCGGAGGAACAGTGGCAGAGGCGTCACCATCCGACACATCAGCTTTTTTCAACAGAGAAACATGAAACACCGGGTTAATCTTCCAGGACGTAGGAACCTCCAACCTAACAGCAGATTGGTTAACTATCTGAAGTACCTTAAAGGGCCCTACGAACTTGGGACCCAATTTTTTAGAAGGAATCCTCAATCGCAGATTCTTAGAGGACAACCAAACCATGTCGCCAACAGCAAACAAAACCTCTTGCCGTTTCCTATCAAAGTACCTCTTAGATTTCTTGTTAGCCTCCTGAAGATTACCACGCACATCCGTCCAAACTCTCTCCAAATCACCGGAAAAACTCTCCTCCTCAGGCACAGCCGAAACCAATTTGGAAAATGACCCAAAAGACGGATGTCTCCCAGAGCAACAAAAAAAAGGCGAACACCCAGCAGAAGAGGATGTATGGTTGTTAAGAGCAAATTCAGCAAGTGGCAGAAACTCAGACCACCCCTCTTGATTGTCTGCCACAAAACAACGCAAGAACTGCTCAACATCCTGGTTCTTCCTTTCTGTCTGGCCATTAGACTCAGGATGATATCCGGATGAAAACGACAAATGAACTCCCAACCTGTCACAAAAGGCACGCCAAAAACGAGCCACGAACTGAGGTCCCCTATCAGAAACAATGTCAGTAGGAACACCATGTAGTCTGACAATTTCCTTGACAAAGGCCTTGGCGAGTGTCTTAGCGCAAGGCAGTTTGATGAAGGGAACCAAGTGACACATCTTGCTAAAACGGTCCACGACCACCCAGATGACCGTGAAACCTTCAGAGGGAGGAAGGTCAGTAATAAAGTCCATAGCCAGATGTGTCCAAGGTGCACTAGGAACCTCCAGAGGGCAAAGCAACCCCGCAGCAGGAGCATGCGAAGACTTGGATCTTGCACACACAGTACATTGGCGCACCCACTTAATGACTTCCTTCTGCCATCCAGGCCACCAAAAACTGCGACCCACAAGTCTCTTGGTCTCAGAAATTCCTGGATGACCTGCCAACCGAGACTCATGACACTCAACAAACAAATCTCTCCTAAAGGTCCTAGCCTGACGGGCATTCAAGCGCTTGGCAGCATCAAGATAGATCAGATTTTTATGATCAGTGAAAACCTGAATGGGAAATTCAGCACCTTCCAAGAGATGACGCCAGTGTTCAAATGCGAGTTTAATCGCCAGCAATTCCCGATTACCAATATCGTAATTAAGTTCAGTCTCGGAAAATTTTTTTGAAAAAAAGGCACAGGGATGTACTCCATCCTTGTTTTCCTGAGACAACACCGCACCAACCCCCACCGAAGAAGCATCAACCTCAACCAAAAACGGCTTAGTCACATCAGGCTGCATAAGAATGGGAGCAGAGGTGAACCTCTCCTTTAGAAACACAAAAGCTTCAATGGCCTCAGAAGTCCACTGAACTGCATTAGCACCTTTCCTGGTGAGATCGGTCAGCGGTTTGACAATAATAGAAAAATTTTTTATGAATTTTCTGTAATAATTGGCGAAACCCAAAAACCTCTGTATCGATTTCAAACCAATAGGCCTAGGCCATTCCTGCACAGCCTGAACCTTCACCGGGTCCATCTCAAAACCTTCACTGGAGATAATGTAGCCCAAAAAACTAATTCTCTGTACAGCGAACTCACATTTCTCCAGCTTAGCAAAAAGCGAATTGTCCATTAATAACTGTAATAGCTCACGTACGCTCCGCCAATGAGACTCCAGATCCGGCGAATAAATCAAAATGTCATCCAAATACACAACCACATTTTTGCCGATTAAAGGTCTAAGGATATCATTAATAAGATTCTGAAAAAATGCTGGAGCATTGGTGAGACCAAAAGGCATAACCAGATTCTCAAAATGACCCACAGGAGTGTTAAAAGCAGTCTTCCATTCATCACCCTCCTTCATGCGCAACAAATTGTATGCCCCCCGGAGATCAATTTTAGAGAACCACTTGGCCCCCACTAGCTGGTTAAATAAATCAGGAATCAATGGCAGTGGGTAAGGATTGCGTACAGTAATTTTATTAATCTCACGAAAGTCCAGACAAGGACGTAAACCGCCATCTTTTTTTTTTACAAAAAAAAATCCAACAGCCACAGGAGACTTGGAAGGCCTAATGTGACCGGCGGCCAAGCTTGTCTGTATGTATTCTTCCAAAGCCTTTCTTTCAGGAATAGTAAGATTAAATAAACGACTCTTAGGAAGAGTCGCGCCAGGGACAAATTCAATGGTACAATCATAGTCTCTATGGGGAGGCAAAACCTGCGACTCCTCCTCAGAAAAAACTCTCCAAAAATCCTTAATAGGTACAGGCAATTCCCCTCTATCCACAGCAGCAATGCGCCCGTTACAACACTTGTCATAACACTTAGGGCTCCAGGACTTAATTTCATTGGTAGACCAATCCAGTACAGGATTGTGCAATTTTAACCAGGGTAACCCCAATATTACTGGAGAAGGCAAATTATTTAATACCACCAAATCCAAATTCTCTTGATGAATACCATTAATAGTGAGGGGAAATTCACAGACCTTGTGAGTAACACTCTTCAAGGGAGAGCCATCGACAGAAACCACAGCAATAGGGGATGACAAAGTTTTAGGTTCTAATCTAAGTTTTTCCAAGAATCCCCCATCAATCACATTCAGAGTAGATCCACAATCCACAAATACCCGAAATTCAATTAATTCATCCTGAGCAGCAGTAGTGGCAGATAGGAATACTCCCTTAGAATTTAAACAGGCAATACGGGCATAACTGACCATTTTTTTTTCTTTCTTCTTACGAAGCACACAGTTCTTAATAAAATGACCAGAATTTCCGCAATAGAAACACAAGCCTTCAGAAAGTCGGCGGTCTTTTTCCTGAGAGCGGGGTGCCATCGCCCCAATTTTCATCGGCTCTCCATTGTCAGCACAGACCCTCTCAAGACTCGGAGCTGACATAGCAGAGGATTTGCTCTCATTAACCCTTTCACGCAGTCTCCTGTCCACCCGTATAGCTAATTGCATTGCCTCCTGCAAGTTTCCAGGTGTGGGATAAGCAATCAGTAAATCCTTTACCCTTTCACATAGCCCTGCAAGAAACAAGCTTTTCAAAGCTGAATCGTTCCACCCCACCTGGGCAGACCACCGACGGAAGTGACAACAATATTTTTCCACATTACCTGATCCCTGCCTCAAACGTCTTAATTCAGACTCAGCAGATGAGACACGATCAGGATCATCGTACAACAAACCCAAAGCAGAAAAAAAACTATCCACTGATCTAAAGCACGGATCACTAGGTTGGAGAGAGAAGGCCCATCCCTGAGGATCTTTGCGCAAAAGTGACATTATGATCCCTATGCGCTGTGATTCATCACCAGAGGATCCGGGTCTCAAACGAAAATATAATAGACAAGCATTTTTAAAAGAAAAAAAATCTTGTTGTTCGCCAAAAAATAGATCAGGCAGACGTACCTTAGGTTCCACAAAATGCGCTCCAGAACAGCTACTCACGTGTTGTTGGAGCTTGGTCACCTCCAGAGAGAGTCCCTGCAAGCGTTGAGCCAAATCTTGCACCGAGACCATGATGGAAAACTGGAATTCTTTCCTTAGAGAAATTTTTTTTTTTTATGGCTGGACTTACTGTTATGATCTGCTACAGAGACTAAGGAAAGAGAGGAGATCTGTCCCTACAATAGAACTAAACTAGATCCCTACGATGTAACGGGGAACCTGATCCTGCGATCAGACCCGCTAAAGTCCTCGGCTAGTCTGAACGCAGACCTATAGATGTGAGGGAGGGATCCCTACAAGATCTAGGGACTGGGAAAAGTTGGACACCTCCTAGCAGAAATAGTAGCAGTCAAAGACAAACACACAACAAAAAGGCATAGGGGTCAGAAGACCTAGCAAAACTAACAGAGAATGGCAACAGAGCAACAAGCTAGCTCAACAGTAGTAAATACAAATGAAGTCCAGCAAAGCCAGGAGGGCGGAGCCGGATTAAATAGGCAAAATGGTCATGTGACCAGCAAACTAAAAAAAAACTAACAGGAGAGTTGTAACAGTCTACATTATGCTCAGAACCTTCTTCATCTGGTCCTGGATCCGACTCAAAGATTCTGGGCATCAGTGCAGATCATTTCCTCGTCTGGATTAACAGAAGCTCTGGAGCAGACCTCCGTTTCCCAGGCTATAGTATGAGTAAATAGCTCTGCAGACTCAACCATCTGTGTTACCCCATACTCAGACGGGCAGCTGGAGACTTGGGAGATGTGAGGAAGCAAGTGCGATTGGGGTGACACCTCTGAGGACTGGAGTATTTGTGATGTTGAAGTTGAGGTAGAGGAGAGCCCACTTGAAGGAGCACTTGATATCCGTTGAAGCACCTGCTGTTTTTGTGCCTCATCTAGAATTTGTAGCGATGGGCGCGTCCATAAGAAAGGGATCGTATCACATTGTCCACGAAAAGAAGTAGACATCTTAGTTTGGCTGGAAGATGGTCTTTCTTCTGCAGATGTTATTCCCCCCCACCGCGGAGGGGCTCAACCCACCAGCGGACAGGCACCAGTATTGGGAGAGGGGGGCTGGCCGTCAGGGTCCACCGTGGCTCTGGCACAAACCCGGCGACATGGGGGTCGCACGGGCAGGAACGGACTGGTCGTGTCGGCTTCGCACTCCAGCGTAGTCCCTCTGCCCGCTCTCGCCCGTAACCTCAAAGGGATGCGCAAGCGGCTTTTCTTCCCAGGGCAGTTCCCCGCCCAGCAGGAATGTGGGGGAGCTCAGGTCGGCCTTCCACTGTACTCCCTTACCTCCCTCGCCCTCTTTCCTTCTTCCGTTCTCCATCTAACCCCTCGGCTCTGTGGTATCCGCTCTCCCTCCAGCTCTCTCCTTCTCACAGGTGGACTACCGCGTGTATTCACACTGTGGCGAATCTTTTGGGCCCAGGCATAAGAAGTTGTCGAGGTAATGGATAATATGTGCCACCTTAGAAACGTCCATTACAACCCATTCGAGGAAACAACTAAACGCCTCAAATAGTGAGCAGGATCTGGAGCACCCCATGGGCAAACAGCGATCTATATAGTATGCTCCTTCACAGAAGCAGCCCAATAGGTGGACACTATTCGGAGGCACAGGTAGTAAGTAACCGGAACGCCGCATCAATGTCTGTTTTGGCCATTAGGGTGACCCTTCCCAACTTCTTGATCCGCCTGATTGCTTTGTCAAAGGATGTACAGTATATACTACTGTACTTGGTTCCGCATCGATGTTGTCGTTTACGGACCTGCCCCTTGGATATGACAAATTGTGGATTAGTCCGAATGTATTGGGTTCCGTGTTTGGCACAACTCACAACGGGGATACAACTACGTCTTGTAAGGAAAGTGTTCTGAATGGAACCACCATTCTACCTAAAGATATTTCTTTTTTTAATTTTCTTGTCACGACATCTGGGTGTTGGTAGGCTGATTTTAGATTTTTACTCCAGCCTTTCTTGATTTTAGAAGGGCATGACATGCCTATATCTGTGTCTCCCCCTCCTTTTACTCCTCTACCTCTTTTCTTTTTGCATGACTATATGTACTTGTCACTTTTCCATGTGTTAGTTGTGTCTTCTGAGCAGTTTGTCAGCTTTTGGACACCTTTGAAGTGTTTGCTATGTGTTTTTGTTTTCCTGCCATTGATTTTAACAGTGTTCGAAGAACCGAACCGAACTCGAACACTACGGGGGTGGCTCAACACTAGTGATGATCTCGAGATACAGGTGATCGTGGGGTCTAAGATGGTTAGTGGGAAAAAATATTACCTAGTACACTGGAGGGGCCATGGATCTGAGGATCATTCCTGGGAACTGGTGGACCACATTCATGCCCCCCTGCTCATTGTGGAGTATGAGCGTCAAGTCGAGGGGGATGTTAGAAGGGGGGATCTGAAATGGGTTCAGAATCATCAGTGGATTCTGTGGTCTCCCATTCCGATCCAGCTGGGGCAGGTGCTGCTCAGCATCACTGTCGGTCCCAATGCCTAGCTGGTGCACAAGATGTACAAGTTGTCTCTCGGGTCTTTGTTCCTAGCACCGTGAAGCATAGGTTGCGGAGGGAAACAGGGCTGCTACAGCCTAAGTCCAGGATGCACTGCGCTGAGCATGCCCGTGACATGGCGGACCGTGATTGGTGGTTTGGGAGTCAGCTGATCCGGTGACCGGGCACCGCCTGATTGGCCACTGGTGACGTCACCAATAATGCGACGGTGGGCAGGGCTTAATCTTTAAATAGCCCGCCCACAAACATGGCGGCGCGCTCTGATCATTGAGCTGAGGTTGTGTAACTGTGTGGACGCTTGTTCGTTTGGGCTCCACGTGCTCTCTTGCTGTTCTAGCTTTGGACAGGCAGGTTTAGCGGGGGATAGGCAGGCTTAGCTGGAGGGAGGCAGGTAGCTTAGTATGACAGTCTGGCTCCGACAAGGGGGTCGCTATACACCCCGAGCAGACTGCGGACTCCCTATTCCTGGTACCGCCTGTTGATCACATGGAGAGATACTCTGCAGTCCGGTAGCACGTGGCTGGGAGCACGTATACGCCGGCGTGAATCACACACACGTCCTAGCGCCTACTGCGTAGCCTCTGTGCAGTTAACAGGGCTACGGCTACATCATCTGTCTCACATCTCTCATGCTGCTTACGAAGATAGTGCGAATCCCTATTCCCGTCCCGGTGTGCAGTAACACGGAAGGGATTGATATATTAGTTGGTTGTTTTTCCTTCTATCCGGAAGGTGTTCGGCCGCAGTCTTCCAGGTTGCATAGCGGACCCTGGGTTCGGTTGCTTTCCATTATTAATAAAGTTGTTTGCAACCGTTCCCATAACATTAGTCCCTCCTGATTTGCTGCACTACACCATGTGATAGCTGCTAGGCATTATGGGAAGGCCTGAGCAATTATGCAGGAGATCATGTGAGCCTTCTGCGACTAATGCAATGTTCTTCAATGTGTAGAGAGGCGGCAGGCATTTTTTTTGTCAATTTGCACAAATCAAATTTAAATTGTTTGAATTAGGTCTGTGTCTTTGTCTGTGTGTTAGGTCTGTGTCTTTGGTCAGTGCTGCACTCCCCTGGTGAGCTGAGCATCTGGTAATTTAGTCGCAAGCAGCTCCCACAATCCCTCTCACCTGATGCTATAGTCCTTCCTATAAATCTAGATGCATCATAAGGGGTGCACGTGGTGTGGGGTGCATGCACATGTCCTCTTCAGCAAAGTGTCCTATTCCACAAGTGTCTGACAGTCATTTCAATGGCAAATGACTAACGTCCATCCATCTCTTCTATCTTCACACAGGTATAACATCTCTGCTTGCTGTATCTATGTCATCTGCTGAACCCTCATCCTGAAACTATTTCTATGGTATAATGTGTCTGCTTGCTGTATCTGTGTTCTGTCATTTGATGCATTGTACTCAGTATTCACTGTCTGTCCTTCCATCATTGTAGACTTTATCTGATGGTGAAAGGTGTTATACTGTGTCAAGCATAGTGTGTTAGGTCTGTGTCTTTGATCAGTGCTGCACTCCCTTGGTGAGCTGAGAAGCTGGCAATTTAGTCGCAAGCAGCTCCCACAATCCCTCTCACCTGATGGTATAGTCCTTCCAATAAATCTAGATGCATCATAAGGGGTGCACGGGGTGTGGTGTGCATGCACGTGTCCTCTTCAGCAAAGTGTCCTATTCGACAAGTGTCTGACATTCATTTCAATGGCAATCATTCAGCGCAGGAGTCAGGTAACCCACATTTTATACTCTCGTCTAACTATGTATTTTATTCCTGCGTCAATATTCCTGAGTGATTTTTTCATTCACATTCACCGCCCTATCCCCCCTCCATCACCACTCATCCATATCTGCCCCTCTCTCCTGCCCTCTCCCATGTACAGCTCCCATGCTCTTTTGAACTTCCTGAAAAATCTCACTTTATCTCATCCAAAGGTATTGCACAAGAAACCATGTCACAAATCCAAAAACTATCTGCTCTTTCTCTTTTTACTGCTACTACTATTTCAGGGGATATCTCTCCTAACCCCGGACCACCCTCCACCAACCTCTCCCTTACCTCACATCGAAACCCTGCTAACCTTATTATAATCAGCTGTACTCCTTCATCTCCCTCCTTCAATTGCGCACTGTGGAATCCTCGGTCTGTATGCAACAAGCTTCCTTTCCTGCACAACTACTTTCTGAACAACTCTCTCAATCTGCTGGCCCTCACTGAAACCTGGATCCAGGATTCTGACACTGTCTCCCCTACCGCCCTTTCTCATGGCGGCTTGCATTTTTCCCATTCACCAAGACCTGCGAACAGACTTGGTGGTGGGGTCGGCATACTCCTGTCCCCATATTGCACCTTCCAGGTCATCCCCCCAGTACCATCACTCTCATTCCCTTCTTTTGAAGTCCACACCATCAGGCTCTTCCATCCCCTCTCCCTCAGAGTAGCAGTCGTATACCGTCCCCCAGGCTCACCCACCCAGTTCCTTGGCCATTTTTCTGCCTGGCTGCCACACTTCATGTCCTCAAATTTACCAACCCTTATCCTGGGAGACTTCAACATCCCCATAAACAGCCCCACCTCCTCATCCACATCCCAGCTTCTATCTTTAACCACTTCTCTTGGCCTCTCACAGCTTTCAACCTCTGAGACACACAAAGATGGAAACACCCTTGATCTGGTCTTTGTCCGGCTTAGTTCAATCCCCCACCTAAATAACTCCCCTCTTCCCCTCTCTGATCATAACATTCTCTCCTTCACACTCACAAATCCTCGCCCGCCCCAGCACACTCCTACCTATCACACATTCAGAAATCTACAAGCCATTAACCCTCATACACTTACAGACTCCCTTCACTCATCACTGTCCCCAATCTCCTCTTTTTCCTGTCCTGATCTGGCTGTAAACCACTACAATGAAACTCTCTGAAGCACGCTGGACCAAGTAGCGCCCGTCACCCTCAAAACCTCTAAACACAGAGTAAAACAGCCCTGGCTCACACCACAAACCTGATTTCTCCAGCGTTGCTCTAGAAGTGCCGAACGCCTATGGAGGAAAACTTGCAAAACAGAAAACTTTATCAACTACAAATTTATGTTAAAAACATATAACTCTGCCCTTCACCTCGCCAAACAGACCTACTTCACCACCCTGATCTCCTCACTATCCAACAACCCCAAAAAACTCTTCGATACCTTTCACTCCCTCCTTAATCATAAAGCGCAGGCCCCCATCACGGACATTTGTGCTGAGGACTTGGCCTCCTACTTCACAGAAAAAATAGACACCATCTGTCAGGAAATCAGCTCCCAGCCACCAAGTGCCGTGACTCCCATCCCCCCCCCCACATCCCCTCTGGATCACTCTCCACATTTGACCCAGTCACAGAAGACAAGGTCTCCAGGCTCCTCTCTTCTTCTCATCCCACTACATGCACCACTGACCCCATCCCCTCACATCTACTCCAGTCTATTTCTTCAGTCGTCACTACTCACCTAACCAAAATCTTCAACCTCTCCCTCTCTTCTGGTATCTTCCCCTCCTACTTCAAACACTCCATCATTACTCCATTATTAAAAAAGCCCTCTCTTGACCCTTCCTGCACAAACAACTACAGACCAGTCTCCAATCTTCCCTTCATCTCTAAACTCTTGGAGCGCCTGGTCTTCTCCCGCCTTACCAGTTACCTCTCCTCTCACTCTCTTCTAGACACATCACAGTCCGGCTTCCGCCCCCTACATTCTACAGAAACTGCACTCATCAAAGTAACCAATGACCTTCTGACAGCAAAACGTAATGGTGACCACTCTCTGCTCATTCTTCTTGACCTCTCTGCAGCCTCTGACACCGTTGACCACCACCTCCTACTCTCTATGCTCAACTCAATCGGCATAAAGGACACAAATCTCTCCTGGTTCTCCTCCTACCTATCTGACCGCTCTTTCAGTGTATCGTTCGCTGGCTCCACTTCTTCCCCTCTTCCTCTCACTATTGGGGTTGCTCAGGGTTCAGTCCTTGGTCCTCTTCTCTTCTCTCTCTACACAGCCCCAATTGGACAGACCATCAGCAAATTTGGTTTGCAGTACCATCTTTATGCTGATGACACATAACTATACACCTTATCCCCTGACTTTACCCCCGCTGTGCTACAGAACACCAGTGACTGTCTGGCAGCAGTTTCTAACATCATGTCCGCTCTCTACCTAAAACTCAACCTTTCCAAAACGGAACTTCTTCTGCTCCCGCCGTCTACTCACCTCTCTAAATCTGACATCTCTCTCTCTGTAGGTGGCACCACAATAATTCCGAGCCAGCAGGTGCGTTGTCTGGGCGTTGTGTTTGACACCAATCTCTCCTTCACCTTCCACATGCAATCTGTTGCCCGCTCTTGTCGCTTGCACCTGAAGAACATCTCTAGAATCCGCCCCTTTCTCACCTTGGAAACAACAAAAACCCTCACTGTTGCCCTGATCCACTCCCGCCTTGACTACTGTAACTCTCTATTAATTGGCCTCCCCCTCACTCGACTTTCTCCCCTCCAGTCCATCCTCAATGCTGCAGCCATGGTCATCCATTTGGCTAACCGTTACTCAGACTCCTCCGCTCTGTGCCAGTCATTGCACTGACTGCCCATGAATTATAGGATCCAATTTAAATTGCTTGTTCTCACCCACAAAGCTCTCCACAGTGTGGCACCCCCTACATCTCTTCCCTCAATTCTGTTTATCGGCCTACACGTTCTCTACGCTCCGCAAGCGACTTTCGACTAACATCCGCACTAATCCGTACCTCTCACTCCCGGCTTCAAGACTTCTCCCGAGCTGCACCTATTCTTTGGAATGCTTTACCCCAAGAAATTAGGATGAACCACAACTTACACAGTTTTAGGCGCTCCCTAAAAACACACCTGTTTAGGACAGCCTATCACCTTCCCTAATCAAAGTCCTCTTATCTTCTTAAAGCCCATCCCTTATTTCTCTAAACATAACTCTCCACCGAACCAAAAAGCACCACAGATACTGGCTGGTGATGAGCTCATGCAGCCTTTATCTATCCCTCATCCCCTCAAGATGGCTGAACCATCCTTGTAAATAAGCTCCTGTACTTTGTGTCACCCCCACCTCATTGTAGATTGTAAGCTCTTACGAGCAGGGTCGTCATTATTTTTGCTGTAATTATTGTATTATCTTTAGCTGTGTTACTTATGACTGTTGTATATGAACCTCTGAATTGTAAAGCGCTGCGAAATATGTTGCCGCTATATAAATAAAGATTATTATTATTATTATTTGAATTAGACGGGACTTGTAAATTGCTGAAAAGGAGAAAAGACACCGATATGAGGTTGGAGGTTTCACTGGAGCTACTGATGGTGGAGTCAGGCTTGAGCTGCAAGTAGCCACCAGATGCCACTCCTAGGCAGTCCCCGGTACTGCAGCTGCCTGGGCTCAGGTTCACAGACAAGGCCATGGACTCGGACCCCATTCAGACTACACTGGTTCTGGATCTTCAGGCAGAACGGACACGGATATGGAGTCACAGGCAGGGCTGTATTCGGAGACTGGGATAACAGACTAGACAACACAGATACAGGGATAGGTACATGATAAGACACACGGGTCTTCGGAACTGGTTCAGGTTCCGCTGGAGCGGCTTCAGAGTTCAGGGACCACCAGAGCTGCTTCAAAGTTCAGGACCTGGCTGCACAGGGACCAGGGGTTTAGGTTCAGGACCTGGCCGCACAAGGAACAGGGGTTTGGGTTCAGGACCTGGTGCACAAGGACCAGGGTTTTGGGTGCAGGACCAGGCTGCACAAGGACATGGGTTCGGGTTCAGGACCTGGTCCCACAAGGACCTGTGATTCAGGTTAAGGACTGGCGGCACAAGGACCAGGGTTTTCGGGTTCAGGGCCTGGCTGCACAAGGACCAAGGGTTCAGGTTCAGGACCTGGGACCTAACAACACACTAGTAGCAAACCAACTCACTAATGAAACAATGTTGCTTAGGCACCTCCCTACTGGGGAGTGTGCCTTATATACAAGATGCCTCCCAAGTGTACAAGGTGCCCCTTTAAGAATAGGGGAGCGCACGCTAGGTGGGACGCCAGGAAGTGTTATTGTAGCACCCTGAGGATTCGGCTGCTACAGGGGTATTACACCTCAACCCAGAGGTGTGGTATTCCACTCCCGGGTAAGGATGGAGTGTGGAACTGAGCTCAGTAGGCTGCATGCACTACATACATCCCATTTCCGGGGGACAGATCAATGGTACTCCCACTAGAGAAATGTGCAGGTACGACAGTGTCTGTCCCTGGCTGGAGTGGGAGGGGGGTGGAACATCCCAGTAGTGTAGGGGCAGATAGGGGGAGCAGTCTGGGTAGTGCTAGGAGCTCATTGGGTGCTGGTCACCTGAGCTCACACATAGAGGGAGTATATAAGGTGGGAACCATCTTAGATCAGGGTCAGTCAGTCTGTCAGTCTTTGGTAGAGTGAGTCAGAGGAAGAGAGCAGAGGAGGAGAGCAGCTCCAAGGCCCAGAGAGAGAGAGGAGAAAGAAGGACCCAGAGGGGGAGAAGAGAGAACTCCAAGAACCCAAGATTAGATCAGAGGGTGAAGAGTTGGCACAAGGGTACCGGATCCCAAGCTGGTGGAGGGCCCTAATCCTTAGCCAGAGACCGGAGGTCGTGGACAGGATCTGCCACGACCACCCACTAAATCCACCCGGAAGGCAAACCAAGAATAGGGTCAGGGAACCCAGAGACAAGGGTTTACCAACAAGAGGCCCGAGGGAGCCGGACTTAGGTGGATCCCTGGTGGGGAAGGCCAGAGAGAAGGACAAGTCAGAAAGGGAGCTCAGGACCACGCTCCAGAATCACCTGGGGGTTGGCCGAGTCCAGGACCTGGTGGACGCAGCACGGCTCGGGCGGTCACTCAAGGCCGGAGTGACCAGAACAACAGCAGTAAGTAAAAACCCTGAACTGCACAGCCCGACTCAGTCTCATTACCATCCTCACTGCACCTCCACAACCACCATCCTCTACACCTGACCCCCTGAGGCTATACCCCTCCCGTTGGGGGTTATACTACCTGAGCTGCACACACATCACCAGCCTCAGCGGACCCTGCTGCAGCGGCGGCCGTATTGACCGCAATTCAACGGGTGGCGTAGTCGACATAAAAGAACATCTAGTAACATCTATAAGGACTGCCACACACTGAGCTTGACACCCTGGGCACGGACCGGGTCACCGCCACTCGGAGACTACAACCCCCCCCCCCATCTGATCCGGCTCCGGGTAATCCCCCAAACAACACGGGCCCAGGGGGCGCGTCATTATCATGCAACAGGAAGCAGGTAGCACGCTGAGGACAACGTCGTGCGGCCGGGACGGTAAGCATGTCGGCATCTCTGCATGGAGGGAGAGGAGAGCCATGCGGGCACGCCGGCATTAGCGCTACATAAATTGCATTCCTTAGTACAACTGTATTAGACATCATACTCATGTTAAAATTTTAAGACTGGTTAGAACTCATATTTTATTCTGTACTGTGACTATATGGATTTGGGTTATGTAAGCCCCCAATTCCTGTGACAGAGGATAATTTTATATTTAAAGGGCTATTCCCAACATTAAAAGTTATCACCTAACCACAGAATATTTGAAAGCTTGTTGATGAGTGTGATAACATCACCAATCCTAAGAACAGGGTTCTAGTTGCCATATTCTGATAGAGTGGAGACAATCCTATTGACAATAAATGGAATATTGTCAGACATGAGCTGCCACCACTTCATTCCAGAGGCATTTCAGCGACCTTTTCTCTGGATTAGTAAGGATTGGACTAGAGGTCGCAACCTCACCATTTAGCAATTTATCACCTTACCTGTAAATTGGTAATAATTTTCAAAGCTGAGAATAACTCTTTAAGAGTAAGGTGTAAACTGTAGATTGCAATTTAGTGATTGCAATGACCCTATGCTCTGAAACGCGTCTGCCTTAGTATTCTCCCCCCTAGGGGTTGTGACTTACATGCTGTGACATATATTCCTTTTAACATATATCAAATCAAATTTCAAGTTTTAACGGGATTTCTTGAGGCTGGATCCTTTCTACTATCGATTTATCTTCCTGCTGCACCGCTGATATTCCGTACCTTGGATCCTACAATGGGTGAGCTGACCCAGTCGTCCTTTTACTGGTCTGGCCTTTAGCCTCCCTGGGGTACCAGAACCCTGGTGCAATTGCTACCTCTGCATGCTCTATAGATATGCCTTTGCACAGTGTATGTATTATGCCAATTTTTTCACATAATTTCTGCCTGAATTATTAGATGCATAATCCCCTATAACTGAGGATGAAGCAAGCTCTAATGCACAATTAAAAATTTCATTTTCAAACCTCAAAGGATTAATTACTGGGGGACGTATTAAATGCCGATTGAGCGCACATACATTTTGCACAGTTATGTATAGCCGAATGCCGTTTTTTTGCTGAGGACAATGAATATGCAACACAAATCTTTACATTTAATAGAACATTGCAGAAAATTACTGGCAGGGAGGTTCTAAAATAAAAAATCTCACAAGCGTGAGCTGGGGAATTTACAGAAAATCCAATATTTATGAAGAGCATATTAATGCACTGCAGCTGGGACGGTCTCACAATGAATTATAGATATACAATTAATAGATATTTTGGCAACAGTCCCGTGTGAAAGTGGCTGATAAAATGGAGTCATTTAATTAATAGAGATGATCATAAAACCTGTAATTTATTAATACGTGATTTTTTATTAAAAGTCATTAAGGAAGGCGATTAATCTTAAAGATACAAACTTTATTAAAAGTCTTGTGGGATGAAGAAGGAGGAACAATGCTCTATTGTGTGGAAATAGCAGAATGTATTAGGGACTGAGGGAATCAAATGAAGCTCATACATCTAATTTCAGAGCTGAAAGACTTGTATCTTCAATAAACTGAGCTGAAAAGCTCATATTTCACATAATGGCGGTGATAACTAGGAGCAACTGAGAATTTTAAAAGCCAATTATCCTTTGTTATACATGCACTATCCTCAGGGGCAGGCTAGAAAAGAGAGCAGAGTGCAAGCATGGTCTTACTGCCCCAATCCCTCTAAACAAGGTAAAACTGTTTTTGTTACATATACCAATCTAATATGTTCAGGAACTGTCCCGATTCTCATGCTATATAATTTGCTAATTTACAATTCACTCTTTTACAGTTGGCATTTTCTTCACAACAGCATTCTTCAAGCACTATAGGAGCTGTAACTTTCTTTTCCTGCCATTGCTCTTGCTTACACTAAACTGTAAGTCTGCTTCTCTGTTGTACATGTATGCAGATTTTCCAAAAGGAAAGCAGGGGTGTCATGAAAGTTAGCCTCCATCTTAGGTATGATACGTCATACCTGAAGATATTCCCTATTGTCATTTCTAAAAATCCCTCACATAGCTCCTACCATGTCACAATTCTCCAGCCCCTGGTAAACAGAGCAATTCGCCCCCACCTCTGGAGATCAGTCTCAAGGAACTTCTTTGATATGGTAAATAGATGGGCCAGCTCTGTTGTGTCCAAGCAGGACAGAGTCAGCGAGATCCTAGGGGGTAATTAACACCTTAATGTCACTTGAAATCAGAAGCAAACCATTTATGCAAGCCTGCCAACCTCTCCATTGTCCCAAGGAACCATGTGCTTTCTTTGTGGAAAATGGCCGCCAAAAGTTACAGACATACTATCAATTCATAACCACACGATACAAGTTAGGGAACCCAAATAAAATGTATCATGTGGGGAAGGTGCCCGCGGACACAATCATGGGACTTATAAATCCATGCGGGCCCTGGAAAGCTAGATATTTAGAAGAACCATATACAAGGTCCCAGGGGAGGCATGTTTAGTGTCAATGGCTTCCCCAGAAGAGTAGAATCAAGACGAGACCTCTGGTGACACGATGAGATCACCCCAGGGAAAGTTATGGGTACTTTTCTCAAATGGAGCCAAAACTGGCACTGGTAGGGGGGTCGGGCTTAGTAAACTGACATCACCAAGAGTGGGCGTGACAGGACTTTAGTATAGCCGACAGCCAGAAACCCCCTCTGTTTTGACCCAGGAGATGATGTGAAGAACTCCTAACGTCGGGTCCAGGTCTCTGAGTGGGAGGAGCACCTTTGCCATGTGCTACTGAGGCCTGGACGACTGCAACTAAGCTTGAACCTGTGGGATAGCAGAACCTCCCTTCCACCACAAGAACGGTAACTGATTTATCATTGTTATTCCTGTGTTTTGTAATCCTAATTGTTATATCTCTTATTCTGGCCAAATACCGTTGTATAGTTAATTGTATAGCCTTGTAATCTAGTGTATTCCTATAATCGATTAAATCATAAATTAATCGTGGGCTGTATCCTTTACTTTGCATATACGAATCCATTGGTCTGGAAACGCTTGGCTGAAACGCTACTGGGTTGGTTCCTGACCCGATACAAGTCTATTAACGGACGTGACTTGTATCAAACAAGAACTGGTGGCAGCATACCATCTGGGAGGATTTGAGGAAGGCTGGCCGTGACGGTTGGAGGTGTGGATATATATTACTGGCGCAGCCAGGGAAATATATATATACCACCCTCACTGCAGAGGGCCTCAAATACCCAGAGGGCTACAGGACAGCCTCTCCGGCGACCACTCACTCTAGGTGCAGTACCTTGACTGACCTGAGAGGCAAGGGGGCGCCAGAGAGTTGTGCCTGTATCGTGGCGTCACAGATTGGTGACGTGTAAGGGACGACACACCACCGCGTTTTCCCCCGCTGGTAGCAGCTTCCTGGCACTACTTACTCTAGGTGCAGTACCTTGACTCACCTGAGAGGTAAGGGGGCGCCAGAGAACTGCACCCACCGGCCGGCATTTCATCACAAGGGGTAAATAGACAAAGACCCACCACAACTTCCTGTAGAGAAACAAACACCCATCCTCACTATCTGTAGAAAGACAAAGACCCAGCCACACTTCCTGGATAGACAAACATTTGCCCCTCAAATTCTTGTAGACAGAAGAAGAACTACCACATTGCCAGTAAAAAGGCAAGGATGCTCCCCAACTTTCTGTAGAGAGGCAAGCATCTGTTCCCACTTTCTGTAGAGAAACAAAGACCAGCACACATAGAGACACATATCTGCCTTCCTAATTCTTGTAGGCAAACAAAGACTCACCCTTACTTCTACTAAACAGACAAAGACCCACCCTCACTTACTGTTAAGAGACAAAGACCCACCCACATTTCCTGTATAGAGACAAATCTCTGCCTCCCCCAATTTTTGTAGACTGAAAAAGATCCATTCAAAAATCTGATAAAAAGACAAATACCCACCTCCACTGCCAGTAAAAAGGCAAAGATCCATCCCCACTTCCTGTAAAGAGAAAAAAAATCTTCCAGCAGACAAAGCAGTATCCACCTTCACTTCCTGTAGAGAGACTAGTATCCACCTCCACTTTCTGTAGAAAAACAAGTATCCACCTCTACTTCCTGTAGATAAAAAGTATCCACTTCCACTTCCTGTAGAGAAACAAGTATCCACCTTCACTTCCTGCAGAGAAACAAGTATCTACCTTCATTTCCTGTAGAGAAACAAGTATCCACCTCCACTTCCTGTAGAGAAACAAGTATCCACCTCCACTTCCTGCAGATAAACAAGTATCTACCTTCACTTCATGTAGATAAACAAGTATCCACCTCCACTTCCTGTAGAGAAACAAGTATCCACCTTCACTTCCTGTAGAGAAACAAGTATCCACCTCCACTTCCTGCAGATAAACAAGTATCTACCTTCACTTCATGTAGATAAACAAGTATCCACCTCCACTTCCTGTAGAGAAACAAGTATCCACCTCCACTTCCTGCAGATAAAAAAGTATCCACCTTCACTTCATGTAGAAAAACAAGTAGCCACCTCTACTTCCTGTAGATAAACAAGTATCCACCTTCACTTCATGTAGATAAACAAGTATCCACCTCCACTTCCTGTAGATAAACAAGTATCCACCTTCACTTCATGTAGATAAACAAGTATCCACCTCCACTTCCTGTAGAGAAACAAGTATGTACCTTCACTTCCTGTAGAGAAACAAGTATCCACTTCCACTTCCTGTAGAGAAACAAGTATCCACCTCCACTTCCTGCAGATAAACAAGTATCCACCTTCACTTCATGAAGAAAAACAAGTAGCTACCTCCACTTCCTGTAGATAAACAAGTATCCACCTTCACTTCCTGTAGAGAAACAAGTATCTACCTTCACTTTCTGCAGAGAAACAAGTATCCACCTCCACTTCCTGTAGAGAAACAAGTATCCACCTCTACTTCCTGCAGATAAACAAGTATGCACCTCCACTTCCTGTAGAGAAACAAGTATCCACCTCCACTTCCTGTAGATAAACAAGTATGCACCTCCACTTCCTGTAGAGAAACAAGTATTCACCTCCACTTCCTGTAGAGAAACAAGTATCTACCTTCACTTCCTGTAGAGAAACAAGTATCCACCTCCACTTCCTGTAGAGAAACAAGTATCTACCTTCACTTCCTGTAGAGAAACAAGTATCCACCTCCACTTCCTGTAGAGAAACAAGTATCCACCTCCACTTCCTGTAGAGAAACAAGTATCCACCTCCACTTCCTGCAGAGAAACAAGTATCTACCTTCACTTCCTGTAGAGAAAAAAGTATCCACCTTCACTTCCTGTAGCGAAATAAGTATCCACCTTCACTCCTGTAGATAAACAAGCATCCACCTTCACTTCATGTAGAAAAACAAGTAGCCACCTCCACTTCTTGTAGAGAAAGAAGTATCCACCTTCACTTCCTGTAGATAAACAAGTATCCACCTCCACTTCCTGTAGAGAAACAAGTATCCACCTCCACTTCCTGTAAAGAAACATGTAAGCACCTTCACTTCCTGTAGAGAAAAAAGTATCCACCTTCACTTCCTGTAGATAAACAAGTATCCACCCCCGTTTCCTGTAGAGAAACAAGTATCCATTTCCACTTCCTGTAAAGAAACAAGTATCCACCTCTACTTCCTGTAAAGAAACAAGTCTCCGCCTCCACTTCCTGTAGAGATACAAGTATCCACCTTCACTTCCTGTAAAGAAACAAGTATGACGCCCAGTAACCTTCGAGAACTGGACACGGTCGGGTTCTGGCCTATAGTGAAGAGGCCAGAGATGTTGTGTGAACAACAGAAAGAAGAGGAACTGACATCGAACAGCAAGCTAGTTGGACAGGTGAGTATTGCTTAAAAAAACAATATTCACCTCTTCGGCTGTCCCATTGCTTGCTGTCTGATGCTCTTCTTTCCACCATTGAGCGCCACAACTCTAAGACCTTCAGATGGGTCTTGGCCTTGGAGGTCATCGCACGTCATGACGTTGGCGCCTTATGCACACTGTATCCTCCAAGAACTGGACACAGCCTGCAGTCCTTATGTATAGTGAAGAGGCCGGAGAAGCAACAAGTGATGGTGGAAAGATAGAGGACCCAATGGAGGGTGGTGAGCAGTGGCGCAGCTGGAGCTGTCACTAGTGAGGTAAGCATTAGTTTTTTTTTCCAGCTCTGTTCCAACTTACATACTTATTTGAGTTATGGACAAAGCTACAGAAAGTATCTAGTTAGTAACCTGGGAACTGTCTTTACTCACCTTACTGCTCACTTCTCTGGCCCCCACTCATCAAGGGTGCATTCCTACTCGTATCTTGTGATCCTCGCCGTGAGCGCTGAAATCTACAGACCTCTCACACTGAGCTAGGGCTTTCAGCTCTGATAAGGCATGGGAGGATTCAGCGTAAGGGCAGAATTATCCTAGCCCTCATTAGAGCTGGAAGACCAGCTTGCGGCAGTCAATCAAAAAACGAGCACTGGCCAGGTGATAGTGAGGAGTGGAGGGGCAGAAGAAGTGAGCGGTGAGGTCAACAAATTAGAAAATTAGCAACCACTTTAATTCATTTGCTCACCACTAGTGATGAGCGAGCACTAAAATGCTCGGGTACTCATTGCTCGGGTCGAGCACATTGGAATACTCTGGTGCTCGACCTGCGCAACGAGCCCAATGTAAGTCTATGGGAAACTCGAGCATTTTTCAGGTGGCTCCCCCCGGCGGTCTGCCTAAAAATTGACGGGAAGAGTGCTCAAATGACATGGAAACAGCATGGGGAAGACCCCTGGAAGCATTTCTGACTCCCAGGTCACTTCTGTCAACAACGTTGTCAGAGTATTACGCCACTTTTACGGACTCACAAAAAAACATACAAAAACGAAACCAAAATGGATTTTCCTGGGAAATATGTTAAGGAACATCCTTTCCAGGGCAATGACTTGTATATAAGGCAAAATAAATCGCCAAATACAAAAATACTCCTCCACACCTTGGGCTATGTTCACACATAGCGTTTTTGATGCATTTTTGCACTTTTGCATTGCTTTCAACCAAGACAAATGCATTCACCAGGAAATGTCTTTTTAACATTTTACAACCTTATCTGGCCATGTGGTGTGTGACACATCATCAGACACATGCATACAGTGCTGAAAAGCAGCTACAGAGTGTCCCGGAACCTTCCCCCACACTTTTCTTAGCCAGGGCTGCTTCTCGGCAGGGATGGACGGACCCACCAGAAAACCGGAGACTCCTCCGGTGGGCCCAGGCTTCTCCTTCAGGAGAGTTCATAGTGCCGAGGTGAGGCCATGATGATGATAGAGACCACCATCTGCTTAGTTTTCTGTTACTTGGAATGCAAGCGCAAGTACTAAACTGCCAGATTTCTGGGCAGCTGCTTGCACTTGAAATGTGGCCTTTTAGGCTCGTGGAGGTGGAAGCTTTTCACAACCTTATGCCTCATGCCTTGTGTCGATACTCGGTCCCCAGCCGTCACTATTTCTCCCGGTGTTGTCTCCGCCTTCTACAAGCGCAGGTCCCTGAACATTACTGCTGGTACTTTTCTGTGGGAATTTGCTTGCCTCCTACCAGCCTGGAATATTTCCAGTAAACTATGGTACGACGCCATGGTATTAGCACTGCCCCCAGTACCAGTAGCGAAGTCATCCCCAATTTCCTTCTCAGGAATTTTATTTGGTAGACTGAGTGGCTGCCCAAATACATTAGTTTCTCACAAAGGAGCTGAAGATAGAGTGGCAGTAGGTGCAAATTTCTCCAGCCTGTTAGATATTAGAGGGTGAATGGCAGCACATTGGATCAGTGGTTAGCACTGAAGCCTTGCAGCGCTGGGTTCCTGGGTTCAAATCCCAGCAAGGACAACATCTGCAAGGACTTTGTTTATTCTCCCTGTGTTTGCATGTGTTTCCACCTCTGTTAAAAAAGCAGCCATAGAGTGTCCGGGAACCTTCCCACACACTTTTCTTAGCCAGGACTGCTTCTCGGCAGGGTTGGACGGTCTCATCAGAGAATCCTCTGGTGTGCCCTGGCTTCTATCTCAGGAGAGTTCATGATAGCGCTAACTTTGCAGCTGCTATGGGGCTCTTGAGCGGGGGAGAAAGGTTATCCCTCAGAATCAAATCCTCTGGTGGGCACAATGTTTTTCAATCTGAAACAGCTTCTCAGTGGGAGTTGTATTTCACCACAGCCATATTCTTTAGCTCGGTGAAAGGACTGGCATAGAGGGAAACCGTAGCTGTCATTTCTCCGTCACCAAGTTCCGCCCATTGACACACATGACCATGCCTCGCTGTATGTTCAGCGGTGAGAGCCACAGATCAGGATGCTGTGTTACAGCTTTCAACAACTCTGCAGCGCTGGGCGGTTTGTCACCTAAGCATTAAGCATGTTATCTTCAGCACAGCCTGTTGCCGCTTGGCCAAGGCAGTTCTGCAATGCAGTCAGCTTGTGACTGATGTGGTCATTTCGGAGGTGAAGGAGGAGGTGCAGGAGCTGAACAATGTGATTACATTGAGGTTACATTGGCGATGCTGATTTTTATACTAAAGAAAGATCCTATTGTTTTTTTTTTACATTATTTTTTAAGACAAATGCATTCACCCGGAAATGTCATTTCAACATTTTACTGTTATGATCTGCAACATGTACTAAGGAAAGATAGGGGAAAGCTGTCCCTACAGTAAGACTAAGCTGAATCCCTACGATGTAGCGGGCTGCCTGTTCCTAGTGAACAGACCCGCCTTAGTCCTCGGCTAGTCTGAGCGAAGACCTATAGAGTTAAGGGAGGGGTCCCTAAAAGAACTAAGGACTGGGACAAAAATGGGACACCTCCTAAACAGAGAAGTTGTTGCAGAATACAAA
Organism: Phyllobates terribilis; assembly: GCF_046119375.1. Lineage (NCBI taxonomy): Eukaryota > Metazoa > Chordata > Amphibia > Anura > Dendrobatidae > Phyllobates > Phyllobates terribilis. The sequence continues at coordinate 785,179,261 of NW_027362764.1, forward strand.
AAGACAAACTGACAAAAATGTACTAGTGGTCCCAGAGGACCAAGCGAACTTGACAGAGAAAGCCACCGAAGCACCAGGCTAGAGAAACAGTCAAACACTGAAGTCCAGCACAGCCAGAAGGGCGGAGCTGGAATATAAAGGCAGATGGTCACATGACCACAAAACACAAGATAGAAAAAACAAACAGGTGTGTTCTAACATTTACAACCTCATCTGTCAGACACATCCTGTTTCATTTATGATGGAGGGACTCTGAAAGTCATAAAGCCTATTTTTATAGGGCCATCAGGCGGCCCTTAGTATTCTTAAAAGGCCAGCAGTCGGCCCTCGCTATTGTTAGAGAGCCATCAGCCGGCTATGCTTTGTTGTTCCCATTATTAACAACTGGGTCTCCTATACTGTTATTGCGTATGCAGTGACTGCAACGGCTGCCAAAAATTCGGACGCAACCCAATACCCCTTTGAAGAGACATAGAGGAGAGTCTCAGTAAAAAAAATGTTCCCATTATAAAGGAACGGGTCTCCTACAATGGTAATGCCCATGCTGTGACTGCAAGGGCTGCCAAATTTGGGAAAAACCCCACTAACAATTTAAAGATACATAGAGCAGGGCCACAGTAACGAGTATGACATGTTCCCATTAGAAAGGAGAGGGTCTTCTATACAGTTATAGGGTATGTAGTGAGTCTAATAGCTGACCAAATTTAGGAAAAACCCCACAAACAATTTAAAGACACATAGAGCAGGGCCACAGTAACGACAAATTCCCATTAGAAAGGAGAGGGTCTCCCATAGTGTTGGTCTATGCAGTGAATGCAGGGGCTGCCAAAAATTGGGAGGCACTCCAATGCCCCTTGGAAGAGACATAGAGGGCCTCATAAAAAAATGTTCCCATTAGAAAGGAGCGGGTCTCCTATACTTTTAATGCCCATGCACTAAGTGTATGGGCTGACAAACATTTACCCCTGGGGGGTATACATGAACATACTGTATACATTTTTTTTTTACTGACATCATAAACACCCTTTAAAAAAATTATGTGGGTGTTGCATCACTGACCACGGTCACCCTGGTGATATGGTGGTGGAGGATGAGGATGAGGAGAAGGAGGAGGACAAGAGCAAATAGACAAAATCAGGAAGCGAATACACCTTCCAAAAAAAGACACTAGATTTGAGTTTATGTTACGCTGCTATCATTCGGTGGTGTTGAGAAGTCTGGCCCAATCGAGCCCTTGTTCATTTTTATAAGAGTCAGCCTGTCAGAATTTTCAGTTGACAGGCGGATGCACTTATCAGTTATAATTCCACCAGTGGCACTAAAAACCTGCTCTGATAAAACGCTGGCGGCAGGGCAGGCCAGGACCTCCAAGTCATAGAGAGCCAGTTCATTCCACTTATCCAGCTTGGATACCCAATAATTATAAGGCACAGAGGAATCACGGAGGACATTTGTACGGTCGGCAAGGTACTCTCTCAGCATCTTCCCAAACTTTGCACTCCTTGTGAAAGTACCCCACGCCTCAGGGCCTGTGCGATGGGAGGGTCTGAGAAAACTGTCCCAGAACTTTGACAGTGTTCCCCTGTCTCTGCTGGATTGCATTTGTTTCTCTCTCGCCTGTACTCCTTGGTTCTCCAATGAACTGTGACCTCTGCCGCCAGCGTTTTCAGATGGAAATTTTTTTAATAGTTCCGCAACAAGGGCCTTCTGGTGCTGCCCCATTTTTGTAGACCTGTCCACCTCAGGAATAAGAGATATAAAGTTCTCCTTGTAGCGTGGGTCTAGAAGTGTCACTAACCAGTAATGACTGTCACCTAAATTTTGAGAACGCGAGGGTCATGGGAAAGGCATTGTAACATAAACTCATCCATGCGTGCCAGACTGATAACAGGCAAGACTTCCGTGTCCTCACCAAGAGGATGACTGACCATGCTCTGCTCCTCCTCCTCTCTGTCCTCTGGCCATCCACGTTGAACAGACGGTATGACAGTTGTGCAGGTAGTACCGTCTATAGAACTAGCTCCTGTTCTTCCTCCTCCTCTTCCTCATTGTCACCCAATCTACGTTGGGATGAGATGAGGCTGGGCTGTGTGTAATCACCCTGTATGGTTCCTTGCTCCATTTCATCATGCTCTGCCTGCTATGCATCCTCTTTGATTGTGAGCAGAGAGCGTTTCAGAAGACAGAGAAGCGGGATAGTGACGCTAATTATGGCGACATCACCGCTCACCATCTTGGTGGAGTCCTCAAAGTTTTGGAGGATGGTACATATGTCTGACATCCATGTCCACTCCTGAGGTCTTATGTGTGGAGTCTGAACTGAATACCGACGGCCTTGTTGATGCTGGTACTCAACAACTGCCCTTTTCTGCTCACAAATCCTTCCCAACATCTGCAGTGTAGAGTTACAACGCATGGGGACATCACATACCAGTCTGTGAGCCGGAAGCTGCAAACGCTGCTGAAACACGGCAAGGGCGGCGGAAGCTGTAGGTGACTTTCTAAAATGGGCACACAAGTGGCGTACTTTAACAAGCAGATCCAGCAGCTCTGGGTAGAATTTGAGAAACCGCTGAACTACGAGGTTAAGCACATGGGCCAGGCATGGTACGTGTGTGAGCTCGCCTCACCTCAGAGCCACCACCAGGTTCCGGACATTGTCACACACGACCATGCCTGGCTGTAGGTTCAGCAGTGTGAGCCACAGATCTGCCTGCTCTTTCAGAGGTGTCCATAACTCTTCAGCATTGTGCTGTTTGTCACCTAAGAATATTAGCTTCAGCACAGCCTGTTGCCGCTTGGCCGAGGCAGTGCTGCAGTGCTGCAGTGCTTCCAGCTTGTGGCTGATGTGGTCATTTTGGAGATGGAGGCTGAGGAGGAGGAAGAGGCTGAGGAGGATGAGGTGCAGGAGCTGTAGACTGTGGGGGCAACCCTGATTGACCTAGGGCCTGCAATCCTTGGCGTCGGGAGGACGTGTTCCTTCCCAAGGTCCGACTGGGTCCTGGCTTCCACTATGTTAACCCAGTGTGCCATCAGCGAGATGTACCGTCCCTGCCCACAAGCACTTGTCCACATCTGGAAAACGGAATGCTGCACTGGGACAAGGACGTGGAAGTGCTTCCTGATGCTGCTACTTGAGAGTGTGCAATGACAGGTGCAGGTCAGGAGGCATCTTCGCATGCACCATGGACAGGGGATTGGCTTGCATGCACAACAGCGGAAGAAGCAATGGTACCACCCACAGACACTGTTCCTGGATCCTGGGATTTGGCCCACAAAGTCGGGTGCTTTGCTGCCATCTGCCTGATCATGCTGGTGGTGGTCAGGCTGGTCGTTTTGCCACCCCTGCTGATGCTGGCCTGGCAGGTGGTGCAAATGGCCTTTTTGGGGTTATCGGCAGAGTCTTTAAAAAACAACCAGACTCGGGAAGACCTAACAGTTGTACTGGCAACTTCCTTCGTGTTGGTGTTAAGGGGAACGGTTGCCTTTCTTTCTGCGGCCACCACACTGCTTCTTCCTGCCTGTTGGGTGCTCTGCCACCCTCCCCCTGTGTGCTGCTCTCCTCGCTCTGCATGTCCTCCTGCCAGGTTGGGTCAGTTACTATATCATCCACCACCTCGTCTTTGTAATGCACACGCCCGGGCTGAGCGGCGTGTGCGTGAGATTGTAGTGATTCCACTGGCCCGTGCCGGAGAGTGAATGCCTGGAGGGGCGTAAGTAGGTATTCACCCGATCCGACCAGGGTCGCACGACGGCATACGACGCCAGTGCACCAAGGAGGAACCGAGCGGAGGGACCAGGTGCTACTCCAGGACAGACCCCGGACACGGCTGTTGACCCACACAGGGGAATACAGGAACAGACTGGTAGGCTGGCACACAGACTGGTGGGAATAGGCAGGCACGACTGGTAGGCAGGCACGACTGGTAGGCAGGCACGACTGGTAGGCAGGCACGACTGGTATGCAGGCACGACTGGTATGCAGGCAGGGGAGTACAGGCAAGCACAGCTAGAGTGTAGACAGGGAGGCACTAGCAGGTAGGAACACAGGCGGGATAGGACCCAGTACACACTGGGACTCAGGAACAATACAGGCAGAGGGGTACAGGCAAGCACAGCTAGAGTGCAGACAGGGAGGCACTAGCAGGTAGGGACACTGGCGGGATAGGACCCAGTACACACTGGGACTCAGGAACAGAACCACAGATGTGGCGGACAAACACAGCAGAGTGAGGACGCCCAGAGAGGTGAGCGAGAACAGGGCAGGACAAGACCGCCTGGAGCGGTGAGCAAGAGTAGAGCTGGACAAGGCCGCCAGGAGCGGTGAGCAAAGGGTCAGAGCTGAACGAGACTGCCGGAGCAGTGAGCAAGAGTAAAGCAGGACGAGGCCGCCTGGAGCTGTGAGCAAGAGTGGAGCAAGACTGCCGGAGCAGTGAGCAAAAGGATAAGAGTGGAGCGAGACTGCCGGAGCAGCGAGCAAAAGGGTCAGAGCGAAGCAAGGCTGCCGGAGCAGCGAGCAAAAGGGTCAGAGCGGAGCAAGGCTGCCGGAGCAGCGAGCAAAAGGGTCAGAGCGGAGCAAGGCTGCCGGAGCAGCGAGCAAAAGGGTCAGAGCGGAACAAGGCTGCCGGAGCAGCGAGCAAAAGGGTCAGAGTGGAGCAAGGCTGCCGGAGCAGCGAGAAAAAGGGTCAGAGCGGAGCAAGGCTGCCGGAGCAGCGAGCAAAGGAGTCAGAGCAGGCTAGAACCGCCGGAGCGGTAAGCAAGGCAGAGCAGGTGGGACAGGGCTCTGTTCACATGGAACAGACAGGAAGAGAAAGGCAGAGCCAGATACCCACAGGGTACTTGCAGTGAAGTAGCGAGTGGACCACAAACTCACAAACGGGAGTACAGAGACAACAAGCAGGAGTTAGGTACGAGTTCAGACTCTGCAGAGAAAGGAAGGGAACGGACATAGAGGCAAAACAGGTAAAGGATAGGAGAGAGTTCAGACTGGAACTGAGTGTACGGAGGAGACCGACACTGCAGCGGGAAACAGGAGCGGGTCTGGGAATACGGCCCCCTAGAGAGGCGGGACGAACAGGCAAGGAGCGTGTTCAGACAGGACAGACAAGATACAGGAGCGGGTCTGGGTAATCGGCCCCCAGAGAGGCGGGACGAACAGGCAAGGAGCGTGTTCAGACAGGACAGACAAGATACAGGAGCGGGTCTAGGTAATCGGCCCCTAGAAGGCGGGAGGAACAGGCTAGGAGCGTGTTCAGACAGGCCTGGAAATACAGCCTCCAGGAAAGGCAGCAGGCAAGAGTACACAAACAGGACTCAGTTCAGACACGGGAACTGATACCGCAAGGCAGGAGACAAAGACAGGACTCAGCTCAGACACGGGAACTGATACCGCAAGGCAGGAGACATAGACAGGACTCAGTTCAGACACGGGAACTGATACCGCAAGGCAGGAGACAGACAGGACTCAGTTCAGACACGGGAACTGATACCGCAAGGCAGGAGACAAAGAACGGGACCTGGCACCTTCAGAGTGCATGCACACACTGAATGAAACACTATGCTCAGGCAGGGATAGATGGGAGCAGCTGAGCTATATACCAGGTGACAGACAGCAATAGGCTGAGGACGCACAAGGGGTGTGACCCACAGCAGGTACAAAAAGCAGGAAGTGATCGGGCGCCGCCCTTAAGCAGCAGAAACAGACAAACAGACAGCAAGGAGGGAAGCCAGAGAGACATTCTGGACTGGAGATCAAGTGCGCGCTCTTGCACAGTGGGAGATGGACCACCATGCAAGGACGCCGCCAGGTATGTTACAGTCTTCCACTTCCGCACTCTGGTCCTCCTCCTGACTTTCCGGCAATTGTGTCTCATCATCGTCCATCTCTTGTGACACCTTCCCACTGCCACCTTTGTGTGACCGTGGCTGCTCAAATATTTGGGCATTGCTACATGTGATCTCCTCTTGCCCCGCTTGAAATGAACTGAATCTATACATGGAAAAGTGAACAGCTCTTCGGAGTGTCCAAGTGTGGGATCAGTTGTCTCTAGGCACTCGGCATGGTGGGAGGAAGGAGGTTCAGGGTGAGAACTATGTGGTCCAGACTCACAGCTACTGAGACTTGAAAGTGTGAAAGACAAGGTGGTGGTGGTGATGGCTAAGTGACTGGAAGCATTATCTGATATCCAACCAATAAACTTTTCACACTGCTCTGTGTTCAATAGTGGTGTTCTGCGGTCCCCTCTTAATTGGGACAGGAAGGTCGAGCGAGAAGATGTGGGTGTTTGTTGTGGCACAATTTCAGCTAGCCCACTGCCTTGGCCTCTGCATGCACCATCATCACCATCACGTCCAGTTCCCCATCCCTTGCCACGTGCCTTACCCATTTTAAATTGAGGACAATATCTTCCACGCTCACAATGAATGACTGAATTTGGAGCGAACTTATATGTGATCCGTGTGACGGACAAACCACAGTTTTAAATACCTGGCCTGTAGGTAACTATTTTGAACAGCAATCTGGTGTCAATTACTTCACTGATACACTGAAATTTTTTTTAATGGAGGCCAGAAATGGCAGTATTTTCAGCGCAATTATATGTGATCCGTGTGACGGACAAACCACAGTTTTAAATAGCTGGATTTTTAGCGCTGTAAAATGGAAAGGACCTGGCTTTATTCTGAAGTGCCAACAAGCAAATGGCGCAGCAAAACTGTGTTCTCTGGATTGCTTTTTAAGCAAATAATGAGGATTAAGATCCAAAAAAAAATTATTCCTGGCCCCTGAGACCTGGGCCTATTTCTAGAAATATCTAACAGCAGCAGCAGACAGAACTGAAATGGAGCCTCTTGTCCTATGTGCACTGCAGTCTGCTATATACCCTGTCGGCCTGCCTATATACACTGCCTGCCTGATATCTCTGCAGATGCATTAGTCCTCAGAAGGACTGTTTGTTTAGATGGATATGTGTCTCTAATATAGTTTGGTACATCTACACTAACTAGAAACAAGCAAATCTCTTCCTATCTCAGCAGCCACTCTCCCTACACTGTCTGATTCAAGAGTGACTGTGACGAGCATGGTGGCACCAGGTTTGATATAGACCTGATGACGCTGTGCGGCCAGCCAATCACTGCAATGCCACAACCTACATGGCTACGGCATTACAATGAGTGGCAGGCAATCCCTGCATGTTCATTGGCGCTCTAAAAATCACCAAACATGCAGGGAGGAGACCCGAGCTCCCGCCAAGCAACCCCGGAAATACTCGGCGAGCGCCGAGCATCTCAAGCAGTGAGATGCTCGGGTGAGCACCGAGCAGTAGCGAACATGCTCACTCATCACTACTCACCACTACTGATTACTGGTAAACCAATAAATTTTGGTAAATCGATTATTATTGTGGTGAGCATAGGCGGATTATAATGAGGGCAATCTGGGCTACCGCCCGGGGCCCAAGGCTCCGGAGGTCCCATGGCCAGATTGCCCTCATTATAATGTTTTCGGCCAAGGCAGGTTGAACACATTGTGCCTTAGACGCGGGCCGGCCAACCGCATCAGGGAGACAGACACACCCTCTTCACTTCACTCTGTGGCTGCGTCTCCAGAGCTGACGTCACACAGCGGCGCCTGGAGCTCATCATCCTGCCGGAGAGGAGATCGTGCAGCAGACCTCAGTGGATGGTGGTAAATATGAGGTCTGGGGAGGATGTCTGGAGTGAGGAGGGGGCGGCAGTACGCTGCTCCCTTCCTGATGAGTTCCCTTAGTGTCAGGTCAGCAGCCACTCTGTTGAGGCTCAGTGTGAGTTATTGCCGGAGTCTGACCTTTGTTGCAGATCAGGTCGCGCTGTCAGTGCTAGGTCATTGGTTCAAGCGTCACCAGATCTGCAAGAAAATTCAGAGTCCTGCAATAAATCACAGAGAGCCCCAGCAGAGACCACAGACATCGCATAAAGGATCCTACACTGACTGATCAACCCTGAACCTACAGGACATCACATACTATACTTCTCCATATATGATATGTGAGGCCTTGGGTGCAGGTCAAGGTGTGATCAGTACAGTGTATATCCCTGTACATAATATTTCACATACAGTATACAGATTAGTGTACGGTATACTGTGGTACAGACATCAGATGGGATATAACAATGTGTATAGTACATAACATCTGATGTCTGTATCACAGTATATCGTACTAGCTATTAAACTCTTTTTACGCCCGGGTGGCAAGCTTTTTTATTGGTATATGCTCCCCCATCCTGGTCCCCCATCCTGGTATATACTCCTCCATCCTGGTATATACTACCTCTTCCTGGTGTATACTACCCCATCCTTGTCCATGCCCCCCCATCCTGGTATATGCTCCCCAATCCTGCTCCCCCATCCTGGTATATACTCCTCCATCCTGGTATATACTACCCCGTACTGGTCCATTGCCCCCCCCCCCCCCATCCTGGTTCCCCATCCTGGTACAGAACAGACCAAAAGTTTGGACACACCTTCTCATTTTAAGATTTTTCTGTATTTTCATGACTATGAAAATTGTACTTTCACACCGAAGGCATCAAAACTATGAATTAACATGTGGAATTATATACTTAACAAAAAAGTGTGAAACAACTGAAAATATGTCTTATATTCTAGGTTCTTCAAAGTAGCCACCTTTTGCTTTGATGACTGCTTTGCACACTCTTGGCATTCTCTTGATGAGCTTCAAGAGGTAGTCACCGGAAATGGTTTTCACTTCACAGGTGTGCCCTGTCAGGTTTAGTAAGTGGGATTTCTTGCCTTATAAATGGGGTTGGGACCATCAGTTGTGTTGTGCAGTAGTCTGGTGGATACACAGCTGATAGTCCTACTGAATAGACTGTTAGCTGCTTTTTTCTTGCCATAATACAAATTCTAAGTAAAGAAAAACGAGTGGCCATCATTACTTTAAGAAATGAAGGTCAGTCAGTGCGAAAAATTGGGAAAACGTTGAAAGTGTCCCCAAGTGCAGTTGCAAAAACCATCAAGCGCTACAAAGAAACTGGCTCACATGAGGACCGCCCCAGGAAAGGAAGACTAAGAGTCACCTCTGCTTCTGAGGATAAGTTTATCCGAGTCACCAGCCTCAGAAATCGCAGGTTAACAGCAGCTCAGATTAGAGACCAGGTCAATGCCACACAGAGTTCTAGCAGCAGACACATCTCTTCAACAACTGTTAAGAGGAGACTTTGTGCAGCAGGCCTTCATGGTAAAATAGCTGCTAGGAAACCAATGCTAAGGACAGGCAACAAGCAGAAGAGACTTGTTTGGGCTAAAGAACACAAGGAATGGACATTATACCAGTGGAAATCTGTGCTTTGGTCTGATGAGTCCAAATTTGAGATCTTTGGTTCCAACCGTGTCTTTGTGCGACGCAGAAAAGGTGAACGGATGAACTCTACATGCCTGGTTCCCACCGTGAAGCATGGAGGAGGAGGTTTGATTGTGTGGGGGTGCTTTGCTGGTGACACTGTTGGGGATTTATTCAAAATTGAAGGCATACTGAACCAGCATGGCTACCAAAGCATCTTCCAGCTATTCCATCCGGCTTGCGTTTAGTTGGACCATCATTTATTTTTCAACTGGACAATGACCCCAAACACACCTCCAGGCTGTGTAAGGTCTATTTGACCAATAGGGAGAGTGATGGGGTGCTACGCCAGATGACCTGGCCTCCACAGTCACCAGACCTGAACCCAATTGAGATGGTTTGGGGTGAGCTGGACCGCAGAGTGAAGGTAAAAGGGCCAACAAGTGCTAAGCATCTCTGGGAACTCCTTCAAGATTGTTGGAAGACCATTTCCGGTGACTACCTCTTGAAGCTCATCAAGAGAATGCCAAGACTGTGCAAAGCAGTCATCAAAGCAAAAGGTGGCTACTTTGAAGAACCTAGAATATAAGACATATTTTCAGTTGTTTCACACTTTTTTGTTAAGTATATAATTCCACATGTGTTAATTCATAGTTTTGATGCCTTCAGTGTGAAAGTACAATTTCCATAGTCATGAAAATACAGAAAAATCTTAAAATGAGAAGGTGTGTCCAAACTTTTGGTCTGTATTGTATATGCTCCCCAATCCTGCTCCCCCATCCTGGTATATGCCCCCCATCCTGGTATATACTCCTCCATCCTGGTATATGCTCCTCAATCCTGGTTCCCTATCCTGGTATATGCCCCCCCCATCTTGGTATATTGTCCCGCATCCGGGTCCCCCATCCTAGTACATGCTTACCCATCCTAGTATATGCTCCCCCATCCTGATCCATGCTTCCCCCCATCCTGGTTCCCTATCCTGGTGTATGCTCCCCAGTCCTGGTCCCCCATCCTGATATGTGCTCCCCCATCCATAAATAAATTTAAAAAAAAAACCACTCCTACTTGCCTTTCCACCGCTCCACCGATGGACATCGCCTGCATTATTTTACTAAAATGGCGCCGGAATCGGCGCCCGCGTATATCGCAATGTCCAGTTTCATTTTAATAAATACATCTGTGCAGAGTGTATTCAACAAAATGGTGCCAGAATACGCGCATGCGCATTCCACGCTGTCCATTTTGTTGAAGACACTGTGCATATTTGTCTTCACTAAATTGCTGCTTAAAATCGCAGTATGCTCAGGCGCCAATTTTTCACACTCCTCCCCCGGCCTCTCCAGAGATGACCGGACCGAACAAGTATGTGTTTATGGTGCTGGAAATCGCGATATGCGCTCAGTGCTTTTGCATACTGCGATCTCCGGCGCCACACTCCTTATCCCTGTCTGAGACGTGGATGTGTCTTTCTGTCTGCGGCTAGACTGTGCAGGTATTGCGCTTGCGCAGTCTATAGAGGCTTCGGACAGAAGGACACATCCCAGATTATGCTATAGATTCGAGTCATGTATTGTCATATAGACTGTACAGGGCCATACCTAGGGGAATCGGGGGGGCATGTGACCTGGGTACAGCCGTCAGGGGGGTGCCTTCGGGCCACCTCATGCACTGGTCAGATGTGTCTCCCAGGCAGCTGCATTTTGCATTCGACCATTCTCTGAGCTGGCTGTGGAACCGACAGTCGATCAGAGAAGGGAGGTATGTACGGGCTCATATTGTATATAGGGACCTATGTGGGGGCTCATATTGAATATAGGGAGCTATGCGGGGCTCATACTGTATATAGGGAGCTATGTGAGAGCTCATACTGTATCTGGGAGGCTATGTGGTGGCTCATACTGTATGTAGGGGGCTATGTGGGGGCTCATACTGTTTGTAGGTGGCAGTGTGGGGGCTCATACTGTATGTATGGGGCTGTGTAGGGGCTCATACTGTATCTAGGGAGCTATGTGGGGGCTCATACAGTATATAGGGGAATGTCAGCATACTTAATTCTGCTCAATATTAAGTCATACAATTAATAAAATTATTTTTTAGTATCTTGTTAATATTATTAATATGGAGCAGAATTAATTTCAGACTATTGGTTCGGCCTCCACAACAGTCACATCTCTCATGTGGCCCCTTGGGAAAAATAATCTCCTACCCTGTTCTATTATGCTTAGCGCTATGTTATGTATAGGGCTGTACATAATGGAAAAAAATTTCCGCCATTTTCCGTCTACAGATGTGATCAAAGCATCTGTGTGTTACTCACATGACCTATCACATGATCTATCAAAGGGGATCATGTGACATGTCACGTGATACATCGGGTGCCTGGGGGAGGGGGGCCACGCCTTCTAAACTGCCTGGGGCCCTGGCTACTCTTAATCCACCCCTGGTGGTGAGATATCAATTTTTCTTATGCAGAACTTTAAATCCCCAACATAGATATAAAATATAATGATAACATTTTGGAGGAAGCCACCACTAGGGGGAGCTCTGGAACCTGTTTATTATAGCTCAGTATACAGTAAGCATCTGAGCTCCCCCTAGTGGTGACTGCAATTTTATTCTATTTGTACGTGAGGGATTTGGAGTTCTGTATCAGTAAAACAGCATTCCGATTGCTATAAAATGTTATTAATAAATGTATCAGCACATAATGGTGAACTTAAAATTGACATCATGATCAGATTCTCTTAAAGATACAAATTTACTCCGACCACCCAAATAGCAAAACGTAACTGCTTAATTTTTGTTAAATTTGGCACATCTCATGGACCTTCTGTAACTTCACATAAGACATGTTTTATGAGAATACCGATAAATCTTATGTAGGATGGATTCATCGCTGCACCTGTATAAATTAAATAAAAAAAAAAATCGTTATCTATTTCTAGTTTTTACATCTTTAATCAAGAACATATTGTATTTTCCCCATGCACGGCGTCGTTGGCAAATATTAATACGATTCTAGCTGATCTGTGTTGCTGTCGCTTTTCTGCAAAGTGGCAGATAGCGTGCAATGATGAATGCTGCCAGTAACAGTATCTGATCCCTTCAGCCTGTGTATTCCTGCCCTGAATGATGCTCTGTATCTTCTGATAGTAAAATAGCCGAGCAAACTGTCACTATCTGCAATTACTAAGTGCAGCCGCCGCTTTGATCTCCTGCCTGGAACGGCGTCGCTCACAGCATCACAAGCCCTTTATTCCCTCCCGAACTTTTTTTTAGAAAGTGGCTAAACTTTCAGAACTCAATTTGTGCAAGCGCTGTAAAAGCCGCCAAAAGTTAATTACAATTTTAATTACAAATTCTTTGAGAGAACGCAGCGTATGCCTAATCATGTTCAAAGCTCCAACCCTCCTTGTAGAGACTCATTAAATATATATTTTTTTCGGTCAGTCTATTACGAGGGTCTGTGCCGGGTGGCAACTGATGTTAAGTAACGTCGTTTAAGATGTTTGGAGACTCATTTTCTCCGCAGGTTTCTCTATTGGGTGACTCGAAATTGTAAATCTAACATTTTTTTTTTAGATTGGGTTTGTTAGAAAAAATATTGCAATTTCTTTTCTTGTTCCAGACAGGTGGTGGTCTCCAAACTATGCGGATGTTAAATGGAAAGAAAGCACTTGGCGCTGTTAGGGGCAATTTGTATACATAGAAGGCTGATCCATTCCAAGTATAAAACTGGGCCCCCCAATTATCAGGCCAAGTATGCGTCACCTAACTCCTTGTTTGCTGGCAACACAGTTTGGGAGTTTCTGCATGGTTTCACCTCCGGTAGTAATTGGGCACCAGAGGACAACCAAGGACAACACCAGAGCGAAACCCATTCTTTCCAAAGGTCTCACAGCAGCGGTATGGGGGCTGCTCCCTGCTCGGTACAAATTGTGCATTTACCAAAAGAAGGACGCCTATAGCTGCCTTGTATGTACAGTTTCTACAACACAGAACCAAGGGTTAATCACTTCACCCCGGGCGATTTTCCGTTTTTTTTATTTTTCCTCCCCTTTTTCCAAAAGCCATAACTTTTTTACACCTCCATCAATATAGACATATGAGGGCTTGTTTATTGTAGGACAAGTTGTACTTTTTAATGACACCATTCATTCTACCACATAGTGTGCTGAAATGTGGTAAAAAAATCCAAGTGCAGTGATATTGCAAAAAAAAGTGTGATTCCACTATTGTTTTTTGGGTTTTTTATTTACCATGGTCACTCTATAGTAAAACTGACCTGGCATTATGATTCTCCCGATCAGTGCGAGTATGCAGATATCAAACATGCATAGTTTTTTTTTTTTATTTAAATAGTGAAAAAAACTTGGAAATTTGTAAACAAAATTTTTTTTACTTTTGTCGCCATTGTCCGAGACTCATAACGTTTTCATTTTCGGAATATGGAGCTGTATCAGGGCTTATTTTTTGCGGCCTGAGCTGACATTTTTATTGATACCATTTTGGTATAGGTGCAATGGTTTGATCGCCTCTAATTGCAATGTTGTGGCTGCCAAAAACTGTAATTCTGGAATTTAGATTTTTTTTCCTGAAGAAGGCTGAAGAAGGAATTTTTCTTTCATTTTATTCTTATGGCATTTTATTTTAGAATTTTTTTTATTCAATTACATCTGCTATCGTGATAGCGCCCTTCATCTGTTATCCCCACCCTTATAAGGGTTATTGGTATTTTTTTAAAGGATAGAATTATATTTTTTTGGTCATTTATACAAAAAAAAAAACAGAATGAAGAGTTAGAAGTTTAAGAGAAGAAGTCAGCAGGGTATTCCATCCCTAGCTAAAGGTATCAGTGTAAAGCTCCTTTAATGCTTTTTACATTCTAACCTCTCTTGTAGAATTTAGTTTGGGAATTTTGGACTAATCTGGTTTTATTCTCATTGCAAAAAACCTGGACATGGAAACAGGTCACTGTGGGGAGAGAAACCTGTCAATCAATGACTGGTGGGCGGTAAAGTGCAACAGAGCTGGTGAGTTAAGTGGCCACCGTGATGCACTTAATAAAACTAAATTTGTCAAAAATGCCCCAACGGAATTCTAACTTTCTACCCTAAAGGGGCTTTACATGTCACTTTAGCTTGGGTTTGAATATCCTGCTGACTTGTTACCTTAACTTTCAAACTATTTATTCTGGGTTTTTTTTCTGTTGTTTTGTTTTTATATAATAAATGACAAGAAAATATAATACTAGCCATTATAAGTGAACTTAGTCCCAGCACCATTGCCAGTGATACTGGTGCAGTAAACTGTGTTTGTGAAGGAGGCTGGGATAGACTGAGACCCGTTGTGACCCTATCACCAAAGAACCCACATAAACCTAAAATTGGGCAATATAGACACTTAAAAAACACAATAAAAACTCTCCTGAAACATCTGGGAGGAGAGGAGCAGCTCTCACGGAAGGTTTCGCCAGGATGCTTCATCACTAGACACAGCCGCGGCATCCAAACACAACTTTGGGGATCCAGGATGGCCAATACACGAAAAAGCGAGCTTGGAGATGAACAATATTTTCCAGTAGACTTCACATGCTACACTTCTCCATGGCTCAAAAAGTTGGCAAGGGAACAAAGAACAGTGGGACCATAAGGGGATCAGGTTATTTTTTTATCGTGTTTACTGCTGTTTTAATCATTTTTTTTTAAATCCCCAATAAACCCATTAATGTGTTTGGTCAGCCTTTGAGATTCTTCTCTTTTTGGCTTTACTTTCTATATGTTTATGGAGTGTTGATGTCATCGAGAA
Source organism: Phyllobates terribilis (assembly GCF_046119375.1). NCBI lineage: Eukaryota > Metazoa > Chordata > Amphibia > Anura > Dendrobatidae > Phyllobates > Phyllobates terribilis. Next base: position 785,194,413 of record NW_027362764.1, read on the forward strand.
GATCTGCTGATTTACTGCTGTCAAATACAAGAGCGGTAATTCACAAAATGACCAATTTGCATAGTCGTTGTAGTAAAATCCCCATCGTTATGTTACTGAGCTCAGCGCGTGTGGTTAGGATGCTCCAAGCATTTTTATTGTCTTCAATGCTACAAAACAAATTATTCTGATGGCATTGACCAGAGCGTGGGCTGTAAAAAGTTCCTCTGTTGCTTTCTCTTATCCTTTGCACCTGTAATGGGAATGAGACATCATGGGAGCCTGTTTACATACATAAAGAAGCTCCTGTAGGGTTAATTATCAGGTTGAACATAAACTCCAGCCGAGCACCTAGGTTAAAAGTCTCAGAGGGATGGAAGTTAATTGGCAGTGTAGGGAAAAGGAAGAGAATAAATAAAATCTTTACCAGCCGATGGGTTTTATATATTCACAAGTTTCTGGAAAATAAGGTAAATAGCGGAAGATAACGAGCTGGCAAGGGGGCAAAGAAATATGAAAAATTCTCAGGTTTGGATAAGAAAATCCATATAAATTACAAAATCAGGTGTAAAGTTAATTTCACACTGCCGTAAAATGGTTGAGCTTTAGGGTCTGTATTTTGATGGTGCATGGGGAGCAGTCTGTGTAACATAGGAGGTATAGGGAGCAGTCTGTGTAACATAGGGGGTGTAGGGAGCAGTTTGTGAAACATAGGGGGTATGGGGAGCAGTCTGTGTAACATAGGGGGTATGGGGAGCAGTCTGTGTAAGATAGGGGTATGTGGAGCAGGCTGTGTAAGATAGGGGGTATAGGGAGCAATCTGTGTAACATAGGGGGTATGGGGAGCAGTCTGTGTAACATAGGGGGTATGGGGAGCAGTCTGTGTAACATAGGGGGTATGGGGAGCAGTCTGTGTAACATAGAGGGTATGGGGAGCAGTCTGTGTAACATAGGGGGTATGGGGAGCAGTCTTTGTAACATAGGGGGTATGGGGATCAGTCTGTGTAACATAGGGGGTATGGGGAGCAGTCTGTGTAACACAGGGGGTATGGGGAGCAGTCTGTGTAACATAGGGGGTATGGGGAGCAGTCTGTGTAACATAGGGGGTAGAGGGAGCAGTCTGTGTAACATAGGGGGTGTGGGGAGCAGTCTGTGTAACATAGGGGGTATGGGGAGCAGTCTGTATAACATAGGGGGTATGGGGAGCAGTCTGTATAACATAGGGGGTATGGGGAGCAGTCTGTATAACATAGGGGGTATGGGGAGCAGTCTGTATAACATAGGGGGTATGGGGAGCAGTCTGTATAACATAGGGGGTATGGGGAGCAATCTATGTAAGATAGGGGTATGGGGAGCAGTCTGTGTAACATAGGGGGTATAGGGAGCAGTCTGTGTAACATAGGGGTAAGGGGAGCAGTCTGTGTAACATAGGGGGTATGGGGAGCAGTCTGTGTAACATAGGGGGTATGGGGAGCAGTCTGTGTAACATAGGGGGTATGGGGAGCAGTCTGTGTAACATAGGGGGTATGGGGAGCAGTCTGTGTAACATAGGGGGTATGGGGAGCAGTCTGTGTAATATAGTGTGTAACATAGGGGATATGGGGAGCAGTCTGTGTAATATAGTGTGTAACACAGGGGGTATGAGGAGCAGTCTGTGTAACCAGGGGGGGTATGGGGAGAAGTCTGCGTTATATAGTGTGTAACATAGGGGGTATGGGGAGCAGTCTGTGTAAAATAGTGGTTATGGGGAGCAGTCTGTGTAACATAGGGGGCATGGGGAACAGTCTGTGTAACATAGGGGGCATGGGGAGCAGTCTGTGTAACATAGGGGGCATGGGGAGCAGTCTGTGTAACATAGGGAGCATGCGGAGCAGTCTGTGTAACATAGGGGGCATGGGGAGCAGTCTGTGTAACATAGGGGGTATGAAAAGCAGTCTGTGTAACATAAGGGGTATGAAGAGCAGTCTGTGTAACATAGGGGGTATGTGAAGCAGTCTGTGTAACATAGAGGACATGGGGAGCAGTCTGTGTAACATAGGGGGTATGAGGAGCAGTCTGTGTAACATAGGGGGTATGGGGAGCAGTCTGTGTAACATAGCGGATATGGGGAGCAGTCTGTGTAATATAGTGTGTAACATAGGGGGTATGGGGAGCAGTCTGTGTAAAATAGTGGTTATGGGGAGCAGTCTGTGTAACATAGTGGGTATGGGGAGCAGTCTGTATAATATAGTGTGTAACATAGGGAATATGGGGAGCAGTCTGTGTAACATAGGGGGCATGGGGAGCAGTCTGTGTAACATAGGGGGTATGAGGAGCAGTCTGTGTAACATAAGGGGTATGGGAAGCAATCTGTGTAACATAGGGTGCATGGGGAGCAGTCTGTGTAACATAGGGGATATGGGGAGCAGTCTGTGTAATATAGTGTGTAACATAGGGGGTATGAGGAGCAGTCTGTGTAACATAGGGGGTATGGGGAGAAGTCTGTGTAATATAGTGTGTAACATAGGGGGTATGGGGAGCAATCTGTGTAATATAGTGTATAACATAGGGGGTATGGGGAGCAGTTTGTGTAAAATAGTGGTTATGGGGAGCAGTCTGTGTAACATAGGGGGTATGAGGAGAAGTATATGTATTATAGTGTGTAACATAAGGGGTATGGGGAGCAGTCTGTGTAAAATAGTGGTTATAGGGAGCAGTCTGTTTAACATAGGAGGTATGGGGACCAGTCTGTGTAACATAGGGGGTATGGGGAGCAGTCTGTGTAATATAGTGTGTAACATAGGGGGTATGGGGAGCAGTCTGTGTAAAATAGTGGTTATGGGGAGCAGTCTGTGTAACATAGGGGGTATGAGGACCAGTCTGTGTAACATAGGGGGTATGTGGAGCAGTCTGTGTAACATAGGGGGTATGGGGAGCAGTCTGTGTAACATAGGGGGCATGGGGAGCAGTCTGTGTAACATAGGGTGCATGGGGAGCAGTCTGTGTAACATAGGGGGTATGGGGAGCAGTCTGTGTAATATAGTGTGTAACATAGGGGGTATGAGGAGCAGTCTGTGTAACATAGGGGGTATGGGGAGAAGTCTGTGTAATATAGTGTGTAACATAGGGGGTATGGGGAGCAATCTGTGTAATATAGTGTATAACATAGGGGGTATGGGGAGCAGTTTGTGTAAAGTAGTGGTTATGGGGAGCAGTTTGTGTAACATAGGGGGTATGGGGAGAAGTATATGTATTATAGTGTGTAACATAAGGGGTATGGGGAGCAGTCTGTGTAAAATAGTGGTTATAGGGAGCAGTCTGTTTAACATAGGAGGTATGGGGACCAGTCTGTGTAACATAGGGGGTATGGGGAGCAGTCTGTGTAATATAGTGTGTAACATAGGGGGTATGGGGAGCAGTCTGTGTAATATAGTGTGTAACATAGGGGGTATGGGGAGCAGTCTGTGTAACATAGGGGGTATGAGGACCAGTCTGTGTAACATAGGGGGTATGTGGAGCAGTCTGTGTAACATAGGGGGTATGGGGAGCAGTCTGTGTAACATAGGTGGTATGAGGAGCAGTCTGTATAACATAGGGGGTATGGGGAGCAGTCTGTGTAACATAGGGGGTATGAGGAGTAGTCTGTGTAACATAAGGGGTATGTGGAGCAGTCTGTGTAACATAGGGGGTATGAGGAGTAGTCTGTGTAACATAAGGGGTATGTGGAGCAGTCTGTGTAACATAGGTGGTATGGGGAGCAGTCTGTGTAACATAGGGGGTATGTGGAGCAGTCTGTGTTACATAGGGGGTGTGTGGAGCAGTCTGTGTAACATACGGAGTATGTGGAGCAGTCTGTATAGCATAGGGGATATGAGGAGCAGTCTGTGTAACATATGGGGTATGGGGAGCAGTCTGTGTAACATAGGGGGTATGAGGAGCAGTCTGTGTAACATAGGGGGTATGAGGAGCAGTCCGTGTAACATATGGGGTATGGGGAGCAGTCTGTGTAACAAAGTGGTATGTGGAGCAGTCTGTGTAACATAGGGGGTATGTGGAGCAGTCTGTGTAACATAGGGGGTATGAGGAGCAGTCTGTGTAACATAGGGGGTTTGTGGAGCAGTCTGTATAGCATAGGGGATATGAGGAGCAGTCTGTGTAACATAAGGGGTATGTGGAGCAGTCCGTGTAACATATGGGGTATGGGGAGCAGTCTGTGTAACATAGGGGGTATGTGGAGCAGTCTGTGTAACATAGGGGGTGTGTGGAGCAGTCTGTGTAACATAGGGGGTATGAGGAGCAGTCTCTGTAACATAAGGGGTATGGGGAGCAGTCTGTGTAACATAGGGGGTATGGGGAGCAGTCTGTGTAACATAGGGGGTATGGGGAGCAGTCTGTGTAATATAGTGTGTAACATAGGGGGTATCGGGAGCAGTCTGTGTAACATAGGGGGCATGAGGAGCAGTCTGTGTAACGTAGGGGGTACGGGGAGCAGTCTGTGTAACATAGGGGGTATGGGGAGCAGTCTGTGTAACATAGAGGGTATGGGGAGCAGTCTGTGTAACATAGGGGGTATGGGGAGCAGTCTGTGTAATATAGTGTGTAACATAGGGGGTATGGGGAGCAATTTATGTAACATAGGGGGTATGGTCAGCAGTCTGTGTAATATAGTGTGTAACATGGGGGTATGGGAAGCAGTCTATGTAAAATAGTGGTTATGGGGAGCAGTCTGTGTAACATAGGGGGTATGAAGAGCAGTCTTTGTAACACAGGGAGTATGGGGAGCATCTGTTAAACATAGGGGGTATGGACAGCAGTCTGTGTAATATAGTGTGTAACATAGGGGATATGGGGAGCAGTCTTTGTAACTTAGGGGCATGGGGAGCAGTCTGTGTAACATAGGGGGTATGAGGAGCAGTCTGTGTAACATAAGGGGTATGTGGAGCAGTCTGTGTAACATAGGGAGTATGGGGAGCAGTCTGTGTAATATAGTGTGTAACATAGGGGGTATGGGGAGCAGTCTGTGTAACATAGAGGGTAAGTGGAGCAGTCTGTGTAATATAGTGTAACATGGGGGTATGGAGAGCAGTCTGTGTAACATAGGGGGTATGGGGAGCAGTCTGTGTACTATAGGGGGTATGAGGAGCAGTCTGTGTAACACAGGTGGTATGAGGAGCAGTCTGGGTAACATAGGGGGTATGGGGAGAAGTCTGTGTAACAGGGGGTATGAGGAGCAGTCTGTGTGACATCGGGGGTATCTGGAGCAGTCTGTGTAGCATAGGGGGTACGGGGAGCAGTCTGTGTAACATAGGGGGTATGGGGAGCAGTCTGTGTACTATAGGGGGTATGAGGAGCAGTCTGTGTAACACAAGTGGTATGAGGAGCAGTCTGGGTAACATAGGGGGTATGGGGAGAAGTCTGTGTAACAGGGGGTATGAGGAGCAGTCTGTGTGACATCGGGGGTATCTGGAGCAGTCTGTGTAGCATAGGGGGTACGGGGAGCAGTCTGTGTAACATAGGGGGTATGGGGAGCAGTCTGTGTAACATAGGGCGTATGAGGAGAAGTCTGTGTAACATAGGGGGTATGAGGAGCAGTCTGTGTAACACAGGGGGTATGAGGAGCAGTCTGTGTAACCTAGTGGGTATGGGGAGCAGTCTGTGTAACATAGGGGGTATGAGGAGCAGTCTGTTTAACAAAGGGGGTATGAGGAGCAGTCTGTGTAACATAGAGGGGTATGGGGAGCAGTCTATGTAACATAGGGGGTATGAGGAGCAGTCTGTGTAACATAGGGGGTATGGGGAGCAGTCTATATAACATAGGGGGTATGAGGAGCAGTCTGTGTAACATAGGGGGTATCAGGAGCAGTCTGTGTAACATAGGGGGTATGGAGAGCAGTCTGTGTAACATAGGGGGTATGGAGAGCAGTCTGTGTAATATAGTGTGCAACATAGGGGGTATGGGGAGCAGTCTGTGTAACATAGGGGGTATGGGGAGCAGTCTATGTAATATAGTGTGCAACATAGGGGGTATGGGGAGCAGTCTGTGCAAAATAGGGGTTATGGAGAGCAGCCTGTGTAACATAGGGGGTATGGAGAGCAGTCTGTGTAACATAGGGGGTATGGGGAGCAGTCTGTGTAACATAGCGGGTATGGGGAGCAGTCTGTGTAACATAAGGGGTATGAGGAGCAGTCTGTGTAACATAGGGGGTATGAGGAGCAGTCTGTGTAACATAGTAGGTATGGAGAGCAGTCTGTGTAAGATAGGGGTATGGGGAGCAGTCTCTGTAACATAGGGGGTATGGGGAGCAGTCTGTGTAACATAGGGGGTATGAGGAGCAGTCTGTGTAACATAGGGGGTATGGGGAGCAGTCTGCAACACAGGGGGTATGAGGAGCAGTCTATGTAACATAGGGGGTATGGGGAGCAGTCTGTGTAAAATAGGGGTTATGGGGAGCAGTCTGTGTAACATAGGGGGTATGGGGAGCAATCTGTGTAAAATAAGCGGTATGAGGAGCAGTCTGTGCAACACAGGGGGTATGAGGAGCAGTCTATGTAACATAGGGGGTATGAGGAGCAGTTTGTGTAACAAAGGGGGTATGGGGAGCAGTCTGTGTAACATAGGGGGTATGGGGAGCAGTCTGTGTCAGATAGGGGTATGGGGAGCAGTCTATGTAACATAGGGGGTATGGGGAGCAGTCTGTGTAAAATAGGGGTTATGGGGAGCAGTCTGTGTAAGATAGGGTTATGGGGACCAGTCTATGTAACATAGGGGGTATGGGGAGCCGTCTGTGTAATATAGTATGTAACATAGGGGCTATGGGCAACAGTCTGTGTAAAATAAGGGTTATGGGGAGCCGTCTGTGTAACATAGGGGGTTTGGGGAGCAGTCTGTGTACCATTGGGGGTATGGGGAGCAGTCTGTGTAACATAGGGGGTATGGGGAGCAGTTAGTGTAACATAGGGGGTATGAGTAGCAGTCTGTGCAACACAAGGGGTACGAGGAGCAGTCTGTGTAACATAGGGGCTATGAGGAGCAGTCTGTGCAACACAAGGGGTACGAGGAGCAGTCTGTGTAACATAGGGGGTATGAGGAGCAGTCTGTGTAACAAAGGGGGTATGGTGAGCAGTCTGTGTAACATAGGGGGTATGGGGAGCAGTCTGTGTAAGATAGGGGTATGGGGAGCAGTCTATGTAACATAGGGGGTATGGGGAACAGTCTGTGTAATATAATGTGTAACATAGGGGGTATGGGCAGCAGTCTGTGTAAAATAGGGGATATGGAAAGCAGTCTGTGTAACATAGGGGGTATTGGAAGCAGTCTGTGTAACATAGGGGGTATGGGGAGCAGTCTGTGTAACATAGGGGGCATGGGGAGCAGTCTGTGTATCATAGGGGGTTTGAGGAGCAGTTTGTGTAACACAGGGGGTATGAGGAGCAGTCTGTGTAACACAGGGGGTATGAGGAGCAGTTTGTGAAACATAGGGGGTATGGGGAGCAGTCTGTGTAACATAGGGGGTATGGGGAGCAGTCTGTGTAATATAGTGTGTAACATAGGGGGTATGTGGAGCAGTCTGTGTAACATAGGGGGTATGGGGAGCAGTTTGTGTAACATAGGGGGTGTGAGGAGCAGTCTGTGTAACATAGGGGGTATGAGGAGCAGTCTGTGTAACATAGTAGGTATGGAGAGCAGTCTGTGTAAGATAGGGATATGGGGAGCAGTCTCTGTAACATAGGGGGTATGGGGAGCAGTCTGTGTAACATAGGGTTTATGAGGAGCAGTCTGTGTAACATAGGGGGTATGAGGAGCAGTCTGTGCTACACAGGGGGTATGAGGAGCAGTCTATGTAACATAGGGGGTATAGGGAGCAGTCTGTGTAAAATAGGGGTTATGGGGAGCAGTCTGTGTAACATAGGGGGTATGAGGAGCAATCTGTGTAACATAGGCGGTATGAGGAGCAGTCTGTGCAACACAGGGGGTATAAGGAGCAGTCTATTTAACATAGGGGGTATGAGGAGCAGTCTGTGTAACAAAGGGGGTATGGGGAGCAGTCTGTGTAACATAGGGGGTATGGGGAGCAGTCTGTGTAAGATAGGGTTATGGTGAGCAGTCTATGTAACATAGGGGGTATGGGGAGCAGTCTATGTAATATAGTATGTAACATAGGGGCTATGGGCAACAGTCTGTGTAAAATAAGGGTTATGGGGAGCAGTCTGTGTAACATAGGGGGTTTGGGGAGCAGTCTGTGTACCATTGGGGGTATGGGGAGCAGTCTGTGTAACATAGGGGGTATGGGGAGCAGTCTGTGTAACATAGAGGGTATGAGGAGCAGTCTGTGCAACACAAGGGGTACGAGGAGCAGTCTGTGTAACATATGGGGTATGAGGAGCAGTCTGTGTAACAAAGGGGGTATGGTGAGCAGTCTGTGTAACATAGGGGGTATGGGGAGCAGTCTGTGTAAGATAGGGGTATGGGGAGCAGTCTATAACATAGGGGGTATGGGGATCAGTCTGTGTAATATAATGTGTAACATAGGGGGTATGGGCAGCAGTCTGTGTAATATAGGGGTTATGGGGAGCAGTCTGTGTAACATAGGGGGTATTGGAAGCAGTCTGTGTAACATAGGGGTATGGGGAGCAGTCTGTGTAACATAGGGGGTATGGGGAGCAGTCTGTGTAACATAGGGGGTATGAGGAGCAGTCTGTGTAAGATAGGGGGTATGAGGAGTGACGCGCCTCCTGGGCCGTGGGGGTACCCGGTGGCGGGCCTATGGATGCCGTCATGGGGATATCACGGTGGCTGGCCCGGTCCGTGACCCAGGGCGGTCAGGAAAAAAAGGGATATTTATAAGGGATTTAAAGTGTTCGTGACGCCACTTGTGGAATGCTGCTAAGGGGTGCCGCCGCTGCGCAGCAGTCCTCTGGAGCTGGTGTTACGGCAACAGGGATGATGTGGCTCTCCACAGGTAGAGCTAGTTCCAGGGCAGCGTGGGGTGTAATGGATGGTGGTGCAGGGGAGAGACGGCAGGACGGTCCCGGAGGAAAGACGGACACTCACAAGGGGGAAAGCTTCAGTACCTTTACTTGTGATGATGCAGGCATAGTCCAGGGTACTCCGGGTGAAGGGAGCACTTTTGGACTCTCCCCAGTGAGCGGGTATAGGGCCTCCTGATCCATGGCTTTACTCGCTAAGCTTCTGGCCTGCTTAGAACTAGGCCTATCTTGGTTACTGTCTCTCTTTGCACCTGCTGACCTGGTGGTAGGGCCTTCTCTTGGAGATCACTCTCCCTGGTTGCTGGTGCCTCCGTAACTCCTAGCCCTGGTACTGTAATCAGCATTTGGTGAACCTGGGACGTGTAGCCCTCCAGGGTTTCCGCTGGTTCCTACTGGGTGTAAAGGGTCCCTGTAGGCGCGGACCCAGTGTCCGGTATATATCTCGGGGTGAGCCTGGTATGCTCCTCTGCCCCCTCGCTACTTCTTCCTTCTCCAATCGCCTTCGGCCCACTCAGGGCCCTCAATAGGCCTTCACACGTGCTGTAGGCCTTGGCTCGCCTAAGCACAGCAGCCAGCTTGCTGCCTCATCGCTGCTCTCTGAGCGTCAGCACGCTCTCTGCTCAACTCTGAGCTTTGTCCCTCTCTGTGTCTGAGAGACTAACTGACTGAAACTCAAAAACTGAAAACTGAGCTGCCTGGCTCCACCCTTCCTTTATATGTCCCTAATGGGCTCCCTCTGCTGGTCTGAGGTGGTAGGGTGGAGGTGTGTGAATGTGTTAGGGCCTCTTGTGGAGAAGTCCATCCATGCACCCTTCTGGGTTCTGTGGCACCAATGTGCAACAGAGTGCCACAAGGAGCAGTCTGTGTAACATAGGGGGTATGGGGAGCAGTCTGTGTAACATAGGGGGTATGAGGAGCAGTCTGTGTAATATAGGGGGTATGGGGAGCAGTCTGTGTAGCATAGGGGGTATGTGCAGCAGTCTGTGTAACATAGGGGGTGTGTGGAGCAGTCTATGTAACATAGGGAGTATGAGGAGCAGTCTGTGTAACATAAGGGGTATGGGCAGCAGTCTGTGTAACATAGGGGGTATGGGGAGCAGTCTGTGTAACATAGGGGGAATGGGGAGCAGTCTGTGTAATATAGTGTGTAACATAGGGGGTATGGGGAGCAGTCTGTGTAACATAGGGGGCATGGGGAGCAGTCTGTGTAACATAGGGGGTACGGGGAGCAGTCTGTGTAACATAGGGGGTATGGGGAGCAGTCTGTGTAACATAGAGGGTATGGGGAGCAGTCTATGTAACATAGGGGGTATGGGGAGCAGTCTGTGTAATATAGTGTGTAACATAGGGGGTATGGGGAGCAGTATATGTAACATAGGGGATATGGGGAGCAGTCTGTGTAATATAGTGTGCAACATGGGGGTATGGGGAGTAGTCTATGTAAAATAGTGGTTATGGGGAGCAGTCTGTGTAACATAGGGGGTATGAAGAGCAGTCTTTGTAACACAGGGAGTATGGGGAGCATCTGTTAAACATAGGGGGTATGGGGAGCAGTCTGTGTAACATAGGGGGTATGGGGAGCTGTCTGTGTAACATAGGGTGTATGAGGAGCAGTCTGTGTAACATAGGGGGTATGGGGAGCAGTCTGTGTAACATAGGGGGTATGAGGAGCAGTCTGTGTAAGATAGACGCGCCTCCTGGGCCGTGGGGGTACCCGGTGGAGGGCCTATGGATGCCGTCATGGGGATATCACGGTGGCTGGCCCGGTCCGTGACCCAGGGCGGTCAGGAAAAAAAGGGATATTTATAAGGAATTTAAAGTGTTCGTGACGCCACCTGTGGAATGCGGCTAAGGGGTGCCGCCGCTGCGGAGCAGTCCTCTGGAGCTGGTGTTACGGCAGCAGGGATGGTGTGGCTCTCCACAGGTAGACCTAGCTCCAGGGCAGCGTGGGGTGTAATGGATGGTGGTGCAGGGGAGAGACGGCAGGACGGTCCCGGAGGAAAGACGGACACTCACACGGGGGAAAGCTTCAGTACCTTTACTGGTGATGATGCAGGCACACTCCAGGGTACTCCGGGCGAAGGGCGCACTTTTGGACTCTCCCCAGTGAGCGGGTATAGGGCCTCCTGATCCGTGGCTTTACTCGCTAAGCTTCTGGCCTGCCTGGAACTAGGCCTAGCTTGGTTACTGTCTCTCTTTGCACCTGCTGACCTGGTGGTAGGGCCTTCTCTTGGAGATCACTCTCCCTGGTTGCTGGTGCCTCCGTGACTCCCAGCCCTGGTGCTGTAATCAGCATTTGGTGAACCTGGGACGTGTAGCCCTCCAGGGTTTCCGCTGGTTCCTACTGGGTGTAAAGGGTCCCTGTAGGCGCGGACCCAGTGTCCGGTATATATCTCGGGGTTAGCCTGGTATGCTCCTCTGCCCCCTCGCTACGTCTTCCTTCTTTCGCCTTTGGCCCACTCAGGGCCCTCACTAGGCCTTCACACGTGCTGTAGGCCTTGGCTCGCCTAAGCACAGCAGCCAGCTTGCTGCCTCATCACTGCTCTCTGAGCGTCAGCACGCTCTCTGCTCAACTCTGAGCTTTGTCCCTCTCTGTGTCTGAGAGACTAACTGACTGAAACTCAAAACTGAAAACTGAGCTGCCTGGCTCCACCCTTCCTTTATATGTCCCTAACGGGCTCCCTCTGCTGGTCTGAGGTGGTAGGGTGGAGGTGTGTGAATGTGGGCCTCTTGTGGAGAAGTCCATCCATGCACCCTTCTGGGTTCTGTGGCACCAATGCGCAACAGGGTGCCACAAGGAGCAGTCTGTGTAACATAGGGGGTATGGGGAGCAGTCTTTGTAACATAGGGGGTATGAGGAGCAGTCTGTGTAACATAGGGGGTATGGGGAGCAGTCTGTGTAACATAGGAGGTATGAGGAGAAGTCTGTGTAACACAGGGTTTAAGAGGAGCAGTCTCTGTAACACAGGGGGTATGAGGAGCAGTCTGTGTAACCTAGGGGGTATGGGGAGCAGTCTGTGTAACATAGGGGGCATGGGGAGCAGTCTGTGTAACATAGGGGGTATGAGGAGCAGTCTGTGTAACATAGGGGGTATGGGGAGCAGTCTGTGTAACATAGGGGGCATGGGGAGCAGTCTGTGTAACATAGGGGGTATGAGGAGCAGTCTGTGTAACATAAGGGGTATGGGAAGCAGTCTGTGTAACATAGGGGGCATGGGGAGCAGTCTGTGTAACATAAGGGGTATGGGAAGCAGTCTGTGTAACATAATGGGTATGAGGAGCAGTCTGTGTAACATAGGGGATATGGGGAGCAGTTTGTGTAACATAAGGGGTATGGGAAGCAGTCTGTGTAACATAGGGGGTATGAGGAACAGTCTGTGTAACATAGGGGGTATGGGGAGCTGTCTGTGTAACATAGGGGGTATAGGGACCAGTCTGTGTAAATAGGGGGTATGGGGAGCAGTCTGTGTAACATAGGGGGTATAGGGACCAGTCTGTGTAACATAGGTGTATGGGGAGCAGTCTGCGTAACATAGGGGATATGGGGACCAAACTGTGTAACATAGGGGTATGGGGAGCAGTCTGTGTAACGTAGGGATGTGGGGAGCAGTCTGTGTAACATAGGGGGTATATGGAGCAGTCTGTGTAACATAGGGGGTATGAGGAGCAGTCGGTGTAACATAGGGGGTATGTGGACCAGTCTCTGTAACATAGGGGTATGGGGAGCAGTCTGTGTAACATAGGGGGGTATGGGGAGCAGTCTGTGTAACATATGTGGCGCCCCTGAGGGTTCAGTTGCCACAGGGGTACTGCACCTCAGATTGAGGTGTGGCATCTCCTCTCCGAGGTAAGGATGGAGCACCTTTCAGGACCCCACCTCATCACCCAGCACTACACCACTCCTGTCCTGAAGGGGGCCTATATGCACCAGGGTGCTGCCCTGTCCCGGGATATAGGAGATGGGGTGAGGGTGGAGTGGGTGAGGGTGTAGTGGGTGAGGGTGGAGGACGCACTTTTAGGTTACACTTATTCATTCATATTTAATCAACGGCCATCTTAGGTTCAAGGTCTTTGATTGTGGTCTTCATCGCTGAACGTGGCTTTCTGTTAAAAACCTGCAGCCTATTGAAGATACATGGTCCTCGTACTCTGGCCTTGAGGCGAGGAGTGGGTTAGAGTTAACTGCTGTCTCTACCCGGTCAAGGTCCCTACTTAAGAAGGCCTGGAGGGGAGCAGAGGAGACAAGCTCCACAGGCAAAAGGATCCCAGGAGGATACAGACGGAGCGGCATACGCCACCTGTACTCTTTATTCTGGCCAAGCCAAGCCAGAGAGACTCCTGCTGCAAGAGGGGACCGGCCCCCGATATCTGACTCTGCTACTTCACGTCTTAGTCGGAGAAGCTCCGGAGGCTTAGTGGATCCCACCGGGTAACGGACGGAGCGGCATACGCCACCCGTACTCTTGTTCTGTGTATAGCTAGAGGGAGACCCAGCCTTACAATACGTGACGCGCCCCCTGGGCCAGTGCTGTAGTGCGGCGCACGTGTGCGCGGGGGAATACCCGGAGCCGGATCCGATGGGGGTAGTAGTCTCCGAGTGGCGGGGACCCGGTCCGTGCCCAGGGTGGTCAAACTAAGTGTGTGGCAGTCTTTGTAGATGTTGTTTAAGTGTCGACTACGCCACCCGTTGATTTGCGGTCGCAAGGCCGCCGCTGCAGAACAGTCCGCTGAGGCCGGTGGTATGTGTGCAGCAATGGTGGTATAACCCCCAACGGGAGAGGTATGGCCTCAGGGCAGCTGGTGCGGGTGAAGGGAGTGATAGAAAGGGCGTCCCGGTACCTTTAGTGCTGGTAGTGCGATGGAACACAGAGACCGATTGCAGTTTTCAATGCTTTACTCACAGATGTTATCAGTGTCAGTCCTGCAGGTGATGACGACCCGAGCCGTGCTGCGTCCACCAGGTACGGGGCTCGACCAACCCCCAGGCAGTTCCAGAGTGTGACCTTGAACTCCTTTCTCCGTTCCTTTCTCTGGCCGTCCCCACTAGGGACCCACCCATGTCCAGCTTCCTCGGGCCTTCTGGTGGCGAAACCTATCTCCGGTTTCCCTGACCCTATGTGGCGTGCCTTCGTGGTGAGTGTAGTGAGTGGTCGCGCCAAGACGTGGCCACGACCTCCAGTTCCTGGCTGAGGATAAGTGGCCTCCACCAGTTCGGGATCCGGTACCCTGATCTGCCAACCCTTCACCCGCTGACTCCTAGCGTGTTCGGGTTCCCTCTTCCTTCATGTCTCTGGGCCTTTCTCCAGGTTCCATTCCTTCCTTGTTCCTTGTTCCTTTCCTCTTGTCTTTCTCTCTCTTGCTCCCTTCAGGAGCAGCACCCAGACAGGGCTGCTGCTCCCTGTCACTACTCTTCTCCTCTTCTTCTGTCTGACTGAACTCCTAAGATGGTGCCCACCTTTTATACTCCCTCTGACACCCGAGCCCAGGTGACTAGCCACCAATGGGCTCCTTCCTATGCCCAGAGTCCCTCCCCTCTCTGCTCCTGCACCACTGGGATATTCCTCCCCCCCTCCCACTCCAGCCAGGGACAGACGCTGTCGTACCTGCACATCTATCTGGTGGGAGTACCGTTGATCTGTCCCCCGGAAATGGGATGTATGTGGTGCATGCAGCTAACTGAGTTCTAGTCCACACTCCATCCTTACCCGGGAGTGGAATACCACACCTCTGGTTCGAGGTGCAATACCCCTGTAGCAGCCGAGCCCTCGGGGTGCTACATACGCACCACATATGGACAGGAGAGGACCTAGTGGGAAAGTCTAGGAACACTCTGGTGCAGGGGTCCTGATTCTTGCACCCGAACTACCCGGAGTGTGTTGAACCCCCTTCCTGGTGGCCGCAGCGTGCCATGAGGAGCGAGGAGAAGCCTTGCAGCTGATGCCTAACAACGTGAGTAAAGCTTGGAAGACTGCATCCCTGCCTCCGGTCCTTTATTTCAGCGCGACACCGACTCCCCTGATCCGCCTTCTCTGCCCTGACGCCCTGCTCCGCCTGTGGGGAGTAGTACCATCTGCTGCTGCCACGACATCCCGCCTCAGAGGACTGCCACAGCGCTGGTGGCGAATCACCAGGCACCACAGGTGGCGTAGTCATTGAATCCACTCGATTACCACCGTCCCTCCTAGCCCTTATTTTGATGTGACGACCCTGGGCACTGGCCGGGCCTAGGCCACGACTGCAACCCCCAACATCTGACCCGGTTCCAAGTACCCCCGTCTCTCAGGGTAGGGCTAGCGAGCGAGGAGACGTCACACATAGGGGGTATGAGGAGCAGTCTGTGTAACATAGGGGGTATGGGGAGCCGTCTGGGTAACATAGGGGTTATGGGGAGCAGTCTGTGTAACATAGGGGGTATGGGGAGCGGTCTGGGTAACATAGGGGGTATGGGGAGCAGTCTGTGTAACATAGGGGGTATGGGGAGCGGTCAGTGTAACATAGGGGGTATGGGGAGCAGTCTGTGTAACATAGGGGGTATTGCGAGCAGTCTGTGTAACATGACATGACACTGGTGCCTCAGCTCTTTTAAGACTGTTAAATTAGAAGTTTAGTACATTTCTGACCTTTAGAATTAATTGAATATGATTGTGCTGTACAGTATTTCACCATTTCAGGCTGCTTTCCCAAAAACAGCGCCACACCTTAGTACAGACTGTTTGTAGTATTGCAGCTCGGTACCGTCCATTTAAATGGAGCTACACTGCAATACCAAGCACGACCTAACTGGAGTGGCGCCGTTTCTAAAAGAAGCATGTGTATTTTTCTAATTCTAGATAACTCCTTTAAGAACCCAAAATAACTGAAGAGCCCAATTTCTTCAACACAATTTTTTTCTTCCTTCCAATATTGCCTTTCATTTTTATTCACTCCTTATTGCTAATTACATGGAAAAGTTCTCCACACTTCCTCTAACTTACACGATATTGGGAAGGATATTTTTGCCCCTGAATTTTTACTGTTTTACTTTCCTCTAAATATAGACATCGACTCTACCGGGTTCCCACAGAAGAATGCAAATCAGGGGTCGCGACTTGTACGGATACCGAATTTATATCCATAATAAGACATTTCTGAAAACTCGTCTGCCAAATAAAATTATTCCACAAAAGAGGCAGAAACTCGAATCTTATGTGAATTTTTATTTTCTAATATATTCAAATCTAAAATAGCTTATAAGAAAGGAAATTAGATTTTACTGTCACTGCCTGATGTAAAGCTGCGAAATTATCGGTAATAACTTTATTGGTGGTGCTTCATATTCACCGTGCCAAAGTTAATGTGACAAAGAAAATATTGTGACTCCCTCCCAAAAAGTAATGTTTATGGCCTGCAGGTGTTAAAGGGGCAGTCCCACCACTAAATGGTCACAGTCATTTCAGTAAATGTTGCTTGTTTCACGGTCAATGTGATGAATAACAAAGTAGCACAAAACTTTTCTTTTACACCAAAAGATGCTGTCAGCCAGAAAAAGAATTACTCCACTCGTTTGTTTTCTGTCTAATTTATTGTCCGCTGCCTGTTGTCAAGTGCAATCCAACTATAGCAGCAAAGAAGCAGAGGCGGATTATAGGAGGTGGGACAGGACTTTGTTTTTTTATAGGAAGTTGGCACAGATCTTTTTCTCTCTACATATTTGTACACAGTCACTGTACCAGAAGAATAGTGAGTGCAGCTGTGGAGTATAATACAGGATGCATCTCGGGATCAGTAATGTAATGTATGTACACAGTGACTGCACCAGCAGAAATGTGAGCGCAGCTCTGGAGTATAATACAGTACGTAACTCAGGATCAGTAATGTAGTGTAAGTACACAGTGACTGCACCAGCAGAATAGTGAGTGCAGCTCTGGAGTATAATACAGGATGTAACTTCGGATCAGTACAGGATCAGTAATGTAATGTATGTACATAGTGACTGCACCAGCAAAATAGTGAGCGCAGCTCTGGAGTATAATACAGGATGTAACTTGGGATCAGTACGACCAGGACCGGCTGCTTGCACAGTGTTAGTTTCAACTGTTGAAACTAACTTCTTCTCCATTTCTTCTGTCCATTTCACCATGGATTATTTGGTTCCTTTTAGAAGTTCCGTTAGTGGCGCGGCCATCATGGCGAAATTCGGGATAAACCGCTGGTAATATCCCACCATTCCGAGGAACGCGCTCACCTGCTTCTTCGAGAGTGGTTGCGGCCAGGTTTGAATTGCCTCCACTTTCTTGATTTGCGGCTTTATTTCACCTCTCCCAACGACATAACCCAGGTACTTGGCTTCTTCTTTTCCGATGGCACAATTTCTTGGATTTATGGTAAATCTCGCCTTCCTTAGCGCCTCCAGAACGGCCTGTAGCTTAAGTAGGTGACTAGCCCAGTCTGGGCTAAAGACCACAATGTCGTCAAGATAGGCTGCGGCATACTTCTTATGTGGGGCTAGGATCTGATCCATAGTCTTCTGGAAAGTGGCTGTGGCCCCCTGTAGTCCGACCGGCATCCGCGTGTATTTAAAACACCCATCAGATGTTGAGAAAGCCGTCTTCTCCCTAGCCATCTGGGACATGGGGATCTGCCAGTAGCCCTTCGTCAGGTCAAGAGTGGTGATGCATCTCACCGGTCCAAGCCTCTCGATGAGTTCGGGTACGCGTCACACTTGGATACCTCATTCAGCCGGCGGTAGTCATTACAAAACCTCCACTCTCGATTGGGTTTCGGCACAAGGACGATTTGACTCGACCACCCTCTCTTTGACTCCTCTATTACCCCAAGGTCTAACATCCTCTTCACCTCAGCCGAGATCACCTCCCAGCGTGCTTCCGGAGTCCGATACGGCTTCAGATTCACTCGTACATGCGGCTCTGTTAGCACGTCATGCTCTACCACTTGAGTATGCCCCGGCAACTCTGAGCACAGCTCCCGATTCCACTGTTGTAATTCTCGACACTGTTGCTTCTGGAACGGTGATAAAGTCTCTGCAATAGTGACCTTCTCCACCTTGCCTTCTGCTGCGGCTCCCAGGCAAGGAGTTTCCACGGGTTCCCGGTCCTACCATGGCTTGAGCAAATTCACATGATATATTTGATGTGGCTTTCTTCGGCCAGGCTGGTGGACTTTATAATTAACCTTGTCGACTTTCTCCACCACTTCGTACAGACCTTGCCATCTTGACGGTAGGGATTAGCACCAAAACATGGTCCCTGGGCAGGAACTGTCTTAGTCTCGCCGACCGGTTGTATACCCTCGCCTGGGCTTCCTGCGCCTGGAGGAGATGTTCCTTCATGATGGGCATCACCTTTGACATTCTCTAATGTAACTGGGCGACATGTTCGATGATACTCCGGTGTGGCGTGACTTCGGCCTCCCAAGTTTCCTTGGCGATGTCTAGGAGACCTCTTGGATGCCGCCCATATAGGAGCTCAAATGGAGAGAAGCCAGTGGAGGTTTGAGGAACTTCTCTGACTGAGAAAAGCAGAAATGGGAGCAGGTATTCCCAGTCTTGCCCATTCTTTTCAATGACCTTCCTGAGCATCACCTTTAAGGTCTTGTTGAAGCGTTCCACTAGGCTGTCCGTCTGTGGATGATAAACCGAGGTCCGAATCTGAGTTATCTGAAGGACTCTGCAAAGCTCCTTCATAACCTTGCTCATGAAGGTGGTTCCTTGGTCTGTCAGAATCTCTTTTGGCAGACCTGTCTGAGCAAAAATATGGACCAGCTCTCAGGCTATACTTTTACTGGACGAGTTCCTTAGGGGAACCGCTTCAGGGTACAAGGTCGCATAGTCCATGACGACCAGGATATATTGGTGGCCTCGAGCTGATTTAACTAAGGGGCCCACGAGGTCCATGGCAATCCTCTCAAAGAGAACCTCTATCACAGGTAGTGGGACTAAGGTGCTACGAAGTGGGAGGAGGGAGCGGTTATTTGGCAGGTGGGGCAGGACCTTCAATAGTTTTCAACTTCTCGGTAACACCCTGGCCAATAAAACCTTCTCAGTATCTTCTCCTGAGTTTTCTCGACCCCTAGGTATCCCCCCAGAACATGTGAATGGGCCATATCTAGTACCCTCCGTCTGTATGGCCCCGGCACTAACAGCTGTTCCACTATCTCACCGCCCCTTAGTTTGGCCACCCGATATAGCAACTCCCCCTGCAGTGCAAAGTGGGGGAATCTGGTGTTGGCCCCCGGCTCTTGGGCAACCCCATTACATACAGTAACCTGGTCTAACGCCCCCTTTAAGGTCAGGTCTCCAACTTGAGCAGTCCCAAAGTTCTCTCCGGACATATCTAACTCAGGGAGGTCGGCCTCCTTGGTCATCGTCTCACCCTCATCGCCGACAAGGACGCACAGTGGGAACTCCTCCACCTGAGACTTCTTCTCCAAGGACCTGGCCTTTCCCCACGCTAGTAGGTTGATACAGGGATTTATTTTGACTGCTGGTTTCAGAGTCGGGAGGGAATTTTTCCTCAGGTGAAGATTGGCTAAATCATTTGGGGTTTTTGCCCTCCTCTGGATCAACTTTAGCAATTACAGAACTAACAGGTCGAACTTGATGGACGCAAGTCTTTATTCGGCTTTACAAACTATGCTACTATGTTACTATGTTACTTAGTCCAGTTCCCTTCCCCCACAAGTCCCAAAATAAGGAAAAATCACGGCCCAATATAATGGGGTGTATCAGGTCCTTCACTACCCCGACTTCATGGGACTGGGCACCACAGTCTGTCCCCACTGTCACTGTGGCCACGGGATAGTCCTTGGCGTCACCATGGATGCACCACACGCCCACAGTTTTGGAAGGGATCAACTGGTGGGGAAGGGTAACTCTGATCAAGGTCACCAGACTCCCAGAGTCCAACATCCCAAGCACTTTTACTCCATTAATGGACACTGCACATGCCTGTGGCCCCTCGCCGGGTTGACAGTCCACGCTGCAGGCTGGATAAGCATAATAGGAACCCCGTCTTCCTAGGCTGCAGTCCATGGGCTCAGGGGACATATGACACCGGGCGGCTACGTGTCCAGGCTTGTGACACCCCCAACAGACAATATCTTTAACAACAGTTCTTGTGGCACCTTCAGTGGGAGTGGAACGCCCCCCAGTGGTGGCTCTAGACCCCTTCCGTGGTGAACCCGCCCCCTTTTGGGTATCCCAGTACGGAGAAGAGACTATATCTGGTTTCCAGAGGTATTTCTCAACCTCCTAATACCTCTCTACCAGGCCGGTGAAGTCATTTGCGTTCTGGGGATCGCCCTGGGCAACCCAAGTCTGTACCGACTTGGGAAGGGAGTGCACGAATCTATCAATCAACACCTGCTCGACCATCTGGGCTGGAGTGGAGGACTCTGGCTGCATCCACTTCTGAATGAGATGCAGTAGGTCAAACATCTGCGATCGAGGGGGTTTGTCGCTGGCATACATCCAGTAGTGGACTCGTTGGGCTCTCACCGCCATATTCACTCTCAGGCGTGCTAAGATCTCTGTCTTTAGCTTCGTGTATTCCTTGTCATCCTGCAGTGCTAAGTCGTAATATGCCTTTTAGGGTTCACCCGACAAGTATGGCGCTAGTTCCACTGTTCTGGTGGAAGTCTCTCCCGATCAGCCACCCTCTCAAAAACAGTCAGAAATGCTTCTACATCATCCCTGGGGGTCATTTTCTGAATGGCTCGTCTTACAGCCTTCCTGACGTGGGAGTCATTAGTCGGCCCTGGGGGTCGGGCGGTTGCTCTGCCCTGGATGGCGTCCGCCAGAAGCTGTATCTGCTGTTGCTGCTCCTGCTGGTGCTTTTGTTGCTCCTGCTGGTGCTGCTGCTGCGAATTTTGCTGCAACTGGATCTGTTGCATCAACAGTTTAGTTGTCTACTGATGCTGCTGCTGGCTCTGCTGCATGCTCTGCTGGCTGTGAATGAGCTACTGGTGCATCCGTTGTTGGCTCTGCACCAGGTGCTTAATGAGCTCCTCTATGCTGCCAGACTTCTCTGGTTGGCTGGTGGCCTGCACCCACCAGCCTCTGTGGCAGGTATACATATTCCTGGAATCTTGCCCGCATTCTCCACCAACTGTGATAAGACGACTCGCTCGGCTCTCCCGGAGGCAGACTCAGGACACACGTTCTCAGGTTACCTTTCTGCTGGTTATTATTTGGCATAAACTCATGCAGGGTTCCACAGGAAAAAATAAACAAGACCCCTTTTGGTTAAACGGGAAAACAAAACAAAATATAGCTCAGTTCATAGGTGAGCGGGTTCCGCCCGCTCGCGGTAGCACAAACTGCACAGGCAAAGTCCTTGTGAAATGCTATGCAGCTTCCACAACACTGTCTGGAGACTTCACTCTCCAGACCACACTCCAGAGGGAAAAAAAAAGGACTGAGCTTTTACACATTGCTCAGCCACACCCTGATGGGAGGTAGGGGGAATGTCATCCCGCCCTCTTAGCCATTCCCATAAAACCACACACCCTTTAACAGAGTAAACCCACCAGCATATAACATGCTGACAGAAATAAAGTAGGTATTAGTTCACACAGGAGAGCATCCTGAGTGACACATACCTCCCCTCACATATAAAACCAGTGACACTGTCACAGGGCATACAGGTTATAGACTGCTGAGGACAGCGATCCCTG
This sequence comes from Phyllobates terribilis, assembly GCF_046119375.1. NCBI lineage: Eukaryota > Metazoa > Chordata > Amphibia > Anura > Dendrobatidae > Phyllobates > Phyllobates terribilis. Next base: position 785,216,031 of record NW_027362764.1, read on the forward strand.
TCTGCCTCATATCAGATGTATTGTTGCTGAGAAATAACTTTTTATCACTTTATAAAAATGACATCTTCCAGGTTCTGGGGCGGATGTTGTCTGGAAGATAACTCTGTCTCCAGAACTTGTTTTACATGAAGGGGGAGTTATAAGTGTGATGTGTGATGGTTACCAGCGTTAACACTATTATATGTCATGGTTACCAGTAGTGTTGAGCCACCCCCGTAGTGTTCGAGTTCGGTTCGGTTCGTCGAACACCCGTGTGTTCGCCGAACTGTTCGTCGAACTGTTCGTCGAACACCTTCGAACACCGTTAAAACCAATGGCAGGCAAACAAAAACACATAGAAACACAGAGAAAACACCTTCAAAGGTGTCCAAAAGCTGACAAACTGCTCAGAAGACACAACTAACACATGGAAAAGTGACAAGTACATATAGTCATGCGAAAAGAAAAGAGGTGGAGGAGTAAAAGGAGGGGGAGACACAGATATAGGCATGTCATGCCCTTCTAAAATCCAAAAAGTGAGAAGCCGAGACGGCCAGTCCGCTCCTGCCCGTGCCACCTCCGTGTCGCCGGGTTTGTGCCAGAGCCGCGGTGAACCCTGACGGCCAGCCCCCCTCTCCCAATACTGGTGCCTGTCCGCTGGTGGGTCGAGAGAGCCCCCCTGTGGTGGAGGCAGCTCTAAGCTTTTTAATTTAAATTGTCCCTCTAATTTGAATGAATACACTTTAAATCCATTTACAAGGATCTATTGGAGGGCAAGTCTCATGCCAGCAGCCGCGTAATTCCAGCTCCAGTAGCGTCCACTAAAGCTGCTGCAGTTAAAAAGCTTTTATAAGGATCGAGCTCGGCTGTCCACCACAAGGCATCCTAGTGCCAGTCCCAGCCCCTATGCCTTGGGGTGCCTCCTGATGCTCTTCACTAAGTATCCCGTGGTCCCGAAGCATTTCCTTTGAAAAAATTAAGTGTCCAAACTACAGGTGGTGTAGCTTGCTTAACAGCCGGGATAATCCGCTGACTAGCAGACACTGCTACTAGGCACAAAGTATTTCCTGGGCTAGATGCAGTTAAAAATTTGTAAGTAGATACTCTCGTTGGATGCTGAGAAAGCATTCCATAGAGTCTCCTGGCACGCCATATATGATTCTCTTAAAAAGCTTGGGGTAGGGGTCTAGGGGACCCTTTTATAGCCAAAATCACGGCCCTGTATCACAATACGTCACCTAGGCTGAAGATAAATGGAGCTGTAGCACCGAGGGCTCGGTTGCTACAGACGTATTGCACCTCACCCAGAGGTGTGATATCTCACTCTCAGATAAGGATGGAGTGTGGATCAGGACCCGACACCTGCATGCATTACACCACATTGCCGTGGGGCAGGGCGACCAATATGCCCCTGAGATGGGCACGACAGTCCCTGTCCCTGGCTGGAGTGGGGGGAGGGAACACTGAGGAAGGGGAACCCTGCAGTGCAGGAGCAGGGAGGAAGCAGTTCCTGGGTGCATTGAGAAGGGAGTATAAAAGGTGGGCACCATCTTAGTTCAGTGCAGAGAAGTCTGAGCAGAAGTGGCAGGGAGCAGGGGCTCTGCATGAGCTCTGCTCCGGAGGCGGGCCTAGTAACAGAGGCCCAGGCCTGCAAGAGGGAGAAGGAAGGAAGAGGAGCGGAGAAGGCTCCAGGAACGAGGAATGAAGGGATCCCAGGGGTGCGGACGGGCGAGTCGCCACCGCACGCCCGAATCCACCTGCGTGGAGGGGTCAGGCCAAAGGGGGAGACCAGTCCCCGAACTAGTGGAGGCAGGAAACGACCCTCAGCTAGAAACCGGAGGCTCTGACATTTTATGTGGCGCAGCCCCTTGCTCCACCTGCTAGGAAGGCACCACATAGGGTCAGGGAAACTGGCGCCAAGTTTACCAAGAGGAGGCCCGAGGCAGCCGGACAGAAGTGTTGGTAAGAAAGGCCAGACAAAGGACACACAAAGGGGGTCCTGTGAAGCGCTCCAAAGTTATCTGGGAGTTGTCTGAGCCCCTCACCTGGTGAGCACAGTACGACGTGGGCAGCCGTTACCTGCAGACGTGGTCTGGATAATAAGAACTGTGAGTAAAGGCCCTGAACTGCATCACTGACTCCGTGTCGTTACTGCTGCTGCCCTGCACCATCACCCCCATCCTCCGCATACACTGCCCTGAGGCTATACTCCTCCCGTGGGGAGTTATGCTACGCTCTGCTGCACCCACAACACCAGCCTCAGCGGTCTGCCCTGTAGCGGCGGTTCACTCTGACCGCAATCCACGGGTGGCGTAGTCGGACATTTAAACATCAAAACCACATAAATAGTTCCGCCACTGGTTTGACCGCCCTGAGCCACGGAACCGGGTCGCCGCCACGAAGACTACAACCACCAGCATCCACCAAAAAGGGTCCGGCTCCGGGTGTCCCAAGGCCCAGGGGGTGCGTCAGAACATTTTCATCACCTTTCACAATCACCAATGGGACAAGGCAGGGATGTCCTCTGTCCCCTCTCTTATACATCCTAGTGACGGAGCACCTGCTCTCATCAATTCGCCATAACCCCAATATTAGGTGGATTGAGGTGGGAGGCACCGAGTACAAGTGCTCTCTATTTGCTGATGATGTCCTAGTATATATCACTCAATCACATATATCCATCCCTGCTGTTATGGCTGAAATAGATCACTTTGTTACATGGTAAAATTTTAAAATCAATGCAGCGAAGTCTGAGGCCCTCGATGTCTCCCTCCCTAAATCCATATAGGATTCCATCCAGTCCAACTTTCCCTTTGCCTGGCCCTCACAGGGTATCAAATACTTAGGAATTCCTATTCATAGAGACCTCTCCCATCTATGTTATCTTAATTTTGGGCCCTTTATTGAACAATTCCATACAGACCACGGTTGGCAAGTTGGAACTGTGAGATTCACTACGTGCACCACTGGTATTTTGTGGAAAAGCACATGTAAGATTCTGCAACAGTCTCTGCTGATACTCCTGCATGCGTGCATCCCTTTCTATGGCAGGAATAATTTCTGCAAATTTACTTTTGTACCGGGGATCTAACAGTGTGGCAACCCAGTAGTCAGGATTATTTCTAATTCTCACAATTCGAGGGTCATGTTGCAGGTAGTGCAGCAAGAAGGCACTCATGTGTGTTGCGCATCCAGGAGCACCAAGTCCCTGTTGTGTTGGTGGCGAGGTAACAATCATGCTTCCTTCCTCTGTCCTCTCCCCCCAACCTCGCACAACAGAAATGTGATCAAGGTCTCCCTCATCTGATGAGTCTTCCATCAGTTCGTCCTCCACTTCTTCCTGGGCTCCTGCACCTTCCTCACTAGTTTGGCTGCTACCATGCGCCCTGGTAAAATCATCTCCCCCACCCTCACATGCCTGCCGCCCTGGTGCTGCCGACCGTCTGGACCTTGCAGATGTTAGCCCTTCCGCATACAACTCCTCCTCCTCTACTTCCTCCACCTCCTCTTGTGCCACCACCTGACTCCGAATTCTGTTTAACATGTGCTCCAGCATGTAAATCACCGGAATAGTCATGCTGATAATGGCATCGTCAGCACTAAACATCTTCGTCGCCATTTCAAAACTGTGCAGAAGGGTGCATAGGTCCCTGATCTGAGACCACTCCTCCAGCGTGATTTGCCCCACCTCTGAATCTCGTTGGCCCAGGCTATACGTCAGAACGTATTGCACCAGGGCTTGTCGGTGCTGCCACAGTCGCTGCAACATGTGCAGAGTTGAATTCCACCGGGTAGGCACATCGCATTTTAGCCGGTGAAGTGGCAGGCCCAACGACTTCTGTAGAGATGTAAGTCGCTGAGCTGCGGGATGCGAACGGCGGAAGTGAGCACACAGCGACCGTGCCCTCTGCAGAAGGCCATCTAGTCTGGGATAGTTGGCTAAAAATTGCTGGACAACCAGGTTCAACACGTGAGCCATACAAGGCACGTGTGTGACATTGCCCCGGCGAAGGGCCGCACCCAGGTTTGCAGCATTGTCGCACACGGCCTTCCCTGGTTTCAGGTCCAGTGGAGACAACCATTCATGAAATTGGTTCTCCAGAGCTGACCACAACTCCTCAGCTGTGTGACTCACATTTCCCAGACATTTCAATGTAAAAACCGCCTGATGACGTTGAGCCCTACTGCCAGCATAGTAAGGAGGTGTGCAGGATCCCTTCTGCGCAGTTAGAAAGCTTGTGGCATGACCAGACAGGCTTTGGGTGCAGGTGGAAGACCGAGAGGAGGTTGAGGAGGCAGAAGCAGTGGAGGAAAAATGACATAAAGAGGATTGACGCACAACTCGTGGGGACGGCAAGACTTGGACAGCAGCCCCTTGTCCTGCTGTCACCATAGTTACCCAGTGCCCAGTCAGCGACATGTAACGCCCCTGTCCATGCCTACTCGTCCAAGTGTCTGTGGTGAAATGCACCCTGTCACACACAGAGTTTCTCAAAGAAGCGGTGATGTTGTGTGCGACATGCTGGTGGAGCGCAGGCACACCTTTCTTTGAGAAGTAGTGCCGACTGGGCATCTGGTACTGGGGTACTGCGACGGACATAAGGTCTCGAAAATCCTCTGTGTCCACCAGGCGGAAAGGCAGCATTTCTGTAGCCAAGAGCTTGCAGATGGTGAAATTCAACCTCTTAGCTTTCTCATGGCTAGGAGGAAATGGTCTTTTACTTGTCCACATCTGAGGGACCGAGGGCTGGCTATTGTGCTTAGACGGGGTTGATAAGGGTGTCCCCGGCAAACTGCCGGTCTGTGAGGAAGATGCAGGCGGACATGTTAGGTTGCCTTGATCCAAAGGTGGTGCTATCGATGTCGGACAGCGCTCAAGACCAGCTGGTGTTACCACCTCCAAAGAAAATTATGACCTGCCAATCACGCTGGCTGTTGCGGGTAAAGAGGTGGCAGGTCTGCGCCCCAAAACAGGTGTGACTGCTGTCCCCCCAGTCACAGAGGATGAAGAGGCCGCGGATGCACAAGATATGGCAGACGGTGGTTGGCCCGGCCGGCTAGACCGCATTGTAGCACACTGAGCTTCCCACTGCAACTTATGCTTCATGTCCATGTGCCGGTTCATGCATGAAGTACTCAAACTATGTATTTTTTGGCCTCTACTTAGCTTTTGCTGACAAATGTTACAGATAACACGAGTTGGGTCATCTTTATCGATCTGAAAAAATGCCCAGGCTATGCAAGGCTTAGCACCCATGCGACCTGAAGAGCCACCACGACTTGTGGTGAGAGGCAGAGTTGTGTTTGAGGATGCAGTTGTTGACGTGCTTCCAGTACTACGTCTCTGTCCAGGAAGGCGCAACCTGACCTCGTCGTCACTAGCATCTTCCTCCACCTCCTCTGCTGACCTCATCTCTTGGCTGACTGTGGGTTGACAGTAAGTGGGATCTCCGACCTCATCATCATCACCCTGTGCGTTATCACACCCGTCGTCCTCAGAGCCAACCTGTTCCTGCCCTGACAAAAAACTAAAGTTGTCGCTCCAATCAGGTATTTGAGTCTTATCATCGTCTTCCTCATTGTCTCCACCAACAGGAGTTACAGTTTGGGAATGAGGGTCTACATTATGGTCAGAACCTTCTGCGTCTGGTCCTGGATCCGACTCATAAAGATTCTGGGCATCAGTGCAGATCATTTCCTCGTCTGGATTCACAGAAGCGCTGGAGTTGACCTCTGATTCCCAGGCTATAGTATGAGTAAACAGCTCTGCAGACTCAACCATCTGTTCTACCTCATACTCAGACGGGCAGCTGGAGATTTGGGAGCTGTGAGGAAGCAAGTGCGATTTGGGTGACACCTTTGAGGACTGGAGTATTTGTGATGTTGAAGTTGATGTGGAGGAGAGCCCACTTAAAGGAGCACTTGATATCCGTTGAAGCACCTGCTGTTTTTGTGCCTCATCTGGAATTTGTAGCGATTGGCGTGGCCGTAAGAAAGGGATCTTATCACATTGTCCGCTAAAAGAAGTAGACATTTTAGTTTGGCTGGAAGATGGTCTTTCTTCTGCACCTACCCCACGGACACAACCTTTTTTCCCCTTCCCAACACGCCTATTCCCCTTTCCACCAGCAGCAGGCCTTTTTCCACTCATTTTGGTGGTTAACTAATTCACAACTCTGGAGTTGTTTGCACAAAAAAACAATGGATGGTAACCGAGCAGAGCTGAGTGGCCAAACTGTGGTATTAGGCCAAAACTATTGGCTGGGTTAGATGCAGAAAAAAATTATTTTTAATTTGCAACCTGATGGAGGTCAGTATAGATGGACTAATAGACCAAGTCCCACACACCGCTAGAAGCCCAAATATTTTTTCAGAGCTAGATGCAGAAAATTTTTTTATTCAATTTGCAACCTGATGGAGGTCAGTATAGATGGACTAATAGACCAAGTCCCACACACTGCTAGAAGCCCAAATATTTTTTCAGAGCTAGATGCAGAAAAAAATTATTTTTAATTTGCAACCTGATGGAGGTCAGTATAGATGGACTAATAGAACAAGTCCCACACGCTGCTAGAAGCCCAAATATTTTTTCAGAGCTAGATGCAGGAAAAAATTATTTTTAATTTGCAACCTGATGGAGGTCAGTATAGAAGGACTAATAGAACAAGTCCCACACACTGCTAGAAGCCCAAATATTTTTTCAGAGCTAGATGCAGAAAAAAATTATATTCAATTTGCAACCTGCTGGAGGTCAGTATAGAAGGACTAATAGACCAAGTCCCACACACCGCTAGAAGCCCAAATATTTTTTCAGAGCTAGATGCAGAAAAAAATTATATTCAATTTGCAACCTGCTGGAGGTCAGTATAGAAGGACTAATAGACCAAGTCCCACACACTGCTAGAAGCCCAAATATTTTTTCAGAGCTAAATGAAGAAAAAAATTATTTTTAATTTGCAACCTGATGGAGGTCAGTATAGATGGACTAATAGACCAAGTCCCACACACTGCTAGAAGCCCAAATATTTTTTCAGAGCTAGATGCAGAAAAAAATTATATTCAGTTTGCAACCTGATGGAGGTCAGTATAGATGGACTAATAGAATGATGCTATGCCCAAAAGATTTTACTTCACTAGGTGCAGTAAAAAAATTGGTATTCTATACACAGGTGGTATATCTTGCAACACAGATAGGCTACTCCACTGACTAACACACTCTGCAATAGGCCAAAAAGGATTAGCTTTGCTAGATTCAGCCAAATGCTGTGAAAAAAACTTGCACAGCACTGGCACAGACCTGCCTGGCAAAAACTGATAGGAACTGATGTAACCTAGTCCTGAAAAGGACTCCAATTACAATTAGTCTTTGCTCCCACAACCTATCTATTTAAGAGCACAGACCTGCCTGATAAAAGTCGTAGGAAATGCTGTAACCTAGTCCTTAAAAGGACTGCAATCACAACTATTCCCTACTCCCAAGCTATCTGTAGATTTGTGCGAAAATTGGCTTGAAATTAACAAGGTATAGCGCACACAGCAACAGCGGTGCCGTCTAACACGCAGCTGCAGCAGTGAGAAAATGGTGGCGACGGGGAAAATGGCTTGGTCTTATAGGGCAAGGACATGTGACATACACTGCCAATGACACATGCCCTTGCTTGTGTGAAAAAAAGCACTTCGCTCCGTGTGTGCGCTGCTGATAGGCTGACAGATTGCACCTCCCCACTGCAAATGCGGGAAAGAGAAAAAAAAATGGAGATCTTCATTGTTCCTGCAGAGATCCATCCCCTTCCCCTCCCCCCGCCCCGCTGTACACTCAAACTGCGTATTAACATTAATTTTCATCATTACTGAGAAAAAATCCAGTTATGATTTTGGTGCACGAACAGTTATCGAACATAACCTCGAACAGCCGAATTTTTCTCAAATTGTTCGTGTTCGCCGACCGGCTCGAACACCGCCCAAAACAGCTCGAATTTGAGATTGGCGAACAGTTCGAGTAGAACAACGCTCATCTCTAGTTACCAGTGTCACCAGTGTGATATATAATGGCCGCTCTCTGCTCTCCTGATCTCGCTGCAGGGCTGAAAGTGATTATATCTGGCACATCTGCAGGTTTCTCTCAGCTTCCGGCTCACAGGCAGACAGGGGTGTAATATAGTTATAATACAGCAGAGCTCAGAGAGCTGCAAAAAATGTGTTTTTAAGGAGACTAAGTTATTATTTCCTGTTCTGTGTTAGTTCCTTTTCTCACACTGGTAACTCCCGCTTTTATTTATAATAATCTTTAGAGGCAGCTTTATCTTCAAGGCAGCGTCCTCCTCATAGCCTGGAAGAGCTCATTTACATATAAGAAAACCATGGATTTCTCTAGAATAAGACATCAGATCTCAGATATCATGGTATCATTTTATTCAGCTTTCTATGGCCTGCATGCCCATGTTGATGGCTAAGGAGAACATACACCAATCACTAGATAGCTCCGCCCACTAGAGTAATTATTAATATACATGCAAAAACACAAACATAAAAGAGAGGACATAAGTCAAATACAGGAATAGACAAATAACTTACAATCAATGCAATCAATGTAATATAAGGCAGCCATCATATGGGATAATATATATAACATAGTAGACAGCAGCCATGTGATAACATGTAGGTAAACAAAGCATATTACAGTCATAAACCATTCTCAATCAGAATGAGGATGAAGGACCAAGAGGAGGAAGGGACACAGGGGAGACGGATATATTAGCAACAAAGTGCATCATGCAGTGAAAATGCATCATATGAAACAATTGAAGATGACGCCATTTGTGTCCATCACCTTGAATCTAGGTCCACATTCCACTCTCTGAGTCCAACATCTCCACTAGTAGAAAAGAGTTTCCTAAAAAAGAAACAAAAAATAATAATTAAAACATATCAAAAACAGTAGATGCAGGAAAGGGCAAGGGATAACTCTAGAAAACTAAGGCCATTGTACTGAGACCACAGGCTTGAGACTCTCTAGTTCATGGATCCATTTGAGTTCCTTCTTTTTCAGTAGCTTAAGCCTATCCCCATCCCTCTTTTGTACAGGTATACCATCCAATGACCCTGGACCTCAACTGATTCACCGAATGTCTGTTCTCCAAAAAATATTTGGGAAGTGGCAAATCCAAGAAACCAGTCCTAATGGTATGTGAGGATGGTGGAAAATTGCTGTTGCCTACCCTTGAAGACACCAATCGCATTGTGTATTATGTCTGACATCTTTGTATGTGTTGTGCCATGTGCAGTGTAATATGTATAAGTAATGTAAAGGTAATGTATGATGTTAGGAATGTACAGTGTAGGATGTGATAATATGAGGTAGGCAACATAGGTAGGCATAGTGACTGTAGTTTAGGTATTGACATTAGGGTAATATAGAGTTAATGTTTGGTACTAGACTAGGTCGGGAGCGTTATCCGGTGCTCCGGCGTCTTGCTGGTCGTCGGCCATGGTTGCGCCCCCCTAGTGAACCGGAGCCTACCTTCTTCACTTTTCTTTTAGGTAGGCCGCAGCTCCACGGTCGACGGTCTTCTTTCAGGACCTTGCGTCGCTCGCGTTTGACGTCAGGGCGTCCTCTGGCTCCTTCCAGGACCTGACGCTTCCTGGTTCGACATCAGGGGCGGGGCGTGTCCTCAACTTCGCGCACTTCCAGCGGTTACGCCCCTCTTATTCCCGCGCGGCGACCCGAAAATGGCGGATAATGGCGGGAAACAGCGGCAATTGGCGGAAAAAACTTCACCACAGTAAGATTTACAGTTCTTTAAGGCGCACAGTACCTGGTGGCAACGGGCACGCAATCCTGTTCGTGACGCCAGTTGGGATGTCTCGCCCCCGAGGGCCTTACTGTCTGGGGCAGTATATATCACGGTGGCTGGCCCAGGGCGGACAGTGCACAAAAGGGGTAGCAAATTACTAATAAAAGTTCAGATAGTTCTTGACGCCACCTGTGGTGTCTGGTGAAGGTCACCAGTGCTGCAACAGTCCTCTGAGGCAGGTGACAAGGCAGCTTAAGATGTTACAGCTCCCCACAGGTGGAGCTGGCCTCAGGGCAGTATAGATAGATAGATGAATGGTGTGCTGGGCGTTGTAGTGTGGTGAGGATTAACGGTGACGGTGAAGAAACAGACAGAGGCACTTCCATGCAGTCGTCCAGGGCTTTACTTACAGTTCTTTAAGGCAATTCACAAGTACGCTTACAGGTGATAGCCTCCCTTGTCGCGCTGCGTTCACCGGGCAGGGGTTCAGTCCTCCTTCAAGCAGTTTAGGGATGCTTGGCAGAACCCCACTTTCAGATGTGCCTAACTTGACCTTCTTCCCACTTTGTCCTTCTCACCATTGCCCTATGCTGCTCACTCTCTTTCCCGCTCGGGTATGCTGAAGTCCTTCCTGTATGTCGGATCCGGGACCAACCTGACCCCCTGGGGTTTTGAGTGTAGCAACCGATCCTTCCTGACACCTGGCAGGAGCGGGGCGTACGGGTGCCGTCCTGCACGCGCCGTACCCCCTGGGATCCTTTTCGTAGAATGGAGACTGCTCCCTGCTCCCCTCCTGGGCCTCTCTGGCTAGGCCCGCCTCTGGAGCAGAGCTCCTACAGAGGCTCTGCTTCTCTCACTTTCCTCCTCAGACTGAACTGTAGACCTACTATGGCTTCCTATTATATACTTACTGTGTATGTGCTCTGTGTATAAACTTCCTCCACCCACACCCACTATTGGTTCCCCCTACCTTTGAGTTCCCCCCTACTCCAGCCAGGGCCAGGGCTCAGCCGAAAACTACATTGCGTCTTGCCCCTCCTGCTGGCCTGGAGCAGTGTTGTGTTGGATGTAGGTGGTTGGGGTTCCGTGCAGCACTCCCATCTTACCTGAGTGAAGGGAGGCACCACACCTCGGGGTGAGGTGCAGTACCTCTATGGCGACTGAACCCTCAGGGGTGCCACACTGAGCAAGTAGCGAGACTTGCTGATCACGACAAGCTAGGCTGTGTAGAAGTAGGACGAAACAGTGTGCATCACCGGCCCTGGAGTAGACTACAGTGGAAGGATATTGTGTGTATGAAAATACTTTATACTGTAAAGGAAACTTCCATAAGACTTTGTACCCACTATCCCTTGTACATAAACTTTACCAATTTACCATTCAGTAAAGACTGTGTTTTACAACAGGAGTCTCCTTTGTTGAACTGCTGAACCTATGGTCATGGCCAGCCAACACAACTGGCTACTGGTAGCCTGCCCGGAAGTGAGGCCCTCACAGCACTAACACCAACACTCAGCCAGGACCACACTATCATGTAGTTCACCTCGTGCGTAAAAGGAGAAGACGAGTGCCTCACCCGCGGCTACTGCCTCGTGCCACGCTACAGGTATTCTTGTGTTTGCTAATACGAGCCCGAATCTCTATTGTCATCTCCCCAATGTAAAGTCCACAGGGGAAATAGATCACATAAATCACATAACTTGAAGAACATGTGTATCTCTCTCTGATGTAATAACATTTCCACGTACGTGGATGAAAAAATATGTCACCTTTAAGCATATTGCTGCAACAAGCTCAACGCAGGCAAGGAGAATTGCCTAATCTAGGAGTGCTAAGAGTTGTTAATGTCAAGGTTCTCAATGGACCAAGGTCCGATTTCACCAACCAATCCTTTAGATTCCTACTTCGTCTGTATGATAGCAAAGGTCGGGATATGAAATCAGCAATAGAAGGCTGTCCCCCTATGTAATAGTAGCCAATGTTTGTTTAATATACCTGCTACTTGTCCACTAACTGGGCAAAAATTGGAGACAAAGGGGATCTTGAGTGTCTGTGAGGGGCATAAACCTTTACCAAGGTCTTCCTGTTTTAGTTCTAATACTCTACTCTTATGTCTATTGACCGCGGGTCATTCAAGATTTTCCATCTGACCCTGATCAGTTGGCTTCAAGGAAGTGATTCAATCATTTTGAGTGGGTGATTACTGTCAAAATGAATGAAGAAGACTGTTCTTATCAGTGTGTTTTGCAAAAAGGTCAGTGCTCAATTTACTTCCTTCCTTATAAATTATGGTATCAAGAAATTGTATTTCAGGCATAGAGCTAGTCAAAGTAAATTGCAGCTCTGGAAATACATTATTCAATTTGTTCTGAAAGGCAAAAATTTCATCAATATTGTCATCCCACAGACAAAAGAAATCATCTATATAACGCCACTAGCCGTGAAGACGGCCCAAACAACCGGAACTGTACATGGACCTGTCCTCAAATAATGACAGGTAGATGTTAGCGTATGTGGGGGCCACATTGGACCTCATGGCGGTACCCTGGTGCTGCTGGAAGTAATCATCACCGAAGAGGAAGTAGTTCCTCCTTAGGATGAACCCCAGCAGAGTGAGGATAAGACGTGAACACTCAGGCGCCATGTCGGTGCTGGAGATCATATCAGCAAGACCAGAGAGTCTTTTCTCATGTTCAATGGAGGTATACAGGGAAACCACACCAAAGGATGCTAGAATAGTGGAATCCGTCATACATATATCACTGAACTTGTTTAAAAAGTCGCCGGTATACTTAATGTAGGTACGATCATTGTTGGCAAAATCGCGTAGAGGCTGGTCAAGAAAATTGGCAGTTTTACTTAAAAGGGAACCCCTTACAGACACTACTGGGTGCCCAAGTGGGTTTCAAGACTATTGTAAATCTTCGGGAGGGTATATAGCACAAATACCACTGGTGAGGTGACAATTAAAAACTCGGACGGCTTGTGGTCAATGAGTCTCCCATCAAGCGCTTGATTGACCAGAAGCTGTAGTTCAGACTGGAATCTAGTAGTCGGATTACACGATGACTTCTCATAAACCAGCCCATCATCCAGTTGTCATAGAATTTCAGCTTTAAATTTACATGTGTCCATAGCCACCACCGCCCGCCTTTGTTGACTGGCTTGATGGTTATGTTTTTGTTGTTAGACAAATCTATAAGCGCCTTATGTTCAACAGGAAATAAATTGTGCCTAGATTTTACATGAAAGTTTCCTTTCTATGATGTAATATACCTCTGTACTAACTGTATGTACGATTCTTCAATATGATCGGTGCAAGGTGGTTGAAAACTACTCTTGTTTTAAAGACCTAGATCACGTAATGACAACATGGACAAGGGACTTGTCCCTTTATTTGTAAAGAAAGATGATAAATGCAATCTCCAAAAGAAGACATGCAGGTCATTCTCTAACTGAAACCAATAAGTATTATTTCAAGGACAAAAAGAGAGAACCTCGACAACACCTCCAACTGCACTTTAGACAAGGTGACAGAAGAAATATTTACCACAAGTTCTCTATTAATTGTCCTTCCTCCTCCCCTCCGTCTTTTTCATTGTTTTATTTAAGGTAAGTCTCGTCATCCTCTGATCTGTACGGCCTCCCCTTCTTTCTATGTTGCCATCTCTCTGGCCCCTCCTGTGCTGCCCAACCTGCCTGTCGTTCCTCCTCCTAAAAAGGAGGGAGCAGTGGAGGGTCCCATGTCAGAATCATCCGTGAATTCCGAGTCTCCTGTGGTGAAGCCAAAGTAATTGGAAAACTTCTCCTGGGGTTTATGACAATGGCGTGTCTGAGAAGGTCTACCTCTTCCTCACCAGTCTGCCAATTGAACACATGACATGTCTAATAGTCCTCCACATCACAGAACCATTTTGTGCGCTTAGTCTGTTCAATATCGTTCCTATATTTAGTACAGTTCTCTTCCAGCTTTATTTTAAGGGCACTGAGTTCCTGGACCATGACTTGCTCAGCCAGCTGTTTATCCAAGTTAGACAGACATTTTGTCACACACAGTGTAGGAAAGACTAAGTGCAACTTGAAGGCATGAGGGGAAGGGAGCCCAGACACTAGGGAAAGGGAGAGTGGAGACCCATAGGCTGTTCTAATAACACCCGATCTCTTCTACCATCCCTATATTGGTTTCTCACCAATCGCTGAACAGGAAACCTAAGCCCTGTAAATCCCTAGTGCTAGGTCCTGGATAGGAAATGGGGGGGTGAGCACTGGTCATTCCCCACTATAAACTAAAGACAACAAGGGAGACAAACACAGGGGGGAGAAACGTAGTTTGAGAAGACTTCAGAGAGATTGCATCAAACGTCCTCCGAAGCACCAGAGAGGAAGTAAGAATACTGCAATAGCTCCAAGCCTTCACAAGGGAACATGTGAATATCACTGGCACCTCCCTGTAGCGAACTGAAAGTATTTAAACACCCAGGCCTGGTTGTCAATCAGAGCAGGAGGGAGGTAGCCGCTGGGTTCTAAAGTAAGAAAGATTTAAGAAGGCGTCTGCAATGCCAAACGAAGAGATCTTCTGCAACCAACTGCAGAGTGACTGTTTGTTACATCTGACACACCCGTGACTGTACCTCCCCTTCTATGAGTGATCTCCGGACACTCAGGACCAGGTTTCTCAGGATAAGAGGTGCAGAATGAACAAATCAGTCTGGGAGCGTTCATCTCTGATGCTGAAACCCACATCCTCTCCTCTGGACCATAACCCTTCCAGTGCACCAAGTATTGTAGGGAATGACGTTGGAGACGAGAATCTACAATCCCGAAATCTGAAACTCCAGATTACCATCAACCATTATTGGGGGCGGCGGTATGGGTGAGGACTCAATAGGTTCCACATATTTATTGAGTAGAGACCTGTGAAAGACATTGTGGATCTTAAGGGCCTGAGGTAGCTCAAGACAAAACGCTGCGGGGTTTATGATGGCGGTTATTTTATAGGGACCAATAAACCTAGGTCCTAGTTTCCAAGAAGGAACCTTCAACTTGATATTCCTGGTAGACAACCACACAAAGTCATTCACATTCAGGTCCGGACCTGGCAAGCGTTTTCTATCAGCCATATGTTTGTACCTGTCTCCCATGTTCTTCAAATTACTCAGAACCCCCCGCCACACCGAAGAGAGCGACGAAGCAAAGCATTCCTCCTCAGGAACTCCCGAAGCCCCTCGCCCACTAAAAGTACCAAACTGTGGATGGTAACCGTATGCACCATAGAATGGTGACCTGCCAGTAAATTCTTGACGATGATTATTAATAGTAAATTCTGCGAGCTGTAAGTAGGATGCCCAATCCTCCTGATTTTCGGAGACAAAACACCTGTGATAAGTCTCCAAATTCTGATTAACACACTCAGCCTGTTCATTCGACTGAGGATGGAAGGCAGAGGAAAAGGACAGCTCCACCCCCAGTCAACAACAGAATGCCTTCCAGAACTTGGAAACAAACTGGGTTCCCCGATCTGACACCACATCGGAGGGAACCCCGTGAAGCTTCACAATCTCATTTATGAACACCTGAGCAAGTGTCTTGGCATTTGGAAGCATCGGCAATGTCACGAAGTGAACCATTTTACTGAACCTATTTACAACCACCAAAACCACAGTTTTGCCTGCAGATACTGGTAGGTCAGTAATAAAATCCATGGACAAGTGTGTCCATGGTCTGCTAGAAATAGATGGCGGAATAAAAGTACCAGACGGACGGGTATGCGGTACTTTAGAACGTGCGCAAATACTACAAGCAGATACGTGTTCAACCACATCCCGATGCAACCCCAGCCTCCAAAAACAATGAGAAATGAGGTCCACAGTCTTACCACCTGGATGTCCAGTAAGCACAGAGTTGTGATGTTCCTTAATTACTTTGCGGTGCAGATTACATGGTATAAATAACCTTCCTGAAGGGTAGGAAGCAGGGTCATCCCCCTGGGCCTCCAACACCTCACCCTTCAGAAACAGACAGCGCAGTTACTCTGTGAGCTCTGCAACCGAAACCATAACCAAGGGAGAAAGGAAAAAAAACACACCCAAAAAAACTCAAACAAAACCATGTGTCAGTTTTTTTTTCCCTAAATATGCACAGTCAGTGATAATGTCGCGCACAGTGTAGGAAAGACTAAGTGCAACATGAAGGCATGAGTGGAAGGGAGCCCAGACACTAGGGAAAGGGAGAGTGGAGACTCCTAGGTTGCCTACTGTGCCCCTATATTGGTTCCTCACAAATCGCCAAACAGGAAAACTAAGCCCTGTAAATCCCTACAGCTAGGCCATGGATAGGGAAGGGGGAGGGATGAGCACTAGTCAGTCCCCAGTATAAACTAAAGACAACAAGGGAGACAAACACAGGGGGAGAAACTTAGCTTGAACAGACTTCAGAGAGATTACACCAAACGTCCTCCAGGCACCAGAGAGGAAGTAAGAAGGCTGCAATAGTTCCAAGCCTGTTATGATCTGCAACATGCACTAAGGAAAACTGTCCCTACAGTAAAACTAAGCTGAATCCCTACGATGTAGCGGGCTGCCTGTTCCTAGCGAACAGACCCACCCTAGTCCTCGGCTAGTCTGAACGAAGACCTATAGCATAAGGGGAGGGGTCTCTAAAAGAACTAAGGACTAGGACAAAAATGGGACACCTCCTAAACAGAGAAGTTGTTGCAGAACACAAAAAGACAAACAGACAAAAAAGTACTAGAGGTCCCAGAAGGACCAAACGAAATGACAGAGAAAGGCACAGAAGCACCTGGCTAGAGAAACAGTCAAACACTGAAGTCCAGCACAGCCAAAAGGGTGGAGCTGGAATATAAAGGCAGATGGTCACGTGACCGCAAAACACAAGATGGAAAAAAACAAACGAGGGTTCTAACAAAGCCTTTACAAGGGAGCATGTGAATATCACCG
Source organism: Phyllobates terribilis (assembly GCF_046119375.1). Classification (NCBI taxonomy): domain Eukaryota; kingdom Metazoa; phylum Chordata; class Amphibia; order Anura; family Dendrobatidae; genus Phyllobates; species Phyllobates terribilis. The sequence goes on from NW_027362764.1 coordinate 785,232,760, forward strand.
GCGCCTCCATGTAGCAAATTGAAAGTATTTAAACACCCAGGTCTGGGTGTCAATCAGAGCAGGAGGGAGGTAGCTGCTGGGTCCTAAAGTAAGACAGATTTAAGAAGGCGTCTGCAATGCCAAACAAAGAGATCATCTGCAGTCAACTGCAGAGCGACAGTGTCACATCTGACACACCCGTGACACCTTTCTTAACAACATGCATTTCAGCATGCAAAAAATCAATATTGAGCAACATGATGTCAAATGCATATTTGTTTGAGATGGACTCAAACTTAGCACAAAATTGTCTGTTATTAGGTAGCAAAGCAGGTCTTAGATGTGGACTCAACACCTGAGGGTTCCAGCGTGCCCTGTAGTACTCAATCAAAGTGGTAACATGTAGTTCAAATGAGATAAGTCTTCTATGTTCACTTTCCAACTTCCTTCAAAGAATGTCAACACTCAGGAAGGTTGTGTGTGAAGTTGGTCCCGACTAGAGATGAGCGTTGTTCTACTCGAACTGTTCGCCAATCTCAAATTCGAGCTGTTTTGGGCGGTGTTCGAGCCGGTCGGCGAACACGAACAATTTGAGAAAAATTCGGCTGTTCGAGGTTGTGTGCGCTATACCTTGTTAATTTCAAGCCAATTTTCGCACAAATATACAGATAGCTTGGGAGTAGGGAATAGTTGTGATTGCAGTCCTTTTAAGGACTAGGTTACAGCATTTCCTACGACTTTTATCAGGCAGGTCTGTGCTCTTAAATAGATAGATTGTGGGAGTAAAGACTAATTGTAATTGGAGTCCTTTTCAGGACTAGGTTACATGAGTTCCTATCAGTTTTTGCCAGGCAGGTCTGTGCCAGTGCTGTGCAAGTTTTTTTCACAGCATTTGGCTGAATCTAGCAAAGCTAATCCTTTTTGGCCTATTGCAGAGTGTGTTAGTCAGTGGAGTAGCCTATCTGTGTTGCAAGATATACCACCTGTGTATAGAATACCAATTTTTTTACTGCACCTAGTGAAGTAAAATCTTTTGGGCATAGCATCATTCTATTAGTCCATTTATACTGACCTCCATCAGGTTGCAAACTGAATATAATTTTTTTCTGCATCTAGCTCTGAAAAAATATTTGGGCTTCTAGCAGTGTGTGGGACTTGTTCTATTAGTCCATCTATACTGACCTCCATCAGGTTGCAAATTAAAAATAATTTTTTTCTTCATTTATCTCTGAAAAAATATTTGGGCTTCTAGCAGCGTGTGGGACTTGTTCTATTAGTCCATCTATACTGACCTCCATCAGGTTGCAAATTAAAAATAATTTTTTTCTGCATCTAGCTCTGAAAAAATATTTGGGCTTCTAGCAGTGTGTGGGACTTGGTCTATTAGTCCATCTATACTGACCTCCATCAGGTTGCAAATTAAAAATAATTTTTTTCTGCATCTAGCTCTGAAAAAATATTTGGGCTTCTAGCAGTGTGTGGGACTTGGTCTATTAGTCCATCTATACTGACCTCCATCAGGTTGCAAATTGAATAAAAAAAATTTCTGCATCTAGCTCTGAAAAAATATTTGGGCTTCTAGCGGTGTGTGGGACTTGGTCTATTAGTCCATCTATACTGACCTCCATCAGGTTGCAAATTAAAAATAATTTTTTTCTGCATCTAGCTCTGAAAAAATATTTGGGCTTCTAGCAGTGTGTGGGACTTGGTCTATTAGTCCATCTATACTGACCTCCATCAGGTTGCAAATTAAAAATAATTTTTTTCTTCATTTAGCTCTGAAAAAATATTTGGGCTTCTAGCAGTGTGTGGGACTTGTTCTATTAGTCCTTCTATACTGACGTCCAGCAGGTTGCAAATTGAATATAATTTTTTTCTGCATCTAGCTCTGAAAAAATATTTGGGCTTCTAGCGGTGTGTGGGACTTGGTCTATTAGTCCATCTATACTGACCTCCATCAGGTTGCAAATTAAAAATAATTTTTTTCTGCATCTAGCTCTGAAAAAATATTTGGGCTTCTAGCAGTGTGTGGGACTTGGTCTATTAGTCCATCTATACTGACCTCCATCAGGTTGCAAATTAAAAATAATTTTTTTCTTCATTTAGCTCTGAAAAAATATTTGGGCTTCTAGCAGTGTGTGGGACTTGTTCTATTAGTCCTTCTATACTGACGTCCAGCAGGTTGCAAATTGAATATAATTTTTTTCTGCATCTAGCTCTGAAAAAATATTTGGACTTCTAGCGGTGTGTGGGACTTGGTCTATTAGTCCATCTATACTGACCTCCATCAGGTTGCAAATTAAAAATAATTTTTTTCTTCATTTAGCTCTGAAAAAATATTTGGGCTTCTAGCAGTGTGTGGGACTTGTTCTATTAGTCCATCTATACTGACCTCCATCAGGTTGCAAATTAAAATTAATTTTTTTCTGCATCTAGCTCTGAAAAAATATTTGGGCTTCTAGCAGTGTGTGGGACTTGGTCTATTAGTCCATCTATACTGACCTCCATCAGGTTGCAAATTAAAAATAATTTTTTTCTGCATCTAGCTCTGAAAAAATATTTGGGCTTCTAGCAGTGTGTGGGACTTGGTCTATTAGTCTATCTATACTGACCTCCATCAGGTTGCAAATTAAAAATAATTTTTTTCTTCATTTAGCTCTGAAAAAATATTTGGGCTTCTAGCAGTGTGTGGGACTTGTTCTATTAGTTCATCTATACTGACCTCCATCAGGTTGCAAATTAAAAATAATTTTTTTCTTCATTTAGCTCTGAAAAAATATTTGGGCTTCTAGCAGTGTGTGGGACTTGTTCTATTAGTCCTTCTATACTGACGTCCAGCAGGTTGCAAATTGAATATAATTTTTTTCTGCATCTAGCTCTGAAAAAATATTTGGGCTTCTAGCGGTGTGTGGGACTTGGTCTATTAGTCCATCTATACTGACCTCCATCAGGTTGCAAATTAAAAATAATTTTTTTCTTCATTTAGCTCTGAAAAAATATTTGGGCTTCTAGCAGTGTGTGGGACTTGTTCTATTAGTCCATCTATACTGACCTCCATCAGGTTGCAAATTAAAAATAATTTTTTTCTGCATCTAGCTCTGAAAAAATATTTGGGCTTCTAGCAGTGTGTGGGACTTGGTCTATTAGTCCATCTATACTGACCTCCATCAGGTTGCAAATTGAATAAAAAAAATTTCTGCATCTAGCTCTGAAAAAATATTTGGGCTTCTAGCGGTGTGTGGGACTTGGTCTATTAGTCCATCTATACTGACCTCCATCAGGTTGCAAATTAAAAATAATTTTTTTCTGCATCTAACCCAGCCAATAGTTTTGGCCTAATACCACAGTTTGGCCACTCAGCTCTGCTCGGTTACCATCCATTGTTTTTTTGTGCAAACAACTCCAGAGTTGTGAATTAGTTAACCACCAAAATGAGTGGAAAAAGGCCTGCTGCTGGTGGAAAGGGGAATAGGCGTGTTGGGAAGGGGAAAAAAGGTTGTGTCCGTGGGGTAGGTGCAGAAGAAAGACCATCTTCCAGCCAAACTAAAATGTCTACTTCTTTTAGCGGACAATGTGATAAGATCCCTTTCTTACGGCCACGCCAATCGCTACAAATTCCAGATGAGGCACAAAAACAGCAGGTGCTTCAACGGATATCAAGTGCTCCTTTAAGTGGGCTCTCCTCCACATCAACTTCAACATCACAAATACTCCAGTCCTCAAAGGTGTCACCCAAATCGCACTTGCTTCCTCACAGCTCCCAAATCTCCAGCTGCCCGTCTGAGTATGAGGTAGAACAGATGGTTGAGTCTGCAGAGCTGTTTACTCATACTATAGCCTGGGAATCAGAGGTCGACTCCAGCGCTTCTGTGAATCCAGACGAGGAAATGATCTGCACTGATGCCCAGAATCTTTATGAGTCGGATCCAGGACCAGACGCAGAAGGTTCTGACCATAATGTAGACCCTCATTCCCAAACTGTAACTCCTGTTGGTGGAGACAATGAGGAAGACGATGATAAGACTCAAATACCTGATTGGAGCGACAACTTTAGTTTTTTGTCAGGGCAGGAACAGGTTGGCTCTGAGGACGACGGGTGTGATAACGCACAGGGTGATGATGATGAGGTCGGAGATCCCACTTACTGTCAACCCACAGTCAGCCAAGAGATGAGGTCAGCAGAGGAGGTGGAGGAAGATGCTAGTGACGACGAGGTCAGGTTGCGCCTTCCTGGACAGAGACGTAGTACTGGAAGCACGTCAACAACTGCATCCTCAAACACAACTCTGCCTCTCACCACAAGTCGTGGTGGCTCTTCAGGTCGCATGGGTGCTAAGCCTTGCATAGCCTGGGCATTTTTTCAGATCGATAAAGATGACCCAACTCGTGTTATCTGTAACATTTGTCAGCAAAAGCTAAGTAGAGGCCAAAAAATACATAGTTTGAGTACTTCATGCATGAACCGGCACATGGACATGAAGCATAAGTTGCAGTGGGAAGCTCAGTGTGCTACAATGCGGTCTAGCCGGCCGGGCCAACCACCGTCTGCCATATCTTGTGCATCCGCGGCCTCTTCATCCTCTGTGACTGGGGGGACAGCAGTCACACCTGTTTTGGGGCGCAGACCTGCCACCTCTTTACCCGCAACAGCCAGCGTGATTGGCAGGTCATCATTTTCTTTGGAGGTGGTAACACCAGCTGGTGTTGAGCGCTGTCCGACATCGATAGCACCACCTTTGGATCAAGGCAACCTAACATGTCCGCCTGCATCTTCCTCACAGACCGGCAGTTTGCCGGGGACACCCTTATCAACCCCGTCTAAGCACAATAGCCAGCCCTCGGTCCCTCAGATGTGGACAAGTAAAAGACCATTTCCTCCTAGCCATGAGAAAGCTAAGAGGTTGAATTTCACCATCTGCAAGCTCTTGGCTACAGAAATGCTGCCTTTCCGCCTGGTGGACACAGAGGATTTTCGAGACCTTATGTCTGTCGCAGTGCCCCAGTACCAGATGCCCAGTCGGCCCTTGTTCTCAAAGAAAGGTGTGCCTGCGCTCCACCAGCATGTCGCACACAACATCACCGCTTCTTTGAGAAACTCTGTGTGTGACAGGGTGCATTTCACCACAGACACTTGGACGAGTAGGCATGGACAGGGGCGTTACATGTCGCTGACTGGGCACTGGGTAACTATGGTGACAGCAGGACAAGGGGCTGCTGTCCAAGTCTTGCCGTCCCCACGAGTTGTGCGTCAATCCTCTTTATGTCATTTTTCCTCCACTGCTTCTGCCTCCTCAACCTCCTCTCGGTCTTCCACCTGCACCCAAAGCCTGTCTGGTCATGCCACAAGCTTTCTAACTGCGCAGAAGGGATCCTGCACACCTCCTTACTATGCTGGCAGTAGGGCTCAACGTCATCAGGCGGTTTTTACATTGAAATGTCTGGGAAATGTGAGTCACACAGCTGAGGAGTTGTGGTCAGCTCTGGAGAACCAATTTCATGAATGGTTGTCTCCACTGGACCTGAAACCAGGGAAGGCCGTGTGCGACAATGCTGCAAACCTGGGTGTGGCCCTTCGCCGGGGCAATGTCACACACGTGCCTTGTATGGCTCACGTGTTGAACCTGGTTGTCCAGCAATTTTTAGCCCACTATCCCAGACTAGATGGCCTTCTGCAGAGGGCACGGTCGCTGTGTGCTCACTTCCGCCGTTCGCATCCCGCAGCTCAGCGACTTACATCTCTACAGAAGTCGTTGGGCCTGCCACTTCACCGGCTAAAATGCGATTCCGGTGGAATTCAACTCTGCACATGTTGCAGCGACTGTGGCAGCACCGACAAGCCCTGGTGCAATACGTTCTGACGTATAGCCTGGGCCAACGAGATTCAGAGGTGGGGCAAATCACGCTGGAGGAGTGGTCTCAGATCAGGGACCTATGCACCCTTCTGCACAGTTTTGAAATGGCGACGAAGATGTTTAGTGCTGACGATGCCATTATCAGCATGACTATTCCGGTGATTTACATGCTGGAGCACATGTTAAACAGAATTCGGAGTCAGGTGGTGGCACAAGAGGAGGTGGAGGAAGTAGAGGAGGAGGAGTTGTATGCGGAAGGGCTAACATCTGCAAGGTCCAGACGGTCGGCAGCACCAGGGCGGCAGGCATGTGAGGGTGGGGGAGATGATTTTACCAGGGCGCATGGTAGCAGCCAAACTAGTGAGGAAGGTGCAGGAGCCCAGGAAGAAGTGGAGGACGAACTGATGGAAGACTCATCAGATGAGGGAGACCTTGATCACATTTCTGTTGTGCGAGGTTGGGGGGAGAGGACAGAGGAAGGAAGCATGATTGTTACCTCGCCACCAACACAACAGGGACTTGGTGCTCCTGGATGCGCAACACACATGAGTGCCTTCTTGCTGCACTACCTGCAACATGACCCTCGAATTGTGAGAATTAGAAATAATCCTGACTACTGGGTTGCCACACTGTTAGATCCCCGGTACAAAAGTAAATTTTCAGAAATTATTCCTGCCATAGAAAGGGATGCACGCATGCAGGAGTATCAGCAGAGACTGTTGCAGAATCTTACATGTGCTTTTCCACAAAATACCAGTGGTGCACGTAGTGAATCTCACAGTTCCAACTTGCCAACCGTGGGACCGTCAAGTGTTCAGCACTCAAACCGTAACAGAACCACAGTATCTGCTGGTAACATCAATTTTGCGGAATCATTTCACCACTTTTTTAGCCCATCCTTTGCAAGGCCACAGGAGACAAGAAGTCTGACACATAGTCAACGCCTAGAGACGATGGTACAGGAGTATCTCCAAGTAAACATTGAAGCCACGACTGTGTCACTGGACCCTTGCTCTTTTTGGGCTTCCAATCTGGATAAATGGCCGGAGCTAGCCACTTACGCCTTGGAGATCTTGTCATGCCCCGCAGCCAGCGTTCTGTCTGAACGTGTGTTCAGCGCTGCTGGTGGTGTGCTGACAGATAAGCGCACGCGGCTCTCCACTGATAATGTAGACAGACTCACGTTCATAAAGATGAACAAATCATGGATCCGAAACGACTTTTCTACCCCTGTGTCATCCTGGGGAGAGTAAAAGCTTGATGATTGGTTAAAATCACCCTACCAACCGTTTTAAGCTTTCAAATTACTAATCATGTTTATCTGTATCTTGACTGGAAAATAATTTGGGCTTTGTAGCAGTGTGCAGCACTGATCCTATTAGGCCATCTATAATAAGCTTCACCAGATTTAAAATTAAAAATAATTTTTAGCTGCATCTAGCCCGGAAAATAATTTTGGGGCTCCGAGATGCGCAAGACACATAAGTGCCTTCTTGCTGCACTACCTGCAGCATGACCCTCATATTGTCAGAATTCGAAGTAATCATGACTACTGGGTTGCCACACTCTTAGATCCCCCAAACTTTTCGATCAACCTTTTCATTTTAATAAAGACCAAAAAAATGGTCATTTTTGAAATTATAAGCATTAGCAGGTTGTTAGAAACTGAAATCAAACAGTTTTCAACTCAAAACTTTATTCTAGGTGATGTTACATTTTCACATAGGACCCCTTGTTCGAAAGGAGCTTCTGAACTCTCTCGTCCATTGAATTTGTCAGGTTTTGGATGGTTTCTGCTTCAATTGTTTTGCATGAGGACAGAATACCCTCCCAGAGCTGTTGCTTAGATGTGAACTGCCTCCCGCCATCATAGACACTCCTTTTAATGATGCTTCAAAGGTTCTGAATGGGGTAGAGGTCAGGGGAGCATGGGTGTCACACCATAAGTTTGTCCCCTTTTATGCCCATATCAGCCAGAGATGCAGATGTTTTATGTGCAGCATGAGATGGTGCATTATCATGCAGAAAAATGATCTTGCTGTGAAATACACGGTTCTTCTTCTTGAACCATGGCAGGAAGTGCTGTTTGAGAAAATCCACATACATTATGGAGTTCATCTTTAGCGCCTTCAGGGATCCTAAAGGGGCCGACAATCTCTCTCCCCATGATTCCAGCCCAAAACATTACTCCACCTCCTCCTTGTTGGCGCTGTAGCCGTGTTTGCGTGGGGTGTCCATCAACCAGCCATCCTCCACTCCATTCATCTGGACCATCGAGCGCTGCACGGCACTCATCCGTGAACAAAACAGTTTTGAAATCAGTCTTCATGTAATGTTTGGCCCACTGGAGCCGTTTCTGCTTGTGTGAAGTGGATAGAGGAGGTCGACAGGATGGCGTATGCACAGCTGCAAACCTCTGAAGGACCCTGCATCTTGTTGTTCGGGGGACGTTGGAGGCACAAGCAGCTTCAAAAACTTGTCTGCTGCTATGACAAGGCTTTTTTGCCGCTGCTCTTTCAACCTGACGTAATTGCCTGTAGGAAAGAGTCCTCAATTTGCCCTTATCAGCACGCACACGTGTGTACTGTGAATCAGCTACATACTTCTTGATTGCCAAGACACTTCATCCTGATCATCGCACAATGTTGATTGTAGTCATGCCTTGACCTAAACACTCCACAATTTGTTGCTTCTCAGCAGCCGACACATCCTTTTTCTTTCCCATTTTGGCAGAAAATGTAGGCTGCTTAATAATGTGAGAGAGCCTTCTTAAGTAGTCTTGCCTTTCATTGGACACACCTGCCAAACTAATTAGCACAGGTGTCTGCAATTGCTTACAGTGATATAAAGAGCCCTGACACACATCACCATCAATGAGTTTAACTGACAAACAAACAAATTCTTCCCTTATCACTCCTAAACACTTTTTGCATAATAATTTGGAACGCGGTGTACATGTGCTTTTCCACAAAACACCAGTGGTTCACGTAGTGAATCTTACAGTTCTAACTTGCCAACCGTGGTCTGTATGGAATTGTTCAATAAAGGGCCCAAAATTAAGATAACATAGATGGGAGAGGTCTCTATGAATAGGAATTCCTAAGTATTTGATACCCTGTGAGGGCCAGGCAAAGGGAAAGTTGGACTGGATGGAATCCTATATGGATTTAGGGAGGGAGACATCGAGGGCCTCAGACTTCGCTGCATTGATTTTAAAATTTTACCATGTAACAAAGTGATCTATTTCAGCCATAACAGCAGGGATGGATATATGTGATTGAGTGATATATACTAGGACATCATCAGCAAATAGAGAGCACTTGTACTCGGTGCCTCCCACCTCAATCCACCTAATATTGGGGTTATGGCGAATTGATGAGAGCAGGTGCTCCGTCACTAGGATGTATAAGAGAGGGGACAGAGGACATCCCTGCCTTGTCCCATTGGTGATTGTGAAAGGTGATGAAAATGTTCTGACGCACCCCCTGGGCCTTGGGACACCCGGAGCCGGACCCTTTTTGGTGGATGCTGGTGGTTGTAGTCTTCGTGGCGGCGATCCGGTTCCGTGGCTCAGGGCGGTCAAACCAGTGGCGGAACTATTTATGTGGTTTTGATGTTTAAATGTCCGACTACGCCACCCGTGGATTGCGGTCAGAGTGAACCGCCGCTACAGGGCAGACCGCTAAGGCTGGTGTTGTGGGTGCAGCAGAGTGTAGCATAACTCCCCACGGGAGGAGTATAGCCTCAGGGCAGTGTATGCGGAGGATGGGGGTGATGGTGCAGGGCAGCAGCAGTAACGACACGGAGTCAGTGATGCAGTTCAGGGCCTTTACTCACAGTTCTTATTATCCAGACCACGTCTGCAGGTAACGGCTGCCCACGTCGTACTGTGCTCACCAGGTGAGGGGCTCAGACAACTCCCAGATAACTTTGGAGCGCTTCACAGGACCCCCTTTGTGTGTCCTTTGTCTGGCCTTTCTTACCAACACTTCTGTCCGGCTGCCTCGGGCCTCCTCTTGGTAAACTTGGCGCCAGTTTCCCTGACCCTATGTGGTGCCTTCCTAGCGGGTGGAGCAAGGGGCTGCGCCACATAAAATGTCAGAGCCTCCGGTTTCTAGCTGAGGGTCGTTTCCTGCCTCCACTAGTTCGGGGACCGGTCTCCCCCTTTGGCCTGACCCCTCCACGCAGGTGGATTCGGGCGTGCGGTGGCGACTCGCCCGTCCGCACCCCTGGGATCCCTTCATTCCTCGTTCCTGGAGCCTTCTCCGCTCCTCTTCCTTCCTTCTCCCTCTTGCAGGCCTGGGCCTCTGTTACTAGGCCCGCCTCCGGAGCAGAGCTCATGCAGAGCCCCTGCTCCCTGCCACTTCTGCTCAGAATTCTCTGCACTGAACTAAGATGGTGCCCACCTTTTATACTCCCTTCTCAATGCACCCAGGAACTGCTTCCTCCCTGCTCCTGCACTGCAGGGTTCCCCTTCCTCAGTGTTCCCTCCCCCCACTCCAGCCAGGGACAGGGACTGTCGTGCCCATCTCAGGGGCATATTGGTCGCCCTGCCCCACGGCAATGTGGTGTAATGCATGCAGGTGTCGGGTCCTGATCCACACTCCATCTTTATCTGAGAGTGAGATATCACACCTCTGGGTGAGGTGCAATACGTCTGTAGCAACCGAGCCCTCGGTGCTACAGTTCCATTTATCTTCAGCCTAGGTGACGTATTGTGATACAGGGCCGTGATTTTGGCTATAAAAGGGTCCCCTAGACCCCTACCCCAAGCTTTTTAAGAGAATCATATATGGCGTGCCAGGAGACTCTATGGAATGCTTTCTCAGCATCCAACGAGAGTATCTACTTACAAATTTTTAACTGCATCTAGCCCAGGAAATACTTTGTGCCTAGTAGCAGTGTCTGCTAGTCAGCGGATTATCCCGGCTGTTAAGCAAGCTACACCACCTGTAGTTTGGACACTTAATTTTTTCAAAGGAAATGCTTCGGGACCACGGGATACTTAGTGAAGAGCATCAGGAGGCACCCCAAGGCATAGGGGCTGGGACTGGCACTAGGATGCCTTGCGGTGGACAGCCGAGCTCGATCCTTATAAAAGCTTTTTAACTGCAGCAGCTTTAGTGGACGCTACTGGAGCTGGAATTACGCGGCTGCTGGCATGAGACTTGCCCTCCAATAGATCCTTGTAAATGGATTTAAAGTGTATTCATTCAAATTAGAGGGACAATTTAAATTAAAAAGCTTAGAGCTGCCTCCACCACAGGGGGGCTCTCTCGACCCACCAGCGGACAGGCACCAGTATTGGGAGAGGGGGGCTGGCCGTCAGGGTTCACCGCGGCTCTGGCACAAACCCGGCGACACGGAGGTGGCACGGGCAGGAGCGGACTGGCCGTCTCGGCTTCTCACTTTTTGGATTTTAGAAGGGCATGACATGCCTATATCTGTATCTCCCCCTCCTTTTACTCCTCCACCTCTTTTCTTTTCGCATGACTATATGTACTTGTCACTTTTCCATGTGTTAGTTGTGTCTTCTGAGCAGTTTGTCAGCTTTTGGACACCTTTGAAGGTGTTTTCTATGTGTTTCTATGTGTTTTTGTTTGCCTGCCATTGGTTTTAACGGTGTTCGCAGGTGTTCGACGAACAGTTCGACGAACAGTTCGGCGAACACACGGGTGTTCGACGAACCGAACCGAACTCGAACACTACGGGGGTGGCTCAACACTAGTCCCGACAATATCCTGATAGCATCATCAGTATATGAAAACGTAATGGCAGTCACTGGCTCACCCAAAGTTTTGGTTTATTTTTTAGGTTTCTTTTCTACTAATGGGGATGTTGGACTTGGAGGGATGAATGTGGACCTGGATTCAAGCTGATGGACACGGATGACGTCATCTTCAATTGTTTCATATGATGCATTTTTACTGTATGATGCACTTTGCTGATAATATGTCCGACTCCCGTGTCCCTTCCCCCTCTCGGTCCTCCATCCTCCATCTTTGCGCTCTGATTGAGAATGGATTTTATATATATGATGACTGTACATTAATATGATTTATTTACCTACCTGTTATCACATGGCTGCTGTCTACATTGCATAACAACAGTTCTCAAAACAACATTTAGCTTGGACTAGGACTGATCAGCACCACGATCATGCAGAGTGAGCTTCGGTCTGCATTGGATTGCGGCCTTGTGACCGCTTCTCTGATGATGCCGCTGATGTCGGCCCTGTGATTGGGCGATGTCTGAGCAGGCGCACTGCTCTTGGTGGCGGGTCGTTTCTCCATTTAAGCGCACCATGCTGCTCTGTGTTTCTATTTGATAAAGACCTTTTGAAAGGTCGAAACGTTGTCACCTTTTGTATATGGCACAATACACGTTGTTTTACTTCTACACCCGGGATTTGGACACTGTCTCTTGTGAATATATTGCTACTCAGGTTATGCATAAAGCATTTTTGAACAACGGCCCCAAGTAGCAAAAATATTAAGTGCCACCATTTATAGCGGGGATTAGTAAATAAATATCTTGCTTCTCAGTATATAAACTATATATAAATTATTGTCGACCGTGTGCTCCATATTCAACTGAAATATGGGTGCAATAGAAGATTTAATCGTCATTAGCTGCCGCTCTTACGGATTAGGTTGATATCTATGTGCACAATTAAATCTGAAGACACTATGCTCCGAGGAAATGTAGCTGCAAAATAAATGAGCAATTCTGTAATTAGCTTTACCTTTTTACTTTGCTAACATTCAATTATAGTAGACAGCATTAGGGAGCTCCATCCCCCACCCATCAGGACGGCTTCATTAATTGCGTAAACTACTTGGTAAATTGATGATGAATGAAGTTTCCAAAGATTATGGAGAGAATTTCTCCAAAATGGATCACTAAATGCTGCAGTAATTATAAAAAACATCAGCTGGGAGATAGACCAGGGCTTTTGGGGGTCAAGGAAAGTGGTGGTCAATGAGACCACCAGATGTTACTGTAGGATTGTCATATCTTCTGCAAGGCCCAAGTCCTGGGGAAGATAAGTGGGCCAAATGATGCGATTTTCTCTTTACCCCAGAGGTAGTGCAAGAGAAGGCTTAGGGGAGACCTCATAAACATGTATAAATACATCAGGGGGCAGTACAGAGATCTCTCCCATGACCTGTTTATACCAAGGATGGTGACAAAGACGAGGGGGCACACAATGAGTCTGGAGGAAAGGAGGTTCCTGCACCAGCATAGAAGGGGATTCTTTACGGTCAGAGCCGTGAGACTCTGGAACTCTCTGGGAGAGGAAGTGGTGATGTCCAACTCACTTAATGAGTTCAAGAGAGGCCTGGACGCCTTTCTTGAGAACAATAAAATTACATCTTATGCTTAGTGATAGTTAATTAATCCAGGGATTTAATTTGACTGCCAGATTGGAGTCGGGAAGTGAATTTTTCCTCAATGATGTAAATTGGCCTATACCGCATGTTTTTTTTTGCCTTCCCCTGGATCAACGCTGCGGAATAGCTGCAGTGCACAAGAAATAGGCTGAACTGGATGGACGCTTGTCTTTTTTCGGCCTTATAAACTATGTAACTATCAGGAAAACAGATTAGTTCCAAGGACCATCGGTTGGACATGCTTGATCTTAATACACATGTTCGAGTTCCTAAAGTCTTTAGATCCCTAATTATTCCCAAAAGAACCCTGGCAAATTCAGGATTGTCCAGGAATGAAAAGAGAAGTGAGCATTCCAGATACTGGGATATTTCAAGGAAGAGGTGGAAGTATTCCAGGACAGTGTTCCAATGTGCCTATTTTGTCCTAGATGGTGGTGGTCAATGGGACCACTAGATGTTACTTTTGACTTGTTGTAGGTTCAGTAGGGTCCAAATCCTGGGGAAGGAAAGTAAGTGGGCCACATGATGTGATTTTCTCTCTTGTTTACCACAGGGGCTATACAGCAGGAAAACAGATTGGTTCCAAGGACCGTCAGTTAGACATTCCTGATCTTAAAGACCCATGCTAGGATCTCTAAAGTCTTTAGATTCCTAGCAAGTTCTATTTTTTCCTGAAAGAATCCTAGCAAATTTAAAATTGTCCAGAACCAAAAAGACAAGTCAGCGTTCCAGATATGGGGACATTTCAAGGACAAGGTGGAAGTATTCCAGAACTGCTAAATAAGTATCCAAGGACTTTTAACTAAGTACCCTATATTATTTTCATGCACTATTGCTATTTATTTCCTTACTGTAGGGTATTTGCTCATTTTGTTTTATCTTAGGTTTTGTCAGTTTAGCGGCCAGTGTGAACATGCGCCTATTCATTGCATGCATATCAACTTATATTCCAGTTCATTACTTTTGTTTTTTGCACTTTGTGTGAATAAGGGCTTGGCCTTTATGGACATTACGTTTATACTGGAGACATACAGCATATGTTTAACCCTGGAGGCTGCTGCTGTGTTCTGCAATTGTCCTTTACTAAGATGGCAGATTCTGAATCTATGGGATCCATCTTGCTTCCTGTTTGGGCCTACTTAAAGCCGCATGGATCTCTCACTCATTGCTTGAGTATTGTGTCTAGCTGTTTAGTCTAGTTCCAGTCTCCAGCTCCTGGACTTTCTTACCCAGACTGTTCTCATCTATCTACGGATTGATTCCTACATCCCCTTTGCTAACTCCAAGAACTTCTATTACCACTTGCTGTTCCTGCATGTGCTCCTTCGGTCACTGCATTCCAGCAGTGCTACGCCAGTATTGTAGCATCTTGTATCCTTACGCTGGTTGTGAAGCAATCATCATAAAGTTCCCCACCAGTCATGGTCACTAGATGCACTAGAGAACCTGCACAGGAGAAATTATGTGACCAAGGGATCCTGCTGTAGATTAGGTCCTCCACCCACTGCAGAATATTAAGGTTTAGCTAATAATTGGCAATACAGCAATAGAATTTAAACATGCAATACAAAACCATTGTATTTTGCTTACCACTTGGCACTGTCCGAAATATAGCCCACCTGTTAAACCAGACTCAGATGATGTATAACAGATAACAACAGTCTCAACATGTTTCTTGGAGGAATCTCCGAACCTTCTAGGTCCGGTGGGGTTGTATGGATGCATTTTGCATATGTGCCAGAGATATCCACTGATACATAGGTCTTTTAACTAGAGATGAGCAAATCAATCCATAACAGTCAAATTCATAATAAATTTACCCCAAATTTTTTGGATTCAATTCTCAAGCATCTAACAAAATGGTGGCCTACTTGCTGACATTTTTTGTCTTCTTTTGAAATTTTTTTTAAAAGGGTTAAAAATAAAACAATACTTGATTCTCACCTGCCTGTCCATCTCCGCTGCTACTGTAGCTTCCCTGTCCCCCGATTCAATCTTTGGTTCTTCCAGCACTCCCATCCAGCACTAAGGCTGTTGATTGGCCTCACACTATCACATGTAGGACAAGGCACATCATCGACATCAATGATGCATGTTGTCCCCACCTTGTGATCACGTGAGATTAATATTCACTAGCATTGAGTTCTGTAAAGGAGATCCAGAAGAACCAAAAACTGGCATGGAAGACTGGGGAGCTGTGATGGTCGAGGAAATGTTAAAACAAGTGAGGACCTCAATGCGTTTTGTAATTCTTTCCTTAAGCTTTCTTTGATAATTTGTTGGCATTTAGAGAGACTTGGGAGTATAATAATGTCTTTTTGAGGCAAACGTGGCACTATTCATTGGACTATTTTATCTTGACTGAATTGAATCCTTCGGCCGAGAAAAGAAACCTGCCTGGAATGAATTTTGAGAGATTCACTTGTATCTACCTTTTACCGAACAAGCAACTCTCTCGGAGTTTCCAGCCCAAGTGTACAAAAAATGAGGAGGGTCATTTCAGGAGGGTCAAGTAAGGAGGGTCATCCAGTTCATTCCGAAAATAATACAGGAGGAAATATCAAGGATAGATAACCAGTATTTACCCATGTGTATATGGGAGACAGTGGTCTAACAGTCTACTGCGTCCTTTGCTAAGGAAGCCAACTCTTCATGACATCCCTTACACAATAGGAATTTATCTTGTTCTCTCGCAACGTTTCTCCAGTCCTGATGCCAACCCTTAAAACCTTGAAACTCAAGTCTCGGAAGTGTCTTCTTTCCTCTCTTCCGGAATCACCCAACATCATTAAAAAACCCGACATTACAGTTCATAGCCGCAATGCCTCACCCATAGTATCAAGAGTGATCCGAGTGATCAATGCCGATTTTTCTGTAAAACTTTATTTGCTGCAAGCATTATCCGCGATCATCCCTCATTTTCATCATCTCGCCATTAGCATAACAAAGGGCAATTTGCATTGTTTGGATGTTCTGTGTTTTTTGGCCACTCAGCACGTCCCTCCTCACTGTTATCTGCAATACATAAAAAGTATGTAACAGATAAAAGGTTTATCTGTAATCCCATCAGGCCCCTGATTGTTGTCAAACTTTAAAGCCGGCTATATTTATATAGTTAGAGCAATTTGTTCAGTAATCATATGCTTGATAGTCCCAGTGATCATCATTTTCATATGAAAGGGTTTGTATCCGTGCCCTGCAGCGACAAGAAATTTCTTTGAAATTATCCAATTTTCAGCCCTTAAAAAAAAAAAAATCATCTGGAATAATTTATCACGGATAAGAGGACTGGAGGCTTCAGACACTGAAATCTTCCAATTTCTTTGCTTTTTTTGGTTATTTATATTCTCTTTTCGTAAGTTTTACCATTAAAATAGGTTGTTCAGATTTTAAGAAAATCATGGCAGCATTCTTTAAAAAACAGCGCCACTATTAATTACAGGTTGTGTCAGGTATTGCAGCTCAGCTCTATTAACCTCTTCTGGACTTCAGCCGTACATGTGTACTACAGCTAGCATTCACTACAACAGATTTAGGCATAGGGATTTTAGTAATACCATTATTAGAATCACAAGAGTAATACAAAATATAAAATTAATTTAAAAAATGAAATTATAAACAGGTACATTTTTAACTGTAGAAGTGCAGCAATAATAAAAATGGTAATAATAATAATAATACATTGTGAGGCCTAGTCCCAGTTAGTTAGTAAGTTAGGGTAGTGTTAGTGTAGGGAGTACAATTGGGGGAGGAAGGTTGAACTTGATGGACCGAGGTCTATTTTCAACCTATGTTACTATGTTACTACTGCCAGCAGCGACTGGAGCGAGCACTGATTGCTGCTGTTTAATTCCTTAAATATCTCTATCAGTCACTGATAGTGGCAATTAAGTGGCACAATTGTGCAATGCTGATGGATTACCATTACTGCTATACACAGTGTGCTGCACCCACAGTTGCCCTATACACAGTTTTATGGGCCCACAGCTGCCCTATGCACAGTATTATGGTCCCACAGCTCCCCTATATATAGTATGATATATGCACAGTTCCCCTATACACAGTATGATGGGCCCAGAGCTCTCCAGACACAGTGTGATGACCCAACAACCCCTATACACAGTATGATGTCCCTACTTCTCTCCGACACAGAGTATGATGCCCCACACAGCTTCCTAAACACAGTATAAGTCCCTTTACACTGTATGATGCACCCACGGCTCACCTATGCACAGTATGATGGTCCAACAGCTCCCCTATGCACAGTATGATGGTCCAACAGCTCCCCTATTCACAGTATGATGGGTCCACAGCTCACCTATATGCAGTCTGATTGACCCACAGCTGCCCTATGCACAGTATGATGGGTCCACAGCTGCCCTATGCACAGTATGATGGGTCCACAGCTGCCCTATGCACAGTACTATGGTCCCATTCCTCCCCTATAAATAGTATGATATCTCCACAGTTCCGCTATACATAGTATTATGGGCCCAGAGCTCCTCACACAGTGTGATGACCCAACAACCCCTATACACAGTATCATGTCCCTACTGCTCTCTGACAGAGTATGATGCCCCACACAGCTTCCTAAACACAGTAAGTCCTTTTACACTGTATGTTGCCTCCACCGCAGTCTCCACACTGTATGATAGCTCTCACAGTAGCCCTCACAGTCTGTGATAGCCCCAACAGTAGCCCCAACACTGTATGATAGCCCTCAAAGTAGTTCCCACACTGTATGATGTCCCTTAAAGTAGTTCCCAAACTGTGTGGTGTGATGGCCCATAGTAATCCACATACTCTACCATACCCCTACAGTAGCCACCCCACTCTATGATAGATCCCACAGTAGCCTCCAGCATACCTAAAGTGACCTCTGGCCTATAGAATGGAGCGCAATAGTGCAAAGAGATCATTTCTCCCTCCTCTGCCACAGAGCTTCACTGTATTGGTGTGCTGCGTACGCCAATCTATTTAAGAGTGGCAGTGACTCCACGTGCGGCCCTCCGAGTAAGGGGCCAGAGCTACTCCCCCCTCCGCCCCTCAGGTAGCAACGCTTCTACGCTGTGTGTTTGCTTTAAGATTATTTTTCTTATTTTTGTTGGAGCTGGGATTTGTTTTAGAGACTATTGGTCCACCGTTTAGTGTCTGTTTTTTTTTTATAGGGTCCGGTCTGGGGTCTGCAATTATTTTGGGATGTGATAGATTGATTTATACCATGCAAATGCAGCAGTTTATAATTATCACAAGGGTTGTGGGGGTCCAGTTACTGATGGCAGTCCTGGAGCTTAAAGTTACACCAAAGTCCAAGAAAGGAGTCCGATTGATGGAGCGGTGAGCAAATAATCATTCTCACTCACCAATTAAATGAATGGGTGTTATGGCTGCAAAACTGCAGATTTGGGGAAGAATGACTAAGTATCCTTACAGAGGTGGTCCGTCTATGATTGACCGGATTCTACTCTAGGCGAAGAAGATATGTTGCGAGACATTCACAAAGTTGTTAAACAATAGTTGTGGAGCCGTCTGACTGCTACAAATGTAACCAGATAAAAGACAACGTCGCTGCCCCCTCTGCACGCCGCGTCATGAATATTGAGCAGAGTGCGGTCTGTATTTGAAGACTCCGGGCCATTGAATTAACAGCCAGTGCTCGGCTTCACATTAATGCCCCTGAGCACGTTAAATATTAAACACTTCTGTTCCAGACGTCTCCCGGTCGATCGTCTGAAGTGAATATGGAGTTTTAACCTCTTGCATATGACAGGGCACCCGATGAAGTCTTGTATTCCTATTCTCAGGTTTTAATAATAGATTCCAAAAAATAAATAGATGATTTATAATGTTCCAAAGAAAAACCCCTTCTTCTTTTGGAAATGCTCTGCATGTCACAAACAATATGTGTTCCTGCATACGGCTACTACCCCTAATTGGCTCTGCTAGATGACTGTGCCTGTGGTCGAATGAGGTTACAGTCGCTCTATTTGGATTTCATAAGTTATGTTTCTCACGAGTCGAAAGAAGAAACTTTTCTTCCTGTTATAAAACAGAAGAAGCAGAGCTGAATGTGTCATCATCATATACTATAACTCTCGATGTCATCCTTTCCTACAAATTCTAATGTAGCTCTTGCTGGGCTATTTATGTGAATAGTATAGTGTTACTTATATGTGCAGTGTAGCAGTGGTATTTATGAGTTTGGTATAGTGGTGTTATTTATGTGTATGTTTAGTGTCAATTCTATGTATAAAATAGCTTTAAAATTTATGTGTACGATTGAGTGATACAATCCATTTTTCATCTGTCTCGACATCAGCACCAGGCTCTGCTCCCTTCCTTTATGACTACTGCCCTTTGCTGTGCTCCACATCAGATTTTACAAGTTGCACGGTGTTCCTCAGTGACATCATTAGACGAGGTCTTTTAACCTCAGTGTTTTAGCGTTGTGTTTCTTTTATAATTTTTTACTATCCAGTTTCATCAGCTGCAATTATCTTTGCAAACTCATGTGGTTTCTACAGCCTGCACCTTTTTCTCATCAGACCTGCTGATCAACCTATCACCTTTTGTAAGCATTCTAAACTGTTCTTTAAAGGCTGTTCATGTTTATGAACTCCTGCTGTTTCTACAACTTGCATCTACATTCTGCATCAGACCTCCCATTTAACCCTTCATCTACTTTCCAGTGAAGGTATCATACCTGATCCCAAAAAGTAGTTGTGGTTAAGGATTGGCCTGCTCCCTACATCCAGGGAGTCCAAAGATTCTTTGGATTTGTGAGATCTTATCGACGCTTCTGTGGCGCCCCTGCGGGTCCAGTCGCCACAGAGGTACTGCATCTCAGCCACAGGTGTGGTACCCCACTCTCGGGTAAGGAGGGAGCACTACCCGGGACCCACACACCCACATCCAACACAACATCACTCCAGTAGGGAAGGGAGAGATTTCTCCTGAGGGAGAGCACAGTCCCTGTCCCTGTCTGGAGGATGGAACTAAGTAGAGGAGGTGGGTGGAGGAAGTAGTTTAGGGGAGCACTGAAGGAAGGACTGAAGGTAGAGGGGACCACATAGAGTGACAGTTGGTGACGTGGGTCACATGACAGGTAGTATAAAAGGAAAGGTAGAAATATCTAAAAAGTCAGTTAGTCAGTCAGAGCAGTTGGTGACAGGAGTCTGTCACAGGGAGTGAAGAGAGAAAGGGTCCTAGTATCAAGAGCGCAGTGAGTGAGAACCGTTCAGGAGTAGGGTCCAGTGAATGGGGCCCAGTAAGAGAAAGAACAAGAGAAGCAAGGGAGTCAGAGAAGGGCTCCAGAGACAGAGAAAGTATCTTAGGGGCACGGGAAGTGTGGAGTCCACCCGTGCACCCGAATTCACGCCGACCGTGAATGGATCCGGTCGCGGTAGGGGACCGGCCCCAGACTAGTGGAGGACTGCAAGACTCAGCTAGCAAACCGGAGGCTGCAGTATCTCTAAGTGCCGTAGCCAAAACCACACACATTCGCTGAAACGGTGGCCATATAGGACTAAGGGGACAGAGAGGACGTCGCCCGACAAGGCCCGCGGCCACTGACTCGGGACACTGTGTGTGAGGCGCAGGGCAGGAGGGCGAGAGCCAGCGCAGAGAGACGACCCAGGAAGGTACACAAGAAGGGGGTCCCGATCAAGTGCAACCAAGTTATCTGAGAGTTGCTGGATCACTTCCCCAGAGGACACAGGACTCGGTGGGCTGTTATAACCTGGCTAGCAGTTGTAACATGGAGCACCGTAAAAACTGTGAGTAAAAACTTGAAGACTGCACCCCGCTGTGTCTTAGACTTAATTGCTGTGTCACCTGCCTTGCACTACACCAACATCAAAAATTCCTATTTAACTGCGCTGGGGCCTAGCTCTACCCATGGAGAGCTTAACCATCTCTGCTGAGTCACCAACAGCCCCAGTGGATCTGAACAGCAGCGGCAGCGGCCACCTATAGCCGCATACCACGGGTGGCGTCACGAAACCTTATCCCCAAAACTTTATTTCCCTCTATTCTTTATTTATTGACCGCCCGGGGCCACGGACCGGGTCACGCTGCTGTGATTATCCTAAAAGAACCGACCGGCCCAGCTACCGAGTACCCCATGGCGCCAGGGGGCGCGTCACTTCATTAAAGCCTTTGCCAAAATTTCACCACCATTACAGGCATTACTACTGGGTCAACCTTGTCGCAAGTCTATCAAGAATGTACCCATCCACTGAACTGAGACCCATGAAGTGGCACTCACTCAGTTGAAGCAGATGTTAATGGAAACCCCATTGCTAGACTACCCGACCACAATTGTCCTTTACATCTTTATACTGATGATAGCAACAGAGGACTTGGAACAGTACTTGCCGAGCTACAGGATGAAAAAAAAATGTTGGTTGCCAATGCAAGTCAAGCACTTAGATCAAAAGAGATAAATGGCAAGAATTACAGCTCCTTCAAGTAGAAATTTCTAGCAATGGTGTGGGCTGTTACTGAAAATTTTAAGGAATGTCTGGCAGCTACCTCCTTTGTAGTCTTCACTGACAACAACCCGCTGGCTCATCTGAATATTGCTAGGTTTGGAGCCATGGAACAAAGATGGGCATCCAGTCTAGATAACTATCAATTCACTATCAAGTACCGAACTGGAAGATCTAACACAAATGCAGATGCACTGTCTTGTCTACCTACTAAAAAAGAAACTAACAGAGATGAACAAGACAGAGAGGAAGTGACAAATGCCTGCCTTCTACTTGTATGCCACTAACCAAAATTCTCTCATGACCCGAAGAAATGCCAAACTTGAACCTGCGCAAAATACCAAAGCCTATAGACAGATGAAGTTCACTGGAATCAGATCCACAAAGATGGTAAAGTGTTGAGAAACTTGAAGAGCCTTATTGGATCAAATAGAGAACTTGATAGAGGCCAGCATAGTAGAACAGATCCTGAATTAATTAAGTTTTGGAAACCTAGAAGACAGCTGTTCTTTGAGAAGGGCAAGCCAATTTGGAGTACTATAGACCTGATTATCCATGAGCATTTGGTCCAGGTCGTAATGGCCCAGCAGTATGCCAGAGTAATTTTGGAGGCTTATCGTGACCAATCAGGTCACTTTGAATGTCAGAAGACTCAGGCTACCATAAGAAGATGATTCTTCTAGATAGACCTGCGAGATGACATTGAGGAATGATGCAGAGAATGTACTGTATTATTTTTGAGTTGAGGTGCACGTCCTCTTCACCAAAAAGCGCCAATGCATGCTATCATCAGTCACAAGCCATTGGAGCTGGTTGACCTTGATCATGTGAAACTACAGCCCAGAAAAGCTGGAGATGTTTATGTCTTGACCATCGTTGATCACTATACTAAGTTTGCAGAGCTGTGTCTGTGCAAGACCTGACAGCCAAAACAACTGCTGAAGTTTTCTGGAATAACGTTGTCCAGCCCTGCGGGTATCCAGAAAAGATTCTAACTGATAGAGAATCTGCATTTAAGTCCCAATTGTTTATATAGATGCAAGAAGTTGACAAACATGTTCGGAAAACGTTCAGTAATTTCAAATTCGGCACAAACATTGCACATTCAGATTCGTGATCGGATTTCCGAGCATTTTGCTCAAAATCGGCAAAAGTCGGCCGAGCCAGAACCCAAGCATCCCAGGTTTCCCATGCTGTCATCTGCGTGAAAGCATGGGAAACAGGGGCTCTGATTGGTGATAACATCATTACCATGGGTCAGAGCGCTGCGGGATCATGCTATCAGATGTCAGCGTGATCCCTCAGCTGTGACTGTCACCTGCGGTAAATAGCTTACCGTGGGTCACAGGTGCCAACTGATGAGACTTCTACCCCATCAGCCTGCGCCTGTTCTCATTGTAAATAGCAAGCGCAGGCGCCACTGGATGGGAGCAGTAGTCTCTCATCAGCGACGCCTGTGCTGAAAGTAAAAAAAAAAGAAGTAAAAACTAATAAATAATTATTGAAATAAAAATAAAAAACACATTATAATCACCTACACCAAGTCCCCGATGCCCTCGTCCCTTAAAAAGAATAAAAAAAAACCAAAACACCATATACTCACCTGAACGCCTAATACCTGATGCTCATGTCACCTGTAATAAAGAAAAAATAATAAACCACCATCGTCCTCATCTATCCGCCGTATGAATTGAACAGCCACATCGTTAGATATGATCGCTTTATTCAGTAGCCAGCGATACACTGACAGGAGCTTAATCGCTCCCGCAGTGTATTGCGATGTTCCCTGGCTATTAATAATAGCCCACAGCTGTTTGCTTAGCGTTTACTGGCTAGATTACATTGGGACCCCTGAAAAAAAGTGACGTAGGGTCCCCCTATAAAATCTAATCAGCAAAGGCTAAACAGACAGCTGCGGGCTGAAATGAATAGCCAGGGATGGGGCCATGGATGCTGCCCCCCTCCGAGGCTAATAATATCAGCCCTCAGCAGCCTCAGAAATGGTGCATCCATAAGATGGCGCTTAGTCGTGAATGTTAATGCAGTTCAGGTATTAGGATGCAGACATCTTATGCTGCTGTGCAACAGAGACTCTGGTCTGCAGTAATAAACTCAGGATAATACCAACAATATGATAAATTGTTAAAGTGAGATGGTGATTGTCAGGAAACTTTTAGAAAGGAACTATAGATGAAAACCATATCGGCTCAGTTCATGCAGTCCTGCCCCCTTAAGAGGGTGGAGTTGGGGTATGTGTGAAGCCTTCCTGTAAGGAGCAGACAGAAGATGGAAGATGTCAGGCAGACAAGTTGTGATTACATGGAGCTGAGGAGATGGGATATGCACCCTGACCTTCTTCTTCTCTGCAAACATACAGCCTAGAGAAGATGAGGAAGAAGGTAGAAGAGCAGCCATAGCTCCTATATATGAGGAACCAGAGTGTCAGCTGCAGACAGTTGTGCAGACAAGAATTGTGCACACATGGAGATAAGATGAATCAATGCATCTAATATATAACTGCACCAGGACCTTGTCTGAGGACGTCCACCTCACTGAATAGTAATGGTGTATGTTGCAATATATAAAATATGCCGGATGGGCCTTTGTATTCTTATAAGTAATGGTTGCAATTTCCCCTGTGTCATCCCTGTTTTCTGGACTATTTGCTGTGCACCACACTACCAGAAATCTGAGATTC
Organism: Phyllobates terribilis; assembly: GCF_046119375.1. Lineage (NCBI taxonomy): Eukaryota > Metazoa > Chordata > Amphibia > Anura > Dendrobatidae > Phyllobates > Phyllobates terribilis. Next base: position 785,257,172 of record NW_027362764.1, read on the forward strand.
ATTAAGTGCACCCTGGCGTCATGAACTTTCCCTTTTGTCACTGCCATGGCAGAGTGGTAATGTCCACACACCACATGGTACTACAATTGGATCCTGCTTTTAACATTACAATAGAGGTATTATTTATCGCATATTGCAATTCCACTGTGTGATAAGAGATGACTGCGCACCCTTCTTCCAGTGTACACAGCACAAGCTGAAAAGTGATATGAAATATTTAAAAAAACACCAAAAAATGTAAAACATGTTTAAAATAAAACACAATTATTTCCTGGCCCAATATTACCTTTATCAAAGTACAGCTTCAAAGTTGCAGAAGTTTCTGTTCTGGAGTTTGAGAGCTGTTTTTTTTTTATTTTTCTTTTTGGAGAATGTTTGAGCTCGCCACAATTGTAAGGCAGTTCTGCACAATATTAATATTAATTATGGATGAACCATGACAGCCTGAGGTGTGGAAGGAGGCTATGGCTAAGGAAAGAAAGTAAAGAACAACAGATTGTGTCCCTGTAGCCATGAGAGTCATCGCACCGGGAAGTTCACGATTTATAGAAATAGATTCCTCCTGGAGGTATCGCGCTTGTACATCACACAGTACAAGGCATGAAAGGCTCGGCAGACCTGACTACTATGGATTCAAATGTGGCAGGAAAGTCTTATCTTGAATACTGTATAATGTACTTAAAGGGCACCGAGGCAATTAATCAGATCGGTAAATGGCGCAACGAGAAAAAAAAAATCAAAACACCAGAATTACGTTTTTTTTGGCCCCTGGAACATTGAAATAAAAATCAGTAAGAGATGATTAAAACATCGAATCTACTCCAAAATGTTATCAGTAAAAACGTCAGCTCAGGGTGCAAAAAATAAGCCCTCACCTGGCCCCAGATCTTGTTATGGGTCTCGGAAAATGGTGACAAAATAGCAGGTCAGTTTTAATGTGTATTGAATACGGTAAATAAAAAAAAAATAATTGTGGAATTTCGCTTTTTTTATTGCTTTTGGAAGAAGAGGAGGAAAAAACGAAAATGAAAAAACAGAAATTGGACGCTGCGTGAAAGGGTTAATAAGAGGTAAATTGCACAGTTGGCTGTAAAGAAACATATTCCATTAAATGCCTTCCCACAATAGGACGTAATAGTATAGACTACTTGAGTCCACGTGTATGGAACGGGCTTAGGAGCTGAGCCTGCACCATACCAGGCAGATGCTGGCAGTGTTATGTGTTACCATTAAATGCCATTATCAATCAAGTGTTACCATTAAATGTCATTATCAATCTATCACAGTGGCATTTAAATATAATTTTTGCAGCATGCCCACGATGGCTTCCGTTGACCCTCCGCCATTGCCTTTTTAAATTTCCTTTCTTTTTTCGCCTCTTAAATTAAAAACAATTTTGGAATCGCCGTAATTGTACTAACCTGGAGGATCATATGGCTAGGTCATTTATACGGCACATTGAAAGATGTAAAAGCATACCCCCCCCCCAAAAAAGTTGCAAAATTGCATAATTGCACTTGGATTTTTGTTCCCATTTTACCAGTTCAATGACTGCTAAAACGAATGGTATCATTTAGACCTACATCTCGTACTTCTACAAGCCCTCGAGGCAAAAATTCTACATCGAGGCAAAAATTTAAAAAAGTTGTGGCTCTCGCAAGAAGAGAGAGAAAACAAAAGAAGTGGAAAAATGACAAATTGCCTGGTCAGAAAGGGGTTAATATATAACCTATAGATAGGGGAAAGGGAGCAGCTAAAGCTTACTGAGAAGTTTATTAATTGGTCCTACATGGAAGACTTAAATATGACATCAAAGCCCCGGGATTGTCAGGGATTTCCGATTACACAGAGCTCCATCAATTGTAATTTTTCCGGGAGGTAATTTGTTTAGAGGAATGTTCTTTATAATTATTTTTCCTTATCGGAGACGACAGAAAGACACGAATGAAAAAACATTACAAATTGTGGTTAACAGAATTAATTACAGTGATAAAAACACAAAAGATACATTTTTTTCCGTCTCGTTTGAGCTTTCACTGTTACAATGTATCATTTCCAGTGAGAACATTTAAAGTGGCTGCAATTATAACTGGGAAGGAGATATTTTCTTAGGGAGGAGACAAAAAAGAGGTCAAGGGGGTAACAGGGTGATAAAAGAGAGTCATAGAGTCCATAAAGCTCCTAAGACATGGGGGTTAGTGATCTATATCCTGCAATGAATGAAGAATCCTTGGGAGCAGGATTCCTGGTCTTGTAGGTTTGACGGGATTCATCCCATGGTAGCAATTGGTCTATTACTGTAATTCTTTTTTCTCTCACCCCTCCCCCACCTTAATTTTCTTTTGCCTGAAGGGGTTGAAATGGGTTGGTGGCTCAGTGGTTAGCACTGTACGGTGGGTCAGCCTTGCAGCGCTGGGGTCCTGGGTTCAAATCCAACCAAGTACAACATCGGCAAGGAGTTTGTATGTTCTCCCTGAGTTTGCGTGGGATTCCTCCGGATTCTCAAGTTTACTCCACATTCCAAAGACATACTGATAGGGAATTTAGATTGTGAGCCCCAATGGGGACAGTGCCAATAATGTATGTAAAGAGCTGTGGAATTAATGGCGCTATAGAAATGAGTAAAATAAAATAGGTGATACCAAGCTGATCCCACCACCACTGGGATCCTTACTGATGCCATGAAGAAGGGTCTGATATGCCCGGTTTAAAAACAGTGATGGTCTCGTTGTGTGTCACTGTCCCACTCATTATTTATGACATTACACAGTGTCTGCTATGTCCGCTATTTAGTTCCATGAGCAATGAATGAAGAAGAGGTGCACAGTTATCAGGATCCATTAGGGCCCCAGTAGAAATTAGCAAACCTTTTGTCAACTTCAAAATAATTTGACTTTCTGTAGATCATAAATACTGCAAAGTCTCCAATTGCCCTGAAAGACGTGTGTAACACTCTGAGGTCTCCTAGGACTGTATCCAACCACTTTCAATCTCTCTCTATAGCTAATTCACAAGTCAGTTTTTCTCCCATGAGTGCTATCCGTGTGTTTCACAGACAGCACTCGTATATATAATAGTCTATGGGGCTGTTCACATTCGATTTTTTTTTTCTATGACAAACTGGTCCACACAAAAGCACGGAGACTTGTCCGATATTGACCCGATTCTTGGATCAAAATTCCCAGTGCAAGTCTATGGGTCAGTGAAAAAAATCGAACAGCACTCAGATGTCTTCCATGCGCTGTCCAGTATTCAGGGACTGTTAGATAGGAGAAGCTGGAGAAGCTTTTTTTTTCTTATCATTCGAGAAAAAACGATGAAATACTGAACAATCTCCGATGAAACTCTGATCAGAAACATTGAGGAAACTCGGACTGTTTTTCCCGCTCAAGAAAAATCACTTATGTCACCCTGAGCCTTTAGTAATGTCCAAATGACCCCAACATAAAAGGCTATGAGTACCAAGATGGTAGCTGTCACACACTATATGTACAATTTCTTCAGTGTTTTATGGCTTTCTCTCCATGATACTATTATACATTAAGTTTATGCCATGGACAAATGATCTGAGTCTCCTGATGAACCCTGGTACCTGCGGGGGAAACACGTCGAGACTGAGACCTGAGACTGGGGCCTTGTGTGGACCGTGATTCTCCTGATGGGAGAGATTGTCTCTTTGATGTTTACAAGGGCTAAGTATTTTATTCTGATGTATATTAAATTATTTAATTTATAGGGTTTAACTTCACAGGCCCCCCGACGAAGCCCACGTGAAACGCGCGTAGGGGCTCCTGTTTGTTTGACTCAATTTGGCACTGCAGCACTTTATGGGTGAGTTTACTGGTCGTATACACTACTGTGTTTTTTCTGGACAGAAGGCCCCTCTGGCCAATACTGGAATTACGTTGAACATGTATTAATTAATTATTATAGGGACTTTACAATTGACTTTACATACTTTCCTTATATGGATTATGTCCCTTTGCATCTTAGTTCTTCCAGGTGTCTAGACACCCTATGTGCAATATTATATTACACAGCAGTGCCAAGTTTGTCACACGTTTGTGTCTTTTTATCTCTCACCCTCCATGAATATGTGTACGATTAGTTCTGTTTTTTAATGGATTTAATAAATGTCATTACGTTTTATATACATTATTGTTGCATTGACTGCTCCTTGGGTCACAACTCCTTTTTGTTCAGTATTGTTTCATTTAACTTAGGGTTGTCTATAGGGGTAGCCATCATTGAGTGGGGGCGCCATTTTGCTTATTAGGGTGCCAACCTCCGCGGTTAGGCAGGAAAAGTCTTATAGGGTCATTACATTGGTGGATAAATTAATTTCAGTTCTATTTCTCTGCATTATCCCTCTAGGTGGTCTTCTATTTGGGTAGATATATGTTTTTGTATGTATTGAACCATTTAGAGTTCCGGGTACCCTTTCCTGAGTTCCTGAGTTCTAATATCTTTTCATTTCTTTTTTGGGTTGTTACCTTTTTTTGAACGGGGTTTGTTTTAAATGATAATATTAAAGATTTGATATTTTAATATTTATGGATTTTTTTTCTGAATATATAATGTCCCAATGACCCCAACATGAATGGCAATTGGTACATAGATTGTAACTGTTTTTCCCTGATGCTCTGGTCACACACTATATATAAAGAATCTTCAGTGTTTTATGGCTTTCTCTCCTATCTATATGGCTAAACCGTGAGTTCTGATGTCTTCTCACTATACAGATTCACCACAAAAGAGCTGCTGCATTCTCTGCCTCTGCTTTTATACAGGATGTAATAGTCCTTCCAGATTGCCTGTACTATACCATGTGATGTGAAAGCCATTAAGGGGAATCTCTCACAGCGGCAACCTGAAGTCTCGAGCCTGCCCTGGCTTATGCAATCTTCTGCTTTGTGTAAAGTAGTGTTGGGCATTTTTTTTTTTTTTGCTCAAATTGAATCAAAAATTGTCACCTAAATTTCGGCACAAATTAGTTTTGCATCACATTGATTTGCTCAACTTAAGCTGGAACATATTGCTTCTAAAGGAGACTACCGCCTTGCAAATGGATTGTATATAGTATACAGAGCTCTTGCTGCCCTTTCCGCATCCATGCTGTGTACATGAAGCCTACGGAGTGTCAGTTCCAAAGCAGTTTATTGAAACAAGATTACAGGAAAATTAGTTATTGAGCCCAATGGGGAAATAAATTAAAATGACTTAATACATTCTGTGTGAGGAACTGCAAAATATATAGACGCAACATACCGTAACAGTGAAGCCACAGCAATGCCTTGTGTCAAGTAGAGAAGGACATAGAAGTGTTTTTTTTTCCCTACCTAGTTTTAGGAATTATCTTGATTCTTATTTTATAATCTAAAATAAAACAGAATATTGTATAGCAATCAGAAAATGACAGAAGAGAAGTCAAGTCATAAAGTCAACATGTACAGTATAGTTAACCCTGTTAGCTGCTCTGTACATACACACTGTGTGTGTGCACTTTACTGGTGGTGATGTCTGTTCTGGGGACACTAGTTGCCTGCATTCTTCAACAGTGATGCCACTTGTCCACTCCTCAGTTACTTTAAGCTCCAGTAGCCGCTCCAGTAGCTCTGGTATACAGTATATTTGATTGTGATATTTTTTTGTAACTCCTCTTATTGTGGCTACAGTTCTTCACTCTAGCAAAGAGCTGTACACATAATCTCCACACACATGATCGTACATGCAATCTCAGCACACACCATCTTAGCACACACCATCTCAGCACACATCGTCTCAGCACACACCATCTCAGCACACACCATCTCAGCACACACCATCTCCTCCGCACACACAATTTTCACACACAATCTCAGCACACACCATCTCCGCACACACCATCTCTACACACACCATCCCCGCGCATATCATCTCCTCACACACCATCTCTTCACACACCATCCCCGCGCACACACTTTTCACACACACAATTTCCACACAGACCATCTTCGCACACACCATCTCTGCACACACCGTCTCCGCACACACAATTTTCACACACACAATTTCCACACAGACCATCTCCGCTCACACCATCTCCATACACACCTTCTCCTCCGCACACACCATCTCAGCACACACCATCTCAGCACACACCATCTCTGCACACACCATCTCCTCTGCACACACCATCTCCTCCGCACACACCATTTCCACACACACTATTTGCGCATACACCATCTCCACACACACCATCTCCACACACACCATCTCCGCACACACCATCTCCGCACACACCAACTCTACACACACCATCCCTGCACATACCATCTCCTCCGCACATACCATCTCCTCCACACACACCATCTCTGTAGACACCATCTCCGCAGACACCATCTCCGCACACACCATCTCCTCCGCACACACCATCTCTGCACACACCATCTCCTCCGCACACACCATCTCAGCACACACCATCTCAGCATACACCATTTCCTCTGCACACACCATCTCCTCCGCACTCACCATCTCTGCACACACAATTTTCACACACACAATTTCCACACAGACCATCTCCCCACACACCATCTCCGCACACACCATCTCCGCACACACCATCTCTACACACGCCATCCCCGCACATACCATCTCCTCACACACCATCTCTGCACACACCATCTCCGCGCACACAATTTTCACACACACAATTTCCACACAGACCATCTTTGCACACACCATCTCTGCACACTCCATCTCCGCACACACAATTTTCACACACACAATTTCCACACAGATCATCTCCACACATACCATCTCTGCACACACCTTCTCCTCTGCACACACCATCTCAGCACACACCATCTCTGCACACACCATCTCCTCTGCACACACCATCTCCTCCGCACACACCATTTCCGCACACACCATTTGCGCATACACCATCTCCACACACACCATCTCCGCACACACCATCTCCGCACACACCATCTCCGCACACACCATCTCTACACACACCATCCCTGCACATACCATCTCCTCACACACCATCTCCACAGACACCATCTCCGCACACACCATCTCCTCCGCACATACCATCTCCTCCACACACTATCTCCGCAGACATCATCTCCGCAGACACCATCTCTGCACACACCATCTCCTCTGCACACACCATCTCTGTACACACCATCTCCTCCGCACACACCATTTCCGCACACACCATCTCAGCACACACCATCTCAGCACACACCATCTCCTCCATACACACCATCTCTGCACACACAATTTTCACACACACCATCTCAGCACACACCATCTTAGCACACATCAACTCAGCACACAACATCTCCGCACACACCATCTCCGCACACACCATCTCTACACACACCATCCCCTCACATACTATCTCCGCACACACCATCTCTGCACACGCCATCTCCGCGCACACAATTTTCACACACAAAATTTCCACACAGACCATCTCCGCACACACCATATCCGCACACATCATCTCCGCACACACCTTCTCCTCCGCACACACCATCTCAGCACGCACCATCTCTGCACACACCATCTCCTCCGCACACACCATTTTCACACACACCATTTCCGCATACACCATCTCCACACACACCATCTCCACACACACCATCTCCGCAAACACCATCTCCGCACATACCATCTCCTCCACACACACCATCTCCGCAGACACCATCTCCGCACACACCATCTCCTCCGCACACACCATCTCTGCACACACCATTTCCTCCGCACACACCATTTCCGCACACACCATCTCAGCACACACCATCTCCTCTGCACACACAATTTTCACACACACCATCTCAGCACACACCATCTTAGCACACATCATCTCCACACATACCATCTCCGCACACACCATCTCCACACACACCGTCTGTTGTGGGTAAATTGTTTGAAGGATTTCTTAGAGATGCTATTGTAGAATATCTTAATGATAATAACTGTCTAACTCCATATCAACATGGATTCATGAGGGATCGCTCCTGCCAAACAAACCTGATGGCCTTCTACGAGGAGGTGAGCTCACAGCTGGACCGGGGAGAGTCAGTGGATGTTGTAGACCTGGACTTCTCCAAAGCGTTTGATACCGTGCCACACAAAAGGTTGGTATATAAAATGAGAATGCTTGGTCTGGGGGATAATGTGTGCAAGTGGGTAAATAGCTGGCTGAGTGATAGAAAGCAGAGGGTGGTTATCAATGGAGTAAGCTCAGGGTGTGTCAGGGTTACTAGCGGGGTGCCTCAAGGGTCTGTCTTGGGCCCTATATTATTTAATATATTTATTAATGATCTAGTGGAAGGGTTGCATAGTAAAATAGCAATATTTGCAGATGATACTAAACTTTGTAAAGTAGTTAATACAGATGAGGATAGGGCACAGCTACAGGAGGATTTAGATAAATTGGGGAGTTGGGCCAAAAAATGGCAAATGGGGTTCAATGCCGATAAATGTAAGGTCATGCACATGGGAAAGAAAAACAGCAGTCACCCATACATATTAAATGGGAAACTGTTGGGGAAATCTGACATGGAGAAGGACCTGGGCATCTTGGTTAATAGCAAATTAAATTGGAGTGCCCAGTGTCAGGCAGCAGCTGCGAAGGCAAATAGAGTCATGGCATGCATCAGAAGAGGAATAGGGGCATATGATGAGAACATTGTTCTTCCTCTGTATAAAGCGCTGGTAAGGCCGCACTTAGAATATTGTGGGCTCCGGTGCTCAGGAAAGACATATTGGAACTAGAGAGGGTACAAAGGAGGGCGACTAGGGTAATAAAGGGAATGGAGGGACTAGAATACCCAGAGAGGTTTTCAAAATTAGGCCTATTTACGTTGGAAAAGAGAAGGCTTAGGGGAGACCTCATAAACATGTATAAATACATCAGGGGGCAATACAGAGATCTCTCCCATGACCTGTTTATACCAAGGATGGTGACAAAGACGAGGGGGCACACTATGCGTCTGGAGGAAAGGGGGTTCCTGCACCAGCATAGAAGGGGATTCTTTACGGTCAGAGCCGTGAGACTCTGGAACTCTCTGGGAGAGGAAGTGGTGATGTCCAACTCACTTAATGAGTTCAAGAGAGGCCTGGACGCCTTTCTTGAGAACAATAAAATTACATCTTATGCTTAGTTAATTAATCCAGGGATTTAATCTGACTGCCAGATTGGTGTCGGGAAGTGAATTTTTCCTCAATGATGTAAATTGGCCTATACCGCATGGTTTTTTTTTGCCTTCCCCTGGATCAACGCTGCGGAATAGCTGCAGTGCACAAGAAATAGGCTGAACTGGATGGAAGCTTGTCTTTTTTCGGCCTTATAAACTCTGTAACTAAACTATGTAACCATCTCTACCCACACCATCTCTGCACACACCATCTCCACGCACACAATTTTCACACACACAATTTCCACATAGACCATCTTCGCACACACCATCTCTGCACACACCATCTCCGCAGACACCATTTTCACACACACAATTTCCACACAGACTATCTCCGCACAGACCATCTCCGCACACATCATTTCCGCACACACCTTCTCCTCCGCACACACCTTCTCCTCCGCACTCACCATCTCCGCACACACCTTCTCCTCCGCACACACCTTCTCCTCCGCACTCACCATCTCAGCACATACCATCTCTGCACACACCATATCCTCCGCACACACCATTTCCGCACACACCATTTCTGCATACACCATCTCCACACACACCATCTCCACACACACCATCTCCGCACACACCATCTCCGCACACACCATCACTACACACACCATCCCCGCACATACCATCTCCTCACACACCTTCTCCGTAGACACCATCTCTGCACACACCATCTCCTCCGCACACACCATCTCCTCCACACACACCATCTCCGCAGACACCATCTCTGCAGACACCATCTCCGCACACACCATCTCCTCAACACACACCATCTCAGCACACACCATCTCTGCACACACCATCTCTGCACACACCATCTCCTCCGCACACATGCAATCTCAGCACACACCATCTCCGCACACACCATCTCAGCACACACCATCTCCGAACACACCATCTCCGCACACACCATCTCAGCACACACCATCTCCGCACACACCATCTCCGCACGCACAATTTTCACACACACAATTTCCACACAGACCATTTCCGCACACACCATCTCCGCACACACCATCTCCGCACACACCATCTCAGCACACACCATCTCTGCACACACCATCTCCGCACACACAATTTTCACACACACAATTTCCACACACACAATTTCCATACAGATCATTTCCGCACACACCATCTCCGCACACACCATCTCCGCACATACCATCTCCACACACGATCTCTGCACAAACTCTGCACACACGATCGCCGCACCCACAATCTCCTCACACACAATTATTATAGGAGCGTTCTTTCGCATACATTGATCGGTAAGTTTTTGTACATCATTCCATGTTTCATGTCTTGATTTGAATTACGATGGCAAACGTTCCATAATTCCATAGGAATTAACTATAGGAGCAATTTTCAATTGTTCACTTTTGGTATTTCTTTGCATGTTCTACCTTCTTGCACACCTGCTAATTATCCATGTCATTTTCAGCCGCATTGTGATTGGCTGCGTTTAGCTTAAAACAGGACCATTGTGACTTCATTACTATGCTATGACAAAGGGCGTCTAGAATGCCAGAAACGCGTCAGTTTTTTATCTCGGTATGTCGGGTTTTATGGTTTGAAGAAATAAAACGATTGGTTTTATTTTACCTGTGGAAGTGCTGCTCTTGTCACTTATCCATTGTCGCTGAGCTACACCGGCTGGAGCTACGGCACCCAATGGTTTTCCTCCCATGGATTTCAAATCTGCTAAGCGTGGTAAGCTCCGATTCCTTCCTTCTCCTCATATACAGTCTCTGCACAATCTCTGCACTTACAGGAACAACTCTGCACACACTTCATGCCTGGCCTGTACCTCCTTTCTAGGCTGTCTCCTGACCAAGGATGTGGTGTAGCCTATGAATATGCCATAAATATATAAGGAGGGAATACCCCTTTAAATTGAATCATCATTTGTAAAATGTGTTCCAAGATCTCCAATATAAAAATTCCTCTTCCTCCCATGACATTGCAAAATTCTCCCTGGTTCATTTACATTTACTGGTTATATTGACATCCCCCACAATTCCTTGGACCCAGACAATTGCCGCCATTCATCTTCAATGTGATTACAGTTTTGAAAACCAAAGAAAGACTTCCTGCGGCTTCCGATGGGCTTTAATGGACTGAATCAAGTCCTTCAATTGAGGCAGTTTGCAGTATTCATAAAAGTGAAATCTGCTATGTAAATGAATTGTATAATGACATAATTACAGAAGGATGGTAACAATGACCATCGATCCCGCAGATTATTTCCTTAGTGCGGATGTAATCTCCATTTACCATCTTCTTATGAAACTCTTTGTATCACTGGAAAATCTGCTATTTTATCTCCATTTCCTGATGATAAACAATTATCTGGAACCATTTTGGTTTCCAATTAAGAAAAAAAGTAATTAATAGTAAACCGTTGAATTAAAGGGATTTTCCAGGACTATGATACTGTTGTCCTATCCCCAGGATAATCCAAAAACATCCAATCTACTGTATGTGAGACTGATAACCAAAGTCCCCACCGATCAGCTGACTCCACCAAGTCTCTTATTGTTTACTTGGTGGAGTCTTGTTTGCCTCTGGAACTGCAGTTCAGTCGACTGGAGGTGTGCAGACCTCCAGGAGTGTGTGTCTTTACTAAAGGAATTATAATCTGGACTCTAATGCAAGAGAGCGAACCCACACTATTGTATGGACTATTTATTTATGATTCACCTTGTGTCGGGAACAGGCTGTATTTACGTTTTCCTGTGTTGCGGTTTATGTGGAGTGTAATAAACCAGCCGGACCTGTAAATAGAAATGGTTCTTGTGATGCCTCATTCCGCTCCCAAGTGAGTAGCTTTGTTACGCTACATAGCACCACCCGATTAGTGCCAGTGTCATACTACCCCTATAGTTCCAGCCAAGCAGTGCTTTTTAGCAATACCAGTCACATAGTGCTTGGTACACAGTGCCCATCTATACCAGTGCCATCCACACAATGCCACTTATATAATAAAAGCCACACATTCCCTCCTAGCAGTGGCAGCAACACAGTGAACTCACGACAGTGCCATCAACATATTCACACATTGCCTGCCAATACCAGTGCCAGAAACACAGAGCTTACTCATAACAGTGCCATCCTCATTGTACTAGCCACTCTGTGCCAACCAACACAAATGTCAGCAACACAGTGCTTATTCATAACAGTGCCAGCCTAACAGTGCCCAAAAATACCAATATCAGCAACACAGTACCTATTCATAACAGTGCCCACCAGTACCAATGTCAGTAACACAGTGCCTATTCATAACAGTGCCCACCAATACCAATATCAGTAACACAGTGTCTATTCATAACAGTGCCCACCAATACCAATGTCAGTAACACAGTGCCTATTCATAACAGTGCCCACCAATACCAATGTCAGTAACACAGTGCCTATTCATAACAGTGCCCACCAATACCAATGTCAGTAACACAGTGCCTATTCATAACATTGCCCACCAATACCAATGTCAGTAACACAGTGCCTACTTCATAAGACTACTAGTCACACAGTACCCACCAATATCAGCACAATGACAGCTGACCGAAAGAGATAAGCACAACAAATTAATATTGAATTTTAGGAAATTTGCTGGACCTGATGACTTAAAACAATTTGTGATCCAATTGTCGTGAACTGCCAAAAAATGCCCACTGCTATGTTACAGAAAGCCGATGATTGCATCAGCCAGAGAAGGCCCCCATGACTTCCAGCACACTGCAATGGATTCCCCATAATTGCCTTGCAATGATCACATCACATGGAATAGTTCAGACAATTACAAGGAACTATTGTACCCTGTATAAAAGCCACGGTAGGTAATGCAGCAGCCATTTTGTGGTGAATCTGGACAGTGAGGGGACGTCACAGCTCACAACTCAGTAATGGAGATAGGAAGAGAAAGCCATAAAACACTGAATAAATATTAAAGATAGTATGTGAAATGACATCAATGGCAAACAGCTGCCATAAGTTTACCACTAGCCATATACGTATGTTGAGGTCTTAAAAATTTTGCACTGTTTGGCTTTTACAGGCTCTTTGTTTCCTGGCACATTCAATTTGGATGTGGACCGTGGCCAAAAATCAGCAGAGAAGCTCAGAAAAAGACAGATATAAGCTATAAACTCCCAATTAGGCCGTCTTCCTAGTGAGCTAACAAAGATTCTAGATTAACTCCTTCTGCTGCTACCAGCTAAAGATAGTGCAAAACGGGGTAAACATTTTAATGAAACCCAATTGTAAAAAAAAATGTTAGCGTAAAATATTAAGTATTTAAATAAAGAAAAGAAAATTATTTCAAAAGATGGACGATCCCATTAAAGAGCTTGAAAACTGTTCAGTGCAGTCCTAGGAGATCTCCGAGTATTACACATATGTTATCAGGGCAATTGGGGGATTTGCAGTACTTGCGATTCTCAGTAAAACAATTCAATTTTAGGAAAAATTTTCGAAGCTGCCAAATTTGAATTTCAAAAGATTTTCTTATCTCTACTGACCATTAATGACGCCATGCTGTTCTCTGCCTGAGAAGGATGCAGTTGTCCTTTGGCAGCCACTTCCTTCTGAATTATTGGGACACTGAGTTCTGTCGGAGTGCAGACAGGATGGCATAGAAGCCAGATATATGTATTTCTTAAAAAAAGTATAGACTTCCTTTGGTCAATTAACCAGGTTACCTACATTTCCACAAAGGGGGCTGGTCAACACCTGGGATGTCAGCACTCCCTACTCCATGTCTCTACTGACCTGTGTTCAAATTCATAAGAAGCCGTAGTCAGATACTGACAATAGGACAACTTTAACGCTTGCTTCTTTGGAAAAGTTACTTTGTTGTGTTTATTGCCTTTTTGACTCATTGTGCAGTTTCTGGTGTAGAAGGAAAACTCGCTCTTTTCATGGAGATCCAGCAGGGTTTTACAGGTATTGTTGGAAAAAATATGCAAATTAACACTCCTTCAAAATAAGAAAACTGTCTCTCTAGTGCCAGCTATAAGTAGTTACCGTGAAAAAAGCAACAAGTATTATTCATGCAGATTTTGGCACAGCGGACCTAGAATGGCCACCATCAGCTGATTGCTATGGAAGACGTAATATTTCCAACAACCCTCAAAATCTCTCAAAACATTTAGTTGAAGTCTAAATATGATCAGAAATCCAGAATAAGGCCTATGCTAGTGTCAGACCCACCAGAGAAAATACTTGCTAGTGTCCTCTATGATTCCAAAGGTCCACCTTCCAGATAAAGGCATGTGCCTGTCTAATTCTGGTTGCTTCATAATGGCAGTGAATGGCCCCACAGTCAGAGCCGAATTGTGCTTCTGTCTGATGGAACCTATTTTTTATCACGACTTGAGCCTTTGGAGAACCCTATAGCATGCCAATGAGCCAGGACAACTCAGACCTGAGCTTCATCAATACTAGAGTTTGTGTGAATTAATTTGCATGACCTGTTTGATCAGCCACATCAGTAATCTTTAGCTGCTGGACATAAGCCTTGAGAATGGCCTCCTACCTGACAATATCCACGGCGTTGCTTTGATTAGCAAGCCTGACGAGACATCACATGTGTTAGGCGTCGGGCGTTTGCTGCATCTGCAATGGGTTCTGAACCATCAGAGGATTCTGTGGTCTCCCATTCTGGTCCAGCCAGGGCTGATGCTGCTTAGCATCATTGTCAGTCCCAACGCCTAGCTTGTGCACGAGATGTACAAGTTGTCTCTTGGGTCTTTGTTCCTAGCAACATGAAGCGTAGGTTGCGAAGGGAAACAGGGCTGTTACAGCCTAAGTCCAGGATTCACTGCACTGAGCATGCCCGTGATATGGCGGACCGTGATTGGTGGTTTGGGAGTCAGCTGATCCGGTGACCTGGCACCGCCTGATTGGTCGCAGGTGACGTCACCAATAGTGCGATGGTGGACAGGGCTTAATCTTTAAATAGCCCGCCCACAAACATGGCGGCGCGCTCTGATCATTGAGCTGTGATGGTGTTGATGTGTGGACGCTTGGTCGTTTGGGCTCCACGTGTGCTTCAGCTTCAGTCAGGCAGGTTTAGCGGGGGATAGGCAGCCTTAGATGGAGGGAGGCAGGTAGCTTAGTCTGACAGTCTGGCTCCGACAAAGGGGTCGCCATACACCCCGAGCAGTCTGCAGACGCCGTATTCCATGCACCGCCTGTAAGCCACGTGGAGACTTACTCCTCAGTCCGGTAGCACGCCGGCTGGGAGCACGTATTCGCCGGCGTGAGTCAAACACGCATCCTAGCGCCTGCTGCGTAGTCCCTGTGCTGTAAACAGGGCTACAGATACATTATTTATCGCACATCTCTTGTGCAGTTAACGGAGATAGTGCGAATCTCTATTCCCGTTCCGGTGTTCAGTAACACGGAACGGATTGTTATTTCAGTTGGTTGTTTTACCTTCTTACCCGGAAGGTGTTTGGCCGCAGTCCTCCAAGCTGCTTCGCAGACCCCGGGTTCGGTTGCTTTCCATTATAAATAAAGTTGTTTGCAACCGTCCCCTTAACAACATGGATACCATCAATGATGTCATACCAAGCCAACTAATCAAAAGAGAAGCTTTGGATGCCACCAGGTAGGAGGTGGTTCTCAGGGATTTCATCTAGTGGCCACAGATTACTGATGGGGGCTTGTGAATCAATTTGCACCAACTCTAAGCAGTACCTTAGAAGAAACTGGAAATTTTCCATTATATGGGTCCTGTATAGTGAAAATATCTGATGCCTTTCTCAGGAACCCAAAATGACTAGACCTTTCTTAGACTTCACTATGAAAAGAGGGCTGCTTGGAAGTCTAAGACATGTCCCCACCCAGGTAGAATTGGTGCAAATTGGTCCTAACGTCATTAGTACCTGATCCTGTCATAGGGAGGGAGACTGCGCCACTCCCCTCGGTCCGTGCAGTGAGACCACCACTAATCAGCGATTCTACCACTTTCTAAGATTAAATAATCCCTTTAATGAAGTTGATACAAAGTTGCCGAGAGTCAAAAGTAGACTTTGTACCAGTTAATATGCAACCAGTGTGAGTTTATCATACTTGTGAATATTTTGTGCCTTTGATTTAGTAGCATCTTAAAATAATCAGTTCTTTCTCTTCTTTAACGCTGTGTTAGATAATGGTTTTATTAGAGACTGTCATTCATAATTTATGAATCGCCTCTCGGTATTCAATGGCTCCCGGCGCCGGGTCCCGGGCTCGGAGCGGTACTCGTTCTAATTGCTATTGTTTACAAATCGTTCCACTTGGGGAGAGCTCTGGCTGCATTTGATAAGTAAGATGGGAGAGATGGGAAGATAATGACTAATTCATGCTCTCAGCCATTCAGGACATTTTGACAGGATCATTTATAACTTCCAGATATTACATACTAAGTAAAATATCATCAACTCTAAAAAACAGCACTGAGCAGTGGAAACTGATCTGCTCGCGAAGCACAAAGTGGACAACTGAGTAATTGTGCTCAAACTGTGTAATGCAAGTAATGCTACTGCAAGAAGGACTCTGGCAATCCAGGGTACCATAAAAAACTGAATTGCATAAGGGGTGTCCTGAGGTCAGGGAAATGCCCTGGCACCTTGTTTGGAAGGGCACTCTTAAAATGTCAATGATACAGTTGAATACAGAGCATGGAGGATATTTTTACTGAGTTGTGGTTTATCTAGGAGGTACTAACTGGGCACTTTTACTGTTTTTATGCTTTTTTCTGGATTCTGTTTGTAACGGACTGGGTGGTGGAACCACTGTGCCATGATCCGAGGAAAGCCTGGAGGGGCATGACTAGGTGCCTCACCAAGTCCAACCTCGGATGCCCGGTGGTTGACGTTATCAAGAGGGAGGCCGGACCAGGTGCTACTCCGGGACTGACCTCGGGTGGATGGCAGGTGACCCCCAAGGGACAGGAGGCAGGAACGGCCACGAATGGTAGACATGGCAAGCACAGGCAGATACGGCTAATAGGCAGGCGGTCACGGCTGATAGACAGTTACGCTGGCGGGCATGGCTGATAGGCAGGTAGGCATGGCTGATAGGCAGGCAGGTAGGCATGGCTGATAGGCAGGCAGGTACGCATGGCTGATACAGGCAGGTTGACACAGCTGGTATACAGGATAAGAGCACTGGGACCTGAGAACTAGCAAGCATGTTAGTAACAGACAAACAACATTGCACAGGCATCTCCCATCAGGTGGAGGTGCTATAAATAATAAGTGCCTCCCAGCCATTGGCTGGGGACACTTTAGAACAGCGCACCCTAAATCCTCTTAAAGGGACAGCGCGCGCTGTGTTAAAATGTCCCCAGTCAATGTCTCTAAGCACAGTGACCCGGGATCTGCGCGCCATGCATGTACCCCAGACCGGAATGTAGCACCCTGAGGATTCGGCTGCTACAGGGGTATTGCACCTCAACCCAGAGGTGTGATATTCCACTCCCGGGTAAGGAAGGAGTGTGGAACTGAGCTCGGTAAGCTGCATGCACTACACACATCCCATTTCCGAGGAACAGGCCGACGGTACTCCCACTTAGAAATGTGCAGGTACGACCGAGTCTGTTCCTGGCTGGAGTGGGAGGGGGGTGGTACATCCCATGTAGTGTAGGGGCAGATAGGGGGAGCAGCCTGGGTAAAGATAGGAGCTCATTGGGTGCTGGTCACCTGAGCTCACACATAGAGGGTGTATATAAGGTGGGCACCAACTAAGATCAGGGTCAGATGCAGAGAACAAGACAGCTGCAGAGGAGCAGACAGCAAGACAGCTGCAGAGGAGCAGACAGCAAGCAGAGAGGAAGTCAGCCTGCAGCAAGAGAGAGACCCTGAGTGAGAGAGGAGCAAAGAAGGAGTACCCAGAGGGGAAAACAGAGAGGACCCAAGAACCCAAATTAAAGCACTGGGTGAGGATCGGCACAGGGTACCGGAACCCAAGCTGGTGGGGGCAGAAAACACACCCTAGCCAGAGACCGGAGGCCGTGGGCAGCATCTGCCACGGCCACCCATCACATCCACCCCGAAGGCACACCACATGAAGGGTCAGGGAACCCAGGGCCAAGGGTGTCCCAACAGAAGGCCCGAGGGAGCTGGACCTAGGTGGATTACTGGTGGGGACGGCCAGAGAACGGGACAGAAAGAGAGCTCAGGGCCACGCTCCGGACTTGTTTGGGGGTTGGCTGGATCCAGGACCTGGTGGACGCAGCACGGCTCGGGTGGTCACTAGCAGCTGGAGTGACCGGAACATCAGCAGTGAGTAAATACCCTAAACTGCACAACCCGACTCTGTCTTCCTTTAACATCTATGCTGCACCACTACAACCCCCATCCTCTGCACCTGACCCCCTGAGGCTATACCCCACCCGTTGGGGGTTATACCATCACAAGCTGCACTTACACCATCAGCCTCAGCGGACCCTGCTGCAGCGGCGGCCATAGTGACCGCAACACAACGGGTGGCGTAGTCGACATTAAGAACTAATAACATCTGTAGGACTGCCACATAACACTGAGCTTGACGCCCTGGGCACGGGGCCGGGTCACAGCCGCTCGGAGACTACAACCCCCCATCTGATCCGGTGCCGGGTATTCCCCTCAAAAAGGAATATGTCCCAGGGGGCGCGTCAACTTTGGCGTAGTCGGCAGGATTACGTGCCCGCAACACCCGGGTACTGCGTGCCTGAAGAAAAGTGCAAGTTTACCTCAGAAAGAAGTCTCCCGCCGGTTCCGGAGGGTCCACGCCATCGGACTCCATCACCAGTCGTTTCCCGCCGATTGTCCGCCATTTCCAGCTTGTTCCCGCCATCTGCCGAGTTTCCCGCCACTGGGAAGCGATTCCCGCCAAAACCGCAGATTTCCCGCCTTGGAAGAGCAGCGGACGCCATTATGGGCGTGCCAAAGGAGGGCAGGAGGCCACCTCCCATCGTGGGCCAGGACAGAAAATGGCGCCAAAAGTGGAAACCGCCCCCACCAACAGAGACTGTGATGCTAGAGGTGTCTGTCAGCGTGAAAGAACTACCCCTGGAGCTGACAGTCACCGAGTTGCCCCGGGACCGCCCTCGAAGTGGGAGGAGACGAAAGAGAAGAGAAAAGATGGGTGTCGCTTGGAGCAGTCTGGAGCGAGCGCACCCGGAGGCAAGAGGTCTAACAAGGAGTAGCGGAGAAGCTCACCCGGAGATGGAAAGAAAGCAGAACAGCACCGGCCCGCTGGCCAGGAGTCTGCTAGAGACCGAGGAAGGAGGGCAGAGCGGCACCGGCCCGCTGGCCAGGAGCCTGCCGGAAGCCAAGCAGAGCAGCACCGACCCGATGGTCAGGAGCCTGCTAGAGTCCACGACCCCACTAGGCCTAGTGGAGGTCCTAGCACAACTCCCCCGAGACCGGGAGTGTGCACAGACTGCCCTGGAGGGCCTCGCACGGAGGATGGCCCGGGTACAGCGAGAGACATTGGCGGAGTGGAGCCGGGAGATGGCCCAGCAAACCAAGACCCGGAGCACGCCAGTCGAGATGAGGAAGCAGACCGCCTCTGAGGATGGCGCGGGAGGACCCAAGGCCGGAGACGGCGCCGAGGAGGGAGCCGAACGCATGGAGGCAGGTAAAGGGGACGCCTATACCCCAAGCCGTGACACCGCTTACCTGCCCCAGCTCCCCGTCGCAGAGCCCGAAAGTCCCCCTGCTGTGCCCGAAAACGCCATGTCACCGACGCAGACTAGGCCCCAACCGGAAGCCGCCGCCGCGACCCCTGTGACGTCACACGCCTCGACCCCGAGCGTGACCAAGCAGGAAGTACCACCAGCCTGGTCGCAAGGCCTAGTACCCCCGGGCGCCGCAATACCAACAGCGCCCCCTACCTCCGCGGAGCCCCCGGCCTGGTCGCAGGGCCAAGTAGCCCAGGGCGCCGCCGTCCTTACGGTGCCCTTTACCTTCCAGATACCCCAGGCCTGGCCGCAAGGCCCGGGCAACCCGGGCGCCACCACCACCGCGCCCATAAGACCAAGAGTGCCGCATCTGGGAGAAGACCTGTTCGCCCAGCATACGTGCCCGGACGGGTCTGAAACTGAAACTGACCAACAAGAAAGAGCAGGAGGACGCCGTCGCTAAGGACAGCAAAGCAGAAGCTGTATATAGTTGCCCGTCGGGGCACAGTAAACTGAAACCGTAAACTGAAACTGAAACTGTTGTTGCTAATATAGTCCCCGTTGGGACCAGCTGAGTGAATTGTTTACCCGTTAACCCCTTAATCCCACAGGCTGAGGACTGTGAGCAGCCATTCCCTTCCCTCTACCTGGCCGAGGACTGAGAGCGGCCAACTTCCCCTGTATATAGTTGCGCTTCCTAAAGCGCCCCCTACCGGTTTTATAGGAAAACCAGTTTTTCTAAGAGACTGTCGCACTTTTCCCGGACACACGTTGCACAGTGTCCGGAGGAGGAACCTGAAACAAGAGACGACGAGAATGTTGATATGAAAAGTTTTATATATATAATGTTTTATATGTTTTATATGTTTATGAAAAAAAAATGTGTATGTTTTTGGTGTTATTTATGTCTTACAGCCCGAGGACGTGCTGTGATTTACCAGGGGGGAATGTAGCACCCTGAGGATTCGGCTGCTACAGGGGTATTGCACCTCAACCCAGAGGTGTGATATTCCACTCCCGGGTAAGGAAGGAGTGTGGAACTGAGCTCGGTAAGCTGCATGCACTACACACATCCCATTTCCGAGGAACAGGCCGACGGTACTCCCACTTAGAAATGTGCAGGTACGACCGAGTCTGTTCCTGGCTGGAGTGGGAGGGGGGTGGTACATCCCATGTAGTGTAGGGGCAGATAGGGGGAGCAGCCTGGGTAAAGATAGGAGCTCATTGGGTGCTGGTCACCTGAGCTCACACATAGAGGGTGTATATAAGGTGGGCACCAACTAAGATCAGGGTCAGATGCAGAGAACAAGACAGCTGCAGAGGAGCAGACAGCAAGACAGCTGCAGAGGAGCAGACAGCAAGCAGAGAGGAAGTCAGCCTGCAGCAAGAGAGAGACCCTGAGTGAGAGAGGAGCAAAGAAGGAGTACCCAGAGGGGAAAACAGAGAGGACCCAAGAACCCAAATTAAAGCACTGGGTGAGGAGTCGGCACAGGGTACCGGAACCCAAGCTGGTGGGGGCAGAAAACACACCCTAGCCAGAGACCGGAGGCCGTGGGCAGCATCTGCCACGGCCACCCATCACATCCACCCCGAAGGCACACCACATGAAGGGTCAGGGAACCCAGGGCCAAGGGTGTCCCAACAGAAGGCCCGAGGGAGCTGGACCTAGGTGGATTACTGGTGGGGACGGCCAGAGAACGGGACAGAAAGAGAGCTCAGGGCCACGCTCCGGACTTGTTTGGGGGTTGGCTGGATCCAGGACCTGGTGGACGCAGCACGGCTCGGGTGGTCACTAGCAGCTGGAGTGACCGGAACATCAGCAGTGAGTAAATACCCTAAACTGCACAACCCGACTCTGTCTTCCTTTAACATCTATGCTGCACCACTACAACCCCCATCCTCTGCACCTGACCCCCTGAGGCTATACCCCACCCGTTGGGGGTTATACCATCACAAGCTGCACTTACACCATCAGCCTCAGCGGACCCTGCTGCAGCGGCGGCCATAGTGACCGCAACACAACGGGTGGCGTAGTCGACATTAAGAACTAATAACATCTGTAGGACTGCCACATAACACTGAGCTTGACGCCCTGGGCACGGGGCCGGGTCACAGCCGCTCGGAGACTACAACCCCCCATCTGATCCGGTGCCGGGTATTCCCCTCAAAAAGGAATATGTCCCAGGGGGCGCGTCAGGAACATGTCAGGAACAGGAAAGAGGAGTGGGACAGGGGCCGCGGTGGTGAGTTGGTCAGTGTCCCCACTGGGGAAAAGGGGCAGCATGCAGGGACGCAGGCGCTACACTGTTACTGTGGTGTGGCATTAAGGGGTGCTAAAACTATTATAGATTGCGCTAAGTGGGCACCAAGGGTGAACTTTTACTTTGTGGGCACAATTTTACTTTGTGGAGTTTCTCGAGATGGACACAGTAAAGAACCACTTTTATTAGGTTGGTTAATGAGCAGCATTATTACTGTGCGGGTGCAATGAGGGAACATTATTACTATAAATGAGAATTAAGGAGGAACTGTTATGGTGTTAGAGCACTAAGTGGGCACTGATATTGTTTTGAAGCCTATCTCAGGCATTGTTACAGTCAAGCGGCACTAAAGGGGTGCTAAAATTGTGATACAGGACACTAAGTAGGCACTTTCATTTAGTGGGCAGTAAGTGCGGAGTTTTACTTCATGGGGGCACTATATTAAGTGGATGTCCTCAGTGGGGGGGCACATTGGCTAAGGATGGTCTAAGCAGTCACTCTTATTAGGTGAGTCATTAAAAGGCACTATTACTGTATCGAGGCACAGAGGATTCATTATTATGGGAAAAGAGCACTAACAAGGAGCTGTTACAGTGTTGGGGCAGTATTAATATGCTGATACTACTAAGGGGATAGGTGTTATTTTGTGGAGCACATGGACAGGCACATTATGTTGAGGGAAGGAAAGAAGGAGAAGCTTTTGTAAAGGGTGGGAAATTAGTGCAGTGGCTTCTTGACAAAAGCAAGGAGCCAAAGATGTCAGGCAGCAAACTCTGCAGTAAGAAGTTTGTGATTGAGAGAAGTCATGGCTGTCTGGGTCAGACGGAGAACAAAGAGAAAGGAATTGACTCCAAATTAGCGAAAACGTCTCCTCTGAGTGACTGGATGTAATTGCTGAGCTGCTGTACCTCCCTGTATCATGTTGTTTACTGATTAGTCTTAGTGGAGCAATAATAATCTTATTTGTGGAGCCTGTCACTTCACTAGGCCACTAGGCTGCAAGCCCAATCTATAAAAGGTACTGTGCAGAGTAAGCATATTGCATGCAACCAACAATATTGAATATGGAGTATTTCAGATTAATGAATAATTACAATGGGAGTTAACTTTAACCCCTTTACCCCCCAAGGTGGTTTGCACGTTAATCACCAGGCCAATTTTTACAATTCTGACCACTGTCACTTTATGAGGTAATTACTCTGGAACGCTTTAACGGATCCCCCTGATTCTGAGATTGTTTTTTCGTGACATATTGTACTTCATGATTCTGGTAAAATTTATTCGATATCACTTGCGCTTATTTGTGAAAAAAATGGAAATTTGGCGAAAATTTTGAAAATTTTGCAATTTTCAAAATTTTAATTTTTATGCCCTTAAATCAGAGAGTTATGTCACACAAAAGAGTTAATAAATAGCATTTTCCCACATGTCTACTTTACATCAGCACAATTTTGGAACCATTTTTTTTTTTTATTAGGGAACTATAAGGGTTAAAAGTTGACCAGCGATTTCTCATTTTTCCAACCAAATTTAAAAAACCATTTTTTTAGGGACCACATCTTATTTGAAGTGACTTTGAGGGGCCTTTATGACAGAAAATACCCAAAAGTGACACCATTCTAAAAACTGCACTCCTCAAGGTGCTCAAAACCACATTCAAGAACTTTATTAACCCTTCAGGTGCTTCACAGGAATTTTTGGAATGTGGAAGAAAAAAATTAGCATTTAACTTTTTTCACAAAAATGTTACTTTAGACCCAATTTTTTTTATTTTTGCAGGGGTAACAGGAAAAAATGGACCCCAAAATTTGTTGTGCAATTTCCCCTAAGCACGCAGATACCCCATATGTGGGGAAAAAACACTGTTTGGGTGCACGGCAGGGTTTGGAAGGGAAGGCGCGCCATTTGACTTTTTGAATGCAAAATTTGCTTGAAAAATTAGCGGACGCCATGTTGCATTTGGAGAGCCCCTGATGTGCCTAACTAGCGGAAACCCCCCACAAGTGACATTATTTTGGAAACTAGACCCCTCAGGGAACTTATCTAGATGTGTGGTGAGCACCTTGAACCCCCAGGTGCTTCACAGAAGTTTATAACATGGAGCTGTAAAATTAAAATTTTCACATTTTTGCAACAAAAATGTTTTTCAGCCTCCAATTTTGCATTTTCATAAGGGTAACAGGAGAAATTGCACCATGCAAATTTGTTGTGCAATTTCCCCTGAGCACGCCAATACCCCATATGTGGGGGAAAACCACTGTTTGGGCGTACAGCAGGGCTCGGAAGAGAAGGAGCGCCATTTGACTTTTTGAATGTAAAATTTGCTTGAATAATTAGCGGACGCCATGTTGCGTTTGGAGAGCCCCTGATGTGCCTAAACAGTGGAAACCCCCCACAAGTGACACCATTTTGGAAACTAGACCCTTCAGGGAACTTATCTAGATGTGTGGTGAGCACCCTGAACCCCCAAATGCTTTACAGAAATTTATAACATGGAGCCGTGAAAATAAAAAAATCAAACTTTTTCCACAAAAATTATATTTTAGCCCCAATTTTTTTATTTTCACAAGGGTGAGAGGAGAAAATGGACCCCAAAAACGTTTGTGCAATTTCTCCTGAGTTACACCAATACCCCATATGTGGGGAAAATACAGTGTTTGGACGCAAAATTGGTTGGAATTGAGAGCGGACGCCATGTCGCGTTTGGAGAGCCCCTGATGTGCCTAAATAGTGGAAACCTCCCACAAGTGACCCCATTTTGGAAACTACACCCCTCAGGGATTTTATCAAGGGGTATAGTGAACATTTTGAACCCAGAGGTACGACACAGAATTTGATAACATTAGGTCATCATATTGAATAAGTTGTCATTAGTCTTGAGTGCAAGTGCTCGCTACTTGAGTTTGCATCGGGTACTCAGATATGCACCATGTATCGCGCATGCTCGAGTGACCTGCTTGAGTCCCCGCCCGCACGTTTCATGGTTATTAGACACCCAAAAAAAAACATGTGGGGATCGCTCGTGCATGGCAGGCAATCCCCGCAAGTTTTTTTTTGGCTGCGAATCATATGGGGCGGAGACTCGAGCATTTCACTCGAGCACCCGCGATACTCAGTGCATACCCAAGCACCTCATGCAAACTCAAGTAGCGAGCACTTGTGCTAAACACTAGTCGCCATATCGTCATCTTTTCTTTTACTTTTGAAAAAAATCCCAACCCTATCCCTAGCCCAACCCTAACCCCAACCCCAACCCTAACACTAGCCCAAGCCTAACCCTAGCCCCAATCCTAACCCCAACCCTAACCATAACCCTAGCCCAACCCTAGCCCAACCCTAACCCTAGCTCAACCCTAACCCTAGCCCAACCCTAACCCCAACCCCAACCCTAACCATAGCCCAACCCTAACAATAACCCCAACCCTAACCCAACCATAACCCTAACCCCAACCCGAACCCTAACCCTAGCCCAACCCTAACCCTAGCACAACCCTAACCCTAGAGTTTATTTTTTTACGCAGTTTCTCGTACGGTATAAGTGATTAGACGACTTTATTCTTTGGGTTGTTGTGATTACAGCGATACCAGATTCATATCGGGTTTTTATGATTGACAGCTGTCACACACTAAAAGACGTATTTTTTTGTAAAATCTAGTTTTTGCATCGCTATATTTTGAGAGCTATAATTTTTCCATATTTTTGCCGACAGAGTCCTGTGACAGCTTGTTTTTTGCAGGATGAGTTGACGTTTTTACTGGTGCCATTTTCAGGCACGCAACTTTTTTTGATCGCTTTCTATTCCGATTTTTGGGAGGCAGAATAAACAAAAACCAACAATTCAGGAATTTTTTTTAAATTTTTTTATTCTGTTCCGCTTGTGGTAAAATTGATAAGGCAGCGTTATTCTTCGGGTCAGTGCATTTACAGCGGTACCACATTTATATAGTTTTTCTATGTTTTGGCGCTTTTACACAATAAAAGCTATTTTATAGAAAAAAATATTTTTTTGCATCTCTTTATTCTGAGAGCTATAACTTTTTTATTTTTTGGATGATGGAGCTGTATTGTGGCTTGTTTTTTGATGGACAATATGACATTTTCAGCGGTACCATCTTTATTTATATTTGTCTTTTTGATCGTGTGTTATTCCATTTTTTGTTTGGCGGTATGATGATAAAGCATTGCTTTTTGCTTCGTTTGTTATTCATTTTTTTTACCGTGTTCACTAAAGGGGTTAACTAGTGGGACAGTTTTCTAGGTCAGGTCGTTCCAGACGCGGCGATACCAAATATGTGTACTTTTATTGTTTTGTTTTGTTTTTTATTCTTAATAATATTTATTGATGGGTACATTATATTTTTATTTTTGGTGGATTATTTTTTTTATATTTTTTTTATATTTTTACACTTTTTTTTTTTCAACTCTTTTTTTACTTTTTTTCTTTGTCCCACTATGGAACTCTCACTTTTTTATTCTGATCGCCTGTATAGCATAGGGATGGAGCACCATCCCTGTGCTATACAGGCTGTCAGCGCTGCAGATTGAAGAGTGAAAAATTTAAAGGGGTCTGAATACTTTCCGTACCCACTGTACCAACCCCTCCTTAAAGGGGCTTTCTATTAGAATTGAACTAAAGGGCGTTTGTGCCAGAACGGTTTAAGAAAAAAAATCTGTGCAAACTTGTTTGGAGTAGAATTGCTCTTCTACTTTTGCCGCTATGTCACCTACCAAATTGCTGGTTTCAACATCCATTGGTGGGGGGCGTCACTTTACAGCTGCAACCAGTCATTGGGGTGGAGGGCATCACTTTATAGCTGCAGCCATCACAGGATGCCTAAAGCCAGATGTTGATGTCAGTATCCTGGCAGCACTCCTCGGGAAGGCGAGTACATGTTTAATTTATTACACCTACCTGGAACAATTGAGCTTCAGTTAAAATCTAATGAGAAATCCCTCTAAGCAGCTATAGACTGGATGTGAAGTAGCCATAAATGTGTTTAACCTGTGATTTTAGGTTTCCTTTACTGCTTCTGCTGGTTACTTTAGGTGTGATTTATATAATGTGCTTAACAACTGAATAATCAGATGTCTTCTTCTGTCTCCTCTCCAGCTCTTCCTCCCCTCTCACAGCATGCTATATTACTGATAGAAGAAGAAATTTCACCATGCTGCAGATGCAGATTTTCTCTAATTTTTTTGTATGAAATTTTTTCAATTTTTCAATAGTGACTAAAGACTGCTCATAGGCGAGGAAATGATTCCACCTCCTTAATAAAGTAAAATCTGTAG
The DNA here is from genome assembly GCF_046119375.1 of Phyllobates terribilis. Taxonomy (NCBI): domain Eukaryota; kingdom Metazoa; phylum Chordata; class Amphibia; order Anura; family Dendrobatidae; genus Phyllobates; species Phyllobates terribilis. Next base: position 785,284,574 of record NW_027362764.1, read on the forward strand.
GCCCCGATTTATCATAGCCTTTGAGCCTGTTTTTTGTCTAGTTTTGCGCCTTTTTTTTGTTTGCACCTAATTTATTGCTATTTTTGTACCTTTTTTAAGTCTATTATATATGCGCTTGCCTGTTTTTTTTGTTTTCCAATTTAGCGATTCCAGATTTTTTTCAGCTGATTATGTGCGACATTTTAAAAAGACGTAAAATTTGGAGCAACTCTACCCCGTCGCCTCCCTGGTATATTTTTGTTATTTTTTCCCGCAATTTTTGCTACATTTTGTGAAACGTTGCAAAAGCAATTCAAGACAGAAAAAAGACACCATACAGAAACACAAAGAGACTTAAAAAAAACCTGCAAATGATGAATCGGGGCCAACGTTTCATGTATTTAATTGTGCTTGTAAAACAAAAAATGATAATAAATAAAGCATATGACGTGAAGAAATGTTCCTCGTCCTGATCCCTGGTAATCAAGGAATATGAGATTTTAACTTGTTCTATATTAGTAATGACTTATAGGGGTCACTAACATTTGTGTCTTGAATTTTTGCGCAAAGCTTTTGAGATATATGATATGAGTGTTCAATGATGGTGAGCCCAAATTATTAACCTATAAAGAACCAGTTTGGTGCTGATCCACTCTATTTATATGCTCATTACTAAAATGTAACAGGGCAAAATGTTCCTACATTGAAAATATGCTAAGTAGAGAGAAGCGAATTCTACGCGTATTTTACAAAAATCAGCATTCACCAAAATGCAATGTTTTTGAACCATAATGAACCATCCAAAGGTTAAAAAACAATAAAAAATTGTTATACTAACTATATTGCTGATCTCTCAGGTTACTCCGCTACTCACCACCACCCGTTGGGTCCTCGCCACTTCTTCAAATTCCCCATCGCTTGCGATAGAATCTTTGTGTCTCCTGCACTGTGCCCGGACTTCCGAGTGACATGGCACCTGGGAGGGTGTTCTACAAATTTCCCAGGAAAAAGCATGAGAACAGGCCAATTCAAGTTTTGCCTGATCCACACATCTCTAATGCAGAGGATTTGGTCCAAAAAATGGTGGATTCTGAATTTATGGAATCCATCTTGTGTCCTGCTTTGGCCTACTTAAAGCCGCATGGATCGCTCACTCATTGCTTGAGTATCCTGTTACTATGCTGGCGTAGTACTGCTGGAAACCAGTGGCCGAAGGAGCACAAGTGGGAACAGCAAGCATTAGTAAAAGCTCTTTGAGATAGCAAGGAGTTTGTAGGAAACAATCCATAGATGAATAGAACAGTCTGGGTAAGAATGTTGGAGCTGGAGACTGAAACTAGGCTAACAGCTAGACACAATACTCAAGTAATGAGAGATAGATCCATGTGGCTTTAAGGAGGCCCAAACAGGAAACAAGATGGATTCCATAGATTCAGAATCCGCCATCTTGGTAAAGGGCAATTGCAGAACACAACAGCAGCCTCCAATGGTAAGCAGTGAAACTGTAGCACAATATTAAAGTGAACAATAGTGGCCACTAGTGATCAAACTGTAGAAGGGCAACAGAAATCCTGACAGCTGCAGAGAAAATTCATAATGGAAATTGACCTGCACGGTGGATGTCAATTTGCATTTCATCCTTTGCAACTCATGTCTTCTAATGTACGGTAGGTCCACAACCTTTTCTGCAAAATAATTTGCACGGCTAAATATGCTGCAAATTTTGAGCTACATGGCACAAGGCAAAACACTTTTTGCATGGAAGACAAATTGGCCATTGATCAACGCAAACAGTCATTAACATTTGCAATTCATTTTTTGTAATTTGTGATTGCTGTTGCAAAATGTCTCTTAAGAGAAAAAGAGGACTTGAACTCTATAGCGCCACCTATTGGAAGCAGCAATCCTACAATCCTATAATCGATTGCTGATAAAATCGAATTATTTTCTTCCATTATCAAATAATGCTGGTTCCTACTAATATTTTCACCAATTAAGGGGGAAAAAAAAGGGCACCACGTTGGGAACCTGGCGTCAACATCATTGCACATCTAGATGTAAATAAAGCATTTTATGAACACGTATGGACTATTAGATGCAGTATGAGACCCCGCTGCCTGGAACTAACAACACCGCCCCATAAATAGATAAAGCCTCAGCGCAAAATGAGTGAAAACGTGGCTAAAACAATATTTTATGTAAATTACTACTCTAAATCCACTCAGCCTAGATTTTTCCTGTTGCATTTTCCGCTTATTTCTTTTACAAAATGTTCCGAGCGCTGATTGAATTAATGTTCCCCGTTAAAATGAAGTGTATAGAAATTAAATGACAAATAAAAGCCGATCCCGTTAATCAGTCCGTAGGTGCAGAAACAAATATCCACAACGTGATTAACAGGAGCTTATTTTTCTATCTCCGAGTCGAAAATCTAAATGTGAACCTGAGATGATGCGAACCGCAGATCACCGCGTGGGGTAAATATTGGGAAAATATATGATGTTTCTCCTCTTTTTAAGCAGTAATTCTTGCTTATATTAGTAGATATTGAGCGGATCAGGCAAAATTAAAATTCACCTGTTTGCGCAGATTTTTCCTGGAAATTCTATTCACAATTCAAATCATAATTTGAAATTTGAATTTAACCCCTTCACCCCCGGACAATTTTTGTTTCTTCATTTTCAATTTTTCCCCGCTTTCTTCCAACAGCCATAACTTTTATTTTTCCGTCTACAAAGCCGTATGAGGGCTTGTTTTCCTGTTGTTTTTTTTTGCAAAATTAGTTGTACCTTTGAATTACATCATTCATTTTACCATGTGATACACTGGAAAGCGGCTACAATTAGAAGTGCGTTGAAATTGCACAATTTCGCAATTGTTTTTTTTTATATATATCATGTTCACTATATAGTAAAAGTGACCTGGAAATATGATTCCCCAAGTCAGTACGAGTACACAGATACCAAACATGCATAGTCTTTATTTATTGGAGTGCTGAAAAAAAAATTGCAAATTTGTAAGAAAAAGTAAATGTGTTTTTGTCGCCATTTTTCGAGACCCGTAGCGTTTTCATTTTTCAGGATTTGGGGCTGTGTAATGCCTTATTTTTTACTGATACCATTTTTGGGTAGATACAATGTTTTCATTGACTCTTATTGTATTTATTTTATTGCAGTGTTGCAACTGCCCAAAATCCTGGCGTTTTTTTTTTTTTTTTTTTTTCATTACGCCGTTCACCGATTTAATTAATTTACTTTATATAATTTTGCTGTTTAGATTTTTTTTCCGTGCTGCCGATTACCGATCGGATTAATTTACTTTATATTTTGATAGGTTGGACTTTTTACTAACGCAGCGATACCAAATAGGTGTATTTTTTATTTTTTAATTGTATTTTTAATCGGGCAAAAGGGCGGTGATTTGAAATTTTGTGTTTTTTTTATTTATTTTTTCATATTTTTTACAAACTTTTTTTTTCACTTTTTACTGTATTTAATAGACCCCTTAGAAGACTTGAAACTGTGATCGTCTGATACTTTGTGCTATACATAGCAGTTCAGCATCACTGCTATGTATAGTGAAAATCACAATCTCCTATGATCGCAAGCCATGGGTTGGCTATCACAGGAGGATCATAATGACAGGCAATGGGGTCTTCTGAAGACCCCCGGCTGTCATGGCAGTGCATCAGCATCCTACGATCACATCACGGGCACGCCGATGGGTACATGGAATGACGCGCTCCCTGCTGACGTGTGTTAAATGCCGCTGTCAGAGATTGACAGGCGCATTTAACAGGTTAAGTCATGGGTGAAGCTGTACAGTGTAGTTCAGGAATTACAGCTCGGAGATTCACATTGGTGCACACCACAGAAAATTGTTCAGGATCCCTTTGGCTACTTGGAAAATCTGACATTATGCAAAGCTTAGGCTTGGTGAGGTCACCTACAGGTGCATCTCACAAAATTAGAATATCATCAAAAAGTTAATTTATTTCAGTTCTTCAATACAAAAAGTGAAACTCATATATTATATAGAGTCATTACACACAGAGGGATCTATTATATAGAGTCATTACACAGAGTGATCTATTATATAGAGTCATTACACACAGAGGGATCTATTATATAGAGTCATTACACACAGAGGGATCTATTATATAGAGTCATTACACACAGAGGGATCTATTATATAGAGTCATTACACACAGAGGGATCTATTATATAGAGTCATTACACACAGAGGGATCTATTATATAGAGTCATTACACACAGAGGGATCTATTATATAGAGTCATTACACACAGAGGGATCTATTATATAAAGTCATTACACACAGAGGGATCTATTATATAAAGTCATTACACACAGAGGGATCTATTATATAGAGTCATTACACACAGAGGGATCTATTATATAGAGTCATTACACACAGAGGGATCTATTATATAGAGTCATTACACACAGAGGGATCTATTATATAGAGTCATTACACACAGAGGGATCTATTATATAGAGTCATTACACACAGAGGGATCTATTATATAGAGACATTACACACAGAGGGATCTATTTCACGTGTTTATTTCTGTTAATGTTGATGATTATGACTTACAGCCAATGAGAACACAAACGTCATTATCTCAGTAAATTAGAATACTTTATAACAATAGCTTGAAAAATGTTTTTAAAATCTGAAATGTCTGTTCAGTAAATGCCCTCAATACTCGGTCGGGCTCCTTTTGCATCAATTACTGCATCAATGCGGCAATGTGGCATGGAGGGATCAGCCTGTAGCACTGCTGAGGTGTTATGGAAGCCCAGGTTGCTTTGATAGCAGCCTTCAGCTCGTCTGCATTGTGGGGTCTGGGGTCTCTCATCTTCCTCTTGACAATACCCCATAGATTCTCTATAATAGATTCTCTATGGGGTTAAGGTCAGGGGAGTTTGCAGCCAATCAGTGATACTGTTGTGTGTAAACCAGGTATTGGTACTTTTGGCCATGTGGACAGGTGCCAAGTCCTGCTGGGGAAGGACATTTCCATCTCCAAAAAGCTTGTCGGCAGAGGGAAGCATGAAGTGCCGTAAAATGTCCTGGTAGATGGCTGTGTGACACCCCAGGGGTCTGGTTGCCACAGTAATAGAGATATTATGTCTGAGAGCAAGTGGGAGGTTTCTCTGGTCAGGAGCCCTAAGCATGCAACACGGCCCACCCAGACCTGGGAGGGGAGGAATCTGCCCTTATAAACTGGGTCCGGGGCGGGATTAAGTGAGTCAGAGCCTGGAGAGGGAAAGTGAGAACAGGAGCTCTGTAGGAGCAGCAGCTGAAGGCCAGGGGCTGTGAGCAGAGGTATAGCTCGCCCTGGCTGAAGTTACTAAAACCGGACACAGGAGTCCGAGGCTGTGGGGGACTGATATATACCCAGCAGCAGAAACCAACCGGCAGGGGATTCCAGGTCCTCTGGCCATAGAAGCCCGGAGGTTCAGTCACAAAGAAGGGACCAGCGCCGCCATCCAGGAGCGGAGGCTAACAGAAGGCCCCAAGTCACCAGCCATACGGGTGAGCACCACACGGTATACTCAGGGACGTGGGCTACTTGTAACCGCTGACAGCAAGGTAGCCAGGAAGAGTGCAGATAAAAGGGGAGGCCTACAACTCCACCTGGCCAGGGGAACTCCTGCTTGCTCGCAGACTGACCAGGCCCCTTATACTAGCCAGTACTCCCGGGAGGGTCTGCCTTGTACCATCAGTAAAGACCCTGAACTGCACCTCACGTCTCTGTGATTCCTTGCCGCACCAGCACCATTAGCACTGGGACCCTCACACCATCACTCCCATCATCTCTCACATTAGCTGCCCTGAGGCAATACTTCTCCCGTGGGGAGTTATCCCATACTCGGCTGCGCAAACAACATCAGCCTCAGCGGTCGGCAGCGCAGCGGCGGTCCCCACTGACCGCAATCCACGGGTGGCGTAGTCGGACATTTGCTATACATTAAGACTGCCACTGGTTTGACCACCCTGAGCACGGACCGGGTCACCGCCACACGGAGACTACAACCCCCAGCATTCTACAACAGGCCCTGTTCCGGGTTCCCCTGCACAACACAGGCCCAGGGGGAGCGTCAGCTGCACTGACTTTAGTCTTGATAAAACACAGTGGACCTCCACCAGCAGATGACATGGCCCCCCAAACCATCACTGATTGTGGAGACTTCACACTAGACCTCCATCAGCTTGGATTGTGGCCTCTCCACTCTTCCTCCAGACTCTGGGACCTTGTGGAGTGTGTCAGTGACTGCCTTCTGGACATCTGTCAAGTCAGCAGTCTTCCCCATGATTGTGGAGCCTACTGAAACAGACTAAGGGACCTTTTTAAACACTTAGGAATCCTTTGCAGGTGTTTTTTGTTAATTATTCTAATTTACGGAGATGCTGACTTTTGTGTTTTCATTGGCTGTAAGCCATAATCATCGACATTAACAGAAATAAACACTTGAAATAGATCACTCTGTGTGTAATGACTCTATATAATATAGGAGTTTCACTTTTTGTATTGAAGAACTGAAATAAATTAACTTTTTGATGATATTCTAATTTAGCGAGATGCACCCGTAGATCTTGCCTTATGTGCTTTTTACATATGTAATAAGAATACACTTAGGTAGTGAAGGATCCATGTAAAAGAAGAAAGACAAAATGAAATGGAGGTAACAAAATATAGGAAGCTGGAAGACCATGATATATATCCAGACATTGAAGAGGAAGGAGGAGTCAAGATGGTGGACCTTACTTCTTGGTACATCCAGACAGCCATTGGGCCACTAGCTCAGCTATGATATTGTTACTTACCTGGCCCATTTGTAGAAGTACTACATAAGCTTGGTATGGTCACCTAAAATTTGCATAATTTGCAAATTAAAAAGGAAGATAATATACATTTAGGTAGTTAAGGAGGTATGTAAAAGGAAAAAGGCCAAAGTAACTGGAGGAAAGAGAAGATAAGAAACTGGATGATCATGGCAGAAAGAATCACAAGAATGGACCTTACTTCTTCTAGACCCTTGGATACATCAGGAAGCCATTGAGCCACTACCTCAGCTGGGATATTGTTACTTACTAAGCACTCTTTCAGTAGCTCTAGGTTGACTTAGTAAGATAACCTAAGACATGTCTAATGTGCCATTTATATAGGAAGCATACATGAAGATCATTAAGGATTTGTGTAGATGTATAAAACCAAAGAAGCTGAAAATAAGAAGATAAGACCTAGAGCATCATAGTATCCAGAGATTGAAGAAGCAAGAACAGTTAAGAGGAAGGACCTTACTTCTTCTAGAGCAGGGGTCCTCAAACTTTTTAAACAGGGGGCCAGTTCACTGTCCCTCAGACCATTGGAGGGCCGGAATATAGTTTTTAAAAAACACTATGAACAAATTCCTATGCACACTGCACATATCTTATTTTGAAGTAAAAAAAAACAATACAGGAACAAATACAATATTTAAAATGAAGAACAAGTAAAGTTAAATCAACCGGTATTTCAATAGGTAGGTAACTGTACCCAATAGGCAGCATAGGTCCTCAATAGGCAGGTAAATGTACCCAATAGGCAGCATAGGTCCCCAATAGGCAGGTAAATGTCCCCAATAGGCAGCATAGGTCCTCAATAGGTACTGTAGGTAACTGTACCCAATAGGCAACATAGGTCCTCAATAGGCAGGTAAATGTACCCAATAGGCAGCATAGGTCCCCAATAGGCAGGTAAATGTACCCAATAGGCAGCATAGGTCCCCAATAGGCAGGTAAATATCCCCAATAGGCAGGTAAATGTCCCCAATAGGCAGCATAGGTCCCCAATAGGCAGCATAGGTCCCCAATAGGCAGCATAGGTCCTCAATGGGCAGGTAAATGTTCCCAATAGGCAGGCTGTTTCCCCCTTATAATGCCCCATGCAGGCTGTTCCCCCCTTATAATGCCCCATGCAGGCTGCTCCCCCCTTATAATGCCCCATGCTGGATGTCACCCCCCATATCATGCCCCATGCAGGATGTCACCCCCCATATAATGCCCCATGCAGGATGTCACCCCCCCATATAATGCCCCATGCAGGATATCACTCCCCTGTCTTTATAATGCCCCATGCAGGATGTCACCCCCCCATATAATGCCCCATGCAGGATATCACTCCCCTGTCTTTATAATGCCCCATGCAGGATGTCACCCCCCCATATAATGCCTCATGCAGCATGTCACCCCCCCATATAATGCCCCATGCAGCATGTCACCCCCCCATATAATGCCCCATGCAGCATGTCACCCCCCCATATAATGCCCCATGCAGCATGTCACCCCCCCATATAATGCCACATACAGCATGTCACCCCCATTTTATACCCCATGCAGGATGTCCCTTTCTCCCCCATATAATGCCACATGCAGGATGTCCCTTCCCCCCCATATAATGCCCCATGCAGGATGTCCCCCCCATATTATACCCCATGCAGGATGTCACCCCCCCATATAATGACCTATGCCTGCATACATTAAAAAAAAAAAAAAAATCCAATACTCACCTCACTTCTCACTTGCTGCCGCTGCCGCAGCTCTACTCTGGTCTGGACTCCAGCGTCGCGGCGGCGTTGTCCTGCTCTGCGCTGCCTGTGATGGCACTCGGGAGGGCGCGGTGTAAAGACGTCACCGCGCCCTCTGACCTGAGACGTCACAGGAAGCGCAGAGCAGGAAGACAGCGGATCTGCGGAGGCAAGGGGAGAGGTAAGTATCTCCCTGCTGGGGCCCTGAGCAAGCGGGAGCGAGCGGGCGCTGACACCGCTCTCCTCGCCTCAGCCCATAGCCCGGTGGGCCGGATAAAAGTCCTCCGCGGGCCGCAGTTTGAGGACCCCTGTTCTAGAGTCTTGGTTGATACATCTGGCCGCAATTGAACCATTAGCTCAGTGGATACTGGGATACTGTCACTTACGTAGTCCTATTTCATTGGCTCTTGGTAGACTTAGAAAGATAACATAAAACTTGCCTTGTGCCACTTAAATAGAAAGATAGCTCATACGAGAAGAAAAGCCAAAGGAATTGAAATTAAGAGAAGATAATAAACTAGAGGTTCATGGCATCTAGACATCCATGAGTCAACAAGAGTCAAGAGGATACACCTTACTACTTCTAAACCTTTGGTTGATACCGCAGGTAGACATTGAGTCACTATTTCAGCTGAGATACTGTTACTTATCTAGTTCTGATGTCGGTTGTGTGGTTGTGGTAAACGGTCGAGTACAGAGAGGTGACCATCCTGCTCTGATGACACCACACAGAGAGATTCAAGGGTAAAGATCCAGCCGAACATATAGTATAAGCTAAAAATTATTTGAGTTAGGCTACCAGTATCTTGACCTCAACTCAAACCACATCCTTACCTCTGGATTTTTTTACTTTATCTTACTTCTTTTGACTTGTCACCTGATAGCTGTTTAACCTCCGTGATCGACTCCTTGCTGGTGATGAGCCAATCTGCTGAAATTCGACTCTGCCGATTTGATTTGGACCACATTTATTGGCTGCAAATCGGATGAAATTTATTATGCTTTGAGGACTCTCCAGCAGCATAAAAAACATGAGTAAAAAAATATAACAAAATTATAACATGACGTTGTGGGGTGACGACATTACATTTTGAAGCCGAGCCAGAGTGGAGGGGCTAAAGATGCCAAGTCGGCTAAAGACTGGATCAGAGTGGAAGGGACTGTTGAGTTATCTTATTTAACCCCTTTCCAGCCCTTTAAATCTATAAAAAGGGCAACTGTCCACCATTTTGCTGGATTCATACAAAACTGGATTTCATGGATTACCTGAATCCATGAACTTTAAGAGGTTGTAAAAAATTTGATTCATTTAGAATTGATTCGAACATCTCTATACATCTTCAGGTCATGATTTCCTCTGGTTTGTCACATCATGACTGATCTACCAGTGACTTTGTTACCACCAACCTACCTCCAATTTATGACTAATCTGGGAAGCATAGAATCATAGATTATAGAATCATAGAAAGGTAGAGTTGGAAGGGACCTCCAGGGTCATCTGGTCCAACCCCCTGCTCAATGCAGAATTCATTAAATTATATCAGACAGATGTCTGTCCAGCCTCTGTTTGAAGACTTCCATGGAAGGAGAACTAATATCGAATCTGTATCTTCTCCCATTCAGTTTCATCCCATTGCATCTAGTCTTTCTTTGTGCAAATAAGAATAAAACTTATCCCACTACAGTGTGACAGCCCTTCCGATATTTGTAGACAACTATTAAGTCTCCTCTCAGTGTTCTCTTTTGTGAGCAAAACATTCCCAAATCCTCTAACTGTTCCTCATAGGACATTGTTTGCAGACTGGTCACCATTCTGGTCGCTCTTCTCTGAACTTGCTCCAGTTTCTTCATGTCTTTTTTAAAATGTGGTGCCCAGAACTGAGCACAGTATTCCAGATGAGGTCTGACTGAAGAGGAGTAGAGGGGCATAATTACTTCACGCGATCTAGACTCGAAGCTTCTGTTAATGCAACCCAGAATTGTATTTTCCGTTTTTGCTGCTGCATCACGCTGTTGACTCATGTTCAGTCTGTGATCTATTAGTATACCCAAGCCTTTTACACATGTGCTGTTGCTTAGCCCTAGTCCTCTCATTCTGTATATGCTTTTTTCATTTTTCTTGCCCAAATGTAGGACTTTGTATTTCTCATTTCAAAGATCTTTCCTGGTATAGAAGTAAGGCTCACAGGCTTAGAGTTCCCTGGGTCCACCTTCTTCCACTTTTTGAAGATAGGGACAACGTTCGCTCTTCTCCAGTCTTCTGGGACTTCTCCTGTTCTCCAAGAATTTTCAAAGATTTTCAAAGATTATGGAACAATTTTCAAAGATTATGAATCCAACTGAGAACATAGCATACTGCCTTGCGGGAGATTCCTTAGTTTCCAAACCTGTTTACGGAACGTCAATACAATTGTGGTTCTGGGTTCATGTCACTAGAGAGTACAGATAGATGTGGCTCTTCTGGATCTGGTTCCCTTAAAGATTCGTCCAAGTGAAATATTTCTAATTCCTTTAGATTTTAAAGGAAAATAGATCTTGAATATTTCACTATGGATATTTTCCAGTCTTGGTGTGTCACAGGTGGTGTAAGACACTTCTATAGTCGGTTTTATCTCATCTACGACTGAAACCTGAACCAACAAATCTCAAGAACTTTCAATTAGACAAATTCCTCTTCTGGCATATTTGTCTTTTCTGCCTCTTCTATTTTCATTAACACGTAGAAATTAATTTTTTTCTGCATTGAACGAATGTTCCGCTCTTTCCATTTTGCCACCTTTGGTCAGAAAGACTTATCCATGGTTTCCATTTTCATAATCAGTGAAAGTTTTATGCTTACGTCCGTGATTAAGTGCATTTTATACATTCTGATGTTTGACTTGAAAACTGCATGCAAATATGAAAAATAGTAGGAAAATTAGAAATCCCAGAAGTAAAAGATTTAAAAGTGGGAGGTGGGGGCATAGAGTAAAGATCTTCTATTTTGGTCAGGTTTATTTGCTTCCATCTCCTTACCCTGATACTTCCGTTAAAGGGTTTTACTCGTAGTGATGATCGGATCGCTTGGGATTTGAATTTGCCGGCTTTGTTGAATTTCTATCTCTCTATCTCCAGATCCCAGAGCACAATAAATATAGGATGTAAAAGAAAAAAAAACCCAAAAACCTAATACTCACCTCACTGCTCACCTCTCCGGTCTTCTTACTGCTCGCTGACCGCTATCTGATCTTCTTTATTCTGCTCACATGCGCCTCATCTCGATCCTCTTCACTATAGGTCGGGACTTCCGACCCGGTCACTGCATGCTGCAAAGTTGTGATGCACATTGTGACATTCACCACTTTATGAGGCGCAGTTACCACCAATGCCTGATTGTGGCTGGAGATTTGGCAGAAAGAAGAGAACCCTAAATGGTTCACCAGAACGGCAAAAGGGTATTTTTTTTTTGTAAATTTACACTGCAGCAAGACCCACGATCTCATTTTCTCTTGTGGTGCTGAGGTCCCCACCTCAGGAAGGATGAATAAGCCATTACGCAGGGATGAATGACAAAAAGATGAACAAGCCATGATGCAGGGATGAGGGACGGAGGGATGAAGAAGTCATCATGTTGGGATGAACAAGCCACGAAGGAAGGATGAACAAGGCATGACAGAGGAATGAACAAGCCATGGTGTAGGGATGAGGGATGGAGGGATGAACAAGCCATGATGAAGAGATGAACAAGCCATGATGCAGCGATGAGCAAGCCATGACAAAGGGATGAGCAAGCCGTGATGCAGGGATGAGGGATGGAGGGATGAACAAGCCATGATGCAGGGTTGAGGGACGTAGGGATGAACAAGCCATGATGGAAGGATGAACAAGCCATGATGGAGAAATGAATAAGCCATGACATAGGGATGAGGGATGGAGGGATGAACAAGCCATGATGCAGGATTGAGGAACAGAGGGATGAACAAGCCATTACGGAGGGATGAACAAGCAATGACCGAGGGATGAACAAGCCATAATGGAGGGATGTGACGCGCCCCCTGGGCCTCTGTTGTGCAGCGTTGCGCATGCGGGGAATACCCGGAGCCGGATCTGATAGGGGTAGTAGTCCTCGTGGCAGTGACCCGGTCCGTGCCCAGGGTGTCAAACCAAGTGGCAGAACTTAGAATAAGATGTTATATTGTTCGACTACGCCACCCGTTGATTGCGGCTATGAAGCCGCCGCTGCAGGGCAGACCGCTGAGGCCGGTGGTACGGGTGTGCAGCGTGGATAACGGGAGGGGTATGGCCTCAGGGCAGCGGACGTGGATGATGGGGATAGCAGAATTGCACGCAGGCACTAGGAACCACTCAGAGACAGTGCGGTGTAGTTCAGGGTCTTTACTGGTGGCAAAGGTAAACCCTCCCGGGAGTACTGGCTAGCGATCGGGGCCTGGTCAGTCTGTGAGCAGATAGGATCTCCCCCGGCCAGGCGGAGTTGTAGGCCTCCCCGACTTATTGTACTCTCCCTGGCTACCTTGCTAGAAGCGGGTAAAAGTAGCCCACGTCCCTGAGTGTACCGTGTGGTGCTCACCCGTATGGCCGGTGACTCGGGGCCTTCTGGTAGCCTCCGCTCCACAACGGCGGTGCTGGTCCCTTGCATGTGACCGTGCCTTCGGGTTTCTTGGCCAGAGGACCTGAAATCCCCTGCCGGTCGGTTTCTGCTGCTGGGTATGGATCAGTCCCCACTGCCTCGGACTCCGTGTCCGGTGAGATCTCTTCAGTCAGGACGAGCTCTACAGCTTCCAGTCTCTGACCCCTTTTATCACTGCTCCCACATAGCTCCTGATCTTGCTCTCTCTGTATCTGCTCCACTCCAGACCAGACTGTGTCTCTGTCTGGGACTCCTCTTCTTCTCCTCTAACCCCGCCTCAGCCCCAGTTTATATAGGGGAAGTTCTTCCCCTCCCAGGACTGGGCAGGAAGTGTTGCATGCTTAGGGTTCCTGACCAGGAGACCTCCCACCTGCTCTCAGACGTAATATTGCTATTACTGTGGTAACCAGACCCCTGGGGTGCCACAGATGAACAAGCCATGATGGAGGGATGTACAAGCCATGAAGGAAGGAAGAACAACCCATGATGGAGGGATGAATAAGCCATGACAAAGGGATGAGGGATGGAGGGATGAACAAGCCATGATGCAGGATTGAGGAACAGAGGGATGAACAAGCCATGACGGACGGATGAACAAGCAATGACCGAGGGATGAACAAGCCATAATGGAGGGATGAACAAGCCATGATGGAGGGATGTACAAGCCATGAAGGAAGGAAGAACAACCCATGATGGAGGGATGAATAAGCCATGACATAGGGATGAGGGATGGAGGGATGAACAAGCCATGATGCAGGATTGAGGAACAGAGGGATGAACAAGCCATGACAGAGGGATGAATAAGCAATGACCGAGGGATGAACAAGCCATAATGGAGGGATGAACAAGTCATGATGGAGGGATGAACAAGCCATGAAGGAAGGATGAACAACCCATGATGGAGGGATGAATAAGCCATGACGTAGGGATGAGGGATGGAGGGATGAACAAGCCATGATGGAGGGATGTACAAGCCATGAAGGAAGGAAGAACAACCCATGACGGAGGGATGAATAAGCCATGACGTAGGGATGAGAGATGGAGGGATGAACAAGCCATGATGCAGGATTGAGGAACAGAGGGATGAACAAGCCATGACGGAGGGATGAACAAGCAATGACCGAGGGATGAACAAGCCATGATGGAGGGAAGAAAAGCCATGAAGGAAGGATGAACAAGCCATGATGGAGGGATGAACAAGCCATGACAAAGAGATGAGGGGTGGAGGGATGATTAAGCAATGATGCAAAGATGAGCACAGACATTCTATATATTGTTTCCAAGTCATCTCAGTTTTTCCTTTAATTGTTCTCCGCAGCTTATTAAAGCCATTAAAAACTAACACATCAGTTAATAGAAATGAATTCATGTCTTGCTAAATGCTCTCTCTTCATTAAAATCCTCGGCAGCGCCGGACTGTATCGGGTGGTTTGATAAGCAGCATTCCCCGGCTCCTTTTGAACAATTATAAGCTGATAATTTATGCTCACAACTCCTCTATCGCCTTGTTACAATTCTCATCTCACTTTCTCCGCCTTTGTTTATTTACTAATCAGTTTATATTCGCAGTAATCCCCACATTGCCGCGTTCCCTTTGTATTAGCTGTCTCATCAATCAGTTCCTTTCATGTGGTTATAAATAAAGTCTAATCATATTGTTAGCCGTCGCGTTTATCCGCCGTACTCCATTGTAAGTGTAATAAAAATCAAGAAATTAACAAAAAGAGATGGGTGATTTGTGAGGACAGTGAGATTTGTTCTATCCTTTCTAGCAATTTATAACTAAGGGACCTTAGAGAGCACCGTACAAATTCCATCTTCCAAAATGGTCTCTTTTTCACCTTTCGAGGGCACAATCTTAGGCGGCTATGTTTGAATGCTGAAATGTGGCTCTTTCCGCATATTTAAGGCTGTGTTCACATGTGTATCATGGAGGTTAAAGGTTACATACATTGTCTGGTTTCCAACAACCACAGCTCTTTCCGATGACAATTATTGCCCTCTTGCCTCAACGTTTGCCATCTGCCATGGCCTAGTTGGGTCAAGCCAAGATTCTTTCGATTTGTTTGCATGGCCAAAGCAACTGGTACATGAAGATGATGTATGGCCTAGCTCCAGGTGAAATGTGGCTCTTTCTGTATAATTAAGTCTCTGTTCAACTCTACATCATGAATGGTAAAGGTTAAGTACTTTGTGTAACGGGTCTGGGAGGCGGAACCTCTGAGCTACTATACAAGGGGGCGGTCCATGTAAGGGAGCGGGTGGCGACCAGAGTAGACGGGCAGGCAGTCACAGCAGGTGACTGGGACAGTCTCTGAATGAACGGACAGGAGGTCACGGCAAGTGACCGGGGCAGTCTCTGGGTGAACGGGCAGGAGGTCACGGCAAGTGACCGGGGCAGTCTCTGGATGAATGGGCAGGAGGTCACGGCAAGTGACCGGGGCAGTCTCTGGATGAACGGGCAGGAGGTCACGGCAAGTGACCGGGGCAGTCTCTGGATGAACGGGCAGGAGGTCACGGCAAGTGACCGGGGCAGTCTCTGGATGAACGGGCAGGAGGTCACGGCAAGTGACCGGGGCAGTCTCTGGGTAAAGGATTGGTACGACCTGTGGCGGCAGATGATAGACGTGAGCTCCCAGGTGAGCAGGCGAGAGTCTCTGGATAATCGGGTGGTCACAGCATGTGACGGCGGAGCCTCCAGGAAGTCCAACAGACAGGTAGCAGATGAGCGCTCCCAGGTGAGCGGGCAAGAGTCTCTGGAATAGCAGGTGGTCACAGCACGTGACGGCGGAGCCTCCAGGTGGGCAAGCAGGCAGGCAGCGGAGGAGCGCTCCCAGGTGAGCGGGCAGGAGTCTCTGGAATAGCAGGTGGTCACAGCACGTGACGGCGGAGCCTCCAGGAAGGCTAGCAGGCAGGTAGCAGATGTGCGCTCCCAGGTGAGCGGGCAGGAGTCTCTGGAATAGCAGGTGGTCACAGCACGTGACGGCAGAGCCTCCAGGAAGGCTAGCAGGCAGGTAGCAGATGTGCGCTCCCAGGTGAGCGGCCAAGCTGGTCCATAGACAGACTGACAGGAGTAGGAAGGCAGACCGTCGGACCTCAGGCTAGCAAGCAGGTAGCAGGAATATCAGGCAGGAAACAGACAGCAAACTGGCAGGACTCTGGCAGGAATCAGGCAGGTAACTGGCAACGGGACCTGAGGGCTGAAGCAGAGTAGTGAACAGTGCAACAACATTGCTCGGGCACCTCCATTTTGGAGGAGGTGCCTTATATATGGTGAAGTCCTCCGGCCATTGGCCGGGGACTCCTTAGGACGGCGCGCGCGGCCCCTTTAAGAGGGAGGGAGCGCGCGCGTGCGCGCGCCCTAAGCACAGTGGCCAGGAAGGAGCGCGCGCTGCCAGCAGAGCGGGAGGAGGACGCCGGGCTCGGAGCAGAGAGGTGAGGGGAACAGCGTTCCTGCCTAGCAGAGGGCAGGGACGCCGACGCTACAGTACCCCCCCCTTTAGGCCCCCCCTTTTTTAGGCCAGACAGAAATTTAGCAAGGATGAGAGGGGCATGGATGTTCTCCCGGGGCTCCCACGTTCTCTCTTCAGGACCAAACCCCTTCCAATCTACTAGAAAAAAGGTCTTCCCTCTTACCCTTTTGGTAGCCAGAATGTTCTCTACCTCAAATTCGTTTTCAGCGGAAACCGGAGCAGGAGGCGTGCCTGTAGACTTGGAAAAAGAGTTAAGTACCACAGGTTTGAGGAGAGATACATGGAAGGAGTTAGGGATCCGCAAGTTGGCCGGGAGTTTCAATTTATAGGCCACCGGGTTGATCTGACTGATGACTTCCAGAGGACCGATGAACCGAGGCCCTAACTTATAGGAAGGAATCTTGAGCCGGACATACTTGGACGAGAGCCAGACCTTATCCCCTGGACGGAATTGAGGAGGATCCAGACGTTTTTTGTCAGCATGTCTTTTCATACGCTCGGATGACAGAAGGAGTGCGGACCGGGTACTCTCCCATGTGGAGGAAAATTTGTTAACAAGAGATTCCGCAGCCGGATTGTCCACCGAGGTGGAGACGGGAAACGGGATCCGAGGATGCTGACCGAAGACTACAAAAAACGGGGATTTGGAGGAAGATTCGCTCTCGTGATTGTTGTACGAGAATTCGGCCCATGGCAGGAGATCCACCCAGTCAGAATGGTGGGCATTAACGAAGTGCCGGAGGTAACTGGTCAGGATCTGATTGATCCGCTCCACTTGACCATTAGACTGTGGGTGGTAAGCGGAGGAGAAGTCCAGGGTGACGTCTAGCAATTTACAAGTGGCTCTCCAGAAACGAGAAGTGAACTGTACCCCACGATCCGACACGATGTGACGGGGCAGGCCATGAAGACGGAAGATGTGGCGGATAAAGTCTTTAGCCAGCTCGGGTGCAGACGGGAGGCCTGGCAGGGGAATGAAGTGAGCCATCTTGGAAAAGCGGTCAGCGACCACCCAAATGACCGTACAACCGGCAGAGACGGGAAGATCAGTTATGAAGTCCATCGCTATATGCTGCCAGGGGGCAGCAGGTACTGGCAGAGGAAGAAGGTGACCGGCTGGCAGGTGTCTCGGAACTTTGTTGCGGGCACAGGACACACAGGCAGAAACAAAGTCTATTACATCCTTGCGCAGGTTAGGCCACCAGTAGTGCCGGGAAATAAGCTGGAGGGTCTTTTTCTGACCGGCGTGGCCAGCTAGTTTAGACGAATGACCCCAGTGTAGGATCTTCTCCCGATCAGGTACCGATACGAACGTCTTACCGGGAGGGAGACGATTTAGACTCACGGGAGCCACCTGCATTACTCTGGCGGGATCGATGATATGTTTAGGTTCTTCCTCGAGATCAGATACCAGAAAGGATGGGGACAAGGCGTCTGCTTTGATGTTCTTGTCAGCCGGGCGAAAATGTAGAACAAAATCAAAGCGAGCAAAAAACAAGGACCACCGGGCTTGGCGCGGATTAAGTCTCTGGGCATGCTGGAGATAAGCCAAGTTCTTGTGGTAAGTGTAAATTATTACCGGATGAAGAGCCCCCTCGAGTAGGTAACGCCACTCCTCCAATGCCAGCTTGATGGCCAATAACTCTCGGTCTCCTATGGAATAATTGCGCTCAGAAGAGGAGAAGAGTTTGGAGAAGAAGCCGCAAGTTACCATCCTCCCGGAAGAAGATTTTTGAGTAAGTACAGCTCCGGCTCCAGAGGAGGAGGCGTCAACCTCCAGAAAGAACTGCTTGTTGCCGTCCGGACGATGTAGCACCGGGGCGGAAGAGAAGGCCTGTTTTAAGGAAAGAAAGGCCTCCTCTGCTTCGGGCGGCCACTCTTTGGGATTAGTACCCTTACGGGTGAGCGCGGAAATTGGGGCAGTCCGGGAAGAGAAGTGCGGTATGAAGAGGCGGTAGTAGTTGGCGAAGCCCAGGAACCGCTGAATGGCCTTCAACCCCTCCGGTCGGGGCCATTTCTCGATGGCAGACAGTTTCTCTGGATCCATTCGTAGGCCGGTCTGAGAAATAATGTAGCCCAAAAACGGAAGCGAGGTCTGCTGAAAGAGGCACTTCTCATATTTAGCGAAGAGGTGGTTCTGCCTGAGCCTGAGCAGGACCTGACGAACGTCCCTCCGGTGAGTCTGGAGATCCGGAGAGAAGACCAAGATGTCGTCCAGGTACACCACAACGCAGGAGTAGAGAAGGTCCCGGAAGATGTCATTGACCAACTCTTGAAAGACGGCAGGAGCGTTACAGAGACCAAAGGGCATTACCAGATATTCATAGTGGCTGTCCCGGGTGTTAAATGCAGTCTTCCATTCATCCCCTTGACGGATACGGACCAGGTTGTACGCCCCACGGAGGTCCAGTTTGGTGAAGACTCTAGCCCCCCTCAGGCGATCAAATAATTCTGGAATGAGCGGAAGGGGGTACTTATTCTTCACCGTGATCTGGTTAAGGCCTCTATAGTCAATACAGGGACGGAGAGAGCCGTCCTTCTTTTTTACGAAGAAGAAGCCTGCTCCCGCCGGGGAGGTAGATTTCCGGATGAATCCCCTGGCCAAATTCTCCTCAATATATTCGGACATCGACCGGGTCTCAGCAGCGGACAATGGGTAAATACGCCCACGGGTAGGAGTAGTACCAGGTAACAGGTCGATAGGACAGTCGTATGGTCTATGAGGGGGTAATGTCTCTGCCTCCTTTTTATTAAAGACATCAGCAAATGACCAATAGGGAATCGGAAGTCCAGGTAGATTAGTTGGGGTAGGAGAAGGACGGACGGGATGAACAGGAACCAAACAAGTCTTATGACAGTCCTGTCCCCAGCGAAGGACTTCTCCGGTCTGCCAGTCAAGCACGGGTGCATGTCTCTGGAGCCAAGGTAGACCTAGTAAGAGGGCGTGAGAGAGTCCAGGCAGAACATGAAAAGAGATGCTCTCAGAATGCAGCATTCCCACCTGCAGAGTTACGGATTCGGTGATGAGTTGGATGGGACGTGGTAAGAGGCCCCCATCCACAGCAGCGACAGATAATGGTACAGCCAGAGGTTTGGTGGGAATGCGGTATTTTTCTACCAGGGACTGTGAGATAAGATTCCCGGCCGCTCCAGAGTCAAGTTGGGCTAGTTCGAAATAACGATTCTCCCCGCAGATAATAGAGACTGACAGTAGCAGAGATGGAGAGGATTTATTCTTGTCTAGGTTGACCTCTCTGAGCGAACCTAGACACAGGCGTTTCCCGACCTCTCCGGGCAGGTACGGATCCGGTGCTCCTTACTGCCACAGTAGAAGCAGCTCCCTTCGGCACGGCGTAAGTCCTGACGGGTTTTGACCATCTTGGTCTGGTCAACCTGCATAGGCTCAGGAGAGTGTACCTGGGGAGAGACGGATTTCTGAAAAGTAGGAGCTAGACGTGGAAACCTCCTCTCACGGGTGACCTCTTTGGCATGCTCCTGGAACCGTAGGTCAATCCGGGTGGCAAGAGTTATTAGGTCATCGAGAGTGGTAGGAATGTCCCGACCGGCAAGTTCATCTTTAATACGGCCGGACAGACCCTCCCAGAAGACGGATACCAGAGCGTCGTTATCCCAGGCCAGCTCCGAGGCAAGGGTACGGAACCGTATGGCATATTGGCCCACGGTGAGACTTCCCTGACGGAGGCGTAGCAGAGATGATGCGGATGAGGTCTTCCGTCCGGGTTCGTCGAAGACTTTCCGGAAAGCCATGAGAAAGGCAGGCAAGTCGGACACCAGGGGGTCTCCTCTCTCCCATAGAGGATTTAGCCAGGCCAGGGCCTCCCCGGTGAGATGGGACATGATGAATGCAATTTTGGCCCGGTCGGAGTTAAACTGGTGGGACAGGAGTTCAAAGTGCAGGGTGCACTGATTTATGAAGCCCCGAGCCTGGGCGGAGTCGCCTCCGAAGCGAGGAGGTGCAGAAAGCCGGGGTCCGGGGTAGGATACCATGGTATTGGTGGGCAGCGGAGCTGCCGGGTTGCGAGTCATGGCACTGGCGGTGGTTGCTGGTGGAGCAGTCAGAGTGTCCAGGCGAGAATTGACATTCCACAGGTGACCCAGGATGGACTCCTGTTGGGACCTCTGACGGGACAGTTCATGACAGAGGTCCGAGAGCGAGGGAGCTTGGGTGCCACCGGGTTCCATGGCCCGAGCAAACTGTAACGAGTCTGGGAGGCGGAACCTCTAAGCTACTATACAAGGGGGCGGTCCTTGTAAGGGAGCGGGTGGCGACCAGGGTAGACGGGCAGGCAGTCACAGCAGGTGACTGGGACAGTCTCTGAATGAACGGACAGGAGGTCACGGCAAGTGACCGGGGCAGTCTCTGGGTGAACAGGCAGGAGGTCACGGCAAGTGACCGGGGCAGTCTCTGGATGAACGGGCAGGAGGTCACGGCAAGTGACCGGGGCAGTCTCTGGATGAACGGGCAGGAGGTCACGGCAAGTGACCGGGGCAGTCTCTGGATGAACGGGCAGGAGGTCACGGCAAGTGACCGGGGCAGTCTCTGGATGAACGGGCAGGAGGTCACGGCAAGTGACCGGGGCAGTCTCTGGGTAAAGGATTGGTACGACCTGTGGCGGCAGATGATAGACGTGAGCTCCCAGGTGAGCAGGCGAGAGTCTCTGGATAATCGGGTGGTCACAGCATGTGACGGCGGAGCCTCCAGGAAGTCCAACAGACAGGTAGCAGATGAGCGCTCCCAGGTGAGCGGGCAAGAGTCTCTGGAATAGCAGGTGGTCACAGCACGTGACGGCGGAGCCTACAGGTAGGCAAGCAGGAAGGCAGCGGAGGAGCGCTCACAGGTGAGCGGGCAGGAGTCTCTGGAATAGCAGGTGGTCACAGCACGTGACGGCGGAGCCTCCAGGAAGGCTAGCAGGCAGGTAGCAGATGTGCGCTCCCAGGTGAGCGGGCAGGAGTCTCTGGAATAGCAGGTGGTCACAGCACGTGACGGCAGAGCCTCCAGGAAGGCTAGCAGGCAGGTAGCAGATGTGCGCTCCCAGGTGAGCGGCCAAGCTGGTCCATAGACAGACTGACAGGAGTAGGAAGGCAGACCGTCGGACCTCAGGCTAGCAAGCAGGTAGCAGGAATATCAGGCAGGAAACAGACAGCAAACTGGCAGGACTCTGGCAGGAATCAGGCAGGTAACTGGCAACGGGACCTGAGGGCTGAAGCAGAGTAGTGAACAGTGCAACAACATTGCTCGGGCACCTCCATTTTGGAGGAGGTGCCTTATATATGGTGAAGTCCTCCGGCCATTGGCCGGGGACTCCTTAGGACGGCGCGCGCGGCCCCTTTAAGAGGGAGGGAGCGCGCGCGCCCTAAGCACAGTGGCCGGAAAGGAGCGCGCGCTGCCAGCAGAGCGGGAGGAGGACGCCGGGCTCGGAGCAGAGAGGTGAGGGGAACAGCGTCCCTGCCTAGCAGAGGGCAGGGACGCCGACGCTACACTTTGCCTGGTTTCAATTTACTGCAGCTCTTTCCAGTGACACTTCTTCCCTTTTTGCCTCAAATTTTGATCTCTATCATGGCTCAATTGGGTCAAGTGTAATAGTGGGGAAGGGCATAGCCTTCCCTTGAGACTGAGAGAGTAAAAGGAAGAGTTCCTGAAGACAGACCTCCCCAACTGTGGTAGGCCAAGCTAAGGGGGTTAGCTTTAGTGGTCCGGTTGGTAGAGCAGAGGGGGAACTTAGTGCCCTTATCAAGCCTAGAGAGATATAGAGCTTGTTCCTGGTATAGTTCCTTCTGGGCTGTAGTACCTGAAAACAGCCACAAGATGCCACTGTTCGGGGTGCAGATGTCAGGATGAGTCTGCTAGCCGAGCTATAGACAGTGATGGGTTAAGGTTCTGTGATGACAGCTCACTGAGGGTGGGCATATTAGGAAAGTCTCTGTTTTAATTTCCTGAATCAGGAAGTGATAGGGTAGTACAAGAAGGGATTGCGACCTGATGAGACAGCCTTACTATAGTGGCTGCTAGGGTAGATGGGAGCTCCGAACCCTCAGACAGTGAGATCCCAGTGCGCAGTTCTCCCCACGCAAGAGCACGAGTCCTGTTCGCTCGCCGTAGAAACTCACCAAAGCGTAGTGAGGACACGGGGCACTTCTGGTCTGCAGGCAGCAGAGGAAGCTAAACAGTACTCCAAGCCAAGACGTGGGGGAGAGATATCGGATCCGTTCACTGTTAATACAGAGGAGTCTCTAGGGCCAGGAATTATAGCCACAGAGATGCTCCGCCTAAAGAGGGAACCAGGGCTGAAGCAGTTAACAGCGCCTGTGAGGGAGATGATTGCCTGTCGGGCCTTATCCATTATATCTGACTGTAAATACTGTAAATATTCCTCTTCCCCAAGTAAAGTCCAAGTTCTGGTTAAGAACCTCGTGTCCTTTGAAATTATTGCTGCCCTGGTCCCAGAAGAAAATTGCCTGGAGACAGCCGCGATCGGATGGCGTGAAGTAAGTGAAGAGCACTACATACACAGCCACGCTTCAGAGAGAGGACACGTATTGTCTGTAGGGTGCCATAGCGAGAGGGGGCTACAGCTCGCCCACGACTACCTCGCTGGGGCACCTTACATTTGGCGTAGTCGGCAGGATGCGAGCTCCTCGCATGAAGAAAGCGGGGAAGAGCCGACACAGAACACTGAGGAGAAAGTGTTGGAAGGCATGCGGCCCAAGATGGCGGCCCGAAGCATGGATTCCAAGATGGTGACGACGGCGGTAAAGTCTGGGAGAAGAACCGCCCATCGTGGGAGTGGACGGCGCTGGAGAGCGCGAAAAGATGTCCAGCCCCTACGAGTTCCGGCCCGAAGAGGGATGGGCCCAGCGGTGAAGATGCGCCCCAGGATGGGACGTCCAGTGAGGAAGAGGGTGCGGCGCAAAGTGAAGTCCGGCCCCGTGAGTATCAGCGCGCGCAGAGAGGGGGCGCGGCTGAAGGCGGAGTGGCCGAGAGTGACGAGTGACGCGGCGGTCGCGTCAGAGGTCCGGCCCAGGAAGAGGCGGAGCTGGACGCGCAGGACGCGCGTCACCGGTAAGCGACCGGCGCCATTTTCTGTCCGGCACGTAAGGAGAAGGAGGTGCGGCAGCAGACGTCCTGAGTGGATGGCAGCCCCAGAGCCTGACAACGTGCGCGAGGCAAGCGGTGAGGAGGAACCCCTGAAGATCACTACACCAGGGGCCGCGGCTGGAAGTCGTCCGCCGGCGGGCGCTGCCCGCGATCCGCTGCCTTTACCCCCAGTGGCTGTTCAGTGGGCCACTAGGCCTGATCCGGAGCTGGGCCTGCTAGTCCACGAGCTTCACATGTGGTGCTGGAGCCGGATGCCGGAGGAAACGTCCTCCTCGGCTGAGGGAGGAGAACATCCAGGTGGGGCCGGAGCAATAGCTGCAGCGAAGCTTACAGAAGGTGAGCGGTCCATGCCCCAGCGGCCGGTCACGTCTGCGGTACCTGCCCCAGTAGTTTCCGTGGCAACAGAGGCCCCCAGGCCTTCAGGGGACGGTGCGGAAGGGAAGCCCCCTAAAAGAAAGGCCCCGCGGGAGAATTTCTGGTCGTTGGCCTTGGAGGCCCTACATTCCCCCTCGGCAGAGCGGTATGCCGAGCCCAGGAGTCCTAAGTGGGCTACCCGGGACCCCCCGATGACCGCGCGAGAACAGCGGCGATGGACCGATACCTTCCAGAGAGACTCAGGCTGGTGTTAGCCAGGAGGTCCATCATTTTTCTGTCACCAGCTACGGCCCTACCCAGGTCAGCTGTGGCAGTGCTACGTCCTCGGACAAGGACCCCGGGCCTAGCAGATACCCCGATCAGCCGTGGAAGTGGAGGAAGCCACCTTCATCTGCAGCATGGGCCGCCTTCATGAGGGAACAGAGGGAGGCCCGGAAGAAGTGAGCTAAGTGGGCTAAAAGGTCCGTTGACCTTTCACTTCTTCTCCTACTAGGACCCATCGGTGGTGGTCCTTTCTGTAGTTTGGGACTGTTACCCAGTGGGGGCGAAGTGCCCCATGTTGACTTCAGTTGAAACAAAAAAAAAAAAAAATGGAGGACTGTTCCCCTACCTCCTAGGCCAGGAAGGCCTTAAGCAGCACCCAAAAGTTGCGTGCCCGGGAGAGCTGCTCTTTTTGTTTTTATTTTTGTTTTCTTTTTGTTGCGCTTGTTGCGCCTTTTTCTGCTGGAATTTAAATTGCTGAGGCACACCTTGAGGATGGATATCCTCCGAATCTAAGAGACTTGCGGCCTAGCGGGAAGAACCGGTGACCCCCGCTAGGGCCAAGAAGAAAAGAGACTCACAGGGTGTTACCTGTGACGGTGTGCCTCAGAATGTAGCCCCAGGAGGGGATTAAGGGCTATTGAAGAGTTGACCTGATTTAAAAATGTGGACATGGACACTTCGGTTCCAGGGTCCTTACCAAGAAGGACCGGTGCCTCTGAAAAAGTTGATAGTGGACTGTCCTGAATTGCTGTTCCAGGGCCCTTAACCGAGAAGGGCCGGTCTTCCAGCCAAGAAGATGACCTCAGGACCAGTCGCTTACTAAGAATGTTTTAGTAAAATTTAGTAATGTAATTTTATAACTGTTGATTGATGTTTATTGCCTAGTGTGGTCAGGGACGACCAACATTAAAGTGTCGGGGAATGTAATAGTGGGGAAGGGCGTAGCCTTCCCTTGAGACTGAGAGAGTAAAAGGAAGAGTTCCTGAAGACAGACCTCCCCAACTGTGGTAGGCCAAGCTAAGGGGGTTAGCTTTAGTGGTCCGGTTGGTAGAGCAGAGGGGGAACTTAGTGCCCTTATCAAGCCTAGAGAGATATAGAGCTTGTTCCTGGTATAGTTCCTTCTGGGCTGTAGTACCTGAAAACAGCCACAAGATGCCACTGTTCGGGGTGCAGATGTCAGGATGAGTCTGCTAGCCGAGCTATAGACAGTGATGGGTTAAGGTTCTGTGATGACAGCTCACTGAGGGTGGGCATATTAGGAAAGTCTCTGTTTTAATTTCCTGAATCAGGAAGTGATAGGGTAGTACAAGAAGGGATTGCGACCTGATGAGACAGCCTTACTATAGTGGCTGCTAGGGTAGATGGGAGCTCCGAACCCTCAGACAGTGAGATCCCAGTGCGCAGTTCTCCCCACGCAAGAGCACGAGTCCTGTTCGCTCGCCGTAGAAACTCACCAAAGCGTAGTGAGGACACGGGGCACTTCTGGTCTGCAGGCAGCAGAGGAAGCTAAACAGTACTCCAAGCCAAGACGTGGGGGAGAGATATCGGATCCGTTCACTGTTAATACAGAGGAGTCTCTAGGGCCAGGAATTATAGCCACAGAGATGCTCCGCCTAAAGAGGGAACCAGGGCTGAAGCAGTTAACAGCGCCTGTGAGGGAGATGATTGCCTGTCGGGCCTTATCCATTATATCTGACTGTAAATACTGTAAATATTCCTCTTCCCCAAGTAAAGTCCAAGTTCTGGTTAAGAACCTCGTGTCCTTTGAAATTATTGCTGCCCTGGTCCCAGAAGAAAATTGCCTGGAGACAGCCGCGATCGGATGGCGTGAAGTAAGTGAAGAGCACTACATACACAGCCATGCTTCAGAGAGAGGACACGTATTGTCTGTAGGGTGCCATAGCGAGAGGGGGCTACAGCTCGCCCACGACTACCTCGCTGGGGCACCTTACACAAGCCAAGATTTTTCCAATCTGTATACGCAGCCAAATAAACTGGTATATGTAGATGATGTCAGGCCTAGCTACAGGTGAAATGTGTATCTTTCTGCATAATTAAGACTTTGTTCACATTTGCATCATGGAAGTTAAATGTTATGTAGATTGTCTGGTTTCAAGCGGCCACAGCACTTCCTAATGACACTTCTTGTCCTCTTGCCTCAACCTTTGGCCTTTGCCATGGCCCAGTTAGGTCAAGTCAATGACCTTCTGATCTGTCTACACAGCTAGAGAAACTGGTACATACAATATGATGTCACGCATTTTTGAAGGGTCTTCATCATTGAAGTTACCTACTCCTTGAGGCTCTACTTATTGGAAAGCCAAATCATCTGACTTTTAGTCATAGAATCATAGAATGGTAGAGTTGGAGGGGACCTCCTGGGTCATCTGGTCCAACCCCCTGCTCAAAGCAGGATTCACTAAATCATGAGTCACAGTCATGAGCCACATCTCTATGCTTTTGGCATGAAGGAACGGATTGAATGTCCGTAGCATTGTAGCTCACAGACGACACTTTGGGTGATGCTGGGTATGCACTTGGATTGGGTTTTAGACCTTTTAGGAGCCAAATCTTAACTTTAGCTATAGATCTTCATTACTTCTATGTAGCCTCTGGCTAAGATTCTATTAAAATATAGTAGAATACCTGTATAAAACTTAAAGGGTTGTAAGGTGGCTGTTAGACACTTAGTAGTTGAGAGATAAACTTGGAGTAATGATTTAGTACATATGGAACTAAAAGGGGTTAATCAGCAATGACACATGGATTATGAGCAGCTGAAGAGTTGGGAGAGACAACTGCTCACTATATCTCCACCCCTGGGTGTGGTTCACTTTGTAAATTGAGAGCTGTTTGTCTCACACATGGCTGTGTGTATGGAGGTATGCAGATCTCCTCGACTGAGTGCCTTTGCTAAAATTACAACTTATGCTTAGTTAATTAATCCAGGGATCTAATCTGACTGCCAGATTGGTGTCGGGAAGTGAATTTTTCCTCAATGATGTAAATTGGCCTATACTGCATGGTTTTTTTTTGCCTTCACCTGGATCAACGCTGCGGAATAGCTGCAGTGCACAAGAAATAGGCTGAACTGGATGGACGCTTGACTTTTTTCGGCCTTATAAACTATGTAACTATGTAACGACTAAGAAGCTGGACTATAAGCCAGGAGGGCTAACGAGCGCTATTGTATGGACGTGTTACTTTATGTTTTACTTTGTGCTGGACAAAGCCTGTATTTAAGTTTTCTTGTGAGGTGGTTTATGAGGACTGAAATAAACCAGCCTGACTTTAAATAGAAAAGGTTCCTGTGATAACTCAGATCGCTCCAAAGTGAGTAGCATTGTTACATGGTATTCCTACTTAAAGGGGTATGTGTAGTCATGTATAGCATATGACTCGCCCCCTGGGCCGAGGGGCACCCGGAACAGGGCTTCTGGGGGTTGTAGTATCCGTGGCAGTGACCCGGTCCCGTGGCTCTAGGTGGTCAGGCCAATGGCGGTATTTTGTGGGTTTTAGGTTAATTGTCCGACTACGCCACCCGTGGATTGCGGTCAGTGCGGACCGCCGCTGCAAGGCAGACCGCTGGGGCTGATGGTGTATGCAGCTGAGGTAGTGTGACTCCCCACGGGAAGAGTGCAGCCCCAGGGCAGATAATGTGGATGAAGGGAGTGATGGTGCGTGGGCGTCCCAGCACTAGTTGTGCTGGTGCGGCGATGAAGCACAGAGACGTGGGGTTGCAGTTCAAGTTCTTTACTCACAGTTCTTTATGTTCCAAGTCATTCCGCGGGCAATGACTGCCCAAGCCGTGCTGCGTCCACCAGGCAGGGGGCTCGGTCAACCCCCAGGCAATTCCAGAGTGTGTCACAGGGCTCCCTTCTACTCCTTTCTCTGGCCGTGCCCCACCAGTGACACTACGTCTGTCCAGCTCCCGCGGGCCTTCTCTTGGGAGGGCTTCGTGCTCACCTCCCTGACCCTATGTGGTATGCCTTTCTAGTAGGTGTAGTGAGGGGTCGCACCAAGATATGATCGCGACCGCCGGTCCTTGGCTGAGGATTAGTCGCCTCCACCAACTTGGGATCCAGTACCCTGTTCTGCCAACCCGTCACCCGCAATCTCCTGGGCCTTTGGGGTTCCTTCTGCCTTCGTGTCTCTGGGCCTCTCTTGGTGTTCTGTTCCTTTCTTCCTTTCCTTTCTGTTCCTGTCTTTTCTGCTGGCTCTGGCCTCACAGGCTAGGCCCACCTCCGGAGCAGAGCTCCACAGAGGCCCTGCTCTGTCACTTCCTCTCTCAGACTGAACACTGTTCTGAGATGGTGCCCACCTCTTATACCTCCCTCTCTGTGTATGAGCCCAGGTGACTTGCAACCAATGGGCTCCTACCTATGCTCAGAGACCGTCCCCTCCTGCTCCTACATCACTGGGTTTTCCTCCCCCCTCCCCACTCCAGGCAGGGACATGATCTGTCGTGCCTGCATTTCTGTCTAATGGGAGCACCGTTGAGCTGTCCCTCGGAAATGGGGTGTGTGTGATGCATGCAGCTAAATGAGCCCTGGTCCACACTCTATCCTTACCCGGGAGTGGGATATCACACCTCTGGTTTGAGGTGCAATACCCCTGTAGCGGCCGAACCCTCGGGGCGCTACACATATCCTAAATTTCTACTAGATACGGGTCCCTTACAAATGAACAGAGACAACCCCTCATGTGTGGCCACCTCTCTACTTCCAGTAGTGTAAGTCGGGCTCTGTTCTTAACAGATTTTTTTTTTAAAGGTCTCTGCTTGCTGTTAAAGGGGTTGTCCGGTCAAAACTGATAAGTCTGCAGTCACTCGGTTTTGACCGGACAACCTCTTTAATCAATAGCAGCATTCTTGTTTGCATTCCGAGGCTAAAAACGATACATCCTTTCTTACACTCGAGAAGTGTACATTTCAAACAAGACTTTATGGATTGACCCATCTACTTGGGGCAGAACTTTTTTTTCCCTTTATCTAGGCAAACAAGGATCGTCCACCAGGATCTATATCACAGTATCCTCCCTCCTGGCTGAGTGATATTTTTCCATAAATAAGGCTGAGTAAATCCTACGCGATCGGGATTCATGTGTAAGCAGCTGAGGGTTGTGTTTGGCAACATTGTATCCATCATTCTCTTTCCCTCTCGTTACATCCCGGAACTCTGTACGATTGGGGAAGAGCGCTGGGATTATCTCTTGTCAACACTAAACAAGGACAAGGCCTAAAATTTTGCGGCAGGTGCTCAGTCATCGATGCTAAAAGTGTATTCTATCAGTTGAAGAAGACGAGCGGGGATTGTCTGAACAACACTTAACCATAATTCCTCCTTTTCTATCCATTTCATCTCCGCTTTGTTTTCTGCTCGTGATGAAGCTGAGGACGACGTAGTGTATAAATGAGCAAGGAGACGCTTTATCTACTGTCAAGTAACGGGGGGCTGACACGTAACTTCGTGGCGCTTTTTCAGCAGTGTAGTAACATATGTTGTTCATGTTGGATCCAATGCAAAAAAGAAAACTGGCATAAAAAGTAAAATGTAGAAAACCTCTGGTGACTCAGAAGAGAAAAATATATAGCATATATATATCGCTCAGTGGGGTATAATTACATGATCATAATAGCTTGCCCTTTTTTGGTCTCTTCTTTACACGCCATGGGCCAGGTGAAGCATAAACCTCGGCATCCTTAACGTTACCTATCCTGAAAGATGTTTTTAAGTGAATCTGTCAGCAGGATGAACTTTCCTGAGCCGTCTATATGGACACGCAGAAAGTTGAATAAAATTATGCCTTGATATTTGTCATCTGATATCTTATTCCAGAGAAATATGTAAATGAGCTGCTTAGATCTATGGGCCAGACATAGATCTCCCTGAGAATCCGCCTTCAGAGCTTATTGTAAATGAAAGGGAGCTTTACCAGTGTGAGACATGGAATGACTGACAGTCTGCTCTCCTCAACTACTTGTCTCACACTGGTAACATCTCATTTCATTTACAATAATCTCTGGAGGCGGATTCTCAGGGAGATCCATGTCCGGCCCATAGATCTTAAGAGCTCGTTTATATATTAAGAAAAATGTGAATTTCTCTGGCATAAAACATCGGAGCGCAGATATTACAGTATTGTTTTATTCTACTTTCTATGACATACAGTACAGACCAAAAGTTTGGACACACCTTCTCATTTAAAGATTTTTCTGTATTTTCTTGACTATGAAAATTGTACATTCACACTGAAGGCATCAAAACTATGAATTAACACATGTGGAATTATCTACTTAACAAAAAAGTGTGAAACAACTGAAAATATGTCTTATATTCTAGGTTCTTCAAAGTAGCCACCTTTTGCTTTGATAACTGCTTTGCACACTCTTGGCATTCTCTTGATGAGCTTCAAGAGGTAGTCACCGGAAATGGTTTTCACTTCACAGGTGTGCCCTGTCAGGTTTAATAAGTGGGATTTCTTGCCTTATAAATGGGGTTGGGACCATCAGTTGTGTTGTGCAGAAGTCTGGTGGATACACAGCTGATAGTCCTACTGAATAGACTGTTAGAATTTGTATTATGGCAAGAAAAAAGCAGCTAAGTAAAGAAAAACGAGTGGCCATCATTACTTTAAGAAATGAAAGTCAGTCAGTCTGAAAAATGTAGAAAACTTTGAAAGTGTCCCCAAATGCAGTTGCAAAAACCATCAAGCGCTACAAAGAAACTGGCTCACACGAGGACCACCCCAGGAAAGGAAGACCAAGAGTCACCTCTGCTTCTGAGGATAAGTTTATCCGAGTCACCAGCCTCAGAATTTAACAGCAGCTCAGATTAGAGACCAGGTCAATGCCACACAGAGTTCTAGCAGCAGACACATCTCTTCAACAACTGTTAAGAAGAGACTTTGTGGAGCAGGCCTTCATGGTAAAATAGCTGCCAGGAAACCACTGCTAAGGACAGGCAACAAGCAGAAAAGACTTGTTTGGGCTAAAGAACACAAGGAATGGACATTAGACCAGTGGAAATCTGTGCTTTGGTCTGATGAGTCCAAATTTGAGATCTTTGGTTCCAACCACCGTGTCTTTGTGTGCCGCAGAAAAGGTGAACAGTTGGACTCTACATTCCTGGTTCCCACCGTGAAGCATGGAGGAGGAGGTGTGATGGTGTGGGGGTGCTTTGCTGGTGACACTGTTGGGGATTTATTCAAAATTGAAGGCATACTGAACCAGCATGGCTACCACAGCATCTTGCAGCGGCATGCTATTCCATTCGGTTTGCGTTTAGTTGGACCATCATTTATTTTTCAACAGGACAATGACTCCAAACACACCTCCAGGCTGTGTAAGGGCTGTTTGACCAAGAGGGAGAGTGATGGGGTGCTACGCCAGATGACCTGGCCTCCACAGTCACCAGACCTGAACCCAATCGAGATGGTTTGGGGTGAGCTGGACCGCAGAGTGAAGGCAAAAGGGCCAACAAGTGCTAAGCATTAGTGTTGAGCCACCCCCGTAGTGTTCTGGTTCGGTTCGGTTCGTCGAACACCGGGATGTTCGAGGAACTGTTCGTCGAACTGTTCTTCGAACACCTTAGAACACCGTCGAACACCGTTAAAACCAATGGCAGGCAAACAAAAACACATAGAAACACATAGAAAACACCTTCAAAGGTGTCCAAAAGCTGACAAACTGCTCAGAAGACGCTCTCTTTAAAAAAGCCGGCCGGCAATTCAGCAGCGGCATACACCGGTACCCGACAATTTAGACAAGAAGGAATAGAGCATCACACATAGATTAGATAGATAGAAACATGTCAGTCACATATAAAAGATGTACAGTGACAGTGTTGGTTACTGTACTTGTCATTTAGTGTAAAGGATTTATTAAAAAAAATATTAGTGTTTTTATGCACCGTCTCTTTAAAAAAGCCGGCCGGCAATTCAGCAGCGGCATACATCGGTACCCGACAATTTAGAACAGAAAGATAGAGCATCACACATAGATTAGATAGATAGAAACATGTCAGTCACATATATATGAAGTACAGGGACAGTGTTGGTTACTGTACTTGTCATTTAGTGTTAAAATAAAGGATTTATTAAAAAAAAAATTGGCGGGGGGGTCCCCGTAATTTTAGCCTCTAGCGGAGGTTAAGCAGACGGCTGGGGCTGATGTTTGAAGCCTGGGAAGGGGGTAATACCCATGGAGCTTCCCAAGCTACTAATATCAGCCCCCAGCTGAATACCTAGCCTTTACTAGCTATTAAAATGGGGGACCCCCCCAAAAAAATGACGTGGGGTCCCCCCTATTTTAATAGCTAGCAAAGGCTAGGCAGACAGCTGGGGGCTGATATTAATAGCCCAGGAAGGGAGCCATGAATATTGGCCCCCTCCCAGGCTAGAAACACCAGCCGTCAGCTGCCGCAGAAATGGCACATCCATAGGATGCGCCAATTCTGGCACTTAGCCTCGCTCTTCCCACTGCCCTGTAGCGGTGGCAGTGGGGTAATAGGGCTGGGGTTGATGTCAGCTTATAATGCCAGCTGACATCAAGCCCAGGTTAGTAATGGAGAGGCGTCTATAAGACACCCCCATTACTAACCCCATAGTCAAAGTTAAAAAAAAACACAAACACCCGGAACAAAGTCCTTTAATTGAAATAAACACACAATTCTTTATTGTTCTAAATTAAACCATACTTACCATCACGCCCATTCCAGCTGAAGCCAACGATCTCCTGCAATAAAAGAAAAATAATAAAGCAACATCATCCTTACCTTTCCATGGTTCCCAGGACAGCTTCAGCTCTGCTACATCGAGATGACAGGCTGGACCGCAGCAGAAAGCTGCCATCCAGCCTGTCATCCCACAGACACTGAGAAGCGCAGGCATGCCTGCGCTCCTCAGTGTCAGGCTGTGACGGCATCCAGATGAGCCGAGTTCATGTCCAATGAACTCAGCTCACCTCATGCACGTCACTGACAGTGTGGGAAAATTCTCCTGCATTCAGCGCTTCAGCGTGAGTATTCTCCCACGCTGTCAGTGACGTGCATGAGGTCAGCTCATGTCCAAT
Source organism: Phyllobates terribilis (assembly GCF_046119375.1). NCBI lineage: Eukaryota > Metazoa > Chordata > Amphibia > Anura > Dendrobatidae > Phyllobates > Phyllobates terribilis. The sequence goes on from NW_027362764.1 coordinate 785,318,073, forward strand.
GAACTCAGCTCACTTCATGCACGTCACTGACAGCGTGGGAAAATTCTCCTGCACTCAGCGCTTCAGCGTGAGAATTTTCCCACGCTGTCAGTGACGTGCATGAGGTGAGTTCATGTCCAATGATCTCAGCTCACCTCATGCACGTCACTGACAGCGTGGGAGAATTCTCACGCTGAAGCGATGAGTGCAGGAGAATTTTCCCACGCTGTCAGTGACGTGCCTGAGGTGAGCCGAGTTCATTGGACATGAACTTGGCTCATCTTTATGCCGTCACAGCGAGACACTGAGGAGCGCAAGCATGCCTGCGCTTCTCAGTGTGTGCGGCATGGCAAGCTGGATGGCAGCGTTCTGCTGCGATCCAGCCTGTTATGTGAATGTAGCAGAGCTGAAGCCGTCGTGGGAACCATGGAAAGGTAAGGATGAGGTTGGTTTATTATTTTACTTTTATTGCAGGAGATCGTTGGCTTCAGCTGGAATGGGCGTGACAGTAAGTATGGTTTAATTTAGAACAATAAAGAATTGTGTGTTTATTTCAATTAAAGGACTTTATTCTGGGTGTTTGTGTTTTTTTTTAACTTTGACTATGGGGTTAGTAATGGGGGTGTCTTATAGACGCCTCTCCATTACTAACCTGGGCTTGTTGTCAGCTGGCATTATAAGCTGACATCAACCCCAGCACTATTACCCCCTGCCACCGCTACAGGGCAGTGGGAAGAGTGAGGCTAAGTGCCAGAATTGGCGCATCCTACGGATGCGCCATTTCTGGGGCGGCTGACGGCTGGTGTTTCTAGCCTGGGAGGGGGCCAATATTCATGGCACCCTTCCTGGGCTATTAATATCAGCCCCCAGCTGTCTGCGTAGCCTTTGCTAGCTATTAAAATAGGGGGGACCCCACGTCATTTTTTTGAGGGGTCCCCCATTTTAATAGCTAGTAAAGGCTAGGTATTCAGCTGGGGGCTGATATTAGTAGCCTGGGAAGCTCTGTGGGTATTACCCCCTTCCCAGGCTTCAAACATCAGCCCCAGCCGTCTGCTTAACCTCCGCTAGAGCCTAAAATTATGGGGAACCCCACGCCAATTTTTTTTTAAATAAATCCTTTATTTTAACACTAAATGACAAGTACAGTAACCAACACTATCACTGTACTTCATATATATGTGACTGACATGTTTCTATCTATCTAATCTATGTGTGATTCTCTATTCCTTCTATTCTAAATTGTCGGGTACCGCTGCTGAATTGCCGGCCGGCTTTTTTAAAGAGACGGTGCATGAAAACACTATTATTTTTTTAAATAAATCCTTTACACTAAATGACATGTACAGTAAGTAACACTGTCACTGTACTTCATATATATGTGACTGACATGTTTCTATCTATCTAATCTATGTGTGATTCTCTATTCTTTCTGTTCTAAATTGTCGGGTACCGGTGTATGCCGCTGCTGAATTGCCGGCTTTTCATGTTTCACTGTTGGCACTGTTCCCATCGATTTGGGCAATCACTGTAATGCCACAACCACCATGGCTGTGGCATTACAGTGAGTGGCAGACAATCCCTGCATGATTGGTGCTCTAAATAGCGCCAGACATGCAGGACACGCTTTTGGTGCACGAACAGTTATCGAACATAACCTCGAACAGCCAAATTTTTTGCAAATCGTTCGGGTTCGTCGAACGACTCGAACACCGCCAAAAACAGCTCGAATTTGAGATTGGCGAACAGTTCTAGTCGATCACCGCTCATCTCTACTAAGCATCTCTGGGAATTCCTTCAAGATTGTTGGAAGACCATTTCCGGTGACTACCTCTTGAATCTCATCAAGAGAATGCCAAGAGTGTGAAAAGCAGTCATCAAAGCAAAAGGTGGCTACTTTGAAGAACTTAGAATATAAGACATATTTTCAGTTGTTTCACACTTTTTTGTTAAGTATATAATTCCACATGTGGTAATTCATAGTTTTGATGCCTTCAGTGTGAATGTACAATTTTCATAGTCATAAAAATACAGAAAAATCTTTAAATGAGAAGGTGCGTCCAAACTTTTGGTCTGTACTGTACATGCCCATATAGACGGCTTAGGAGGGTTGATCCTACAGACAGATTCCCTTTAGAGGCACTATTACTAGTATTATTATTATTATTAATTTTTAGAATGCCATTGATTCCCTGGTGCTGTACATGAGAGGGGTTACATACAAAATACAAATATGAATTACATTGAACAAACTAACAATGACAGACTGGTACAGAGGGGAGAGGGCCCTGCCCTTCTGGGTTTACAGGATAATGGGGAAGGAGACAGTAGATTGGGGGGGTTGCAGAAGCTCCGGTGGTGGTGAGCTGGCAGACGGTCATTGCAGGCTGTTATGAACTGCTACAAACACTAAGGAAAGATAGGAAAACTGTCCCTACAATAGGACTATGCTGATTCCCTACGATGCAGCGAGGGACCTGTTCCTTGTGAACAGACCCGCCTAAGTCCTCGGCTAGTCTGAACGCAGACCTATAGATATAAGGAAGGGGTCCCTACAAGAACTAAGGACTGGGATATAGTTGGACACCTCCTAGCAGAAATTGTAGCAGAGCAAAGACAAACAAACAAACAGAAGTACTAGTGGTCAAAAGACCAAGCAAACTACAGAGTAAGGTACAAAGCACCTGGCTAGCTTAAGAGTAAAAGTAACACTGAAGTCCAGCAAGGCCAGGAGGGCGGAGCTGGATTATATAGGCAAAAAGTCATGGGACCAGCAAAATAGAAAAAACTAACAGGAGGGTTCTAACACAGGCTGTAAGCTATTGAAGAGATGGGCTTTCAATTTCCATCTGAAAGTTCCAAGTGTAGTGGATAATCGACTTTGTTGGGGTTCAGAATCCCAGAGTATGGGGGATACTTGAGAAAAATCGATTGGGTGAGGAGCACATAAGTGTAGAGGAGAGAAGGAGATTTTGGGAGGACTAGAGATTACATTTAGGAAGATATTGGGGGATTATTTCGGAGATATAAGGAGGAGACAGAATATGGACAACTTTGTAGGTCAGTGTTACCTGTTTGAACTGGATACTTTGGGAAATTGGGAACCAATGAAGGGATGTGCAGAGGAGAGAAGCGGAGTAGTAGAGAGGAGAGAGGTGGATTAATCAGGCAGCAGAGTTAAAGACAGACTGGAGAGGTGTGAGAGTGTTAGCTGGGAGGCCACAGAGGAGGATATTGCAGTAGTCAAGGCAGGAGATGATGAGGGCACTAACTTTTTAGTAGATTCAGGGTTGAAGAAAGGGTTGATTCTGGAAATATTCTTGAGATGGAGGTGGCAAGAGGTGGCAAGAGCTTGGATGTGCCATTTGAAAGACAGGCCAGAGTCAAGGGTTACTCTGAGGCAATGGACACGGGACAGGGAAAAACATTATGTCATATATTGTGATAGATAGAACAGGTAGGGAATTAAGTGAGATGGAGGCAAGATGATGAGTTCAGCTTTGTCCACATTGAGCTTTAGGAAGTGTAATGAAAAGAAATAGGGCATGGCTGATAGACATTCTGGGATTCTGGACAGCAGGGAGGTCACATGTGAGCCAGAGAGGTAGATCTGAGTGTTGTCAGCATATAGGTGGTAATGGAAGTCATGGAACTTTATGATCAGGGCAGTTTCAGTGGAGTTTTGGGGATTGAAGCCGATTGTAGATTGTTAAAGAGTGCGTTAAATGAGAGGTGGGAGAAAATTTCAGTATGGACATGCTGTTCAAAGAGTTTGGAGGCAAAGGGGAGCAGCAATATGAGAACAGTAGCTGGACGTAGAGGTCAGGTTGAAGGATGGCTTCTTCACAATAGGTGTAATTGTGGCATGCTTGAAAGCAGAAGGTAAGGTACCAGAAGTTAACGATAGGTTGAAGAGATGGGTTAGGGCTGGGATAATCGTGGTGGTGAGATTTGGAGAGAAAGTGAGTGAGCTCGTTTTCAGTGATGGTGAGGGGGAAGGTTATGGGGGAAAGGCAGTGGTCTTTTATACATAAGGGCTGTGGTGGTTGAGCAGTAAAGATTTGCCTTGTTTGGTTGATCTTGATTTTGAAATATGCGGCAAAGTCTTCCTCAGAGATGAGTGAGGTCTGAGGGGGGCGGTGGTGGACGGAGGAGGGAGTTAAAAGTGTTGAATAACTGTTTGGAGTTGTGGAATTCAGAAGATAGAAGGATTGTGAGGTCGTCCTGTTTAGTAGAGAGGAGGGCCAACTTGAAAGTGAATGTTTTTGAATATGGTGAAGTCTTCTTATGAGTGCATTTTCCTTCAGCACCGCACCGCAACCCTGGACACTTGCCAAAGCTTTTAAATGAGGTTGTCGTGTCAGGATTGTCTATTGATTTGTCGCACTCTGCCATTCAAGAGAGGGGCAACTGAATACCTAATATGATTGTGGCCTTGTAGAAAATGGTGCACTGTCTGTGCCATGGAGTGAAGATACAGAGGACATAGGTGGAATAGAGTCAGAGACCATGTGAATGTCTAGGTGTACGAGGTTTCTGTGGGGGTGTGCTAGTTTCTGGATATGCAAGACAGGTGAGGAGGACAGGGATGAGAAAGTGAGTAGATGATGGTCAGATTGGGAGAGAGGTGAGGTTGTGAGGTTAGAAGATAAGGGTGAAGATAAGGTCTAGTGTATGTCAATGAGTGTGGGTGGCTGTGGAGGATCACTGAGTAAGTCCAAAGGATGAAGCAATCGACAAGAGTTTGGAGGCTGGGGATGTTGAAGTCAACTATGATGGTGGGAATGTCAGCAGAGAGAAAATGTAAAAGCCAGGTAAAAAGGTGGTCAATAAAGGCAGTGGCCAGGCCCAGAGGTCAGTATATGACGGTCACTTGGAGGTTGGAGGGAGAGTGGATGCGGACAGAATGGACTTCAAAAGAAGAGAAGATGAGGGAGTGTAGAGGTGGGATTGGGTTGAAGGTGCAGTTGTTAGAAGAGAGAACACCCACTCCACTACGGTGTCTATTGCCAGGGGGAGGAGTTTCGGTGAAGTCAAGGCCTCCGTAACACAGTGCAGCAGGTGAGGGCCAGCGGATGGTGTCGGCTATGTTTCGGTGAGGCTCAGCAAGGATAAGTTGCAAGACGTAAAGAAGTCATGAATGACATAGAGATTATTGCAGATGGAACAGGGGTTCCAAAGCGCTCAGAGAAAAGGAGCTTCAGAGTGGGGTTCAGGTGAATGGATTTTATGGTGGAGACATTGTGTGTAGTTTCTAGTAGGTGGGGAATGATAGGAGCGAGAATTAATGGGGGGTATCAGCTGTGGAGATCCAGGATTGGGAGATATATCGCCTGTGAGGAGAAACAAAGAGAGAGTAAACAATTGGGAGAAGGAGAGTGCCTGGCTTGTTTTGTGTCTTAGTAGAAGGGATGTGAGGTTGAGGAGCAGGTCGGCTGATGAGTCTGGTGAGGAGATAAGAGGGAAGGCGAGATAATCATTTCTTTGTAGAGTGATGGGGTTTGGGGATAGCGAAGGAGACTAAGGATTGGTGGAGCATAGTAAGGCAGATGTAAGCATGGTGAATGTATTTGTGAGGCAGTCAGTAAACAGGTGTAGCTCTTATCTTCTGGTCACTTCTAGTACATTTCTCATATATTTCTAATTTGCACTTAATAGATGTGACGCACCCCTGGGCCTGTGTCGCACAGCGTTGCGCATGCAGGAGCTTACCCGAAGCCGGATCTGTTGAGGGTTGTAGTCTCGTGGCGGTGACCCGGTCCATGCCCAGGGAGTCAGACTAAGTGGCGTTGTATTAGCGGTAGATGTTGGACGACTACGCCACCCGTTGAATGCAGCGAAGGAGCTGCCGCTGCAGGGCAGACCGCTGAGGCCGGTGGTAGGATTGTGCAGCGTGATAGTATCACCCCCAATGGGAGGGGTATGGCCTCAGGGCAGCCGACGTGGATGATGGGGGTAGCAGGAATCACTCAGAGACGATGCGGTGTAGTTCAGGGTCTTTACTGGTGATAAAGATAGACCCTCCCGGAGTACTGGCTAGCGATCGGGGCCTGGTCAGTCCTTGAGCAGATGGGATCTCCCCTGGCCAGGCGGAGTTGTAGGCCTCCCAAACTGACTGTACTCTTCTGGCTACCTTGCTAGAGGCGGGTATAAGTAGCCCACGTCCCTGAGTGTACCGTGTGGTGCTCACCCGTATGGCCGGTGACTCGGGGCCTTCTAGTAGCTTCCGCTCCACGACGGCGGTGCTGGTCCCACGCGTGTGACCGTGCCTTCGGGTTTCTTGGCCGGAGGACCTGAAATCCCCTGCCGGTCGGTTTCTGCTGCTGGGTAGGAGTTAGTCCCCACAGCCTCGGACTCCGGGTCCGGTGATAGCTTCCCAGTCAGGGCGAGCTCTGCAGCTGCCAGCCCCTGACTCCTTATAGCACTGCTCCCACAGAGCTCCTGATGTTCTTTTCCTATATCTGCTTCTCTTCTCTGTCTCTACTTCTTCTCTACACACTAACCCTGCCTCAGCCCTAGGTTTATATAGGGGAAGTTCTTCCCCTCCCAGGACTGGGCAGGAGGTGTGGCATGCATAGGATCCCTGACCAAGAGACCTCCCACCTGCTCTCAGACATAACATTGCTGTTACTGTGGAAACCAGACCCCTGGGGTGCCACATTCCCCCCTAGTGAAATTTAGTACTCCGGGACTAAACATATTTTTTAGAAAAACATAACAAGGTATAAACAATAATAATACAATAGGAAAAACACATAAAGATGGTTACGGCGTGTCCGCAACCGGGTGCAGTTTTGAAGAAAAGCAAGGTGTCCATTTCACCAAAACAGGGAGACGTAACCAGGTAGGGGTCTGTCCTGCCCCGAGTCCTTAACAGTCTTTAGTCCATTCCTAGGTTACGCTCCAACCAATTGTACAAGGATTCCCGGTAAATCCACCAAGGACTCCTAAAAATAACTAGAAACACATAATTATTTACAAGTAACAGACAGGTGACCACAAATAAAACAATTTAAACACTTCAAATCCTCCAACGTGCGGGTAACTGGCCTCTAGTGGCCCTAGTGGACCTACGGAGCTGACTGTCTGGCCCTGAACTACAGGGTGTAGGAGCTGTCAAGGGTAAACTGGGCAGCTGTCTACGGGCTCTTTGGCTCACTAGGGGTACGGCAGGCTCACTATGAGCAGAGGGTTGATCCTCCTGTTCTGCTTGTGTGGAGTCTGCTGCCTCCTGGGCCGTCTGCTCTTCCAGCTCTACCTGTTGCTCCGTAGGCACTTGGGATGCTGGTTGGAGGAACGTGAGGACGGGTACCACAACTGCACCATTGACTTGAGTCCAGGACCGAGGGAAGTCTCCGAGCACAGTACTAACCATATCTTCCCTTTCCTCTACGGGTCGAGGGTCTTCTTGCTCTCCTTCTGGGTTCCGTAGCTGTTCGGGACACTTCTTCAGGTGATCCCGGGATACAATGGCTGTGGTTTCCCCTCCGTCTTTACTGATGGTACAGACCTTTGGGTTGTCGTGGCTTGAGGGCAGTACGGTGTACGGGTCCTTCTCCCACTGGTCGTCCAAATTGTGGAGCCGTCTCTTCCTCTTCAAGACCTGCTCTCCGGGTACCAGGGGAACAGCGGGAGCATACTGGTTGTAAGTTTTCTCTTGTCTTTCCCTAGCGAGACAGAGACTTCGCTCCACGCTCTCCTGTACTTTCTGGTACTGCTGCTGCCTCTCTGTGTCCCAGTCTGCTTCCGGTGAAGTGTCCTCGGGTGTCAGGACTCCCATCTCCAGGTCAACAGGTAGCTTACCAGGCCTTGCCCTCATTAGGTAAGCCGGGGTACAGTTGGTGGAACCTACAGGGATGTAGTTGTATAGGTCCACCAGGTCGGGCAGCTTCTCAGGCCACAGACTGCGTTCTTCCAGGGGCAACGTTTTCAGAAGATCCATTACCACCTGGTTCATTTTCTCACAAAGTCCATTAGTTTGCGGATGATAGGGTGTCGTCCTTATCTTCCGGCAGCCATATAGATTGCAGAATTCCTGGAAGACCTCCGCTTCAAAGGCAGGTCCCTGGTCCATCAGCACTTGGTCCGGGTACCCGTGTGGACGGCAGAAGTGCTGCTGGAAGGCTCTAGCTGCTGTTTGAGCTGTTAAGTCCTTAACGGGGACGACAACCAAGAACCGGGAGTAATGATCCACAATGGTTAACGCGTAGACGTAGCCACTTCTGCTTGGGGTCAGTTTTACATGATCCAAGGCTACCAGTTCCAACGGCTGCTTGGTGACGATGGACTGAAGGGGGGTCTTCTGGCTGGCACGGTCCTTCCTTCTTAGGTTGCACGGGCCACAGTCTCTGCACCACCTCTCGATGGTTCCCCTCATGCCTACCCAGTGGAACCGCCCGCGCAGCAGGAACTCCAGCTTCTTCCATCCGAAGTGTCCAGCCCCGTCGTGGTATGCCTCCATCACCATGGCTGCGTCTCTTCGTGGCACCACTACTTGCCAGATTAGTTCATGCATCCGGGAGTTAACCATTCTGCGGCACAACTTCCCCTTGTAAAGGAACAGTCGACTCTTCTCAGCCCACAGTTGTTTGGCTTCCTCCGGAGCGTCTGGGTCAAGGCGAGCCTCTGGCCGAGTCAGCATCTCCTTCACCAGTCGGACGGCAGGGTCACTGTCTTGCGTTTCCTCCCAGTTGTAGTGAGGCAAGGGGTTAAACGTAGCGGCTTGCTTACTCCTTACCCGATGGGAATACTGGATAGTCCCATGACGGTGGAACGCGGGGAGTTCGACTTCTTCCAGTCCCTCTGGATCTTCTCCTACGTCCGGTAGGTTTGGCATCCTGGACAGGGCGTCCGCGTTGGTATTGGAGCGTCCTGCCCGGTATTTGATTGTGAACTCATAGTTGGACAGACGGGCCATCCATCTCTGCTCTAGGGCACCGAGTCTTGCCGTGTCCAGGTGTGTCAACGGGTTGTTATCCGTGTACACGGTGAACCGGGAAGAAGCGAGGTAGTGCTTAAAGCGTTCGGTGACTGCCCACACCACTGCCAGGAACTCTAGCTTAAATGAGCTGTAATTCTCAGGGTTTCTTTCGGTGGGTCGCAGTTTTCGACTGGCGTAAGCGATTACTCGTTCTTTCCCCTGCTGGATCTGGGACAGTACGGCTCCTAGCCCGATGTTACTTGCGTCGGTGTAGAGGATAAAGGGCTGGCTGTAATCAGGGTACGCCAGGATTTCATCCCCCGTGAGGGCCATCTTCAGCTGGCGGAAGGACTCTTCTTCTAACTTCTCCCATTTGAAGGGCGGCTTCTGGTTCTTGGCCTTCCGGGACTGGCCTATCAGGAGGTCCTGCATAGGAGCTGCCTTTTTGGTGAAACCGGGGATGAATCTGCGGTAATAGACTACCAACCCGAGGAACTGCCGCACTTCCTTTACACTGGAGGGACTTGGCCATTCCTTAATTGCGGTGATCTTATCAGGGTCGGGAGCCACTCCGTCAGCGCTCACCATGTGTCCCAGGTACTGCACCTTTGGTTTTAGGAGGTGACACTTGGAGGGTTTTACCTTTAGGCCGTAGTTTGCCAGAGCTTCGAACACTTCCGCCAGGTGTTTCAGGTGGTCCTCATAAGTCTTGGAATATACGATGACATCGTCCAGGTACAACAGGACCGTCTCGAAGTTTTTGTGGCCCAGACAGCACTCCATTAATCGTTGAAAGGTTCCTGGTGCGTTACAGAGTCCGAACGGCATGCAGGTAAACTCGCTAAGTCCCATCGGGGTGGTGAATGCGGTCTTCTCCCGGTCCGCCTCTGCTACAGGAACCTGCCAGTACCCGCTAGTGAGATCCAAGGTAGAGAAGAAGTTAGCAGATCTTAAAGCAGCCAAAGACTCCTCTATCCTTGGTAAGGGGTACGCATCCTTGTGTGTGATACGGTTGATTTTCCGGTAATCTACACACATCCTCATGGTGTTGTCTTTCTTTTTGACTAAGACTAGTGGAGCTGCCCAGGGGCTACAGCTATCCCTGATCACCCCAGCCTCCTTCATGTCCCTAAGCATTCCCTTGGCGTGTTGGTAGTGTGCAGGGGGTACGGGTCGATACCTCTCTTTTATGGGAAGATGGTCTCCCGTGGGGATGTGGTGTTCTACCCTCTTGACTCGCCCGAAGTCTAACGGGTGTTTACTAAACACTCTCTCGTACTCTTGAACCACCCGATAGACTCCCTGTCTCTGGTGTGAGGGAGTGGAGTCAGTACCCAAATGTAGTTGCTGACACCAGTCCTCCATTGTTTCCTTAGAGCCGTTACCTTCCTCCGGGGAAGATGGAGGCAAGGGTTCTACGGACTGTATGGAATTTTGATTGATGGTATACAATTTGGCTAGCGTGGCATACCGGGGCAGGTACACTTCCCTCTTCCCGATATTTATTATGCGAACGGGCACCCTCCCATGGCGTAAATTGACCACCCCCCGTGCTGTCAAAATGGTGGGCCTACTGTCTGAGTAAACTGGTTCTACCATTGCCTGGTAATCTCTACCTCTCAGACCAATAGCTGCCCGGCACCAAATCATCATTTCACTTTTTGGGGGCATGGCAATAGGAAAAGGGTCACACATTCTTACGCTACCAATCTCACCACCGGAGAGTTCTATCTGTTGCCGTCGCATCAGTGCCCGGATCTCTTTCTGGAGCACTCGCTGCTGGCCGGAGCTGGCGGTCTTGGCAACCTGCTGTAAAAGGAAAATCACCCCTGCAAGACAATTTTCAATTACATTAGTTCCTAGAGTTATCTTTGGGTGACTCTCGTGCTTGTCAATGTCTACAATGATCAGTCCCTGTGCCGCCAATTCGACTCTACCGATTTTAATGGTCACCTCTTTAAATCCAATCTGTGGCACGGGCTGACCATTGCTGGCGATGATACTCAAGTCGTCGTCAGGGTAGCGGGTGATATCCGAGTCATTCCAGTACTGCTTGAAGAGCACGTACGGGATAGTGGTAACCTGTGACCCGGTGTCCAGTAGGGCACTCATGGGGATGCCATCCAGTACCACAGGCAAGACTGGACGTCCTCCCACATATTTGTCGCGCCAGTTCGATGGGCCTGATGATCTTTTTCCTGGGGTTTGGCCCTCTACCCCAGGTTGTGCCAGTTTAAAGGACAGTACCTTGCCATATGTCCGGGTTGATTGCAGCGGCGGCAGATGGGTTGTCCGTCCTCGTTGTATCGGTCGCTGGGTCTTCCTCTGGCCGGTGGGGTCCTCCTTGGTCGACGCCACGGGATGTCCTCCGGTCCGGATGCCAGCTGGATCTTCCCTGGAGTGGAAACCTGTAAAGACTGCACAGTTCGGGTTAGCGCGGCAACGCTTTTAGCTAGCTCTTGGATCTGATGGTGCAGGTCTGGAGCCGGGTCATTGTTCAAAGCCTGCGCATCAGCTCCCACAGGCCCTGCCGACAAGGGTGCCGCCTCCTGGTGGTAAGTGGTAGTGGGGCGTCTGTGGGTCACAACGCCACCTGGTGCCGGTTCTCGGAGCACCCGGATGGCTCTGTCCTTGAACTGTGCAAATCCCTGATGAGGGTCCTGTAAGGCCATTGCCCGCAACTGGGTTCGGTGGGCATTGCAATATAAACCCTCTATAAATTGTTCAGTCAACAGCCTGTCCTCGTCTCCCACGCCGTCAGGGTCGGTCTGCTTAATGGCTCTCAGGGCCTCTTGTAGGTTCAGGGCATAGTCCCTTATACTCTCGTGTGCTCGCTGCTTGCACCCGTAGAATCTAAGCTTGATCTCGGCTGAGGTGCGGGTATCAAAGGTGTCCCTCAGCCGGGTTAGTATCCCTGCAACTGTCCTCCCCCCAGGTGGCCAGGACTTTACCTCCCTTTGGGCTGCCCCGGTTAATTGGGCCACCAGGATGCTCACTTTTTGCTCTTCTGTGAGGGGATACACCTGGAAGAGGCTATCCAGCTTTTCTCTAAAGTCATGCAGGGTATGTGACTCCCCTGAGTACTGGGGTAGCCAGGCCGCTCCCGGGATATAGGGCATGGTGAAAGGCATGACTGCAGCAGCGGTGGCGCTGGCGGGGGTTGAGGCAGTGAAGCTCTCCTCCGTATCCGACATCTTCCTCCCCCCTAGTGGACCGTGGCCTACCTTGCGATGATCCTCTTCCGTAGGCCGCGGCTCCGCAGTGGATCGTCAGGGTTGAGGACCTTCCGTCGCGCTCCTGTGACGTCGGCGTCTGCTGGGCTCCTTCCAGGACCTTACGCAACGTCCGGACGTGAGGCGGGGCTTCAGTTCTCGCGCGCTTTCGGAGTCCACGCCCCTCTTCTTCCCGCGCGGCGTCTTCAAGATGGCGTCCAACGGCGGGAAAACTCCACGGATGGTGGGAAGAAGGCAGAAGATGGCGCCGGATGGCGGGAAAACTTCGCGGATGGCGGGAAGAAGGTAAAAGATGGCGCCGGATGGCGGGACACCTCCACGGATGGCGGGAATCTTCACCACTGGTAAGTTTGAACAGTCTTTTTCAGGCACGCAGTACCCGGTGGTTGCGGGCACGAGATCCTGCCGACTACGCCAAAAGTTGACGCACCCCTGGGCCTGTGTCGCACAGCGTTGCGCATGCAGGAGCTTACCCGAAGCCGGATCTGTTGAGGGTTGTAGTCTCGTGGCGGTGACCCGGTCCGTGCCCAGGGAGTCAGACTAAGTGGCGTTGTATTAGCGGTAGATGTTGGACGACTACGCCACCCGTTGAATGCAGCGAAGGAGCTGCCGCTGCAGGGCAGACCGCTGAGGCCGGTGGTAGGATTGTGCAGCGTGATAGTATCACCCCCAACGGGAGGGGTATGGCCTCAGGGCAGCCGACGTGGATGATGGGGGTAGCAGGAATCACTCAGAGACGATGCGGTGTAGTTCAGGGTCTTTACTGGTGATAAAGATAGACCCTCCCGGAGTACTGGCTAGCGATCGGGGCCTGGTCAGTCCTTGAGCAGATGGGATCTCCCCTGGCCAGGCGGAGTTGTAGGCCTCCCAAACTGACTGTACTCTTCTGGCTACCTTGCTAGAGGCGGGTATAAGTAGCCCACGTCCCTGAGTGTACCGTGTGGTGCTCACCCGTATGGCCGGTGACTCGGGGCCTTCTAGTAGCTTCCGCTCCACGACGGCGGTGCTGGTCCCACGCGTGTGACCGTGCCTTCGGGTTTCTTGGCCGGAGGACCTGAAATCCCCTGCCGGCCGGTTTCTGCTGCTGGGTAGGAGTTAGTCCCCACAGCCTCGGACTCCGGGTCCGGTGATAGCTTCCCAGTCAGGGCGAGCTCTGCAGCTGCCAGCCCCTGACTCCTTATAGCACTGCTCCCACAGAGCTCCTGATGTTCTTTTCCTATATCTGCTTCTCTTCTCTGTCTCTACTTCTTCTCTACACACTAACCCTGCCTCAGCCCTAGGTTTATATAGGGGAAGTTCTTCCCCTCCCAGGACTGGGCAGGAGGTGTGGCATGCATAGGATCCCTGACCAAGAGACCTCCCACCTGCTCTCAGACATGACATTGCTGTTACTGTGGAAACCAGACCCCTGGGGTGCCACAGATGCACACCAAATGTTTTTTCAAAACCTCTTCAGGAAAAAACAAAATTCTCAAAAAAACTCCTCATATGAACATGAGGATTTGGAGTGGACATGTTTAAAAAAACTCAGTGTGAATGTGGCACCCCAGGGGGTCTGGTTGCCACAGTGGTAGTAATGCCATGTCTGGGAGCAAAACAGGAGTTTCCTGGTCAGGGAACATAGAACATGTAACATCTCCTGCTCCAGACCAGAAAGGGGAGGATCCTGCCCTTTAAAACTGGGTCTGGAGGCGGGGTTAAGGGAGTCAAGTCTAGTGTCAGGAGTCAGATAGGACATGAAGGAGCAAGGAGCTGAGGACTGGAGCTGGCAGAGCTCGTCCTAGCCGGAGTATATACAGAGAACCGGACACCGGAGTCCGAGGCTGTGGGGATTGTATATCCAGCAGCAGAAACCGCACGGCAGGAGATTGTAGGTCTCCTGGCCCATCAGAAGCCCGGAGGCTCAGCCATACGAGAGGATCAGTGCCGCCACAGAGGAGCGAGGAATACACGGAATCCGAGTCGCCAGCCATACGGGTGAGCACAGCACGTTACACTCAGGGACGTGGGCTACCACACGACTATAAGTGGGATTGCCAAAGAGTACAGTCAGAACGGCAGGCCTACAACTCCACCTGGCCAGGAGGATTCTAGGATTGCTCCCAGACTGACCAGGCCCTCATCCCTAGCAAGTACTCCCGTTGGGGCCTATATAATTGCCACCAGTAAAGACCCTAGGACTGCACTGCAACGACTCCGTGTTGTCATTACTGATCCCGGCACTATCACCACCATCATCCATACATGCTGCCCTGAAGCTCCACTCTTTCTGTGGGGAGTCACATCACCTTGCTGCACATACCACCAGCTTCAGTGGACTGCTCCGCAGCGGCGGTTCCCAATAACCGCATTCCACAGGTGGCGTAGTCGGACTATATATAACAGATATACATAAACTACCCTTAGATTGACCACCTGGGTCACGGACCGGGTCACCGCCATGGTGACTACAATCCCCAGCATCTACAGGCCCGGCTCCGGGTACCCCACGGCCCAGGGGGCGCGTCATGAACATACCCTAAGTCGAACGCTCTTCAACAGATTCAGATCTGGGGTATATATTCCATATGTGCGACCTGTGGAGGTGTACAAGGCCCAGTAGATAAGGAGGGACGTTACCACCTTAAGGGCATCTGTGAACTGTCTATTAGTCCAATGGAAGGCAATAACAGTGACTTATAATTATTTGTGTAATGGTAGATCGACATGGTGGATGTAATACACCGAGCCAGAAAAGAAGAAAAAGCAGAGCAGATTTTTGTTTGTTTAGGTCGCTCCTTTATAAAACCATAGATAACACATGATGATAGACTCGGCTTTTCTGCATCTGAGCTGTCAATCATTTTGCAATTTCTGCCTCTGACTTTAGATCAACTCCAGAAGTGAATCCATTCCTTTCCTTTTCCTCCTCGAAGAAAATTGAAGGAGCTGCCGCTGGTGTGATATCCCTCCACTGGATGCTGCCTGTGATTAGCAGATAAACTGACATCTGCTTGCAGTTTTGACTCTCCTGATATGGGTCCGCATTGAGGTATTAAGGAAGCGATGGGCCGGGTAAGCGCTCCTGACAGGTGCTGCATTGATTTCTCTGCAAATAAATAAACACTGACTAAAAGTATGATTTAAGACTAACAGATGCCCTTTGTCGATCCGCGCCGCAGAAATGGATGACTCTTCCCGTTATGTGGATGAGTGGAATAAATTGCAATGCATTTTTTTTTCTTTTTCTGTAAAAGAGATATAAGCGTTTATCTCCAAAATATCCAATTAAGGGAGAAATGAAACCTCCGGTAGATGTGTAGTCACAGCGGCCGGAGATTGTGCGCTTCTCGTGGTGTTTACACATCCTTGGATGAAGCCTCTCTGGATGTCATGAACGTGACCTTGGCTGCTACCCGACTGACATCAGTGCAATCTAAAGCCATTAATGGGGCAAGATGCTGAAAGCTTGTGCAGAGAGGAGCAGATATCAGGAGGAAAGGATGAAATGTCATTATCCGTGACCCCTGGCCTGCCCTAGGCCACAATAAATATGTCAAGTCAGTGGAATGGAGGAATATCCATTTGTGTCCCAGCAAAGGGATATTATTAATAATTATTAGTAGTAAATAGAAAAATAAAAAGATAGATATTAGATAGATAGATGATAGATAGATAGATAGATAGACAGATAGATAGATTATAGATAGATGATTGATAGATAGATAGATAGACAGATAGATAGATAATAGATAGATGATAGATAGATAGATAGATGATAGATAGATAGATAATAGATAGATGATAGATAGATGATAGATAGATGATAGATAGATAGATGATAGATAGATAGATAGATAGACAGATAGATAGATAATAGATAGATGATAGATAGATAATAGATAATAGATAATAGATAGATAGATAGATAGATAGATAGATAGATAGATGCTAGTGATGTTAGATGATAGTGTTGGCCCCCTTGAAATTGTTTCAGAAAGTGAAGTATTTCTCCCATAAAATGATTGCAATTACACATGTTTTGTTATACACATGTTTATTTCCTCTGTGTGTACTGGAACAATACACAAAAAAAATAACCAAAAAGGCAAATTGGACATAATTTTACACAAAACCCGAAAAATGGGCAGGACAAAATTGTTGGAACCTTTCCAAAATTGTGGGTAATCAACTTTGTTTTAAGCAAGTGACGATCATTCAAACACACCTGTGGCAATTAACAGGTGTGGGCAATATGAAAATCACACCTGAAACCAGATAAAAATGGGAAAAATTGACTCAATCTTTGCATTGGGTGTCTGTGTGTGCCGCACTAAGCATGGAGAACAGAAAGAGGAGAAGAGAACTGTCTGAGGACTGGAGAATCAAAATTGTTGAACAATATCAACAATTTCAAGGTTACAAGTCCATCTCCAGAGATCTTTATGTTCCTATGTCCATGGTGAGCAACATAATCAAGAAGCTTACAGCCCATGGCAATGTAGCTGATCTCCCTGGATAGCAGAGAAAAAATGATGAAAGGTTGCAACGCAGGATAGTCCGGATGGTGGATAAGCAGTGCCAATCAAGTTCCTAAGAAATTCAAGCTGTCCTGCAGGCTCAGGGTGCATCAGTGTCAGCACGAACTATCCGTCGTTTCGAGCGAAGACCGCTCTTAAACTTGGTATGAATAAGTTTATTCATACCAAGTTTAAGAGCGGTCTTCGCTCGAAACACGCCTGGTAGCGCACCCCTCCTTGGTGCCCCTGTGTTTCCCTTCCAGCATTGTTTTTCTACCAGCTGGAGTTTCATTATCGCCATCTGGATATATTTAAAAAATTCTAAATAAAAGACATTTGTTTTTACTATTGGAGTCTGTGGAGCTGGATCATCGTCCTTCCTATTACCTGTCTACTGAGCGCAAGCAGCAGCGCTGATCACGGATCCCGGAACATCCAGCTGGTTCATGGAGGTGAGCTGGTTTTTTTTCTTTTCCCTTTCCATAAAAAAGGTAGACTGCAGTTTGCCAAAATGTATATGAGTAAGCCAAAATCCTTCTGAGAATGTGTCTTGTGGATAGATGAGACCAAGATAGAGCTTTTTGGTAAAGCACATCATTCTACTGTTTATCGAAAATGGAATGAGGCCTACAAAGAAAACAACACAGTACCTACAGTAAAATATGGCGAAGGTTCAAAGATGTTTTGGAGTTGTTTTGCTGCATCTGGCACTGGGTGCCTTGACTGTGTGCAAGGCGTTATGAAATCTGAAGATTACCAAAGGATTTTGGGTCGCAATGCAGTGTCCAGTGTCAGAAAGCTGGGTTTGCATCTTAGGTCATGGGTCTTCCAGCAGGATAATGACCCTAAACATACTTCAAGAAGCACCTAAAAATGGAAGGAAACAAAGTGCTGGAGAGTCCTGAAGTGGCAGCAATGGGTCCAGATCTAAATTCCATTGAACACCCGTGGAGGGCCTTTCTGTACGCCCGGTGCCCTTTTACTGTGTACACTTTGGCTCGTCTTGCTCCTATGTCCAATTGTTGTTCCGGTTAGATTTCTTGAAGATTCTCTGTACTAAAACATAAGGTCACACTCTGCTTCTCCATGGGCTGCGGTGATCTATCCTTGTTCATTTTGCACCCAGTCTTTCGATAGACCGTTCAGCTATAAGGCTCCTTCCTCAGCACTTGACATATGCACATGTATGTCTGTATAGGAACAGCTTTATTCAACCATTTACTGTCCAGGTCAAATTTATTGTCCCTGCTGTGTTTTCATTATGTATAACACATTTACTTTTCACTAATTGAAGTTAAGTACTTTGTGCATAAGCATGAAAATGTAAAGTAAAACTTTTTTTTTTTTTTTGTAAAACTTTCTAAGCTTCGTTTGTTGATATTTATCTAATTAAAACATTAGTAGATCTTCTCCAGTCACAACATGAATTAAAACCAAACATCAAAACAAGTTCAGGTACTTACATTATCTTCAAACAGGCAAGTGATTAAGAAAGAGAAATGCAAATTAGAAATGGATATTTTAATCAGCTGCTAAGTGATGTGTGAGCCGGAATATTCTACAAATCGGCCAAAAATCAATTACTTCCACCAGAAGCATGAAATTAATTATTTGTTAATTATAATGACTGCTATTTTATCATAGAAACAATAATATCAGGAAAACGAGTGATGGCAGCAGTTTGCTGACCAAGGAGAAATATTAATGGAATATGATAATGAGAAAAAGCACAAGCAGTCAAAAATACATAAAACTGCATAAAAACTGTTTGCTAACTTTTAGAACACAGATGCATATGAAAACAATTATAGATCATAGATAAATAGATAGGTAGATAGATAGATAGATCTAGATAGATCTAGATAGATCTAGATAGATATAAGGGTGTTGGGGTGGTGGTTCATATAATATTTGTATTTGTATTGGCTCTTGGTGGGAGAGCCCATTTATAGTACTACTCACCCCCACTTACTAGTTAACTATGACACAGTAACTGTTTCTCTGCTGGGCTGTACAGCTTATAACTCCTGGCTGTCCACACTCTCTCTACATGTCTGACCTCTACTGGTGTGAATTGGGGGCCTTTTATGCTCTACCACACCCACAGGGGGCGTATACGAACTTATGATCCCATGGTATACCATGACCTACCCGTGTCAACAGCAACTTACTGCATAAAATATTAAGAGCACAACTCTTGTTTCTAATATATCTAGCAACAGCACATTTCCAGTTGTACACAGCAAATGAAGCATTAAGCATTAGTGATGGGCGAGCACTAAAATGCTCAGGTGCTCAATGCTCAGGTCAGGCACATTGGAATACTCGGGTGCTCGACCCGAGCAACGAGCCCAATGTAAGTCTGTGGGAAACTCGAGCATTTTTCAGGCGGCTCCCCCCCGCGGTCTGCAGAGGGCCTAAAAATTGCCCAAATCGATGGGAACAGTGCTCAAATGACATGGGAACAGCATGGGGAAGACCCCTGGAAGCATTTCTGACTCCCAGATCACTGCTGTCAACAACGTTGTCAGAGTATTACGCCACTTTTATGGACCACAATAAAACATACAAAAACGAAACCAAAATGGATTTTCCTGGGAAATATGTTAAGGAACATCCTTTCCAGGGCAATGACTTGTATATAAGACAAAATAAATAACCATAAACAAAAATGCTTCTCCACACCTTGGGCTATGTTCACACTTAGCGTTTTTGATGCATTTTTGTACTTTTGCATTGCTTTCAACCGTGACAAATGCATTCACCAGGAAATGTAATTTTAACATTTGTAAGGTAGCGCTATTGATCATGTTGAGGGGCACTCCCTTCACCGGGTCAATTAAAGCACACATGCAACGTTTTCCTGTAATATGAAGTCCAGCACTTTATTACACATCATAAACTGCTTATAACATAGTCCATCTCAGTGACTCGCAGAAATGTTACACATGTAATATCCTAGAGCCTCTTCAGTGGCAGCTATGCCCGCTTGGCTTCAGATACAGACTTCAGCAAGGTAACAACATCAATGTCCATATAACGCACCGCTTTTACCTTTGCCGGGTCTTAGCTGCTTCTATCAGCTCTGTTCTGCCAAAGCTGTGGTTTAAGGCTCACCAGACGTGGTCTCCAGGCCACGTGCCTTCCAGGGCTAATGGTGTCCCAGACACAGGGACCAGGCCTCTTGCCTCCCAGGGCTAATGGTGTCCCAGACACAGGGACCAGGCCTCTTGCCCTCCCACCTGTTTCAAGCCACCAGGATTTATATATCCTTCTGTGTGCACAGGAAATGTGATGATGTCACAGTCATGTGATCAGTCACTTGAAGGGGAGGTATGTGGTTAGCCAGAATACACCCCCTGGACATTTTAGTAATGCAGCAAGCCGCTGCATTACACATTTTACAACCTTATCTGGCCATGTGGTGTGTGAGATATCATCAGGCACATCGTGTTTCATTTATGAAGGAGGGACTCTGAAAGTCACAAAGCCTATTTTTATAGGGCCATCAGGCGGCCTTTACTATTCTTAAAGGGCCAGCAGTTGGCCCTCACTATTCTTAGAAAGCCATCAGCCAGCTATGTTTTATTGTTCCCATTACTAAAGAGTGGGTCTCTACTATTATTGCATATGTAGTGAGTGGCAGGGCTGCCCAAAATTTGAACGCACTCCAATACCACTTTGAAAATTTGGATGCACCCCAATACCTCTTTGAAGAGCCTTAGAGGAGGGCCTCCTGAAAACTATGTTCCCATTATTAGGAAGTGGGTATCCCATTGTGTTTGCCTATGCAATGAATGCAAGGGTTGCCAAAAATTTGGAGGCACTCCAATGTCCCTTGGAAGAGACGTGGATGAGGGCCTCATAAAAAATGTTCCCATTAGAAAGGAGCGGGTCTCCTATACTTGTAATGCCCATGCACTAAGTGTATGGGCTGACAAACATTTACCCCTGGGGGGTATACATGAACATGCTGTATAAAAAATTTTTTTTACGGGCATCATAAACACCCTTTAAAAAAATGATGTGGGTGTTGCATCACGGACCACGGTCACCCTGGTGATATGGTGGTAGAAGATGAGGAGAAGGAGGAGGACAAGAGCAAATAGCCAAAATCAGGGAGCGTATACCCATGTGTGGGTGTGAAGAGTTGCATGGGAATACACCTCCCAAAAAAAGACACTGGATTTGAGTTTATGATACGCTGCTATCATTCGGTGGTGTTGAGAAGCCTGGCCCAATCCAGCCCTTTTTCATTTTTATAAGAGTCAGCCTGTCAGAAGTTCAGTTGACAGGTGGATGCGCTTATCAGTTATAATTCCACCACTAAAAACCCGCTCTGATAAAACGTTAGCGGCAGGGCAGGCGAGGACCTCCAAGGCATAGAGAGCCAGTTCATTCCACGTATCCAGCTTGGATACCAATAATTATAAGGGACAGAGGAATCACGGAGGATGTTGGTATGGTCGGCAAGATACTCGCTCAGCATCTTCCCAAACTTTGCACTCCTTGTGAGAGAACCCGGCGCCACAGGGCTTGTGCAATGGGAGGGGCTGAGAAAATTCTCCCAGAACTTTGACAGTGTTCCCCTGCCTCTGCTGGATTGAAGTTGTGTCTCTCTCGCCTGTACTCCTTGGTTGTCCAACGAACTGTGAACTCTGCCGCCAGCGTTTTGAGGTGGGAATTTTTTTAATAGTTCCGCAACAAGGGCCTTCTGGTACTGTCCCATTTTTGTAGACCTGTCCACCTCCAGAATAAGAGATATAAAGTTCTCCTTGTAGTGTGGGTCTAGAAGTGTCACCAATCAGTAATGACTGTCACCTAAAATTTTGAGACCGCGAGGGTCATGGGAAAGGCAGCGTAACATAAACTCAGCCATGCGCGTCTGACTGCTAACAGGCAAGACTTCCGTGTCCTCACTAAGAGGACAACTGACCATGCTCTCCTGCTCCTCCTCTCTGTCCTCAGGCCATCCATGCTGAACAGACGGTATGACAGTTGTGCAGGTAGTGCCGTCTATAGCGCATGAAACTAGCTCCTGTTCTTCCTCCTCCTCCTCCTCTTCTTCATTGTCACCCAATCCACGTTGGGATAAGATGAGGCTTGGCTGTGTGTAATCACCCAGTATGGTTCCTTGCTCCATCTCATCGTGCTCTGCCAGCAATGCATCCTCTTTGATTGTGAGCAGAGGGCATTTCAGAAGACAGAGAAGAGTGATGGTGATGCTAATTATGGCGTCATCTCCGCTCACCATCTTGGTGGAGTCCTCAAAGTTTTGGAGGATGGTACAAATGTCTGACATCCATGTCCACTCCTGATGTCTTATGTGTGGAGTCTGAACTGAATACCGACGGCCTTGTTGATGCTGGTACTCATCAACTGCCCTCTTCTGCTCACAAATCCTTCCCAACATCTTCAGTGTAGAGTTCCAACATGTGAGCACATCATCCACCTGTCTGTGAGCCGGAAGCTGCAAATGCTGCTGAAACACGACAAGAGCAGCGGAAGCTGTAGGTGACTTTCTAAAATGGGCACACAGGCGGCGTACTATAACAAGCAGATCCGGCAGCTCCGGGTAGTATTTGAGAAACCGCTGAACCACGAGGCTAAGCACAGGGGCCAGGCATGGTACGTATGTGAGCTCGCCTCACCTCAGAGCTGCCACCAGGTTCCGGCCATTGTCACACACGACCATGCCTGGCTGTAGGTTCAGCGGTGTGAGCCACAGATCTGCCTGCTCTTTCAGAGCTGTCCACAACTCTTCAGCATTGTGTGGTTTTTCACCTAAGCATATTAGCTTCAGCACAGCCTGTTGCCGCTTGGCCGAGGCAGTGCTGCAGTGCTTCCAGCTTGTGACTGATGTAGTCATTTCGGAGATGGAGGCTGAAAAGGAGGAGGAGGCTGAGGAGGATGAGATGCAGGAGATGTAGACCGTGGGGGCAACCCTGATTGACCTAGGGCCCGCAATCCTTGGTGTCGGGAGGACGTGTTCCGTCCCAAGGTCCGACTAGGTCCCTTTTTCACTATGTTAACCCAGTGTGCCATCAGCGAGATGTACCATCCCTGCCCACAAGTACTTGTCCACGTGTCCATGGTTAGATGGACTTTCCCGGTAACTGCGTTGCTGAGGGCACGGCTAATGTTTTGGGACACATGCTTGTGTAATGTAAGGACGGCACACTGGGAGAAATAGTGGCGGCTGGGGAGGGGACCGAGTATCGACGGACGGCCGCTGCCATCAGGTTGCGGATTACTTCCGTCTCCATGAGCCTAAAAGGCAACATTTCGAGCACAAGCAGTCGTGAAATGTGGGAATTTAGTAGTGTGGCCTGTGGGGCGTTGGCTGTGTATTTGCGCTTACGTTCCAAGGACATGGATATACACAACTGAACGCTGCGCTGGGACAAGGACGTGGATGTGCTTCGTGATGCTGCTGCTTGAGAGTGAGCAACGACAGGTGCAGGGCAGGAGTCATCTTCGCAAGCACCATGGACAGGGGATTGGCTTGCATGCACAACAGTGGAAGAAGCAGTGGTGCCACCTGCAGACACTGTTCCTGGACCCTGGGGTTCAGCCCACAAAGTCTGGTGCTTTGCTGCCATGTGCCTGATCATGCTTTTGGTGGTCAGGCTGCTAGTTTTGCCACCCCTGCTAATGCTGGCCTGGCAGGTGGTGCAAATGGCCATTTTGGGGCTATCGGCAGAGTCTTTCAAAAACAACCAGACTCGGGAAGACCTAACAGTTGTACTGGCAACTTCCTTTGTGTTGGTATTACGGGGAACGGTTGCCTGCTTTCTGTCTGTGGCTACAACACTGCTTCTTCCTTCCTGTTGGGGTGCTCTGCCTTCCTCCCCCTGTGTGCTGCTCTCCTTGCTCTGCATGTACTCCTGCCAGGTTGGGTCAGTTACTAAATCATCCACCACCTCGTCTTCCATTTCCTCACCCTGGTCCTCCTCCTGACTTTCTGGCAATTGTGTCTCATCATCGTCCACCTCTTGTGACACTTTCCCACCGTCGCCTTCGTGTGACCGTGGCTGCTCAAATATTTGGGCATCGCTACATGCGATCTCCACTTGCTCCGCTTCAAGTGGACTGGGCGAGAGGTCCGAATCTATAAATGGAAAAGTGAACAGCTCTTCAGTGTCCAAGTGTGGGATCAGTTGTTTCCGGGCACTCGGCATGGTGGGAGGAAGGAGGATCAGGGTGAGGAATATGCAGTCCAGACTCACGGCTACTGAGACTTGACCGTGTGGAAGACAGGGTGGTGATGGTGGTGGTGGCAAAGTGACTGGATGCATTATCCGCTATCCAACCAACAACCTTTTGACACTGCTCTGGGTTCCATAGTGGTGTGCTGTAGTCCCCTATGAATTTTGAACAAGAAGGTGGGCGAGAAGATGTGGGTGTCTGTTGTGGCACAATTTCGGCTTGCCCACGGCCTTGTCCTCGGCCTCTGCATGCACCATCACCATCACGTCCAGTTCCCCGTCCCTTGCCACGCGCCTTTCCAATTTTAAATGGAGGACAATATCTTTCACGCTCACTACAAATGGCTGAATTTTAAGTGAAGTTATATGTAATCCGTGTGACGGAGAAAGCACAGTTTTAAATACCTGGCCTTTAGGTAACTATTTTGAAAAGCAAAGCCGTGTCAAAAACTTTGCTGACCAACTGAAAAAAAATTAGAATGGAGGCCAGAAATGGAAGAATTTTCAGAAAACATATATGTGATCCGTGTGACGGACAAACCACAGTTTTAAATACCTGACCTGTAGGTACAGTAACTATTGTGAACAGCAAACCGGTGTCAAAAACTTTGCTGACACACTGAAAAAAAATTAGAATTGAGGCCAGAAATGGCAACATTTTCTGAAAACGTATAAGTGATCCGTGTGATGGACAAACCACAGTTTTAAATACCTGGTCTGTAGGTAATGATTTTGAACAGCAAACCGGTGTCAAAAACTTAGCTGACACACTGAAAAAAATTTGAATGGAGGCCAAAAATGGCAGTATTTTAAATGCAATTATATGTGATCCGTGTGACGGACAAAGCACAGTTTTAAATAGCTGGATTTCTATTGCTCTAATATGGAAAGGACCTGGCTGTATTCTGCAGTGCCAACAAGCAAATGGCGCAGAAAAACGGTGTTCTCTGGATTGCTTTTTAAGCAAATATTGAGGATTAAGATCCAAAAAAAAATTATTCCTGGCCCTTGAGACCTGGGCCTATTTCTAGAAATATCTAACAGCAGCAGAAGGCAGAACTGGAATGGAGCCTCTTGTGCTATATGCACTGCAGTCTGCTATATACACTGCCTGCCTATATACACTGCGTGCCTGATATCTCTGCAGATGGATTAGTCCTCAGAATGACTGTTTGTTGAGATGGATATGTGTAATGTACTTGTTTTCTCCCTACACTACCTAATACGCAACCAAATATCTCCCTAGCTCAGCAGCAGCTCTCCCTACACTGTCTGATTGCGGAGTAGAGTGACAAGAACAGTGGTGCCAAGTCTGATATAGACCTGATGACGCTGTGCGGCCAGCCAATCACGGTAATGCCACAACCAACATGGCTACGGCATTACAGTGAGTGGCAGGCAATCCCTGCATGTTGATTGGTGCTTTAGAGAGCGCCAAACATGCAGGGAGGGGACCCGAGCATCCGCCCGAGCATCTCACAAGTACTGGGCGAGCTCCGAGCATCCCGATTACTGAGATGCTCAGGCCAGTACTGAGTACTTGCGAGTATGCTCAATCATCACTATTAAGCATATAATAACATAATTGTAAGATTTGTTTAAGGCAATTTAGTTAACGAGGTAGTATTTCCATAGTGACAATGTCAACAGTAACTCACAGCAACCAACAAAGGATGTATTAGTTCTGGGCTGTTCTAAAAATGTAGCTTCCGACTTTGAAGGGTACAAAAAAGAGATACATACTATGGTCTGCATAGCAATTTCCAGTTTACATTAAGCCACTTTCCTAACCTTGCGCAGTACTTTATATGCACCGACACACAAATATTGCAACTAGTGAGGCACATTAGTGTTCCCAAACAGTATGGTACTGCTTCCATGGCCTACCAGTGCCCTACACACTGTATGAAGTCCCCACAGTACATTCCCACACACACAGTATGAGACCCCCACAGTACATTCCCCCACACACATTATGATGTCCCCACAGTACATTCCCCCACACAGAGTATGAGACCCCCACAGTACATTCCCCCACACACAGTATGAAGTCCCCACAGTACATTCCCACACACAGAGTATGAGACCCCCACAGTACATTCCCTCACACACAGTATGATGTCCCCACAGTACATTCCCCCACACACAGTATGATGTCCCCACAGTACATTCCCCCACACACAGTATGATGTCCCCACAGTACATTCCCCCACACACAGTATGATGTCTCCACAGTACAATCCCCGCATACACAGTATGATGCCTCCACAGTACATTCCCCCACACACAGTATGATGTCCCCACAGTACAGTCCCCCACACACAGTATGATGTCCTCACAGTACATTCCCCCACACACAGTATGATGTCCCCACAGTACATTCTCCACACACAGTATGATGTCCCCACAGTACATTCTCCACACACAGTGTAATGTCTCCACAGTACATTCCCCCACACACAGTATGATGTCCCCACAGTATATTCCCCCCACACACAGTATGATGTCCCCACAGTACATTCCCCCCCACACACACAGTATGATGTCCCCACAGTATATTCCCCCATACACAGTATGATGTCCCCACAGTACATGCCCCCCACACACAGTATGATGCCCTCACAGTACATTCCCCCCACACACAGTATGATGTCCTCACAGTACATTCCTCCACACACAGTATGATGTCCCCACACTACATTCCCCCACACACAGTATGATGTCCTCACAGTACATTCCCTCCACACACAGTATGATGCCCCCACAGTACATTCCCTCCACACACAGTATGATGTCCCCACAGTATATTCCCCCCACACACAGTATGATGTCCCCACAGTACATTCCCCCCCACACACACAGTATGATGTCCCCACAGTATATTCCCCCCACACACAGTATGATGTCCTCACAGTACATTCTCCACACACAGTATGATGTCCCCACAGTACATTCCCCCACACACAGTATAATGTCCCCACAGTACATTCCCCCACACACAGTATGATTTAGCCAAAGTACATTCCCCCCACACACAGTATGATGCCCCCACAGTACATTCCCCCACACACAGTATGATTTAGCCACAGTACATTCAACACACAGTATGATGTCCCCACAGTACATTCCCCCCCACACACAGCATGTCCCCACAGTACATTCCCCACACACAGTATAATGTCCTCACAGTACATTCTCCACACACAGTGTGATGTCCCCACAGTACAGTCCCCCCCACACACAGTATGATGTCCCCACAGTACATTCCCCACACACAGTATGATGTCCTCACAGTACATTCTCCACTCACAGTATGATGTCCCCACAGTACATTCCCCACATACACAGTATGATGTACCCACAGTACATTCCCCACACAAAGTATGATGTCCCCACAGTACATTCCCCCACACACAGTATAATACCCCCACAATACATTACCCACACACAGTATAATACCCCCACAGTACATTCCCCCACACACAGTATGATGTCCTCACAGTACATTCCTCCACACACAGTATGATGTCCTCACAGTACATTCCTCACACACAGTATGATGTCCCCACAGTACATTCCCCCACACACAGTATGATGTCCGCACAGTACAGTCCCCCCCACACACAATATGATGTCCTCACAGTACATTCTAAACACACAGTATGATGTCCCCACAGTACATTTCCCACACACAGTATGATGTCCTCACAGTACATTCTCCACAAACAGTATGATGTCCGCACAGTACAGTCCCCCCCACACACAGTATGATGTCCCAACAGTACATTCCCCCACACACAGTATGATGTCTTCACAGTACATTCCCCCACACACAGTATGATGTCCTCACAGTACATTCCCCCCACACACAGTATGATGTCCCAACAGTACATTCCCCACACACAGTATGATGTCCTCACAGTACATTCTCCACACAGTATGATGTCCCTACAGTACATTCCCCCACACACAGTATGATGTCCCCACAGTACATTCCCCCACACACAGTATGATGTCCCCACAGTACATTCCCCGCATACACAGTATGATGTACCAACAGTACATTCCCCACACACAGTATGATGTCCCCACAGTACATTCCCCCACACACAGTATAATACCCCCACAGTACATTACCCACACACAGTATAATACCCCCACAGTACATTCCTCCACACACAGTATGAAGTCCCCACAGTACATTCCTGGCATACACAGTATGATGTACCGACAGTACATTCCCCACACACAGTATGAAGTCCTCACAGTACATTCCCCCACGCACAGTATGATGTCCCCACAGTACATTCCCCCACACACAGTATGATGTTCCCACAGTACATTCCCCCACACACAGTATGATGTTCCCACAGTACATTCCCCACACACGGTATGATTTACCCACAGAACATTTCCCACATACAGTATCATGTCCGTACAGTACATTCCCCAACACACAGTCTGATTTACCCACAGTACATTCTTCCACACACAGTATGATGTCCCCACAGTACATTCCCCCCCACACAGTATGATGTCCTCACAGTACATTCTCCACACACAGTGTGATGTCTCCACAGTACATTCCCCCACACACAGTATGATGTCCCCACAGAATATTCCCCCCACACACAGTATGATGTCCCCACAGTACATTCCCCCCCACACACACAGTATGATGTCCCCACAGTATATTCCCCCCACACACAGTATGATGTCCCCACAGTACATGCCCCCCACACACAGTATGATGCCCTCACAGTACATTCCCCCCACACACAGTATGATGTCCTCACAGCACATTCCTCCACACACAGTATGATGTCCCCACACTACATTCCCCCACACACAGTATGATGTCCTCACAGTACATTCCCTCCACACACAGTATGATGCCCCCACAGTACATTCCCTCCACACACAGTATGATGTCCCCACAGTATATTCCCCCCACACACAGTATGATGTCCCCACAGTACATTCCCCCCCACACACACAGTATGATGTCCCCACAGTATATTCCCCCCACACACAGTATGATGTCCTCACAGTACATTCTCCACACACAGTATGATGTCCCACAGTACATTCCCCCACACACAGTATAATGTCCCCACAGTACATTCCCCCACACACAGTATGATTTAGCCAAAGTACATTCCCCCACACACACAGTATGATGCCCCCACAGTACATTCCCCCACACACAGTATAATGTCCTCACAGTACATTCCCACACACAGTATGATTTAGCCACAGTACATTCAACACACAGTATGATGTCCCCACAGTACATTCCCCCACACACAGTATGATGTCCTCACAGTACATTCTCCACACACAGTATGATGTCCCCACAGATTATTCCCCCACACACACAGTATGATGTCCCCACAGTACATTCCCCCACACACAGTATGATGTCCCCTCAGTACATTCCCCCACACACAGTATGATGTCCTCAGAGTACATTCCCCCCACACACAGTATGATGTCCTCACAGTATATTCTCCACACACAGTATGATGTCCTCACAGTACATTCTCCACACACAGTATGATGTCCCCACCGTACATTCCCCCACACACAGTATGATGTCCTCACAGTACATTCTCCAGACAGTATGATGTCCCCACAGTACATTCCCTCACACACAGTATAATACCCCCACAATACATTACCCACACACAGTATAATACCCCCACAGTACATTCCTCCACACACAGTATGATGTCCTCACAGTACATTCCTCACACACAGTATGATGTACCCACAGTACATTCCCCACACACAGTATGAAGTCCTCACAGTACATTCCCCCACGCACAGTATGATGTCCCCACAGTACATTCCCCCACACACAGTATGATGTACCCACAGTACATTCCCCACACACAGTATGAACTCCCCACAGTACATTCCCCATACACAGTATGAAGTTCCCACAGTACATTCCCCGCATACACAGCATGATGTCCCCACAGTACATTCCCCACACACAGAATGATAACCCCACAGTACATTCCCCCACACACAGTATGATGTCCCTACAGTACATTCCCCCACACACAGTATGATGTACCCACAGTACATTCCCCACACACAGAATGATAACCCCACAGTACATTCCCCCACACACAGTATGATGTCCCTACAGTACATTCCCCCACACACAGTATGATGTACCCACAGTACATTCCACACACACAGAATGATAACCCCACAGTACATTCCCCCACACACAGTATGATGTCCCTACAGTACATCCCCCCCACACAGTATGATTTAGCCACAGTACATTCCCTCCACACACAGTATGATGTCCCCACAGTACATTCCCCCACACACAGCATGATGTCCCCACAGTACATTCCCCCACACACAGTATGATGTCCCCACAGTACATTCCCCACACACAGTATGATGTCCTCACAGTACATTCTCCACACACAGTATGATGTCCCCACAGTACATTCCCCCACACACACAGTATGATGTCCCCACTGTACATTCCCCCCCACACAGTATGATGTCCCCTCAGTACATTCCCCCACACACAGTATGATGTCCCCACAGTACATTCCTCCACACACAGTATGATGCCCCCACAGTACATTCCCCCACACACAGTATGATGTCCCCACAGTACATTCCCCACACACAGTATGATGTCCCCACAGTACATTCCCCCCACACACAGTATGATGTCCTCACAGTACATTCTCCACACACAGTATGATGTCCCCACAGTACATTCCCCCACACACACAGTATGATGTCCCCACAGTACATTCCTCCACACACAGTATGATGTCCCCACAGTACATTCCCCCACACACAGTATGATGTCCCCACAGTACATTCCCCACACACAGTATGATGTCCCCACAGTACATTCCCCACACACAGTATGATGTCCTCACAGTACATTCTCCACACACAGTATGATGTCCCCACAGTACATTCCCCCACACACACAGTATGATGTCCCCACAGTACATTCCCCCACACACAGTATGATGTCCCCTCAGTACATTCCCCCACACACAGTATGATGTCCCCACAGTACATTCCTCCACACACAGTATGATGCCCCCACAGTACATTCCTCCACACACAGTATGATGTCCCCACAGTACATTCCCTCCACACACAGTATGATGCCCCCACAGTACATTCCTCCACACACAGTATGATGTCCCCACAGTACATTCCCCACACACAGTATGATGTCCGCACAGTACAGTCCCCCCCACACACAGTATGATGTCCTCACAGTACATTCTCCACACACAGTATGATGTCCCCACAGTACATTCCCCCACACACAGTATGATGTCCCCACAGTACATTCCCCACACACAGTATGATGTCCTCACAGTACATTCTCCACACACAGTATGATGTCCGCACAGTACAGTCCCCCCCACACACAGTATTATGTCCCCACAGTACATTCCCCCACACACAGTATGATGTCTTCACAGTACATTCCCCCACACACAGTATGATGTCCTCACAGTACATTCCCCACACACAGTATGATGTCCTCACAGTACAATCCCCCCACACACAGTATGATGTCCCAACAGTACATTCCCCACACACAGTATGATGTCCCCACAGTACATTCCCCCACACACAGTATGATGTCTCCACAGTACATTCCCCCACACACAGTATGATGTCCTCACAGTACATTCTCCACACAGTATGATGTCCCTACAGTACATTCCCCCACACACAGTATGATGTCCCCACAGTACATTCCCTCCACACACAGTATGATGTCCCCACAGTACATTCCCCACACACAGTATAATACCCCCACAGTACATTACCCACACACAGTATAATACCCCCACAGTACATTCCTCCACACACAGTATGAAGTCCCCACAGTACATTCCTCGCATACAGTATCATGTCCGTACAGTACATTCCCCAACACACAGTATGATGTCCCCACAGTACATTCCCCCACACACAGTATGATGTCCCCACAGTATATTCCCCCACACAGTATGATGTCGCCACAGTACATTCCTCCACACACAGTACGAAGTCCCCACAGTACATTCCCCGCATACACAGTATGATGTACCCACAGTACATTCCCCTCACACAGTATGAAGTCCTCATAGTACATTCCCCCACACACAGTATGACGTCCCCACAGTATATTCCCCCACACACAGTATGATACCCCAAAGTACATTCCCCCAACACACAGTATGATGTTCCCACAGTACATTCCCCCCCACACAGTATGAATTGCCCACAGTACATTCCCCACACACAGTACGATGTCCCCACAGTACATTCTCCACACATAGTATGATGCCCCCACAGTACATTCCCCACACACAGTATGAAATCCCCACAGTACATTCCCCCACACACAGTATGATACCCCCACAGTACATTCCCCACACACAGTATGATGTCCCCACAGTACATTCCCCCACACACAGTATGATACCCCCACAGTACATTACCCACACACAGTATGATGTCCCCACAGTACATTCCCCCCCACACAGTATGATGTCCCCACAGTACATTCCCCCCACACACAGTATGATGCCCCCACAGTACATTCCCTCCACACACAGTATGATGTCCCCACAGTACATTCCCCACACACAGTATGATGTCCGCACAGTACAGTCCCCCCCACACACAGTATGATGTCCTCACAGTACATTCTCCACACACAGTATGATGTCCCCACAGTACATTCCCCCACACACAGTATGATGTCCTCACAGTACATTCTCCACACACAGTATGATGTCCCCACAGTACATTCCCCACACACAGTATGATGTCCCCACAGTACATTCCCCCACACACAGTATAATACCCCCACAGTACATTACCCACACACAGTATGATGTCCCCACAGTACATTCCCACACACACACAGTATGATGTCCCCACAGTACATTCCTCCACACACAGTATGATGTCCCCACAGTACATTCCCCCACACACAGTATGATGTCCCCACAGTACATTCCCCACACACAGTATGATGTCCCCACAGTACATTCCTCAAACACAGTATGATGTCCTCACAGTACATTCTCCACACACAGTATGATGTCCCCACAGTACATTCCCCCACACACACAGTATGATGTCCCCACAGTACATTCCCCCACACACAGTATGATGTCCCCTCAGTACATTTCCCCACACACAGTATGATGTCCCCACAGTACATTCCTCCACACACAGTATGATGCCCCCACAGTACATTCCTCCACACACAGTATGATGTCCCCACAGTACATTCCCTCCACACACAGTATGATGCCCCCACAGTACATTCCTCCACACACAGTATGATGTCCCTACAGTACATTCCCCACACACAGTATGATGTCCCCACAGTACATTCCCCCACACACAGTATGATGTCCCCACAGTACATTCCCCACACACAGTATGATGTCCTCACAGTACATTCTCCACACACAGTATGATGTCCGCACAGTACAGTCCCCCCCACACACAGTATTATGTCCCCACAGTACATTCCCCCACACACAGTATGATGTCTTCACAGTACATTCCCCCACACACAGTATGATGTCCTCACAGTACATTCCCCACACACAGTATGATGTCCTCACAGTACAATCCCCCCACACACAGTATGATGTCCCAACAGTACATTCCCCACACACAGTATGATGTCCCCACAGTACATTCCCCCACACACAGTATGATGTCTCCACAGTACATTCCCCCACACACAGTATGATGTCCTCACAGTACATTCTCCACACAGTATGATGTCCCTACAGTACATTCCCCCACACACAGTATGATGTCCCCACAGTACATTCCCTCCACACACAGTATGATGTCCCCACAGTACATTCCCCACACACAGTATAATACCCCCACAGTACATTACCCACACACAGTATAATACCCCCACAGTACATTCCTCCACACACAGTATGAAGTC
The DNA here is from genome assembly GCF_046119375.1 of Phyllobates terribilis. NCBI lineage: Eukaryota > Metazoa > Chordata > Amphibia > Anura > Dendrobatidae > Phyllobates > Phyllobates terribilis. The sequence goes on from NW_027362764.1 coordinate 785,351,891, forward strand.
CCCACAGTACATTCCTCGCATACAGTATCATGTCCGTACAGTACATTCCCCAACACACAGTATGATGTCCCCACAGTACATTCCCCCACACACAGTATGATGTCCCCACAGTATATTCCCCCACACAGTATGATGCCGCCACAGTACATTCCTCCACACACAGTATGATGTCCCCACAGTACATTCCCCCACACACAGTATGATGCCCCCACAGTACATTCCTCCCACACACAGTATGATGTCCTCACAGTACATTCTCCACACACAGTATGATGTCCCCACAGTACATTCCCCACACACAGTATGATGTCCGCACAGTACAGTCCCCCCCACACACAGTATGATACCCCCACAGTACATTACCCACACACAGTATGATGTCCCCACAGTACATTCCCCCACACACAGTATGATGTCCTCACAGTACATTCCTCCACACACAGTATGATGCCCCCACAGTACATTCCCTCCACACACAGTATGATGTCCCCACAGTACATTCCCCACACACAGTATGATGTCCGCACAGTACAGTCCCCCCCACACACAGTATGATGTCCTCACAGTACATTCTCCACACACAGTATGATGTCCCCACAGTACATTCCCCCACACACAGTATGATGTCCTCACAGTACATTCTCCACACACAGTATGATGTCCCCACAGTACATTCCCCACACACAGTATGATGTCCGCACAGTACAGTCCCCCCCACACAGAGTATGATGTCCTCACAGTACATTCTCCACACACAGTATGATGTCCCCACAGTACATTCCCCCACACACAGTATGATGCCCCCACAGTACATTCCTCCCACACACAGTATGATGTCCTCACAGTACATTCTCCACACACAGTATGATGTCCCCACAGTACATTCCCCACACACAGTATGATGTCTGCACAGTACAGTCCCCCCCACACACAGTATGATGTCCCCACAGTACATTCCCCCACACACAGTATGATGTCTTCACAGTACATTCCCCCACACACAGTATGATGTCCTCACAGTACATTCCCCACACACAGTATGATGTCCTCACAGTACATTCCCCCCACACAGTATGATGTCCTCACAGTACATTCCCCCACACACAGTATGATGCCCCCACAGTACATTCCTCCATACACAGTATGATGTCCCCACAGTACATTCCCCCCACACACAGTATGATGTCCCCACAGTACATTCCCCCACACACAGTATGATGTCCCCACAGTACATTCCCCCACACACAGTATAATGTCCCCACAATACATTCCCCCACACACAGTATGATGTCTCCACAGTACATTCCCCCACACACAGTATGATGTCCTCACAGTACATTCCTCCACACACAGTATGATGTCCTCACAGTACATTCTCCACACACAGTATGATGTCCTCACAGTACATTCTCCACACACAGTATGATGTCCGCACAGTACAGTCCCCCCCACACACAGTATGATGTCCCCACAGTACATTCCCCCACACACAGTATGATGTCTTTGACGCGCCCCCTGGGCCTGTGCTGGGAACCCGGAACCGGGCCTGTTGTAGTATGCTGGGGGCTGTAGTCTCCGTGTGGCGGTGACCCGGTCCGTGGCTCAGGGTGGTCAAACCAGTGGCAGTCTATTGGGATTGTAATTGTCCGACTACGCCACCCGTGGATTGCGGTCAGTGGGGACCGCCGCTGCGCTGCAGACCGCTGAGGCTGATGTTGTTTGCGCAGCTGAGTATGGGATGACTCCCCACGGGAGAAGTATTGCCTCAGGGCAGCTTATGTGGATGATGGTGGTAGTGATGGTGTGAGGGTCCCAGTGCTAGTGGTGCTGGAGCGGCAAGGAATCACAGAGACGTGTGGTGCAGTTTCCAAAGCTTTTCTCACAGTTGTTGCTCCGGTCACTTCGGCCAGCAGTGACCGCCCGAGCCGTGCTGCGTCCACCAGGTGAGGGACTCGGTCAACTCCCAAGCAATTCCAGAGCGTGGTTCAGAGCTCCCCTCTCTTCCTTTCTACTGGCCGTCCCCACCAGTGACCCACCTTTGTCCAGCTTCCTCGGGTCTTCTGTTGGTGAAACCTCTCTCCGGTCTCCCTGACCCTATGCGATATGCCTTTCTGGTGGATGTAGTGAGGGGTCGCGCCAAGATGTGATCACGACCTCCGGTTTTGGCTGAGGATTAGTCGCCTCCACCAATTCGGGTTCCGGTACCCTGCTCTGCCAACCCTTCACCCAGGATCTCCTCTGGGAATCTGGGGTTCCTTCTGCCTTCGTGTCTCTGGGCCTTTCTTTGTGTTCCTTGCCTCCTTTCTCCTCCGTTTCAGTTCCTTTCTTACTTTCCTTCCTGTTCCTTCTCCTTTCTCTTTCTGCTGTCTCAGGCCTCCACTCCAGGCTTGCCTCTGGAGCTGGGCCCAGACTGAGCCACAGCTCCTTGTCAGCCCTCTCTGGCTGAGCTCCTCTCTTCTTCTCCTCCTCTCTGAACTGAACCGGATTGAACTCTGATCTAAGATGGTGCCCACCTTATATACCTTCCTCTATGTGTGAGCCCAGGTGACTAGCAACCAATGGGCTCCTACCTATGCCCAGAAACCCACCCCTATCTGCTCCTACACCACTGGGTTTTCCACCCCCTCCCCACTCCAGCCAGGAACAGAAGCTGTCGTGCCTGCACTCTGTCTAGTGGGAGCACCGTTGGTCTGTTCCTCGGAAATGGGGTGTGTGTGGTGCATGCAGCCTACTGAGCCCCGGTCCACACTCCATCCTTACCCGGGAGTGGAATATCACACCTCTGGTTCGAGGTGCAATACCTCTGTAGCAGCCGAGTCCTCGGGGTGCTACATTCCCCCCTGGTAAATCACAGCACGTCCTCGGGCTGGAAAAGAGCAAAGACAATTTAAAACATACAAGTTTTTAAAGTGCACTCATATATAAGACATTAACTTTTCACTCATCCCTTTATGGGAGGTACTCTGTTCTTCTTAACGTTACTGGTATAAAACACTTTTATAAAACATTCTACTAATGCCACTGGAACTCTTTTTGCAAAACACCATATAAAACTTTTGGCATTACTATTTTAGCAGCATATTAAACTTTCCATTATAAGACATTTTCAAATAGAACAATTTCAAAACATATTCTTGAGCCCTGGCCGCTGTGCAACTTGCGACCAGGTAAAGGTGCAACAGTCCATTTCAATCCACCTTGAGGTAGACGTTGCGGTTCTTGTATAAAACCAGTAGGGGGCGCTTTAAGAAGCGCAACTATGTACAAGGGTATGGCCGCTCTCAGTCCTCGGCCAGTGGGAATAGGGGAATGGCTGCTCACAGTCCTCAGCCTGGTTAGGGATTAGGGGCACACAGGTAACAGTTCACACAATCAACAATTTCACAACAGTTCTTGTACCCCAACGGGTAACTATATATAGTTCCACTTTACCATTCTCTAATAATGGTGTCCTCCTTGTTCTTCCGGGTAGTCTTCAGGTCCGTCCGGACCCTCGGTGTACTCTGTTTCTGGGCGGTACTGTAGTTCCTCCTCCGTGAGCCTGTGAACGTGGAGGGCGTACGGTCCCTTGGCACCCTTGTGCCGGGTGAAGGTGACCACATCACCCGGGTAGAGATCACGTCCGCGGTGTCCCTCCGGCAGGTGGCTCTCGACATCCCTGCGGGTGACAAAGACGTCGCCGGGGGTTCTATGGTCTCGGATAAAGCCCCAGCCATGCTCCAGCTGGAACTTTATTACGGTCCCGTTGACTCGGGGACCGCGGGCGGCTCGGGGATCTTGTCGGGCCCTGCGCTTCTGCTCCGCGCTCCGGGCCTGCAGCTGTTCTTCTCGGATTCGCCTCTCCCGCCGTTCCCTTTCAAATACCTCCAGCTGTTGACGGCAGCACTCTTCACGCCGGGCTGCGTCCGCCCGGGTCTCCTGGGTGAACCCTATGAGATTCTCACCGGTGGGGTCCCATGCAAACTGGGCATGCTCCAGCGGAAGCGGAGCGATTTTGGCGGGCTCCGGAGCCGGGATCAGAGGCTCACACAGGGGCCGTTCCCTCCGGAAACGGGGGTTGACGTACTCCGGTGGCCACACGAAGGGCAGCCCGTCCGGGCTGGTATGTTGCGCATAGAGATCTGCGCCCAAGGGTTGCACCACGGGCCCCGATCGGGGAGCAGCGCCCCGGGTTGCTTGGCCTTGCGACCAGGCCAGGGAACTTCTGGTTGGGTCTGGGGGTGGCACTGTTGAGGAAGAGGGCGCTGGAGGGGCAGCGGCGCCCGGGTTCACCAGGCCTTGCGACCAGGCCAGTGGTACTTCCTCTTTTGCCGCGCCTGGGGTCGAGGGGCGTGGCGCGGAACGGGGCGTGACCGCGGCTCCTGCCGCTTGAGGCCTAGTTGGTAGCAGTGGCGGCGCGGCAACGGGTGTGGTGAGTGGGGCTTCGGGCTCTGCGACGGGAGGCTGGGGCAGGCTTGCGGCTGCTGGGCTCGGGGTGATGACGTCCCCATTACCTGCCTCAATCCTTGCAGCTCCCTCCGCGGCGTCGTCTCCGGCCTTCGTCCCTCCTGCACCATCCTCAGAGGCAGACGTGCTCCATGTTGCGGGTGGCGCCTCCTGCCGGCGGGTTCCAGCCTGCCGGGCCATCTCCCTTCTCCACTCGGCCAGCGCATCCTGCTGTGCCCGGGCCATCCTCCGGTCCAAGTCCTCCAGCGCAGCCTGTGCACGCTCCGGATCTCTGGGGAGCTGTGCCAGGATCTCCACTAGGCTGTCTGGCGGTGCGGCCTGCAGCAGGCTCCGGACCAAGGTGTTGGCACTGCTGGACGCTTCCTCCATTCCCGGGTGCGGTCTGTCCAGACTGATCCAGAGCGCGCCCTGCCCCACAGTTTTCTTCACTTCCCGCCCCCATTGGGGGTGGTCCTGGGGCAACTTGGTGACAGTCAGTTTCAAGGGCAGCCCTCCCACGCTGATGGACATCTCTACTGCTGCATTCATGGCTGGTGGGGGCGGGCTCCTTCTTTGGCGCCACTCTGGGACCTGGCCCACGATGGGAGGTGGCTTCCTGCTGTCCTTTGGTGCGCACATAATGGCGTCCGCTCTGCCAGGGCGGGAAAAACTGATGAAGATGGCGGGAAACGGTCCAAGATGGCGTCTGATGGCGGGAATCGGCTCCGGATGGCGGGAAACGACTGGAAATGGCGGGAGACTTCTTTTTAAGGTACATGTGCAGTTTTCTTCAGGCACGCAATATCCGCTTGTGGCGGGTTGGTAATGATCCTGCCGACTACGCCAAAGTTGACGCGCCCCCTGGGCCTGTGCTGGGAACCCGGAACCGGGCCTGTTGTAGTATGCTGGGGGTTGTAGTCTCCGTGTGGCGGTGACCCGGTCCGTGGCTCAGGGTGGTCAAACCAGTGGCAGTCTATTGGGATTGTAATTGTCCGACTACGCCACCCGTGGATTGCGGTCAGTGGGGACCGCCGCTGCGCTGCAGACCGCTGAGGCTGATGTTGTTTGCGCAGCTGAGTATGGGATGACTCCCCACGGGAGAAGTATTGCCTCAGGTCAGCTAATGTGGATGATGGTGGTAGTGATGGTGTGAGGGTCCCAGTGCTAGTGGTGCTGGAGCGGCAAGGAATCACAGAGACGTGTGGTGCAGTTTCCAAAGCTTTACTCACAGTTGTTGCTCCGGTCACTTCGGCCAGCAGTGACCGCCCGAGCCGTGCTGCGTCCACCAGGTGAGGGACTCGGTCAACTCCCAAGCAATTCCAGAGCGTGGTTCAGAGCTCCCCTCTCTTCCTTTCTACTGGCCGTCCCCACCAGTGACCCACCTTTGTCCAGCTTCCTCGGGCCTTCTGTTGGTGAAACCTCTCTCCGGTCTCCCTGACCCTATGCGGTATGCCTTTCTGGTGGATGTAGTGAGGGGTCGCGCCAAGATGTGATCACGACCTCCGGTTTTGGCTGAGGATTAGTCACCTCCACCAATTCGGGTTCCGGTACCCTGCTCTGCCAACCCTTCACCCAGGATCTCCTCTGGGAATCTGGGGTTCCTTCTGCCTTCGTGTCTCTGGGCCTTTCTTTGTGTTCCTTCCCTCCTTTCTCCTCCGTTTCAGTTCCTTTCTTACTTTCCTTCCTGTTCCTTCTCCTTTCTCTTTCTGCTGTCTCAGGCCTCCACTCCAGGCTTGCCTCTGGAGCTGGGCCCAGACTGAGCCACAGCTCCTTGTCAGCCCTCTCTGGCTGAGCTCCTCTCTTCTTCTCCTCCTCTCTGAACTGAACCGGATTGAACTCTGATCTAAGATGGTGCCCACCTTATATACCTTCCTCTATGTGTGAGCCCAGGTGACTAGCAACCAATGGGCGCCTACCTATGCCCAGAAACCCACCCCTATCTGCTCCTACACCACTGGGTTTTCCACCCCCTCCCCACTCCAGCCAGGAACAGAAGCTGTCGTGCCTGCACTCTGTCTAGTGGGAGCACCGTTGGTCTGTTCCTCGGAAATGGGGTGTGTGTGGTGCATGCAGCCTACTGAGCCCCGGTCCACACTCCATCCTTACCCTGGAGTGGAATATCACACCTCTGGTTCGAGGTGCAATACCCCTGTAGCAGCCGAGTCCTCGGGGTGCTACATCTTCACAGTACATTCCCCCACACACAGTATGATGTCCTCACAGTACATTCCCCACACACAGTATGATGTCCTCACAGTACATTCCCCCCACACACAGTATGATGTCCTCACAGTACATTCTCCACACACAGTATGATGTCCTCACAGTACATTCTCCACACACAGTATGATGTCCCCACCGTACATTCCCCACACACAGTATTATGTCCTCACAGTACATTCCCCACACACAGTATGATGTCCTCACAGTACATTCTCCCACACCGTATGATGTCCCCACAGTACATTCCCCACACACAGTATGATGTCCCCACAGTACATTTCCCCACATACACAGTATGATGTCCCCACAGTACATTCTCCACACACAGTATGATGTCCGCACAGTACAGTCCCCCCCCCACACACAGTATGATGTCCCCACAGTACATTCCCCCACACACAGTATGATGTCTTCACAGTACATTCCCTCACACAGTATGATGTCCCCACAGTACATTCTCCACACACAGTATGATGTCCGCACAGTACAGTCCCCCCACACACAGTATGATGTCCTCACAGTACATTCCTCACACACAGTATGATGTCCTCACAGTACATTCCCCCCACACACAGTATGATGTCCCAACAGTACATTCCCCCACACACAGTATGATGTCTCCACAGTACATTCTCCACACACAGTATGATGTCCCCACAGTACATTCCTGCCACACACAGTATGATGTCCTCACAGTACATTCCCCACACACAGTATGATGTCCTAACAGTACATTCCCCCCACACACAGTATGATGTCCCAACAGTACATTCCCCTCACACAGTATGATGTCCGCACAGTACAGTCCCCCCCACACACAGTATGATGTCCTCACAGTACATTCCCCACACACAGTATGATGTCCTCACAGTACATTCCCCCCACACACAGTATGATGTCCCCACAGTACATTCCCCACACACAGTATGATGTCCCCACAGTACATTCCCCCACACACAGTATGATGTCTCCACAGTACATTCCCCCACACACAGTATGATGTCCTCACAGTACATTCTCCACACAGTATGATGTCCCTACAGTACATTCCCCCACACACAGTATGATGTCCCCACAGTACATTCCCCCACACACAGTATGATTTCCCCACAGTACATTCCCCGCATACACAGTATGATGTACCCACAGTACATTCCCCACACACAGTATGATGTCCCCACAGTACATTCCCCCACACACAGTATAATACCCCCACAGTACATTACCCACACACAGTATAATACCCCCACAGTACATTCCTCCACACACAGTACGAAGTCCCCACAGTACATTCCCCACACACAGTATGATGGGAAACTGGGAAATTTTCCTGGAACCCCATCCCCATAAGGTCCCCTGGCAATTACAAGCAGGACCTTTGTAGACGTAACGGTAATGTGAACGAACATTATGTGACCAAAAGTCCGGTACTCTTCGGAAGAACTAAACAGGAGGAGACAGGCTGGTAATTCCTATATAGTGTGTTTGTGTGTGTGTGTCCTCTGTGTAAATACATATGTGTGCATGTATGTGCTCTGTGTATATAAATATGTGTGTATGCGCTCTGTGTATATAAATATGTGTGTATGTGCTTTGCCTTTACGTATGTGTTTATACTCTGTGTATATAAATGAATGTATGTACTCTTTGTATGAATCTGTGTGTTTGTGTTCTATGTATACATGTGTGTGTATATATGTGTGTGCTATGTGTATACATATGTGTGCATGGACTCAGTATATACATACAGTACAGACCAAAAGTTTGGACACACCTTCTCATTTAAAGATTTTTCTGTATTTTCATGATTTTGAAAATTGTACATTCACACTGAAGGTATCAAAACTATGAATTAACACATGTGGAATTATATACTTAACAAAAAAGTGTGAAACAACTGAAAATATGTCTTATATTCTAGGTTGTTCAAAGTAGCCACCTTTTGCTTTGATAACTGTTTTGCACACTCTTGGTATTCTCTTGATGAGCTTCAAGAGGTAGTCACCGGAAATGGTCTTCCAACAATCTTGAAGGAGTTCCGAGACATGCTTAGCACTTGTTAGCCCTTTTGCCTTCACTCTGCGGTCCAGCTCACCCCAAACCATCTCGATTGGGTTCAAGTCTGGTGACTGTGGAGGCCAGGTCATCTGGCGTAGCACCCCATCACTCTACTTCTTGGTCAAATAGCCCTTACACAACCTGGAGGTGTGTTTGGGGTCATTGTCCTGTTGAAAAATAAATGATGGTCCAACAAAACGCAAACCGGATGGAATAGCATGCTGCTGCAAGATGCTGTGGTAGTCATGCTGGTTCAGTATGCCTTCAATTTTGAATAAATCCCCAACAGTGTCACCAGCAAAGCACCCCCACACCATCACACCTCCTCCCCCATGCTTCATGGTGGGAACCAGGCATGTAGAGTCCATCCGTTCACCTTTTCTGCGTCGCACAAAGACACGGTGGTTAGAACCAAAGATCTCAAATTTGGACTCATCAGACCAAAGCACAGATTTCCACTATTCTAATGTCCATTCCTTGTGTTCTTTGGCCCAAACATGTCTCTTCTGCTTGTTGCCTGTCCTTAGCAGTGGTTTCCTAGCAGCTATTTTACCATGAAGGCCTGCTGCACAAAGTCTCCTCTTAATAGTTGTTGTAGAGATGTGTCTGCTGCTAGAACTCTGTGTGGCATTGACTTGGTCTCTAATCTGAGCTGCTGTTAACCTGCAATTTCTGAGGATGGTGACTCGGATAAACTTATCCTCAGAAGCAGAGGTGACTCTTGGTCTTCGTTTCCTGGGGCGGTCCTCATGTGAGCCAGTTTCTTTGTAGCGTTTGATGGTTTTTGCAACTGCACTTGGGGACACTTTCAAAGATTGCCCAATTTTTCGGACTGACTGACCTTCATTTCTTAAAGTAATGGTTTTTCTTTACTTAGCTGCTTTTTTCTTGCCATAATACAAATTCTAACAGTCTATTTAGTAGGACTATCAGCAGTGTATCCACCTGACTTCTGCACAACACAACTGATGGTCCCAACCCCATTTATAAGGCAAGAAATCCCACTTATTAAACCTGACAGGGCACACCTGTGAAGTGAAAACCATTTCCGGTGACTACCTCTTGAAGCTCATCAAGAGAATGCCAAGAGTGTGAAAAGCAGTCATCAAAGGAAAAGGTGGCTACTTTGAAGAACCTAGAACATAAGACATATTTTCAGTTGTTTCACACTTTTTTGTTAAGTATATAATTCCACATGTGTTAATTCATAGTTTTGATGCCTTTAGTGTGAATGTACAATTTTCATAGTCATGAAAATACAGAAAAATCTTTAAATGAGAAGGTGTGTCCAAACTTTTGGTCTGTACAGTATGTATTTGTGGTCTGTGTATGCATGTATGTCTGTATGTGCACTGTGTATATGCATGTCTGTATGCAGGGGCATAATGATCGCAGTCACTGAAGGTGCAACAGTGACTAGGCACAAGCAGAAGGAGGGCCCACTGATACCAGTGACTTCTTCAGCTGGATGTGCTTCCAAGGATGCACATTCAGCTGAAATGTATTGTGGTGCAGAGACCCGCCGGCTCCCTGCACTGCAATACACGCCACTGGCCAATCCGAGGACGGCATTTGACGTTGGTGTGCCTGTCATAGTTAGTGACGTCATGCACCACCTGTGGCAGGCACGCTGAAGTCAGCTGCCATCCTCTGTGCCAGCTTTGGAAGATGACGTGACACGAAGTGGGAGCAGGGGAAGGTAAAAAGTATAACTTATTGTTTAAATGTGTTGGAGAAGAGCAGCAGAAATTACAATATTATTACTGGAATGGGCCCAGGATGAGAGATATAATTACTGATAGTGGTGCAGTATGAGGGACATTATACCAGAAAGGGGCCCAAGATGGGGGACATTATACCAGGAAGAGGTCCATGATGGGAGACATTATAACAGTAAGGGGTCCAGAGTGGGAAACATTATACTAAAAGGAGCCCAGGACAGGGCACATTATAAAAGGAAGAGGTAAAGAACAGGGGACAATATATCAGGAAGTGGCCCAAGATGGGGGCATTATTGCAGGAAGGGACCTAGGATGAGGAACATTTTAACTGGAAGGGGCCCAGGATGGGGCAATTTTAACTGGAAGGGGTCAAGAATGGGTGGCGTTATTACAGGTTGGGGGAAGGACAGGGGACATTATTACAGGAAGGAGCCCAGAATGGGGGACATTATTTCAAGAAGGAGCTAGGGATAGGAGAAATTATTACATGAAGAGTCTAGGATGGGGGACATTATTACAGGAAGAGGCCAGGAGAGGGGACACTATTACAGGAAGAGGCCAAGATGGGGGATATTATTACAGGAAGGGACCAGGATGGGGGACATTATTACAAGGGGGGAATCTATGTCTTTATTAGATCTAGAAAGCAACAAGGGCCAATACATCTGACCAACATGCAGATGGAGGTGTGTATGTATGTATTCTGCTTATACATGTTTATATGTGCTCTGTCTGAATTTATGTGTGTATGCGTTCTGTGTTATACATACAGTACAGACTAAAAGTTTGGACACACCTTCTCATTTAAAGATTTTTCTGTATTTTCATGACTTTGAAAATTGTACATTCACACTGAAGGCATCAAAACTATGAATTAACACATGTGGAATTATATACTTAACAAAAAAGTGTGAAACAACTGAAAATATGTCTTATATTCTAGGTTCTTCAAAGTAGCCACCTTTTGCTTTGATGACTGCTTTTCACACTCTTGGCATTCTCTTGATGAGCTTCAAGAGGTAGTCACCGGAAATGGTTTTCACTTCACAGGTGTGCCCTGTCAGGTTTAATAAGTGGGATTTCTTGCCATATAAATGGGGTTGGGACCATTAGTTGTGTTGTGCAGAAGTCTGGTGGATACACAGCTGATAGTCCTACTGAATAGACTGTTAGAATTTGTATTATGGCAAGAAAAAAGCAGCTAAGTAAAGAAAAACGAGTGGCCATCAGTACTTTAGGAAATGAAGGTCAGTCAGTCCGAAAAATTGGGCAAACTTTGAAAGTGTCCCCAAGTGCAGTTGCAAAAACCATTAAGCGCTACAAAGCAACTGGCTCACATGAGGACCGCCCCAGGAAAGGAAGACCAAGAGTCACCTCTGCTTCTGAGGATAAGTTTATCCAAGTCACCAGCCTCAGAAATCGCAGGTTAACAGCAGCTCAGATTAGAGACCAGGTCAATGCCACACAGAGTTCTAGCAGCAGACACATCTCTACAACAACTGTTAAGAGGAGACTTTGTGCAGCAGGCCTTCATGGTAAAATAGCTGCTAGGAAACCACTGCTAAGGACAGGCAACAAGCAGAAGAGACTTGTTTGGGCTAAAGAACACAAGGAATGGACATTAGACCAGTGGAAATCTGTGCTTTGGTCTGATGAGTCCAAATTTGAGATCTTTGGTTCCATCCACCGTGTCTGTGTGCGACGCAGAAAAGGTGAACGGATGGACTCTACATGCCTGGTTCCCACCGTGAAGCATGGAGGAGGAGGTGTGATGGTGTGGGGGGCTTTGCTGGTGACACTGTTGGGGATTTATTCAAAATTGAAGGCATACTGAACCAGCATGGCTACCACAGCATCTTGCAGCGGCATGCTATTTCATCCGGTTTGCGTTTAGTTGGACCATCATTTATTTTTCAACAGGACAATGACCCCAAACACACCTCCAGGCTGTGTAAGGGCTATTTGACCAAGAAGGAGAGTGATGGGGGGCTACGCCAGATGACCTGGCCTCCACAGTCACCAGACCTGAACCCAATCGAGATGGTTTGGGCTGAGCTGGACCGCAGAGTGAAGGCAAAAGGGCCAACAAGTGCTAAGCATCTCTGGGAACTCCTTCAAGATTGTTGGAAGACCATTTCCGGTGACTACCTCTTGAAGCTCATCAAGAGAATGCCAAGAGTGTGCAAAGCAATCATCAAAGCAAAAGGTGGCTGCTTTGAAGACCCTAGAATATAAGACATATTTTCAGTTGTTTCACACTTTTTTGTTAAGTATATAATTCCACATGTGTTAATTCATAGTTTTGATGCCTTCAGTGTGAATGTACAATTTTCATAGTCATGAAAATACAGAAAAATCTTTAAATGAGAAGGTGTGTGTAAACTTTTGGTCTCTACTGTACATATGTCTGTATGTATGTGTGTATATATATGCTCTGTGTATATACATATGTGTGTATGTGCTCTGTGTATACATATTTGTGTATGGGCTCTGTATATACATATGTCTGTATGTATGTATTTATGTGCTCTGTGTATATACATATGTGTGCATGTGATCTGAGTATACTTTTGTGAGTGCATGTATGTGCTCTATGTATACATATGATTGTACTCAGCCCTACATCCAGTCCTTGTGGCGTGTGACTCAGCATGGGAGACTGGTGGGACAGGTTAGCGGGCAAATGATTTTTTTTTTCTGGTACCTTACAATTCAGTAAAATGTTGACCGTCAAATCCAATTTTATTTTGTAAAATTTGAGGCAAATTCAATTCACCTTGAGCAGATTTGCTCATCGCTAGGTGGTGGATATAATGTCAACGCTCGTAGTACAGGCTGCAATGAATGGACTGGCCACAAGTCTCCTGACCTGAACTTGAAAGCCTCATTTCTATTTAAAATTGGGAGGCAAAAACGAAAAAATAAATGATTATGGTGGGTGCTGTTATGATGCAGACAAAGATGAGAAGGTCTGGAAAAACAATGAACATTTATTAAAAGACAGCAACGCTTTCAAAATCGATCTGATTTCTTCCTCAGGCTATCATACAAAGAAGTATATAAAACAACTTGTAAAAAAATACGGTAAGTCATGATCCAAGGAAATTACATGTCCCACCTACTGATGAGTATAGAAACCCAAGCACACAATAGAGCAACATATGAACAGTTTATAATCATAATACACATAAAGAAATGAAAATGATATATACAATCTCTAGATGAAAATAAAAAAAAATAATAATTGTGAAAAACAATATTAAATTAATTAATTTAATTCTTATTTAAATCATTTAAGTTATTGTTTATTTTTTATTTCTGTAAGCATTTAAAAAAAATACAATTATCACAGGTTCAAGTGACTATAAAAAAGAGAAAAAAGTTGAAAAATAATTATTAAAAATGTAAAACCCATAAAATTCAAATCACAATTTTTTTTTTCAGAACAAATAAAACAAAACAGTTTAAAAATGTAAAAAAAAATAAGCATATTTTATATTGCTGCATCCGTAAAAGTCTGGTCTATCAAATTATACAATTGTAAAAGTCAGAAAGAAAAAAAAATTTAAATGCCAAAAATTGGCAGTTTTTGATTACCGCACCTCCTACAATCCTACAAAAAATGCAATAAAAATTCCTAAACATGTAGTATGTACCCCAAATAATAAAATTAACAACTAAAGATTGTTGAGCAAAAATAATCCTTTTATGTAGCTCCAAGGACAGCACAATGAAAGGCCTAAAAATTAAAAACATAACACATTCGCGAAAATATATTTTTTTTATGATTTAACTTCGCTTTAAAAATGTTTTCACATTTTTTAAACACTACATGGTAAAGTCAATAGTGTCTTTCAAAACTTCAACTCGTCCTTCAAAAAACAAGCCCTGATATGGCTATATCAACGCAACGGAGAAATGAAAGAGTTATGGGTCTTTGAAGAAGGGGAGGTAAAAATGAAAGCGCAAATGCTAAAATTGGCTGCATCCTTAAGGAGTTAAAAACATAGTGACCAGAGTGTTTTGCTACTATGGCCAAGCCTCTTTGGACCTTGGAATGACCAACATAGCACTTGTGCCTTGGACTACATGTTTGGAGGTAAAGTAATTCAGGAACTTTGTGAAGCCAGACATGCCTTTGATCTTGAACTTTGTGGTGGTTTCAAGTCTAAATCCCAATTTTGCTGTCTCCTCACATGTCTCCAACAATAAAAGATGGAAGCATGGATGGTCTCCTTGTAAAACTCTCCATGATCTCTCAGGAGCAAAAATTAAAGATGTGTCTGACAGGATATCAAGACTCTTCAGACCTACAGATCACTACCCATTCCTGCTAATACATGTGGGGACAAATGACACCGCAAGAAAGGACCTGGAAACCATCTGCAGTGACTTTGAAGACTTAGGCAAGAAAGTGAAAGAATTGGGAGCGCAGGTGGTCTTCTCATCCATCCTCCCAGTGGATGGCCATGGAACAATGAGGTGGAATAAGATTCTACAGGTGAACAACTGGCTACGTCGATGGTGCCGTCAACAAGGATTTGGATTTATGGATCACGGAATGAATTACCTATACGATGGACTACTTGCTAGAGATGGGGTGCACCTTACGAAGACTGGAAAACATGTATTTGGAAGTCGCCTTGCTACACTCATCAGAAGAGCTTTAAACTAGAACAATGTGGGAAGGGAAGCAAAAGGCCAGAAAAAGCCATACAGCTGACAAATACTATTGAGATCTCTGCTACTGGAAGTGGAAAAGAAGAACAAAGACAAAACAATTTAAATAATAAAAATATGGGAGGAAGAGAAACCAATCACAAACTAAAATGTTTTTATACAAATGCACAAAGCATGGGCAACAAACAAGGAGAATTGGAACTACTAATGCAGGAAAAGGAATATGATGTCATTGGAATCACTGAAACTTGGTGGGACGATACACATGATTGGAATAAAAGGCTAAAAGGATACAACTTATTTGCAAGAAACAGACTTGATAAACGAGGAGGAGGTGTTGCATTGTATGTTAGAAAAGCGTATATCTACACAGAGATTGAAGCTTCAGAGACTGGGAGTTCTGTGGAAACTGTTTGGGTAAGAATACAAGGAGAGAACAACGGAAAGGACACCATTGTAGGCATTTACTACAGGCCACCTGGGCAAGCTGAAGATATGGATGAACTCTTTATGTATCAAATGACCAAGTTCTCCAAAAAATATGACGTAGTGGTCATGGGAGATTTCAACTATCCAGACATTTGTTGGGAATCTCTCTCAAGTAAAACTAACAGGTCAAGCAAATTCTTATCCTCTCTTGCTGACAACTTTATCTTCCAAAAGGTAGGGGAGAAAACAAGGGGATCTGCTACTTTGGATCTAATCCTTATAAACAGGGAGGAAATTGTTGAGGAGGTAAAGGTGGCTGGGACCCTAGGAGGCAGCAATCATGCTATTATAGAATTTTGGATAACTAGAGGAGGAAGACATGTGAAGACTCAAACTTCAAGGTTAGATTTTAGAAAGGCAGATTTTAAGAGACTCAGAAAGAGAATAGGAGGGATTCAATGGCTGGATGTCCTTAAGGACAAAAATGTCCAGGAAGGATGGGAAATTTTTAAAAATGAGATTCTCAAAACACAATCGTTAACAATCCCGAAAAGTAGGAAGAATGGGAAGCATTTAAGGAAACCAGGATGGATGAACACAGAACTTAAACACATGCTAAAAAGAAAGAAAGAAATGTTTATTAAATGGAAAGAGGGAGGCATATCTAAAGAAGATTATAATGCAGTCTGCAGATCCTGTAGGGCACGTATCAGGTTAGCTAAAGCTGACAATGAATTAAGGCTTGCAAGAGATGTCAAAAGCAATAAAAAAGGATTTTGGGGGTATGTCAAAAGTAAAAGAAAAGTCAAAGATGCTATAGGATTTTTACAGGATGAAAATGGAGAAATGGTAAGAGAGGATGTTGAGAAGGCCGAACTTTTTAATTCCTATTTTGCATCTGTTTTCTCTCAGAAAGAAAATGTAACATCAACTGATCTTCACTGTCCTTTTAAAGGAATAGAGGAATCCAAGTTATCTGTAAACCGAAAGATTGTGAGGGAATATTTAGCTAACATAAATGAGTTCAAGTCTCCAGGTCCAGATGAATTACACCCCAGAGTACTGAAGGAGATCGTAGAAGAAATTTTAGAACCACTCTCCATAATCTTTGAAAATTCTTGGAGAACAGGAGAAGTCCCAGAAGACTGGAGAAGAGCAAATGTTGTTCCTATCTTCAAAAAGGGGAAGAAGGTGGACCCAGGGAACTATAGGCCGGTGAGTCTGACTTCTATACCAGGAAAGATCTTTGAACAAATTATTAAACAACATGTATGTAAGTACATGGATAAGAATGAAGTGATTAACCAGAGTCAGCATGGGTTTGTAACTAACAAGTCATGTCAGACTAACTTAATTTCCTTCTATGACAGAATCACTGACTGGGTGGATCAGGGAAATGCTGTAGATATAGTATATCTTGACTTCAGCAAAGCATTTGACAAAGTATCTCACACCATCCTTATTGAAAAAATGACCAAGTATGCAATGGACCAGGCAACTGTTAGGTGGATTCATAACTGGCTTAGTGATCGGACTCAAAGGGTGGTTGTAAATGGCTTCACATCCAGCTGGATGAATGTCTCAAGTGGGGTACCACAGGGCTCCGTCCTGGGACTTGTATTGTTCAACATCTTTATCAATGATTTAGATGAAGGAATTGAGGGTAAGCTGATTAAATTTGCTGATGACACAAAGCTAGGAGGGATAGCTAATACTAGAGAAGAGAGAGAGAGGATTCAAAAAGACCTAAATAAACTGGAGCAGTGGGCAGCAACCAACAGAATGGTTTTTAACAGGGAAAAATGCAAAGTACTACATCTGGGCAATAAAAATGAAAAAAGCATATACAGAATGGGAGGAATAGAGCTAAGCAACAGTACATGTGAAAAAGACTTAGGTATACTAATAGATCATAGACTGAACATGAGTCAACAGTGTGATGCAGCAGCAAAAAAGGCAAATACAATTCTGGGATGTATTAACAGAAGCATACAGTCTAGATCACGTGAAGTCATTATCGGTCTTTACTCCTCTTTGGTCAGACCTCATCTGGAATACTGTGTACAGTTTTGGGCACCACATTTTAAAAAAGACATAGACAAACTGGAGCAAGTTCAGAGAAGAGCGACCAGAATGGTGACTGGTCTGCAAACCATGTCCTATGAGGAACGGTTGCAGGATTTGGGAATGTTTAGCTTGCAAAAAAGAAGACTGAGAGGAGACTTAATAGCTGTCTACAAATATGTCAAGGGCTGTCACATTGTAGAAGGATCATCTTTATTCTCATTTGCACAAGGAAAGACTAGAAGCAATGGGATGAAACTAAATGGGAGGAGACACAGATTAGATATTAGAAAAAACTTTTTGACAGTTAGGGTGATTAATGAGTGGAACAGGCTGCCACGAGAGGTGGTGAGTTCCCCTTCAATGGACGTCTTCAAACAGAGGCTGGACAGACATCTGTCTGAGATGATCTAGTGAATCCTGCTTTGAGCAGGGGGTTGGACCAGATGACCCAGGAGGTCCCTTCCAACTCTACCATTCTATGATTCTATGATAACAATACACGAGAGCTATATTTGAGTCAACCCCACCTGGATCCTCTATTTTGCTCTGTCGCCATATTGAACGCAACTTGCACGAAACATCCGGCTTGACTTTTTGACAATCCCTTTAATGCATCTCATGCTGTATAACTTGAGAAAGAGATAAATCAGGATGGCTCTGTACAAGCAGCTTCTTGAGATGAAATTAATGTCACGTCCCTCCCCAAGGCATTAAGGATGAAAGGATTGTTTTATAAGAAGAGCGGCCATAAACCGGAGACTGTTAAAGCGACTTCACTCTGGTCGTTAGAAGGGCTGTGAATCTCGTTCTTACTTCACCCTCTTTAGGGGGTTTGGATTCTCCGAGGTGATAAAGACCCAAACTGTATCTGAAAGTTTTCTTCGTTTAGACAATCATATATTAAAGTTTATGAACTTAAAGCAAAGAGTGCATTGTAACTTTCCATGGGCTATGGTTGAGGGTCGGGGGGATTCATTGATTTTTCACTAGTTCTAAAAAATATCTCATTTCATAATTTATATGAACTTTAATTTCTCTGGATTAGACTATGATGGTTCCTAAAGGAGCCACCAAAGGGTCAACAGCCTCTATATGAGACCTTATTGGGATAACAGATTTGGGTCCCTCATTGGGTCACTGCTGTTTGTAGGGTAGCTATAAGGGGTGCAGAAGTAGCAGTCACTCCCCGACCTCATGACTGAGGGGGTCCAGAGGCTCTTCTTCCATGTTGCACATGATAGATGGGGGCACTATGGAAGATTTTGCCTTGGGACTCAAGAGTTTCAAATCTCACCCTTGACCACTTTATTTCATTGTGACCATGGCAAATGATACCAAATTACTAGGATACGCCAATCCTGTTAGTTCATGAAAGTTTAACTTCAAAGACACCCTTCAATTGCTATATGCAAGAGACCAGGGTGCCATATGAAACATCATGGATCCTAGATAACTTTTGCCAGCAAATGCCATGATTGAGCAAGAGTTGAGCGTGTTGCCGGATTTAGACCCCATTCATTTGAGGGGTCTCATTGTCCTAGTGATCATTGGTGGCCCAAGTGGGCAAAGTGCCACCATATGCCACTGTCAACATATCCTAGTGTCACATTGTCACTTGCAATGCCTGGAGTACTCACTCTTGAGAGTCCAAACTTTGGGACCTCAGCTTTTCACTTTAATCTGTGGGATGTCCAATCTGAACTTTACCAGTACCTGGATCCATTTGCAATAAATGTGTAAATAATTGCAGAACATATTTAATAATGGCGACCCATTGTTTGTTGCTTATTAAATGAGTTGTCTCAATTTCTGTCTTTATTAGGGCCCCTAAAAGACAGTACAACCCCTTGATGTACTGATACTTCTGCCATCCTATGTGGCAGGGCACCAGGTTATGATTACGGCTTCTATCTTTGTACAATCTATGGCTATGACCCAGCATAAGACTTGCCGGCACTGACCATGTGATACGTGCTCATCGTCGTGCCTGTAGTGAGTAGAGCAGATGGTTCTCGCTTGGTCTTCAGCTATTTCCACATGGATTGAGGTGGAGGGACGTGATATAATGTGATATAGTTGTATATGAGTCAGGTGTAATCGCTGCAGCACCGACATCACTGGAATGGTGCCGGTAAGAAGGGTGAAACCATGGTGCTTTTATTTTACATGGGGCCTTGTTGCATGTAAGAAGGGGGCATCCAAGTAGTGAACATCCTTAAATATGAAGTTGCTTTGAAGATATAACAGCTCTCGCTCTTCTGGGAAGGATTTTTACAAGATTTTGGAGACGTCTGTGATTATTTTTGCCCCTTCATCCAGAAGATTATTTGTGAAGTCAGACCCTGATGTTGGGGAGAGGTTCACTAACTCTTTTCTCATTCATCCAAAAGGTGTTGGATGAGGCTGAGGTCTGGGCAGCAGGTCATTTTCTTCCACCAAACTCCCCCTTACATATCTGTATGGAGCTTGTCCTCCGGGCTCAGTCATGGGGAACAGAAAAGGGCGAACCCAAAACTGTTCCCACAAAGCTGAAGCTACAATTGTCCACAATGTCTTGTGCTGATGATTATGATTTCCTTCCCTGGAGCTGAGGGTCCGCGGCCGCCCCCTGATAACAGCCCATAGCATTATCCTCCTCCACCATCTGTACAGCGGCACAATGCAGTCAGGGGGTAACGTCCTCCTGGAATCACCAAACCCAGACTCCTCCATCAGATGCAGATAGAGAAGTGTGATCTGTCACTGCACAGAACACGTCTCCTCCAGAGTCCAGTGGTTGCAGCTTTACACCACTCCATCCGATGCTCGGCATTGTGCTTGGTGATGTACGGCTGCATGCAGCTGCTCGGCCATGAAGCTCCTGGCGGGGCCCAATGTTTGTGCTGATACCAGAGGAGGTGTGGACTCTGCAGTTATGGGGTCAGCAGAGCGGTGGTGACTTTTCTGCCCTCTGCTCCTTAGCATTCGGTTCCCAGGTCTGTAACATTACGGGGTCTCCACTTCGTGGCTGAGTTGCTGCGGTTCCTTCCACCTCTCAATAATATCATTCACAGGTGATGGGGAAAGATTTAGGAGGAAGAAATGTCATGGACGGACTTGTTACTTGCTCCTATTACAGGACCGCGCTGGTATCAGTGAGTTCTGCACCACCGGCCGCTGTGTCACATGTAGACAGACCGCATGGCGGGGGCCGGATGTTATACACCAGGGATGGGGGGCTGGATGATATACACCGGGGGAGAGGGGTCGGATGTTATATACCGGAGGGTGAGGGGCTGGATGTTACACACCGGGGGCAATAAGACTAGATATTATATACTGGGGGCAATAAGACCAGATGCTATATGACGCGCCCCCTGGGCCGCGTGTGTGAGGGGATACCCGGAACCGGACCTGTTGCGGATGCTGGGGGTTGTAGTCCTTGTGTGGCAGGGACCCGGTCCAGTGGCTCAGGGTGGTCAACTCAAATGGCAGTCTATTTATGTGGTTTTGATGATATTAAATGTCCGACTACGCCACCCATGAATTGCGGTCAGTATGAACCGCCGCTGCGGGGCAGACCGCTGAGGCTGGTGTTGTGGGTGCAGCTGAGCGTAGCATAACTCCCCACGGGAGGAGTATAGCCTCAGGGCAGTGTATGCGGAGGATGGGGGTGATGGTGCAGGGCAGCAGCAGTAACGACACGGAGTCAGTGATGCAGTCCAGGGCCTTTACTCACAGTTCTTATTATCCAGACCACGTCTGCAGGTAACGGCTGACCACGTCGTACTGTGCTCACCAGGTGAGGGGCTCGGCCGACTCCCAGGTAACTCCGGAGCGTTTCACAGGACCCCCTTTGTGTGTCCTTTCTCTGGCCTGTCATATCCCGTCAGTGTCCTCGCTTCTGTCCGGCTGCCTCGGGCCTTCTCTTGGTAAACTTGGCGCCAGTTTCCCTGACCCTATATGGTGCCTTCCTAGCGGGTGTAGCGAGGGGCTGCGCCACATGAAATGTCACAGCCTCCGGTTTCTAGCTGAGGGTAGTTCCCCGCCTCCACTAGTTTCGGGGACCGGTCTCTCCCTTTGGCCTGACCCTTCTACGCAGGTAGATTCGGGCGTGCGGTGGCGACTCGCCGGTCCAGACCCCTGGGGTCCCTTCGTTCCTTGTTCCTGGAGCCTCCTCCGCTCCTCTTCCTTCCTTCTCCTTCCTTCTGCTTCCTCCAGGCTCCGGCCTCTCTCTTAGGCCTGCCTGCGGAGCAGAGCCCATGCAGAGCCTCTGCTCCCACCTCCTGCTCCCTCTTCTTCTGTCTGACTGAACTCCTCTGAACTGAACTCCCAACTAAGATGGTGCCCACCTTTTATACCTCCCTCTAGGTGCACCCAGGAACTGCTCTCTCCCTGCTCCTGCACTACAGGGTTCCCCCTTCCTCGGTGTTCCCTCCCCCAACTCCAGCCAGGGACAGGGACTGTCGCGCTCTGCTTGGAGCATATCGGTCGCCCTGTTCCCCGGAAATGTGGTGTAATGCATGCAGGTGTCAGGGTCCTGATCCACACTCCCTCCTTACCTGGAAGTGAGATATCGCACATCTGGATGAGATGCAATACCTCTGTAGCAACTGAGCCCTTGGGGTGCTACATATACACCAGGGGCAATGGGGCCGGATGTTATATACAGGGAGCGAGGGGCTGGATTTTATATAGCGAGGGTAATGAGACTGAATGAGAAACCTGAAATCAGTGATTAAGACGAGCGTCCCAATACTTTTGTACATATAGTATATCTTGCAAGTGACGCTCCCCCTAGGACCGTGGGGTACTCGCCACCGGGTCGGTCGGTTCCTTGGGATAGTCACGGGGGCGTGACCCGGTCCTGGGCCCTGGGAGGTCAATAAAAAGGACAGTTTATTTAGGGAAAAGTTTTGTGACGCCACCAGTGGTATGCGGCTATAGGTGGCCGCCGCTGCTGAAACAGCCGCTGGGGCCGTTGGTGACGCAGCTGGGATGGATTTGCTCCCCACAGGTAGAGCGGGGCCCCAGGGCTACCGGTACGGTTTATGTAGGGGATTGTGGATGTTGGGGTGCAGGACTGAGGGTGCAGATAATGACCAGACGACACAGGAATGGTGGTTTCCTCTACCTTTACTTGATGTTTGATGGTGCAGACCGTGGTACTGGTAACAAAAGGTAATGGAAATCCGGGCAGCCCAGAAGCAATTTGGGATCCACCTCGCCAGGTGGGGTTGTATGATCATTAAATCCTAGCCCGTATGGCAGGCAGCTCGAGCCTTTTACAGGTGTCGCTCCTTCGTGGCGGCTCCAGGCTCTAGTATGCTGTTGAGCCGCCGGGTGCTTGGTGGGCCAGGAGACCTGCAGTCTCCTGCCCTCCAGATTTAGCTGCCGGGACTTCATTACCTGAGCAACCACGGACTCCGGTGTCCAGTTTCTGGCGCTTTTCTCTGGGATGAACTTGGTCACTGCTCCCCTCCCCAGGTTCTCCCTTGTCTCTCACTCACTCTCCTCGGTCTCCAACTGACTCTCCTAACACCCACCTCCGGGCCCCAATTTAAAGGGGAAGCTCCCCTAAAACCGGGTTAGAGCTCCCCCTTCTGTAATGGAGCTAGGACAAGTGTTGGATGCTGGTATACCTGATCAGGGGACCCCTCCTTGCTTCCAGGCATGGCATCACCCCCTGTGAGGGAGGCAATGCCAATGTGGCAACCGGACTCCTGGGGAGCCACATTCCCCCCTAGTTAAATTCAGTACTCCCGGACTGAGGACACCTTTAGAGCTAAACAATTAACAACAATAACGATTTATATTGTCAAAAATTTACAAAGTCTCAAAAAGGCAAAAATTGCAGAACAAAAAAAACAAACAAACAAAAATTGGGAGCAGTCATTGAGGCGTTTATTCTTTACGCCGCTATCTGGGAATTGTCTCTTTCCGGGTACCTGAAGGTTGGTTGGTGGGAACCGCCTTAACCCACTTCATGTATCGTCCCTGGGCATGGTGACGCGCCCCCTGGGCAGTGCGGGGGAACCCGGAGCTGGGCCTTGTTGGATGCTGGGGGGTTGTAGTCACCGTGGCGGTGACCCGGTCCATGCCCAGGGTGGTCAAACCAGTGGCAGTCTATTTGTTTATAGGTTTTTATTATTAATTGTCCGACTACGCCACCTGTGGATTGCGGTTATGAGGAGCCGCCGCTGCGGAGCAGACCGCTGAAGCCGATGGTGTGTGCAGCTAGATGATATGACTCCCCACAGGAGAAGTGTGGCTTCAGGGCAGCGTGTGTAGATGATGGTGGTGATTGTAGTGCAAGCCGCGGAAGTAATAACTCAAAGTTTTTACAGTGCAGTCCAGGGTCTTTACTCACAGTTGTTAATCCACGTTACTTCAGCTGATCATAACTTCCCGCGCCGCGCTGCGTCCACCAAGTGGGGGCCCGGCCGACTCTCAGGTAGCTTTGGAGTACTTGTCAGGACCCCCTTCATGTGTCCTTTCTCTGGCCTTCTCGTGCCTCGCACCTTACAACGCTTATGTCCGGCTTCCTCGGGCCTTGGCGGGCGACGTGTGTTCCGTCCCCTGGGCCCTATGTGGCTGCCTTCCTTACGTGGGATGTGAGTGGCCGGTGGCACATGTAATGCCACAGCCTCCGGTGACTAGCTGAGCGTGGTTTCTGCCTCTACTAGTTAAGGGATCCGGTTCCCTGTCTTGGCCTGACCCCTATACCTACGGGTAGCGGCGGGCATACGGCCGGCTTGCTGCACGGCCCGTACCCCTGGGATCCCTTCACTCCTTCCCCTGGAGCCTTTCCTGCTCCCTCTCCTCTCTCTTCTCTTCCTCCTCTCAGTCTTGGGCCTCTCAGGCTAGGCTCGCCTCCCGGAGCAGAGCTCCACAGAGACCTGCTCCTGCACTTCTCCCCTCTGACTGAACACTGCTCCTAAGATGGCTCCCCTCTTTATATCTTCTACCCAGTGCACCCAGGATCTACGTCCTGCACCCATCCACTACTTGGTTCCCCCTTTCCTAGGTGGGTCCTCCCCCCACTCCAGCCAGAGATCAGGGACAGTTGTGCTTCCCCACAGGAGCATTGTCGCCCTGTCCCCCGGAAATATGGCGTAGTGCATGCAGGTGTTAGGGTCCTGAGCCATACTCCATCCTTACCTCAGAGTGAGATATCACACCTCTGTAGCGACCGAACCCTCTGGACGCTACAGTGCCTTCAGGGCACTCCGTCGGTGGGCCTGGTTTTCGGCCACACCAGCGGTTTATTTTCAAGGCTAACAATTAACTTTACTTAATATTTTTCTGACCACATCTAGTCCTGTGGTCCATTTGTCCATAAATATAATAACTATATGCACTCACGATTGCTTAAAACTTCTTACAGGAAGTTTCTGTAGGCTCTCATGCTTAACAGTTGCAATTATATAATATACACTATTATCTTATTACACCTTAGTCCCTATAACGGGCAGGGAGCTGACCTCTGGTACTACGGGTTGATCTACGCAGTACAATTATTGCTAATGACCTACCCGGGTCTCTAGTGTCTTCCGCTGGTGTGGTGGGTGCACTATTCACTAAGCTACTTGTGGACCTACGTAGTACTGGTATACCAGATTGCCTTCTGCGAACTCCTAAACTCACTATGGGACTGACAGATTCACCGCTAGCAGGCTGTAGATTCACTCGTTCCACTGTCGTTGTGGTGTCTGTTGCTGGGGCCGTCTGGTCTCCCAGCTGTTCTAGAGTCTCTGCGGCTTCTGGTAAGGCTATTTGGGGAAAGGTCAGGACAGGTACCACAATTGCTTGGTTCACCTGCATCCAAGTCCGGGGAAATTCTCCAAGGATGGTTTGGACGGTCTCTTCCTCCTTTTCTATGTGCTGGGGGTTTTTTTTTTTGGTCTTCCTCTTGGTGTCTCAATTGAACAGGGCATATCTTTAGGTGGTCTCTTGATACTGCCGCCGAAGTCTCTCTTCCATCTTTACTGATGAGGCATACCTTGGTGTTGTCGAAATTTGAAGGTAAGACGGTGTATTGCTCAACCTCCCACTGATCGTCTAATTTGTGAACTCTTCTCTTCTTTTTGAGTACCTGTTCTCCAGGTGACAAGGGAACTGCAGTTGCATGCTGATTATAAGTTCTTTCCTGCCTCTGTCTCGCCTGGGACAAACTTCTCTCTACACATTCTTGCACCTTACGGTATTGTGGCTGCCGCTCCGTATCCCAGTCTGCATCTGGTAATGTCATCTCAGGTGTTAAAACTCCCATGTCTAAGTCAATGGGTAACTTGCAAGGTCTTGTCCTCATCAGGCAGGCGGGTGTACAGTTGGTGGAGTTCACCGGGATGTGGTTATATAGGTCTACCAAATCCAGTAACTTCTCTGGCCACAGGCTAGGCTCTTCAAGGGACAGCGCCTTCAACAGGTTTATTACTACCTGGTTCATTTTCTCGCATAGCCCGTTGGTCTGGGGATGATACGGCTTCATCCTCATTTTCTTGCAGCCGTACAAGTTACAGAACTCCTGAAACACTTCTGCTTCAAAGACTGTGCCTTGGTCAGTAAGCACTCGTTCAGGGTAACCGTACGGGCGACAAAGTGTTGTTGAAACGCTTTGGCTGCCGTCTTAGCCGTCTGATCCTTCACTGGCACTACTACCAGGAACCGGGAGTAGTGGTCTACTATGGTGAGAGCGTAGGCATAGCCTGACCGGCTTGGGGCTAGCTTCACGTGGTCCAAGGCTACCAGTTCAAGTGGTTATTTGGTGAATATGGGCCGCAGGGGAGCCCTCTCGCTATCTCGGTCTTTCCGTCTCAGGTTGCATGGACCACATTCTTGACACCATCTCTCGATTGCTTTCCTCATGCCAACCCAGTAGAATCTATCACGCAGCAGGACTTCCAACTTCTTCCACCCGAAGTGTCCTGCTCCATCGTGGTACGCCTCTAAGACCATTGGCCCATCCCGCTTCGGGACTACCACCTGCCAGACCAGTGCGTGTGTCCGGGAGTTGATGCTTCTCCGACACAGCTTTCCCTTGTAGTTGAACAGCTTGCCCTTCTCCTTCCACACCTGTTGGGTCTCCTGTGGAGCATCTGAATCAGGGTGCGAGTAAGCTTGTGTCAGCAACTCCTTTACTAGGCGGACAGCCGGGTCGCTATCCTGCGTCTCAGCCCATCCATGGTGGGGCAATGGGTTAAACTTGGCCTCTCTGTTGGCGGAGCGCTTGTCTCTCACACAGTGGGAGCACTGGGTCACCCCGTGACGATGGAAAGCCGGTAGCTCTATCTCCTCCAGCTCTTCCAGGTCATCTCCCCCATCTGGCAAGTCGAACATCCTGGACAGCGCATCAGCATTAGCATTTTTATGCCCCGCTCAATACTTGATGGTCAACTCGTAGTTGGACAGCCGGGCCATCCATCGCTGCTCCAGCTCACCTAGCTTCGCTGTTTCAAGGTGGGTCAGTGGATTATTGTCTGTGAAAATGGTAAATTTCACTGAAGCCAGGTAGTGTTTGAAGCGCTCCGTTACAGCCCAGACTATGGCTAGAAACTCCAACTTAAAGGAACTATATTTGTCGGGATCCTTTCCGTGAGACGGAGTTTCCTGCAGGCGTAGGCAATCACTCTCTCTGCCTTGCTGTACCTGGGACAGCGCCGCTCCCAATCCCACGTTGCTGGCATCTGTATAGAGTATAAAGGGTTGGCCATAGTCGGGGTAGGCCAGGACTTCGTCTCCCGTAAGAGCCACCTTCAGCCGAGTGAAGGATTCTTCTTCTTTTTTACCCCACTCGAACGGAGGATTCAGGTTCTTGGTAGTGATGAGCGAGCACTAAAATGCTCCGGTACTCATTGCTCGGGTCGAGCAAATTGGAATACTCGGGTGCTCGACCCGAGTAACGAGCCCATTGTAAGTCTATGGGAAACTCAAGCATTTTTCAGGCGGCTCCCCCCGGCGGTTTGCAGAGGGCCTAAAAATTGCCCAAATCGATGGGAACAGTGCTCAAATGACATGGGGACACCATGGGGAAGACCCCTGGAAGCAATTCTGACTCCCAGGTCACTGCTGTCAACAACGTTGTCAGAGGTATTATGCCACTTTTACGGACTCACAATAAAAGATACCAAAACTAAACCAAAATGGATTTTCCTGGGAAATATGTTAAGGCACATCCTTTCCATGACATGTACAATGTAAATAAAGCAAAATAAATTACCAAAAACAAAAATACTCCTCCACACCTTGGGCTATGTTCACACGTAGCGTTTTTGATGCATTTTTGCACTTTTGCATTGCTTTGAACAAAGACAAATGCATTCACTGGGAAATGTAATTTTAACATTTTACAACCTTATCTGGCCATGTGGTGTGTGACACATCATCAGACACATGCATACAGTGCTGAAAAGACATGGGAACAGCATGGGGAAGACCTCTGGAAACATTTCTGACTCCCAGGTCACTGCCTAATAGTGTGCCCATCATAAGTGATCCTTGGCGCATGCGAAGATGCCTCCCGCCATGAACCTGTCGTTGCAGACTTGCAACAATCACCGTCCATGTCCTTGTCCCAGTGCAGCGTTCAGTTGTCCCTACCCATTCCTTGGAATGCAAGCGCAAGTATGCAGCCAGCAACCCACCCACCCACAGGCTGCAATACTATACTGACAATTTTTTTACAGCTGCTTGCACTTGAAATGTGGCCTTTTAGGCTTGTAGAGGCGGAAGGTTTTCATAACCTCATGCCGGCAGCGGCCATGTGCCCATACTCGGTCCCCAGCCGCAACTGTTTCTCCCGCTGTCGCCTCTGCCTTCCACAAGCACGGGTCCCACAACATTACCCGTGCCCTCCCCAGTGCACTTACTGGGAATTACCGCAGAACCACAAACACATGGACAGGTGAATGTGGCCAGGGACGGTACGGAGCCAGTCCACAACTTTTTTTGCTGACAGTTGTAATTAGCTTGGTGAAAGGACTGGCTTAGAGGGAAACCGTATCTACCCTGCGTGTCATTTCTCCTGTAATTGAGCTTGTTTCAGAAGCAATGGCAGTCCATCCAACATCAACTCGCACTTGTCGGTGGTGCTTTGACACACACACATGTTTCTTTGCGCATTTAATTTCATGAATACAGAGTTGGACAATGGCCTGATCTGCAATGCGGTTTAAGAAATAACATGCATTAGCATGTCCGATCCACATTAAAAAAGCAGCCATAGAGTGTCCGGGAACCTTCCACCACACTTTTCTTAGCCAGGGCTGTTTCTCGGCAGGGTTGGACGGGCCCACCAGAGAACCGGAGACTCCTCCGGCGGGCCCTGGCTTCTCCTTCAGGAGAGTTCATAGTGCCGAGGTGAGGCCATGAAGATGATAGAGGCCACCATCTGCTTAGTTTTCTGTTACTTTGAATGCAAGTGCAAGTATGCAGCCAGCCAGCCACCCACCCACAGGCTGCAACACTAAACTGCCAGATTTCTGGGCAGCTCTTTGTGTGTCACCCTGGCCTGGATGCCACAAAATGTATTAAAGCTGTGTCTGAGAGCAAGGGGGAGGTTCTCTAGTCAGGGGAACATTAGCATGCAATGCCTCCTGTCTCAGGCCAGTAGGGGGAGCTGGCTGCCCCTATAAAAGCTGGTGCTGGGGTTAGAGAGAACTTGATGGCCTGTCTCAGCACTGAGACTTGTCCCAGAGCAGAGCAGGGACAGACAGTTGCACTGCACCTAAGAGGAAGTGTGGCAGGAGGAGAGCCACAAGCCAGAGACAAGAGGCGAAGCAAGCCTGTCTTGGCAGATAAGAGACTGACTTTACCAGACTTTGGTGTCTGAGGCTGAGAGGATTCTACATCCTCCAGCAGATAACCAGTCCGAAAGGGACTGTATATTCCTTGGCCTAAGAAGCCTGGAGGCCCTGCCACAACCGAAGGGACCAGTAAAGCCGTACAAGGCTGGGAGCAGAAAGGAACCCACGTCGCAGGCCATACAGGTGAGAATACACGGAAAGCTCGGAAATGTGGGCTGTTACCCTATAACGAGGAGATAGCCAGAAGGATCACAGAAAGCACGGTAGGCCTACACCCTCACCCTGACCAGGGCCAATTTCCCCTTTGCTCTCAGACATCCAGGTCCCCTCCTAGCCGGGACTGTTTGTGGGTCAATTTACCTGTTCTAGTAAAGACCCTGGACTGCAACCTGTTGTCTGCGTGCTCCTTGCTCCTCCAGCACTATCAGCACTGGGACTCTCACTACCATCACTCCCAACATCCACTACACTGCCCTGGGGCCGCACTCTTCCCGTGGGGAGTCACACTACCCTAGCTGCACACCTCATCAGCCCCAGCGGTCTGCATGCAGCGGCGGTTCCTAATAACCGCAATCCACGGGTGGCGTAGTCGGACATAAACATCAGCACATAACGTATTACCACTGGCCTGACCACCCTGAGCCACGGAACCGGGTTGCCACTATTACTCCCATCGTTCCCCTACTGCCCGGATCCGAGTGCCCCACGGCCCAGGGGGCGAGTCAGCTTTGGCGTAGTCGGCAGGATTGCAACCAACCCGCCACAAACGGGTATTGCGTGCCTGAAAAAGACTTGTAACTTACCTGTGGCGAAGTTTCCCGCCATCCGGAGCCGATTCCCGCCATCAGACGCCATCTTGGACCGTTTCCCGCCGTCTTCTGCCGTCTTCCCGCCATCCGCAGCTGCTTCCCGCCATCGGACGCCATCTTCAGGACGCCGCGTGGGAAGAAGAGGGGCGTGGACGTCAAAACCGCGCGAGATCCGAAGCTCCGCCCCACGCACCGACGCTGCGCAAGGTCCTGGAAGGGAGAGAGAGCGACGCTGACGTCATCAGGACGCGACACCAGGTCCTCGTCCAGAGCAGCAACAGCGGAGCCGCGGCCTACAGAAGAGGATCGTCGGAAGGTAGGCCACGCTTGACTAGGGGGGAGGAAGATGTCGGACACAGAGGCCCCCACTACCACCAACGCAGCTGCAGCAGCGGTGATGCCATTTTCCCTGCCTTACATCCCTGGAGCGGCCTGGCTGCCTAAGTACTCTGGGGAGCCCCATGCCCTAACTGACTTTAAGGAAAGGCTGTACAGTTTGTTCCAGGTTTACCCCCTGACAGAGGAACAGAAGGTCAGCATACTAACAGGTCAGCATACTAACAGGGCAGTTAACTGGCGCAGCCCAAAGGGAGGTAAAATCATGGCCCACTGAGGAGAAAAGGACTGTGAAGGGTATTCTGGCCCGGCTGCGGGGTACCTTTGACACACGTACCTCCGCTGAGATTAAAATGAGGTTCTATGGATGTAAGCAGCGGACACAGGACAGCATCAGAGACTATGCCCTAAATCTGCAGGAAGCCCTGAGGGCTATTCAACAAACTGACCCTGGCAGTGTGCAGGAAACGGATAAGCTGCTAACAGAACAACTCATAGAAGGTCTGCTGTCCAGCGCCCACAGGGCCCAACTGCACCTCATGTTCTTTCAGAACCCCGACCTGACCTTTGCCCAATTTAAGGACAGGGCCATAAGGGTGCTCCGTGAATCTGCAACCAGTGGCGCTATAAACCCCCGGCGCCCTGATCTCACCTACCACCAGGAGGCGGCGCCCTCCTCTATGGACCCCGTGGGGGCTGATGCACAGGCCCTGAACCAAGCCCCGTCGAAAGACCTGCACCACCAAGTCCAGGAGCTGACCAGGAGCGTCGCGGCGTTGACCAGGACCGTCCAGGCGTTGCAAGTGGACCCGTCAAGACCCATCGAGCTGGCTTCAAGTCCGGAGGATGTCCCGTGGCGTCGACAGAGGAGGATCCCGTCGTTCCGAGGGAGGCCCACAGACCGCTACGCAGAGGATGGACAGCCCATTTGCCGTCGATGCAACCAGCCCGGACACATTTCCAGGTACTGTAATTTAAACGGGTCCAACCTGGGGCAGAGGGCCAACCCCCAGGCATAAGATCACCAGGCCCTTACAATTGGCGTAATAAGTACATTGGGGGGCGCCCGGTTTTACCCGTGGTGCTGGACGGTATCCCCATGAGCGCCTTGCTGGATACTGGGTCGCAAGTAACCACTATCCCTTATGTACTTTTTAAGCAGTATTGGACTGATGCTGATATCACACGGTATCCAGACAGTAACTTGAGTATCATCGCCAGTAATGGCTTACCCGTGCCGCAGATGGGGTTCAAGGAGATGACCATAAAAATTGGTAAAGTTGAACTGCCGGCACAGGGAGTGATTATTGTGGACATTGACCGTCGTGAAAGTCACCCTAAAATAACTGTGGGTACTAACGTAATTGAAAATTGTCTTTCAGAGGTAATTGTAATCTTACAACAGGTGGCGGTGAATGCTAGTTCCAGCCAACAGAGAGTCCTCAACAAGGAGATAAAAGCCCTGATGAGACGGCAGCAGGTAGAACTGTCTGGTGGTGAGATCGGTAGCGTAAGACTGAGTGACCCATTTCCCATTTCCATGCCTCCCAAAAGTGAAATGATGATCTGGTGTCGGACTGCAATCGGGTTGAGAGGTAGAGACTACCAAGCCATGGTAGAACCCGTGTACTCAGACAGCAGGCCCACCATTTTGACAGCCCGGGGGGTGGTTGATGTCCGTCATGGGAGGGTGCCCGTCCGCATCCTCAACATTGGGGAGAGGGAGGTACACTTACCCAGGTACGCTACACTCGCCAAACTGTTTGTTGTCGAACACCAAGCTATCAGGGCCGTGGAACCCTTGCCTCCATCTCCACAGGCGGAGGGTAATGGCTCCCAGAAACAAAAGGAGGACTGGTGCCAGAAACTCCATGTGGGTGCTGACTCCACTCCCCTGCACCAAAAACAAGGAGTCTACCGGGTGGTACAGGAGTACGAGAGAGTCTTTAGTAAGCACCCGCTAGACTTCGGCAGAGTAAAAGGGATAGAACACCACATCCCCACAGGGAGCCACCCACCAATAAAAGAGAGACACAGACCTGTACCCCCTGCACATTATCAGAACGCCAAGGGCATGCTAAGAGAAATGAAGGAAGCTGGGGTCATTAGAGATAGCTGTAGCCCCTGGGCAGCCCCCTTGGTTCTGGTGAAAAAGAAAGACGGCACTATGAGAATGTGCGTAGACTATAGACAAATCAACCGTATCACCCACAAAGACGCATACCCGCTGCCTAGAATAGAGGAGTCTTTAGCCGCACTAAAATCAGCTAACTTCTTTTCTACTTTGGACCTTACTAGCGGGTACTGGCAGGTTCCTGTGGCAGAGGCTGACAAGGAGAAGACCGCCTTCACCACCCCGATGGGACTGAGTGAGTTCAACTGTATGCCCTTTGGGCTCTGCAACGCACCAGGGACCTTCCAGAGGCTGATGGAATGCTGTCTAGGGCACCGAAACTTCGAGACGGTCCTCCTTTACCTGGACGACGTGATCGTCTATTCGAAGACCTATGAGGACCATCTAAAGCACCTGGCCGAGGTGTTCGAAGCCCTGGCAGGCTATGGCCTGAAGGTGAAACCATCGAAGTGTCACCTGTTGAAACCAAAGGTCCAGTACCTAGGGCACATGGTAAGCGCGGAAGGAGTGGCCCCCGACCCTGACAAGGTCACGGCAATCAAGAGCTGGCCAAGCCCCTCGAACATCAAAGAGGTGAGACAGTTCCTCGGGTTGGTAGGCTACTACCGAAGGTTCATCCCCGGGTTCACTAAGATGGCAGCTCCTATACAGGACCTCCTGATCAGACAGTCTAAGTCCAGAAGTCAAAAGCCACCCTTCAAGTGGGATAAACCGGAAGAGGAGTCCTTCCGCCAGTTGAAGATGGCCCTCACGGGGGATGAGATCCTGGCCTACCCTGATTATGGTCAGCCTTTTATTCTCCACACGGACGCCAGTAATGTGGGACTGGGAGCCGTACTGTCCCAAAACCAACAGGGCAGAGAAAGGGTGATCGCGTACGCCAGCCGGAAGCTGAGGCCCACCGAGAGGAACCCGGAGAATTACAGCTCCTTCAAGCTAGAATTCTTGGTGGTGGTGTGGGCCGTGACGGAACGCTTCAAGCATTACCTGGCCTCCGCAAAGTTCACAGTGTACACGGACAACAACCCGTTGACACACCTGGACAATGCAAGACTGGGTGCCCTAGAACAGCGGTGGATGGCCCGTCTCTCCAACTATGACTTCGTGATCAGGTACCGGGCCGGCAAAACCAATGCCAACGCTGACGCCATATCGAGGATGCCTCACTTACCTGAAGGTGACGAAGACCCAGAAGAGCTGGAGGAGGTAGAACTCCCCGCGTTTCACCGGTATGGAGCCGCTCAACACTCTCACCGCGTGAAGGAGGAGGATCTAACAACTGTGATGATCAATCCCCTACCTCACCACAGCTGGGCCGAGACCCAAGATAGTGACCCTGCAGTCCGCCTGGTGAAAGATCTGCTGACCCGGGAAGACGCCCGCTTAGATCCAGATGCCCCAGAGAAAGCCAAGCAGCTATGGAAGGAGAAGAGCAAGCTGTTCCTCTACGAAGGCAAGTTGTGCAGAAGGATTGTCAACCACCGGACGCATGAGCTGACCTGGCAAGTCGTGGTCCCACGGCGAGATGCAGCTATGGTCCTGGGGGCTTACCATGACAGAGCGGGACACTTCGGTTGGAAGAAACTGGAGTTCCTGCTAAGAGGAAGGTTCTTTTGGGTCGGCATGAGAGGAGCTGTAGAAAAATGGTGCAGAGACTGTGGCCCTTGTCACCTAAGGAGGAAGGACCGTGCCAGCCAGAAGACACCCTTGAGGCCCATCGTCACCACGCAGCCTCTTGAGCTGGTAGCTCTGGACCATGTCAAATTGGCTCCCAGCCGGTCAGGATACATCTATGCCCTGACAATCGTGGACCACTATTCCCGTTTTCTCGTGGTGGTCCCGGTAAAAGACTTGACAGCCCAAACAGCGGCCAGAGCCTTCCAGCAATATTTCTGCCATCCACACGGGTATCCGGAACAGGTCCTGACAGACCAGGGTCCAGCGTTCGAGGCTGAAATCTTCCAGGAGTTCTGCAACCTCTATGGCTGTAAGAAGATTCGTACAACGCCTTACCACCCCCAAACCAACGGGATGTGTGAGAAGATGAACAATATAGTCATTGATCTCCTGAAGACGTTGCCCCTGGAGGAACGCAGCCTGTGGCCAGAAAAACTGCTGGACCTGATAGACCTATACCACAATATCCCGGTGAATGCTACAAACTGCACCCCGGCTTACCTGATGCGAGCCAGATCAGGTAAGCTGCCCGTTGACCTGGAGATGGGAGTCCTAATGCCTGAGGACACCTTCCCGGATGCGGACTGGGATACGGAAAGGCAACTGCAGTACAAGAAGGTACAGGAGAGTGTGGAGAAGAGCCTGGCCCAGGTGAGAGAGAGGCAAGAAAAACTCTTCAATCAACACGCCCCTGCTGGTCCCCTAGAACCTGGTGAGCAAGTCCTAAAGCGAAAAAGAAGGCTACATAAGTTGGACGACCAGTGGGAAAGGGAACCCTACACCCTACTGCAGTCTGACCACGACAACCCAAAGGTGTGCGTAATCACCAAGAACGGAGGAGAAACCACTAGTGTCGTCTCCAGAGACCACCTCAAAAGATTCCCCAAGCAACTCCGTAGTGCAGAAGAGGATCAGAGTGACCTTGAACCCGCAGAGGACAAGGAAGAAATGATCAGCACCGTTCTCGGAGAGTTCCCTCAGTCCTGGACTCGCATAAATGATGCCATAGTGGTACCTGTCCTGCATTTCCTGCAACCGGCACAGCAACAACCAATACCAGAGCCGGAAGGTGAAGAGGAGCAAGCGGTTCCAGAGGCAGAAGAGCCTGTACCAGCAGCCCAGGAGAGTCAACCCTCTGCTGACAGTGAGCCTGCCATGCCTGCGGTAAGCCAAAGGACCCGCAGACAGCTGCCCGCCCTACCTGTACACCCAGCTGGTATCTGTACCCCTAACTCTAGTGGGGAAAGCCGAGTCAGTCCACCTCCAGACAGTGGGTTAAGGAGGTCAACCAGGAGCACAAAGGGGCAGATACCCGCTCGCTGGAGAATATAGAGCGCGCTAAGATTGTAAATAACCCTGTTGCCAAATGTTGAATTGTTTGCCAAGTTACCTGCGTGATTATTAATAGCGTGTTTCAGTTTCTTGCAGCTACCGTAAGGACTCAAAGGTTATGGACTTTTTATAACCGGGACCTTTGTATGGACTGCGTTCGGAGCCTAACCCAGGAAAGAACTAAGACTGTAAAGGACTTGGGGTAGGACAGACCCCCAACTGGTTAAGGCTCCCCGTTGTATTGGTGATATGGACACCCGGTCACAGGCCACACTGTGACCTTAAGAACTCAATCTGTGCGTCGTTTGTCTATTAATGTTTTATGGTTATGCATGTTATTCTTTATTTACTGTTTAGTCCCGGAGTACTAAATTTTACTAGGGGGGAATGTGTCACCCTGGCCTGGATGCCACAAAATGTATTAAAGCTGTGTCTGAGAGCAAGGGGGAGGTTCTCTAGTCAGGGGAACATTAGCATGCAATGCCTCCTGTCTCAGGCCAGTAGGGGGAGCTGGCTGCCCCTATAAAAGCTGGTGCTGGGGTTAGAGAGAACTTGATGGCCTGTCTCAGCACTGAGACTTGTCCCAGAGCAGAGCAGGGACAGACAGTTGCACTGCACCTAAGAGGAAGTGTGGCAGGAGGAGAGCCACAAGCCAGAGACAAGAGGCGAAGCAAGCCTGTCTTGGCAGATAAGAGACTGACTTTATCAGACTTTGGTGTCTGAGGCTGAGAGGATTCTACATCCTCCAGCAGATAACCAGTCCGCAAGGGACTGTATATTCCTTGGCCTAAGAAGCCTGGAGGCCCTGCCACAACCGAAGGGACCAGTAAAGCCGTACAAGGCTGGGAGCAGAAAGGAACCCACGTCGCAGGCCATACAGGCGAGAATACACGGAAAGCTCGGAAACGTGGGCTGTTACCCTATAACGAGGAGATAGCCAGAAGGAGCACAGAAAGCACGGTAGGCCTACACCCTCACCCTGACCAGGGCCAATTTCCCCGTTGCTCTCAGACATCCAGGTCCCCTCCTAGCCGGGACTGTTTGTGGGTCAATTTACCTGTTCTAGTAAAGACCCTGGACTGCAACCTGTTGTCTGCGTGCTCCTTGCTCCTCCAGCACTATCAGCACTGGGACTCTCACTACCATCACTCCCAACATCCACTACACTGCCCTGGGGCCGCACTCTTCCCGTGGGGAGTCACACTACCCTAGCTGCACACCTCATCAGCCCCAGCGGTCTGCATGCAGCGGCGGTTCCTAATAACCGCAATCCACGGGTGGCGTAGTCGGACATAAACATCAGCACATAACGGACTACCACTGGCCTGACCACCCTGAGCCACGGAACCGGGTTGCCACTACTACTCCCATTGTTCCCCTACTGCCCGGATCCGAGTGCCCCACGGCCCAGGGGGCGAGTCATTTGCACTTGAAATATGGCCTTTTAAGCTCGTGTAGGCGGAAGCTTTTCACAACCTCATGCCGGCGGCGGCCGGGTGTCCATACTCGGTCCCCAGCCGCCACTATTTCTCTCGGTATCGTCTCCGCCTTCCACAAGCACGGGTCCCACAACATTATCTGTGTCCCCCCCAGTGCACTTACTGGGAAGGACCGCCTGTCCACAAACATGTGGACAGGTGAATGTGGCCAGGGACGGTACGGAGCCAGTCCACAACTTTTTTTGCTGAGAGTTGTATTTAGCTCGGTGAAAGGACTGACATAGAGGGAAATCGTATCTACTCCGGCTGTCATTTCTTCGTCACCAGGTTCCGCCCATTGTCACACAGGACCATGCTTGGCTGTATGTTCAGCGCTGAGAGCCACAGGTCAGGCTGCTGTGTTACAGCTTTCAACAACTCTGCAGCACTGGGTGGTTTGTCAATTAAGCATTAAGCATGTTATCTTCAGCACAGCCTGCTGCCGCTTGGCCAAGGTAGTGCTGCTGTTAGAACCCTCCTGTTAGTTTTTTCTATCTTGTGTTTGCGGTCACGTGACCATCTGCCTATATAATCCAGCTCCGCCCTTTTGGCTGTGCTGGACTTCAGTGTTGTTTGACTGTCTCTCTAGCCAGGTGCTTCGGTGCCTATCTCTGTCTAGTTCACTTGGTCCTCTGGGACCTCTAGTACTTTTTGTCAGTTTGTCTTTTGTGTTCTGCAGCAACTTCTGTTAGGAGGTGTCCCATTTTTGTCCCAGTCCTTAGTACTTTTAGGGACCCCTCCCTTATTTCTATAGGTCTTCGTTCAGACTAGCCGAGGACAAAGGCGGGTCTGTTCACAAGGAACAGGCAGCCCCCTACATCGTAGGGATTTAGCTTAGTCTTACTGTAGGGACAGCTTTCCCCTATCTTTCCTTAGTTTATGTTGCAGATCATAACAGCTGCAGTGCTGTCAGGTTGTGACTAGTTTTGAGCGATACCTTCCGATATCGGGAAATATCGGATCAGATTGGATCGGATCGATACCCAAAAAGTATCGGATATCGATTCCGATACCGGAAACCAATGCAAGTCAATGGGACAGAAATATCGGAATAAAAATAAACCCTTTCTTTCCTTGTAGGTTAATTCTACGTGAAGGAAAACAACTAAGAATAATGTAGAATGTATTGGGGGAGGTGGGGGAGACAATAAAGGCTTAGAGGTTTAGCCCAATCAAATGGAATAGCAGGAATTAATATTTTTTTTAAGACGTTCGGAGTTAAGGAAATATTGACTATGTTAAGCGTTTTTATATTTTGTCAGATATTTATGTTTCACTACTTCCATGCTCTTCACCTTCTTTTTTACTTCTCCCACACTTTCTCCTTCATCATCCTCAGCATCAGCATCTTTTTCATCAACTTCTTCTTCACCTTCTTCATCTTCTTCTTCTTCACCTTCTTCGTATTCTTTTTTTTTACATTCTTTATATTCTTCTTAGTCGACTATTATTCTTCTTCATATTCTACTTCTTCATCTTTTTCATATTCTTCTTCTTCATCATATTCTTATTTGTGACAGGCATTCCTGTAGTTGTTATCTATAAAAGTTTGAACATTACACCTTTTGTTCTGCCCGTCACAAAAGATTTACAACAGGATTTGTCCGCGTTCAGTTTGGCCTGCAGCAGCAGGTCTTTTCCAGGGGCACCACGAGGAGGAACGGACTCACCCCCATACACTGCTTAGTCATCTTCTGCTTATAATTTTGATAATATCTTTTGCTCTGATTTTTAGTCTTATGCTTAATGTTCTTCCGCTTTTTGTTCTGCAGCTTCTTGCACTTCTGCTTCTTGGTTTTCTGTCTCTTGTTCTTCTGTATCTTGGTGGTTGTCTTCTTGTTCTTTGTCCTCTTGGTCAACTTCTTCAGGGTCATCTTCTTGGTCTTCTTCGGGGTGGTCTTCAGGGTCGTCATCTTCGGGGTCCTCATCTTCTTCGGGGTGGTCTTCAGGGTCCTCGTCTTCAGGGTCGTCGTCTTCGGGGGCCTCGTCTTCTTCGGGGTGGTCTTCAGGGTCCTCGTGTTCAGGGTCATCGTCTTCGGGGTCCTCGTCTTCTTCGGGGTTGTCTTCAGGGTCCTCGTGTTCAGGGTCGTCGTCTTCGGGGTCCTCGTCTTCTTCGGGGTGGTCTTCAGGGTCATCGTCTTCAGGGTTGTCGTCTTCAGGGTCCTCGTCTTCTTCGGGGTGGTCTTCAGGGTCCTCGTCTTCAGGGTCCTCGTCTTCGGGGTCCTCGTCTTCTTCAGGTTGGTCTTCAGGGTCCTCGTCTTCAGGGTCCTCGTCAGGGAGATCCAGAGTGATTACCAAGAACCATTTCAAAAAGCTTGAACTTGGAAATGTAGCAGAAGGTACAAGAAGGCTGAGGACCTGCCGAGAACCAGCTGATGGTACTGGAACCCGGATGGGTATCAGAAGGTACAAGAGCCAATGGAACTACCGAGGACCAGCTGACGGTACAGGAACTCGGTTACTAAGCAGGAGGTACCTGTGCCAGAAAGCACTACCAAGGACCAGCAGACGTTGGTGGAACTTGGATACCGAGAAGGAGGCACCTAAGCCAAAGGCACTGCCGAGAACCAGCTGACGGTACTGGAACCCGGATGGGTAGCAGAAGGTACCCATGTAAAAAAAAGTTGCAAGGCCGCAAGCCGGCCGCAGTTACCGAAACCCACAGTCCTACAGGGGGTGCTAGTCTTATTGCCACTATGGAACCAGCCTTCATTGCCAGATCCCGCAGCCCACATAGGAGTCACCTAAACTGCAGACACCATAGAGTCGGCTAACCCGACCGCAACACGACAGGACAACGCATTGGAGGCAAAGTGACGTTGACACTACCCGGAAACAGCTGGCGTGCTGGCACCAGGCTGGGCAGGAGGAAATACCCGTGCCAAAGACACTGCCGAGAACCAGCTGACGGTACTGGAACCCGGATGGGTAGCAGAAGGTACAAGAGCCAATGGAACTACCGAGGACCAGCTGACGGTACTGGAACTCGGTTACTAAGCAGGAGGTACCTGTGCCAGAAAGCACTACCAAGGACCAGCAGACGTTGGTGGAACTTGGATACCGCGAAGGAGGCACCTAAGCCAAAGGCACTGCCGAGAACCAGCTGACGGTACTGGAACCCGGATGGGTAGCAGAAGGTACAAGAGCCAATGGAACTACCGAGGACCAGCTGACGGTACTGGAACTCGGTTACTAAGCAGGAGGTACCTGTGCCAGAAAGCACTACCAAGGACCAGCAGACGTTGGTGGAACTTGGATACCGCGAAGGAGGCACCTAAGCCAAAGGCACTGCCGAGAACCAGCTGACAGTACTGGAACTCGGATGGGTAACAGAAGGTACCCATGAAAAAAAAAGTTGCAAGGCCGCGAGCCGGCCGCAGTTACCGAAACCCACAGTCCTACAGGGGGTGCTTGTCTTATTGGCACTATGGAACCAGCCTTCATTGCCAGATCCCGCAGCCCACATAGGAGTCACCTAAACTGCAGGCACCATAGAGTTGGCTAACCCGACCGCAACATGACAGGACAACGCATTGGAGGCAAAGTGACGTTGACACTACCCGGAAACACCTGGCGTGCTGGAACCAGGCTGGGCAGGAGGGAGTACCCGTGCCAAAGACACTGCTGGGAAACAGCTGGCGGTGCTAAAACCCAGGGTAAATACTAAAAACAGAGTGGTGCCGGAGGCGTAATTGGAGCAACTTTAAAATCTGTAGTACAGTGGATTTGGACAAAGCAGGAGAATTTGCCGAACACACAGCTGGGGATCAGCTGACGTTACTGAACCCCAATAACACTGGAGCAAGCATTGACTGTGCAGACGGCACTTCTGAGCAGCAACTAGCGGTATTGGAGCCCAGGGTAAATACTAAAAACAGAGGAGCCAGAGGTGTAATTGGAGCAAGTTTTAAATCACTAGTACAGTGGATGTGGACAAAGCAGGAGAAATTGCCGGACACACAGCTGGGGATCAGCTGACGTTACTGAACCCCAATAACACTGGAGCAAGCGTTGACTGTGCAGACGGCACTTCTGAGCAGCAACTAGCAGTATTGGAGCCCAGAAATAATACTAAAAACAGAGGAGCCAGAGGTGTAATTGGAGCAAGTTTTAAATCAGTAGTACAGTGGATGTGGACAAAGCAGGAGATTTTGCCGGACACACAGCTGGGGATCAGCTGATGTTACTGAACCCCAATAACACTGGAGCAAGCGTTGACTGTGCAGACAGCACTTCTGAGCAGCAACTAGCGGTATTGGAGCCCAGGGTAAATATTAAAAACAGAGGAGCCAGAGGTGTAATTGGAGCAAGTTTTAAATCAGTAGTACAGTGGATGTGGACAAAGCAGGAGAATTTGCCGGACACACAGCTGGGGATCAGCTGACGTTACTGAACCCCAATAACACAGGAGCAAGCGTTGACTGTGCAGACAGCACTTCTGAGCGCCAACTGGCGGTGTTGGAGCTCAGGGATAATACTGAAAACAGAGGAGCCAGAGGTGTAATTGGAGCAACTTTAAAATCTGTAGTAGTGTGAATGTGGACAGAGCAGGAGAAATTGCCGTCCGCACAGCAGGGGAACAGCTGACGGTACTAAACCCCAATAACACGGCAGCAAGTGTTGACTGTGCAGACAGCACTTCTGAGCGCCAACTGGCGGTGTTGGAGCTCAGGGATAATACTGAAAACAGAGGAGCCATAGGTGTAATTGGAGCAACTTTAAAATCTGTAGTAGTGTGAATGTGGACAGAGCAGGAGAAATTGCCGTCCGCACAGCAGGGGAACAGCTGACGTTACTGAACCCCAATAACACTGCAGCAAGTGTTGACTGTGCAGACAGCACTTCTGAGCGCCAACTGGTGGTGTTGGAGCTCAGGGATAATACTGAAAACAGAAGAGCCAGAGGTGTAATTGGAGCAACTTTAAAATCTGTAGTAGTGTGAATGTGAACAGAGCAGGAGAAATTTCCGTCCGCACAGCAGGGGAACAGCTGACGTTACTGAACCCCAATAACACGGCAGCAAGTGTTGACTGTGCAGACAGCACTTCTGAGCACTAACTGGCGGTGTTGGAGCTCAGGGATAATACTGAAAACAGAGGAGCCAGAGGTGTAATTGGAGCAACTTTAAAATCTGTAGTAGTGAGAATGTGGACAGAGCAGGAGAAATTGCCGTCCGCACAGCAGGAGAACAGCTGACGTTACTGAACCCCAATAACACGGCAGCAAGTGTTGACTGTGCAGACAGCACTTCTGAGCGCCAACTGGCGGTGTTGGATCTCAGGGATAATACTGAAAACAGAGGTGCCAGAGGTGTAATTGGAGTAACTTTAAAATCTGTAGTAGTGTGAATGTGGACAGAGCAGGAGAAATTGCCGTCCGCACGGCAGGGGAACAGCTGACGGTACTGAACCCCAATAACACGGCAGCAAGTGTTGACTGTGCAGACAGCACTTCTGAGCACCAACTGGCGGTGTTGGAGCTCAGGGATAATACTGAAAACAGAGGAGCCAGAGGTGTAATTGGAGCAACTTTAAAATCTGTAGTAGTGTGAATGTGGACAGAGCAGGAGAAATTGCCCTCCGCACAGCAGGGGAACAGCTGACGGTACTGAACCCCAATAACACGGCAGCAAGTGTTGACTGTGCAGACAGCACTTCTGAGCGCCAACTGGCAGTGTTGGAGCTCAGGGATAATACTGAAAACAGAGGAGCCAGAGGTGTAATTGGAGCAACTTTAAAATCTGTAGTAGTGTGAATGTGGACAGAGCAGGAGAAATTGCCGTCCGCACAGCAGGGGAACAGCTGACATTACTGAACCCCAATAACACGGCAGCAAGTGTTGACTGTGCAGACAGCACTTCTGAGCACCAACTGGTGGTGTTGGAGCTCAGGGATAATACTGAAAATAGAGGAGCCAAAGGTGTAATTGGAGCAACTTTAAAATCTGTAGTAGTGTGAATGTGGACAGAGCAGGAGAAATTGCCGTCCGCACAGCAGGGGAACAGCTGACGTTACTGAACCCCAATAACACGGCAGCAAGTGTTGACTGTGCAGACAGCACTTCTGAGCGCCAACTGGCGGTGTTGGAGCTCAGGGATAATACTGAAAACAGAGAAGCCAGAGGTGAAATTGGAGCAAGTTTTAAATCAGTAGTACAGTGGATGTGGACAGAGCAGGAGAATTTGCCGGACACACAGCTGGGGATCAGCTGACGTTACTCAACCCCAATAACACTGGAGCAAGCGTTGATTGTGCAGACGGCACTTCTGAGCAGCAACTGGCGGTGTTGGAGCTCAGGGATTACAGTTCAGGTGGTAGAAACATGAACACAACAGGAGACCTGGATACTGTTGCCAACCAATTATTTATTCTGGAAGAGGATTGGCAAATTCATGCGAGATCCAGGCCTTGTTCATTTTGAGAAAAGTAAGCCGGTCAACGTTATCGGAGGATAGTCGCATGCGACGGTCTGTTAGTACACCACCTGCGGCACTAAAGACTCGTTCTGATAATAC
The DNA here is from genome assembly GCF_046119375.1 of Phyllobates terribilis. Lineage (NCBI taxonomy): Eukaryota > Metazoa > Chordata > Amphibia > Anura > Dendrobatidae > Phyllobates > Phyllobates terribilis. The sequence continues at coordinate 785,395,557 of NW_027362764.1, forward strand.
ACTAGCAGCAGGGCAAGCTAGCACCTCCAATGCATACTGGCTAAGCTCTGGCGATGTATCCAGCTTACAGACCCAAAACTTGAAGGGAGAAGAGCCGTCTGGGAGTACACTGAGAGGGCAAGACATGTAGTCTGTCACCATCTGACGGAAACGTTGCCTCCTGCTGACTGGAGCCGTCTGTGATGGTGTAGACATTTGTGGCGGCGGGGACACAAAACTTTGCCACATTTGGGCCATACTGGTCTTGCCTTGTGCTGAGGCGCTGCTTCTGCTCCCTCTTTGTGCAGAGCTTCCTCCACTGCCTCGACGCACTGAGCTGCTTTGTAAAGCACTAGCAGCACTGCTCGCGGTTGTAATGGAGAACATGATGGAATGCACCAGTGCGTCTTGGTACTCCCGCATTTTACGCTCCCGGTTCAACGGTGTTATGAGGCTTTGTAAGTTGTCCCGGTAGCGAGGATCTAGGAGGGTGGACACCCAATAATCAGCCGTGTTGATAATGTGGGCGATGCGGCGGTCGTTTCTCAGGCACTGCAGCATGAAATCAACCATGTGCTGCAGACTGCCAACTGGCCAAGAAATGCTGTCCACTGCTTGAGGCGTGATCTCTGCCTGCTCTGCATCACCCCACCCTCGCTCTAGATACTGACTACTAGAGCATTGTGTACCTCCCTCCTCTGGACAGATGTCTTCCTCCTCCATTGACTCCTCCTCATCCTCCTCACAAAGTGTCCCCTGCCTAGGCCTTTGTGAGGAACCACGTTGCGCAGACTGTACAGAAGCAGATGGCATTTGTGACTCCTCATCCTCCACCTCTTCCAAAACCTCCTCCCTTAGTGCTTGCAGTGTTTTTTCAAGCAGGCAGATAAGGGGGATAGTCATGCTGACTAGTGCATCATCTGTACTCGCCATCCGCGTGGAATAATCGAAGGCACGCAAAACGTGGCAAATGTCCTTCATAGAGGCCCACTCAGTGGTGGTGAAGTGTGAACGGCACGCACTGCGACTTGTTTGCGCCTGCTGCAGCTGGTACTCCATTACTGCTGCCTGCTGCTCACACAACCTCTCCAACATATGTAACGTTGAATTCCACCTGGTGGGTAGGTCACATATGATGCGATGTTCCGGAAGACGTAATCGGCGCAGCAGAGCTGCAATGCGCGATCTTGCGTTGCTGGAACGCCGCAAGTGAGCGCACTCTATGCGGACCTTGTGAAGCAGTGCATCAAGATCCGGATAGTCCCTCAAAAAACTCTGCACGACCAAGTTGAGCACATGTGCCAGACATGGGATGTGAGTGAGGTTGCCTAGGCCCAGAGCTGCCACCAGATTTCGGCCATTGTCACACACTACCATGCCTGGCTGGAGATTCGCTGGCACAAACCACACGTCACTCTGCTGCTTGATGGCATTCCAGAGGTCCTGCGCTGTGTGGCTTCGATTCCCCAAAGAAATTAATTTTAATACAGCCTGTTGATGTTTGGCCACGGCTGTGCTCATATCGGTCATCATAACAGGTAACCGTTCACGGATCGATGTGGAGGTAGACCGTGACGGCTCCTGCAGCGCTGATTCAGAGGAACTGGAGTATGAGGAAGAGTCAATGTGTACAGACTGGATTCCTGCAATCCTTGGAGTTTGCAGAACACGTACAGCGCCACGCTCAAGATCTGTTCCGATACCGTGAATATCGGCCGATACCCGATATTTCAGTATCGGAATGCTCAACACTAGTTGTGACTGATGTGGTCATTTCGGAGATGGAGCAGGAGGTGCATGAGCTGAACAATGTGATTACATTGAGGTTAAATTGGTGACGCTGTTTTTTATACTAAAGAAAGATCCTATTGTTTTGTTTTTTTTACGCTATTTTTTAAGACAAATGCATTCACAGGGAAATGTCATTTTAACATTTTACAACCTTATCTGACAATGTGGTGTGTGACACATCATCTGACACATCCTGTTTTATTTATGATGGAGGGACTCTGAAAGTCATAAAGCCTATTTTTATAGGGCCATCAGATGGCCCTTACTATTCTTAAAAGGCCAGCAGTCGGCCCTCGCTATTGTTAGAGAGCCATCAGCCAGCTATGCTTTGTTGTTCACATTATTAACAAGTGGGTCTCCTATACTGTTATTGCGTATCCAGTGACTGCAAGGGCTGCCTAAAATTTGGACGCAACCCAATACCCCTTTGAAGAGACATAGAGGAGGGTCTCAGTAAAAAAAAATGTTCCCATTATAAAAAAGCGGATCTCCTATAGTGGTAATGCCCATGTTGTGACTGCAAGGGCTGCCAAAATTTGGGAAAAACCCCACTAAGAATTTAAAGACACACAGAGCAGGGCCACAGTAACAAGTACGACATGTTCCCATTAGAAAGGAGAGAGTCTGCTATACAGTTATAGGGCATGCAGTGAGTCCAACGGCTGACCAATTTTAGGAAAAACCCCACTAAGAATTTAAAGACACTTAGAGCAGGGCCACAGTAACGACAAATTCCAATTAGAAAGGAGAGAGTCTCCCATAGTGTTGGCCTATGCAGTGAATGCAAGGGCTGCCAAAAATTGGGAGGCACTTCAATGCCCCTTGGTAGAGACGTGAAGGAGGGCCTCATAAAAAAATGTTCCCATTAGAAAGGAGCGGGCCTCCTATACTTGTAATGCCCATGCACTAAGTGTATGGGCTGACAAACATTTACCCCTGGGGGGTATACATGAACATACTGTATAAAAAATTTTTTTTACGGGCATCATAAACACCCTTAAAAAAATTATGTGAGTGTTGCATCACGGACCACTTTGACCCTGGTGATATGGTGGTGGAGGATGAGGAGAAGGAGGAGGACAAGAGCAAATAGCCAAAATCAGGAAGCATATACTCATGTGTGGGTGTGAAAAGGTGCATGGGAATACACCTCCCAAGAAAAGACACTGGATTTGAGTTTGTTATGCTGCTATCATTCGGTGGTGTTGAGAAGTCTGGCCCAATCCAGCCCTTGTTCATTATTATAAGAGTCAGCCTGTCAGCATTTTCAGTTGACAGGCGGATGCGCTTATCAGTTATAATTCCTCCAGCGGCACTAAAAGCCCGCTCTGATAAAACGCTGGCAGCAGGGCAGGTCAGGACCTCCAAGGCATAGAGAGCCAGTTCATTCCACGTATCCAGCTTGGATACCCAATAATTATAAGGCACAGCGGAATCACAGAGGACGTTGGTACGGTCGGCAAGGTACTCCCACAGCATCTTCCCAAACTTTGCACTCCTTGTGAGAGTACCCCGCGCCTTAGGGCCTGTGCGATGGGAGGGTCTGAGAAAACGCTCCCAGAACTTTGACAGTGTTCCCCTGCCTCTGCTGGATTGAAGTTGTGTCTCGCTCGCATGTACTCCTTGGTTGTCCAACAAAGTGTGCCCTCTGCCTACAGCGTTTTCAGATGGGAATTTTTTTAATAGTTCCGCAACAAGGGCCTTCTGGTACAGCCCCATTTTTGTAGACCTGTCCGCCTCAGGAATAAGAGATATAAAGTTCTCCTTGTAGCCTGGGTCTAGAAGTGTCACCAACCAGTAATTACTGTCACCCAAAATTTTGAGAACGCGAGGGTCATGGGAAAGGCAGCGTAACATAAACTCAGCCATGCGTGCCAGACTACTAACAGGCAAGACTTCTGTGTCCTCACCAAGAGGATGACTGACCATGCTCTCCTCCTCCTCCTCCTCTGTGTCCTCAGGCCATCCACGCTGAACAGACGGTATGACAGCTGTGCAGGTAGTACCGTCTATAGTGCATGAAACTAGCTCCTGTCCTTCCTCCTCCTCCTCTTCCTCATTGTCACCCAATCCACGTTGGGATGAGATGAGGCTTGATTGTGTGTAATTGTGTGTAATCACCCTGTATGCTTCCTTGCTCAATCTCATCGTGCTCCGCCTGCAATGCATCCTCTTTGATTGTGAGCAGAGAGCGTTTCAGAAGACAGAGAAGCGGAATGGTGATGCTAATTATGGCGTCATCGCTGCTCACCATCTTGGTAGAGTCCTCAAAGTTTTGGAGGATGGTACATATGTCTGACATCCATGTCCACTCCTGAGGTCTTATGTGTGGAGTCTGAACTGAATAGCGACGGACTTGTTTATGCTGGTACTCAACAACTGCCCTCTTCTGCTCACAAATCCTTCCCAACATCTGCAGTGTAGAGTTCCAACGCATGGGGACATCACACACCAGTCTGTGAGCCATAAGCTGAAAACGCTGCTGAAACACGGCAAGGGCAGCGGAAGCTGTAGCTGACTTTCTAAAATGGGCACACAGGCGGCGTACTTTAACAAGCAGATTCGGCAGCTCCGGGTATGATTTGAGAATCCGCTGAACCACGAGGTTAAGCACATGGGCCAGGCATGGTACGTGTGTGAACTCGCCTCGCCTGAGAGCCGCCACCAGGTTCCGGCCATTGTCAAACATGACCATGCCTGTCTGTAGGTTCAGTGGTGTGAGCCACAGATCTGCCTGCTCTTTCAGAGCTGTCCACAACTCTTCAGCATTGTGCGTTTTTTCACCTATGCATATTAGCTTCAGCACAGCCTGTTGCCGCTTGGTCAAGGCAGTGCTGCAGTGCTTCCAGCTTGTGACTGATGTGGTCATTTCAGAGATGGAGGATGAAGAGGAGGAGGGGGCTGAGGAGGATGAGGTGCAGGAGCTGTAGACCGTGGGGGCAACCCTGATTGACCTAGGGCCCGCAATCCTTGGTGTCTGGAGGACGTATTCCGTCCCAAGGTCCGACTGGATCCCGGCTTCCACTATGTTAACCCAGTGTGCCGTCAGCGAGATGTACCGTCCCTGCCCACAAGCACTTGTCCACGTGTCCGTGGTTAGGTGGACTTTCCTGGTAACTGCGTTGTTGAGGGCCCCGCTAATGTTTTGGGACACGTGCTTGTGTAATGCGGGGACGGCACGCCGGGAGAAATAGTGGCGGCTGGGGACTGAGTACCAAGGGACGGCCGCCGCCATCAGGTTGCGGAATGCTTCCGTCTCCACGAGCCTAAAAGGCAACATTTTGAGTGCAAGCTGTCGTGAAATGTGAGAATTTAGTAGTGTGGCCTTTGGGGCGTTGGCTGCATATTTGCGCTTGTGTTCCAAGGACTGGGGTATGGACAACTGAACGCTGCACTGGGACAAGGACATGGACGAGGTTCCTGATGCTGCTACTTGAGAGTGTGCAACAACAGGTGCAGGGCAGGAGGCATCTTCGCATGCACCATGGACAGGGGATTGGCTTGTATGCACAACAGCGGAAGAAGCAATGGTGTCACCCGCAGACACTGTTCCTGGACCCTGGGGTTCGGCCCACAAAGTCGAGTGCTTTGCTGGAATGTGCCTGATCATGCTGGTGGTGGTCAGGCTGGTCGTTTTGCCACCCGTGCTGATGCTGGCCTGGCAAGTGGTGCAAATGGCCTTTTTGGGGTTATTGGCAGAGTCTTTAAAAAACAACCAGACTCAGGAAGACCTAACAGTTGTACTGGCAACTTCCTTCGTGTTGGTGTTACGGGGAACGGTTGCCTGCCTTCTCTCTGCGGCTACCACACTGCTTCTTTCTGCCTGTTGGGGTGCTCTGCCTCCCTCCCCCTGTCTGCTGCTGTCCTTGCTCTGCATATCCTCCTGCCAGGTTGGGTCAGTTACTATATCATCCACCACCTCGTCTTCCACTTCCGCACCCTGGTCCTCCTCCTGACTCTCTAGCAATTGTGTCTCATCATCATTCATTTCTTGTGACACTTTCCCACCGTCGCCTTCGTGTGACCGTGGCTGCTCAAATATTTGGGCATCGCTACACGCGATCTCCTCTTGCCTCGCTTCAAGTGGACCGGGCGAGAGGCCCGAATCTATAAATGGAAAAGTGAACAGCTCTTCAGTGTCCAAGTGTGGGATCAGTTGTCTCTGGGTACTCGGCATGGTGGGAGGAAGGAGGATCAGGGTGAGGAATATGCAGTCCAGACTCACGGCTACTGAGACTTGACCGTGTGGAAGACAGGGTGGTGATGGTGGTGGTGGCTAAGTGACTGGAAGCATTATCCGCTATCCAACCAACAACGTTTTGACACTGCTCTGGGTTCAATAGTGGTGTGCTGCGGTCCCCTAGGAATTGGGACAGAAAGGTCAGGCGAAAAGATGTGGGTGTTTGTTGTGGCACGATTTCAGCTTGCCCACGGCCTTGTCCTCGGCCTCTGCATGCACCATTACCATCATGTCCAGTTTCCCATCCCTTGCCACGTGCCTTGCCCATTTTAAATGGAGGACAGTATCTTCCACGCTCACTACAAGTGACTGAGTTTGGAGCAAACTTATATGTGATCCGTGTGACAGAGAAAACACAGTTTTAAATTCCTGGCCTGTAGGTAAGTAGTTTGAACAGCAAACTGCTGTGAATTGCTTCAATGACACACTAAAGGAAATTTTTAATGGAGGCCAGAAATGGCAGTATTTTCTGACAACGTATATGTGATCCGTTTGACGGAGAAAACATAGTTTTAAATAGCTGGATTTCTAGCGCTCTAATATGGAAAGGACCTGGCTGTATTCTGCAGTGCCAACAAGCAAATGGCGCAGAAAAACCGTGTTCTCTGGATTGCTTTTTAAGCAAATAATGAGGATTAAGATCCAAAGAAAAATATTCCTGGCCCCTGAGACCTGGGCCTTTGTATAGAAATATCTAACAGCAGCAGAAGGCAGAATTGGAATGGAGCCTCTTGTGCTACATGCACTGCAGTCTGCTATATACCCTGCCTGCCTATATACACTGCCTGCCTGATATCTCTGCAGATGGATTAGTCCTCAGAAGGACTGTTTGTTAAGATGGATATGTGTAATGTACGGTTTTTCTCCCTACACTACCTAATACACAAGCAAATCTCTCCCTGACGCAGCAGCACCTCTCCCTACACTGTCTGATTCCGGAGTGACTGTGACGAGCATGGCAGCACCAGGTCTGATATAGACCTGATGACGTTGGCGGCCAGCCAATCACTGTAATGCCCACAACCAACATGGCTACGGCATTACAGTGCATGGCAGGGAATCCCTGCATGTTCATTGGCTCTCTAAAGAGCGCCAAACATGCAGGGAGGGGACCCGAGTTCCCGCCCGAGCAACCCGGAAATACTCGGCAAGCGCCGAGCATCTCGAGCGGTTAGATGCTCAGGCGAGCTCCGAGCAGTAGCGAGTATGCTCGCTCATCACTAGTTCTTGGCCTTCTTGGACTGGCCCACTAAGGTGCCGCTATCTTGGTGAAATCCTTGATGAATCTCCTGTAGTAGCCTACCAACCTGAGGAACTGCCGCTCTTCCTTGATAGTGGAGGGTCTTGGCCAGTCCTTGATCACGGTGACTTTTTCAGGGTCTGGTGCTACACCTTCGGCGTTTACCACATGGCCTAGGTGCAGCACCTTGGGATTCAACAGGTGGCACTTGGACGGCTTTACTTTCAGGCCAAAACCGGATAAGGCCTTGAACACCTCGGCCAGGTGCTCCAGGTGGTCTTCCTACGTCTTTGAGTAGACAATTATGTCGTACAGGTACAGCAGAACAGTTTTGAAGTTTTTATGTCCTGGGCAACACTCCATTAACCGCTGGAATGTTCCCAGGGCATTGCAACAACCGAATGGCATGCATTTGAACTCGCAGAGGCCCATTGGTGTCGTAAACGCAGTCTTCTCTCTGTCCGCCTCTGCCACGGGAACCTGCCAATACCCACTGGCGAGATCTAAAGTGGAGAAATAGTTAGCGTATCTCAGTGCAGCTAATGATTCCTCAATTCTGGGTAATGGGTAGGCGTCCTTATGTGTAAGGCGGTTAATCTGCCTATAATCAACACACATCCTCATTGTACCATCTTTCTTTCTAACTAGGACTAATGGAGCTGCCCAGGGGCTACAACTATCTCTGATCACCCCAGCCTCCTTCATCTCCTGTAACATTGCCTTGGCACATTGATAGTGAGCTGGGGGTACAGGCCGGTACCTCTCTTTAATGGGCGGATGATCTCCTGTGGGGATATGATGTTGGACCTCTTTTACCTGCCCAAAGTCTAGTGGGTGTTTGCTAAAGACTCGCTCATATTCTTGGACCACCCGATGCACCCCATGCTTTTGGTGCGAAAGGGTGGAGTCAGTGCCTACTTGTAGCTTCTGACACCAATCCTCCATCTTCCCCTTGGAGCCATTGTCCTCCGCCTGTTCGGACGGAGGCAAGGGTTCCACTGCCTTTATTGCGTTGTTACTGACAGTGAACAGCTTAGCAAGGGTGGCATACTGGGGTAAATGGACCTCTTTCTCCCCACAATTCAGGATGCGTATCGGTACTCTCCCCTTGCAGACATTGACTACCCCCCGGCTGTCAAGATGGTGGGCCTACTATCAGAGTACATGGGTTCTACCAGGGCCTGATAATCTTGACCCCTGAGACCTATTGCTGCTCGACACCATATTAACATTTCATTCCTAGGGGGCATTGCAATGGAGAATGGCTCACTCACTGACACTGCCGACTTCTCCACCAGTCTGCTCTACCTGTTGTCTCTGCATCAGGGCTTTGATCTCTTTCTGCAGGACTCGCTGCTGACTGGAACTGGCAGTCTCTGCGACCTGTTGCAACAAAACAATAATTTCCCCAAGACCATTCTCTATCACATTGGTGCCTAAGGTTATCATAGGATGACTGTCTCAGTGATCAATATCTACAATAATCAACCCTTGTGATGGCAATTCTACTCGGCCAACCTTTATGGTTACCTCTTTATACCCCACCTGAGGCAAGGGCTGACCATTGCTGACAAAGATGTTAAAGTGTTCATCTAGACTGCGGGTAATGTCTGAGTCAGTCCAGTATCGTTTAAAAAGGATATATGGCATCGTTGGCACCTGGGAACCGGTGTCCAGTAACGCGTTCACCGGGATGCCATCTAGCACGACAGGCAGGACCGGTCGTCCGCCCACGTACTTGTCTCACCAGCTTTGTGGGCCTGGTCGTCTTACTCCTGGAGGTTGACCCTCTGCCCCAGGGGTTGCTCATTTAAATCGCAGAATCTTGCTATGTGGCCCAACTTTTGACAGCGGCAGATGGGTTGTCCGTTCTTGTCGTAGCGATCGCTGTCTCTCCCTCTGGTCGGTGGAATTTTTCTCTGCCGTCACCACGAGATGTCATCTGGACTGAAAGCCAGCTGGATCATTTCCTTTGGAGACACTTGTGACGCGCCCCCTGGGGCCGTGGGGTACTCGGTAGCTGGGCCGGTCGGTTCTATCTGGGTAGTCACAGTGGCAGTGACCCGGTCCGTGGTCCAGGGCGGTCAATCAATGAAAAGTCAATTGGGGAAAGGGGAATAAAGTTTGTGATGCCACACGTAGTATGCGGCTATATGTGGCCACCGCTGCTATTCAGATCCACTGGGGCTGTTGGTGACATAGCAGAGATGGTTCAGCTCTCCACAGGTAGAGCTATGCCCCAGGGCAGTATATAGTGATTGATGAGGTAGATGTTGCTGGTGTAGTGCAAGGCAGGTGGTGCAGCAATTAATCAAGGACACAGTGGGGTGCAGTCTTCAAGTATTTACTCACAGTTGTCAAGATGCTCCAGGTTACAACCGCCGGTTTATAACCGCCCACGTCGTCCTGTGTCTCCGGGGAAATGATCCAGACAACTCTCAGATAACTTGGGAGCACTTGCACGAGACCCCTTTCTGTGTACCTCTCCAGGTCATCTCTCTGCGCTGGCTCTCTCCCTCCTGCCCTGCGCCTTACACACAGTGTCCCGAGCCAGTGGCCGCGGGCCTTGTCGGGCGACGTCCGGTCTGTCCCCTTGGTCCTATATGGCCACCTTTTCAGCGATTATGTGTGGGTTTTGGCTACGGCACATGAAGATACCGCAAACTCCGGTTTGCTAGCTGAGTCTTAAAGTACTCCACTAGTCTGGGGCCGGTCCCCTTCTGCGGCCTTGATCCCTCCACTATCAGCGTGAACTCGGGCGCACGGGAAGCATCCCACACTCGCCGTGCCCCTAGGATCCCTTCTATCTCTTGAGCCCCTCTCACTACTCCGGTGTTCTCTCCTCACTCTCCTCCTGCTGGGCCCCTTTGTCTGGGCCCCTTTGCCATCAGAACTGACAGAACTCCTGCTCCATGGACTGGAAGCAGGAATCAACCCTTCTAGATGTTTCTACCCTTCCTTTTATACTGTTCTTTCAGTGCTCCCCTAAACTACTTCCTCCACCCACCTCCTCTACTTAGTTCCACCCTCCTTACAGGGACCAGGCCTGTGCTCTCCCTTAGGAGCTATCTGGACCTTCCCTTATGAAGTGGTGTAGTTTGGATGTGAGTGTTTGGGTCCCGGGTAGTGCTCCCTCCTTACCTGAGAGTGGGGTTCCAGAATGAGGATGTGTGTAGATTTCAGACAGGTAAACCGCATAACACATAAAGATGAATACCCTTTGCCCCGTATAGAGGAATCCCTGGCTGCACTAAAGTCTGCAAATTACTTCTCTACCATTGACCTCACTAGTGGGTACTGGCAAGTAGCAGTTGCTGAGGAGGACCGGGAGAAGACAGCCTTCACTACCCCGATGGGACTCTGCGAGTTCAACAGTATGCCGTTCGGACTCTGCAATGCCCCTGGAACGTTCCAGAGATTGATGGAGTGCTGCTTGGGACACCGGAACTTCGAGACAGTGCTGCTGTACCTGGATGACGTTATCGTGTACTCGAGGACATATGAGGAGCATCTGAAGCACCTGGCGGAGGTATTTGAAGCATTGTCCCTTTATGGGATGAAACTAAAGCCTTCTAAATGCCACTTGCTCAAGCAGAAGGTTCAGTACCTGGGGCACGTAGTCAGCTCGGAGGGAGTAGCACCAGATCCGGAGAAGGTCACTGCCATCCAGAAATTGCCGGAACCGAAGAATCTCAAGGAGGTTCGTCAGTTCCTGGGACTGGTCGGGTATTACCGGAGATTTGTAAAGGACTACACCAAGAAGGCAGCGCCTTTGCAAAATCTCATGGTAGGACAGTCCAACAGAGGCAAAAACACCCCCTTCCAGTGGGGTAAAGAGCAGGCTGAGTCCTTTGCAGTGATGAAAGAGATCCTGACTGGCGAAGAAATCCTGGCCTACCCTGACTACAGCCAACCTTTCCTGCTGTACACTGATGCCAGCAACGAGGGACTAGGAGCTGTGTTAAGCCAGAAGCAGTATGGCAAAGAGGAGGTGATTGCCTATGCCAGCAGGAAGCTCCGTCCTACCGAGAGGAATCCAGAAAACTATAGCTCCTTCAAGTTGGAGCTCCTGGCCTTGGTCTGGGCCATCACTGAACGATTCAAGCACTACCTGGCCTCCACTAAGTTCACGGCCTATACTGACAACAACCCCTTGACACATCTAGAGACAGCCAAGTTGGGAGCCATGGAACAGCGTTGGATGGCCCGACTGTCAAACTATCAGTTCACCATCAAGTACCGGGCAGGCCGCAAGAACGCCAACGCCGATGCCCTATCCAGAATGCCTCACCAGTCGGATACTGAAGAAGAAGTGGATAACCTGGAGGAGATTGAGCTACCTGCCTTCCACAGAAATGGGATGGTCCACGAGCAGCGCACCTCCAGGGGGTATCGTGGTAAGACACTAAACCCTTTACCCCATCACAGTTGGAAGGAGACCCAGGACAGCGACCCGGTTGTCAGCCGTATCAAAGAACTGATAACCCAGGAAGGTTCCTCCCTGGGGAAGGACGCTTCTACATAAGCCAAGCAACTGTGGAATGAGAGAAGCCGGCTGTTCATCTATAGAGAGAAGCTGTGCCGAAGGTATGTTAATCCTAGGACCCATGAGATGGTATGGCAGATCGTAGTGCCCAGGACAGACATCCAGATGGTGCTGGAGGCCTACCACAATCAAGCAGGGCACTTTGGCTGGAAAAAGCTGGAAATCCTCCTGAAGAGTCGGTTTTATTGGGTTGGAATGTGGAGTTCCATAGAGAGGTGGTGCCGGGATTGTGGACCCTGTAGCCTCAGAAGAAAAGACTACAGCAGCCAGAAAGCACCCTTGCAGTCCATCAAGAGAACCCAGCCCCTGGAGATTGTCACTTTGGATCACGTCAAGTTGTCACCCAGCAGGTCAGGCTACTCCTATGCACTGACCATGGTGGATCATTATTCCCGGTTTCTGGTGGTAGCCCCCGTCAAGGATCTGACGGCAGAAACTGCAGCAAGGACGTTTCAAGCATACTTCTGCAGGCCGCATGGATACCCGGATAAGGTGCTGACGGATCAAGGCCCTACCTTTGAAGCCGAGCTGTTCAAAGAGTTTTGCCATCTGTACGCGTGTAAGAAGATTCGGACTACGCCGTACCACCCTCAAACTAATGGTCTATGTGAAAAGATGAACAATATTGTCATAGACCTGCTGAAGACCTTACCTCTAGAAGAAAGGAATCAGTGGCCAGACAAAGTACCTGATCTGGTAGATCTGTACAATCACATACCTGTGAGTTCCACCAATTGTACTCCAGTGTACCTCATGAGAGCAAGACCCGGAAAGTTGCCCATGGGCCTGGAGCTTGGAGTGGTAGAGCCAGAAGCAGACATGTCCACTGAAGACAGGGATACGACCCCACAGGAGCAGTACAAAAGAGTACAGGCCTGTGTCGAAGACAGTCTAAATAGGATAAGAGATAAGCAGGAAGCACAGTACAACAAGAGTGCACCCGCAGAACCCTTAACACCTGGAGAAGTTGTGCTGAAGCGAAAGAGAAGAAACTACAAGCTTGATGACCAGTGGGAAAGAGAGCCTTACACTGTGTTGGATTCCAGGTTTGACAATAGAAACACCTGTCTAATCAGTAAAGATGGGGGTAAGACAGCTGTAACAGTCTCAAGAGACCACTTGAAGTTGTGCCCAGGTCTATTGAAGCCACGGGAAGAAGTACCTCTTATAGTGACTGAAGAACCCAAAGAAGATGTACTCCATACTGTCTTAGGAGATTTCCCGGCAGATTGGCCTCAACTGGATGGAGCTGTAATAATACCTGTGATGCACTTCTACCAACAGCCAGAAGACTCTCCACTGCAAGTAAGACCTGTAAGTGCCCCAGAAGAGCGTGCTCAGGAAGAATCCCTGGAAGAAGGATCACCGGTAGAAGCAGAGCCAGTAGGCCCAGTAACCAGTGTACTTGCCAGTCCCATCGAGAGGTTAAGACAGTTCTACAATTTGCTCACATGTAGATCTGACAGGGTAGCGGACAGTGCAAACACAGATATCAGCAACTCCCCAGTACTACGTAGGTCAACACGCAGTACAAAAGGCCAGGTCCCTGCCAGGTATAAGGAATAAGTTAGAAATACTTGCAGTGTAAATAGTTACCCAGTTGGGTATTGCCTTCTATTGCTCATTGTGTAAACTGAAATTAAATATATGTGTTTATTTAGTTACCAGTCAGGGTATAAAGACTTGTTGGCTGAGGACTGTGAGCAGCCCAAAAACTGTTTCTATACGTAGTTGCACTCCCTGGAGTGCCCCTTAAGTGACCACAGAACAAAAACCCATTTGGCGTGGCCGAAGACGTGGTCCAGCACCTGGATCACTTATGCCCTGTAGCCACGCCCAGGGCCTATGTTGAGGGTTTTCAGGTGAGTCCCTCATGTTTCTCTAGTTATACTTTCATCGGTGAAATGGACACCTGGTTACGGGACTTACTGTGACCTAATTATTGTTACTGCTATTATAATTATTATTGTTATTATTGTTGTAACCAGTTACAAAATGCTTCAGTCCAGGAGTACTGAATTGTACTAGGGGGGAACGTGGCACCCTGCAGCGCACAAGTGCCACAGAACCCAGTGCATGGATGGACTTCTCCACAAGAGGCCCTCACACATTCACGCACCTCCAACCTACCACCTCAAACCACCAGAAGGAGCCCCATTAGGGATATAAAAACTGGAGGGTGAAGTTAGATAGGCACATTGTGCTGACGCTAGGAGATCAGTGAAGAAGCAGCACGCAGGCTGCTGTGCTTAGGCGAGTCAAGGCCTACAGCACGAGTTGAAGCCTAGTGAGGGCCCTGAGTGTGGCCGAAGGCGAGAGGGGTGAGGAAGCAACGAGGGGGCAGAGGAGCGCACTAGCCTCACCCTGAACTATACACTGGACATCGGGTCCACGCCTACAGGGTCCCTTTATACCCAGTAGGGACCACCGGATACCTGGAGGACTACAAGTCCCAGGTTGACCAACGCTGACTACTGTACCAGGGCTATGAGTCACGGAGGCCCCAGCAACCAGGGAGAGTGATCTCCAAGAGAAGGCCCTACCACCAGGTCAGCAGGTGCAAGAGAGAGAGAGAGAGACAGTAATAAAGCCAGGCCTAGCTCCAGGCAGGTCAGAAGCTTAGCAAGTGAAAGCAACAGATCAGGAGGCCCTATACCCGCTCACTGGGGAGAGTCCAGAAGTGCACCCTTCATACCGAGTACCCTGGACCATACCTGCATCTACACCAGTAAAGGTACCGAAGCGAACCCCCGTGTGAGTGTCTGTCATTTCTCCCTGAACCATCCTGGCCGTCTCTCACCAGTACCACCATCCATTTCTCCACACTGCCCTGAGGCCTGCTCCATCATAAGCTGCCCTAACATCTGCCTTAGAAGACTGTCGCAGCGCTGGTAGAACTTACCAGGCACCACAGGTGGCATCACGCACTATTCCAAAAATCCCATATAAACCCAAAACCCCCCTTTTCCTTTTGGTTGACCGCCCTGGGCCATGGACCGGGCCAGCCACCGTGATATCCCCCAGCAGCATCCATAGGCCCGGCTGCCGAGTACCCCACTGCTCTGCGGGCGCGTCAGTTTCCTCTACCTTTACTTGATGTTTGATGGTGCAGACCGGGGCACTGGTAACAGAAGGTAATGGAGATCCGGGCAGCCTAGAAGCAATTTGGGATCCACCTCGCCAGGTGGGGTTGTAGGCCTTCATTCTGCGCTAAAGCTATGCTGTGGCCCTCTTTCCTGAGTGATCGTTAAATCCTAGCCCGTATGGCAGGCAGCTCGAGCCTTTTACAGGTGTCGCTCCTTCGTGGCGGCTCCGGGCTCTAGTATGCTGCTGAGCCGCTGGGTGTCTGTTGGGGCCAGGAGACCTGCAGTCTCCTGCCCTCTGGATTTAGCTGCCGGGGCTTCAGTACCCGAGCAACCACGGACTCCGGTGTCCAGTTTCTGGCGCTTTTCTCTGGGGCGAGCTTGGTCACAGCTCCCCTCCCCAGGTTCTCCCTCGTCTCTCACTCACTCTCCTCCGTCCCCAACTGACTCTCCTCCATCTCCAACTGACTCGCCTCCGTCTCCAACTGACTCTCCTAACCCCCGTCTCTGGGCCCCAATTTAAAGGGGAAGCTCCCCTGAAACTGGGTTAGAGCTCCCCCTTCTGGAATGGAGACAGGAAAAGTGTTGGATGCTGGTGTTACCTGATAAGGGGACCCCTCCTTGCTTCCAGGCATGGCATCACCCCTTGTGAGGTAGGCAATGCCAATGTGGTAACTGGACTCCTGGGGTGCCACACAAGGGTTTTGAAGTGAGACCTATGGTTCATACCCATAAGTGGCATCTCTTTGACCCACTTGTTCTACATTAGTCCCAGAAGTGCCACCTATAGAAGAAATCCACAGATATTCCTGTGTCCTCCTACCCGTGAACATAGAAGACTTCAAGTATTTATTTCCCCAACCCAAGGAATTTTCCTGTTTGCCAAACAAGCCGAGTCGAGTGAGCGGTGATATTGGTGCTTGTTCAGCTCATTATGGATCTCACCGTCATTTTCAAGATTACAGGAGATTACATTTAAACAAATTAAAATTGCCAACGGAAATGAAAATGAGACTAATCAAAGAAATCGTCCTGGGAGAACAAATTTAATTACTTTTAATAAAGTGAAATAGATCTAATCTTTTTTTGTGCTCAAATATTACATCTTATTGTAATGGCACATAATGTTCCACTTGAGATGTCTCAAAGGAAAATCACAGCCACTTCAGTGGCTGCCGCGACCGAGACAGCCGGGAAATCTGCTGCAGTGACGGCTCTGAATCCACCGTGGGAGCTTTACTAGTATTAATTATTATTATACTACTACTATTATTACTAATGATGTTACTATAATAAAAAATATCACGATACAGCTTCTAATCTTAATTAGCCAGATGTCTAGATTTTTTAGGTCAAGAAAAATACATTAGTGTGTTTGTGTTGACTTTCAAATATATATGTTTCTTTGGCTGGTCAAGAAGGACAGTGACTCAGTGTTTGGGAACAATGATGTTTGTTACTATATTAATTGCATATTGTACTAAACCAGCTAGTTATTGATTTAAAGCGCACCAACTATGTAAATTGATTCAATGCTCAAACAATGAGACCATATCCCTGCACTATTCCCCCGACCTGTGACTGATGACCTTAGCCACATATGTAAATATAGTGTTTGTGTATCCTGCTGCAAAGAAAGTAAAAGATCAGGCACACGCTTCAGAACAGATGCTTGGTAGCATGGCTCGATCCAGAGAGACACAGATTTGGATATACAGATCTGCTCCATTGACCATCAGAGAACTCATGGATACATTTGGGGAAACCAGGTTGGGACAATGAAGCCACCTGGCCCCATAGATATGTTGTTTGGGGTTGCCAGGTGGGACCCTCTGGTACCCTGGAACCCTTGGAAACGTTCATCTGGCCCCATGGAAACTCTCAGAAGGCCAGGGTGGGACACTCGGGTCTCCTGGCCTTGTACCTCAAAGGACTGTCAGCTTCCTAAGCTTGCCGCTACCACCTCTCAGTGGGGGCTCGCCAAAAGCGAGGGGCCACTGATTGAGGTAGTTGGCCCTGGAAGTCCAAAAGTCGCAGTTGTTCTCTCCCCGATGGGCCAGTGGAAGGGTTAGACTGTATAATGTTGTACCATCTTGGGTATTTGCTGGGACTGTTCCATGTGTTTATTGTCCGTTTGGTGGTTCAATAAAATATTGCCACACTGTTTTACCCTCACCCTGTGTTGTCTGAGTAGTATTACGCCCACGGAAGACCCCATGTCTTCACAAAAAGTATTATCACTGGGACCTGGATGGAGCTGTCACACAGGGGCCCATTGGTGAGAGGAGCCCAGTGATCTGTGCCGATTACAGTTGGTGTGAATCGATTGCAAGAACACGATACTCCGACCACGTCCTTAGTATGGCCACTGGACAGGTACTATAAGATCCTGACGTCATCTACAACTCTTCTTTTGATTTTCCAGCCAGGTGCGATGGCATCATTGTGGCGAGAAGCACATGTGACGTCTCGCCAGGGTGACTGATCAAAAGAAAAGCCGCAGATACCAGAAGAATGTTCTTCTGATGGCTCCTGTCCAGCAGCCAAAGATTACTGATTTAACCGATGGACCAGTTATTGCAAATCGAATCTCACCTACTTTAATGCTAAAATTCTAAATCAGTCGGTCACTTGAATTTGGCCAGGAAATTTGATTTGCATCAAAGTTATTCAATGTTAATCAAACTGTTAGGCTCATTAGATGAGATGGATCCTCTAAGCCTTAGGCCCGGGTGGGCACACGGGTTCCAGGCGTTGATGGAGAAAGACATGACAGGAAGACATGTGGGAAGCAAGATCTTGGCACAAAGGAATCTCAGGAGCAGCACGACGGATGAAGTGGAGCTCAGCAGGGATAGTAAGCAAATAAAGCACAGTATGCACAGAAGGTGGAGGACACCAAACATGGGTCTAGAGACTCAATCCCAAGACAAAGGTACAGTATGTGTCCTAATTGGCCTTAAATAGGATTATGGAGATGATGTTATTGAACCATTTCAAAACCCGACGTGGAGAACAACAGAGGGCAGCGGACTGAGGTGAAGGAAGCAGAAACCAGGATACCCGGGACGGTTGTGTAATACAAACATTTCTTATTATGTTCTGAGGTCTCTCCAGACCCCAGGATAATAGTAACATAAGGTGCTAAAAAAGAAGACAAGCTCATTTGCAGAAGCCCCCTGTCTGTGCTCCATGCAGATCCGTCTGACACCGCACGCAAGGTCCTCTTCAGCTCTTCTGGCATCTTCTTCATCGCCAGGGCTTCAAGTAAGCTTCTGACGACAAAACACGAGTCGCCAGAGGTCTAGTATTACATATGTGTGTGACAAAGTGATGGCTAGAGAAACAACAACTTGTCGCACAAGAAACATGATCTCATAATGTGAAGTTTCTGTAAAAATAAAACAGTTCTGGGTGTTATAGTTTTGAGCGTGGGAGGAGAAGACAAAAAAATTCTTCATGGCGTCCAAACAAGTGCATCACAAAATCACATCTCCAGGGGCATATGCATGTTACGTGTATGTTCATATTATATATATTCCTGTGAGGGGGGCCAATTTTATTTTTTACTTAAATGTCTAAAATCATTTTTACAATTGGGTTTCTTTAAAATGTTGCATCATTTGGCTGTTACAGGGTCTCTATTTCACAGGACTCATACAACTTTGATGCGGCCTGTGGTCATAAAACAGTCGAGAGGGGCTTAGAAAAAGACAGATAATAGAGTTACAAACTCCCCATCAGAACGTCATATCGAGCTCACTGATGGATTCCCAATTAATTAATTCTGCAGCCAACAATAGTACAATACAGCAGCTATAGAAGGCAAACGGTGCAACATTTTAAATGGAACCCAATTTAAAAAAAGGTATTTTTAGCCCTAAACACATGCATTTAAGAAACAAAAATATTTTGATAGATGGATAACCCCTTTAACATGTGCATATATTTTTAAAAGTAAATGGAGCGATTGTCAGGAGCGACATACGGTTAGGTCCATATATATTTGAACAGAGACATTTTTCTAATTTTGGTTCTAGACATTACCACAATGAATTTTAAATGAAACACCTGCACAGGGAACTGTCAGGGCAGCTACTGGTATACTGGAACTTACAGACACTAAGAAGAGCTTTGCAGCTGCTGTTAAACAAGGACCTACAGACATTAACCGTTTTTCCCCTGAGCTGCAGTGGACTACAATTCCCAGGGACCCTTGTTTCAGTCAGATGACACAGCCTAGAAGGATAGGAGAGAGAGAGTGGATTGGATGAGGGACTTGGGGGAGGGAGCTGGGCAGGAAGTGAAAGTGAAAGTTAAGAGAAAAAAGAGCGTGGCAGCTTGCTGTGAGGGACGGAGCGCTGTGGATCTGCATTCCTCTACGCTGCCCAGTGTGGCTGCCCCCTCTGAGATACCCGGGCTGCTGGAGAGAGCACGGTCTTGTCACCCTCTGAATCAAGTTACATCAAGGACTCGGAGAGTTCTACCGGCACTCCCACCGTATAAAGGCCTGAATCCTGCCGCCCCCAGCTGGTGTCCAGAGAACCATCCGACAGTTTGAGACACACAGTGAGTGCCCTTCTGAGACTTGTGGTTCTACCAGTGCTATTTACAATGAGTACACTACAACCCAGACTATTGAAATTAATATTCATCTAAGTGCACCAACGGTTCTCATTTGCGCGCCAACATCCGCGGCAACTGGGCCCAAACGTTTGGACTGAGTTAATACAAAAAGGGAAAACCTGCTACGTTATATTTGCAGGGTTGGAGTAGAAGTAGATTGTGATGTGTATATGACTTTTATAGAGCACTGTTACTTGTATTGTATGTTATTCCTTTAAACCCACCTCAATTCTGCTGCATAGCAATAAACCTGTTAAACGGTTTTACTCCTGTTCCTTGTGAGTGTGTACTGAGCTGTGGCACTGGCTTCCCGAGTCAGTCCCTGGCAGAAGGTAACAATCCTTCTGCAGTCCCAGAGAGAGAGAGCTCCAATCAAGATTCGGGTGGAGGCACTGCGGCCTAGAGAGGTGAGACCCCCCATAACACCCAGTGTACCATGGTAGCCCTAAAGGGGTGTTACAGTGTAGGCACTGCTGAGATCCAGAACTAACACAGGAGTATTTACTATGGAGACTTTAACAGAGCAAGAAGTGTATTTGTGGTGTGAGGAGATGGATGTTACAGCTAAACAAAGCTTTGCAGTGAGTGGTGAGCTCCGTGATGCATCTGATGAAGAGATGAAGAGATACTGAAAATAGTTAACCGACTCACTGAACTTGCCCACCCTAAAGTGTTCGACGGCAGGAAGGAAAAGGGGGGACAGTTACCCACTGCCCTGATCTCAACTTATCAAGATTATATGAGTGCTTTAGAAGATACTATTGGATCCCCTGAAGATGTTACTGATCTACTCTATAAACTCCGTACCACCTACCAACAGCCAGATGAGAAGATGTCCGACTAGCTATACCGACTAGATAAGCTGGTTCATAGAATAGTATTTAAAGGTGGAGTCAGCCCTAAAGAAGTTGATCAGTGTCGTCTGGAACAAGTACTCAGAGGAGCTCTCACTCATGATCCAATTGCCCAGCGGATGAGGTCTTGTGAGAGGGAGAAGATTCCTGGTTCTTTTCATGAGTTGCTTAAGGAAGTTTGCAAGGAGGAAGTTATTTTGGCCGCAAGAGAGAAGACACCCCCTCGGGTGACTACTGTTGCCCTGAAGCCAGCAGTCGACAGCCGAGAGATGGAACTGTTGAAAGTCATCGAGAAACAGGGGGAGCAGAATACACAATTGTTAAGTGCCCAGGCCAAGACAATATGTGACGCCTCTTCTCGAAAAGCCCTTTTGTTTACCCTGGGAGATGAGGGACTCAGAGTCGGGTCCTATGATGGAGAGATGGGATGCAGCCGTGGCCCGGACCCGACCCGTGCTCAGAGCCGTCACATTAAAAAGGATGGTGTGGGCTTATCCGGGTTGAGTGGCTGATTTATGACTACGCCACCTGTGGCACCTTATAAAGGCCACCAGCGCCGCTGCAGTCCGCTGAGGCATGGTGTCATGGCGGCGAAAGTTATTACTACTCCCCACAGGCGGAGCAAGGCCTCAGGGCAGAGGGACAGGAGGATGGGGGTAGTAGTAAAGGAGAACGGGCACCGCGTCGCGCGGTGTAGCACAGAATAAACAGTCAAGAGGCCACAGGGGTGAACTTCCAAGGCTTTACTCACTTTAGAGTTGGCAGAAGGAAGGTGACTCCCTGCTCCCCGCAGAGTCCTGCGGTCACCAGGGACGGGGGTCCGACAGTCTCCGAGTAAGTCCAGCATTCAATCGGGACCCTACACCAGAGTGTTCCTGTTCTACAGACCGAATCCTTTCCTGTCCGTGTGTGTGCGAATAGGCCTCCGAACTGTTATTTCTGCGCCACACCACGGGACGCG
Organism: Phyllobates terribilis; assembly: GCF_046119375.1. Lineage (NCBI taxonomy): Eukaryota > Metazoa > Chordata > Amphibia > Anura > Dendrobatidae > Phyllobates > Phyllobates terribilis. The sequence goes on from NW_027362764.1 coordinate 785,416,877, forward strand.
GCATCCTTTCTCCTCTACTACTACCCCATCCTCCTGTCCCTCTGCCTTGAGGCCTTGCTCCGCCTGTGGGGAGTAGTAAGAACTCTGGCCGCCCTAACACCATGCCTCAGCGGACTGCAGCGGTGCTGGTGGCCCTTCACCAGGCACCACAGGTGGTGTAGTCGTTAAATTAGCCACTCAACCCGGATAAGCCCACACCATCTCCTTTTAATGTGACGGCCCTGAGCACGGGTCGGGTCCGGGCCACGGCTGCATTCCATCTCTCCTTCACAGGGCCCGACACCGAGTCCCCCAACACCCAGGGTAAACTAAAAAAGGGCTTATACCGGAGAGGGCGTCACACCGACCATCACACTGTCCTTACCTCAGAGGAAGAATACCACACTCCACTAAAGAAGTGCAGCATCCCTGTGGCGGTCGAATCCTCAGGGGCGCCACAAATACAGCGGCTACAAAGTGCTGCGGTGGTAGCCGAGAAGCAAACCCTGGCTTCAGGAAGCGAAAATGATGACCTCTGTAGAGTAGAGAGTAGGAAACTAGAAGGGTGCTTTGTCTGTGGGAGTCCAGGCCATATAGCGCGTCAGTGTCCGAAGAGGTGGAGCTCAAAGAACTCTTCACATTTTCCCCATCACGCTCAGAGGCAGTCGGGAAACGGGAAAGGGGGCCACTAGAACCCCATACTGAGCCCCCATCAGCAACTAAGACCTACTCTACCGCCCCATCCAATAGTGCTTCATCGAAAACACTGCCTGAAGGTTTAGTGGGACCAGCCCCACATGTCCCCGCATATATCAATGGTCAACCTTATACAGTATTGCTGGATAGCGGGTCTCAAGTGTCCATCATCTTTGAATGATGGTATAAGAGATATTTATCCATCGTGCCTCTGAAACCGTTGTCTGGACTCATGGTGTGGGGACTGAGTGAGCACAGCTACCCCTACAGAGGGTACGTGTCCATGACACTACGATTCCCAAAGACTGTTGGAGTGGATAAAGAGATACCCATCATAGCACTAATCTGCCCGGAGGCAGAGGCAGATGAGAGACCAACACCTGTCATAGTGGGAACAAATGCCAACATCTTCCGTACATTAGCTCAGTGGTGTCGGGAAGTTGGGGGAGAAAATTACTCGCAGACTTTATCCATCCACCCAGTCTGTCTGGAAGCCTATGTGAGAACGGAGGAGAACAGGGAACTACATCCTGAAAGCTTTGACCCTTGTTTTGAAGGAAGTGAGCTGAAAGGAGAAGAGAGGGGGCTGGTCATCGACGACATGATGATGCGGGCGGCAGCTTTCTCTTTAGGCGAATGGGACATGGGCCTCGCCCAAGGAGTAGAGCATCACATTCGGTTGAAGGTTCAAAAGCCTTTCTGAGAGAGATCCCTAAGATTTGCCCCGGCGGATATCGAAGATGTCAGGCAGCATCTACGCGGTATGTTAGACACAGGAGTCATCATAGAGTCTAGTAACCCATATGCTTCCCCCATCGTGATAGCTCGGAAAAAAAATGGAGCTATTCGGATGTGTGTGGATTATCGTACCTTGAACAAACGTACGGTCCCTGACCAGTACACTGTGCCCCGAATCGATGAAGCTTTGGATTGCCTGCAAGGGAGCAAATGGTTTTCTGTGATAGATCTACGGAGTGGCTACTATCAGATACCCATGTCAAAAGAAGATCAAGAGAAGACCGCTTTTATCTGCCCCATTGGGTTCTTCGAGTTTCAGAGACTGCCTCAAGGACTGATAGATGCTCCAGCCACTTTTCAGAGATGTATGGACAAAGTAGTGGGGTACATGCACTTACGTGAGTTCCTGGTTTATCTAGATGATGTAACGGGTCTGGGAGGCGGAACCTCTGAGCTACTATACAAGGGGGCGGTCCTTGTAAGGGAGCGGGTGGCGACCAGGGTAGACGGGCAGGCAGTCACAGCAGGTGACTGGGACAGTCTCTGAATAACGGACAGGGGTCACGGCAAGTGACCGGGGCAGTCTCTGGATGAACGGGCAAGAGGTCACGGCAAGTGACCGGGGCAGTCTCTGGATGAACGGGCAGGAGGTCACGGCAAGTGACCGGGGCAGTCTCTGGATGAACGGGCAGGAGGTCACGGCAAGTGACCGGGGCAGTCTCTGGATGAACGGGCAGGAGGTCACGGCAAGTGACCGGGGCAGTCTCTGGATGAACGGGCAGGAGGTCACGTCAAGTGACCGGGGCAGTCTCTGGATGAACGGGCAGGAGGTCACGGCAAGTGACCGGGGCAGTCTCTGGGTAAAGGATTGGTACGACCTGTGGCGGCAGATGATAGACGTGAGCTCCCAGGTGAGCAGGCGAGAGTCTCTGGATAATCGGGTGGTCACAGCATGTGACGGCGGAGCCTCCAGGAAGACCAACAGACAGGTAGCAGATGAGCACTCCCAGGTGAGCGGGCAAGAGTCTCTGGAATAGCAGGTGGTCACAGCACGTGACGGCGGAGCCTCCAGGAAGGCTAGCAGGCAGGTAGCAGATGTGCGCTCCCAGGTGAGCGGCCAAGCTGGTCCATAGACAGACTGACAGGAGTAGGAAGGCAGACCGTCGGACCTCAGGCTAGCAAGCAGGTAGCAGGAATATCAGGCAGGAAACAGACAGCAAACTGGCAGGACTCTGGCAGGAATCAGGCAGGTAACTGGCAACGGGACCTGAGGGCTGAAGCAGAGTAGTGAACAGTGCAACAACATTGCTCGGGCACCTCCATTTTGGAGGAGGTGCCTTATATATGGTGAAGTCCTCCGGCCATTGGCCGGGGACTCCTTAGGACGGTGCGCGCGGCCCCTTTAAGAGGGAGGGAGCGCGCGCGCGCCCTAAGCACAGTGGCCGGGAAGGAGCGCGCGCTGCCAGCAGAGTGGGAGGAGGACGCCGGGCTCGGAGCAGAGAGGTGAGGGGAACAGCGTCCCTGCCTAGCAGAGGGCAGGGACGCCGACGCTACAGTACCCCCCCCTTTAGGCCCCCCCTTTTTTAGGCCAGACAGAAATTTAGCAAGGATGAGAGGGGCATGGATGTTCTCCCGGGGCTCCCACGTTCTCTCTTCAGGACCAAACCCCTTCCAATCTACTAGAAAAAAGGTCTTCCCTCTTACCCTTTTGGTGGCCAGAATGTTCTCTACCTCAAATTCGTTTTCAGCGGAAACCGGAGCAGGAGGCGTGCCTGTAGACTTGGAAAAAGAGTTAAGTACCACAGGTTTGAGGAGAGATACATGGAAGGAGTTAGGGATCCGCAAATTGCCCGGGAGTTTCAATTTATAGGCCACCGGGTTGATCTGACTGATGACCTCCAGAGGACCGATGAACCGAGGCCCTAACTTATAGGAAGGAATCTTGAGCCGGACATACTTGGACGAGAGCCAGACCTTATCCCCTGGACGGAATTGAGGAGGATCCAGACGTTTTTTGTCAGCATGTCTTTTCATACGCTCGGATGACAGAAGGAGTGCGGACCGGGTACTCTCCCATGTGGAGGAAAATTTGTTAACAAGAGATTCCGCAGCCGGATTGTCCACCGAGGTGGAAACGGGAAACGGGATCCGAGGATGCTGACCGAAGACTACAAAAAACGGGGATTTGGAGGAAGATTCGCTCTCGTGATTGTTGTACGAGAATTCGGCCCATGGCAGGAGATCCACCCAGTCAGAATGGTGGGCATTAACGAAGTGCCGGAGGTAACTGGTCAGGATCTGATTGATCCGCTCCACTTGACCATTAGACTGTGGGTGGTAAGCGGAGGAGAAGTCCAGGGTGACGTCTAGCAATTTACAAGTGGCTCTCCAGAAACGAGAAGTGAACTGTACCCCACGATCCGACACGATGTGACGGGGCAGGCCATGAAGACGGAAGATGTGGCGGATAAAGTCTTTAGCCAGCTCGGGTGCAGACGGGAGGCCTGGCAGGGGAATGAAGTGAGCCATCTTGGAAAAGCGGTCAGCGACCACCCAAATGACCGTACAACCGGCAGAGACGGGAAGATCAGTTATGAAGTCCATCGCTATATGCTGCCAGGGGGCAGCAGGTACTGGCAGAGGAAGAAGGCGACCGGCTGGCAGGTGTCTCGGAACTTTGTTGCGGGCACAGGACACACAGGCAGAAACAAAGTCTATTACATCCTTGCGCAGGTTAGGCCACCAGTAGTGCCGGGAAATAAACTGGAGGGTCTTTTTCTGACCGGCGTGGCCAGCTAGTTTAGACGAATGACCCCAGTGTAGGATCTTCTCCTGATCAGGTACCGATACGAACGTCTTACCGGGAGGGAGACGATTTAGACTCACGGGAGCCACCTGCATTACTCTGGCGGGATCGATGATATGTTTAGGTTCTTCCTTGAGATCAGATACCAGAAAGGATTGGGACAAGGCGTCTGCTTTGATGTTCTTGTCAACCGGGCGAAAATGTAGAACAAAATCAAAGCGAGCAAAAAACAAGGACCACCGGGCTTGGCGCGGATTAAGTCTCTGGGCATGCTGGAGATAAGCCAAGTTCTTGTGGTCAGTGTAAATTATTACCGGATGAAGAGCCCCCTCGAGTAGGTAACGCCACTCCTCCAATGCCAGCTTGATGGCCAATAACTCTCAGTCTCCTATGGAATAATTGCGCTCAGAAGAGGAGAAGAGTTTGGAGAAGAAGCCTCAAGTTACCATCCTCCCGGAAGAAGATTTTTGAGTAAGTACAGCTCCGGCTCCAGAGGAGGAGGCGTCAACCTCCAGAAAGAACTGCTTGTTGCCGTCCGGACGATGCAGCACCGGGGCGGAAGAGAAGGCCTGTTTTAAGGAAAGAAAGGCCTCCTCTGCTTCGGGCGGCCACTCTTTGGGATTAGTACCCTTACGGGTGAGCGCGGAAATTGGGGCAGTCCGGGAAGAGAAGTGCGGTATGAAGAGGTGGTAATAGTTGGCGAAGCCCAGGAACCGCTGAATGGCCTTCAACCCCTCCGGTCGGGGCCATTTCTCGATGGCAGACAGTTTCTCTGGATCCATTCGTAGGCCGGTCTGAGAAATAATGTAGCCCAAAAACGGAAGCGAGGTCTGCTCAAAGAGGCACTTCTCATATTTAGCGAAGAGGTGGTTCTGCCTGAGCCTGAGCAGGACCTGACGAACGTCCCTCCGGTGAGTCTGGAGATCCGGAGAGAAGACCAAGATGTCGTCCAGGTACACCACAACGCAGGAGTAGAGAAGGTCCCGGAAGATGTCATTGACCAACTCTTGAAAGACGGCAGGAGCGTTACAGAGACCAAAGGGCATTACCAGATATTCATAGTGGCCGTCCTGGGTGTTGAATGCAGTCTTCCATTCATCCCCTTGACGGATACGGACCAGGTTGTACGCCCCACGGAGGTCCAGTTTGGTGAAGACTCTAGCCCCCCTCAGGCAATCAAATAATTCTGGAATGAGCGGAAGGGGGTACTTATTCTTCACCGTGATCTGGTTAAGGCCTCTATAGTCTATACAGGGACGGAGAGAGCCGTCCTTCTTTTTTACGAAGAAGAAGCCTGCTCCCGCCGGGGAGGTAGATTTCCGGATGAATCCCCTGGCCAAATTCTCCTCAATATATTCGGACATCGACCGGGTCTCAGCAGCGGACAATGGGTAAATACGCCCACGGGGAGGAGTAGTACCGGGTAACAGGTCGATAGGACAGTCATATGGTCTATGAGGGGGTAATGTCTCTGCCTCCTTTTTATTAAAGACATCAGCAAATGACCAATAGGGAATCGGAAGTCCAGGTAGATTAGTTGGGGTAGGAGAAGGACGGACGGGATGAACAGGAACCAAACAAGTCTTATGACAGTCCTGTCCCCAGCGAAGGACTTCTCCGGTCCGCCAGTCAAGCACGGGTGCATGTCTCTGGAGCCAAGGTAGACCTAGTAAGAGGGCGTGAGAGAGTCCAGGCAGAACATGAAAAGAGATGCTCTCAGAATGCAGCATTCCCACCTGCAGAGTTACGGATTCGGTGATGAGTTGGATGGGACGTGGTAAGAGGCCCCCATCCACAGCAGCGACAGATAATGGTACAGCCAGAGGTTTGGTGGGAATGCGGTATTTTTCTACCAGGGACTGTGAGATAAGATTCCCGGCCGCTCCAGAGTCAAGTTGGGCTAGTTCGAAATAACGATTCTCCCCGCAGATAATAGAGACTGACAGTAGCAGAGATGGAGAGGATTTATTCTTGTCTAGGTTGACCTCTCTGAGCGAACCTAGACACAGGCGTTTCCCGACCTCTCCGGGCAGGTACGGATCCGGTGCTCCTTACTGCCACAGTAGAAGCAGCTCCCTTCGGCACGGCGTAAGTCCTGACGGGTTTTGACCATCTTGGTCTGGTCGACCTGCATAGGCTCAGGAGAGTGTACCTGGGGAGAGACGGATTTCTGAAAAGTAGGAGCTAGACGTGGAAACCTCCTCTCACGGGTGACCTCTTTGGCACGCTCCTGGAACCGTAGGTCAATCCGGGTGGCAAGAGTTATTAGGTCATCGAGAGTGGTAGGAATGTCCCGACCGGCAAGTTCATCTTTAATACGGCCGGACAGAACCTCCCAGAAGACGGATACCAGAGCGTCGTTATCCCAGGCCAGCTCCGAGGCAAGGGTACGGAACCGTATGGCATATTGGCCCACGGTGAGACTTCCCTGACGGAGGAGTAGCAGAGATGATGCGGATGAGGTCTTCCGTCCGGGTTCGTCGAAGACTTTCCGGAAAGCCATGAGAAAGGCAGGCAAGTCGGACACCAGGGGGTCTCCTCTCTCCCATAGAGGATTTAGCCAGGCCAGGGCCTCCCCGGTGAGATGGGACATGATGAAGGCAATTTTGGCCCGGTCGGAGTTAAACTGGTGGGACAGGAGTTCAAAGTGCAGGGTGCACTGATTTATGAAGCCCCGAGCCTGGGCGGAGTCGCCTCCGAAGCGAGGAGGTGCAGAAAGCCGGGGTCCGGGGTAGGATACCATGGTATTGGTGGGCAGCGGAGCTGCCGGGTTGCGAGTCATGGCACTGGCGGTGGTTGCTGGTGGAGCAGTCAGAGTGTCCAGGCGAGAATTGACATTCCGCAGGTGACCCAGAATGGACTCCTGTTGGGACCTCTGACGGGACAGTTCATGACAGAGGTCCGAGAGCGAGGGAGCTTGGGTGCCACCGGGTTCCATGGCCCGAGCAAACTGTAACAGGTCTGGGAGGCGGAACCTCTGAGCTACTACACAAGTGGGCGGTCCTTGTAAGGGAGCGGGTGGCGACCGGGGTAGACGGGCAGGCAGTCACAGCAGGTGACTGGGACAGTCTCTGAATAACGGACAGGAGGTCACGGCAAGTGACCAGGGCAGTCTCTGGATGAACGGGCAGGAGGTCACGGCAAGTGACCGGGGCAGTCTCTGGATGAACGGGCAGGAGGTCACGGCAAGTGACCGGGGCAGTCTCTGGATGAACGGGCAGGAGGTCACGGCAAGTGACCGGGGCAGTCTCTGGATGAACGGGCAGGAGGTCACGGCAAGTGACCGGGGCAGTCTCTGGATGAACGGGCAGGAGGTCACGGCAAGTGACCGGGGCAGTCTCTGGATGAACGGGCAGGAGGTCACGGCAAGTGACCGGGGCAGTCTCTGGATGAACGGGCAGGAGGTCACGGCAAGTGACCGGGGCAGTCTCTGGGTAAAGGATTGGTACGACCTGTGGCGGCAGATGATAGACGTGAGCTCCCAGGTGAGCAGGCGAGAGTCTCTGGATAATCGGGTGGTCACAGCATGTGACGGCGGAGCCTCCAGGAAGGCTAGCAGGCAGGTAGCGGAGGAGCGCTCCCAGGTGAGCGGGCAGGAGTCTCTGGAATAGCAGGTGGTCACAGCACGTGACGGCGGAGCCTCCAGGAAGGCTAGCAGGCAGGTAGCAGATGTGCGCTCCCAGGTGAGCGGCCAAGCTGGTCCATAGACAGACTGACAGGAGTAGGAAGGCAGACCGTCGGACCTCAGGCTAGCAAGCAGGTAGCAGGAATATCAGGCAGGAAACAGACAGCAAACTGGCAGGACTCTGGCAGGAATCAGGCAGGTAACTGGCAACGGGACCTGAGGGCTGAAGCAGAGTAGTGAACAGTGCAACAACATTGCTCGGGCACCTCCATTTTGGAGGAGGTGCCTTATATATGGTGAAGTCCTCCGGCCATTGGCCGGGGACTCCTTAGGACGGCGCGCGCGGCCCCTTTAAGAGGGAGGGAGCGCGCGCGCGCCCTAAGCACAGTGGCCGGGAAGGAGCGCGCGCTGCCAGCAGAGCGGGAGGAGGACGCCGGGCTCGGAGCAGAGAGGTGAGGGGAACAGCGTCCCTGCCTAGCAGAGGGCAGGGACGCCGACGCTACAGATGATCTTATTGTTTTTGGGAAGACTCTGGTAGAACACAACCAGCGGTTGTTCAAGGTGCTGGATCGTTTGAAGGAGGCTGGGTTGAAGTTGTCCCTTGACAAGTGCTGGATTTGCCAGATGACTGTGAAATATGTGTGGCACATAGTCAGAAGACAAGGAATTTCCACCGACCCCGCCAAAGTGGAGGCTGTTGTAAACTGGCCTAAGCCCACCAAACTGAGGGAGCTTAGGTCCTTTTTAGGATTTTGTGGATATTACCGAAGATTTGTACCCCAGTACTCTCGGATTGCGAAGCCGTTAACTGCCCTTACCCAGGGGTATCCCCCTTCCGGAAGGACAGCCCACTCCTCAAGGTCAGGAAAGACGGTCTACTTCCGAGTTAATTAACTTTTTGGGAAAAGATGGACACCTGTATGCTATGAGGCATTTGAGAAACTGAAGTCATGTTTGACCCAAACTCCAGTGTTGGCCTATGCAGACCCCAGTAAACCATATGTGTTACATGTAGATGCTTCTCTCGACGGACTAGGAGGGATTCTCTACCAGGACCATGATGGCTGTCTGCGTCCCGTTTACTACATTAGTCGAGGATTGACTCCCAGTGAACGCAACTACCCAGCTCACAAACTGAAGTTTCTGGCTCTGCAATGGGCTGTAGTGGTCACGCTGCATGACTACCTCTATGGGGTGCACTTCGTGGTTCATACTGACAACAATCCATTAATCTACGTGAGAACCACAGCAAAACTGGATGCCACGGGGTACCGGTGACTTTCCGCACTCTCTTTGTACGATTTCAGCTTAAAATATCGACCAGGGATCAGTAACATTGATGCAGACATACTCTCTCGCCTGCCTAGGGAACTCTTAAATGGGGAAGAAGAAGGAGGATGGATAGAGGTCCCTGCCCCTGAGGTGAAGACTCTGTGCCATAGACATCAAACTAATGCCCTCCCTATGCAGTGCTGTGCTAAATTCTTAGGAGTATCCAGTGAAGCGCTCCCATTGTTGTACTGCCGAGTGACAAATGTAACCCCAGACTCTCTCCCTCAACTGACTCGTAATCAAGTCAGAAAGGCGCAGCAGGAGGATCGGTCGGTGGGGGTAGTCCAATGGTGGGTTAAGAGCGGCTGGAGGCATGAAAAGAATGCATTAAGAACAGAGGAGTCTGTCCTGCTGATTCGGCAGCTAGAGTCTCTAGTAGTAAGAAATGGACTATACCGGGAGGCAAAGCGCCAGAAGGGAGGAGTCCGCAGACAGCTGGTGTTACCCACCCGATTTCAGAGGATGGTCATGAAGTCCCTGCATGATGATCATGGACATCTTGGCATCGAAAAGACCACGAGTCTTGTGGCCGATCGATTTTACTGGCCTCGGATGGAAGCGGATATTGAAGAATACTGCAAATCATGCTCCCGGTGTGTGTTGAGAAAAACCTTGCCTTTGAGAACAGCCCCCCTTGTGAACATTACCAGTGATGGCCCACTTGAGCTAGTGTGCATTGATTTCCTCTCCATCGAGCCTGATGAAAGCAATGTCAGTAATGTGTTAGTGGTCACTGACCATTTCACCCGATATGCCCAAGCCTACCCCACTAAAGATCAAAGGGCAATTACTGTGGCCAAAACACTATGGGAGAAGTTCTTTGTACATTACGGGCTGCCAGCCCGCATCCATACCGATCAAGGAAGAGATTTAGAAAGTAGACTAATCAAGGAGCTATGCACCATCTGTGGGATCAAGAAATCCAGCACCACACCATATCACCCCCAAGGGGACCCACAACCTGAGAGGTTCAACCGTACCCTTCTGAACATGTTAGGCACTTTGGATCCCAGGAAGAAGGGACACTGGAGCAGGCATGTGAGTCAGTTGGTTCATGCCTACAACTGCACCACAAATGAATCAACTGGATACTCGCCTTATTTCCTCATGTTTGGAAGAAAAGCCCGGCTACCAGTGGATATTAGTTTTGGGACATCCTTTGGCAGTTCTAATGGGAAGACCTACTTAAAATATGTGTCCCAGCTACAAGAAGATTTGAAAAACCCATGCCCCATAGGCGCGGACCCTGTAAACCAGACTCCTGAAGTGGAAACACGAAAAAAGGACATTTGTCAGGAGGCGAGTGCGCTCTGACTACAATTGGGGGAGAGTTCAGAAGAGGGACATTTATTGAATGAAGAGATCCATCTGGAGGAACCCGTTCTTGAGAGACAAGAGTCGGGGGCTGAGGAGGGGGCCCCCTCGGTATACACTCATCCCAAGCGGGACACTAGGCCACCCATGATGCTGACCTATGATAGAATGGGACATACCACTGAGGACCCCAGGCTGATACACCCTAATTCAAATTCTGTTTGGCCTTATTTCCCGGTATCACCTATGTGTCCAGGTGGTGGTTTGTGTGCATGTAAATTTGGTGTTAGTCAGGATGCCTTAACCCCCATTCATGTTTCAGGTGGTGAGTCCTCATGTCGTGATGGGACACTTTCAATGACTCACCAGGGGGAGAATGTAACACCTGCACAGGGAACTGTCAGGGAAGCTACTGGTATACTGGAACTTACAGACACTAAGACCTTTGCAGCTGCTGTTAAACAGGGACCTACAGACATTAATCGTTTTTCCCCTGACTACAATTCCCAGGGACCCTTGTTTCAGTCAGATGACACAGCCTGGAAGGATAGAAGGAGAGAGAGTGGATTAGATGAGGAGGGACTTGGGGGAGGGAGCTGGGCAGGAAGTGAAAGTGAAAGTTCCCTGTGAGTGTGTACTGAGCTGTGGCAGGGGCTTCCCGAGTCAGTCCCTGGCAGAAGATAACAGTCCTTCTGCCGTCCCAGAGAGAGAGAGCTCCAATCAAGATTCGGGCGGAGGCACTGCGCCCTAGAGAGATGAGACCCCCCCCATAACACCCAGTGTACCGTGGTAGCCCTAAAGGGGTGTTACATAAACAAAACAATTCAGATGCAGTTGAAGTTCCCTTTAAAAACAGGGTGGCGCATGTTAAGGAGCTGAAACTCCTAAACCCTTCATCCAATTTTAATGTGGATACCCTCAAATGAAAGCTGAAAGTCTGAACTTCAACAACATCTGAATTGTTTTTTTTTAAATTCATTGTGGTAATGTCTAGAACCAAAATTAGAAAAATGTTGTCTCTGTCCAAATATATATGGACCTAACTGTACGTCCTGCATAAGGGGCCTTCACTGACTACTTATAATTAAACTTTTATGGCTTGTCCACACGAAACAAATCGGATGAGTGCTAGCCGTCGTATTGACAGATAACACTCGTCTCCATGTTATTCTACGGGGCCGTGTACATATCCAGCTTAGTCGGAGGAAAAAATTGCTGCATGCACGAGTTGCATCTGATTATCATATCGAACTCAGCCATTCATGGCTATGGGTCCGTGGAAAAAAAATCGAACCGCACTCGGATGACATCTGAGTGCAGTCCAACTTTCACGGAAGATGGAATTTTTTTTTATTAATTCTCCTCACCTGAGAAAATCGGATCACACTCTGATCACAGTGTTATTAGCTGAATCAGCCCAATTTTCTCAGATGTGAGTAAAATAGGTGTGTGATCTGAACCTTGCTATTATGATTTATCCTATTACATTAGCCTTTATTGTTGCAATATTATTAATATTTATCTTTTATTATGATTGATGTAATGTTACTATTCTTACAAGTTATGACAATTATTATTAGTATTATAGTAAAACTGTTATATGATACTTATTAATGCTGCTATTATTATTATTATTGTTATTATTATTATTTTGTTGTTATTACTATTATTATTATTATTATTAATCCAATTATTATATCTACTTTTATTACCATTATTGTATAATTACAGTTATTACTTCTCCTATTTATAACTAATATTTTTACTACTCACTAATAACTTACTAACTTTTAGCTTATGTTATAGTACTACTATTACACTATTACTATGAATAAACTGTTAGTATCAAATACTCTTTATTTTACTAGAACAATTGTTTTTATACCATTATTATTATAACTTCTACTCTTTTTACAAGTGCTACATCTACTACAATTATTATTCAAAAATTATTATGAATATTTTATATAATTAATACTCATTATTTTTGCTATTATTGTCATTATTAATATTATTAATTCTATTCATATTACTGCTAGTTGAATACTATTAACATTTTTACGTTTGTATTCACCTCTCTGCTCCAGCATTGCAAAACAAGACCCCTTTCTTGAGATAGATGGGGTCCAAAAAGTGTCTTTTAGATGTTTATGTCATATTCTGTGAATATATGAATATTTTTCAAACTTCTTTTGAAAAAAAAAGAAAAAAGAAATGTTCTACATATTTCCTAGAAATGGTTGGATGCGTCATCTGTAAGAATCAGTGCAGCCCTTCAAGACTGAAGCTCTGTTCTGACATAAAGAGGGGTCTCGGAGCAGATGACCCCATATATAATGTCCTTATGCCCTAATAGGGTTTGTCAAGACTAGACCATTACTTTGGCTTGTGTCTTATTATTTAAGGTTCCACAGACTTCCCTTTTTGCCAGAGTAAAGTTGCATTTTGCTGCCCCATGTCACAATACCCTTGTTGCCTCGTTTCGCCACCCTCCTTGGCTCCATCAGGTGAGAATACTGCACATCCTTTCACTGTTTATGTTTTTTTTACTCTTCCCTTGCTTATGTAATTTTTTTTAGCTTGGACATTCCCTTTAATGGATACCTTGAATAAAATTTGCCTAAAAGAACCTGAACTAGAAAAATCTCTACGAGTCCCTATTCAACTTTATAATGATCCCCGAGAACTTGAGAGTCGTATTTCTAAAATCCTTAGCATCTGCAGTTTTACTTGCTTTATGTCTTGTCACATTTTGATTACCAAATGACAAAATCTCGGCTCCGTCTGTAGACTTTTAGAAATCTGCACATTGCCATTTATAGATTCTGGGCACTAAGCCAGCTGTCATTCCCGAGCTTAGAGGCCACTTAGTGCATCTTCAATTTATAATGTATTCCTTTGACTCAAGGTAGCGCGGCGATTTCTTTTTTTCCGCACTCTTAAAACCTTCAATTTTAAAGAATCTTTACAATTACACAAGCCAAATACAGTTCACGAGACATTTGGAAAGAAAACACCGCTTTATTTTACACCACAAATGCCACGGTCTGTCTGTCCGCGATGCCACGTGAAAACAATCACAGATTACAATGGATGGGACTATTAACGGGCATCAAGAGATAAAATTCTGTCAGAAGCGAGGGAATCTCTACTGGTTACAATATTTGTGATTGTATTGGAACAGAATCTCCGCTTCCTCCATATTATTTTTAGATTTTCTAAGGCCGGCGATTCAATGGGATTTGCGCCGATTTCTGGCATGAGTTTTTCCCGATCTATCAGACCAATGGTGGTCACACTCCTGCCCACTTAACTCCATATTCTTTTCACGCCACGCTGAAAAGTCACGGGAAGGGAAAACGTTGCAAATATTAAGGCAAATATGGTGTCCGCCAAAATTTGACACTAATTTGTAAACAAGAAAACTTGCGCAAAGCCAATGGTAAATCTCTTGGACCTTTGTAGGATTCACCTATATAATGTATTTCAGCTGAACACAAACATTCAATAGGTAAAGATGAGCGAATAAAATTGAGGCAAATCGAATTTGCCTTGAAATTTTTTTTTATTTCACCGGAATCTTAATTTTTTTGCGACTCAGTTAAGTTGAATCCAGCTAAATGCCGTTCGCACAGCTGAGATATTAGCTGGATAGAGGTTGGGAGGGAGTAAAAAAAATCTTATAATCACCCCTCCTCTACCCTTTTCCATACCTGTCCCACCACCACTGATCCTGGGATCGGCTCTTCGATCATCTAACTTCATTCTGGGACTCTGGCCTCTTCTGACAAGTCTTCCGTTCCCTAGACCACGTGCCATCACATCAAAGATGCACGTGCGCCCCCTGTGATTATTTGGGGTGTAGTGAGCAGAAGATAGCTGGAGGTTCAGTGCATAGATGGTAAAAAGAATTAAAAAGATAGAAGACAAATGATTGGAAGACTAACGATGGAGGGACAGAGAAGGCCTAGGAGAGGTGAGTAGGCCAGGATTTTCAGCCCCTACCTGGCCGATTATATTGGAATCAAATTTTCCCCATGAATTGATTGAATCTGCCTGAATATAATTTCGGGAGACTCACTCTACTTTTCTAATAAGCCAATCTTATGAAAACTTCTCAATGTCAGTAGGCTGCATAAAGTCAGGATATTTACGTGTGGCTGAGACTATTAGACTAGACCGGAAAAATATGATGAGAGTCGTTCATGCACAATAGTCTCTCAATATCACATCCAAAAAACACCCTTTTGATGTTCCATTTAGTTAAAGGGAATGTATCATATTGAACATCTGATCTGCAGTGCTGCCACCAGGAATTTCAGGGCCTCATACTGGCAAAAATTTGTGGCCTCCTTGAGACTCCGCCCAGGCTTTATCCCATCTCCGCCTCCTTCCCAGCTCCGCCTCCACCCCACTAACCTTCCACAGTCCCACCTCCCACTCTTGAAAAAACTCCACTTCTGCACCACGTCCTCACCAATCACACATTAACAGTTTCCATTGAACACCATACCACACACATAGCAAGCAGCTTTTGTTTTGGTCAAAAGATTTTGTAAGCTGCCACCACAACAAGGAGACTCTTCTGGCAGGGCCCTACTCTACTCTAACCTATTAAACATTTCTTATAGTATCTAATATTCATTTTAGGTATATTTTTCTTTATTTTTCCTCAAGGGAATGTGTCACATGCATTTTTTAAAAATGACCAATAATACTACATACAAGAGACAAATACCGTCACACCATGGCCGAACCACATATTACCACCACATAGTGACCGAATAATACCACATACAAGTAACAAATACTGCCACACCATGACTAGACCACATATTACCACCAAATAGTGACCGATTAACACCACATACAAAGAACAAATATCGTCACACCATGACCAGACCGCATATTACCACCACATAGTGACCAAATGTAACGGGTCTGGGAGGCGGAACCTCTGAGCAACTATACAAGGGGGCGGTCCTTGTAAGGAAGCGGGTGGCTCCCAGGGAAGACGGGCAGGTAGTCATGGCGAGTGACAGGGGCAGTCTCTGGGTAGAAGGGCTGGTAGTCACGTCAAGTGACAGGGACAGTCTCTGAGTAGAAGGACGGGTACTCACGGCAAGTGACAGGGACAGTGTCTGGGTAGAAGGACGGGTTCTCACGGCAAGTGACAGGGACAGTCTCTGGGTAGAAGGACAGCAGGCAGGTGGCCGGTGAGCGCTCCCAGGTGAGCGGGCGAGAGTCTTTGGACAGGCAGGTGGTCACGGCAAGTGACGGAAGAGCCTCCAGGTAGGCTAGCAGGCAGGTAGCAGGTGAGCGCTTCCAGGTGAGCGGGCAAGAGTCTCTGGACGGGCAGGTGGTCACGGCAAGTGACGGCAGAGCCTCCAGGTAGGCTAGCAGACAGGTAGCAGGTGAGCGCTCCCAGGTGAGCAGGCAAGAGTCTCTGGACAGGCAGGTGGTCACGGCAAGTGACGGCAGAGCCTCCAGGTAGGCAAGCAGACAGGTAGCAGGTGAGCGCTCCCAGGTGAGCAGGCAAGAGTCTCTGGACAGGCAGGTGGTCACGGCAAGTGACGACGGAGCCTCCAGGTAGGCAAGCAGACAGGTAGCAGGTGAGCGCTCCCAGGTGAGCGGGCAGGCTGGTCCATAGACAGACTGACAGGTGTCGGAAGGCAGACCGTCGGACCGCAGGCTTGCAAGCAGGTAAACGGATATCAGGCAGGTATCAAGCAGGAATCTGGCAGGTGACTGGCAGGTAACAGGCAGGAATCTGGCAGGTGACTGGCAGGTAACTGGTAACGGGACCTGAGGGCTGAAGCAGAGTGAAGGCTTTGCAACAACATTGCTCGGGCACCTCCATTTTGGAGGAGGTGCCTTATATATGGTGAGGTCCTCCGGCCATTGGCCGGGGACTCCTTAGGACGGCGCGCGCGGCCCCTTTAAGAGAGGGGGAGCGCGCGCGCCCTAAGCACAGTGGCCAGGAAGCAGCGCGCGCTGCCTGCAGAGCGGGAGGAGGACGCCGGGCACGGAGTGGAGAGGTGAGGGGAACAGCGTCCCTGCCTAGCAGGAGGCAGGGACGCCGACGCTACACCAAATACTACAATGCTGATCATTAAAAACCACACTACTAATATTACCATAAGTGCCATTATACGCAGGAGCTCTGTACATAATATACAATGTATAGTGTAAGTGTACAGGTAATACAGGGATCACCAGAGACATTATACACAGCAGTTCTGTATACAGTGTCAGTGTACAGGTAACACACTGACTTACCGGTGACGTCTCTAGGTAGGGAAGTCCTTCATCTTCACTTTTCTTGATCATCCAGCATAGATTGCCATCACTTCTTTCACACTTCTTTCAGCTAGGACTCGTCTCTTCAGAAAATAACACACAGTTATCTAGAGCAGTTTCCAGAGCACATTACCCAATTTTTCCCAACTTCTACACTACACCAGATGAAGGAAAAAAAAGGACATAGTGTCGCCCTGCATAGTAATAGGACCCCCCTCACTGAAGACAGTATAAAATACATCACAGCAGTAATAATAGCCCTTAAAGGGAATCTGTCACCACTTTGGAGTTATCAGACCTCTAATATGGGCATACAGTGTATAGAAAAGTAAATCTATACATACCTGTATGGCCCATAGTAGAGGTCTGAATGAAGAGAAATGTAGTTTTATCTTCTTGGTCTTTCACAGGCGTGGCGTCCCCCGGACGCCAAGTTATCCCCGCCCATCTGCTTATTATTCCACCAATTCACTGCCTATGTCCACGTTTACCATATTTCCCCCCTCCCCTCACGTCACAGGGTCCTGTGACGTGCGCTTTATTCCCTCACCTCCCGGCGCATGCGCAAAGAGTGCCTGTGGACTCCCCGGCGCCTGCACAATAGAGCACTGTGCTCAGCCAAACGGGCCCGGAAAGAAACAAAGCGCGCTCCCTGTGAGCCACGCTGTGCGCATGGGTCCGGAGGTGACGCATATTAGAGGTCTGATAACTCCAAAGTGGTGACCCATTACCTTTAAATAGCCCTTAAAGTAATAATAATGTCCCACATCCTGATCCCATATGTACTCCATTCTGGACCCCACATGTCTCATTCCTTGCCCCTTGTGTTATCCCATTCCTGGCCCCATATGTCTTCATCCTGCCCTCATATGTTCTCCCATCCTGGCCCCATGTGACTTCATCCTGCCCCCATATGTCTCCATTCTGCCCCCCATATGTCTCTCCATTCTGCCCCCATATGTCTCTCCATTCTGCCCCATATGTCTCTCCATTCTGCCCCCATATGTCTCTCCATTCTGCCCCCATGTCATCTCCATTCTGCCCCCATATGTCTCTCCATTCTGCCCCCATGTCTTCTCCATTCTTCCCCCATATGTCTCTCCATTCTACCCCCATGTCATCTCCATTCTGCCCCCATGTCATCTCCATTCTGCCCCCATATGTCTCTCCATTCTGCCCCCATATGTCTCTCCATTCTGCCCCATGTCATCTCCATTCTGCCCCATGTAATCTCATTTCTGCCTCCATGTCTCTCAATTCTACCCCCATCTCGTCTCTCTATTCTGCCCCCATGTCATCTCCATTCTGCCCCCATGTCAACTCCCATTCTGCCCCCATGTCATCTCCATTCTACCCCATGTGATTTCCCATTCTGCCCCCATGTCATCTCAATTCTGCCCCATGTCATCTTCAATTCCGCCCCATGTCAACTCGAATTCTGCCCCCATGTCATCTCCATTCTGCCCCATGTCATCTCCCATTGTGCTTCCATATCATCTCCCATTCTGCCCCATGTCTCCATTGTGCCTGAATATAATTTCCCATTCCTCCCTATGTCATCTCCATTCTGCCTCCATAAGTCTCTCAATTCTACCCCCATGTCATCTCTCTATTCTGCCCCCATGTCATCTCCATTCTGCCCCCATGTCAACTCCCATTCGGCCCCCAATGTCATCTCCATTCTGCCCCATGTCATTTCCCATTCTGCCCCCATGTCATCTCAATTCTGCCCCATGTCAACTCCAATTCTGCCCCCATGTCATCTCCATTCTGCCCCATATCATCTCCCATTGTGCTTCCATATCATCTCCCATTCTGCCCCATGTCTCCATTGTGCCCGAATATAATTTCCCATTCCTCCCCCATGTCATCTCTATTCTGCCTCCATATGTCTCTCCATTCTGCCCACATGTCATCTCCATTCTGCCCCCATATGTCTCTCAATTCTGCCCCCATATGTCTCTCCATTCTGCCCCATGTAATCTCCTTTCTGCCTCCATGTCTCTCAATTCTACCCCCATCTCGTCTCTCTATTCTGCCCCCATGTCATCTCCATTCTGCCCCCATGTCAACTCCCATTCTGCCCCCATGTCATCTCCATTCTGCCCCATGTGATTTCCCATTCTGGCCCCATGTCATCTCAATTCTGCCCCATGTCATCTTCAATTCCGCCCCATGTCAACTCGAATTCTGCCCCCATGTCATCTCGATTCTGCCCCATGTCATCTCCCATTGTGCTTCCATATCATCTCCCATTCTGCCCCATGTCTCCATTGTGCCTGAATATAGTTTCCCATTCCTCCCCATGTCATCTCCATTCTGCCTCCATATGTCTCTCCATTCTGCCCCCATGTCATCTCCATTCTGCCTCCATGTCTCTCAATTCTACCCCCATGTCATCTCTCTATTCTGCCCCCATGTCATCTCCATTCTGCCCCCATGTCAACTCCCATTCGGCCCCCAATGTCATCTCCATTCTGCCCCATGTCATTTCCCATTCTGCCCCCATGTCATCTCAATTCTGCCCCATGTCAACTCCAATTCTGCCCCCATGTCATCTCCCATTGTGCTTCCATATCATCTCCCATTCTGCCCCATGTCTCCATTGTGCCCGAATATAATTTCCCATTCCTTCCCCATGTCATCTCTATTCGGCCTCCATATGTCTCTCCATTCTTCCCCCATGTCATCTCCATTCTGCCCCATGTCATCTCCATTCTGCCTCCATGTCTCTCAATTCTGCCCCCATGTCATCTCTCCATTCTGTCCAATGTTGTCTCTCAATTCTGCCCCATGTCATCTCCATTCTGCCCCCATGTCTCTCCATTCTGCCCCCATATGTCTCTCCATTCTGCCCCATGTCATGTCCATTCTGCCCCATGTAATCTCCATTCTGCCTTCATGTCTCTCAACTCTACCCCCGTGTCGTCTCTCTATTCTGCCCCCATGTCTCTCCATTCTGCCCCATGTCATATCCCACTCTGCCCTCATGTCATCTCCATTCTGCCCCATGTCATCTCAATTCTGCCCCATGTCATCTCCAATTCTGCCCCCATGTCATCTCCATTCTGCCCCCATGTCAACTCCCATTCTGCCCCCATGTCATCTCCCATTCTGCCCCATGTCACCTCCCATTGTGCTTCCATATCATCTCCCATTCTGCCCCATGTCTCCATTGTGCCCGAATATCATTTCCCATTCTGCCCCCATGTCATCTCCATTCTGCCCCCATGTCATCTCCCATTCTGCCCCCATACCATCTCCCATTCTGCCCACATGTGAGCCCATGTCATCTCTCCATTCTGCCCCCATGTCTCCATTGTGCACCCATGCTGCAGCTTTACAAAAAAGTAAAAGAATTAAAAAAAAAATGTTTCTTCTTACCTTGCCACCGGTCCAGCGGCAACTCTCCTTCAATCGGAGGTGCAGACACCAGCCAGTCACAGGCCGGCAGTGACGTCATACGCCTGCAACGTGCACGCTGATGTCAGCTGCCGGCCTGTGATTGGCTGGCGGCTCTTAGCTTTTGCCGCGCAGGATGACGCCAGCACGGCAATAGATTTCAAGTGAACCTCGTCTGAGGACGCAAGTTTAGTCCGCTGGGGCCCTGTGAGCAGGGGGGGGCCCCGTCCGGGCCCCTCTGCTCACCGGGCCCCATACGCCAGTAAGGGCAGTAGTGCCCTAATGGCGGCCCTGCTGATCTATGTGCAGCAGGTTACAGACCAGAAGCAGCCTGGCAGATTGATATATAGCAGGGGCCCTCAAACTTTTTAAACAGGGGGCCAGTTCACTGGAGGGCCGGAATATACAAGGGTCAGTCAATAAGTAATGCCTCCTATTTTTTTTCTCCTTTTAATTGGCAAGAAATTCAAATGCAATTACATAGGTTGAAAACCACAACATTAACAATTAATTTGTCACTTTTCAATATAATCTCCATCCATCTCCACAGTCTTGGTCCACCGTTTAACAAGGGCATGTATTCCAGCATGGTAAAAAGCATTCTTGGGACCCACCCTGCACAAACTTTTCTGTATCCCAGTTGTCCAATAATTTTCATCACACTGCCTTTACTGAGGCAGATCATGCCACACAATTCATCTGCAGTCACCCGGCGGTCACCACGAATGATGTCATCGACTCGCTGAATGTTGCTTGGAGTCACTGCGGTTACTGGCCTGCCACTCCGCATTTTGTCAGCCAACGGTGATGGCCCTTCAGCTGTGTTACAGCAAAGAAACCCATTGTCTAACAGTACTGACATCCACTGTTGCATCACCGGACACATTTTTCAGTCTCTCATGAATTCGAATGGGCGTTTCACCTTCTGCGTGCGAGAATTCAATCACAGAACGTCGTCTAATACGAACATCGATGTCAGACATTTTGCAAACGGATACAGTCCTGTCACCTGTTGGTGCAGGAAGTTGCAATTGCTGTGGATTGGAGAAGAAGGTTTGAGGAATTGTGCCAAATTCGAATATTTAACATAACTACCTTATTTAAGGAGAAAAAAAATAGGAGGCATTACTTATTGACTGACCCTCGTAGTTTTAAAAAAAACTATGAACAAATTCCTACGCACACTGCACATATATTATTTTGAAGTAAAAAAACAAAACGGGAACAAATACAAGATTTAAAATGAAAATCAAGTAAAGTTAAATCAACAAACTTACCGGTATTTCAATAGGCAGGTAAATGTCCCCAATAGGCAGGTAAATGTCCCCAATAGGCAGGTAAATGTCCCCAATAGGCAGCATAGGTCCTCAATAGGCAGGTAATTGTCCCCAATAGGCAGGTAATTGTCCCCAATAGGCAGCATATGTCTCCAACAAGCAGGAAAATGTCCCCAATAGGCAGGTAAATGTCCCCAATAGGCAACATAGGTCTTCAATACGCAGTTAAATGTCCCCAATAGGCAGGTAAATGTCCCCAATAGGCAGGTAAATGTCTCCAATAGGCAGGCAAATATCCCCAATAGGCAGGTAAATGTTCCCAATAGGCAGCATAGGTCCTCAATAGGCAGGTAAATGTCCCCAATAGGCAGGTAATTGTCCCCAATAGGCAGCATATGTCTCCAACAGGCAGGTAAATGTCCCCAATAGGCAGCATAGATCTTCAATATGCAGGTAAATGTACCCAATAGGCAGGTAAATGTCCCCAATAGGCAGGTAAATGTCCTCAATAGGCAGGTAAATGTCCCCAATAGGCAGGTAAATGTCCTCAATAGGCAGGTAAATGTCCTTAATAGGCAGGTAAATGTCCCCAATTGGCAGCATAGGTCTCCAATAGGCTGGTAAATGTCCCCAATAGGCAGGTAAATGTCCTCAATAGGCAGGTAAATGTCCCCAATATGCAGGTAAATGTCCCCAATAGGCAGGTAAATGTCCCCAATAGGCAGGAAAATGTCCTCAATATGCAGGTAAATGTCCTCAATAGGCAGGAAAATGTCCCCAATAGGCAGGTAAATGTCCTGAATAGGCAGGTAAATGTCCTCAATAGGCAGGTAAATGTCCCCAATAGGCAGGTAAATGTCCTCAATAGGCAGGTAAATGTCCCCAATAGGCAGGTAAATGTCCTCAATAGGCAGGTAAATGTCCTCAATAGGCAGGTAAATGTCCTCAATAGGCAGGAAAATGTCCCCAATAGGCAGGTAAATGTCCTCAATAGGCAGGTAAATGTCCCCAATAGGCAGGTAAATGTCCTCAATAGACAGGTAAATGTCCCCAATATGCAGTTAAATGTCCCCAATAGGCAGGTAAATGTCCCCAATAGGCAGCATAGGTCCTCAATAGGCAGGTAAATGTCCCCAATATGCAGCATAGGTCTCCAATAGGTAAGTAAATGTCCCCAATATGCAAGATAGACCGGACCCAGCGTTAAAAATAAAAAAATACCATTACTCACCTATGTACCCGCTGCTCTGATTAGGCACCCGCTCGATTCCGTCTACTTCTGGCACAAGCGTGTGACGTCATCACGTCGTCTGTGCTGTATACCGAGGGCCACAAGTCTTCCAGAGTGGCAGCGCATCGCCTTTACTCGCCGCCTCGTCCTTCCGCCCATGATTACAGGACTGTCGTCTGCTAAGCAGGACAGGCAGCGGCGACAAAAACACCCGGCAGGCTGGATAAAAATCCTCAGCGGGCCACATGTGGCCCGCAGGCCGTAGTTCTAGGACCCCTGATATATAGTTTGGTAGGGGAAGATTTGTTAAACCTTGTATTTTATTCATTGATATCCCTTAAATGCCTAAGAGTCCAGTGGGTGGATCCAACTTGTGATTGACAGCTACTGTATCTTTGTATGAATATGAGTGAGGCCGCCCACTGGACTGCTGAGCATAGAAAGTGAATAAAATGCAGGTTGTAATAAATCTACCAGAAAACGATATATTAATCAATTCAGGTTTTTAATTTTATAGCTAGTGCTCCTTGCCACGTCATAAAGTTTCTGAACACAAAAAGCCCCTTTGGCTAAATCTAAGCCCCTTTTGTGGCTACCAGACTGAAATGGAATACATCAATAAATTAGACCCCTGTATTTTCTGCAGGATTTCTACGGGATTGTTTATTTTAGGATTGTGCAAAAAACCTTGAAGTCTGGAGAACAGTGCGAGCAAGAAAATCTCTTGCTTAATTGTATCATTAAATTTTATATTTTTCTGTTCCTTTAAAAGTAAGTAAACTTTTATTATCTTTATATTTTACTGACCCTTCAACTGCAAGCAGATTAATGGGTCCTGAGACCCCCACCAATCGCTCAACCACCCCCAAGAGGTCTGTATCTCAGCAGGAGCTTTTTAGTCTATCCCATTCTATCTGCTGAATACGTACCCCACTCTGTGAGCACACTCAGACAGGAGCTGTGCTCTCCTGCCTGTGGAGCAGCGTACCTCCCTTGGGTGGGGGTTCAGCAGTTGTGTCACGATTATGTTGTCTGATAATCCGGGACCAGAGGCTCTTATCCCGTCCCTAATGCTAGGGGCGCCCTAGCTATCCCTGCTCCCCAGGTTACTTCTGATGGTGAAGATGCTGGGGCCACATAACTTGCTGTACTCCTGAATCAGCCCTTACCTGCTCCTTCCCCCACCCAAGGAAGTGGGGAGTAGTAGTGTATAAGAATACACAAAACAGACATACAAGGAAAGGACATACAGGAATACATGAAAATGCCAAACACACAAAATATGCACTCTCAAACAACAGAGAGGATGGGACTATGTACACAGCCAAACACCAAGCAACAAACACAGAACAACTCTCCTTAAATGCCTCTACTGAACACTGAGTCCTCCATTCCTCACCAGGCAGTACAATACTTAACTATCCAGATTGCCAGAGCAGAGACTATATAGGAGAGGGGAGTGGCTGATGCTGCAAAGCTGAGAACAGTGGCATACCGCCAATGGCGGCAGGCCACGCCACTACTATGGGACCCGTGAGCCGAGGGGGGCCATGAGCCCGGGGCCCCGAAGCAGCGGGGTAACAAGGAGGATAGGTGAGTATTCTAATTTCCTGGGGGGGGAGTTGCAGCGGCAAAGGAGCGGGTTGCGGCAGCGGAGGAGCGGGCACATGCGGTAGCCGCTGCTACCACGTGTGCTCGCTGCTAAGGGAAAATGAACATTCCCTCTTCTCCACTCCCATGGGTGTGGAGAAGAGGGAATATTCATTCTCTTTAGTAGCGGGCACGGAGGAGCGCTGAACCACGGCTCCTGCTGACAGTGCCCACTACTAAAGAGAATGCATATTCATGCTTCTCCACGCCCATAGTCCCGGTGTGGAGAGGAGTGAATGTGCCGGCAGCAGCAGCTCACCTCAGCGTCTGAGAGCGCGCGATGCTCAGATGCTGACATGAGCTGCTGGCTGAGAGGACACAGCAGCGCTGGAGCAGAGGTGACGAAGGAAGGTGAGTATAAGTGTTTATTTTTTATGTGTAAAATGATTCGGCCATGCATACCACGATTGGGGGACGAGGAGGCCATGCATACCAGGATTGGTGGATGAGGAGGCCATAAATACCAGGATTGGGAGATGAGGAGGCCATGTATACCAGGATTGCTGGATGAGGAGGTCATGCATACCAGGATTGGGGAAGAGGGGGCCACACATACCAGGATTGGAGGATGAGGGGGCCATGCATACCAGGATTGGGGGATGAGGAGGCCATGCATACCAGGATTGGGGGATGAGGAGGCCATACATACCAGGATTGGGGGATGAGGAGGCCATGCATACCAGGATTGGGGGATGAGGGGTACCATGCATACCAGGATTGGAGGATGAGGAAGCCATGCATACCAGGACTAGGGGATGAGGGGGCCATACATACCAGGATTGGGGGATGAAGGGGCCATGCATACCAGGATTGCGGGATGAGGGGTGCCATGCATACCAGGATTGGGGGTGAGGGGTGCCATGCATACCAGGACTGAGGGATGAGGGGGCCACACATACCAGGTTTGGTGGATGAAGAGGCCATGCATACCAGGATTGGGGGATGAGGGAGCAATGCGTACCAGGATTGCGGAATGAGGGGTGCCATACGTACCAGGAACGGGGGATGAGGGGTGCCATACGTACCAGGATTGGTGAAGAGGGAGCCATACTATATGGGGGCTGCATTTTACCCTATGGAGTGTGCAATATACTGTATGGAGGACTATGGGGAGTGCATTACATTCCATGGAGGACCATTAAAAGTTCATTATACTATATGGAGGATTATGGGTGGCGTATTATACTATATGGAAGGCTATGTGGGGCCATTATAATATTTTGAGGGCTATGTGGGGGGACTATTATACTGAATGAAAGCAATTATACGGTGTGAAGGTTTGTGTGGGATACATCATACTGTTTGGAGGGCTGTGTGGGGCCATTATACTGTTTGGGGGGCTGTGTGGGGCCATTATACAGTGTGAAGGTTTGTGTGGGGTCCTTCATACTGTGTAGGGACCATTATACTGTATGGAGGGCTGTGTGGGGGGTCACAGTTGGGGGATCATACTGTGTTTGGGTCACCATACTTTGCCTTGGAAGTTGAAGTGGGGTACAATAGGGTCATTATACTGTGCATGTGGAGGCTAATGTGGAGGAATACACCATGGGGGTATCATACTGTGTTTGGGGGACACTTTTATTGGCATCATACTTTATGGGGGCAATGAAAGAGGAATCTAGGACTTCAGCAGGAGGAAAATTACTATGTAAAGGCTGGAAAGTTGTGAGATCTGCTCTTCTGTGACACAGACAAATATATATATATTTTTTTGGGGGGTGGAGGGGTGGCCCAATTAGAGCTTCTGCTCTGGAGCCCCATGATCTCTATGTAGGCCCCTGGCTGAGAACTTCCAAGAAGTTAGCTTCAGAGACGCAAAGCCTAGCAGATTAACTCCTGCACTGCTGAAAGAAACTAGCACCATTTAATAAGAGGGAGAAGTGCTTCTATTCAATTCAGGAATACGTGAACTCGCTGCGGTCTTCTGACTCCCCTCTGTCACAGTAAACCTGTGACAGGTTGGAGGGGATTTCAGGTCCTGGAACTCCACAGATCTGCTTGCAATTGAAAGGGCAATAAAATATATAAAAAAAAATATTTAAAGGTTTATTTACTCTTTAAATAAAATATTCTGTACTAGTAATATCACCTAAAGTTACGTTTTACTTTACCTTCCCCTTAAAGAACATAATGTGGCAAATTTTCCATTCCAAAAGAAGAAGTTCGTGTTTTCCAAATCTTCGATCAGGTTGTTCAGAGAGACTCTATCAATCTCATGTGCAGCGGAATCATTTCCTGGTAGATTTTAGACTTTTTAGATAATTTTCTGTGGGAATATTTTTCTACGTCGAGCATAGAACAAATATGAGTTTACCGCCCACTGTTTACGCCAGCAGGCAACGTTTTCCCTAAAGCTGAATTGAATATGTTCATTTTGCCATTACGTTCCCGTAAGATGAAACATTAAGACTGATTTTGCATTAAAGCAACTTTCTTGGATGTTACTAACCAAGTCACAAACCCAACGTTGCATAGTAGAAATTACGGATGGAGCTTTAGAAGTAAATCTGAAATGGCACGTAAGAATGTCATCAGAGGGATGCGAGTGTTGAAAGTTGGCTGCGTTAGGCATCCCATATACTTCATAAAATGGATCAAGTTTTGAAAGTATTGTTGTTGACCATGATTGATTATCCCTTCTTGGCCAAGATCTACCCATCTTCTACTGGCTTCTTCAAGCAGAATGACAAAGCATTTTAAGAAGTCTGTGAAATCTGACGTTGCTTCTACCATCTGGCTGCACCATTATTGGATCTCCATCCTGCACCTTTAATCAAACTTAAAAAAATAATCCTAGATCCAGATGTATCAGGTGGTCCTCAGAAGTGAAATGGAATGATTCGGCGTTAAAATGTTTTTTTCTTGCTGGTCTAAGTGAAAGGGTTAAGGGTCTGCTGATTGCATTTCCTGCACCTGAAACCTTGCAAGAAGCCATGCAATTAGCTATATGTGTGGACAGGAGACTGCGTGCCAGGGTTTATGATGAAAAGATTCCTGCAATGGCAGCTCCTAGTTCCCAGAGGGTCTGCTCGGACGGCGGAGAACCAATGGAGGTTTCGGCGATGTCACTCCGCTCTCAGGAAAGAGACCGCAGGTTTTCCAAGGGATTGTGTTTTTATTGTGGTAAATCTGACCATTTGATTAAGAACTGTGAGCTTCGTTTAAGTAAAGAAAAAAAAAAGGTCAGTTACGCCCGTATTGCTTGTTTAAACTCTAAGGGAGTATTTCTTTCAGGGAGTACCTCATTGTAGGAAGATTTGATTGAATTTCAAGTATTTGTGGATTGTGGTTCAACACTTAATGTGATTGATAAGGTGTTTTTGGAAAAACAAATTGGAATCCAAACCTTTGTCATCACCTATTTCTGTGATTGCTATTGATAACACTCCTTTGCAATGTATTACTCACAAGGTTGCTGCATTTCCCCTCACTATCAATGGCATTCACCAAGAAAATTTGGATTTGGTGGTATTAAATAATTTACCCTCTCCAGTTGTTTTAGGTTTGCCTTGGTTAAAACTGCAAAATCCTTTACTGGACTGGTCTACTAATGAGATTAAGTCTTGGAGTCCTAAGTGCTATGATAAATGTTGTAATGCTCGCATTGCGGTTGTGTAAAAAGGGGAATTACCTGTACCTATTCAAGATTTTTGGAAGGTTTTTTCAGAGGAGGAGTCGCAAGTTTTACCTCCTCATAGGGACTATGATTGCACCATTGAGTTTGTTCCTGGAGCTACTCTTCCCAAGAGTCACTTGTTTAATCTGACTATCCCTGAAAGAAAGGCCTTGGAGGAATACATACAGACGAGCTTGGCTGCTGGTCACATTAGACCTTCTAAATCGCCTGTGGCAGTTGGATTTTTCTTTGTAAAAAAAAAAGACGGTGGTTTACTTCCATGTCTGGACTTTCGTGAAATTAATAAGATTACCGTACGCAATTCCTACCCATTGCCGTTAATTCCGGACTTGTTTAACCAGTTAGTAGGGGCCAAGTGGTTCTCTAAAATTGATCTCCGGGGGGCATACAATTTGTTATGAATGAAGGAGGGTGATGAATGGAAAACTGCTTTTAACACTCCGGTAGGTCATTTTGAGAATCTGGTCTTACCAATGCTCCCACGTTTTTTCAGAACCTTATTAATGACATCCTGAGACCTTTGAATGGCAAGAATGTGGTTGTGTATTTGGATGACATTCTGATTTATTCACCAGATCTGGAGTCCCATTGGCAGAGCGTACGTGAGGTGTTGCAGTTAATGAGTGAGAATTCACTTTTTGCTAAGCTGGAGAAATGTGAGTTCGCTGTGCAGAAAATTAGTTTTTTGGGCTACATTATCTCCAGCGAGTGCTTTGAGATGGACCCGGTGAAAGTTCAGGCTGTGCAGGAATGGCCTAGACCTATTGGTTTGAAATCAATACAGAGATTTTTGGGTTTCGCTAATTATTACAGGAAATTCATTAAGAATTTTTCCATAATTGTTAAGCCGCTGACCGATCTCACCAGGAAAGGTGCGAATTCGGTCCAGTGGACTACTGAGACCATTGAAGCTTTTGTGTATCTCAAGGAGAGGTTCAGTTCTGCCCCTATCCTTATGCAGCCTGATGAGACCAAGCCTTTTTTGGTCGAGGTTGATGCTTCTTCGGTGGGGGTCGGTGCAGTTTTGTCTCAGGAGAACAAGGATGGAGTACATCCCTGTGCTTTTTTTTCGAAAAAATTTTCAGAAACCAAACTGAATTACGATGTTGGAAATCGGGAATTTCTGGCTATTAAACTTGCGTTTGAACATTGGCGTCATTTCTTGGAAGGCGCTAGATTTCCTGCTCAGGTTTTCACAGATCATAAGAATTTGATCTATCTGGATGCTGCCAAACGCTTGAATGCCTGTCAAGCTAGGTGGGCACTTTTTTTCTCGGTTTAATTTTTCTGTTTCCTATATCCCTGGTACTAAGAATGTTAAAGCCGATGCTTTATCTCGCAGCTTTTCTCCCATGGTTGGTACCGAGGAGGAGGAGAGCATTTTACAGGAAGGAGTTGTGGTAGCAGAATTGGACATTTTGGAAGATGGGATTCTGAAAGCCCAAGAGGATGCCCCATCTAACACTCCTCATGGGAGGTTGTTTGTGCCTAGAACCTCTAGGAGAGATTTGTTTGTGGAGTATCATGAGTCTCGGTTGGCAGGTCATCCAGGAATTTCTGAGACTAAGAGACTTATCAGTCGCAGTTTTTGGTGGCCTGGGTGGCAGAAGGAAGTCATCAAGTGGGTGCGTCAATGTACGGTGTGTGCTAGGTCAAAGGCTTCCCATACCCCTGCTGCGGGGTTGCTTTGCCCTCTGGAGGTTTCCTAGTGTGCCTTGGACACATCTGGCAATGGATTTTATTACTGACCTTCCTGTGTCCGAGGGTTTCACTGTCATCTGGGTGGTCGTGGACTGTTTTAGCAAGATGTGTCATTTGGTTCCATTCATTAAGCTACCCTGCGCTAAGACACTCGCTAAGGCGTTTGTTAAGGAAATTGTCAGGCTCAATGGCGCTCCCACTGACATTGTTTCTGATAGGGGACCTCAGTTTGTGGCTCGCTTTTGGCGTGCTTTTGGTGACAGGTTGGGAGTCCATTTGTCATTTTCGTCTGGTTATCATCCTGAGTCTAATGGACAGACTGAAAGAAAGAACCAGGATGTTGAACAGTTTTTGCGTTGTTTTGTGGCAGACAATCAAGAGGGGTGGTCTGAGTTTCTGCCACTCGTAGAATTTGCTCTTAACAACCATACATCCTCCTCTGCTGGGTGTTCTCCGTTTTTTTGTTGTACTGGGAGACATCCGTCTTTTGGTTCGTTCTCCAAATTGGGGTCGGCGGTGCCGGAGGAGGAGAATTTTTCCGGTGATTTGGAGAGAGTTTGGACTAATGTATGTTGTAACCTTCAAGAGGCTAACAAAAAGTCCAAGAAGTATTTTAACAGGAAACGTAAAGAGGTTTTGTTTACTGTGGGTGACATGGTTTGGTTGTCCTCAAAGAATCTGCGGTTGAGGATTCCCTCTAAAAAATTGGGTCCGAAGTTTGTGGGGCCATTTAAGGTGCTTCAGGTGATTAACCAGTCTGCTGTTAGGTTGGAGGTTCCCTCCTCCTGGAAGATTAATCCTGCATTCCATGTTTCCTTGTTAAAAAAAAGGCTGATGTATCGGATAGGGAGGCCACTGTCACAGTTCCTCCCGTGGTGGAAGACGGCGAATATGAAATTTCTCGTATCATGAATTCCAGAGAGCATAGAGGGAGATTGCAGTATCTTGCCGCTTGGAAAGGTTTCAGTCCCGAGGATAACTCCTGGGTTAAGGCGGATGATGTCTCTGCCCCTAGACTTGTCAGAGCTTTCCACAGGAGATTTCCGGATTGGCCTGGGCCTGGAGGATCCGGAGGATCCTCATAAAAGAGGGGGTACTGTTAGAACCCTCCTGTTTGTTTTTGTTTCTATCTTGTGTTTTGTGGTCACGTGACCCTCTGCCTATATATTCCAGCTCCGCCCTTCTGGCCTTGCTGGACTTCAGTGTTGTTTAGACTGTCTTTCTAGCCAGGTGCTTTTGTGCCTATCTATCTCTAGTTTGCTTGGTCCTCTGGACCTCTAGTACTTTTGTCAGTTTATCTTTTGCTCTGCAACAACTTCTGTTAGGAGGTGTCCCTTGTTTTGTCCCAGTCCTTAGTTCTTTTAGGGACCCCTTCCTTTCTCTATAGGTCTCCGTTCAGACTAGCCGAGGACGAAGGCGGGTCTGTTCACAAGGAACAGGTTGCCCGCTACTACGTAGGGACTCAGCTTAGTCTTATTGTAGGGACAGCTCTCCCCTTCTTTTCCTAGTTTATGTTGCAGATCATAACAGCTTAAACCTTTCAGTGATGGCCCAGACCAAGGCCAGGAACTCCAACTTAAAGCTGCTATAGTTCTCTGGGTTCCTCTCAGTCGGGCGGAGCTTCCAGCTTGTGTATGCGATCACTTTCTCTTGGCCATTCTGCTTCTGACTTAAGACAGCTCCCAGTCCTTCGTTGCTGGCATCAGTATACAGCAGGAATGGTTGGCTGTAGTCAGGGTAGGCTAGGATCTCATCGCCTGTCAGGATCTCCTCATCTCCTGAAACGACTCGGCTTGCTCCTTACCCCAGTGGAATGGGGGATTTCTGCCTTTGGGGGACTGCCCTACCAGGAGGTCTTGCAGAGGAGCTGCTTTCTTGGTGTTGTCTTTTACAAACCTCCAGTAGTATCCTACTAGTCCAAAGAACTGACACACCTCCTTGAGGTTCTTCGGCTCCGGCCACTTCTGGATGGCAGTGACCTTCTCCGGGTCTGGTGCTACCCCGTCTGGACTGACAATGTGCCCCAGGTACTGTACCTTTCTCTTGAGCAGGTGGCACTTTGAGGGCTTCAACTTCATCCCGTACCGGGACAGTGACTCAAATACCTCTGCCAGGTGCTTCAGGTGATCTTCATACGTTTTGGAGTACACTATCACGTCATCCAGGTATAGTAACACAGTCTCGAAGTTGCGGTGTCCCAGGCAGCACTCCATCAATCTCTGGAACGTTCCAGGGGCATTGCAGAGTCCAAACGGCATACTGTTGAACTCGCAGAGTCCCATCGGGGTAGTGAAGGCCGTCTTCTCCCGATCCTCCTCAGTCACAGCTACTTGCCAGTACCCACTAGTGAGGTCAAAGGTGGAAAAGTAATTTGCAGACTTTAAGGCAGCTAGGGACTCCTCTATGCGTGGTAAAGGGTATGCATCTTTATGTGTAATGCGATTTACTTGTCGGTAATCTACACACATTCTCATGCTCCCGTCCTTTTTCCTAACTAGCACTAGGGGAGCTGCCCAGGGACTACAACTATCCCTTACTACCCCCGCCTTTCTCATGTTGTGCAACATTTCCTTAGCCTTCTGGTAGTGTGCAGGTGGTATAGGCCTGTAACGTTCTTTGATGGGTGGATGGTCACCTGTGGGGATATGGTGTTGAACCCCTTTAATCCTCCCGAAGTCAAGTGGATGTTTACTGAACACCTGTGCGTATTCTTGAACCACCCGGTGTACACCCTGTTTCTGAGGGGCAGGAGTGGTGTCTGTCCCATCATGGAGCTGTTGACACCAATCCTCCACCTGGGTTGCAGGGTCATCATCCTCCACTTCGTCTGGTGAGGTTAATGACTCCGCCTTGTGAATGCAGTTGTTATTTACAGCATGTAATTTGGAAACAGTGGCATAACGTGGCAGTCTGACCTCATCTTCCCCACAGTTGAGAAGACGGACGGGCACCCTCCCATTGCGTACATCTACCACTCCTCTGGCGGTTAAGAGCGTGGGTCTGTGCTCGGAGCAAAGGGGTTCTACTACCGCCTGGTAGCTCTGTCCTCTAAGACCTATAGCAGCTCTTCACCAGATAAGCATTTCACTCATTGGGGGGATCACAATGGGTATGGTGTCATGGTACATAGTTTTCCCTGTCCTGCATTTCTGTATAAAATGTCATGATGTGATGTAAGTACCCATGCCCTTTCCCAGATCTTTGTTCCTCAACCATAATTTAACTTGGGCTTTTGTCAACACCGCTAGAGGACTCCCCATTGTTCTCTTAAGCAGGGGGAGAACTCACAGTACACATCTTTATAGACACATCGGAGCCATGCCATGGACTAAACCATCGACTAGGAGGGGGGAAACCTCTCCTCCCCTACCCTTGGGCTGTTCCCGGTAGCCCAAGATAATGGACTTATGCGTGACCAGTGTTGTGTTGGGAGATCTCTGGAGGAAGAAGTGTGGGGGCTCTTAGCTGCAGCAAGACCTCACGCCCGTCGGTGATTGTGGACTTATTATGGACCTTAGGAATAACATGGATTTTTTATTTGGTATGCTGCCTGCCTTAATAAATCCCGTTGGATCGTTCTTAGTCCGGTGGTCTCTTCTTGCTCTGCCGCATACCCCGTCACATATAGTCTGTCACCCACACATTACCGATTTCACCATTTGTTAACCTTACTTGCTGTTGGTACATCAGGACTCGGATCTCCTTCTGCAGCGCCCTCCTCTGTCCTGGTCTGGCAGTGTCAGCTATCTGTTGGAGCAAGAACACAACTTCTCCCAAACAGTTACCAACAATGTTAGTGCCTAGCACCATATACGGATTGGTATCATCAGGATTTGTCTCTACTACAATTAGTCCCTGGTCCTTCAGTTCCACTCTCCCCACCTTTACTGTCACATTCTTAACCCAGATCAGGTTAAGGGGGAGTCCATTTTAGGCATAAACAGAAAGATTTGGAGCTGGCAGGCTTAGGTCATCCATGGACCAGAACCTCTTGTAGAGGACGTCAGGCATTATGGTTACCTGAGATCCTGTGTCCAGCAGAGAGTGCGTCGGGATGCCGTCCAGCACAATGGACAGGAAAGGTCTTCCTCCGACGAACCTGTTGTACCAGTCTGAGGGGCCTGGCTGAGTTACTCCTGGGTGTCGGCCCTCGGCCCCACGGTTTTCTCGTTTAAAGACAATTCTGGGCAGTGTGTCCGGTCTTGCGGCAGCGGTAGCGGGTAGGGTCCTTCTGTGGACGGCGCTGGTCACTGATCCTCGTAGAGGGTGGTGTTGTCCTCCTTTGCATCCAGGGGACATCCTCAGGGCTATCGGCTAACAGGATTTTCCCTCGGGCTCCGTCCGCAGCTGCAGAGCACTCAGCACGGTGGTCAGGGTTTTGCTCAACTGGCACACTTCAGAGCGCAGGCTGTCCAGCTCTCTAGGGGACATTGCTGGAACCTTGGTTCAGCAGCCACTGGGGAAAAGGTGGGTGTAGCAGGCACTGGGGTAGCCCCACCCTGATAACATTGGATGGCATTTGTTTCCAGGGGCTGCAGTCCTTTTATAGCCATGTCCTTAAGATTGTCAAAGGTAGCATCTGGATGATCTAAGGACCACCAACGCACAGTCCTGCTCTCCTCTGGAGACCTCAGTCCCCGGACCAACCGTTCCTTCAGCATTTTGTTTTCATTTTTGATGCTGGTCGGACTAACCTGTTTCAGAGCCCGCAGGGCCCCTTGTAGACTCCAGGCATACTCCCGAACATTGTCCTCCGGCTGTTGGGAACAGTTGTAGAACCTCATCCGGAGGTCCGCCTCAGTATGATCCTCAAAAACAGTCTGTAGCTTTTTAAAGATTGCGGACACTGACTCCTGGTCTGCATCCGACCATGTTTCCACTTCCCGTTCCGCAGCACCAGTCAGTTGTCCTAATACATCAGTGGCCCTCTGCTTGCCTGTCATAGAGTACATGTCCAAGATACCGCATATCTTCCGTTTGAATATAGACAGGGTATCTGGTTTGCCGTTGTACTGGGGGAGCCACTTTGCTCCAGGAATGTACGGTAGAGTTATGGGGATGACAGGAGTTACAGGCGCTGCTGGTGGAGCGGCCGCTTCGGCCTGCTCGGCGTCGGGTGCGGGTTGTACATCAGGACCGTTAACCGGTATTCCGACGTCGTGCTGTTCCTCGGACATTCTGGCGCCCCCCTAGCGAACCGTGGCCTACCTTCTTTTCTTTTCTTCCGGTAGGCCGCAGCTCTGCAGGTGACGGTCGTCTTCAGGACCTTGCGTCACTTGCGTCCTACATCAGAGCGTCCAGCGACGCTCCTTCCAGGACCTGGCGCTTCCTGGTGTGGGGCGTGTCCGGGGCTTCACGCGCTTTTGCAGGTACGCCCCTCAGTTTCCCGCGGTTACGCCCTTCTTCTTGCTCGGCGGCCCAACAATGGTGGCAATCTTCACCACTGTTTAACGTACACAGCTTTTAATTAAAGGCGCACAGTACCCGGTAGCAACGGGCATAACACTCCGTCATTGCAGCGGGCACGCAATCCTATTCGTGACGCCAGGAAAGATGACTCGCCCAGGGGGATGGGGACGACTCGGTACCCGGGCCTTTGCCTGGCCTTGGGGATGTTGCGGTGGTCGGCTCCCGGTCCCGTACCCAGGGGTCAGCTTTTAAAGGGGGATTATTTGTTAACTCTATGAAAGTTCGTGATGCCACCTGTGGTTTCTGGTGAGAATCACCAGCGCTGCGGCAGTCCACTGAGGCCGGTGATAAGGCAGCTCAATGGTATAGCTCCCCACAGGTGGAGCTAGGCCTCAGGGCAGCGTATGGAGAGGGGGATGCAGGACAGGCGAGACCCAGCCGGGTCAGAGCAAGAACGGGGACGGACACAGTAGTCACTTCAGTACCTTTTACTGCTGGTAGTTCAGGCACATCCGGAGCACTTTAGGGTGAAGGGTGCATATCAGGATCCTCCTCAATGAGTGGGTGTAGGGCCTCCTGTTTCTTGCTTCTGTGTAGTAAGTTTCTGACATGCCTGAAGCTAGGCCTAACTTTATCTCTGTCCTGACGTTGTGGTAGGGTCTTCTCTTGGAGTGCACGCTCCCAGCTTACGGGGCCTATGTGTCTCCTGGCTCTGTTATGTACCAGTCCTCTGGTGAACCTGGGACCTGTAGTTCTCCAGGGATTTCGGTTATGCCTTACTGGGTCGTAGAGATCCCGGTAAGCTCGGACCCGGTGTCCGGTATATGTTTCGGGGTGAGCTGGGTAAGCTCCTCTGTCCCCACTGCTACTCACTTTCCACTCGCCTTCAGCCACGCTCGGGCCCTTACTAGGCTACTCCCACTAACGGCAGCTTGCCGCTCTTCACTGCTCTTACAGGCGTCGGCACTCCTTGGGCTCACTTACTTGAGCTCCTGAGTCTAGACTGGGCTTCAGGACCGCTGGAGGCCTAGCTTGCCTACACAGCAACCCACGTGCTTCTCCGCACACACAGCTTTTCACTCTCTGTGCACTCCAGACTAACTAACTGCCAGCTCCACCTTCCCTATTTATATCCCTAACGGGCTCCCTCTGCTGGTCTGAGGTGGAAGGTGGAGATGTGTGAATGTTTATGGGGGCCTCTTGTGGAGGATTCCATTAATGCACCCTTCTAGGATCTGTGGTACCAAGCGCAGCTGGGCGCCACACTTACACTCTACAGGAGAGAGCGAGAGAGGACCCCGCTGACCATAAGAGCTTACACTCTACAGGAGAGAGAGGACCCCACTGACCATAAAAGCTTACACTCTACAGGAGAGAGAGGACTCCGCTGACCATAAGAGCTTACACTCTACAGGAGAGAGAGGACCCCACTGATCATAAGAGATTAATAAGCTCTTAGCATAGCGGATTATCATACCATTAGCTATGATAATCCGCTAGACGGCATAGCTGAAGAGCATTATGGGAAGGACGTGAGGTAACGCACAATGATGTTAACCTGCTCTCTGATGCTCCAGCAGTCTGGGATATGGGAGCTGGGCAAGTTTTTTTTTTTTGTGAACCACAAATTGAATTTCAAAGTGTCTGAATTTGCATAAAACAACCACGAAATTCAGGAAATTCGACTTGAACTTAATCCTCCGCGGATCGATCCGCTCATTTCTATTCTGAATGAAACTTGCAGTTTCATCTCTCGTTGTGAACCTTGATGGTTCACGAATCATGACACCACCATAAGCTTTGGTAATTGGGAAACTCCTCTCCTCCACGTCTGATTTCTTAGATATTAATTCTATATTTATAAAAGATGACAGATCAGTTATTAAAGTTTTTTTTTTCATGATCGGCAAATATTAACCAAAATCTTTTTCCCAGTCACTGACAGTCCTAAGCCACTGAGTCTAGACATTGTGGCTCCACGTGTCTAGGAGCCAATGATGGAGCACTATGTCCATAGATTACAATGTGTTTTCTTCCATTTACCGTACAAATTTGTCTCTTTGTTTTTCTTCACTCAAATATATAAGAAAATTCATTAAGTTGCAAACAAAGACATTGGGGGCCTTAGAGGATACACAGCTGAGACCTCTCCCCCCTGTTAATGTGACACCCTTGATAATGTGGTTGTGTGTTCTGCCGTCTTTCTTTTATTTTCTTTGTAATGGAAATCGGAAAATACAGAGTATTTACAGTGTGTTCTGCCGGTAAACTTGTAAGTGGAATAAAACATCACATGAAATTAATCAAAGGCATGACAGCCGCAAAACAAGGACAAAAAAATTACAGAGTGTAAAGTCAGACAAAAAGTGTGAAGAAAGGTCAGGAAAAAAAAATTATGCAAAAAAGTTTAAGTAAACATTCCCGTGGATAAAGCACGTATAATAATGCAAAAGGGCTGAGTGCAAATATTGTAACAGAAATTCCTATAGACTGGAAATATAAGAAGAAATTACAATTGTCAATTATCCTAAAATACAATCATGTTTTATGGGGTAGATATCCTAGTTATATAAGGCCATATTGAGGTTGAGGAAGGGGATCAATCAATGAGGATCCCCCTGTATTGGCTAGAGCAGAGAACTCACTATTTCTAACCATTATTATTAGTGTTGAGCCACCCCCGTAGTGTTCGAGTTCGGTTCGGTTCGTCGAACACCCGTGTGTTCGCCGAACTGTTCGTCGAACTGTTCGTCGAACACCTTCGAACACCGTTAAAACCAATGGCAGGCAAACAAAAACACATAGAAACACATAGAAAACACCTTCAAAGGTGTCCAAAAGCTGACAAACTGCTCAGAAGACATAACTAACACATGGAAAAGGGACAAGTACATATAGTCATGCGAAAATAAAAGAGGTGGAGGAGTAAAAGGAGGGGGAGACACAGATATAGGCATGTCATGCCCTTCTAAAATCCAAAAAGTGAGAAGCCGACACGGCCAGTCCGCTCCTGCC
Source organism: Phyllobates terribilis (assembly GCF_046119375.1). Lineage (NCBI taxonomy): Eukaryota > Metazoa > Chordata > Amphibia > Anura > Dendrobatidae > Phyllobates > Phyllobates terribilis. Next base: position 785,454,992 of record NW_027362764.1, read on the forward strand.
CGTGCCACCTCTGTGTCGCCGGGTTTGTGCCAGAGCCGCGGTGAACCCTGACGGCCAGCCCCCCTCTCCCAATACTGGTGCCTGTCCGCTGGTGGGTCGAGCGAGCCCCCCTGTGGTGGAGGCAGCTCTAAGCTTTTTAATTTAAATTGTCTCTCTAATTTGAATGAATACACTTTAAATCCATTTACAAGGATCTATTGGAGGGCAAGTCTCATGCCAGCAGCCGCGGTAATTCCAGCTCCAGTAGCGTCCACTAAAGCTGCTGCAGTTAAAAAGCTTTTATAAGGATCGAGCTTGGCTGTCCACCGCAAGGCATCCTACTGCCAGTCCCAGCCCCTATGCCTTGGGGTGCCTCCTGATGCTCTTCACTAAGTATCCCATGGTCCCGAAGCATTTCCTTTGAAAAAATTAAGTGTCTAAACTACAGGTGGTGTAGCTTGCTTAACAGCCGGGATAATCCGCTGACTAGCAGACACTGCTACTAGGCACAAAGTATTTCCTGGGCTAGATGCAGTTAAAAATTTGTAATTAGATACTCTCGTTGGATGCTGAGAAAGCATTCCATAGAGTCTCCTGGCACGCCATATATGATTCTCTTAAAAAGCTTGGGGTAGGGGTCTAGGGGACCCTTTTATAGCCAAAATCACGGCCCTGTATCGCAATACGTCACCTAGGCTGAAGATAAATGGAACTGTAGCACCCTGAGGGCTCGGTTGCTACAGACGTATTGCACCTCACCCAGAGGTGTGATATCTCACTCTCAGGTAAGGATGGAGTGTGGATCAGGACCCGACACCTGCATGCATTACACCACATTGCCGTGGGGCAGGGCGACCAATATGCCCCTGAGATGGGCACGACAGTCCCTGTCCCTGGCTGGAGTGGGGGGAGGGAACACTGAGGAAGGGGAACCCTGTAGTGCAGGAGCAGGGAGGAAGCAGTTCCTGGGTGCATTGAGAAGGGAGTATAAAAGGTGGGCACCATCTTAGTTCAGTGCAGAGAAGTCTGAGCAGAAGTGGCAGGGAGCAGGGGCTCTGCATGAGCTCTGCTCCGGAGGCGGGCCTAGTAACAGAGGCCCAGGCCTGGAAGAGGGAGAAGGAAGGAAGAGGAGCGGAGAAGGCTCCAGGAACGAGGAATGAAGGGATCCCAGGGGTGCGGACGGGCGAGTCGCCACCGCACGCCCGAATCCACCTGCGTGGAGGGGTCAGGCCAAAGGGGGAGACCGGTCCCCGAACTAGTGGAGGCAGGAAACGACCCTCAGCTAGAAACCGGAGGCTCTGACATTTTATGTGGCGCAGCCCCTCGCTACACCCGCTAGGAAGGCACCACATAGGGTCAGGGAAACTGGCGCCAAGTTTACCAAGAGGAGGCCCGAGGCAGCCGGACAGAAGTGTTGGTAAGAAAGGCCAGACAAAGGACACACAAAGGGGGTCCTGTGAAGTGCTCCAAAGTTATCTGGGAGTTGTCTGAGCCCCTCACCTGGTGAGCACAGTACGACGTGGGCAGCCGTTACCTGCAGACGTGGTCTGGATAATAAGAACTGTGAGTAAAGGCCCTGGATTGCATCACTGACTCCGTGTCGTTACTGCTGCTGCCCTGCACCATCACCCCCATCCTCCGCATACACTGCCCTGAGGCTATACTCCTCCCGTGGGGAGTTATGCTACGCTCTGCTGCACCCACAACACCAGCCTCAGCGGTCTGCCCTGTAGCGGCGGTTCACTCTGACCGCAATCCACGGGTGGCGTAGTCGGACATTTAAACATCAAAACCACATAAATAGTTCCGCCACTGGTTTGACCGCCCTGAGCCACGGAACCGGGTCGCCGCCACGAAGACTACAACCACCAGCATCCACCAAAAAGGGTCCGGCTCCGGGTGTCCCAAGGCCCAGGGGGTGCGTCAGAACATTTTCATCACCTTTCACAATCACCAATGGGACAAGGCAGGGATGTCCTCTGTCCCCTCTCTTATACATCCTAGTGACGGAGCACCTGCTCTCATCAATTCGCCATAACCCCAATATTAGGTGGATTGAGGTGGGAGGCACCGAGTACAAGTGCTCTCTATTTGCTGATGATGTCCTAGTATATATCACTCAATCACATATATCCATCCCTGCTGTTATGGCTGAAATAGATCACTTTGTTACATGGTAAAATTTTAAAATCAATGCAGCGAAGTCTGAGGCCCTCGATGTCTCCCTCCCCAAATCCATATAGGATTCCATCCAGTCCAACTTTCCCTTTGCCTGGCCCTCACAGGGTATCAAATACTTAGGAATTCCTATTCATAGAGACCTCTCCCATCTATGTTATCTTAATTTTGGGCCCTTTATTGAACAATTCCATACAGACCACGGTTGGCAAGTTAGAACTGTAAGATTCACTACGTGAACCACTGGTGTTTTGTGGAAAAGCACATGTACACTGCGTTCCAAATTATTATGCAAAAAGTGTTTAGGAGTGATAAGGGAAGAATTTGTTTGTTTGTCAGTTAAACTCATTGATGGTGATGTGTGTCAGGGCTCTTTATATCACTGTAAGCAATTGCAGACACCTGTGCTAATTAGTTTGGCAGGTGTGTCCAATGAAAGGCAAGACTACTTAAGAAGGCTGTCTCACATTATTAAGCAGCCTACATTTTCTGCCAAAATGGGAAAGAAAAAGGATGTGTCGGCTGCTGAGAAGCAACAAATTGTGGAGTGTTAAGGTCAAGGCATGACTACAATCAACATTGTGCGATGATCAGGATGAAGTGTCTTGGCAATCAAGAAGTATGTAGCTGATTCACAGTACACACGTGTGCGTGCTGATAAGGGCAAATTGAGGACTCTTTCCTACAGGCAATTACGTCAGGTTGAAAGAGCAGCGGCAAAAAAGACTTGTCATAGCAGCAGACAAGTTTTTGAAGCTGCTTGTGCATCCAACGTCCCCCGAACAACAAGATGCAGGGTCCTTCAGAGGTTTGCAGCTGTGCATATGCCATCCTGTCGACCTCCTCTATCCACTTCACACAAGCAGAAACGGCTCCAGTGGGCCAAACATTACATGAAGACTGATTTCAAAACTGTTTTGTTCACGGATGAGTGCCGTGCAGCGCTCGATGGTCCAGATGGATGGAGTGGAGGATGGCTGGTTGATGGACACCCCACGCAAACACGGCTACAGCGCCAACAAGGAGGAGGTGGAGTAATGTTTTGGGCTGGAATCATGGGGAGAGAGATTGTCGGCCCCTTTAGGATCCCTGAAGGCGCTAAAGATGAACTCCATAATGTATGTGGATTTTCTCAAACAGCACTTCCTGCCATGGTTCAAGAAGAAGAACCGTGTATTTCACAGCAAGATCATTTTTCTGCATGATAATGCACCATCTCATGCTGCACATAAAACATCTGCATCTCTGGCTGATATGGGCATAAAAGGGGACAAACTTATGGTGTGACCCCCATGCTCCCCTGACCTCTACCCCATTCAGAACCTTTGGAGCATCATTAAAAGGAGTGTCTATGATGGCGGGAGGCAGTTCACATCTAAGCAACAGCTCTGGGAGGGTATTCTGTCCTCATGCAAAACAATTGAAGCAGAAACCATCCAAAACCTGACAAATTCAATGGACGAGAGAGTTCAGAAGCTCCTTTCGAACAAGGGGTCCTATGTGAAAATGTAACATCACCTAGAATAAAGTTTTGAGTTGAAAACTGTTTGATTTCAGTTTCTAACAACCTGCTAATGCTTATAATTTCAAAAATGACCATTTTTTTGGTCTTTATTAAAATGAAAAGGTTGATCGAAAAGTTTGGGGGATCTAAGAGTGTGGCAACCCAGTAGTCATGATTACTTCGAATTCTGACAATATGAGGGTCATGCTGCAGGTAGTGCAGCAAGAAGGCACTTATGTGTCTTGCGCATCTCGGAGCCCCAAAATTATTTTCCGGGCTAGATGCAGCTAAAAATTATTTTTAATTTTAAATCTGGTGGAGCTTATTATAGATGGCCTAATAGGATCAGTGCTGCACACTGCTACAAAGCCCAAATTATTTTCCAGTCAAGATACAGATAAACATGATTAGTAATTTGAAAGCTTAAAACGGTTGGTAGGGTGATTTTAACCAATCATCAAGCTTTTACTCTCCCCAGGATGACACAGGGGTAGAAAAGTCGTTTCGGATCCATGATTTGTTCATCTTTATGAACGTGAGTCTGTCTACATTATCAGTGGAGAGCCGCGTGCGCTTATCTGTCAGCACACCACCAGCAGCGCTGAACACACGTTCAGACAGAACGCTGGCTGCGGGGCATGACAAGATCTCCAAGGCGTAAGTGGCTAGCTCCGGCCATTTATCCAGATTGGAAGCCCAAAAAGAGCAAGGGTCCAGTGACACAGTCGTGGCTTCAATGTTTACTTGGAGATACTCCTGTACCATCGTCTCTAGGCGTTGACTATGTGTCAGACTTCTTGTCTCCTGTGGCCTTGCAAAGGATGGGCTAAAAAAGTGGTGAAATGATTCCGCAAAATTGATGTTACCAGCAGATACTGTGGTTCTGTTACGGTTTGAGTGCTGAACACTTGACGGTCCCACGGTTGGCAAGTTGGAACTGTGAGATTCACAACGTGCACCACTGGTGTTTTGTGGAAAAGCACATGTAAGATTCTGCAACAGTCTCTGCTGATACTCCTGCATGCGTGCATCCCTTTCTATGGCAGGAATAATTTCGGCAAATTTACTTTTGTACCGGGGATCTAACAGTGTGGCAACCCAGTAGTCAGGATTATTTCTAATTCTCACAATTCGAGGGTCATGTTGCAGGTAGTGCAGCAAGAAGGCACTCATGTGTGTTGCGCATCCAGGAGCACCAAGTCCCTGTTGTGTTGGTGGCGAGGTAACAATCATGCTTCCTTCCTCTGTCCTCTCCCCCCAACCTCGCACAACAGAAATGTGATCAAGGTCTCCCTCATCTGATGAGTCTTCCATCAGTTCGTCCTCCACTTCTTCCTGGGCTCCTGCACCTTCCTCACTAGTTTGGCTGCTACCATGCACCCTGGTAAAACCATCTCCCCCACCCTCACATGCCTGCCGCCTTGGTGCTGCCGACCGTCTGGACCTTGCAGATGTTAGCCCTTCCGCATACAACTCCTCCTCCTCTACTTCCTCCACCTCCTCTTGTGCCACCACCTGACTCCGAATTCTGTTTAACATGTGCTCCAGCATGTAAATCACCGGAATAGTCATGCTGATAATGGCATCATCAGCACTAAACATCTTCGTCGCCATTTCAAAACTGTGCAGAAGGGTGCATAGGTCCCTGATCTGAGACCACTCCTCCAGCGTGATTTGCCCCACCTCTGGATCTCGTTGGCCCAGGCTATACGTCAGAACGTATTGCACCAGGGCTTGTCGGTGCTGCCACAGTCGCTGCAACATGTGCAGAGTTGAATTCCACCGGGTAGGCACATCGCATTTTAGCCGGTGAAGTGGCAGGCCCAACGACTTCTGTAGAGATGTAAGTCGCTGAGCTGCGGGATGCGAACGGCGGAAGTGAGCACACAGCGACCGTGCCCTCTGCAGAAGGCCATCTAGTCTGGGATAGTGGGCTAAAAATTGCTGGACAACCAGGTTCAACACGTGAGCCATACAAGGCACGTGTGTGACATTGCCCCGGCGAAGGGCCGCACCCAGGTTTGCAGCATTGTTGCACACGGCCTTCCCTGGTTTCAGGTCCAGTGGAGACAGCCATTCATGAAATTGGTTCTCCAGAGCTGACCACAACTCCTCAGCTGTGTGACTCACATTTCCCAGACATTTCAAAGTAAAAACCGCCTGATGACGTTGAGCCCTACTGCCAGCATAGTAAGGAGGTGTGCAGGATCCCTTCTGTGCAGTTAGAAAGCTTGTGACATGACCAGACAGGCTTTGGGTGCAGGTGGAAGACCGAGAGGAGGTTGAGGAGGCAGAAGCAGTGGAGGAACTTTGACATAAAGAGGATTGACGCACAACTTGTGGGGACGGCAAGACTTGGACAGCAGCCCCTTGTCCTGCTGTCACCATAGTTACCCAGTGCCCAGTCAGCGACATGTAACGCCCCTGTCCATGCCTACTCGTCCAAGTGTCTGTGGTGAAATGCACCCTGTCACACACAGAGTTTCTCAAAGAAGCGGTGATGTTGTGTGCGACATGCTGGTGGAGCGCAGGCACACCTTTCTTTGAGAAGTAGTGCCGACTGGGCATCTGGTACTGGGGCACTGCGACGGACATAAGGTCTCGAAAATCCTCTGTGTCCACCAGGCGGAAAGGCAGCATTTCTGTAGCCAAGAGCTTGCAGATGGTGAAATTCAACCTCTTAGCTTTCTCATGGCTAGGAGGAAATGGTCTTTTACTTGTCCACATCTGAGGGACCGAGGGCTGGCTATTGTGCTTAGACGGGGTTGATAAGGGTGTCCCCGGCAAACTGCCGGTCTGTGAGGAAGATGCAGGCGGACATGTTAGGTTGCCTTGATCCAAAGGTGGTGCTATCGATGTCGGACAGCGCTCAAGACCAGCTGGTGTTACCACCTCCAAAGAAAATGATGACCTGCCAATCACGCTGGCTGTTGCGGGTAAAGAGGTGGCAGGTCTGCGCCCCAAAACAGGTGTGACTGCTGTCCCCCCAGTCACAGAGGATGAAGAGGCCGCGGATGCACAAGATATGGCAGACGGTGGTTGGCCCGGCCGGCTAGGCCGCATTGTAGCACACTGAGCTTCCCACTGCAACTTATGCTTCATGTCCATGTGCCGGTTCATGCATGAAGTACTCAAACTATGTATTTTTTGGCCTCTACTTAGCTTTTGCTGACAAATGTTACAGATAACACGAGTTGGGTCATCTTTATCGATCTGAAAAAATGCCCAGGCTATGCAAGGCTTAGCACCCATGCGACCTGAAGAGCCACCACGACTTGTGGTGAGAGGCAGAGTTGTGTTTGAGGATGCAGTTGTTGACGTGCTTCCAGTACTACGTCTCTGTCCAGGAAGGCGCAACCTGACCTCGTCGTCACTAGCATCTTCCTCCACCTCCTCTGCTGACCTCATCTCTTGGCTGACTGTGGGTTGACAGTAAGTGGGATCTCCAACCTCATCATCATCACCCTGTGTGTTATCACACCCGTCGTCCTCAGAGCCAACCTGTTCCTGCCCTGACAAAAAACTAAAGTTGTCGCTCCAATCAGGTATTTGAGTCTTATCATCGTCTTCCTCATTGTCTCCACCAACAGGAGTTACAGTTTGGGAATGAGGGTCTACATTATGGTCAGAACCTTCTGCGTCTGGTCCTGGATCCGACTCATAAAGATTCTGGGCATCAGTGCAGATCATTTCCTCGTCTGGATTCACAGAAGCGCTGGAGTCGACCTCTGATTCCCAGGCTATAGTATGAGTAAACAGCTCTGCAGACTCAACCATCTGTTCTACCTCATACTCAGACGGGCAGCTGGAGATTTGGGAGCTGTGAGGAAGCAAGTGCGATTTGGGTGACACCTTTGAGGACTGGAGTATTTGTGATGTTGAAGTTGATGTGGAGGAGAGCCCACTTAAAGGAGCACTTGATATCCGTTGAAGCACCTGCTGTTTTTGTGCCTCATCTGGAATTTGTAGCGATTGGCGTGGCCGTAAGAAAGGGATCTTATCACATTGTCCGCTAAAAGAAGTAGACATTTTAGTTTGGCTGGAAGATGGTCTTTCTTCTGCAGATGTTACTGTTGCTTTAACACCTACCCCACGGACACAACCTTTTTTCCCCTTCCCAACACGCCTATTCCCCTTTCCACCAGCAGCAGGCCTTTTTCCACTCATTTTGGTGGTTAACTAATTCACAACTCTGGAGTTGTTTGCACAAAAAAACAATGGATGGTAACCGAGCAGAGCTGAGTGGCCAAACTGTGGTATTAGGCCAAAACTATTGGCTGGGTTAGATGCAGAAAAAAATTATATTCAATTTGCAACCTGATGGAGGTCAGTATAGATGGACTAATACAACAAGTCCCACACACAGCTAGAAGCCCAATATTTTTTCAGAGGTAGATGCAGAAAAAAATATATTCAGTTTGCAACCTGATGGAGGTCAGTATAGATGGACTAATACAACAAGTCCCACACACAGCTAGAAGCCCAATATTTTTTCAGAGGTAGATGCAGAAAAAAATATATTCAGTTTGCAACCTGATGGAGATCTGTATAGATGGATTAATAGAACAAGTCCCACACACAGCTAGAAGCCCAATATTTTATCATAGGTAGATGCAGAAAAAAATATATTCAGTTTGCAACCTGATGGCGGTCTGTATAGATGGATTAATAGAACAAGTCCCACACACAGCTAGAAGCCCAATATTTTTTCACAGGTAGATGCAGAAAAAAATATATTCAGTTTGCAACCTGATGGAGGTCAGTATAGATGGACTAATACAACAAGTCCCACACACAGCTAGAAGCCCAAATATTTTTTCAGAGGTACTGTAGATGCAGATAAAAATTATTTTTAATTTGCAACCTGATGGAGGTCAGTATAGATGGACTAATAGAGAAAGTCCGACACACTACTAGAAGGCCAAATATTTTTTCAGAGCTAGATGCAGAAAAAAATTATATTCAGTTTGCAACCTGATGGAGGTCAGTATAGATGGATTAATAGAACAAGACCCACACACAGCTAGAAGCCCAATATTTTTTCAGAGGTAGATGCAGAAAAAAATATATTCAGTTTGCAATCTGATGGAGGTCAGTATAGATGGACTAACAGAGAAAGTCCCACACACTACTAGAAGGCCAAATATTTTTTCAGAGCTAGATGCAGAAAAAAATTATATTCAGTTTGCAACCTGATGGAGGTCTGTATAGATGGATTAATAGAACAAGACCCACACACAGCTAGAAGCCCAATATTTTTTCAGAGGTAGATGCAGAAAAAAATATATTCAGTTTGCAACCTGATGGAGGTCTGTATAGGTGGACTAATAGAACAAGTCCCACACACTGCTAGAAGGCCAAATATTTTTTCAGAGCTAGATGCAGAAAAAAATTAGATTCAGTTTGCAACCTGATGGAGGTCAGTATAGATGGACTAATAGAATGATGCTATGCCCAAAAGATTTTACTTCACTAGGTGCAGTAAAAAAATTGGTATTCTATACACAGGTGGTATATCTTGCAACACAGATAGGCTACTCCACTGACTAACACACTCTGCAATAGGCCAAAAAGGATTAGCTTTGCTAGATTCAGCCAAATGCTGTGAAAAAAACTTGCACAGCACTGGCACAGACCTGCCTGGCAAAAACTGATAGGAACTGATGTAACCTAGTCCTGAAAAGGACTCCAATTACAATTAGTCTTTACTCCCACAACCTATCTATTTAAGAGCACAGACCTGCCTGATAAAAGTCGTAGGAAATGCTGTAAACTAGTCCTTAAAAGGACTGCAATCACAACTATTCCCTACTCCCAAGCTATCTGTATATTTGTGCTAAAATTGGCTTGAAATTAACAAGGTATAGCGCACACAGCAACAGCGGTGCCGTCTAACACGCAGCTGCAGCAGTGAGAAAATGGTGGCGATGGGGAAAATGGCTTGGTCTTATAGGGCAAGGACATGTGACATACACTGCCAATGACACATGCCCTTGCTTGTGTGAAAAAAAGCACTTCGCTCCGTGTGTGCACTGCTGATAGGCTGACAGATTGCACCTCCCCACTGTAAATGCGGGAAAGAGAAAAAAAAATGGAGATCTTCATTGTTCCTGCAGAGATCCATCCCCTGCCCCTCCCCCCACCCCGCTGTACACTCAAACTGCGTATTAACATTAATTTTCATCATTACTGAGAAAAAATCCAGTTATGATTTTGGTGCACGAACAGTTATCGAACATAACCTCGAACAGCCGAATTTTTCTCAAATTGTTCGTGTTCGCCGAACGGCTCGAACACCGCCCAAAACAGCTCGAATTTGAGATTGGCGAACAGTTCGAGTAGAACAACGCTCATCTCTAATTATTATCCATGTATTTAATTGAGGGTCATTTAAAAGGGTTCAGCCAACATTGCAAATTATCACTTATCAACAGGATAGTTGATAGCTGGTTAATCAATTTTTGCCACTTGGATCTCCACCAGTTCTAAGAACAAGCCGTTCTAAGGTGCCCCATTTGAAGGATGTGATGGCCGTGCATGCACACTACTCTATTCATTGTCTACGTGACTCGCAGTGATAAATGAATATGAATATATCACTTTGCTATCTCCGACAGTCCCGTAGATGATGATGAGAACAGAAGAGCACGTGTAGCTATTGCTCCATTCAAGCAAGCAAACAGCCTCTTCGGAGAGGAAGAGGACTTGAGCTGTAGTGCAACCTGTCGTGGGTAGCAATCCTACAAGTCAATAAGGCCCTTTAATGAGCCTTCACTTAGGATAAAATGCCAAACCAGAAACTCCATTTGCAGACACATGTTTCATTAAAAAGCAACAAGGCACATCAAAGCACCATTCTTACAATCTGTAGACGACCCAGTGTCCCATGGTCCCAGTGATCATGTGGATTGGTGGTGACTTACAGAGTTTGGACAACTTCTTTAACATATTGTTCTCAATAGATTCCTCTAGAAGTAACATGTGGTCTCCAAGGATTTGTTTAAGCCAGATCAGAGGTAATTACAAGATCTGAGATTGATTCACTCATGCATTGCATGCATGACAATTTATTTTAATGGCCATCATGTAACGCTTCGAGGGAAATGAATGAGCCATGGTGGCTTCCCCTGGTGATCAGTGGATTGCCGGGTCAGTTTCCATTTATAATCGAATTACCAGAGAAAATCTGCATAAACAGGCGAATTGGAATTCTGCCTGATCCGCTCGTCTCTTCAAGCAATTTATGAATGGAAGGAAATTTTCATCAAATGTTGTCAGAAGATTAAAAAAAACATTATCTAAAACATCTTTCTACTTCTCAATATGGTAAGATTCATACAGAAAGCTCAGACCATAAGTAGAAAATTAGATTATCATTTCAACTCTCGCCAGATCTCCCAAGGTATAAACTACGGGGACCTCTAAGTGTCCTCTGTGTGCCAAAAACGGGATCACGTAGTCATCAACTGTCCTTGGCCGCATGGCTTTAGGGGAGGACGTAGGTCTGCCAGACTGGACATCTTAACCAAAAGTGAACACATATAGTAGACAAAGACGATTCAGAAACGGATGAGTTTCCAGTTTCCAGATATTTTATGGTAGTTTTAGTTAGGAAATGCTCATGTGTATATATTCTACATGGAAACATTACAAAAGTGTGGATTGTTGGCCAAAGGCATGAGGTGACATCAACCTATAAAAATTAGTTTTTTGAGTTTGCATCTGTTTTTGCACAAATTTTGTGCTCACTTGAAGCCTGTGATATTGAATTAGTGCATCGATAAGCTTCAGGTTGTGTGAACACGTACCTTGGGTGAGAGGCTTTACGTGATGGCTCTTTGCTAAAAACTCTTGACTGCACAAGCAGTTATTTAATGGTGATGAGGAAATCCAGTCCAGTGATCTTCTATAATTTCATACAGCCAGGGATGAAGCCATAAAAAGTGCAGAGGCAGAAGGCACAGTCAGGCTCTGGTGTCTGAGTGGATCCAATGGCTCCTCTACCCCATGAGGCAGTACCAGTATTGTACGTGGAACCTGTTAGGCTGGCATGGGGTTTGCTATTATAGATGTTGCCTAGTAGCTGCAAATACCCCGTTGTTATAACCATGTCAAAATATAAGATTGGTAAGAGTCAGCAGACTTATATGCTGCTTTGCCCAAGAAGAAGAGTCTGAATAGTGTGAGAAATTAATTATGACATTTTTAAAGAAACACTTAATATAAAAAAATCTGCACACAAAAGTAAGAACATTTCCTAACACTTTTTTCTCTAATCCCATCCTCTCCTTTGAGCCTCTATGCTATTAATTACAATTGAGAAATATATAAATACATCTTCTCTATTTATATTAGAGGCTGAGCCAGTTCCCATTCCTCCTCCTCAGGATCCTGTGTCTGGCTGTAAGACAACTGGCTGAAGCAGGGACTTCCCCCTCTACTTTGATGGCTAAGCCCAGCCCTCTTGGCTATGCCTCACCCCTTTTGATGCTTCCCATCTGAAAATGGAACAGATCAGTAAATTACATCTCTGAATTTTCTACAGGATTTCTACAGGACAATTTGTGTTAGGATCACGCAGTAAATCCTAAAATTGGTCATCTCTGTGGGCTAAAATATTTCCCATTTACTTGGATAATTTAATTCTAATTTTAGTGTTTCTTTAAGAGCAACTAAAACTTTCTAATGTTTTTACATATTCCATTGCCCTTGAAATTAAAAGCAGATTGGTAGGGGTCTGAGTCCTGAGACTCCTACTAGTCACTCAACCTCCCACCTCGGAGAAATGAGCCACTCAGGAACAGGAGACAGTGGCTGAAGGATCACAGAGAGCGATGCCAAATTCAATAGAAACCAATAATGTTTTTTATTGTATCGGTTCTCTGGGTACTCTGCATACTCACCCTGAAGCTTGTGTCTCCTGAGCTGTGCATCTCTCAGGGAGTGTGAGTGATCGATGGAGGTCCAGGTCCTGAGACCCCCACCGATCTGCTTGAAATTACAATGGCAACGAAATATGTAAAAAAATTAGCAAGATATAGTCACTCTTTAAAGTAAGAATATGATGCTAATCACTACTCACGGACAAGCCATGAAGCAGGGTAGTCAAACGTTCCTGGGTCAGATATCAAGAGAGCACATCGCAATCTAAAGGGGAAAGACAAAGGCATAGTCAGGTCACGGTTTGAGGTCGGAATACCAGGAAGATTGCGGATCAGAGCAAAGATGCTACGGGAACGGATGGTCAGAACGAGGTTCAAGGTCAGGCAGCAATAGATCAACAAACAGAGCACAGGAATACAAGGCAAACATGCACCAATGAGCAAAGGATACGACTGGCAGGGATCTGGGACTGACAGCTTAGCTAAGTAGCTGGGTAATCACTAAGAAGAGGGATCACCTGAAGGAAGCTCAGCCCCTCCCAGACTCAGATTGGACGGCTGAGCTATCAAAATGCCGAAAGCTCAGTACACCACTGCACTAGATTGGATGACTGAGTTGTCAGTCACTGCGTCTAAGACACACTGAGCACAGGGATCATGACAAAGAGATCCCAAGATTGCCTGAAATCACTTTTTACTGGATCTCCCCTCTAAATTCTAATTGACCACTGTGAAGGATCTCCACCGTGCCTCCCACTATTACGTCAGACGGATCACGTGATATGGATCTGCACTTTGTACCAACGTGATGTTCCACACCCCCTCGGAGACACATATGGTCTGATTGGTACAGTTCTACACAGACACTTCCTGTCCTCATGGGTTCAGGTAGGTACCAGGAATGAGAAGAGGTGGCCTACTCAGTCACTAACATGGCACCACACTCGCTCACACCCCTCACAGGCCCCTCTCACTGACCCCAGTGAAACAGAAACTTATGGTAGAGCTGCCACCATTTCCTATTAGACATAAGCTCCGGTCCATAACGGGAATTATATCGGGCCAGAAACCAGCCCCGGTAGCATGTGAGTTGAACCGAACAATGGACATGTGGATTAGTGGATTGAGACAAAAGAGCAACCCAAGGTTAAATTATATATTTAATCACCTTAAACAATACACTATATACATAAGGGTTATCTAATATTTAATTGCCAATGATTGTGTCGCTATCCCACAATCCACCGCGGCAGCTTCCGGCGATTGTGTCACTATCCCACAATCCACCGCAGCAGGCGAACTGCGCCTCCACAAGTGACAAAAACGGCACCGCTATTCCGTCAGGAGATCAGTGGCTCATCTCCTGCTATAGAGAGGTCAGCGGCGACGCAGCCGGGAGATGAGCGGCTCATCGGAGCTACGCCGACCGCCATATTGGAACACCCAAGTTATGGATATTTTGATATGGCGGCCGGAATTCATATCCCCCGCCAAGCCGCGTGACGGCGCTCAGCCATTGAGCAGTGCGGGATTCAAATTCCCCGCCCCGCCAGCTGAGCCAATGAGCGGTGCAGCGCAGGATTTGAATCCCCCACCAAGCCTCAGCCGGTGGGCGGCTCAGTCAATGAGCGGTGCCATGCGGCTTTGGCGGGGGATTTGAATCCCGCGCCGCTCAAAGCCACGCGGCACCGCTCATTGGCTGAGCTGCCGCCGGCTGAGCCAATGAGCGGCGCGGGATTTAAATCCCCCGCCAAGCCGCGAGGCACCGCTCATTGGCTGAGCACCCATTGGCTGAGCCATGCCGCGCGGCTTTGGTGGGGGATTTGAATCCCGCGCCGCTCATTGGCTCAGCTGTCGGCAGCTCAGCCAATGGGCGGTGCCGTACGGCTTTGGCGGGGGATTTCAATCCCGCACGGCACCGCTCATTGGCTGAGCCGCCCGCCGGCTGGGCCAATGAGCTTGCCGCGCGGGATTTGAATCTGACGCCAAGGCTGGCGACCAATCAGCTGCTAGCGGTATTGGCGCCAAATTTGAATACCGCTAGCAGGTCGCCTGCATGTAAACGTAGACGTCTGGCTCAGGAGTCACCTCGCTCTAAAGCTATTAGATTGGCAATTTCCAAACAGAAACGCTGCCACAATACACATTCTGTCCCAACATTTCTATCACAATCACAAGGTGACGCATCACAATCTGAACACCACACCACAGATTGTACTACTTCAAGGTGTATGACCTCTCGGCAACTATTTCCACTAGCAACATCAATGCCACTGTTACACAATCCTGAACCATACCCTGTGCAGCCAGAAGCTGAAACACAAACCCTCACACTACTCCAACTACCAAACATGGCTTCTCATAAAAAATACAAAAATCAGGATGAAATAAAAAAGGCCCAGGCACTACGTCAACAACAACACCGTGCTAATGAGACTCCTGAACAAAAACGTCGTCGTATGGACAGAGACAATGCATATCAACGTAGACGTCTCACTCAGGAGTCGCCTCACTCTAAAGCTAATAGATTGGCTATTTGCCAAAAAAATGCTGCAAAAATACACATTTTGTCTCTACATTCCTACCACTATCACAAGATGATACATCGCAATCTGAACACCACACCACAGATTCTACCACTGTAAGGTCTATGACCTCTCGGCAACTATCTCCACTAGCCATATCAATACCAGTGTTACACAATACAGCACCATACTCTGTGCAGCCACAAGCTGAAACACAAACACTTACAGTACTGCAACTACAAAACAAACGACTGATCAACATTTGGCGACAAACAAGATCCATTGACTCTTTAAGAACTCCACTACTACTACAACAACAACAATATTTTACTCAGGATGAAAATAGTATTAACGAACACAGCTGTGGTGACATGACCCATGCATGTGAAAATTGCCAAGCTTTGCATTTTGCAAATGAGATGCCTCTGGATAAAAAGTTTACCCAGTGCTGTCAGAAGGGTAAAGTACATTTACCCATAATACAGTATCCCCATGTGTTGACAATGTTGATGACAGGAGAACATGAATACAGCAAAAATGTTATGGACAATATTCGCTCTATCAACAGTTCTTTTGCTTTTGTGTCCATGGGAGCAAGTGCTTCACCACCTCCTGGATATGGCCCATACTGTTTTCGAATTCATGGACAGATCTATCATCGAACAGGCACACTGCATCCAGCTGACGAAGAACCACCTAAATTTGCACAACTTTACATACTAGATACCACCCACGCTAATGAACAACGACTGCAATGTAAAGAAAATGAAAAATGTCATCCTACTTTAATGACCATTATTGCTGAGCTAATGCAAACACAAAATCCTTTCACTGCTGCCTACAGGATGCTACACGATGTGGAAGAACAAGAGACGATCAAAGCGCTACAAAATGGAACTGTCATGCCAAACATCACAATGGCTATTAAACAAGATCGGACTCAAGATCCCAGAAGATACAATAAACCAACTGTGAGTGAAGTGGCAGTCGTCTTTCAGAATGATGATGGTGAGCCTCCCTTCCATAGAGACATCTTAATTCATTTAAAACCTGATCCACAAAACCCTCTGGCTGCTATGATCTGCAACATGTACTAAGAAAAGATAGGGGAAGGCTGTCCCTACAGTAAGACTAAGCTGAATCCCTACGATGTTGCGGGCTGCCTGTTCCTAGTGAACAGACCCGCCTTAGTCCTCGGCTAGTCTGAACGAAGACCTATAGAATTAAGGGAGGGGTCCCTAAAAGAACTAAGGACTGGGACAAAAATGGGACACCTCCAAAACAGAGAAGTTGTTGCAGAACACAAAAAGACAAACTGACAAAAATGTACTAGAGGTCCCAGAGGACCAAGCGAACTTGACAGAGAAAGGCACCGAAGCACCTGGCTAGAGAAACTGTCAAACACTGAAGTCCAGCAAAGCCACAAGGGCGGAGCTGGAATATAAAGGCAGATGGTCACGTGACCGCAAAACAAGATGGAAAAAACAAACAGGAGGGTTCTAACAGTACCCCCTCTTTTATGAGGATCCTCCGGATCCTCCAGGCCCAGGCCTATCCGGAAACCTCCTGTGGAAAGCTCTAACAAGCCTAGGAGCAGAGACATCACCCGTCCTTACCCAGGAGTTGTCTTCGGGACCGAAACCCTTCCAGGAGATAAGATACTGTAATCTCCCTCTATGCCATCTAGAATTCAAGATATGAGAAATTTCATATTCGCCGTCTTCCACCACAGGAGGAACTGTGACAGTGGCGTCCCTATCAGATACATCAGCCTTTTTCAACAAGGAAACATGAAACACAGGATTAATCTTCCAGGAAGTAGGGACATCCAACCTAACCACAGACGGGTTAACAACCTGAAGCACTTTAAATGGACCCACAAACTTCGGACCCAGTTTTTATGAGGGAATCCTCAACCGCAGATTCTTCGAGGGCAACCAAACCATGTCACCCACAATAAACAAAACCTCCTTACGTTTCCTGTCAAAATACTTCTTGGACTTCTTGTTAGCCTCTTGAAGGTTGCAACGTACATTAGTACAAACTCTCTCCAAATCACCGGAAAAATTCTCCTCCTCCTCCGGCACCGCCGACCCCAATTTGGAGAACGAACCAAAAGACGGATGTCTCCCAGTACAACAAAAAAACGGACAACACCCAGCAGAGGAGGATGTATGATTGCTAAGAGCAAATTCTGCGAGAGGCAGAAACTCAGACCACTCTTCTTGATTGTCCGCCACAAAACAACGCAAAAACTATTCAACATCCTGGTTCTTTTTTTCAGTCTGTCCATTAGACTCAGGATGATAACCAGACGAAAATGACAAATGGACTCCCAACCTGTCACAACAAGCACGCCAAAAGCGAGCCACAAACTGAGGTTCTCTATCAGAAACAATATCCGAGGGAACGCCATGGAGCTTGACAATCTCCTTAACAAACGCCTTAGCGAGTGTCTTGGCACAGGGCAACTTAATGAATGGAACCAAATGACACATCTTACTAAAACGGTCCACGACCACCCAGATGACAGTAAAACCCTCGGAGACAGGAAGATCAGTAATAAAATCCATTGTGAGATGCGTCCAAGGTGCACTAGGAACCTCCAGAGGGCAAAGCAACCCCGCCGCAGGAGTATGTGAAGCCTTTGACCTAGCACACACAGTACACTGACGCACCCACTTGATGACTTCCTTCTGCCATCCAGACCAGCAAAAACTGCGACTGATAAGTCTCTTAGTCTCCGAAATTCCTGGATGACCTGCCAACCGAGACTCATGACACTCCACAAACAAATCTCTCCTAAAGGCTCTAGACACGAACAACCTCCCATGGGGAGTGTTAGATGGAGCATCATCTTGAGCTTTCAGAATCCCATCCTCCAAAACGGAGTCCAATGCCACCACCACAACTCCTTTCTGTAAAATGCTCTCCTCCTCCTCGGCACCGACCGTAGGAGAGAAGCTGCGAGATAAAGCATCGGCTTTAACATTCTTAGTACCAGGGATATAAGTAACAGAAAAATGAAACCAAGAAAAAAAAGTGCCCACCTAGCTTGACGGGCATTCAAGCGCTTGGCAGCATCCAGATAGATTATATTCTTATGATCTGTGAAAACCTGAATAGGAAATCTAGTGCCTTCCAAAAAATGACGCCAATGTTCAAACGCAAGTTGAATAGCCAGCAACTCCGATTTCCAACATCATAATTCAGTTAGATTTCCGAAATTTTTTTCGAAAAGAAGACACAAGGATGTACTCCACCCTTGTTCTCCTGAGACTAAACTGCTCCAACCCCCACCGATGAAGCATCGACCTCGACCAAAAAAGGCTTGGTCTCATCAGGCTGCATAAGGGTAGGGGCAGAACTGAACCTCTCTTTGAGATACTCAAATGCTTCAATGGCCTCAGTAGTCCACTGGGCCGTATTCGCACCTTTCCTGGTGAGATCGGTTAGAGGTTTAACAATTACAGAAAAATTCTTAATGAATTTCCTGTAATAATTGGCAAAACCCAAAAATCTCTGTATAGATTTCAAACCAATAGGCCTAGGCCATTCCTGCACAGCCTGAACCTTCACCGGGTCCATCTCAAAGCCCTCGCTGGAGACAATGTAGCCCAAAAAACTAATTTTCTGCACAGCGAACTCACATTTCTCCAGCTTAGCAAAGAGTGAATTATCACTCGATAACTGCAAAACTTCACATACACTCTGCCAATGAGACTCTAGATCTGGTGAGTAAATCAAAATGTCATCCAATTACACAACCACATTCTTACCAATCAAAGGTCTCAGGATGTCATTAATAAGGTTCTAAAAAAATGCAGGTGCATTGGTAAGACTAAAAGGCATCACCAGATTCTCAAAATGACCTACCGGAGTGTTAAAAGCAGTTTTCCTTTCATCACCCTCCTTCACTCGTAACAAATTGTATGCCCCCCGGAGATCAGTTTTGGAGAACCACTTGACTCCCACTAACTGGTTAAACAAGTCAGGAATTAACGGCAAAGGGTAGGAATTGCGTACTGTAATCTTATTAAAATCCAGACATGGAAGTAAACCGCCATCCTTTTTTTTAACAAAGAAGAATCCAACTGCCACAGGCGACTTAGAAGGTCTAATGTGACCAGCAGCCAGTCTAGTCTGTATGTACTCCTCCAAGGCCTTTCTTTCAGGGATAGTTAGATTAAACAAGCGACTCTTGGGAAGAGTAGCTCCTGGAACAAACTCAATGGTGCAATCATAATCCCTATGAGGAGGTAAAACTTGCGACTCCTCCTCCGAAAAAACCCTCCAAAAATCTTGAATAGGTACAGGTAATTCCCCTTTTTCCACAGCCGCAATGCGACTATTACAACATTTATCATAGCACTTTGGACTCCAAGACTTAATCACATTAGTAGACCAGTCCAGTAAAGGATTGTGCAGTTTTAACCAAGGCAATCCTAGAACAACTGGAGAGGGTAAATTTTCTAAAACAACCAAGTCCAAAATTTCTTTGTGAACTCCATTGATAGTGAGGGGAAATGCAGCAGTCTTGTGAGTAATACATTTCAAAGGAGTGTTATCAATTGCAATCACAAAAATAGGTGATTACAAAGGTTTGGATTTCAATTTAAGCTTTTCCAAAAACCCTTTATCAATCACATTAAGTGTTGAACCACAATCCACAAATACCTGAAATTCAATCAAATCTCCCTGCAAAGTAGTACTCCCAGAAATAAATACTCCTGCAGAGCGTAAACAAGCTATACGGGCGTACCTGACCTTTTATTTTTCTTTACTTAAACGACGCTCATAATAGTTAATCAAATGGTCAGCTTTACCACAATAAAGACACAATCCCTCAGTAAACCTCCGGTCTCTTTCCTGAGAGCGGAGTGACATTGCCCCAACCTCCATCGGTTCTCCGCCGTCAGAGCAGATTTTCTGGGGACTAGGAACTGACATTACAGGAATTTTCACCTCATGGAGCCTGCACCTCAGTCTCCTGTCTATATGAACAGCTAACTGCATAGCATCCTGCAGAGTCTCAGGTGCAGGGAATGCAATTAGCAAATCCTTAACCCTTTCACTCAGACCAGCAAGAAATAAACATTTCAGCGGAGGATCATTCCACTTAACTTCTGGAGCCCATCTCCTGAAGTGTGTGCAATAATTTTCAACATCATCTGACCCCTGATTCAAACACCTGAGTTTTGATTCAGCAGATGAGATTCGATCAGGATCATCATATAATAGCCCCATAGCAGAAAAAAATTCTTTAACAGACCTTAAACACGGATCATTAGGCTGGAGAGAAAAGGCCAACCCCTGTGGTTCATTAAGCAAAAGTGACATAATAAAACCAATGCGCTGTGATTCACTCACAGAGGACCTTGGTCTCAAACAAAAATATAACAAACAAGCATTTTTAAAGGAAAAAAAATCTTGATGTTTACCATAAAAAACATCAGGCAGTCCTACCTTGGGTTCGACAAAATGCGCTCCAGAACAGCTACTCACGTGTTGCTGAAGCTCGGCCACCTCCAGAGACAATCCCTGCAGGCATTGAGCCAAATCCTGGACGGAAACCATACTGATCCCCGAATTTCTTTCCTTTTAGTTTTTTGGGCTGGACTTACTATTATGATCTGCAACATGTACTAAGGAAAGATAGGGGAAAGCTTTCCCTACAGTAAGACTAAGCTGAATCCCTACGATGTAGCGGACTGCCTGTTCCTAGTGAACAGACCCGCCTTAGTCCTCGGCTAGTCTGAACGAAGACCTATAGAATTAAGGGAGGGGTCCCTAAAAGAACTAAGGACTGGGACAAAAATGGGACACCTCCAAAACAGAGAAGTTGTTGCAGAACACAAAAAGACAAACTGACAAAAATGTACTAGAGGTCCCAGAGGACCAAGCGAACTTGACAGAGAAAGGCACCGAAGCACCTGGCTAGAGAAACAGTCAAACACTGAAGTCCAGCACAGCCAAAAGGGTGGAGCTGGAATATAAAGGCAGATGGTCACGTGACTGCAAAACACAAGATGGAAAAAACAAACAGGAGGGTTCTAACACTGACTCCAAAAACACAAAGAATCAGTATTCTGCATAGTAATTTAGATGCTCTGATGTATCCTATCTTTTTCCTTTATGGAGAGCAAGGCTGGCATGACACTCTAAAACACCAAGGAGATAGTAAACGAAGGATTACCCAACTACAGTTTTACAGTTCTGTTTTATCAGTAAGTAAGGATTTTAATCCACTACTAAATGGAGGTAAACTAACACAACAATATTTAGTTGCTTCATATGTCAAAATCGAAGCTAATAGACTACATTACATTCGAATGCATCAAAAAGATCTAAAAGTAGAAGATTATTGCTTGCTACAAGAACATTTACTCAACAAAACTATTGAAAAGGGCATCCCCATTGGAAAAACTGTAATTTTACCATCATCCTTCGAAGGCAGTGCACGAAATATGTAGCAGCGGTATCAGGATGCTGTGGCTATCGTTACCAAATATGGTCGCCCTGATCTCTTTGTCACCATGACTAGAGATGAGCGTTGTTCTACTCGAACTGTTCGCCAATCTCAAATTCGAGCTGTTTTGGGCGGTGTTCGAGCCGGACGGCGAACACGAACAATTTGAGAAAAATTCGGCTGTTCGAGGTTATGTTCGATAACTGTTCGTGCACCAAAATCATAACTGGATTTTTTCTCAGTAATGATGAAAATTAATGTTAATACGCAGTTTGAGTGTACAGCGGGGCGGGGGGAGGGGCAGGGGATGGATCTCTGCAGGAACAATGAAGATCTCCATTTTTTTTTCTCTTTCCCGCATTTGCAGTGGGGAGGTGCAATCTGTCAGCCTATCAGCAGCGCACACACGGAGCGAAGTGCTTTTTTTCACACAAGCAAGGGCATGTGTGATTGGCAGTGTATGTCACATGTCCTTGCCCTATAAGACCAAGCCATTTTCCCCGTCGCCACCATTTTCTCACTGCTGCAGCTGCGTGTTAGACGGCACCGCTGTTGCTGTGTGCGCTATACCTTGTTAATTTCAAGCCAATTTTCGCACAAATATACAGATAGCTTGGGAGTAGGGAATAGTTGTGATTGCAGTCCTTTTAAGGACTAGGTTACAGCATTTCCTACGACTTTTATCAGGCAGGTCTGTGCTCTTAAATAGATAGATTGTGGGAGTAAAGACTAATTGTAATTGGAGTCCTTTTCAGGACTAGGTTACATGAGTTCCTATCAGTTTTTGCCAGGCAGGTCTGTGCCAGTGCTGTGCAAGTTTTTTTCACAGCATTTGGCTGAATCTAGCAAAGCTAATCCTTTTTGGCCTATTGCAGAGTGTGTTAGTCAGTGGAGTAGCCTATCTGTGTTGCAAGATATACCACCTGTGTATAGAATACCAATTTTTTTACTGCACCTAGTGAAGTAAAATCTTTTGGGCATAGCATCATTCTATTAGTCCATCTATACTGACCTCCATCAGGTTGCAAACTGAATATAATTTTTTTCTGCATCTAGCTCTGAAAAAATATTTGGGCTTCTAGCGGTGTGTGGGACTTGGTCTATTAGTCCATCTATACTGACCTCCATCAGGTTGCAAATTAAAAATAATTTTTTTCTGCATCTAGCTCTGAAAAAATATTTGGGCTTCTAGCAGTGTGTGGGACTTGGTCTATTAGTCCATCTATACTGACCTCCATCAGGTTGCAAATTAAAAATAATTTTTTTCTTCATTTAGCTCTGAAAAAATATTTGGGCTTCTAGCAGTGTGTGGGACTTGTTCTATTAGTCCTTCTATACTGACCTCCAGCAGGGTGCAAATTGAATATAATTTTTTTCTGCATCTAGCTCTGAAAAAATATTTGGGCTTCTAGCGGTGTGTGGGACTTGGTCTATTAGTCCATCTATACTGACCTCCATCAGGTTGCAAATTAAAAATAATTTTTTTCTGCATCTAGCTCTGAAAAAATATTTGGGCTTCTAGCAGTGTGTGGGACTTGGTCTATTAGTCCATCTATACTGACCTCCATCAGGTTGCAAATTGAATAAAAAAATTTTCTGCATCTAGCTCTGAAAAAATATTTGGGCTTCTAGCGGTGTGTGGGACTTGGTCTATTAGTCCATCTATACTGACCTCCATCAGGTTGCAAATTAAAAATAATTTTTTTCTGCATCTAACCCAGCCAATAGTTTTGGCCTAATACCACAGTTTGGCCACTCAGCTCTGCTCGGTTACCATCCATTGTTTTTTTGTGCAAACAACTCCAGAGTTGTGAATTAGTTAACCACCAAAATGAGTGGAAAAAGGCCTGCTGCTGGTGGAAAGGGGAATAGGCGTGTTGGGAAGGGGAAAAAAGGTTGTGTCCGTGGGGTAGGTGCAGAAGAAAGACCATCTTCCAGCCAAACTAAAATGTCTACTTCTTTTAGCGGACAATGTGATAAGATCCCTTTCTTACGGCCACGCCAATCGCTCCAAATTCCAGATGAGGCACAAAAACAGCAGGTGCTTCAACGGATATCAAGTGCTCCTTTAAGTGGGCTCTCCTCCACATCAACTTCAACATCACAAATACTCCAGTCCTCAAAGGTGTCACCCAAATCGCACTTGCTTCCTCACAGCTCCCAAATCTCCAGCTGCCCGTCTGAGTATGAGGTAGAACAGATGGTTGAGTCTGCAGAGCTGTTTACTCATACTATAGCCTGGGAATCAGAGGTCGACTCCAGCGCTTCTGTGAATCCAGACGAGGAAATGATCTGCACTGATGCCCAGAATCTTTATGAGTCGGATCCAGGACCAGACGCAGAAGGTTCTGACCATAATGTAGACCCTCATTCCCAAACTGTAACTCCTGTTGGTGGAGACAATGAGGAAGACGATGATAAGACTCAAATACCTGATTGGAGCGACAACTTTAGTTTTTTGTCAGGGCAGGAACAGGTTGGCTCTGAGGACGACGGGTGTGATAACGCACAGGGTGATGATGATGAGGTCGGAGATCCCACTTACTGTCAACCCACAGTCAGCCAAGAGATGAGGTCAGCAGAGGAGGTGGAGGAAGATGCTAGTGACGACGAGGTCAGGTTGCGCCTTCCTGGACAGAGACGTAGTACTGGAAGCACGTCAACAACTGCATCCTCAAACACAACTCTGCCTCTCACCACAAGTCGTGGTGGCTCTTCAGGTCGCATGGGTGCTAAGCCTTGCATAGCCTGGACATTTTTTCAGATCGATAAAGATGACCCAACTCGTGTTATCTGTAACATTTGTCAGCAAAAGCTAAGTAGAGGCCAAAAAATACATAGTTTGAGTACTTCATGCATGAACCGGCACATGGACATGAAGCATAAGTTGCAGTGGGAAGCTCAGTGTGCTACAATGCGGTCTAGCCGGCCGGGCCAACCACCGTCTGCCATATCTTGTGCATCCGCGGCCTCTTCATCCTCTGTGACTGGGGGGACAGCAGTCACACCTGTTTTGGGGCGCAGACCTGCCACCTCTTTACCCGCAACAGCCAGCGTGATTGGCAGGTCATCATTTTCTTTGGAGGTGGTAACACCAGCTGGTCTTGAGCGCTGTCCGACATCGATAGCACCACCTTTGGATCAAGGCAACCTAACATGTCCGCCTGCATCTTCCTCACAGACCGGCAGTTTGCCGGGGACACCCTTATCAACCCCGTCTAAGCACAATAGCCAGCCCTCGGTCCCTCAGATGTGGACAAGTAAAAGACCATTTCCTCCTAGCCATGAGAAAGCTAAGAGGTTGAATTTCACCATCTGCAAGCTCTTGGCTACAGAAATGCTGCCTTTCCGCCTGGTGGACACAGAGGATTTTCGAGACCTTATGTCCGTCACAGTGCCCCAGTACCAGATGCCCAGTCGGCACTACTTCTCAAAGAAAGGTGTGCCTGCGCTCCACCAGCATGTCGCACACAACATCACCGCTTCTTTGAGAAACTCTGTGTGTGACAGGGTGCATTTCACCACAGACACTTGGACGAGTAGGCATGGACAGGGGCGTTACATGTCGCTGACTGGGCACTGGGTAACTATGGTGACAGCAGGACAAGGGGCTGCTGTCCAAGTCTTGCCGTCCCCACGAGTTGTGCGTCAATCCTCTTTATGTCATTTTTCCTCCACTGCTTCTGCCTCCTCAACCTCCTCTCGGTCTTCCACCTGCACCCAAAGCCTGTCTGGTCATGCCACAAGCTTTCTAACTGCGCAGAAGGGATCCTGCACACCTCCTTACTATGCTGGCAGTAGGGCTCAACGTCATCAGGCGGTTTTTACATTGAAATGTCTGGGAAATGTGAGTCACACAGCTGAGGAGTTGTGGTCAGCTCTGGAGAACCAATTTCATGAATGGTTGTCTCCACTGGACCTGAAACCAGGGAAGGCCGTGTGCGACAATGCTGCAAACCTGGGTGCGGCCCTTCACCGGGGCAATGTCACACACGTGCCTTGTATGGCTCACGTGTTGAACCTGGTTGTCCAGCAATTTTTAGCCCACTATCCCAGACTAGATGGCCTTCTGCAGAGGGCACGGTCGCTGTGTGCTCACTTCCGCCGTTCGCATCCCGCAGCTCAGCGACTTACATCTCTACAGAAGTCGTTGGGCCTGCCACTTCACCGGCTAAAATGCGATGTGCCTACCCGGTGGAATTCAACTCTGCACATGTTGCAGCGACTGTGGCAGCACCGACAAGCCCTGGTGCAATACGTTCTGACGTATAGCCTGGGCCAACGAGATTCAGAGGTGGGGCAAATCACGCTGGAGGAGTGGTCTCAGATCAGGGACCTATGCACCCTTCTGCACAGTTTTGAAATGGCGACGAAGATGTTTAGTGCTGACGATGCCATTATCAGCATGACTATTCCGGTGATTTACATGCTGGAGCACATGTTAAACAGAATTCGGAGTCAGGTGGTGGCACAAGAGGAGGTGGAGGAAGTAGAGGAGGAGGAGTTGTATGCGGAAGGGCTAACATCTGCAAGGTCCAGACGGTCGGCAGCACCAAGGCGGCAGGCATGTGAGGGTGGGGGAGATGATTTTACCAGGGCGCATGGTAGCAGCCAAACTAGTGAGGAAGGTGCAGGAGCCCAGGAAGAAGTGGAGGACGAACTGATGGAAGACTCATCAGATGAGGGAGACCTTGATCACATTTCTGTTGTGCGAGGTTGGGGGGAGAGGACAGAGGAAGGAAGCATGATTGCTACCTCGCCACCAACACAACAGGGACTTGGTGCTCCTGGATGCGCAACACACATGAGTGCCTTCTTGCTGCACTACCTGCAACATGACCCTCGAATTGTGAGAATTAGAAATAATCCTGACTACTGGGTTGCCACACTGTTAGATCCCCGGTACAAAAGTAAATTTGCAGAAATTATTCCTGCCATAGAAAGGGATGCACGCATGCAGGAGTATCAGCAGAGACTGTTGCAGAATCTTACATGTGCTTTTCCACAAAATACCAGTGGTTCACGTAGTGAATCTTACAGTTCTAACTTGCCAACCGTGGTCTGTATGGAATTGTTCAATAAAGGGCCCAAAATTAAGATAACATAGATGGGAGAGGTCTCTATGAATAGGAATTCCTAAGTATTTGATACCCTGTGAGGGCCAGGCAAAGGGAAAGTTGGACTGGATGGAATCCTATATGGATTTAGGGAGGGAGACATCGAGGGCCTCAGACTTCGCTGCATTGATTTTAAAATTTTACCATGTAACAAAGTGATCTATTTCAGCCATAACAGCAGGGATGGATATATGTGATTGAGTGATATATACTAGGACATCATCAGCAAATAGAGAGCACTTGTACTCGGTGCCTCCCACCTCAATCCACCTAATATTGGGGTTATGGCGAATTGATGAGAGCAGGTGCTCCGTCACTAGGATGTATAAGAGAGGGGACAGAGGACATCCCTGCCTTGTCCCATTGGTGATTGTGAAAGGTGATGAAAATGTTCTGACGCACCCCCTGGGCCTTGGGACTAGTGTTGAGCCACCCCCGTAGTGTTCAAGTTCGGTTCGGTTCGTCGAACACCCGCATGTTCGCCGAACTGTTCGTCGAACTGTTCGTCGAACACCTTCGAACACCGTTAAAACCAATGGCAGGCAAACAAAAACACATAGAAACACATAGAAAACACCTTCAAAGGTGTCCAAAAGCTGACAAACTGCTCAGAAGACATAACTAACACATGGAAAAGTGACAAGTACATATAGTCATGCGAAAATAAAAGAGGTGGAGGAGTAAAAGGAGGGGGAGACACAGATATAGGCATGTCATGCCCTTCTAAAATCCAAAAAGTGAGAAGCCGACACGGCCAGTCCGCTCCTGCCCGTGCCACCTCCGTGTCGCCGGGTTTGTGCCAGAGCCGCGGTGAACCCTGACGGCCAGCCCCCCTCTCCCAATACTGGTGCCTGTCCGCTGGTGGGTCGAGCGAGCCCCCCTGTGGTGGAGGCAGCTCTAAGCTTTTTAATTTAAATTGTCTCTCTAATTTGAATGAATACACTTTAAATCCATTTACAAGGATCTATTGGAGGGCAAGTCTCATGCCAGCAGCCGCGGTAATTCCAGCTCCAGTAGCGTCCACTAAAGCTGCTGCAGTTAAAAAGCTTTTATAAGGATCGAGCTCGGCTGTCCACCGCAAGGCATCCTACTGCCAGTCCCAGCCCCTATGCCTTGGGGTGCCTCCTGATGCTCTTCACTAAGTATCCCATGGTCCCGAAGCATTTCCTTTGAAAAAATTAAGTGTCTAAACTACAGGTGGTGCAGCTTGCTTAACAGCCGGGATAATCCGCTTACTAGCAGACACTGCTACTAGGCACAAAGTATTTCCTGGGCTAGATGCAGTTAAAAATTTGTAATTAGATACTCTCGTTGGATGCTGAGAAAGCATTCCATAGAGTCTCCTGGCACGCCATATATGATTCTCTTAAAAAGCTTGGGGTAGGGGTCTAGGGGACCCTTTTATAGCCAAAATCACGGCCCTGTATCGCAATACGTCACCTAGGCTGAAGATAAATGGAACTGTAGCACCCTGAGGGCTCGGTTGCTAAAGACGTATTGCACCTCACCCAGAGGTGTGATATCTCACTCTCAGGTAAGGATGGAGTGTGGATCAGGACCCGACACCTGCATGCATTACACCACATTGCCGTGGGGCAGGGCGACCAATATGCCCCTGAGATGGGCACGACAGTCCCTGTCCCTGGCTGGAGTGGGGGGAGGGAACACTGAGGAAAGGGAACCCTGTAGTGCAGGAGCAGGGAGGAAGCAGTTCCTGGGTGCATTGAGAAGGGAGTATAAAAGGTGGGCACCATCTTAGTTCAGTGCAGAGAAGCCTGAGCAGAAGTGGCAGGGAGCAGGGGCTCTGCATGAGCTCTGCTCCGGAGGCGGGCCTAGTAACAGAGGCCCAGGCCTGGAAGAGGGAGAAGGAAGGAAGAGGAGCGGAGAAGGCTCCAGGAACGAGGAATGAAGGGATCCCAGGGGTGCGGACGGGCGAGTCGCCACCGCACGCCCGAATCCACCTGCGTGGAGGGGTCAGGCCAAAGGGGGAGACCGGTCCCCGAACTAGTGGAGGCAGGAAACGACCCTCAGCTAGAAACCGGAGGCTCTGACATTTTATGTGGCGCAGCCCCTCGCTACACCCGCTAGGAAGGCACCACATAGGGTCAGGGAAACTGGCGCCAAGTTTACCAAGAGGAGGCCCGAGGCAGCCGGACAGAAGTGTTGGTAAGAAAGGCCAGACAAAGGACACACAAAGGGGGTCCTGTGAAGTGCTCCAAAGTTATCTGGGAGTTGTCTGAGCCCCTCACCTGGTGAGCACAGTATGACGTGGGCAGCCGTTACCTGCAGACGTGGTCTGGATAATAAGAACTGTGAGTAAAGGCCCTGAACTGCATCACTGACTCCGTGTCGTTACTGCTGCTGCCCTGCACCATCACCCCCATCCTCCGCATACACTGCCCTGAGGCTATACTCCTCCCGTGGGGAGTTATGCTACGCTCTGCTGCACCCACAACACCAGCCTCAGTGGTCTGCCCTGTAGCGGTGGTTCACTCTGACCGCAATCCACGGGTGGCATAGTCGGACATTTAAACATGAAAACCACATAAATAGTTCCGCCACTGGTTTGACCGCCCTGAGCCACGGAACTGGGTCGCCGCCACGAAGACTACAACCACCAGCATCCACCAAAAAGGGTCCGGCTCCGGGTGTCCCAAGGCCCAGGGGGTGCGTCAGAACATTTTCATCACCTTTCACAATCACCAATGGGACAAGGCAGTGATGTCCTCTGTCCCCTCTCTTATACATCCTAGTGACGGAGCACCTGCTCTCATCAATTCGCCATAACCCCAATATTAGGTGGATTGAGGTGGGAGGCACCGAGTACAAGTGCTCTCTATTTGCTGATGATGTCCTAGTATATATCACTCAATCACATATATCCATCCATGCTGTTATGGCTGAAATAGATCACTTTGTTACATGGTAAAATTTTAAAATCAATGCAGCGAAGTCTGAGGCCCTCGATGTCTCCCTCCCCAAATCCATATAGGATTCCATCCAGTCCAACTTTCCCTTTGCCTGGCCCTCACAGGGTATCAAATACTTAGGAATTCCTATTCATAGAGACCTCTCCCATCTATGTTATCTTAATTTTGGGCCCTTTATTGAACAACTCCATACAGACCACGGTTGGCAAGTTAGAACTGTAAGATTCACTACGTGAACCACTGGTGTTTTGTGGAAAAGCACATGTACACTGCGTTCCAAATTATTATACAAAAAGTGTTTAGGAGTGATAAGGGAAGAATTTGTTTGTTTGTCAGTTAAACTCATTGATGGTGATGTGTGTCAGGGCTCTTTATATCACTGTAAGCAATTGCAGACACCTGTGCTAATTAGTTTGGCAGGTGTGTCCAATGAAAGGCAAGACTACTTAAGAAGGCTCTCTCACATTATTAAGCAGCCTACATTTTCTGCCAAAATGGGGAAGAAAAAGGATGTGTCGGCTGCTGAGAAGCAACAAATTGTGAAGTGTTTAGGTCAAGGCATGACTACAATCAACATTGTGCGATGATCAGGATGAAGTGTCCTGGCAATCAAGAAGTATGTAGCTGATTCACAGTACACACGTGTGCGTGCTGATAAGGGCAAATTGAGGACTCTTTCCTACAGGCAATTACGTCAGGTTGAAAGAGCAGCGGCAAAAAAGCCTTGTCATAGCAGCAGACAAGTTTTTGAAGCTGCTTGTGCCTCCAACGTCCCCCGAACAACAAGATGCAGGGTCCTTCAGAGGTTTGCAGCTGTGCATGCGCCATCCTGTCGACCTCCTCTATCCACTTCACACAAGCAGAAACGGCTCCAGTGGGCCAAACATTACATGAAGACTGATTTCAAAACTGTTTTGTTCACGGATGAGTGCCGTGCAGCGCTCGATGGTCCAGATGGATGGAGTGGAGGATGGCTGGTTGATGGACACCCCACGCAAACACGGCTACAGCGCCAACAAGGAGGAGGTGGAGTAATGTTTTGGGCTGGAATCATGGGGAGAGAGATTGTCGGCCCCTTTAGGATCCCTGAAGGCGCTAAAGATGAACTCCATAATGTATGTGGATTTTCTCAAACAGCACTTCCTGCCATGGTTCAAGAAGAAGAACCGTGTATTTCACAGCAAGATCATTTTTCTGCATGATAATGCACCATCTCATGCTGCACATAAAACATCTGCATCTCTGGCTGATATGGGCATAAAAGGGGACAAACTTATGGTGTGACCCCCATGCTCCCCTGACCTCTACCCCATTCAGAACCTTTGGAGCATCATTAAAAGGAGTGTCTATGATGGCGGGAGGCAGTTCACATCTAAGCAACAGCTCTGGGAGGGTATTCTGTCCTCATGCAAAACAATTGAAGCAGAAACCATCCAAAACCTGACAAATTCAATGGACGAGAGAGTTCAGAAGCTCCTTTCGAACAAGGGGTCCTATGTGAAAATGTAACATCACCTAGAATAAAGTTTTGAGTTGAAAACTGTTTGATTTCAGTTTCTAACAACCTGCTAATGCTTATAATTTCAAAAATGACCATTTTTTTGGTCTTTATTAAAATGAAAAGGTTGATCGAAAAGTTTGGGGGATCTAAGAGTGTGGCAACCCAGTAGTCATGATTACTTCGAATTCTGACAATATGAGGGTCATGCTGCAGGTAGTGCAGCAAGAAGGCACTTATGTGCCTTGCGCATCTCGGAGCCCCAAAATTATTTTCCGGGCTAGATGCAGCTAAAAATTATTTTTAATTTTAAATCTGGTGAAGCTTTAGTATAGATGGCCTAATAGGATCAGTGCTGCACACTGCTACAAAGCCCAAATTATTTTCCAGTCAAGATACAGATAAACATGATTAGTAATTTGAAAGCTTAAAACGGTTGGTAGGGTGATTTTAACCAATCATCAAGCTTTTACTCTCCCCAGGATGACACAGGGGTAGAAAAGTCGTTTCGGATCCATGATTTGTTCATCTTTATGAACGTGAGTCTGTCTACATTATCAGTGGAGAGCCGCGTGCGCTTATCTGTCAGCACACCACCAGCAGCGCTGAACACACGTTCAGACAGAACGCTGGCTGCGGGGCATGACAAGATCTCCAAGGCGTAAGTGGCTAGCTCCGGCCATTTATCCAGATTGGAAGCCCAAAAAGAGCAAGGGTCCAGTGACACAGTCGTGGCTTCAATGTTTACTTGGAGATACTCCTGTACCATCGTCTCTAGGCGTTGACTATGTGTCAGACTTCTTGTCTCCTGTGGCCTTGCAAAGGATGGGCTAAAAAAGTGGTGAAATGATTCCGCAAAATTGATGTTACCAGCAGATACTGTGGTTCTGTCACGGTTTGAGTGCTGAACACTTGACGGTCCCACGGTTGGCAAGTTGGAACTGTGAGATTCAATACGTGCACCACTGGTATTTTGTGGAAAAGCACATGTAAGATTCTGCAACAGTCTCTGCTGATACTCCTGCATGCGTGCATCCCTTTCTATGGCAGGAATAATTTCTGCAAATTTACTTTTGTACCGGGGATCTAACAGTGTGGCAACCCAGTAGTCAGGATTATTTCTAATTCTCACAATTCGAGGGTCATGTTGCAGGTAGTGCAGCAAGAAGGCACTCATGTGTGTTGCGCATCCAGGAGCACCAAGTCCCTGTTGTGTTGGTGGCGAGGTAACAATCATGCTTCCTTCCTCTGTCCTCTCCCCCCAACCTCGCACAACAGAAATGTGATCAAGGTCTCCCTCATCTGATGAGTCTTCCATCAGTTCGTCCTCCACTTCTTCCTGGGCTCCTGCACCTTCCTCACTAGTTTGGCTGCTACCATGCGCCCTGGTAAAACCATCTCCCCCACCCTCACATGCCTGCCGCCTTGGTGCTGCCGACCGTCTGGACCTTGCAGATGTTAGCCCTTCCGCATACAACTCCTCCTCCTCTACTTCCTCCATCTCCTCTTGTGCCACCACCTGACTCCGAATTCTGTTTAACATGTGCTCCAGCATGTAAATCACCGGAATAGTCATGCTGATAATGGCATCGTCAGCACTAAACATCTTCGTCGCCATTTCAAAACTGTGCAGAAGGGTGCATAGGTCCCTGATCTGAGACCACTCCTCCAGCGTGATTTGCCCCACCTCTGAATCTCGTTGGCCCAGGCTATACGTCAGAACGTATTGCACCAGGGCTTGTCGGTGCTGCCACAGTCGCTGCAACATGTGCAGAGTTGAATTCCACCGGGTAGGCACATCGCATTTTAGCCGGTGAAGTGGCAGGCCCAACGACTTCTGTAGAGATGTAAGTCGCTGAGCTGCGGGATGCGAACGGCGGAAGTGAGCACACAGCGACCGTGCCCTCTGCAGAAGGCCATCTAGTCTGGGATAGTGGGCTAAAAATTGCTGGACAACCAGGTTCAACACGTGAGCCATACAAGGCACGTGTGTGACATTGCCCCGGCGAAGGGCCGCACCCAGGTTTGCAGCATTGTCGCACACGGCCTTCCCTGGTTTCAGGTCCAGTGGAGACAACCATTCATGAAATTGGTTCTCCAGAGCTGACCACAACTCCTCAGCTGTGTGACTCACATTTCCCAGACATTTCAATGTAAAAACCGCCTGATGACGTTGAGCCCTACTGCCAGCATAGTAAGGAGGTGTGCAGGATCCCTTCTGCGCAGTTAGAAAGCTTGTGGCATGACCAGACAGGCTTTGGGTGCAGGTGGAAGACCGAGAGGAGGTTGAGGAGGCAGAAGCAGTGGAGGAACTTTGACATAAAGAGGATTGACGCACAACTCGTGGGGACGGCAAGACTTGGACAGCAGCCCCTTGTCCTGCTGTCACCATATATACCCAGTGCCCAGTCAGCGACATGTAACGCCCCTGTCCATGCCTACTCGTCCAAGTGTCTGTGGTGAAATGCACCCTGTCACACACAGAGTTTCTCAAAGAAGCGGTGATGTTGTGTGCGACATGCTGGTGGAGCGCAGGCACACCTTTCTTTGAGAAGTAGTGCCGACTGGGCATCTGGTACTGGGGCACTGCGACGGACATAAGGTCTCGAAAATCCTCTGTGTCCACCAGGCGGAAAGGCAGCATTTCTGTAGCCAAGAGCTTGCAGATGGTGAAATTCAACCTCTTAGCTTTCTCATGGCTAGGAGGAAATGGTCTTTTACTTGTCCACATCTGAGGGACCGAGGGCTGGCTATTGTGCTTAGACGGGGTTGATAAGGGTGTCCCCGGCAAACTGCCGGTCTGTGAGGAAGATGCAGGCGGACATGTTAGGTTGCCTTGATCCAAAGGTGGTGCTATCGATGTCGGACAGCGCTCAACACCAGCTGGTGTTACCACCTCCAAAGAAAATGATGACCTGCCAATCACGCTGGCTGTTGCGGGTAAAGAGGTGGCAGGTCTGCGCCCCAAAACAGGTGTGACTGCTGTCCCCCCAGTCACAGAGGATGAAGAGGCCGCGGATGCACAAGATATGGCAGACGGTGATTGGCCCGGCCGGCTAGGCCGCATTGTAGCACACTGAGCTTCCCACTGCAACTTATGCTTCATGTCCATGTGCCGGTTCATGCATGAAGTACTCAAACTATGTATTTTTTGGCCTCTACTTAGCTTTTGCTGACAAATGTTACAGATAACACGAGTTGGGTCATCTTTATCGATCTGAAAAAATGCCCAGGCTATGCAAGGCTTAGCACCCATGCGACCTGAAGAGCCACCACGACTTGTGGTGAGAGGCAGAGTTGTGTTTGAGGATGCAGTTGTTGACGTGCTTCCAGTACTACGTCTCTGTCCAGGAAGGCGCAACCTGACCTCGTCGTCACTAGCATCTTCCTCCACCTCCTCTGCTGACCTCATCTCTTGGCTGACTGTGGGTTGACAGTAAGTGGGATCTCCGACCTCATCATCATCACCCTGTGCGTTATCACACCCGTCGTCCTCAGAGCCAACCTGTTCCTGCCCTGACAAAAAACTAAAGTTGTCGCTCCAATCAGGTATTTGAGTCTTATCATCGTCTTCCTCATTGTCTCCACCAACAGGAGTTACAGTTTGGGAATGAGGGTCTACATTATGGTCAGAACCTTCTGCGTCTGGTCCTCGATCCGACTCATAAAGATTCTGGGCATCAATGCAGATCATTTCCTCGTCTGGATTCACAGAAGCGCTGGAGTCGACCTCTGATTCCCAGGCTATAGTATGAGTAAACAGCTCTGCAGACTCAACCATCTGTTCTACCTCATACTCAGACGGGCAGCTGGAGATTTGGGAGCTGTGAGGAAGCAAGTGCGATTTGGGTGACACCTTTGAGGACTGGAGTATTTGTGATGTTGAAGTTGATGTGGAGGAGAGCCCACTTAAAGGAGCACTTGATATCCGTTGAAGCACCTGCTGTTTTTGTGCCTCATCTGGAATTTGTAGCGATTGGCGTGGCCGTAAGAAAGGGATCTTATCACATTGTCCGCTAAAAGAAGTAGACATTTTAGTTTGGCTGGAAGATGGTCTTTCTTCTGCACCTACCCCACGGACACAACCTTTTTTCCCCTTCCCAACACGCCTATTCCCCTTTCCACCAGCAGCAGGCCTTTTTCCACTCATTTTGGTGGTTAACTAATTCACAACTCTGGAGTTGTTTGCACAAAAAAACAATGGATGGTAACCGAGCAGAGCTGAGTGGCCAAACTGTGGTATTAGGCCAAAACTATTGGCTGGGTTAGATGCAGAAAAAAATTATTTTTAATTTGCAACCTGATGGAGGTCAGTATAGATGGACTAATAGACCAAGTCCCACACACCGCTAGAAGCCCAAATATTTTTTCAGAGCTAGATGCAGAAAATTTTTTTATTCAATTTGCAACCTGATGGAGGTCAGTATAGATGGACTAATAGACCAAGTCCCACACACTGCTAGAAGCCCAAATATTTTTTCAGAGCCAGATGCAGAAAAAAATTATTTTTAATTTGCAACCTGATGGAGGTCAGTATAGATGGACTAATAGACCAAGTCCCACACACTGCTAGAAGCCTAAATATTTTTTCAGAGCTAGATGCAGAAAAAAATTATTTTTAATTTGCAACCTGATGGAGGTCAGTATAGATGGACTAATAGAACAAGTCCCACACGCTGCTAGAAGCCCAAATATTTTTTCAGAGATAAATGAAGAAAAAAATTATTTTTAATTTGCAACCTGATGGAGGTCAGTATAGATGGACTAATAGACCAAGTCCCACACACTGCTAGAAGCCCAAATATTTTTTCAGAGCCAGATGCAGAAAAAAATTATTTTTAATTTGCAACCTGATGGAGGTCAGTATAGATGGACTAATAGACCAAGTCCCACACACCGCTAGAAGCCCAAATATTTTTTCAG
This sequence comes from Phyllobates terribilis, assembly GCF_046119375.1. Classification (NCBI taxonomy): domain Eukaryota; kingdom Metazoa; phylum Chordata; class Amphibia; order Anura; family Dendrobatidae; genus Phyllobates; species Phyllobates terribilis. The sequence goes on from NW_027362764.1 coordinate 785,490,997, forward strand.
AGCTAGATGCAGAAAAAAATTATTTTTAATTTGCAACCTGATGGAGGTCAGTATAGATGGACTAATAGACCAAGTCCCACACACTGCTAGAAGCCCAAATATTTTTTCAGAGCTAGATGCAGAAAAAAATTATTTTTAATTTGCAACCTGATGGAGGTCAGTATAGATGGACTAATAGACCAAGTCCCACACACTGCTAGAAGCCCAAATATTTTTTCAGAGCTAGATGCAGAAAAAAATTATTTTTAATTTGCAACCTGATGGAGGTCAGTATAGATGGACTAATAGACCAAGTCCCACACACCGCTAGAAGCCCAAATATTTTTTCATAGCTAGATGCAGAAAAAAATTATTTTTAATTTGCAACCTGATGGAGGTCAGTATAGATGGACTAATAGACCAAGTCCCACACACCGCTAGAAGCCCAAATATTTTTTCAGAGCTAGATGCAGAAAAAAATTATTTTTAATTTGCAACCTGATGTAGGTCAGTATAGATGGACTAATAGACCAAGTCCCACACACTGCTAGAAGCCCAAATATTTTTTCAGAGGTAGATGCAGAAAAAAATTATTTTTAATTTGCAACCTGATGGAGGTCAGTATAGATGGACTAATAGAACAAGTCCCACACGCTGCTAGAATCCCAAATATTTTTTCAGAGATAAATGAAGAAAAAAATTATTTTTAATTTGCAACCTGATGGAGGTCAGTATAGATGGACTAATAGACCAAGTCCCACACACTGCTAGAAGCCCAAATATTTTTTCAGAGCTAGATGCAGAAAAAAATTATATTCAGTTTGCAACCTGATGGAGGTCAGTATAGATGGACTAATAGAATGATGCTATGCCCAAAAGATTTTACTTCACTAGGTGCAGTAAAAAAATTGGTATTCTATACACAGGTGGTATATCTTGCAACACAGATAGGCTACTCCACTGACTAACACACTCTGCAATAGGCCAAAAAGGATTAGCTTTGCTAGATTCAGCCAAATGCTGTGAAAAAAACTTGCACAGCACTGGCACAGACCTGCCTGGCAAAAACTGATAGGAACTCATGTAACCTAGTCCTGAAAAGGACTCCAATTACAATTAGTCTTTACTCCCACAACCTATCTATTTAAGAGCACAGACCTCCCTGATAAAAGTCGTAGGAAATGCTGTAACCTAGTCCTTAAAAGGACTGCAATCACAACTATTCCCTACTCCCAAGCTATCTGTATATTTGTGCGAAAATTGGCTTGAAATTAACAAGGTATAGCGCACACAGCAACAGCGGTGCCGTCTAACACGCAGCTGCAGCAGTGAGAAAATGGTGGCGACGGGGAACATGGCTTGGTCTTATAGGGCAAGGACATGTGACATACACTGCCAATCACACATGCCCTTGCTTGTGTGAAAAAAAGCACTTCGCTCCGTGTGTGCGCTGCTGATAGGCTGACAGATTGCACCTCCCCACTGCAAATGCGGGAAAGAGAAAAAAAAATGGAGATCTTCATTGTTCCTGCAGAGATCCATCCCCTGCCCCTCCCCCCGCCCCGCTGTACACTCAAACTGCGTATTAACATTAATTTTCATCATTACTGAGAAAAAATCCAGTTATGATTTTGGTGCACGAACAGTTATCGAACATAACCTCGAACAGCCGAATTTTTCTCAAATTGTTCGTGTTCGCCGACCGGCTCGAACACCGCCCAAAACAGCTCGAATTTGAGATTGGCGAACAGTTCGAGTAGAACAACGCTCATCTCTACTTGGGACACCCGGAGCTGGACCCTTTTTGGTGGATGCTGGTGGTTGTAGTCTTCGTGGCGGCGATCCGGTTCCGTGGCTCAGGGCGGTCAAACCAGTGGCGGAACTATTTATGTGGTTTTGATGTTTAAATGTCCGACTACGCCACCCGTGGATTGCGGTCAGAGTGAACCGCCGCTACAGGGCAGACCACTAAGGCTGGTGTTGTGGGTGCAGCAGAGTGTAGCATAACTCCCCACGGGAGGAGTATAGCCTCAGGGCAGTGTATGCGGAGGATGGGAGTGATGGTGCAGGGCAGCAGCAGTAACGACACGGAGTCAGTGATGCAGTTCAGGGCCTTTACTCACAGTTCTTATTATCCAGACCACGTCTGCAGGTAACGGCTGCCCACGTCGTACTGTGCTCACCAGGTGAGGGGCTCAGACAACTCCCAGATAACTTTGGAGCGCTTCACAGGACCCCCTTTGTGTGTCCTTTGTCTGGCCTTTCTTACCAACACTTCTGTCCGGCTGCCTAGGGCCTCCTCTTGGTAAACTTGGCGCCAGTTTCCCTGACCCTATGTGGTGCCTTCCTAGCGGGTGGAGCAAGGGGCTGCGCCACATAAAATGTCAGAGCCTCCGGTTTCTAGCTGAGGGTCGTTTCCTGCCTCCACTAGTTCGGGGACCGGTCTCCCCCTTTGGCCTGACCCCTCCACGCAGGTGGATTCGGGCGTGCGGTGGCGACTCGCCCGTCCGCACTCCTGGGATCCCTTCATTCCTCGTTCCTGGAGCCTTCTCCGCTCCTCTTCCTTCCTTCTCCCTCTTGCAGGCCTGGGCCTCTGTTACTAGGCCCGCCTCCGGAGCAGAGCTCATGCAGAGCCCCTGCTCCCTGCCACTTCTGCTCAGACTTCTCTGCACTGAACTAAGATGGTGCCCACCTTTTATACTCCCTTCTCAATGCACCCAGGAACTGCTTCCTCCCTGCTCCTGCACTGCAGGGTTCCCCTTCCTCAGTGTTCCCTCCCCCCACTCCAGCCAGGGACAGGGACTGTCGTGCCCATCTCAGGGGCATATTGGTCGCCCTGCCCCACGGCAATGTGGTGTAATGCATGCAGGTGTCGGGTCCTGATCCACACTCCATCCTTATCTGAGAGTGAGATATCACACCTCTGGGTGAGGTGCAATACGTCTGTAGCAACCGAGCCCTCGGTGCTACAGTTCCATTTATCTTCAGCCTAGGTGACGTATTGTGATACAGGGCCGTGATTTTGGCTATAAAAGGGTCCCCTAGACCCCTACCCCAAGCTTTTTAAGAGAATCATATATGGCGTGCCAGGAGACTCTATGGAATGCTTTCTCAGCATCCAACGAGAGTATCTACTTACAAATTTTTAACTGCATCTAGCCCAGGAAATACTTTGTGCCTAGTAGCAGTGTCTGCTAGTCAGCGGATTATCCCGGCTGTTAAGCAAGCTACACCACCTGTAGTTTGGACACTTCATTTTTTCAAAGGAAATGCTTCGGGACCACGGGATACTCAGTGAAGAGCATCAGGAGGCACCCCAAGGCATAGGGGCTGGGACTGGCACTAGGATGCCTTGCGGTGGACAGCCGAGCTCGATCCTTTTAAAAGCTTTTTAACTGCAGCAGCTTTAGTGGACGCTACTGGAGCTGGAATTACGCGGCTGCTGGCATGAGACTTGCCCTCCAATAGATCCTTGTAAATGGATTTAAAGTGTATTCATTCAAATTAGAGGGACAATTTAAATTAAAAAGCTTAGAGCTGCCTCCACCACAGGGGGGCTCTCTCGACCCACCAGCGGACAGGCACCAGTATTGGGAGAGGGGGGCTGGCCGTTAGGGTTCACCGCGGCTCTGGCACAAACCCGGCGACACGGAGGTGGCACGGGCAGGAGCGGACTGGCCGTCTCGGCTTCTCACTTTTTGGATTTTAGAAGGGCATGACATGCCTATATCTGTGTCTCCCCCTCCTTTTACTCCTCCACCTCTTTTATTTTCGCATGACTATATGTACTTGTCACTTTTCCATGTGTTAGTTATGTCTTCTGAGCAGTTTGTCAGCTTTTGGACACCTTTGAAGGTGTTTTCTATGTGTTTCTATGTGTTTTTGTTTGCCTGCCATTGGTTTTAACGGTGTTCGAAGGTGTTCGACGAACAGTTCGACGAACAGTTCGGCGAACACACGGGTGTTCGACGAACCGAACCGAACTCGAACACTACGGGGGTGGCTCAACACTAACCATGACGTGTAATCCAAAGTGGAGGGAAATTACTGAAAATTTACTACAGTGGCAACGTGTTGAACATCGCCCAGACTTAGTTGCACGGGTCTTTAAAATGAAACTTGAATCCCTGTTGTCTGACATCAACAATGGATTATTTGGACACGTCTGTGCTATTGTGCATGTCATCGAGTTTCAAAAGCGTGGCCTGCCACATGCACAATATTTTAATCATACTTGACATAAATTCGAAAATCAGAACTGAAGAAGACATAGACAATATAGTGTTTGCTGAAATTCCTGACAAGACAACATACCCTCAGCTCCACACAGGGGCGGAACTACCGCCCGTGCAGCCGGTTCATTGAACGGGGGCCCCGAGGGAGAGGGGGCCCCTCCAGCCTCCAGCAGGGCCGCCATCAGGGCATGTCTGCCCTGACTCCAGTGTGGGGCCCAGCCGGTAGGGGCCCCCTTGGAGCCCCGTTGGGGGCCCCCTCTTGTGAGTCTCTCTCCTCATGGGGCCCCCGGCCCCATGCTAAGCGCCGGGTCCGGGACATCTCAGCGCTGCGCTGCTGCGGCAGCACCTTCATGATTCCCCTGATTTCCGGTCATGTGACGGCGCCGTCACATGGCCGGAAGTCAGGAGAACCTGGTGTCAGCGATTTGGACGAGCGCCAGGATTCTGCAGGGATCGCATGGGGGTAAGTATAACAAGTTTTGTTTTTTTCAAAATACAATTTACTAGGAGTGGGGGGAATGGGAGGTGTGTGTGTGTGATAAGAGATGCACATGGGGGGGGGGAGATGATAAAAGATGCACATGGGGTGGGGGGGATGAGAGAGGTGCACATGTGGGGGGAGGGGGATGAGAGAGGTGCACGTGGGGGGGAGGGGGATGAGAGAGGTGCACGTGGGGGGGGGATGATAAAAGATGCACATGGGGTGGGGGGGTGAGAGAGGTGCACATGTGGGGGGGGGATAAGAGATCCACATGGGGGGGAGATAAGAGATGCACATGGGGGGAGATAAGAGATGCACATGGGGGGAGATAAGAGATGCACATGGGGGAGGGGGATAAGAGATGCACATGGGGGGGAGATAAGAGATGCACATGGGGGGGTGAGAGAGGTGCACATGTGGGGGAGGGGGATGAGAGATGTGCACATGGTGGGGATGAGAGATGCACATGGGGGGGATGAGAGAGGGGCACATGTGGGGGAGGGGGATGAGAGAGGGGCACATGTGGGGGAGGGGGATGAGAGATGTGCACATGGGGGGGTGATGAGAGCTGCACATGGGGGGGATGAGAGAGGGGCACATGTGGGGGAGGGGTATGAGAGATGTGCACATGGGGGGGTGGTGAGAGCTGCTCATGGGGGGGTGAGAGCTGCACATGGGGGAATTGGGAGAAAATGAGCTGCACATGGGGGAATTGGGAGTAGGGGGATAATGAGCTGCACATAATGAATGTGGGGTGGGGGAGAGTAAATGATAAATGACGATGGGGTGGGGAGAGCACGGACATGATATAATGAATTGGGGCAGGGGGTGCATGTAAATAATGAATGCGGGGAGCAGGAAGTATAGAGTAGAGGTTCTAATTAAATTATATATTAAGTGCCTATTTACAGTTAATGGGGGCACCGTGGTGGATTACAATTTATATTTGGAATGGTAGGTTGCATAATAACTAACCATATATTGATGGTGGATGCACGTCTGTATTCAGCTGCGTAATGTAGAAGTTGGGGAATGTGCTCTAGATAACTGTGTTATTTTATGCAGAGACGAGTTCTGGCTGGAAGACGTGATGGCGGTCTGTGCTGGATGAAGGAGAAAAGCGTAGCTGAAGGACTTCACCTAGAGACGTCACCAGTGAGTCAGTGCATTACATGTACACTTACACTATATACTATGTACCGGGCTCCTGTGTATAATGTCACTGGTGATCACTGTATTACCTGTACACTATATACAGAGCTCCTGTGTATAATGTCACTGGTGATCACTGTATTACCTGTACACTGACACTATATACAGAACTCCTGTGTATAATGTCACTGGTGATCACTGTATTACCTGTACACTGACAATATATACAGAGCTCCTGTGTATAATGTCACTGGTGATCCCTGTATTACCTGTACACTATATACAGAGCTCCTGTGTATAATGTCACTGGTGATCCCTGTATTACCTGTACACTGACACTATATACAGAGCTCCTGTGTATAATGTCACTGGTGATCACTGTATTACCTGTACACTGACAATATATACAGAGCTCCTGTGTATAATGTCACTGGTGATCCCTGTATTACCTGTACACTATATACAGAGCTCCTGTGTATAATGTCACTGGTGATCCCTGTATTACCTGTACACTATATACAGAGCTCCTGTGTATAATGTCACTGGTGATCACTGTATTACCTGTACACTGACACTATACACAGAGCTCCTGTGTATAATGTCACTGGTGATCACTAGATTACCTGGACACTTACATTATACATACCATGTATAGAGCTCCCGTGTATAATGACACTTATGGTAATATTAGTAATGTGGTGGTAATATTAGTAATGTGGTGGTAATATGTGGTCTGGTCATGGTGTGGCAGTTTTTCTCCCTTCTGTGTGGTATTATTCGGTCACTATGTTGTGGTAATATGTGGTCTGGTGATGGTGTGGCGGTATTCCCTGTATGTGGTATTATTGGTCATTTAAAAAAAAAATGTATATGACACATTCCCTTAAAGAAAACTAAATAAAAATATATCTAAAAAGAGTATTGGATATTTTAAGAAAATTTTAATAGGTTAGAGTAGGGCCCGGCCAGAAGAGTCTACCTTATCGTGGTGGCGGCTTTAAAAATCTTTTGGCCAAAACAAAAGCTGTTGGCTATGTATGTGGCACCGTCACATGGCCGAACGTCAGGAGAGCTTGGTGGCAGCGACGTGGACGAGCGCCAGGATTCTGCAGGGATCGCATGGGGGTAAGTATAACAAGTTTTATTTTTCTTAAATACAATTAATTAACTAGGAGTGGGGGGGATGAGAGATGCACATGGGGGGGATGAGAGATGCACATGGGGGGGATGAGAGATGCACATGGGGGGATGAGAGATGCACATGGGGGGGATGAGAGATGCACATGGGGGGAGATGAGAGATGCACATGGGGGGATGAGAGATGCACATGGGGGGGATGAGAGATGCACATGGGGGGATGAGAGATGCACATGGGAGGGATGAGAGATGCACATGGGGGGGATGAGAGATGCACATGGGGGGGTGAGAGATGCACATGGGGGGTGAGAGATGCACATGGGGGGGTGAGAGATGCACATGGGGGGGTGAGAGATGCACATGGGGGGGTGAGAGATGCACATGGGGGGGTGAGAGATGCACGGGGGGGATGAGAGATGCACGGGGGGTGGATGAGAGATGCACGGGGGGTGGATGAGAGATGCATCGGGGGGGTGAGCTGCACATGGGGGGGATGAGAGCTGCACATGGGGGGGTTATGTTTACATAACTTTGTTGCCTTATGAAGCGCAGGGGGGGGGGCCCCAAAAATTTCTTGCACAGGGGCCCACTACAGTCTGTGTCCGCCCCTGGCTCCACAACATTGCTCTGACAAACATGATTCACGGTCCCTGTGGTGAAGCTAATCCTAACTGTCCATGTATGGATCATGGACACTGCACCAAAGGATTTCCAAAAAAATTTCAGCAAAATACCTCTAAAGAAATGGATGGCTATCCAATTTCCCGCAGAAACATTGGCACTACATATCAACATATTTCTAAAACAATTGACAATTCATGGGTTGTCCCATATAACCCATATTTGCTAAAAAAAAATACAACTGCCATATTAATGTGGAAATTTGTGATAGCATCCAAAGTGTCAAGTATTTGTTTAAATATGTATATAATGGACATGACAAGGCTAATAATGAAATAGCTCAGACACAACTCCAATATGATGAAACAAATCAATTTGTTGATTCACGATACGTCAGTGCACCCGCATGGAGAATCTTTGCTTTTGGAAACATGGCATATACGAACACAGAAAGGAAAGAGGCCACACTGTAATAGGAAGAATTTATACAGTTAGTGTGAAAGACCAAGAACGCTATTATTTACGTTTGTTGTTATTACATGTAAAAGGAGCAACAAGTTTTCAGGACTTTAAATCTGTCAATGGTATTACACATGAAACCTTTCGAGATGCTGCCTTCGCACTTGGATTATTAATAGATGATAGTGTCTGGAGAAATACTATGTGGCGCCCCTGAGGGTTCAGTCACCACAGGGGTACTGCACCTCAGATAGAGGTGTGGTATCTCCTCTTCCAGGTAAGGATGGACCATCTCTCAGGACCCTACTTTACCACTCAACACTACACCACTCCTGTCCTGCAGGGGGCCTAAATGCACCACGGTGCTGCCCCGGCCAGGATAGAGGAGATGGGGGGAACCAAAGATAGGGGGAACCATGTAGTGGGTGAGGGTGGAGGACACACTTTTAGGATGCACTAATAGCATCATATTTAACCAACGGCCATCTTAAGTTCAAGGTCTTTGATTGTGATCTTCATCAGTGATAGTGGTCTCGGTCTCTAATTGTGGTCACCCACCAGAGTTCATCTACAGGCCTCATCCAACTGAAGATGCACGGTCCTCGTTCTCTGGCCTTGAGACGAGGAGCGGGTCTGAGTTAACCACTGCCTCTACCCGGTCAAGGTCCTGACCTAAGAAGGCCTGGAGGGGAGTAGAGGAGACAAGCTCCACAGGCAAAAGAATCCCAGGGGGATACAGACGGAGCGGCATACGCCACCTGTATTTCTTACTCTGGCCTAGTAAGAGGGACTCCTGCTGCAAAAGGGGTGACCGGCCCCCGATATCTGACTTTGTTACTTCACGTCTCTGTCAGAAAAGCCCGGAGGCTTAGTGGATCCCAGGAGGGATACGGACAGAGCGGCTTACGCCACCTGTATCTCTCTACCTGCGTTTATCCAGTGGGACCCGGCCTTACACCACGTTCATACCACACAACAGTCGAGTGAAGACTTAGTGGGAGAACTTACCAAGGTGAGGAACACACACCAGAGGGGTCTCGACAGGTGCTCCTGATCTACCTGGGAAGTGCTGAACCCCCTTCCTGGTGGCCGCAGTACGCCGTGTGTAGCAGAGAGAAGCTTTGCGGCTAAAGTTCATCTAACGTGAGTAAAGAACTAGATGACTTCACACACTGCCTCAGCCTGTTATTTCCCGCGCGGCACTGCACCCACCATCCCTTCTGACACTGCCCTGAGGCCTGCTCCGCCTGTGGGGAGCCATCCCATCCTAGCTGCCCATATCACCAGCCTCAGTGGACTGTAGCAGCGCTGGTGGCCCTCACCAGACACCACAGGTGGCGTAGTCGAGCAAACCACTCATCCTAAAAGAAGTCCATTATTTTTATGTGACAGCCCTGGGCACGGAACGGGTCTAGGCCACAACTGCATCCCTTAAACATCAGCAAGTGGCCTGGCTCCGAGTAACCCCATTTCCCAGGGAGAGCGTCGCAACTATACTAGATGCAACTGTTCTGAACATGCCTACATAACTTCCGGAGATGTTCGCTTACATCTGTATTTTTGGAACACCTACAAATTCAATAGAATTGTGGAAGGAATTTAAGCAACATTTCATACAAGACTACTGTTACCGATACCACAACAACAGGGAACTGTGTATCAGTTGTGAAAGCTATGCTATGAAAGATGTTCAAGATGTGCTAATAATTAGTGTTGAGCGAGTATGTTCTGTTAACCCTTTCGCCGAGTATGCTTGGGCCGAGCACCGAGTATTTACAGCTGCTCGGTGATATGTTTGAATCGCTTCCGTGTGCATGTTTTGCGACTGTTTGACAGTTTTAATACATGTGAGGAATGTCTATTTCTTACACATTCCTCACACGTAATAAAGCTGTCAAACAGTTGCAAATCATGCACGCGGGAGCGATTCAAACATATCACCGAGCAGCTGTAAATACTCGGAGCTCGCCCGAGCATGCTCGGAACAGAACGTACTCGTTCAACACTACTAATAATACATGGCAAGTCTTATTTGGATTTTACCACGCCCTGAAACAAAGATACGCCAGCCTCAACAAGACTGTGATAAAGACTATGAATTAGCTACAGCTACTGAGATGAAAAAAACTCTTAATCCTGAGCAACTGTTGGCTTTCAATGCCATTGTGGATGCTCTACGAGACAACACATCGACACCTAAGTGTTTCTTTATTGCTGGTCCAGGTGGCAGTGTAAAAACCTACTTATACATTATGTGAGAGGACAAGGACATGTGGTCTCACCTGCCGCCACTACAGGAATAGCTGTAAACTTGCTACCAGGAGGACGAACAATGCACTCTCTGTATGGCATTCCAATTCCAATTAATGAAACATCAGTTTCCAGGATTAAAATTGACACTAACGCTGCCAACAAGTTAAAATGGTTAAAATGGTATCACTTTTGGGAGGTTTCCATTATATAGTTCCCCCAAAGTAACTTCAAAACTTAATATGTCCCTAAAAAAATAAGTTTTGTAAATCTCCTTAAAAAAATGTAAAATTACTGCTAAATTTGTAAACATTCTAAACTTCTAACAACATAAAAGGACTTTTTACAAACGGTGCTGATTTAAGGTAGAGATAAGGTAAAAAGTTATTTATGAACTTTTTTTTTGTGTAGTATGACAAACTGGATTGAAGGGATAAACGTTCAAAGACTGAAAATTAGTAATTTTTTGAATTTTTTGTAATATGTCAGATTTATTTTGTAAACATAAAACATATCAACCTACATTTACCGTTAACAAAGTATAATGTGTCACAAAAAAAAACAGTAACAAAATCATTGGGATGTGTTGAAACATTCCAGAATTATTGCCACATAAAGTGACACATGTCAGATTTGAAAATTTTGGCCTGGTCACTAAGGGGTTAAGAAGATAATATGTCAAATTTTCCCTTTGAACAGAAGTTCTGGTTTTGGTTTTCTAATTCTATGAGTGCAGAGTGACCCTAACGAGCCCATGGAGCAGAGTCATCTTCTTGAAGACTACGTTTAGACTTTAAAAAATAATTTTCTGTAAGAATATTTTTCTACATTGAGCATAGAACAAATTATGAAGTAAACGTGTTGATTTTGCCATTACATTCCCACAAGATGAAATAGTAAGACCGATCTCACATCGTAAAATCATTGTTCCTGTAACTACATTGGGTTCTACTTACAAAGACACAAACCCCAACACTTTCATAGTAGAAATTACAAATGGAGATTTTATAAGTAAATCTTAAATAACACAGAAGAACGAAGAGGGATGTGAGTGTAAACAATTAGAATTGTTAGATATCCGATGGACCCCGATGCAAAATTTGGACCTGAGCCCCTCCAACTTGGTCAGATGTATTGACCCTTGCAACATTCTAAATCCTATAAGGACAAACGTGTGCCCCCCCATTGTGTATTAATATCCCCCATCCTATATATGTCCTCTCTATTCTGGTATATATGTCCCCAATCCTGGGCCCCTTTCTGGTATATAGGTATACAATGGGGAAAATAAGTATTTAATCCACTGCCGATTTTACAAGTTTTCCCACCTACAAAGAATGGAGAGGTCTGTAATTTTTATCGTAGGTACAATTCAACTGTAAGGGACAGAACCTAACAATAAAAAACAGAAAATCACATTGTATGATTTATACATAATTCATTTGCATTTTATTGCATGAAATAAGTATTTGATGCAATAGAAAAGCAGAAATTAATATTTGGTACAGAAACCTTTGTTTGCAATTACAGAGGTCAGACGTTTCCTGTAGTTCTTGACTAGGTTTGCACACACTGCAGCAGGGATTTTGGCCCACTCCTTCATACAGATCTTCTCCAGATCTTTCAGGTTTCTGAGCTGTCGCTGGGCAACATTGAGCTTCAGCTCCCTCCAAAGATTCTCTATTGGATTCCGGTCTGAAGACTGACTAGGCCACTCCAGGAGCTTCAAATGCTTCTTACGTTGCCACTCCTTAGTTGCCCTGACTGTGTGTTTCAGGTCATTGTCATGCTGAAAGACCCAGCTACAACCCATCTTCAATGCTCTTGAAGGAAGTTGTTGACCATCTCGTGATACATGACATCATCCATCCTCCCTTCAATACGGTGCAGTTTTCCGGTCCCCTTTGCAGAAAAGTACCCCCAAAGTATGATGTTTCCCCCACCATGCTTCACGGTTGGGACAGTGTTTTTGGGGTTGTACTCATCCTTCTTCTTCTTTCAAACACGGCAAGTGGAGTTGATACCAAAAAGTTCTATTTTGGTCTCATCTGACCACATGACCTCCTCCCATGCCTCCTCTGGATCATCCAGATGGTCATTGGTGAACTTCAAATGGGCCTGGACATGTGTTGGTGTGAGCAGAGGGACTTTGCGTGCCCTGCAGGATTTTAATCCATGACGATGAGAGTGTTACTAACGGTAATGTTTAAGACTGTGCTTCCCGCTCTCCTCAGGTCATTGACCCGGTCCTCCCGTGTAGTTCTGGGCTGATGCCTGACCTTTCTCAGAATTATCCTTACCCCACAAGGCGAGATTTTTCATATAGCTCCAGGTCAAGGAAGATTGACAGTTATCTTGTATTTCTTCCATTTTCTAATAATTGCACCAACAGTTGTTGCCTTCTCACCAAGCTGCTTGCCTATTGTCATGTAACCCATCCCATCATTGTCCAGGTCTACAATTTTGTCCCTGGTGTCCTTAGACAGCTCTTTGGTCTTGGCCATGGTAGAGAGGTTGGAGTGTGATTGAGTATGTGCACAGGCGTCTTTTATACAGGTAATGAGTTCAAACAGGTTCAGATAATACAGATAATGAGTAGGAGGGCTTCTTAAAGAAAAACGAATAGGTCTGCGAGAAGCAGAATTCTTGCTGGTTGGTAGGTGATCAAATATGTATTTCATGCAATAAAATGCAATTTAATTATGTAGGTGGGAAAACTTGCAAAATCATCAGTGTATCAAATACTTATTTTCCCCACTGTATATGTCCCCTTTCCTGGTATATATATTTTTCATCTTGATATATATGCCTCCCATCCTGGGTTCCTTCCTGGTATATAAATATATATTTATAAAAATAATTTTACTCACCTTCCCCCGCTCTCCCGTCACACGCATTGCTCTTCTGTAGCCGACATGGAGGGTGGCAGCTGACATCAGTGTGCCTGTTATGGGCAACGTATGACTTCACTGGCATGAGCCGCATGCCGATGTCAGCTGCTGGCCTCTAAAATGGCAGGGACCGGGCAAGTCTCTGCACCGCAAAACATTGCAGTTCATTGCGAGTCCTCGGACATGCATCCAGCTGAAATAGCCACTGATGTTAGTGGGCCCCCCTCATGCACAAGCCCGGTTGCACCATCTGTGACTGTGATCATTATGCCCCTATAGACATCCCATCTACTTCATAAAAGTTGCAAGAGAATTATGGTGGTAATGGTCTTGTACACAAAGGAACACTTATTGCTATGTTACTAATGTTCCAGGTTCTGTACTTCTAGTTCTATGGTGTTTTTCCATGACTTTGGTTTGGGACTTGATTCTCGACAGCTGAGAGTTGTACTTAGTTCCATAAGCCTTAAATGAAGCAACACTTGATTCTCAACCTCCTCATCAGGGTCATTCAATGAGAGTGAAAGGGGGACTTGGCACCTTCTAATGATCTGTTTGAATCCCAGAAGTAGGTCCTCCATTGATCATACCCTTTAGATGAAAGCAGATCTTCCAATGAGAAAAGTTTCCCCTTAGACCCACAGTCAAAGGCTTCTCATACAGCCATATCAGATCTCCTGCTTTGCACTGAGGAGGGGCAACAACCTGAAACACATCTCCAAAAGTCACATGGCAAGGCTCAATACTGACTTTTAAGATTGCTCCATCCAAAAGGTTGTGCCAGAGACCAAGTCTTCTTCCTTCTAAAGAGGCTATTGGCAGATCCTCCATTAACTAATGTTTTTGGTATTGTTGTGTTCAGCTTCTATGCATCCTTATGTAGCTACATGGTAACACAATATAAAGAATTCCTGTGTAATCTTGTCCTGCATTCAGATTCCCTTCCATCTGTCCAATATTTGGTAGACATACAAGGAGTAGGGCACAGATGGAAGGAAGTGCAAATATAAGACCAGATTACAAATGGTTTATTTATGGTCTTTTACCATGGAGGTTCATGAGTTCATCGAGCTGCAAAGGTGCGGTAGACACAAAACGTAATGAAATTGTCAATTAAGAGAATTTGATGCTGTTTCTCTTTTTGTTTTAGATGCATGTGAGCACAAAAAAATAGTTCTCAACATAGACATAACATTAACCCTTTCTAAATGGCCGTGTGAGCTGTGAATGTGGTGGCATTAGAGATGAGTGAATTGATTCAATGACAACATTTTGAAAATTCAGTAGACCCAGTGAATAGGAATGATTTGTAATTTTTGACTCAAGCAAATTGCCCAAAATATGCCCACTGCCATTTTACAAAAGGCAGAAGATTGCAAGAGCTAGAGAGGGCTCACTTGACCTTAGGGGCCGTGGCATGGGCTAGCCTGTAATGCTTTATAGATATTATATGACATGATTTTGCACAGCCATTCAGAAGGGACTATCATAGCCCGCATAAAAGCCAAGGCAGAGAATGCAACAACCATTTTAGGCTGAATCTAGATAGTAAGAAGACATCACGGCTTAGCCATAGAGATAGGGAGGGAAAGCTATAAAACACTGAATAAACATTACAGATAGTGTGTGAGATCATGGCAGTGATAAACAGCTACTATCTATTTTGGTTACATTAACATTGCTATGGCTGAGTTTGTGTCAAAGAGCTAGAAAAGTGTCTAATATAGTCCTAGGAGACCCTATAGTATTACAAACACCTTTCCATTCAAATGGTGGCTATGTGTTACTTGCAAATCTCAAAGGGTAACGTTTCTGCTTGTGGAGAGTGACATGTTAAGCATGTCAAGGTGAGGAGACTTTTAAGCCGCACTGCTCCTCTGGAAAATATGCAAATTGTCTCTTCAGAGAGGTAGAGGACTAGAACTCTAGTGCCGCCTATAGGAATAAGTAGCAATCCTAAAAGTCAATATCGACCCTTTAACGAGCCTTGTCACATGACTTAGAATAAAAGCCAAGATAAGATAAAAGATAAGTCATATGATAAGGCTCGTTAGAGGGTCGATATTGACTTTTCGGATTGCTACTTCCTATAGGTGGCACTAGAGTTCTAGTCCTCTTCCTCTCTGAAGAGACAATTTTCAAATTTCAGTAAATCAATTTGCTGCTAATTTAAATTTTTGAAAAATTTCAACAAATGTGGCAAATTTGAGATTCAAACGATTCGCTCCTCTCTTGGCGGCAGGCATCAAGGCTTATCCCAGATCAGTGCAATGACATTCAGGACCTCAAGACATCACTCAAGTGAGTAGGAGAATACTCTTTCCCATTTTTTTATACAACCATTAAACCAGGTACCAATGGGGTCCAAGTCTTTTCCTATTGCCTTTTTGTTGCACTACATATCATGCCTCCAGGAGATGACGAATCTGCACTAGCCCCCAGGGTAAACCAGTGTCTCAAGGTGCCCCAGGTATTTTGTAGAGTCAAGCAATGTCCCTGAAACTCACCTTCTATAATGATATAATTTACAGTTCATCCATTCGATTATTAATACCTTTGGTTGCTATAGTAAATTTCTTTTGACACATCACTATAAAATTACTGTCATTTCCACCTGTTACTACATGAAGTGATCAGCGAGGAGTCTGGGCGTATTTTTTTCCTTCTTTTTCCTCCAAGAACGCTCTGGGTTTCATGATCTTTCCACACCATTAACTTGCCTGACAGCAATACGAGCTATTAACATAAAATGCCATTAGTTTCGTAACATGCTGGAGAAGCAGATTATCCCATAAATCGTCAATTAGTTTGGGCTTAGAAGCAGCAACCTGGGTGTTTTTGATGGATCAGCAAAGTTTCATATTCTTGTTATTATTTGCATATGTTAAAGGAAAGTCTAAGAGTTGAAAAGTGCTTTGGTAAGATCATTGGAGGGATCAAATAGTCAACCAGGAAGACGGCGGTTTTTAGATTACAGGTAATTTTTAGATAGTTTTAATTTACTACTTTTTAGACATTCTTGGATTTTTCCCCAAAAAATATTAACTCCTGATTTGTATAAAGGAACAATGGTTCTGTTTCTCACAGGACTGGGTTTCGTCTCCTTACCTTACCTTATAGCCAACTCCCTCTCTGCTAGTCTACACCAGGTTACCCTATAGTACCCAAGTACTTTGGTCAGAGACATTATGTCACCTAACTTATTTCTTATATCCATAAGCAAATTTTCTACCATCTTGATGCATAATATTTGCTAAATTTTCCAATTTTCTGATTTTATTGGGATACATTAAAGATTAATGGGATGGTAACAAAAGCAAATATGCATGGTGCCATATAAACAGGTAATGAGTGCACAGTACAAAGGTCCATGGTATTGCAAACATCATCAAGGGCAGAAAAAGACCTATAAAGGGCTAAGGGGCCCATGATGGATTTATGGGTATTAGCGATACGAGCATCTTGTTGTATTGGGGTGAATGTGACATGGGACTACACAATTCATGATCAATCTAGAGTCTCACTGAAACCCAAACTAGGGAAGAAAGTAGAGAGATCCATGGAGGGTGAAAAACATAAGGCAGGCGGGAAATACGTGTGACCGATAAAGGGGGGGGGAAGGTAGAAAGTACCAAAAGCGGATTATTCCAGAAATCGTCAACTTGGCATTATGGGGCTTCGTCTGAAAAATGAGAACATAAATTGTAAAGAAGTTTTAAAAAATAAATAAGAACAAGAAGGAATTACTATAAAGATGTGTTCACCCCGAATCTTTCTTGAAATGTATCATTTCATCAGTTCAATACAATCTTACATCCAATAATACAGTAATTTTTCTTAACAAAAAAAATCTGTATTTTTTCATGTTTCCATCTTGAAACATCTTCCTGTTAAAGTCTCTGTTCAAATTTGCGTTAGAAACTCCATTGCAGGTTCCATGAAAAATACCGGCTCTCATTCAATTACGTGGGGTCCGTCAGCTGCCATTGGCATCCGTCATCTCATAAAATCATGCATTTCTCATATATATTACGCAGAAATTTTTTGTCACTTTTCAAAGTTGTGCTGTGAAAGGGTCAGAAGTTTTCTTATTGTGTTCAGATCATGCAGTTGCAAGACACTAGAACCTAAGCGCAGGCAAGGTGTGGAGGGCGGCACTGCCTGATATACCACCTGCTGGTTGGTGATTGGCTGGAGCATCCAAACCGTGCAGGACACAGCAGGGTTACATTCCTGCAGGTTCTGGCTGTGCCCCCCTATAGCCATGTGGAGGTATCAGTGATATGCAGCAGAGTTGGAAGTGCTGCATGAGGAGTCAGCGCAGCGACCTGACGTGAGGATAAGAAAAGCAGCAAACGTGTGCGAGTTATTGTTGTGAAACACTGAGAAACTTCATGAAAAAAAAAACAGTACAAAAATCATCTCTTAGTCATTTTTTATCAGAAAGACTATTATGTGCAGAACACTGACTTGAACTGATGATGTTGCTGCCAGAAGTAACATCATCCTGAAACGAGTGATGCTCCATATATTCTATAACATGCTCAGCTTCCTCCCCACTAATACACTTGCTGTTAGTAAAGGAGGCGAATTGTGACCAGCATTTATTAGATGTACTGTCCAAATGACTGGTGTCTGTGGTGGTCCTTTTGCTGCTGCTTGTAGCTTCCACATTTTTAGCCATGGTATTTTTTTTTCTATGAAACTACCCTGTTCATTGCCATTGCCAATTGTTCTTTTACCATACATTTTGTAAAACACTAGAATTAACTTTTGTCAATCTTTTCGATCACAATAATTCTAAGTGGGTAGATAGTAGTGTTGAGCCACCCCCGTAGTGTTCGAGTTCGGTTTGGTTCGTCGAACACCCGTGTGTTCGCCGAACTGTTCGTCGAACTGTTCGTCGAACACCTTCGAACACCGTTAAAACCAATGGCAGGCAAACAAAAACACATAGAAACACATAGAAAACACCTTCAAAGGTGTCCAAAAGCTGACAAACTGCTCAGAAGACACAACTAACACATGGAAAAGTGACAAGTACATATAGTCATGCGAAAAGAAAAGAGGTGGAGGAGTAAAAGGAGGGGGAGACACAGATATAGGCATGTCATGCCCTTCTAAAATCCAAAAAGTGAGAAGCCGAGACGGCCAGTCCGCTCCTGCCCGTGCCACCTCCGTGTCGCCGGGTTTGTGCCAGAGCCGCGGTGAACCCTGACGGCCAGCCCCCCTCTCCCAATACTGGTGCCTGTCCGCTGGTGGGTCGAGAGAGCCCCCCTGTGGTGGAGGCAGCTCTAAGCTTTTTAATTTAAATTGTCCCTCTAATTTGAATGAATACACTTTAAATCCATTTACAAGGATCTATTGGAGGGCAAGTCTCATGCCAGCAGCCGCGTAATTCCAGCTCCAGTAGCGTCCACTAAAGCTGCTGCAGTTAAAAAGCTTTTATAAGGATCGAGCTCGGCTGTCCACCGCAAGGCATCCTAGTGCCAGTCCCAGCCCCTATGCCTTGGGGTGCCTCCTGATGCTCTTCACTGAGTATCCCGTGGTCCCGAAGCATTTCCTTTGAAAAAATTAAGTGTCCAAACTACAGGTGGTGTAGCTTGCTTAACAGCCGGGATAATCCGCTGACTAGCAGACACTGCTACTAGGCACAAAGTATTTCCTGGGCTAGATGCAGTTAAAAATTTGTAAGTAGATACTCTCGTTGGATGCTGAGAAAGCATTCCATAAGGTCTCCTGGCACGCCATATATGATTCTCTTAAAAAGCTTGGGGTAGGGGTCTAGGGGACCCTTTTATAGCCAAAATCACGGCCCTGTATCACAATACGTCACCTAGGCTGAAGATAAATGGAACTGTAGCACCGAGGGCTCGGTTGCTACAGACGTATTGCACCTCACCCAGAGGTGTGATATCTCACTCTCAGATAAGGATGGAGTGTGGATCAGGACCCGACACCTGCATGCATTACACCACATTGCCGTGGGGCAGGGCGACCAATATGCCCCTGAGATGGGCACGACAGTCCCTGTCCCTGGCTGGAGTGGGGGGAGGGAACACTGAGGAAGGGGAACCCTGCAGTGCAGGAGCAGGGAGGAAGCAGTTCCTGGGTGCATTGAGAAGGGAGTATAAAAGGTGGGCACCATCTTAGTTCAGTGCAGAGAAGTCTGAGCAGAAGTGGCAGGGAGCAGGGGCTCTGCATGAGCTCTGCTCCGGAGGCGGGCCTAGTAACAGAGGCCCAGGCCTGCAAGAGGGAGAAGGAAGGAAGAGGAGCGGAGAAGGCTCCAGGAACGAGGAATGAAGGGATCCCAGGGGTGCGGACGGGCGAGTCGCCACCGCACGCCCGAATCCACCTGCGTGGAGGGGTCAGGCCAAAGGGGGAGACCGGTCCCCGAACTAGTGGAGGCAGGAAACGACCCTCAGCTAGAAACCGGAGGCTCTGACATTTTATGTGGCGCAGCCCCTTGCTCCACCCGCTAGGAAGGCACCACATAGGGTCAGGGAAACTGGCGCCAAGTTTACCAAGAGGAGGCCCGAGGCAGCCGGACAGAAGTGTTGGTAAGAAAGGCCAGACAAAGGACACACAAAGGGGGTCCTGTGAAGCGCTCCAAAGTTATCTGGGAGTTGTCTGAGCCCCTCACCTGGTGAGCACAGTACGACGTGGGCAGCCGTTACCTGCAGACGTGGTCTGGATAATAAGAACTGTGAGTAAAGGCCCTGAACTGCATCACTGACTCCGTGTCGTTACTGCTGCTGCCCTGCACCATCACCCCCATCCTCCGCATACACTGCCCTGAGGCTATACTCCTCCCGTGGGGAGTTATGCTACGCTCTGCTGCACCCACAACACCAGCCTTAGCGGTCTGCCCTGTAGCGGCGGTTCACTCTGACCGCAATCCACGGGTGGCGTAGTCGGACATTTAAACATCAAAACCACATAAATAGTTCCGCCACTGGTTTGACCGCCCTGAGCCACGGAACCGGATCGCCGCCACGAAGACTACAACCACCAGCATCCACCAAAAAGGGTCCGGCTCCGGGTGTCCCAAGGCCCAGGGGGTGCGTCAGAACATTTTCATCACCTTTCACAATCACCAATGGGACAAGGCAGGGATGTCCTCTGTCCCCTCTCTTATACATCCTAGTGACGGAGCACCTGCTCTCATCAATTCGCCATAACCCCAATATTAGGTGGATTGAGGTGGGAGGCACCGAGTACAAGTGCTCTCTATTTGCTGATGATGTCCTAGTATATATCACTCAATCACATATATCCATCCCTGCTGTTATGGCTGAAATAGATCACTTTGTTACATGGTAAAATTTTAAAATCAATGCAGCGAAGTCTGAGGCCCTCGATGTCTCCCTCCCTAAATCCATATAGGATTCCATCCAGTCCAACTTTCCCTTTGCCTGGCCCTCACAGGGTATCAAATACTTAGGAATTCCTATTCATAGAGACCTCTCCCATCTATGTTATCTTAATTTTGGGCCCTTTATTGAACAATTCCATACAGACCACGGTTGGCAAGTTAGAACTGTAAGATTCACTACGTGAACCACTGGTGTTTTGTGGAAAAGCACATGTACACCGCGTTCCAAATTATTATGCAAAAAGTGTTTAGGAGTGATAAGGGAAGAATTTGTTTGTTTGTCAGTTAAACTCATTGATGGTGATGTGTGTCAGGGCTCTTTATATCACTGTAAGCAATTGCAGACACCTGTGCTAATTAGTTTGGCAGGTGTGTCCAATGAAAGGCAAGACTACTTAAGAAGGCTCTCTCACATTATTAAGCAGCCTACATTTTCTGCCAAAATGGGAAAGAAAAAGGATGTGTCGGCTGCTGAGAAGCAACAAATTGTGGAGTGTTTAGGTCAAGGCATGACTACAATCAACATTGTGCGATGATCAGGATGAAGTGTCTTGGCAATCAAGAAGTATGTAGCTGATTCACAGTACACACGTGTGCGTGCTGATAAGGGCAAATTGAGGACTCTTTCCTACAGGCAATTACGTCAGGTTGAAAGAGCAGCGGCAAAAAAGCCTTGTCATAGCAGCAGACAAGTTTTTGAAGCTGCTTGTGCCTCCAACGTCCCCCGAACAACAAGATGCAGGGTCCTTCAGAGGTTTGCAGCTGTGCACACGCCATCCTGTCGACCTCCTCTATCCACTTCACACAAGCAGAAACGGCTCCAGTGGGCCAAACATTACATGAAGACTGATTTCAAAACTGTTTTGTTCACGGATGAGTGCCGTGCAGCGCTCGATGGTCCAGATGAATGGAGTGGAGGATGGCTGGTTAATGGACACCCCACGCAAACACGGCTACAGCGCCAACAAGGAGGAGGTGGAGTAATGTTTTGGGCTGGAATCATGGGGAGAGAGATTGTCGGCCCCTTTAGGATTCCTGAAGGCGCTAAAGATGAACTCCATAATGTATGTGGATTTTCTCAAACAGCACTTCCTACCATGGTTCAAGAAGAAGAACCGTGTATTTCACAGCAAGATCATTTTTCTGCATGATAATGCACCATCTCATGCTGCACATAAAACATCTGCATCTCTGGCTGATATGGGCATAAAAGGGGACAAACTTATGGTGTGACCCCCATGCTCCCCTGACCTCTACCCCATTCAGAACCTTTGGAGCATCATTAAAAGGAGTGTCTATGATGGCGGGAGGCAGTTCACATCTAAGCAACAGCTCTGGGAGGGTATTCTGTCCTCATGCAAAACAATTGAAGCAGAAACCATCCAAAACCTGACAAATTCAATGGACGAGAGAGTTCAAAAGCTCCTTTCGAACAAGGGGTCCTATGTGAAAATGTAACATCACCTAGAATAAAGTTTTGAGTTGAAAACTGTTTGATTTCAGTTTCTAACAACCTGCTAATGCTTATAATTTCAAAAATGACCATTTTTTTGGTCTTTATTAAAATGAAAAGGTTGATCGAAAAGTTTGGGGGATCTAAGAGTGTGGCAACCCAGTAGTCATGATTACTTCGAATTCTGACAATATGAGGGTCATGCTGCAGGTAGTGCAGCAAGAAGGCACTTATGTGTCTTGCGCATCTCGGAGCCCCAAAATTATTTTCCGGGCTAGATGCAGCTAAAAATTATTTTTAATTTTAAATCTGGTGAAGCTTATTATAGATGGCCTAATAGGATCAGTGCTGCACACTGCTACAAAGCCCAAATTATTTTCCAGTCAAGATACAGATAAACATGATTAGTAATTTGAAAGCTTAAAACGGTTGGTAGGGTGATTTTAACCAATCATCAAGCTTTTACTCTCCCCAGGATGACACAGGGGTAGAAAAGTCGTTTCGGATCCATGATTTGTTCATCTTTATGAACGTGAGTCTGTCTACATTATCAGTGGAGAGCCGCGTGCGCTTATCTGTCAGCACACCACCAGCAGCGCTGAACACACGTTCAGACAGAACGCTGGCTGCGGGGCATGACAAGATCTCCAAGGCGTAAGTGGCTAGCTCCGGCCATTTATCCAGATTGGAAGCCCAAAAAGAGCAAGGGTCCAGTGACACAGTCGTGGCTTCAATGTTTACTTGGAGATACTCCTGTACCATCGTCTCTAGGCGTTGACTATGTGTCAGACTTCTTGTCTCCTGTGGCCTTGCAAAGGATGGGCTAAAAAAGTGGTGAAATGATTCCGCAAAATTGATGTTACCAGCAGATACTGTGGTTCTGTTACGGTTTGAGTGCTGAACACTTGACGGTCCCACGGTTGGCAAGTTGGAACTGTGAGATTCACTACGTGCACCACTGGTATTTTGTGGAAAAGCACATGTAAGATTCTGCAACAGTCTCTGCTGATACTCCTGCATGCGTGCATCCCTTTCTATGGCAGGAATAATTTCTGCAAATTTACTTTTGTACCGGGGATCTAACAGTGTGGCAACCCAGTAGTCAGGATTATTTCTAATTCTCACAATTTGAGGGTCATGTTGCAGGTAGTGCAGCAAGAAGGCACTCATGTGTGTTGCGCATCCAGGAGCACCAAGTCCCTGTTGTGTTGGTGGCGAGGTAACAATCATGCTTCCTTCCTCTGTCCTCTCCCCCCAACCTCGCACAACAGAAATGTGATCAAGGTCTCCCTCATCTGATGAGTCTTCCATCAGTTCGTCCTCCACTTCTTCCTGGGCTCCTGCACCTTCCTCACTAGTTTGGCTGCTACCATGCGCCCTGGTAAAATCATCTCCCCCACCCTCACATGCCTGCCGCCCTGGTGCTGCCAACCGTCTGGACCTTGCAGATGTTAGCCCTTCCGCATACAACTCCTCCTCCTCTACTTCCTCCACCTCCTCTTGTGCCACCACCTGACTCCGAATTCTGTTTAACATGTGCTCCAGCATGTAAATCACCGGAATAGTCATGCTGATAATGGCATCGTCAGCACTAAACATCTTCGTCGCCATTTCAAAACTGTGCAGAAGGGTGCATAGGTCCCTGATCTGAGACCACTCCTCCAGCGTGATTTGCCCCACCTCTGAATCTCGTTGGCCCAGGCTATACGTCAGAACGTATTGCACCAGGGCTTGTCGGTGCTGCCACAGTCGCTGCAACATGTGCAGAGTTGAATTCCACCGGGTAGGCACATCGCATTTTAGCCGGTGAAGTGGCAGGCCCAACGACTTCTGTAGAGATGTAAGTCGCTGAGCTGCGGGATGCGAACGGCGGAAGTGAGCACACAGCGACCGTGCCCTCTGCAGAAGACCATCTAGTCTGGGATAGTGGGCTAAAAATTGCTGGACAACCAGGTTCAACACGTGAGCCATACAAGGCACGTGTGTGACATTGCCCCGGCGAAGGGCCGCACCCAGGTTTGCAGCATTGTCGCACACGGCCTTCCCTGGTTTCAGGTCCAGTGGAGACAACCATTCATGAAATTGGTTCTCCAGAGCTGACCACAACTCCTCAGCTGTGTGACTCACATTTCCCAGACATTTCAATGTAAAAACCGCCTGATGACGTTGAGCCCTACTGCCAGCATAGTAAGGAGGTGTGCAGGATCCCTTCTGCGCAGTTAGAAAGCTTGTGGCATGACCAGACAGGCTTTGGGTGCAGGTGGAAGACCGAGAGGAGGTTGAGGAGGCAGAAGCAGTGGAGGAAAAATGACATAAAGAGGATTGACGCACAACTCGTGGGGACGGCAAGACTTGGACAGCAGCCCCTTGTCCTGCTGTCACCATAGTTACCCAGTGCCCAGTCAGCGACATGTAACGCCCCTGTCCATGCCTACTCGTCCAAGTGTCTGTGGTGAAATGCACCCTGTCACACACAGAGTTTCTCAAAAAAGCGGTGATGTTGTGTGCGACATGCTGGTGGAGCGCAGGCACACCTTTCTTTGAGAAGTAGTGCCGACTGGGCATCTGGTACTGGGGCACTGCGACGGACATAAGGTCTCGAAAATCCTCTGTGTCCACCAGGCGGAAAGGCAGCATTTCTGTAGCCAAGAGCTTGCAGATGGTGAAATTCAACCTCTTAGCTTTCTCATGGCTAGGAGGAAATGGTCTTTTACTTGTCCACATCTGAGGGACCGAGGGCTGGCTATTGTGCTTAGACGGGGTTGATAAGGGTGTCCCCGGCAAACTGCCGGTCTGTGAGGAAGATGCAGGCGGACATGTTAGGTTTCCTTGATCCAAAGGTGGTGCTATCGATGTCGGACAGCGCTCAAGACCAGCTGGTGTTACCACCTCCAAAGAAAATGATGACCTGCCAATCACGCTGGCTGTTGCGGGTAAAGAGGTGGCAGGTCTGCGCCCCAAAACAGGTGTGACTGCTGTCCCCCCAGTCACAGAGGATGAAGAGGCCGCGGATGCACAAGATATGGCAGACGGTGGTTGGCCCGGCCGGCTAGACCGCATTGTAGCACACTGAGCTTCCCACTGCAACTTATGCTTCATGTCCATGTGCCGGTTCATGCATGAAGTACTCAAACTATGTATTTTTTGGCCTCTACTTAGCTTTTGCTGACAAATGTTACAGATAACACGAGTTGGGTCATCTTTATCGATCTGAAAAAATGCCCAGGCTATGCAAGGCTTAGCACCCATGCGACCTGAAGAGCCACCACGACTTGTGGTGAGAGGCAGAGTTGTGTTTGAGGATGCAGTTGTTGACGTGCTTCCAGTACTACGTCTCTGTCCAGGAAGGCGCAACCTGACCTCGTCGTCACTAGCATCTTCCTCCACCTCCTCTGCTGACCTCATCTCTTGGCTGACTGTGGGTTGACAGTAAGTGGGATCTCCGACCTCATCATCATCACCCTGTGCGTTATCACACCCGTCGTCCTCAGAGCCAACCTGTTCCTGCCCTGACAAAAAACTAAAGTTGTCGCTCCAATCAGGTATTTGAGTCTTATCATCGTCTTCCTCATTGTCTCCACCAACAGGAGTTACAGTTTGGGAATGAGGGTCTACATTATGGTCAGAACCTTCTGCGTCTGGTCCTGGATCCGACTCATAAAGATTCTGGGCATCAGTGCAGATCATTTCCTCGTCTGGATTCACAGAAGCGCTGGAGTCGACCTCTGATTCCCAGGCTATAGTATGAGTAAACAGCTCTGCAGACTCAACCATCTGTTCTACCTCATACTCAGACGGGCAGCTGGAGATTTGGGAGCTGTGAGGAAGCAAGTGCGATTTGGGTGACACCTTTGAGGACTGGAGTATTTGTGATGTTGAAGTTGATGTGGAGGAGAGCCCACTTAAAGGAGCACTTGATATCCGTTGAAGCACCTGCTGTTTTTGTGCCTCATCTGGAATTTGTAGCGATTGGCGTGGCCGTAAGAAAGGGATCTTATCACATTGTCCGCTAAAAGAAGTAGACATTTTAGTTTGGCTGGAAGATGGTCTTTCTTCTGCACCTACCCCACGGACACAACCTTTTTTCCCCTTCCCAACACGCCTATTCCCCTTTCCACCAGCAGCAGGCCTTTTTCCACTCATTTTGGTGGTTAACTAATTCACAACTCTGGAGTTGTTTGCACAAAAAAACAATGGATGGTAACCGAGCAGAGCTGAGTGGCCAAACTGTGGTATTAGGCCAAAACTATTGGCTGGGTTAGATGCAGAAAAAAATTATTTTTAATTTGCAACCTGATGGAGGTCAGTATAGATGGACTAATAGACCAAGTCCCACACACCGCTAGAAGCCCAAATATTTTTTCAGAGCTAGATGCAGAAAAAAATTATATTCAATTTGCAACCTGCTGGAGGTCAGTATAGAAGGACTAATAGAACAAGTCCCACACACTGCTAGAAGCCCAAATATTTTTTCAGAGCTAAATGAAGAAAAAAATTATTTTTAATTTGCAACCTGATGGAGGTCAGTATAGATGGACTAATAGACCAAGTCCCACACACTGCTAGAAGCCCAAATATTTTTTCAGAGCTAGATGCAGAGAAAAATTATTTTTAATTTGCAACCTGATGGAGGTCAGTATAGATGGACTAATAGACCAAGTCCCACACACCGCTAGAAGCCCAAATATTTTTTCAGAGATAAATGAAGAAAAAAATTATTTTTAATTTGCAACCTGATGGAGGTCAGTATAGATGGACTAATAGACCAAGTCCCACACACTGCTAGAAGCCCAAATATTTTTTCAGAGCTAGATGCAGAAAAAAATTATTTTTAATTTGCAACCTGATGGAGGTCAGTATAGATGGACTAATAGACCAAGTCCCACACACCGCTAGAAGCCCAAATATTTTTTCAGAGCTAGATGCAGAAAAAAATTATATTCAATTTGCAACCTGCTGGAGTTCAGTATAGAAGGACTAATAGAACAAGTCCCACACACTGCTAGAAGCCAAAATATTTTTTCAGAGCTAAATGAAGAAAAAAATTATTTTTAATTTGCAACCTGATGGAGGTCAGTATAGATGGACTAATAGACCAAGTCCCACACACTGCTAGAAGCCCAAATATTTTTTCAGAGCTAGATGCAGAAAAAAATTATATTCAGTTTGCAACCTGATGGAGGTCAGTATAGATGGACTAATAGAATGATGCTATGCCCAAAAGATTTTACTTCACTAGGTGCAGTAAAAAAATTGGTATTCTATACACAGGTGGTATATCTTGCAACACAGATAGGCTACTCCACTGACTAACACACTCTGCAATAGGCCAAAAAGGATTAGCTTTGCTAGATTCAGCCAAATGCTGTGAAAAAAACTTGCACAGCACTGGCACAGACCTGCCTGGCAAAAACTGATAGGAACTGATGTAACCTAGTCCTGAAAAGGACTCCAATTACAATTAGTCTTTACTCCCACAATCTATCTATTTAAGAGCACAGACCTGCCTGATAAAAGTCGTAGGAAATGCTGTAACCTAGTCCTTAAAAGGACTGCAATCACAACTCTTCCCTACTCCCAAGCTATCTGTAGATTTGTGTGAAATTTGGCTTGAAATTAACAAGGTATAGCACACACAGCAACAGCGGTGCCGTCTAACACGCAGCTGCAGCAGTGAGAAAATGGTGGCGACGGGGAAAATGGCTTGGTCTTATAGGGCAAGGACATGTGACATACACTGCCAATCACACATGCCCTTGCTTGTGTGAAAAAAAGCACTTCGCTCCGTGTGTGCGCTGCTGATAGGCTGACAGATTGCACCTCCCCACTGCAAATGCGGGAAAGAGAAAAAAAAATGGAGATCTTCATTGTTCCTGCAGAGATCCATCCCCTGCCCCTCCCCCCGCCCCGCTGTACACTCAAACTGCGTATTAACATTAATTTTCATCATTACTGAGAAAAAATCCAGTTATGATTTTGGTGCACAAACAGTTATCGAACATAACCTCGAACAGCCGAATTTTTCTCAAATTGTTCGTGTTCGCCGACCGGCTCGAACACCGCCCAAAACAGCTCGAATTTGAGATTGGCGAACAGTTCGAGTAGAACAACGCTCATCTCTAGTAGATAGGTACACAGAAGAAAAAGAAAAGTGGTAAAAGGATGCAGTATAGGTGCGGTATGTACAGTTCTCAAATTGACCTAATAAAGCAGGTGTGCAAAACAGACATTGACAGTTAAATGTTTACTTTTTTAAAAAATTTATTTTTTCTATTTCTTTAACAAAATCCAAACAATGACACAATAAGAAATGTTAAGTAGGTAAACATCCAGAAATCCAGCACCAGGCCCTGTATTATGGCTTGTACAATGTAAATTTGACTAGTAAGACAGATGTGCAAACGAAAAAATTGTTTGTGGCATGCACATCTTGTGAGGTGTAGACAGTTGTACTTAAATATTTGGATTTTGATGGATTTTACTTTGTATTTTAAATTATCAAATATTGGCCTCTTTAAAAAAAAATAATCAAGAAATTAAAACACTTAGTGCAGTTGCATGTGACAAGCAAGCACATCATTACTGACTGACACTAATTTCAGATATATATTTTTTCTGTGGCTGGCTATTGCTTTCTAGTGCATTAAAATGAAGGAATAACATGTTAAACTAATTCAAATACAGTAGTTCAGATGTCAGCTATACTATATGACTCATCAATTACACTGAGTCTGGCACTGCTGCTGCAGGCCCCTCACCTATCTCTCTTTCTTCCTATCAATTGAATCTGTTTATTATTTGCAGAATACTACACTCATCTTCTTCAACGCTTCAGTTGTACAACGCATTACTGTCTGGAGTATTTGTCAAGTGTTCTAGGGTGCTCTCTTCGTAACTGTATGGAGGAGATGTTACCTCTGATGATCTCTCACTATCCTAAATCACCCTAAAATGTCTGCTGCATTACCTGCCTCAGTTTTTATACAGTCTATGATATTTCCTCTTGTTTTACCTTGCTATACCATGTGATGTGATAGCTGCAAAGCATTATCAGGAAGTCAAGTCAACCATTTGTGACTGATGCAAGTTTTCGCAAAGTGTAAAATGGCAGCAAGACTTTTTTTTGGCAATTTGCACAAATCAATTTGCAAATTGTTAAAATTTATTTTTTATATTGAATCAATTCACTCATCTCTAAGACTAACCACTAGGGATAAATTAATCTTTTGAAATTCAAATTTGCTGAGTTTAAAAAAAAAATTAAATACATGTCAAACTGATTTGGATTGAATTGAAAGTAGTGCATAACATCTGATTGCCCTGGAAAAAGTGCATGACATGATTCTTTTTTCCTCACATCCTAATCTTCTTTACTAATGTGCTGCCACACACTATCTATGCAGTATCTTCAGTGTTTTATGGCTTTCTCTCCTTAATATATGACTAATCTGTGAGCTGCAACATCATCTCACTATCCATATACACAAAGGCTGCTGTATGCCCTGCCTCTGCTTTTATACAGGCTATGATAGTCCCTCCTTATTGTCTGTGATAAATAAATAAGTGATAGATGTAAGGCATTATGGGGAAACCTTTCTTACTGCGTGCAAGTCATATGAGCCTTGTATGGGTGATGGAATTATGTGCAGAGTGTAAAATGGCATAGGTAATTTTTGGCAATTTGTGCAAAGTGAATCTCAAATTGTTTGAATTCACTGAGTTCAGTAAATTTTAAAAAATGATTCAAATTCTATTTGCACATAATCAATCTGCTCATCTCTACTCATATAAAAAAATACTTATTTCTGTATTTTTTCTATCGAGGACTTCTTATCAGATGCGATCGATCAATGACTATATCACGATATTCTTATAAAAAAATGTATCGATTTATTCTTGGATTGTCCATTAAAAAGAATGATTCCAGAAGTTACATAAAATAGTTTAAATAGTTACAAAGTGATTGTACATTTGTCCATAATTAACTTAATAGTTGAGATTCACCCATCTTTTCCTGCAGTGTCCAGCACGTGTGTCAGGGTGACACCATGTGTCCGGGTAAAGCACATGTCTCCTTGGGCCTACATCAGCAGCTGTTTCCTTCACACATAGATCCACGTCCACTGTCCTGTGAAATGGCAAGAGCGAGCCCCCTGTCTCTAACACGGGGTTATATAGCCCTCCCATAGCACCTGTTCTTCTGCATATGGTACTGAACTAAAAATACACAAATAGCGCATGTCATCTAGAAACCCTAGCACGATGGCTGATGCAATCTTATGCAATATATGGTACAGAATTCAGAATTAAGAATAAAATGAATATCCATAATTAATATTTAACAACTCACTGCTCTCTCCATTTCTCACCTTAGTGTTTTTGTGTCCAATTGACAGCTATAAAGTACATCTTCTTTTGTAGCAATTCAAGTAAAATAACTGCCCCCATAATTGTGTATTGAAAAAGAATAAAACATATACATTGAGAAAATTAATCAAAAGAACATTTTGGCCACGTCACCCATTTTTGCATATACTAAGAAAATCTGTATGGGGATTTCTCTACTCCTTCAATGGACATTAAAAAAAAACAACCAAAGAACATGTTGGATTTCAATATTGTTTCTTAAAATGTATTCTCAAGTTATTAAATTGCTTAAAACTATTAAGAGTGAAAATAAGGAAGTTTTCAATTGACTTGGTTTTTCTATCTGCTGTTATTCTCCTACTGTGAGTGCTTTTGTCTTTCATAGTGTACAGCAGGTTTCATGAAGCTCGACCACTGGTGCCTGGAAAGACCCTGGCTGAGAGTGCACCATAGCTATCATGTCTACTATACACAACACACACAGACATGAGGGATTACTGCTCTGTTATATCTAAGTAGCACATGTTCAGAAGCAGCATCACTGTAGAGGAAAACAGCCGGAGATCCCACAGCTGACACTAATATGTCAGGGAACAACACTCCACTGCCTCCAATCGTCAGGACAATTACGTAATTGACTGACGAGTAACAGACGAGGCCGCGGCTGTTTCCACTACTAGGCCAGTTATTGGGGAACTCACAGTGAGCTTATAGTATATACACATCCGATTCCAAGGCATGGAATATATATTAATATATACCCCTGTATGATCACTGCCAACCCCAAAATAACAAAAGGAATTAGCTGCCACCACCAATCGTTAATACAGGCCGATTGGACACCCGTTCAGACAGCATCTTACTTCACGGATGCAGTCTATAGAGCAAGAGGAACAAAGCTTTTACATTTTTATATATTTAATCCAAAAAGTAGGCAGTGTTTATAAAAATGTACAAATATGTTACAAAAAGGACAAAAGAATACAGTATGAACAATTACATAACATAAAAAGGATAAACAGAAGAAATGTACTAAACCTGATGTTGCCGGATTGGCTCTGTCTCTTATGAAGGTAAGCTCTTTTTTTTGGAAACGGACAGAACTACAGTGAACTGTGAACTGTGTTCCCCTATGACTGACAAAGACTATAGCTTGACATTTGCTTACATTAAACACAAGTTACGCCCACATATCTCACCTCAGGTGACTCATAACAGGGCTGGTCTTCAGAAAATTATGGGATGTGGCTCAGTCTTAAGAAAATATGGGAATCCCAAATTCCACAATATCTTCATCCCTGGGGATCCTTTCTCCATAGACATTAACAGGCAGCTTTAATCTGTACCCTTAGTAAGTTGTTTTGACTGGAAAAGATTTTTTCAGTATTTCAGTTTGAATGAGGAGTTCAGGAGATGGCTGGGGAAGCGAAGAAGTGGCCGAGCTTTATGGAAATCAGCTGTACAATATGAAAGATAAAAGCACTCACAGCAGTAGAATGACAGCAGATAGAAAAAGCAAGTCAATTGAAAACTTGCTTATTGGAGAAAAAAAGAAGAGAACAAAGTATAATTATTTGATAAGATATATTAAAAGGTTTCTAATATTTGTTTGCATTTTTGATTTACGTAAATACTATACTATAAGAAGCACTGGACCATAAGACACACACAGGAGGAGGAGAACTATAACTCCCAGCATGTCCTTCAGCTCTTATGTCATGCTGGGAGTTATAGTTCACCACAGGAGTGGTACAGTATTTAATGATATGTGCTTTTTCACTTTATACTTTACTTCTACCTTATAATGCTTGCCTCTCATTCTGGATAGGCAGGGAGTGGGCTTACAGTGGCTGGGGCTGCGGCAGCGGAGTCGGCTGTGGCTGCGGAGGGGGCTGTGGCTGCGGAGGGAGCAGTGGCTGCGGCGAGGGCTGTGGCTGTGGTGGGGGCTGTGGCGGGACTGGGGCTGCGGAGGGGGCTATGGCTGTGGGGGGCTGGGGCTGCGGAGGGGGCTGTGGCTGCAGTGAGGTCTTTGGCTGAGGCAGGGGCTGTGGCGAGGCTGGGGCTGTGGCGGGGCTGGGGCTGAGGAGCGGGCTCTGGAAGGGGCTGTGGCAGGGCTGTGGCTGTGGCGGGGCTGGGGTTGCGGAGGGGGCTGTGGCAGCAGAGGGGGCTGTGGCAGTGGAGGGGGCTGTGGCAGTGGAGGGGGCTGTGGCAGCAGAGGAGGCTGTGGCAGCGGAGGGGGCTATGGCTGCGGTAGGAGCTGGGGCATGGGCTGTGACTGCGGCGGGGGCTGTGGCTGCGGAGGGGGCTGTGGCAGCTGGGGCGGTGATGGAGCGGTGTTACCCAGTGGGTGCCACCATGAATTCACTATGGCTGCGCTAGACATCAGGAGGTGGGCGGTCTCCCATCCAGATTGTTACTAAAAGGCAGGGCTGGGGCAACACAGAAGAGCACAACACGCAGTCATCCACGGCCCTGCCTCTTAGTAACGTCACTGCAGCGCACGATCTGGATGGGAGACCGCCCACCTCCTGATGTCTAGCGCAGCCATAGTGAATTCATGGGTAACACCGCTCCATCGCCGCCCCAGCTGCCACAAACCCCGCCGCTGCCACTTCCCTAGCCGCCTCCGCTGCCGCAGGCCCAGCCGCCCCCCACATCACAAAAACGGTACATTCGGACAATAAGACACACTCCCCTTTTCCTAAAAAAATTTTGGAGAAAAAAGTGCGTCTTATGGTCCGAAAAATATTGTATATGACCGGCTTTACTTGACATAATGGAACGACGGCTGAATCAACCTTACGCATGCCCTTAGAGTAATTCTGGGGTATTCTCGGGGTGCTACAAATAACAGATCACAGATAATTCTATATACAATACAAAATGCAGACAATAGGATAAATTGTGTAACTAACTTTACAAAAAGAGATGTAATTCTGGAAAGAATTCCCTGGGAAGTATGAAGATAAGAAAGTGTGTTCTCACAATTAATTCAGAGAGGAGGAAATGTCAGTGTACAGACAATAACAACAAGACGTGATACAAATACAAGAGAAGATCTAATCTCACCACTTTACTAATTATCTGAAGAGCAGCAGCAATAGAAAGAATAAAATCTATCAATCGGTCACTCCGGCATATTCACCACGGATATCAGGGAATCTCCAATGTTATACACCTAAGTCTTTTACGTCTATGCCGAGGTTCCTTATATTGTGTTGATTCATTTATTCTCATATCTTTACTAGCAAAATACCAGCAGCTTCGCTAGCTGAAAATGATATGTTAAATTGTAGATTACGCTTGCTAAGGTTACATTTTCGGTTTCACCCTGAAGTTGACATCTTCAGCGCTTAAAATTTGTTTTTTCAACTCTTCTTTTTCGTTAGTTTGGCGTTAACAGTTGTGTTTTTTTATACAAACTACAACTACTTTTTGAACGAATTTTTATTACATATTAAAATTTACTCTTAAGAGGGGGACAGCATAGTGCAAACCTTCACCCGCCTCCTCCCAGTGTAATCTATCAGTGGTTAATGGACAAAGGAGTAAGATTGATTTACAGATACACAGCCGTCTATTGTGGCGCTTTTTGATAAACAACGTTTTTCGTTTTACCTTCAGGTGCATATGCAAAGAGATTTTCAGGGTTACCCACCCTAGAGCAAGCAAAGTAGAGTTGACCATGTGAAAAACAATGACCCTCCAAATTAATGCCGACTACTTTAAGTGATTGACCTTGTACTTTCTTTATAGTCATAGCAAATGCAAGTCGGATTGAGAACTGCAAACGCTTAAAATGGAAGGGCATATCGCTTGGTAGTAAGGGGATACATGGAATGGAAATATTTTCTCCCTTAGAGTTTTCCATAAGAATAGTGGCTTCAATAATGCTGGGCATGAGACCCTTAACATACAACCTTGTGCCGTTACACAATTTTGGTGGGTCAAGGTTCCTAAGCGACATTATCCGAGCTCCCATTTTTAAAGTGAGTCTATGTGGTGGCTCCAAAGAATTCAGGAACTCCAATGGGTACATTACGTCTTGTTCCCTATCCATAACTGAATCAATGGACATGTACAGGTGCTTCTCACAAAATTAGAATATCATCAGAGTTAATTAATTTCAGTTCTTCAATACAAAAAGTGAAACTCCTATATTATATTGAGTCATTACACACAGAGGGATCTATTATATAGAGTCATTACACACAGAGGGATCTATTATATAGAGACATTACACACACAGGGATCTATTCTATAGAGTCATTACACACAGAGGGATCTATTATATAAAGTCATTACACACAGAGGGATCTATTATATAGAGTCATTACACACTGAGGGATCTATTATATAGAGTCATTACACACAGAGGGATCTATTATATAGAGTCATTACACACAGAGGGATCTATTATATAGAGACATTACACACACAGGGATCTATTCTATAGAGTCATTACACACAGAGGGATCTATTATATAAAGTCATTACACACAGAGGGATCTATTATATAGAGTCATTACACACAGAGGGATCTATTATATAGAGTCATTACACACAGAGGGATCTATTATATAGAGTCATTACACACAGTGGGATCTATTATATAGAGTCATTACACACAGAGGGATCTATTATATAGAGTCATTACACACAGAGGGATCTATTATATAGAGTCATTACACACAGAGGGATCTATTATATAGAGTCATTACACACAGAGGGATCTATTATATAGAGTCATTACACACAGAGGGATCTATTATATATAGTCATTACACACAGAGGGATCTATTATATAGAGTCATTACACACAGAGTGATCTATTATATAGAGTCATTACACACAGAGGGATCTAATATATACAGTCATTACACACAGAGTGATCTATTATATAGAGTCATTACACACAGAGGGATCTATTATATTGAGTCATTACACACAGAGGGATCTATTATATAGAGTCATTACACACACACAGGGATCTATTATATAGAGTCATTACACACAGAGGGATCTATTATATAGAGTCATTACACACAGAGGGATCTAATATATACAGTCATTACACACAGAGTGATCTATTATATAGAGTCATTACACACAGAGGGATCTATTATATTGAGTCATTACACACAGAGGGATCTATTATATAGAGTCATTACACACACACAGGGATCTATTATATTGAGTCATTACACACAGAGGGATCTATTATATAGAGTCATTACACACAGAGGGATCTATTATATAGAGTCATTACACACAGAGTGATCTATTTCACGTGTTTATTTCTGTTAATGTTGATGATTATGGCTTACAGCCAAAGAAAACACAAAAGTCATTATCTCACTAAATTAGAATACTTTACAACAGCTTGAAAAATGTTTTTAAAATCCGAAACGTTGTCCTACTGAAATGTCTGTTCAGTAAATGCCTCAATACTTGGTCAGGGCTCCTTGTGCATCAATTACTGCATCAATGTGGCATGGAGGGATCAGCCTGTGGCTGCTGAGGTGTTATGGAAGCCCAGGTGGCTTTGATAGCAGCCTTCAGCTCGTCTGCATTGTTGGGTCTGGTGTCTCTCATCTTCCTCTTGACAATACCCCATAGATTCTCTATAATAGATCCTCTATGGGGTTAAGGTCAGGCGAGTTTGCTGCCAATCAAGCACAGTGGTACTGTTGTGTGTAAACCCGGTATTGGTACTTTTGGCTGTGTGGACAGGGGCCAAGTCCTGCTGGAGAATGACATTTCCATCTCCATAAAGCTTGTCGGCAGAGGGAAGCATGAAGGGCTATAAAATGTCCTGGTAGACGGTTGCGCTGACTTTGGTCTTGATAAAACACAGTGGACCTACACCAGCACATGACATGGCCCCCCAAACCATCACTGATTGTGGAGACTTCACACTAGACCTCCAGCAGCTTGGATTGTGGCCTCTCCACTCTTCCTCCAGACTCTGGGACCTTGATTTCCAAATGAAATGTAAAATTAACTTTCATCTGAAAACAGCTTGGACCACTGAGCAACAGTCCAGGTCTTTTCTCCTTGGCCCAGGTAAGACGCGTCTGGCGTTGTCTATTAGTCATGAGGGGCCTGACACAAGGAATGCGACACTTGTAGCCCATGTCCTGGATACGTCTGTGTGTGGTGGATCTTGAAGCAATGACTCCAGCAGCAGTCCACTCCATGTGAATCTCCCCCAAATTTTTGAATGGCCTTTTCTTAACAATTCTTTCAAGACTGCGGTTATCCCGGTTGCTTGTGCACCTTTTCCTACCACACTTTTTCCTTCCACTCAACTTTCCATTAATATGCTTGGATACAGCACTCTGTGAACAGCCAGCTTCTTTAGCAATGACCTTTTGTGGCTTATCCTCCTTGTGGAGTGTGTCAATGAGTGCCGTCTGGACATCTGTCAAGTCAGCATTCTTCCCCATGATTGTGGAGCCTACTGAAACAAACTAAGGGACCTTTTAAAATGCTTAGGAAGCCTTTACAAGTGTTTTTTGTTAATTATTCTAATTAACTGAGATAATATGTTTTCATTAGCTGTAAGCCATAATCATCAACATTAACAGAAATAAACACGTGAAATAGATCACTCTGTGTGTAATGACTCTATATAATATATGAGTTTCACTTTTTGTATTGAAGAACTGAAATAAATTAACTTTTTGATGATATTCTAATTTTGTGAGAAGCACCTGTATGTGGTCTCTGGACCAGACAGCCTCCCTGTGTTTGTAGATCTATAGAGCTGACACTATTGGTTTTAGATGCTAAGACTGAGTGTTCACAAAGCCACTGATATTTGTTAAAATTGTTACAAATATCAGAGAAAACTTGGTCAATAACTTTCAGTACTGAGTAACAAAAGTCTTCCGGGAAAGAAATTAACCCCTTATATACATCATAGATAGCCTCCCCCTGTTTGATGTATAACAGGAGAGACATAGAGTATAAATGGCATAAAACAATTTTTTATTTAATACATGATTAAAATCTAATCCACAAAGTCATATAATATCACAGTATATATTATCCGTCACAATATAGAGTGAAATATAACGTGCAAATAGGTCATCGCACCCCTAAAAGCAAACACAAAGTATGTACCCTAGTAGATATTTAGCACGACCAGCGGACCGCAGGCATTTACATTACTCACTAGTGTGTATAATTGCCACATCATAAGGATCAACAGAGGTTCCGCTTACCGGTTAATATCACAGGGAAATGTGGAGGGGTGAGAAATAGATCATCACCTGGCCAGGAGGGAGCCCCGACGCGCGTTTCGCCGCTGAAGCTGCAGGCTTTCTCAACCCTGTTTGATGCGGGTTCTGGCACTGAGTCCGCATGTTTTTCGGCACATGTGCCCCTAACAGCCGCGGGGGGAATTGTGATCCACCTGCAGCTGTTAACATGTTAAATATTGCTGTCAATCTCTGACAGTGGCATTTAACATGATCGTGCCGGAAACTCGTCACTAGCTTTGCCCATCGTCACCCCTGTCACATGATCGATGTGTTGGCATGGAAACTCGGGGTCTGCAGGAGACCCCTGTGGTTGACATTGAAGATTTGCTATGAGCGTTGCCCAGTGGCCTGTGTTCATAGCAGATGAGCATTTTTGTTACACATAGCAGGGCGGAAGCACAGGCGATCAGAAGATGGCAGCTTCAAGTCTCCCATTCAAAATAAAGCAATAAAAAAATACACATATTTGGTATCGCCGCTTTCAGGATCACCCGATCTATCAATATATAAAAAGAACTAATCCGATCAGTAATCGGCGTAACGAGAAAAAAAAATCTAAACGCGAGAATTACGTTTTTTTGTTGTTGCAGCATTGCAATAAAATGCAATAACGGGCGATCAAAACATCGTATCTACCCCAAAATGATATAAATAAAGACAGCAGCTCGGTGCGCAAAAGAATAAGCCCTCACCCGGCCCCAGATCCCGAAAAGTGTAGACGTTATGGGTCTCGGAAAATGTTTCCATTTTTATTTTATTTTTGGATTTTTTTTTCACCACCTAAATAAAAAAGAACCTGTACATGTTTGGTGTCTAAAAACTCGAAATGACCCGGAGAATCATAATGGCAGCTCAGTTTTAGCATTTAGTGAACAAGGTATTAAAATTTTAAAAAAAAATCAATTGTGGAATTGCACTTTTTGACAATTTTAACTGCATTTGGAATTGATATTTTTTCCTGTTTTCCAGTACACGATATGGCAAAACCAGTGATGTCGATCAAAAGTACAACTTGTCCTGCAAAAAAAAACAAGCCCTCAAATGGCCATATTGACGAAAAAATAAAAAAGTTATGGCTCTGGGAAGAAGGGGAGCAAAAAACGAAAAAGCCAAAAAAATGAAGATCCCAACGTTGTGAAGGGGTTATGCCAGAAGTGAATCTGTAGGAAACCTGTTGTTTCCGAGGCATAGTAGGTGGCGGGTAAATTTGTCCGCAGTAGTATTTTCCATCAAGTGAACCCTCATATTAGTAGCCAGATTTAGCTTCTGAAAATATCTCTGACGCGCCCCCTGGGCCGTGTGTGTGTGGGGATACCCGGAGCCGGACCCGTTGTGGATGCTGGGGGTTGTAGTCCTTGCGTGGCGGGGACCCGGTCCCGTGGCTCAGGGTGGTCAACTCAAATGGCGTTCTATTTATAGGGTTTTGTGATTAAATGTCCGACTACGCCACCCGTGGATTGCGGTCAGAGTGAACCGCCGCTGCAGGGCAGACCGCTGAGGCTGGTGTTGTGTGCGCAGCAGAGAGTAGTATAACTCCCCAAGAGAGGAGTATAGCTTCAGGGCAGCAAATGGAGATGTTGTGGATTATGGTGCGCGGGAGCAGCAGTAACGACACAGTCCTGTAATGCAGTCCAGGGTATTTACTCACAGTTCTTTATCCATGTTACTACAGCTGGTCATAACGTCCCTCATGGCACTGTTTTCACCAGGTGAGGGGCTCGGCCTACTCCCAGATAACTTTGGAGTGTTTCACAGGACCCCCTTTATGTGTCCTTTCTCTGGCCTGTCATACCCTTCCAGTGACCTCACTTCTGTCCGGCTGCCTCGGGCCTTCTCTGGTAAACCTTGGCGCCAGTTTCCCTGACCCTATATGGTGCATTCCTAGTGGGTGTAGCGAGGGGCTGCGCCACATGAAATGTCACAGCCTCTGGTTTCTAGCTGAGGGTAGTTCCCCGCCTCCACTAGTTTCGGGGACCGGTCTCCCCCTTTGGCCTGACCCTTCTACGCAGGTAGATTCGGGCGTTCGGTGGCGACTCGCCGGTCCACACCCCTGGGGTCCCTTCGTTCCTTGTTCCTGGAGCCTCCTCCTCTTCCGTCTTCCTCCTCCAGTACCCCGGCCTCACTCACAGGCCTGCCTGCGGAGCATAGCCCATGCAGAGCCCCTGCTCCCAGCTGTTCATCTGTTACCTGTTTGCAAGTTTGCACCTTATTGAAAAAAAAATGGACACCTGGTCGCAAGTTGCACCGCGGCCAGTACAAGAGAGTCCACTTGAAAACGTTTTATATGAAAAGTTTTATATACCGAAATGCTTTATATGATGCTTTACATGATGTTTGATAAAAGAGTTCCCGTGATATTAAAAGTGCACTTATAATGTTGAAAAGAGAAAATGGTTCCCATAAAGGGAAGTTGTATAAAAATTTTGCATGTCCTAATGTACCCTGCCTTTTACTCTGTTCCAGCCCGCAGACGTGCTGTGATTTACCAGGGGGGAATGTAGCACCCCGAGGGCTCGGTTGCTACAGAGGTATTGCACCTCACCCAGAGGTGTGATATCTCACTCTCAGGTAAGGATGGAGTGTGGATCAGGACCCCGACACCTGCATGCATTACACCACATTTCCGGGGGGCAGGGCGACCGATATGCTCCAAGTAGAGCACGACAGTCCCTGTCCCTGGCTGGAGTGGGGGGAGGGAACACCGAGGAAGGAGGAACCCTGTAGTACATAGGAGGGAGAGAGCAGTTCCTGGGTGCACCTAGAGGGAGGTATAAAAGGTGGGCACCATCTTAGTTCAGTGATAAGTCAGTGGGAAGTCAGTCAGCTTCCTGTTGTCTTTTGGCGCGTACATTATGGCGTCCGTTCTGCTGGGGCGGGCGCCATAATCAATACAGTGAAACAGTCTCTTTTCAGGCACGCAGTACCCGTTGGTGGCGGGCACGAAATCCTGCCGACTACGCCAAAAGTTGACGCGCCCCCTGGGCCGCGTGTGTGTGGGGGTACCCGGAGCCGAACCTGTTGTGGATGCTGGGGGTTGTAGTCCTTGTGTGGCGGGGACCTGGTCCCGTGGCTCAGGGTGGTCAACTCAAATGGCGTTCTATTTATAGGGTTTTGTGATTAAATGTCCGACTATGCCACCCGTGGATTGCGGTCAGAGTGAACTGCCGCTGCAGGGCAGACCGCTGAGGCTGGTGTTGTGAGTGCAACAGGAAATAGTATAACTCCCCATGGGAGGAGTATAGCCTCAGGGCAGCAAATGGAGATGTTGGGGGTTATGGTGCGCAGGAGCAGCAGTAACGACACAGAGTCCTGTAATGTAGTCCAGGGTATTTACTCACAGTTCTTTATCCACGTTACTACAGCTGGTCATAATGTCCCTCATCGCACTGTGTTCACCAGGTGAGGGGCTCGGCCTACTCCCAGATAACTTTGGAGCGTTTCACAGGACCCCTTTATGTGTCCTTTCTCTGGCCTGTCATACCCCCCCAGTGACCTCGCTTCTGTCCGGCTGCCTCGGGCCTTCTCTGGTAAACCTTGGTGCCAGTTTCCCTGACCCTATATGGTGCCTTCCTAGCGGGTGTAGCGAGGGGCTGTGCCACGTGAAATGTCACAGCCTCCGGTTTCTAGCTGAGGGTAGTTCCCCGCCTCCACTAGTTTCGGGGACCAGTCTCCTCGTTTGGCCTGACCCTTCTACGCAGGTAGATTCGGGCGTGCGGTGGCGACTCGCCGGTCCACACCCCTGGGGTCCTTTCATTCCTTGTTCCTGGAGCCTCCTCCACTCCTCTTTCTTCCTTCTTCCTCCTCCAGGCCCCGGCTTCACTCTCAGGCCTGCCTGCGGAGCAGAGCTCATGCAGAGCCTCTGCTCCCAGCTACTGAACTGACTGACTTCCCACTGACTTCTCACTGAACTAAGATGGTGCCCACCTTTTATACCTCCCTCTAGGTGCACCCAGGAACTGCCCTCTCCCTCCTATGCACTACAGGGTTCCCCCTTCCTCGGTGTTCCCTCCCCCCATTCCAGCCAGGGACAGGGACTGTCATGCTCTACTTGGAGCATATCGGTCGCCCTGCCCCCCGGAAATGTGGTGTAATGCATGCAGGTGTCGGGGTCCTGATCCACACTCCATCCTTACCTGAGAGTGAGATATCACACCTCTGGGTGAGGTGCAATAACAGTGTAGCAACCGAGCCCTCGGGGTGCTACATCTCCATAGATAAGAAGATTATACCCAGGCATCGTCTGCTGGTGCTGCTCCCTTAACAACAGGTAACGTTTGGCAGAAGTCGCCTCACAGCTCAGTTATGAAAGCTGCCTCACAGTCAGACTCTTATAGTCGTCCACAGCAACCAATCAGAGCTCAGCTTTCACTTTACCTCAGCAGCTTCAATGCTGAAAGCTGCACTATTGCTATAGGGAACCAGAACGATCTTATTGTGAGGCAATTCTCATAGATGAAGAAAAGTATTCAATATGTATGAGGAGATTGCTAATTCGTGAACATATATTCCCTCTAAAAGAATAGATTTTATTGAGCTGATTAAAAACACACACCAAAAAATCCCGTGTATTAAAATATATTGCTGTCTTATTAGAAGACAATAGAGCTCCCAAAGTGATATGATGGCCTTGACAAGCCCTGATATGCCACTAATTGAATCCTGCCTAGCGTGGAGGTTGGCACCCGAAAATTGCGTATTTGGCGCTCCCACTCAGCTGCGGCTGTCCCTGTCTCTCCCTGTTAATCCCTATCAGGTGATCTAAACAAGGTATAAAGGTGACTGCCTAGTCTAATACAAAGTTGCTCCTATTTCTAATCAAAGTATAAGGAGATATTGATAGACATTTTAACAAAAAGAAAGTTGATAGACTTATCTTGTATAATAAGTACACACAGTGGGCCTGCAGCGAGTGGTAAGGGGCACTATAAACCTCGTATTAAGGTAAAAAGGTAAAATACTAAAATAATATCCAACTCGTTGGTCCACTTGGGTCGAAGAATGAGAACACGGGAGGTGGTAGTGCTGTTAAAAGACAGATTATTTAGGTCATATATAAAATGTTTCCCAGAGGAAAAGTAAAATAAAGTATTAAACCGTGGATGGTATTTGTGACACAGTGGTCTTTATAGGAGAAGTTACGAGATTTCTAAGGGATCCAGAGCCAGTAGATGCCTGTAAGAAGTATATAGAGATATTAGTAACCTAATTGTGGGTGGAACAAGTAGGGTTTACTACTTATAGATAATAATCAGTCTGTACCTGGTCAAAGGGTCTTCTTATCAAGAAGCTGTCTTATCAAGGGTGGCTGGAAGTAAAATTAATAAGCGAAGGGATTTAGTCCACTGATTTGATAGAGCCTAGGTTATATAGGTATTTACCTCATGGATTGATTTGGATGTTTACTATCTGTGGTCCAGACGTCCCCATTGTACCAGATGTGTTGTGGGGACTTGTAGAGTATTAGCCTGTATGGGCTAAATATAAAAGTGACTATAGAGTAGGGAACAAAGGTATAAGGAGGAAGCACTTGGGGATAATTTTATGCTTCACTGGTAAGGCTAAGTTATATGGTAAATTTACCTGGCTTAATTGTTTGATGCTTCCTATTTCTGGTTCAGATGTCCCAGATGTGGCCCTTGTAGTGGGGACTCGTAGAGTATTAGCCTGTATGGGCTAAATATAAAAGTGACTATAGAGTAGAGAACAAGGGTATAAGGAGGAAGCACTAGGGGATAATTTTATGCTTCACTGGTAAGGCTAAGTTATATGGTAAATTTACCTGGTTTAATTGTTTGATGCTTCCTATTTTTGGTTCAGATGTCCCAGATGTGGCCCTTGTAGTGGGGCCTCGTAGAGTATTGTCCTGTGGGAACTAAGATAAATAGTTATAATTAGATACTAGATTAATAAGGGTACAGGGGATAAAAAGGAATAATCATAGGATCAGTCTCTGATTTCTGTTCTATAAAACCACCTCGGCCTTTCTAAAAATCTAAAAATCTAGGAACATGGGCGACCTCTGGGCAGACAGAGTAGATAGGATTCATAAATAAATATACCTTCAATGAGGAAAACAGTGGCGTTGGTAGATGGTCTAATAGTCCTGCTGCAAATTGGGGCACTAGCAATGAGCCCAATGTAAGTCTATTGGAAACTCGAGCATTTTTCAGGCGGCTCTGCAGAGAGCCTAAAAATTGCCCAAATCAATGGGAACAGTGCTCAAATGACATGGGAACAGCATGGGGAAGACCCCTGGAAGCTTTTCTGACTCCCAGGTCACTGCTGTCAACAACGTTGTCAGAGTATTACGCCACTTTAACGGATTCCCAATAAAACCAACAAAAACAAAACCAAAATGAATTTTCCTGGGAAATATATTAAGGAACATCCTTTCCAGGGTAATGACTTGTATATCAGGCAAAATGAATAACCAAAAACAAAAATACTCCTCCACACCTTGGGCTATGTTCACACATAGCGTTTTTGATGCGTTTTTTCACTTTTGCATTGCTTTCAACAAAGACAAATGCATTCACTGGGAAATGTCATTTTAACATTTTACAACCTTATCTGGCCATGTGGTGCATGACACATCATCAGACACATGGATACAGTGCTGAAAAGACATGGGAACAGCATGGGGAAGACCTCTGGAAACATTTCTGATTCCCAGGTCACTGCCTAAAAGTGTGCCCATCATAAGTGATCCTTGGCGCATGCGAAGATGCCTCCCGCCATGCACCTGTCATTGCACACTTGCAACAATCACCTTCCACGTCCTTGTCCCAGTGCAGCGTTCAGTTGTCCCTACCCCATTCCTTGGAATGCAAGCGCAAGTATGCAGCCAGCCACCCACCCACCCACAGGCTGCAATACTATACTGTCAATTTTTTGACAGCTGTTTGCACTTGAAATGTGGCCTTTTAGGCTTGTGGAGGCGGAAACTTTTCATAACCTCATGCCGGTGGCGGCCGGGTGTCCATACTTGGTCCCCAGCTGCCACTATTCCTCCCGGTATCGTCTCCGCCTTCCACAAGCACGGGTTCCACAACATTACCCGTGCCCTTGCCAGTGCACTTACTGGGAAGGACCGCCTAATCGCCAACACGTGGACAGGTGAATGTGGCCAGGGACGGTACAGAGCCAGTCCACAGCTTTTTTGCTGAGAGTTGTATTTAGCTCGGTGAAAGGACTGGCATAGAGGGAAACCGTATCTACCCTGGGTGTCATTTCTCCCAGGAAGTATTTTAATGCACCTTGTTGCAGAAGCAATGGCAGCCCGTCCAACATCAACTCGCACTTGTCGTGGTGTTT
The DNA here is from genome assembly GCF_046119375.1 of Phyllobates terribilis. NCBI lineage: Eukaryota > Metazoa > Chordata > Amphibia > Anura > Dendrobatidae > Phyllobates > Phyllobates terribilis. The sequence continues at coordinate 785,535,979 of NW_027362764.1, forward strand.
TGACACACAAACATCTTTCTTTGCACATTTAATTTCATGAATACAGAGTTGGACAATGGCCTGATCTGCAATGCGGTTTAAGAAATAACATGCATAAGCATGTCCGATCCACATTAAAAAAGCAGCACTTTCCTTAGCCAGGGCTGCTTCTCGGCAGGGTTGGACGGGCCCACCAGAGAACCGGAGACTCCTCCGGTGGGCCCTGGCTTCTACTTCAGGAGTGTTCATAGTGCCGAGGTGAGGCCATGATGATGATAGAGGCCACCATCTGCTTCGTTTTATGTTACTTGGAATGCAAGCGCAAGTATGCAGCCAGCCATCCACCCACCCACCCACAGGCCACAACACTAATTTGCCAGATTTCTGGGCAGCTGCTTGCACTTGAAATGTAGCCTTTTAGGCTCGTGGAGGCGGAAGCTTTTCACAACCTCATACCGGCGGCGGCCGGGTGTCCATACTCGGTCCCCAGCCGCCACTGTTTCTCCCGATGTCCACAAGCACGGGTCCCACAACATTACCCATGCCCTCCACAGTGCACTTACTGGGAAGGACTGCCTAACCACAAACACGTGGACAGGAGAATGTGACCAGGGATGGTACAGAGCCAGTCCACAGCTTTTTTTGATGAGAGTTGTAGTTAGCACGGTGAAAGGACTGGCATAGAGGGAAACCGTATCTGCTCTGGGTGTCATTTCTCCGTCACCAGGTTCCGCCCATTGTCACACACGACTATGCCTGGCTGTATGTTCAGCGGTGAGAGCCACAGATCAGGCTTCGGTGTTACAGCTTTCAACAAATCTGCAGTGCTGGGCGGTTTGTCAATTAAGCATTAAGCATGTTATCTTCAGCACAGCCTGTTGCCGCTTGGCCAAGGCAGTGCTGCAGTGCTGTCAGCTTGTGACTGATGTGGTCATTTCGGAGATGGAGGGTGAGGTGCAGGAGCTGATCAATGTGATTACATTGAGGCTAAATTGGTGACGCTGTTTTTTATACTAAAGAAAGATCCTATTGTTTTGGGGTTTTTTACGATATTTTTTAAGACAAATGCATTCACCGGGAAATGTCATTTTAACATTTTACAACCTTAATTTGCAATGTGGTGTGTGACACATCATCAGACACATCCTGTTTTATTTATGATGGAGGGACTCTGAAAGTCATAAAGCCTATTTTTATAAGGCCATCAGACGACCCTTACTATTCTTAAAAGGCCAGCAGTCGGCCCTCGCTATTGTTAGAGAGCCATCAGCCGGCTATGCTTTGTTGTTCCCATTATTAACAAGTGGGTCTCTTATACAGTTATTGCGTATCCAGTGACTGCAAGGGCTGCCAAAAATTTGGACGCAACCCAATAGCCCTATGAAGAGACATAGAGGAGGGTCTCAGTATAAAAAATGTTCCCATTATAAAGGAGCGGGTCTCCTATAGTGGTAATGCCCATGCTGTGACTGCAAGCGCTGCCAAAATTTGGCAAAAAGCCCCACTAAGAATTTAAAGACACATAGAGCAGGGCCAAAGTAACGACAAACTCCCATAAGAAAGGAGAGAGCCTGAAATACAGTTATAGGGTATGCAGTGAGTCCAAAGGCTGACCAATTTTAGGAAAAACCCCACTAAGAATTTAAAGACACATAGAGCAGGGCCACAGTAACGACAATTCCCATTAGAAAGGAGAGTCTGCTATACAGTTATAGGGTATGCAGTGAGTCCAAAGGCTGACCAATTTTAGGAAAAACCCCACTAAGAATTTAAAGACACATAGAGCAGGGCCACAGTAATGACAAATTCCCATTAGAAAGGAGAGAGTCTGCTATACAGTTATAGGGTATGCAGTGAGTCCAACGGCTGAACAATTTTAGGAAAAGCCCCACTAAGAATTTAAAGACACATAGAGCAGGGCCACAGTAACGACAAATTCCCATTAGAAAGGAGAGAGTCTGCTATACAGTTATAGGGTATGCAGTGAGTCCAAAGGCTGACCAATTTTAGGAAAAACCCCACTAAGAATTTAAAGACACACAGAGCAGGGCCACAGTAATGACAAATTCCCATTAGAAAGGAGAGAGTCTCCCATAGTGTTGGCCTATGCAGTGAATGCAAGGGCTGCCAAAAATTTGGAGGCACTTCAATGCCCCTTGGAAGTGACGTGGAGGAGTGCTTCATAAAAAAATGTTCCCATTAGAAAGGAGCGGGCCTCCTATACTTGTAATGTCCATGCACTAAGTGTATAGGCTGACAAACATTTACCCATGGGGGGTATACATGAACATACTGTATATTTTTTTTTTTTTACGGGCATCATAAACACCCTTTAAAAAAATTATGTGGGTGTTGCATCACGGACCACGGTCACCCTGGTGATATGGTGGTGGAAGATGTAGAGAAGGAGGAGGACAAGAGCAAATAGCCAAAATCAGGAAGCGTATACCCATGTGTGGGTGTGAAAAGGTGCATCGGAATATACCTCCCAAGAAAAGACACTGGATTTGAGTTTATGTTACGCTGCTATTGACGCGCCCCCTGGGCCATATTCTTTAGGGGAATACCCGGAGCCGGATCAGATGGGGGTTGTAGTCTCCGAGTGGCTGTGACCCGGTCCGTGCCCAGGGTGTCAAGCTCAGAGTATGTGGCAGTCCTACAGATGTTACAAAGTTCGTTATGTCGACTACGCCACCCGTTGGATTGCGGTCACTACGGCCGCCGCTGCAGCAGGGTCCGCTGAGGCTGATGGTGTTGGTGCAGCTTTAGATAGTATAACCCCCAACGGGAGGGGTATGGCCTCAGGGGGTCAGGTGCAGAGGATGGGGGTTGTGGTGGTGCAGCGTAGATGATAAGTAAAGACAGAGTCGGGTTGTGCAGTTCAGGGTGTTTACTTACTGCAGATATTCCGGTCACTCCGGCCTTGAGTGACCACCCGAGCCGTGCTGCGTCCACCAGGTCCTGGATTCAGCCAACCCCCAAGCAAGTCCGGAGCATGTCCCTGAGCCCTCCTTCTTGTCCTTTCTTCTGGCCGTCCCCACCAGGGATCCACCTAGGTCCAGCTCCCTCGGGCCTTCTGTTGGGAGACCCTTGGCCTTGGGTTCCCTGACCCTACACGTGGTTTGCCTTCAGGGTGGATGTGGTGGGTGGCCGTGGCAGATCCTGCCCACGGCCTCCGGTCTCTGGCTGAGGTATGCTTTAGCCCCCACCAGTTTGGGATCCGGTACCCTATTGCCAACTCTTCACCCTAGGTTTGTATATGGGTTCTCAGAGTTCCTTTTTGTTTCCCCCTCTGGGTCTCTCTTTCTCTCTTCTCTCACTCCTGCTCTGGGGCTGCTCTGCTCTTCTGCTTCCTTCCTCTGACTCTGCAAAAGGCTGACTGACTGTGGCAGACTGACCCTGATCTTAGATGGTGCCCACCTTAAATACTCCCTCTATGTGTGAGCTCAGGTGACCAGCACCCAATGAGCTCCTATCTTTACCCAGGCTGCTCCCCCTATCTGCCCCTACACTACTGGGATGTACCACCCCCCTCCCACTCCAGCCAGGAACAGACTCGGTCGTACCTGCACATTTCTAAGTGGGAGTACCGTTGGTCTGTTCCTCGGAAATGGGATGTGTGTAGTGCATGCAGCTTTCTGAGCTCAGTTCCACACTCCATCCTTACCCGGGAGTGGAATATCACACCTCTGGGTTGAGGTGCAATACCCCTGTAGCAGCCGAATCCTCAGGGTGCTACATTCCCCCCTGGTAAATCACAGCACGTCCTCGGGCTGTAAGATATAAAACATCATCCAAACATACAATTTTTTTTCATAAACAACATAATAAAACATATAAAACATATATATTAGCAGCATCATAAAACTTTTCATATTAACATTCTTGTTTCTGGTTCCTCCTCCGGACACTGTGCAACGTGTGCCCGGGAAAAGTGCAACAGTTTCTCTTAGAAAACCGGTAGGGGGCACTTTAGGAAGCGCAACTATATACAAGGGATATGGCCGCTCTCAGTCCTCGGCCAGGTAATGGGAATAGGGATGACCGCTCTCAGTCCTCGGTCAGAGGGATTAAGGGAAATACGGGTAACAGTTCAATTCGCTGGTCCCAACGGGGACTATATTAGCAACAGTTCACTGTGTCCCGACGGGCAACTATATACAGCTTGTACTCTGCTGTACTTAACGACGGCGTCCTCCTGCTCTTTCTTTGTGGTTACCTTTAGCTTCAGACCCGTCCGGGTCCTCTTGCTCTTCCTCACACCGCAGCTCCTCCTCCGTCAGGCGATGCACATGGAGGGCGTAGGGTCCTTTGGCACACTTGTGCCGGGTGAAGGTGACCTCGTCCCCTATATACAGGTCACGTCCTCTGTGTCCCTCCGGTAGGTGGGACTCAACGTCTCTTCTTGTCACGAAGACGTCGCCTGGGGTGCGGTGATCTCGGATGAAGCCCCACCCGTGCTGCATATTGAACTTGATCACAGTCCCGGTGGAAGGGGGACCATGAGCTGCACGGGGACTCCTCCTGGCCCGGCTCTTCTGCTCCGCGCTCTTTATTTGGGCTTGTTGTTCTCGGACCCGCCTCTCTCTCCGCTCCCTCTCAAAGACCTCGAGCTGCTGCCGGCAGCACTCTGCACGCTCCGCTGCGGCTGCCCGAGTCTCCTGAGTGAACCCCATGAGGTCTTCTCCGGTGGGGTCCCACTCAAACTGTGCCTCCTCTAGCGGGGGCGAGGTCCTTTTTACGGGCTTTGGAACCGGGATCAGGGGTTCGTCTAGGGGTCTCTCTTTCCGGAGTCGGGGATGGTGAAACTCCGGTGGCCATATAAAGGGCTGCCCATCTGGGCACGTATGTTGGGCGAACAGATCTTCTCCCAGATGCGGCACTCTTGGTTTTATGGGCGCGGTGGTGGTGGCGCCCGGGTTGCCCAGGCCTTGCGGCCAGGCCTGGGGCACCTGGAAAGTGAAGGGCACCGTAAGGACGGCGGCGCCCTGGGCTACTTGGCCCTGCGACTAGGCCGGTGGCTCCGCGGAGGTAGGGGGCGCTGTTGGTATTGCGGCGCCCGGGGGTACTAGGCCTTGCGACCAGGCCGATGGTACTTCCTGCTTGGTCACGCTCGGGGTCGAGGCGTGTGACGTCACAGGGGTCGCGGCTCCCGTTTGAGGCCTAGTCTGCGGCGGTGACGTTGCAGCGACGGGCACGGCAGGGGGTACTTCGGGCTCTGCGACGGGGAGCTGGGGCAGGCACGCGGTTTCCCGGCTCGGGGTAGTAACGTCCCCTTTACCTGCCTCCATTCGTTCGGCTCCCTTCTCGGCGCCGTCTCCGGCCTTCAGTCCTCCTGCGCCATCCTCAGAGGCGGTCTGTCTCCTCGTCTCGGGTGGCGTGCTCCGCTGACGGATTTCGGTCTGCTGGGCCATCTCTCGGCTCCACTCCGCCAACGTCTCCCGCTGTACCCGGGCCATCCTCCGTGCAAGGCCCTCCAGCGCAGTCTGTGCACACTCCCGATCTCGGGGGAGCTGTGCCAAGACCTCCACTAAGCCTAGTGGAGTCGTTGTTTCTAGCAGGCTCCTGACCAACGGGTCGGTGCTGCTCTGCTCTCCTTCCATTGTCTCCAGCAGGCTCCTGGCCAGCGGGCCGGTGCTGCTCTGCTCTTCTTCCATCTCCGGGTAAGCTTCTTCTGGACTCAGCTCTAGGCTTCTTGTCTCCGGGTGCGCCCTCTCCAGACTGCTCCAGGCGACACCCATCTTTGCTCTCTTCTTCTCAGTCCTCCCACTTCGAGGGCGGTCCCGGGGCCACTTGGTGATTGTCAGCTCCAGGGGCAGTTCTTTCACGCTGACAGACACCTCTAGCATCACAGTCTCTGTTGGTGGGGGCGGTTTCCACTTTTGGCGCCATTTTCGGTCCTGGCCCACGATGGGAGGCGGCCTCTTGCCATCCTCTGGCACGCCCATAATGGCGTCCGCTCTGACAAGGCGGGAAACCTTTGGAAATGGCGGGAATCGTCTCCCAGTGGCGGGAAACTCTGCAGATGGCGGGAAAAAGCTGTTAATGGCGGACAACCGGCGGGAATCGACCTGTGATGGAGTCCGATGGCGGGGACCCTCCGGAACCGGCAGGAGACTTCTTTTTGAGGTAAACTTGTTCTTTTCTTCAGGCACGCAGTACCCGGATGTTGCGGGCACGTAATCCTGCCGACTACGCCAAAGTTGACGCGCCCCCTGGGCCATATTCTTTAGGGGAATACCCGGAGCCGGATCAGATGGGGGTTGTAGTCTCCGAGTGGCTGTGACCCGGTCCGTGCCCAGGGTGTCAAGCTCAGAGTATGTGGCAGTCCTACAGATGTTACAAAGTTCGTTATGTCGACTACGCCACCCGTTGGATTGCGGTCACTACGGCCGCTGCTGCAGCAGGGTCCGCTGAGGCTGATGGTGTTGGTGCAGCTTTAGATAGTATAACCCCCAACGGGAGGGGTATGGCCTCAGGGGGTCAGGTGCAGAGGATGGGGGTTGTGGTGGTGCAGCGTAGATGATAAGTAAAGACAGAGTCGGGTTGTGCAGTTCAGGGTGTTTACTTACTGCAGATATTCCGGTCACTCCGGCCTTGAGTGACCACCCGAGCGGTGCTGCGTCCACCAGGTCCTGGATTCAGCCAACCCCCAAGCAAGTCCGGAGCGTGTCCCTGAGCCCTCCTTCTTGTCCTTTCTTCTGGCCGTCCCCACCAGGGATCCACCTAGGTCCAGCTCCCTCGGGCCTTCTGTTGGGAGACCCTTGGCCTTGGGTTCCCTGACCCTACACGTGGTTTGCCTTCAGGGTGGATGTGGTGGGTGGCCGTGGCAGATCCTGCCCATGGCCTCCGGTCTCTGGCTGAGGTATGCTTTAGCCCCCACCAGTTTGGGATCCGGTACCCTATTGCCAACTCTTCACCCTAGGTTTGTATATGGGTTCTCAGAGTTCCTTTTTGTTTCCCCCTCTGGGTCTCTCTTTCTCTCTTCTCTCACTCCTGCTCTGGGGCTGCTCTGCTCTTCTGCTTCCTTCCTCTGACTCTGCAAAAGGCTGACTGACTGTGGCAGACTGACCCTGATCTTAGATGGTGCCCACCTTAAATACTCCCTCTATGTGTGAGCTCAGGTGACCAGCACCCAATGAGCTCCTATCTTTACCCAGGCTGCTCCCCCTATCTGCCCCTACACTACTGGGATGTACCACCCCCCTCCCACTCCAGCCAGGAACAGACTCGGTCGTACCTGCACATTTCTAAGTGGGAGTACCGTTGGTCTGTTCCTCGGAAATGGGATGTGTGTAGTGCATGCAGCTTTCTGAGCTCAGTTCCACACTCCATCCTTACCCGGGAGTGGAATATCACACCTCTGGGTTGAGGTGCAATACCCCTGTAGCAGCCGAATCCTCAGGGTGCTACACTATCATTCGGTGGTGTTGAGAAGTCTGACCCAATCCAGCCCTTGTTCATTTTTATAAGAGTCAGCCTGTCAGCATTTTCAGTTGACAGGCGGATGCGCTTATCAGTTATAATTCCCCCAGCGGCACTAAAAACCCGCTCTGATAAAACGCTGGTGGCAGGGCAGGTCAGGACCTCCAAGGCATAGAGAGCCAGTTCATTCTATGTATCCACCTTGGATACCCAATAATTATAAGATATGGAGGACGTTGGTACGATCAGCAAGTTACTCCCTCAGCATCTTCCAAAACTTTTTACTCCTTGTGAGAGTACCCCGGGACTCAGGGCCTGTGCGATGGGAGGGTCTGAGAAAACTCTCCTAGAACTTTGACAGTGTTCCCCTGCCTCTGCTGGATTGAAGTTGTGTCTTTCTCACCTGTACTCCTTGGTTGTCCAATGAAGTGTGCCGCCAGCGTTTTCAGATGGGATTTTTTTTAATTGTTCCGCAACAAGGGCCTTCTGGTACAGCCCCATTTTTGTAGACCTGTCCGCCTCAGGAATAAGAGATATAAAGTTCTCCTTGTAGCGTGGGTCTAGAAGTGTCACCAACCAGTAATGACCGTCACCCAAAATTTTGAGAAGGAGAGGGTCATGGGAAAGGCAGTGTAACATAAACTCAGCCATGCGTGCCAGACTGCTAACAGGCAAGACTTCCGTGTCCTCACCAAGAGGATGACTGACCATGCTCTCCTCCTCCTCCTCCTCCTCCTCTCTGTCCTCTGGCCATCCATGCTGAACAGACGGTATGACAGCTGTGCAGGTAGTATCGTCTATAGTGCATGAAACTACCTCCTGTCCTTCCTCCTCCTCCTCTTCCTCATTGTCAATCAATCCACGTTGGGATGAGATGAAGCTTGGCTGTGTGTAATCACCCTGTATGGTTCCTTGCTCCATCTCACCGTGCTCCGCCTGCAATGCATCCTCTTTGATTGTGAGCAGAGAGCATTTCAGAAGACAGAGAAGTGGGATGGTGACGCTAATTATAGCATCATCGCCGCTCACCATCTTGGTGGAGTCCTCAAAGTTTTGGAGGATGGTACATATGTCTGACATCCATGTCCACTCCTGAGGTCTTATGTGTGGAGTTTGAACTGAATACCGACGGCCTTGTTTATGCTGGTACTCAACAACTGCCCTCTTCTGCTCACAAATCCTTCCCAACATCTGCAGTGTAGAGTTCCAACGCGTGGGGACATCACACATCAGTCTGTGAGCCGGAAGCTGCAAACGCTGCTGAAACACGGCAAGGGCGGCGGAAGCTGTAGCTGACTTTCTAAAATGGGCACACAGGCGGCATACTTTAACAAGCAGATCCGACAGCTCCAGGTAGGATTTGAGAAACCTCTGAACCACGAGGTTAAGCACGTGGGCCAGGCATGGTACATGTGTGAGCTCGCCTCGCCTCAGAGCCGCCACCAGGTTCCGGCCTTTGTCACACACGACCATGCCTGGCTGGAGGTTTAGCGGTGTAAGCCACAGATCTGCCTGCTCTTTCAGAGCTGTCCACAACTCTTCAGCATTGTGCGGTTTGTCACCTAAGCATATTAGCTTCAGCACAGCCTGTTGCTGCTTGGCCAAGGCAGTGCTGCAGTGCTTCCAGCTTATGACTGATGTGGTCATTTCGGAGATGGAGGCTGAAGAGGAGGAGGAGGCAGAGGAGGATGAGGTTCAGGAGCTGTAGACCGTGGGGCCTGCAATCCTTGGCGTTGGGAAGACGTGTTCCTTCCCAAGGTCCGACTGGGTCCCGGCTTCCACTATGTTAACCAAGTGTGCCATCAGCGAGATGTACCCTCCCTGCCCACAAGCACTTGTCCACGTGTTCGTGGTTAGGTCGACTTTCCCGGTAACTGCGTTGTTGAGGGCACGGCTATTGTTTTGGGACCCGTGCTTGGGTAATGCGGGAACGGCACACCGGGAGAAATAGTGGCGGCTGGGGACCGAGTACGGAGGAACGGCCACCGCCATCAGGTTGCAGAATGCTTCTGTCTCCACGAGCCTAAAAGGCAACATTTCGAGCGCAAGCAGTCGTGAAATGTGAGAATTTAGTAGTGTGGCCTGTGGGGCATTGGCTGCATATTTGCGCTTGCGTTCCAAGGACTGTGGTATGAACAACTGAACGCTGCGCTGGGACAAGGACATGGACGTGCTTCCTGATGCTGCTACTTGAGAGTGTGCAACGACAGGTGCAGGGCAGGAGGCATCTTCGCATGCACCGTGGACAGGGGATTGGCTTGCATGCACAACAGAGGAAGAAGCAATGGTGCCACATGCAGACACTGTTCCTGGACCCTGGGGTTTGGCTCACAAAGTCGGGTGCTTTGCTGTCATGTGCCTGATCATGCTGGTGGTGGTCAGGCTGGTCGTTTTGCCACCCCTGCTGATGCTGGCCTGGCAGGTGGTGCAAATGGCCTTTTTGGGGTTATTGGCAGAGTCCTTAAAAAACAACCAGACTCGGGAAGACCTAACAGTTGTACTGGCAACTTCCTTCGTGTTGGTGTTACGGGGAACATTTGCCTACCTTCTGTCTGCGGCCACCACACTGCTTCTTCCTGCCTGTTGGGGTGCTCTGCCTCCCTCCCCCTGTCTGCTGCTGTCCTCGCTCTGCATGTCCTCCTGCCAGGTTCGGTCAGTTACTATATCATCCACCACCTCATCTTCCTCTTCCGCACCCTGGTCCTCCTCCTGACTTTCTGGCAATTGTGTCTCATCATCGTCCACCTCTTGTGACACTTTCCCACCGTCACCTTCGTGTGACCGTGGCTGCTCAAATATTTGGGCATCGCTACACGCGATCTCCTCTTGCCACGCTTCAAGTGGACCAGGCGAAGGGCCCTAGTCTATAAATGGGAAAGTGAACAGCTCTTCAGAGTGTCCAAGTGTGGGATCAGTTGTCTCTGGGTACTCGGCATGGTGGGAGGAAGGAGGATCAGGGTGAGGAATATGCAGTCCAGACTCACGGCTACTGAGACTTGACCGTGTGGAAGACAGGGTGGTGGAGTTGGTGGTGGCTGTTATGTTCTGCTACCAAAGCTAAGGAAAGAGAGGAGATCTGTCCCTACTATAAGACTCAGCTGAATCCCTACGATGTAACAGGGAACCTGATCCTGCGATCAGACCTGCTAAAGTCCTAATCTAGTCTGTACGGAGACCTATAGATTTGGGGAGGGAATCCCTACAAGTACTAAGGACTGGGAGGAATATGGGACACCTCCTAACAGAAATAGTAGCAGACAGACGAACAAACAAAATAGATAGAACCTAGAGGTCCGTAGACCAAGCAAACTAACAGAGTTAGATACAGAGCACAGGCTAGCTAGAAAGTAGATATACAATGAAGTCCAGCAAAGCCAGAAGGGCGGAGCAGGATTAAATAGGCCAACAAGGTCATGTGACCAGCAAAGGAAAAAAAACCTAACAGCAAGGTTCTAACAGTACCCCCCCCTTCTAAGAGGATCCTCCGGATCCCCTAGGACCAGGCTTATCAGGAAATCTCCTGTGAAACGCTCTGATAAGTCTGGACGCGGAAACATCATCTGACCTCACCCAAGAGTTATCCTCGGGTCCGAAACCTTTCCAGGCCACAAGATACTGCAAACTACCTCTATACCGTCTAGAGTCAAGGATGCGAGAAATTTCATATTCCCCGTCCTCCACCACCGGAGGAACAGAGGCAGAGGCGTCACCATCCGACACAACAGCTTTTTTTAACAGAGAGACATGAAAGACCGGATTAATTCTCCAGGAGGTAGGAACCTCCAACCTAACAGCAGATTGGTTGACAACCTGAAGCACCTTAAAGGGCCCTACAAACTTGGGACCCAATTTCTTAGAAGGAATCCTCAACCGCAGATTCCTAGAGGACAACCAAACCATGTCACCAACAGCGAACAAAACCTCCTGTCGTTTCCTATCAAAGTAGTCTTTAGATTTTCTGTTGGCCTCCTGAAGATTACCACGCACATCCGTCCAAACTCTTTCCAAATCACCGGAAAAATTCTCCTCCTCAGGCACGGCAGATCCCAACTTGGAGAACGACCCAAACGACGGATGTCTCCCAGAACAACAAAAAAAAGGCGAACAACCAGCAGAAGAAGATGTATGATTGTTCAGAGCAAATTCGGCAAGTGGCAGAAACTCAGACCACCCCTCTTGATTGTCTGCCACAAAACAACGCAAGAACTGCTCAACATCCTGGTTTTTCCTTTCTGTCTGGCCATTAGATTCAGGATGATATCCGGACGAAAACGACAAATGAATTCCCAACCTGTCACAAAAGGCACGCCAAAAACGAGCCACGAACTGAGGACCCCTATCAGAAACAATGTCAGTAGGAACGCCATGAAGTCTGACAATTTCCTTGACAAAGGCCTTAGCGAGAGTTTTAGCGCAGGGCAGTTTGACGAAGGGAACCAAGTGACACATCTTGCTAAAACGGTCCACGACCACCCAGATGACAGTAAAACCCTCAGAGGGGGGAAGGTCAGTTATAAAGTCCATAGCCAAATGTGTCCAAGGAGCACTGGGGACCTCCAAAGGACAAAGCAACCCCGCAGCAGGAGTATGTGAGGACTTAGATCTAGCACATATAGTACATTGGCGCACCCACTTAATGACTTCCTTCTGCCATCCAGGCCACCAAAAACTGCGACCCACCAGTCTCTTGGTCTCAGAGATTCCGGGATGACCTGCCAACCGAGATTCGTGACACTCAACAAACAAATCTCTCCTAAAGGTCCCAGGCACAAACAACCTCCCATGAGGAGTGTTAGATGGGGCATTCTCCTGAGCTTTAAGAATCTCATCTTCCAAAACGGAGTCTAAAGCAGCTATCACAACACCTTCTTGTAAAATGTTTTCCTCTTTCTCAGCACCGACTATGGGAGAAAAACTGCGAGACAAGGCATCCGCCTTAACATTCTTAGTACCAGGGATGTAAGTAACGGAGAAATTAAACCGCGAGAAAAACAGTGCCCACCTAGCCTGACGGGCATTCAGGCGCTTGGCAGCGTCAAGATATATCAGATTTTTATGATCCGTAAGAACCTGAACGGGAAATTCCGCACCTTCCAAGAAGTGGCGCCAGTGTTCAAATGCGAGTTTAATAGCCAATAATTCCCGATTACCAATATCGTAATTCAATTCAGTCTCCGAAAATTTTTTTGAAAAAAATGCACAGGGATGTAATCCATCCCCGTTATCCTGAGACAATACTGCGCCAACCCCCACAGAGGAAGCATCAACCTCAACCAAAAACGGCCTAGTAACATCAGGCTGCATAAGGATGGGAGCAGAGGTGAACCTCTCCTTGAGATACACAAAAGCTTCAATGGCCTCAGAAGACCACTGAACCGCATCAGCACCTTTCCTGGTGAGATCAGTCAGAGGTTTGACAATACTAGAAAAATTTTTTATGAATTTTCTATAGTAATTGGCGAAACCCAAAAACCTCTGTATTGATTTCAAACCAATAGGCCTAGGCCATTCCTGCACAGCCTGAACCTTAACCGGATCCATCTCAAAACCTTTGCTGGAGATAATGTAGCCCAAAAAACTAATTCTCTGTACAGCGAACTCACATTTCTCCAGCTTAGCAAAAAGCGAATTGTCCATTAATAACTGTAATACCTCACGCACGCTCCGCCAATGAGACTCCAGATCTGGCGAATAAATCAAAATGTCATCCAAATACACAACCACATTTTTACCGATCAAAGGTCTAAGGATGTCATTAATCAGATTCTGAAAAAATGCAGGAGCATTAGTAAGACCAAAAGGCATAACCAGATTCTCAAAATGACCCACAGGAGTGTTAAAAGCAGTCTTCCATTCATCACCCTCCTTCATGCGCAACAGATTGTATGCCCCCTTAAGGTCAATTTTAGAGAACCACTTGGCCCCCAATAACTGGTTAAACAGATCAGGAATCAATGGCAGTGGGTAAGGATTGCGTACCGTAATTTTGTTAATCTCACGAAAATCCAGACAAGGACGTAAACCGCCGTCCTTTTTTTTTACAAAAAAAAATCCAACCGCCACAGGAGACTTAGAGGGCCTAATGTGACCGGCGGCCAAACTTGTCTGTATGTATTCCTCCAAAGCCTTCCTCTCAGGAATAGTAAGGTTAAATAAACGACTTTTAGGAAGAGTCGCTCCAGGGACAAATTCAATAGAACAATCATAGTCTCTATGGGGAGGCAAAACCTGCGATTCCTTCTCAGAAAAAACTCTCCAAAAATCCTGAATAGGAACAGGCAATTCTCCCCTATCCAAAGCTGCAATACGCCCGTTACAACACTTGTCATAACATTTATGGCTCCAGGATTTAATTTCACTGGTAGACCAATCCAGTACAGGATTGTGAAATTTTAACCAGGGCAAACCCAATATTACTGGAGAAGGCAAGTTATTCAACACTACCAAATCCAATTTCTCATGGTGAACACCATTAATAGTGAGAGGAAATTCACTGACCTTGAGAGTAATATTCTTCAAAGGGGAGCCATCCACAGAAACCACAGCAATGGGGGATGATAAAGGTTCAGGTTTTAAATTGAGTTTTTCCACGAATCCCCCATCAATAACATTCAGTGTAGACCCGCAATCAACAAACACCCGAAATTCCATTAATTTTTCCTGAGCAATCGTGGAAGCAGCTAAAAATATACCCTTGGAATTTAAACAGGCAATACGGGCGTGACTGACCATTTTTTTTTCTTTCTTCATACGAAGCTCACAGCCTTTAATCAAATGACCAGACTTCCCGCAATAGAAACACAAGCCCTCCGAAAAACGACGGTGTTTCTCTTGAGAGCGAGGTGCCACCGATCCAATCTCCATCGGTTCACCACTGTTAGTACACACATTATCATAACCAGAAACTGACATAGCAGAGGATTTGCTCTCATTAACCCTAGCACGCAGTCTTCTGTCCACCCGTATAGCTAATTGCATAGCCTGTTGCAAATCCTCAGGTGTAGGATAAGCAATTAGCAGGTCTTTAACCTTTTCACTGAGCCCAGCAAGAAATAGACTTTTCAGAGCAGAATCGTTCCACCCTGTTTGAGTGGACCAACGACGAAAATGTGTACAATATTTTTCCATATTACCTGATCCTTGTTTTAAACGTCTCAACTCAGTCTCAGCTGATGCCACACGGTCAGGATCATCATATAATAGTCCTAAAGCAGAAAAAAAACTATCCACTGATCTGAAGCATGTATCACTAGGTTGCAAAGAAAAGGCCCACTCCTGAGGCTCTTTGCGCAAAAGTGACATTATGAACCCTACGCGCTGGGATTCATCCCCAGAGGACTTGGGTCTCAAACGAAAATACAATAAGCAAGCATTTTTAAATGAAAAAAATTCTCGATGTTCACCAAAAAATAAATCCGGCAAACATACCTTAGGCTCCAAGAAATATGCTCCAGGACAGTTACTCACGTGCTGACGGAGCTCGGCCACTTCCAGAGAGAGTCCCTGCAGGTGTTTAGCCAAATCCTGAACCGACACCATGATGGAACAAAAAAAAATCTTTCCTTAGAGAATTTGCAGGCTGGACTTACTGTTATGTTCTGCTACCAAAGCTAAGGAAAGAGAGGAGATCTGTCCCTACTATAAGACTCAGCTGAATCCCTACGATGTAACAGGGAACCTGATCCTGCGATCAGACCTGCTAAAGTCCTAATCTAGTCTGTACGGAGACCTATAGATTTGGGGAGGGAATCCCTACAAGTACTAAGGACTGGGAGGAATATGGGACACCTCCTAACAGAAATAGTAGCAGACAGACGAACAAACAAAATAGATAGAACCTAGAGGTCCGTAGACCAAGCAAACTAACAGAGTTAGATACAGAGCACAGGCTAGCTAGAAAGTAGATATACAATGAAGTCCAGCAAAGCCAGAAGGGCGGAGCAGGATTAAATAGGCCAACAAGGTCATGTGACCAGCAAAGGAAAAAAAAACTAACAGCAAGGTTCTAACAGTGGCTAAGTGACTGGAAGCATTATCCACTATCCAACCAACAACCTTTTGACACTGCTCTGGGTTTAATAGTGATGTGCTGCGGTCCCTTAGAAATTAGGACAGGAAGGTCTGGCAAGAAGATGTGGGTGTTTGTTGTGGCACAATTTCAGCTTGCCCAATGCCTTGTCCTCGGCCTCTGCATTCACCATTACCATCATGTCGAGTTTCCCATCCCTTGCCACGTGCCTTGCCCATTTTAAATGAAGGACAGTATCTTCCACGCTCACTAAAAATGACTGAGTTTGGAGCGAACTTATATGTGATCCGTGTGACGGAGAAAACAGAGTTTCAAATAGCTGACCTGTAGGTAAGTAGTTTGAACAGCAAACTGCGGTGAATTGCTTCACTGACACACTAAAGGAAATTTTTAATGGAGGCCAGAAATGGCAGTATTTTCTGACAACGTATATGTGATCCGTTTGACGGAGAAAACACAGTTTTAAATAGTTGGATTTCTAGCGCTGTAATATGGAAAGGACCTGGCTGTATTCTGCAGTGCCAACAAGCAAATGGAGCAGAAAAACGGTGTTCTCTGGATTGCCTTTTAAGCAAATAATGAGGATTAAGAACCAATGAAAAGTATTCCTGGCCCCTGAGACCTGGACCTTTGTATAGAAATATCTAACAGCAGCAGAACCAGAATTGGAATGGAGCCTCTTGTGCTATATGCACTGCAGTCTGCTATATACCCTGCCTGCCTATACACCCTGCCTGCCTGATATCTCTGCAGATGGATTAGTTAGTCCTCAAAAGGACTGTTTGTTAAGATGGATATGTGTAATGTACCGTTTTTCTCCCTACACTACCTAATACACAAGCAAATCTCTCCCTAGCTCAGCAGCACCTCTCCCTACACTGTCTAATTCCGGAGTGACTGTGACAAGCATAGCGGCGCCAGGTCTGATATAGACCTGATGACGCTCTGCGGCCAGCCAATCATTGTAATGCCACAACCAACATGGCTGCGGCATTACAGTGAGTGGCAGGCAATCCCTGCATGTTGATTGGCGCTCTAAAGAGCGCCAAACATGCAGGGAGGGGACCTGAGCTCCCGCCGAGCAACCCCGGAAATACTCGGCGAGCGTCGAGCATCTCGAGTATTGACATGCTCGGGCAATCACCGAGCAGTAGCGAGCATGCTCGCTCATCACTAGTAGTTAGGTCACTTAGATGTCCATTTGGAATACTGGAGAGTTTAGGTTGAAGTAGTGGTCATTCCTTGAATAAAAGAGCGGAAGGTAGGTTAGAGTTTTCTTGTTAGTTGTATTCCAAGATAATTAGATCTGGGATTCAGTATTTATACCTGGGACGGGTCTAGGGTCTAGATGTAGTGGAACGGTTCCATAGGGAGTTGTGAACCCACAGAGGGGGATACTAGAAAGTAGAAAAACAAGGATAAGATTTAAATGAACTAGGTGATGTAGACCTAGTGGTTATAGATGGCTGTACCTGGCTGTCAGGGCAGTGTCCATGGACCTCCTAGGAGTGTGTGGGATGTTGGTACAAGGAAAGAATGTTAGGCGAGGTGATGTGGCCCCTTAACCTAGATGGATAAGGCAGATAGATTATAGATTGGTAATCTAATCTAATTTAATCCTGTGGATATAAAAATTAAACAGGGTACCTACTGACAGTAAGTAGATGTTGGGGTTAACATAGATGTACATGTGGTATGCACTCAGATCTGGTCCCGTGAATGGACAGATGTGCTTTTGGTGATGTCCCCAATATACACTAGGTGCGGTGCACTACACATGTGCAGAAAGAAATAGTCTGGTCAATGCTTTGACCTTGGTGGTGCCTGAAATGTAGTAGAGCGATGCGCTACAGTACCATTAGGAGACAGTAGGTGGGGTTAGCCTTGCTGCAGATTATAAATCTATAGGCACAATCTTAATTCCGTTCCAGAAGGTCTTACCTTCTTTTGCTGTGGTAGATGGTCACAGGATGCGGCTGGTGAATTGCCAGTAGGTGGCTTACCTCGTTGAGGATACCTCGTTGGGTGGTAGAGCCTGGGCTGTAGCAAGATGGGTACTTGGTACAGCTGGAGCGGCGCGTTGTAGAGCAGAGTCCCGGCCGGTGACTCGTGCTCTGGATGATCCTGGCGCGTTAGCGGCGCAGGACCTGCGTGACATCACAGTCACATGATGCCCATGTGACAGACTGAAGACGGAACAGCAGGACGACCAAAATTCCTACTAATTTCAGAGGTGTTTGGCTTCCTTCATCAGGGATGGTCCTGTTGCTGTAAATGGTCCGTTATATAGGGGATACTGGTATAGAGGTAATTGGTCATCGAAATGCAAAGAGCTCGATCTCACTATTCAAGCCCTTTGGTATGAGCGTGTCCATTTTAAAAATCCAGGAACTTTCTATGCGGGACATTCTTTTGATATAGTACCCTTTTCTCCAGTGCTTTGGTATAATCTGAATCCCTATTATCTGTGTACCTTGTATATGTCCCCCATGTACCTCTAGAAAATGTTTAGAGAAGGGATGACCCGTAAGAAATTTTTGATCTTCCGTAGGTGCTTTATTAATGCACTTACTCATGGGTCGCTTTGTGCAACCTACGTAGTATTTGCCACATGGGCATTTTAAGCAGTATATGACTCCTTTTGAGGAACATGTAATGAAATCTGTGATAGGATATTCGTTTTGGTCTGTTTTAGTTGTTTTTTGTTTGCTAGTGAGCGAATATCTACAGGCGTTGCATTTTTTGCAGGGGTAGAAGCCATGGAGATTTTTAGTAAATGGAGCAGATATGGTTTTTGGAATATGTGGGTTCCTAACTGATGGGGCAATAGATAGGATTCATAATATCAAAAGGTTCTTTAACAAAGATCTACCCGCACAGATACGTGCAACATAGATAATATCAAATAGTCCCTTAAAACATTAGAACAATTGCTTTTAAAAGAAGTTGCAACCCTCGAAAGGTATCTTGCATATGACATCATCCCATCAGGCCTATGTGTCACAAAAAACTCTTATCAGGCGATATAGGCGACCATACCACACTACAAGAATGGGATGATATGTTCAAATCTTTTTTCCAAACAAGCAGTGGTATTCATTATTGAAAAAAGGAAACAACATCTAATGGATAGGAAAATCAGAATCTCAAAACTATTTAGAGAAATACAACTATTGAACAAAGGCTTAAAATATGCCCCCTCTACCAGGTTCAACAAATTTGAGGCGTTTATAGGAGTAAAACAATTTATGCGTAAACTCACCATTAAAAAGCATTATTATAAAGAAAAACTCAACAAGTATAACAATGTCTCCAGGCTCAGCAGCTTGCAACTTCACCCATACGGAGTTAAAAAAGAAATCCAACTTTCATCCTATCCATGAATATTCTGAAGCATTTGAAACCTTTCTGAAAAATGTTACTGATGACATCAGAAAAGTTAGTGACAAAAAATGCTCTAGATTGAAATATAACCTCTCAATTGGAGAACGTAAAGCCATCCAGCAATTATCAACCAATAAGGATATTGTTATACGCCCCGCTGATAAAGGGAGGGGGGGGGGGTATTGTAATTCTGGACCAACACCAATACCATGCTGAATCTATGAGACTTCTGAACGATCACCGCTCGTACGAATTCTTAACTTGCGACCTTGTGCGTAGGTCCTTTTATCTGAAGCGCGCTTTCCGGACAGCACGCGGCGGTGCCTGAGTCTCCCGCCGGGACTCCGGCACCTCCCTCCGTTCTCTCTTGTTCCCCTGACGTCACCGCTACTTTGCACCGTGCCCATGCCCCACACGGCGGCTGCAGATCTCCTCCACAGGAAACAGAGCGCAGGACGCGGCATCCTCCCGCTGACGGCACGGGGCTCCAGCTCAACCTAAAGGTGCCCCTCTGTATCACCAACGTTAGCTCCTGCAGAGCTGTACAACAGACTAATAAGTGTCTGAGTAACGTGGATATTATCCAGCATTTTACATGCTCATCCAGCACCTGCTGGTTCTTCTTCTGTTATATTAGCCTCATCAACCTCTAAAAACTGGGCTGATAACCAAAGATGACTATAAGCCTTGCATCTGACTATATACCACTATTACTCAAGAAGCGCTAAACTAAGGGTCAAATTACGCAAGATATCTAGGGTTCTAATACCCAAGACACTAAGACGTAATCGCCAAATGGTAATTTTGAGCAATTGCATCTAACTTGTGTTCCTGTGATTATTCCTTTTTATCCCATGTACCCTTATTAATCTGGTATCTAATTATAACTATTTATCCTAGTCCCCACAGGACAATACTCTACGAGTCCCCACTACAAGGGCCACATCTGGGACATCTGGACCACAAATAGGAAGCATCAAACAAGTAAACCAGGTAAATTTACCATATAACTTAGCCTTACCAGTGAAGCATAAAATTATCCCCAACTGCTTCCTCCTTATACCCTTGTTCCCTACTCTATAGCCACTTTTATATTTAGCCCATACAGGCTAATACTCTACGAGTCCCCACTACAAGAGCCACATCTGGGACATCTGGACCACAAATAGGAAATATCAAACAAGTAAACCAGGTAAATTTACCATATAACTTAGCCTTACCAGTGAAGCATAAAATTATCCCCAAGTGCTTCCTCCTTATACCCTTGTTCCCTACTCTATAGCCACTTTTATATTTAGCCCATACAGGCTAATACTCTACGAGTCCTCACACCACATCTGGTACAATTGGGACGTCTGGACCACAGGTAGTAAACATCCAAATCAATCCATGAGGTAAATACCTATATAACCTAGGCTCTATCAAATCAGTGGACTAAATCCCTTCACTTATTAATTTTACTTCCTGCCACCCTGGCACAGTGCCTTGATAAGAAGGTACAGACTGATTATTATCTATAAGTAGTATACCCTACTTGTTAGGTTACTAATATCTCTATATACTTCTTACAGGCATCTACTGGCTCTGGACCCCTTAGAAATCTTGAACGTCTCCTATAAAGAGTAAAGACCACTGTGTCACAAACAGATCCCTTAGAAATCTCGTAACTTCTCCTATAAACACCACTGTGTCACAAATACCATCCACGGTTTAATACTGTATTTTACTTTTCCTCTGGGAAACATTTTATATATGATCTAAATAATCTGTCTTTTAACAGCACACTACCTCCTCCCGTGTTCTCATTCTTCGACCCCAGTGGACCAACGAGGTGGATATTATTTTAAAATTCCCATAAATGAGACCCCAGTTGCTTCTGCAACAGCCGCTGCTATAATTACAGACTTTAGGGCGAATTATCAGGTTACCCCACCTTAAGGACTATATGGTCACTGCCCCTTTAATAGCGACTCTTTGGGCGCTGTTGCTTTAATTCTTTAAGACCTTTTGGGCAAAAACTGTAGTTTTGCATTCAACACACAGACACCCATTTTCTCCTTTATATCTATAGAGCCTAAATTCAGGGGGCTAAATCTCATGAAGGGGGAATATTTCGAGTTTTAATGTTCGCAATGTTTTTAGTCTGGTATTAAAGACGCGCCGTGTAAATTTTCACTCAAATCGGGTGAAAAATGTGGTGTTGTATTCAACGGGCTCCAAACACAGATTTTCTTCTATATATATGTAGATAATGGTTGGAGATTTGTTTTTTTTACTATGTAATAAGTATAAATCATTTCATTATTATTATGGATTAATTATTTTTATGTTTATTTTTATTTAAGTAAAAACTACAGAAAAAATAAATAAAACAAAACAAGTAACATTTTGCTCAGCTCACGTCTCTTCGTTTATGTCCTCCCTTTCTCCACCTATACCCTTACTTTCCTAGCCAGGCATGTAAACTTTAGTGGATGCCAGAACACAAGAGGGTCAAAAAGGGTCTCTTTGGCCTACATGAGGAGACCGGTGCTTATAAGGGAATTTATTAACCAGTTTTTGCTATTTAATCTCAGAATATCATAATGTAGGGGTAGAAACCTTAATTCCAGTGATGTGTCACTTACTGGGCTGTATAATGTAGTTTCAATAAAATTAGTGTTTTATCAGCAGGAGATTATCACTAGAGAACTAAGTGTATCGGGCCATGTAGTCCTCATGATCTGTATAACTCCGCCCCCACCACCGATTAGAAGCTTTCTGCCTATGTACAGTGTACACAGAAAGCTGCCAATCACTGGAGTGGGTGGGATTATACACAGAAAGCTGCCGATCACTGGTGTGGGTGGGGTTATACACAGAAAGCTGCCAATCACTGGTGTGGACAGGGTTATACACAGAAAGCTGCCGATCACTGGTGTGGCCGGGGTTATACACGGAAAGCTGCCAATCAGTGGAGTGGGCGGTGCTATACACAGAAAGCTGCCAGTCAGTTGAGTGGGCGGTGCTATACACAGAACGCTGCCAGTCAGTTGAGTGGGCGGGGTTAGACACAGAAAGCTGCCAATCACTGGTGTGGACAGGGTTATACACAGAAAGCTGCCGATCACTGGTGTGGCCGGGGTTATACACGGAAAGCTGCCAATCAGTGGAGTGGGCGGGGTTATACACAGAAAGCTGCCAGTCAGTTGAGTGGGCGGTGCTATACACAGAACGCTGCCAGTCAGTTGAGTGGGCAGGGTTAGACACAGAAAGCTGCCAATCCACTGAAGATATACACGATAGGCCTCAATTGACGGACAGCCATGGTGCATCCCTACAGATGACAAAAAGGATTCAGACGAGATTGACCAATAAGAACAAGGGTCCGTCCCTACAGCGGGTGAGTGAGTCCCAGGTGGGTTTGCAGGTCGTCAATTTGTCCTCCCATATTCTTTCCACTGAGCAGCTGGAGATCCTAAGTATGGGCTTAACCTTCTCTCCAACTAATGGTTTTAATTATTTTACAGCCCTAAAGGACCTCCATCTGTTCACCTGCAAGCTCATCTTACATAAACTACACTCCAAGAGGGCCATATCCTCCGATGCCCTGAGTGCGTCGGAGTGGGAGGCGATTAATAATTTCTACAAGAACAAGGCCCTTCACAATCAGGTGGGTTGCCTCAATGTGCAATACCCAGATCTACGCGCTTTCCCCCCCTGTCCCTATGTCCTGCCGTTGAGATATTTGCCAAGTTGGTTTCAGATGATTTTAAAAAACTGCCAACTAGAAGGAAGTTTGACAAACTCACAGCACGACAGCGAGTAGCAATAAAACAACTACAAGCCTATGATGATATTGTAATTAAACCAGCGGACAAGGGGGGAATTATCGTGATCTGGCCATGCACTAAATATGAAAAGGAAGTTTTCCGACAGTTGCGAGACACCAATACTTACTCTAGATTACATTATAATCCGACTGCCTCCTATTCCGCCGCACTTCAGGGTATTCTAGGCCGTGCTTGTGAGGAAGATATTATAACTAAAAAAACAGTGGAAGCGCTTACTGTACGCTTTCCTAAAACGTCAACTTTCTACCTTCTGGCCAAAATTCACAAGGACACCGTCGACCCGCCTGGGCGCCTGATTGTGTCCGGTTTAAACGGATTGTGTGAACCAATCTGCAAATTTATTGACTTCTACTTAAAACCAATTGTAGAGACTTACCATCATATGTAAGGGACACTACAGATGTCCTAACGCGGGTCGATGGCATCCTTCTGGAGGAGGGCGTCTTGCTCGTCACGGCAGATGTAGAGGCTTTATACACCTGTATTGAACATACGATCGGTCTGGACGCGGTCCGTCTCTTCCTGGGGGCGTCCGACCTGGGCGGCCCTTTGTGCGAACTAATTCTCGAGCTGCTGCACTTTATACTTACACATAATTATTTTTTATTTAAGGACCTGCAGAAGCGTGGCACGGCCATGGTGGCGGCCTGCGCGCCCTCGTATGCCAACCTCTTCCTGGGCGCATGGGAGAGGCAGATTTTTGGCTCCGAAGGAGCGGGGGCCGCGGACCATGTGCTGTGCGGGCTTCGTTACATCGACGACATTCTGTTCTTTTGGCAGGGTACAGTGCTGCAGCTCGAGAGTTTTATGGCACAATTGAATTCAAACATGTGGGGCATCAGGCTGACATATAAATTTGACACACGTAGGATTGAGCTCCTGGATGTCGGTCTCGAGGTGGGTGGCGCCGCGCGCCTCCAGACTGAGGTTTATAGGAGGCCTACATCAGTCAATTCCCTAATCCATGCAAAGACAGCACACCATCCTGCAACCATTAGGACCATCCCGGTCGGGCAATTCCTGAGGGCGAGACGGATCTGCTCTTCAGACCTTAAATTTGAACATCACGCCACTGGAACGTTTTGACGACCGATATCTCCCTGGGACCAATCCTTGGTGATTATCCCCTTATGACCCCTAGACGATCAAGCAATTTAAGGGACATTTTGGTCTCCAGCCATTATGTACCGGCAAAACCAAATCCCTCTGGCTCCCATGGTCCCCTGTTGGGAATTTTTCCTTGCGGCCGTTGTCATGCCTGCACCAATGTCCTGCGCAGCAGCGCGTTCACGTCCTCGGATGGTAAAAGAGAATTCAATATTAGACATCACATTTCTTGTGGCACAAGCAATGTAATCTATTATTGTCCATTAATTTATATTGGGCTAACATCAAGAGAACTCCGAGTACGTGTGCGCGAGCATGTGCGGGACATTGGTGCGGCCAGGACAGCGGCCGACATTGCCGAACTCAAGACAATCCCCAGACACTTTAGGGCCGCCCACAATTGCGACCCTGGGTGTCTTAAGATCCGTGGAATAGACGTGATCCATATGGGTGCTCGGGGGGGCAATGTAAGGAAAGTCTTGGCACAAGTTGAGACCAAATGGATCTTAAGGTTGGGAACTTTATCACCAGACGGCCTTAATGAATCTCTATCATTTTCCTCTTTCCTTTAAGTTTGCCTCCTGTCAATAATGTGGGCTTTACACGCCTCCTCTCCTCTATTTCTTCCAGTGCAATGGCGCTTCTGGTTTTAATTGTTATAATGTTTTTTCCTTTATTTGTTTTTAATTACATGCTGTTTCTTTCAGCTGTCACTTTATGTCTGGAGGTTCTGGTCAACTGACCATCCAAATGGTGGAGGACTGATTGCTTGGAAGGTGAAATATGAACGGATTATTGGAGAGGAATCAATTTCTTCATACTGTTATAATACATTCCTTCCATAAATAACTATCAGTCTTCTTTAATATATTTTCTAATGGTGTGGGGGCTAGCGGCGCATGCGCAGTCATACAGCACCAAGCCACGCCCTCCCCCATCCCATGTGATCGGTCACGTGAGGCCACACGTGACCGACACAATGGTGTTTAAAAGACCGTCTCCTCCAC
Organism: Phyllobates terribilis; assembly: GCF_046119375.1. Lineage (NCBI taxonomy): Eukaryota > Metazoa > Chordata > Amphibia > Anura > Dendrobatidae > Phyllobates > Phyllobates terribilis. Next base: position 785,560,743 of record NW_027362764.1, read on the forward strand.
TATCCCTCACTCCCCTTGAGAAAGCGGCCGCAGGTGGCCGCGAAACGCGCGTCGGGTCACGCCATTGCGCTCCTCCATCACTGGTTTCCATCTGGCCCCTAACCTGGTAAGAAGGACTAACTTCACCTGCACTATACCCGCACTTTACACTTTTCTATTGGCATGCTTACAGCATTTGATGCAAATACATGCAAGGCATTTGGTTCAGCTTCCTATTATTTACTTGAAATGTAGCACTGACTATTCATTTCATCACAAGACTGACCTATTTGCTCTCGTTAAATCTGTTTATGCTGTATTCCCCCTTTTTTCTGCCTTTATAATTGTGTATGGGTTTAATCTATTGATAGGATTATTGGCCAAAATGCCAGTGATCATTGCTGCTATCTGCTTGCACCTTACCCTAAATATTGTCGGTACTTCTGTACTAATTGATGTTGATAATAAAAATATACATATTTCTATGCCATTATAACTTTTTGAATTCTCCTCATTAAGCAGGGTTAATGAGGAAAGCTGCCAATCACTGGTGTGGGCGGGGTTATACACAGAAAGCTGCCAATCACTGGTGTGGGCGGGGTTATACACAGAAAGCTGCCAATCACTGATGTGGGCGGTGCTATGCACAGAAAGCTGCCAATCACTGGTGTGGGTGGGGTTATACACAGAAAGCTGCCAATCACTGATGTGGGCGGTGCTATACACAGAAAGCTGCCAATCACTGGTGTGGGCGAGGTTATACACAGAAAGCTGCCAATCACTGGTGTGGGCGGTGCTATACACAGAAAGCTGCCAATCACTGGTGTGGGTGGTGCTATGCACAGAAAGCTGCCAATCACTGGTGTGGGCGGTGCTATACGCAGAAAGCTGCCAATCACTGGTGTGGGCGAGATTATACACAGAAAGCTGCCAATCACTGGTGTGGGCGGAGTTATACACGGAAAGCTGCCAATCAGTGGAGTGGGCAGGGTTATACACAGAAATCTGCCAATCACTGGTGTGGGCGGAGTTATACACGGAAAGCTGCCAATCAGTGGAGTGGGCAGGGTTATACACAGAAAGCTGCCAATCAGTGGAGTGGGCAGGGTTATACACAGAAATCTGCCAATCACTGGTGTGGGCGGGGTTATTCAGAGCTCAGCATTCAGTGATCTGCTGCTTGATCTGCAGCAGAGAAAACAGGGATTTTATAGAAACCACAGCAAACAGCCCAGTAAGTGACACATTGCTGGAGTCAGGGTCACTGCATTATGCTGTTCTCGGATTACGTAGCAAAAAACTGATGACAGATTCCCATTAAAATCCATGATAATTGGTCCCTTTTAAAGATTGCACTGGTATTAACAAGCCTTAAGTTACGCCCTTCTTCCTGGCGTTTGACTCCTAGGCTCCTGGTTAGATTCGCTTTCCAAACTGCCATCTTATCGGTCTGATCAACCAAATTGTATTTTACTAATATTATGATTCCATGTGAATATTTTTTCTCCAGAAAATCTTCATATTCTGTCTGTTTGGTCTTCAGGATTCTCAATGTCTTGTTCTAAGAGAAAGGATGTGCTCTGTGATAACTCATGGAAGTAAATGGTTAAATGGTAGAGAATGGTTAAATTAAAAACCTTTAGTTCTGGAGCATCTGTCCAGTTCTGCATTAATCAGACAATCTATTGAAACAAATAAGCACTGTGTAATACATCATTTCTCCTGTGGGGGAGCTGGAGAAAACTTGAGCACTTATTATTAGAGATGAGTGGATCAATCCGAGGAGGATCAAGTTCAAGTCGAATTTCCTGGAATTCGTTGGTTACAAAATATCAAACATTTTGAGATTCGAGTCTCGTTTTGCCAAAAAAAATCTTGCCTGGCACCATTTTCCACATTGATAGAGCATCCAAGAGCGGGCTGACGTCATTTTGCATTACTGCACGTTTTCCCCATAATGCCATCCAGCTATGACATCTAGCAGATTATCATATATTTTACGGTGGTGGTCAGTACTGAGGCCATCACAGATCAGTGATTCCCAGCAGAGCACAGTTTGTATGGCAGAATCATTTTAGATCTTCAATGTCACTGGGTAAGTCTATCTCTCCTGTAGAGTGTAAGCTCTTATGGTCAGCAGGGACCTCTCTCTCCTGTAGAGTGTAAGTGTAGCACCCTGAGGATTCGGCTGCTACAGGGGTATTGCACCTCAACCCAGAGGTGTGATATTCCACTCCCGGGTAAGGAAGGAGTGTGGAACTGAGCTCAGATAGACTGCATGCACTACATACATCCCATTCCAGAGGAGCAGGCCGACGGCACTCCCACTTAGAAATGTGCAGGTGCGACCGAGCCTGTTCCTGGCTGGAGTGGGAGGGGGGAGGAACATCCCATGTAGTGTAGGGGCAGATAGGGGGAGCAGTCTGGGTAGTGATAGGAGCTCATTGGGTGCTGGTCACCTGAGCTCACACATAGAGGGATATATAAGGTGGGCACCAACTAGAATCAGGGTCAGACGCAGAGAGTCAGTCAGCTGCAGAGGACAAGTCAGATGCAGAGAGCAGGAAACAGCAGCCCTGGAGAGAGAGAGAGTGGAGTGAAGAAAGACCCAGAGGGGGACAAAGAAGGGACCCAAGAACCCAAATAAGAACACCGGGTGAGGAGTCAGCAAGAGGGTACCGGAACCCAAGCTGGTGGGGGCAAAGACATTCCCCAGCCAGAGACCGGAGACCGTGGGCAGTGTCTGTCACGGTCACCCACTACATTCACCCTGAAGGCACACCACAGGAAGGGTCAGGGAACCTAAGGCCAAAGGTTGCCCAACAGAAGGCCCGAGGGAGCTGGACTTAGGTGAATCACTGGTGGGGACGGCTGAAGAAAGGACAGAGGGAGAGCTCAGGGCCACGCTCCGGACTTGTTTGGGGGTTGACCGGATCCAGGACCTGGTGGACGCAGCACGGCTCGGGAGGTCACTTGGAGCTAGAGTGACCAGGAACATCTGCAGTAAGTAAAGACCCTTAACTGCACAACCCGAGTCTGTCATCATTACCGGCTGCACCGCACCACCACAACCCCCATCCTCTGCGCCTGTCCCCTCTGAGGCTATACCCCTCCCGTTGGGGGTTATCCCACCAAGCTGCGCATCCACCATCAGCCTCAGCGGACCCTGCTGCAGCGGCGGCCACAGTGACCGCATCACAACGGGTGGCGTAGTCGACACAACGAACTTTAATAACATCAGTAAAGACTGCCACATAACACTGAACTTGACGCCCTGGGCACGGGACCGGGTCACAGCCGCTCGGAGACTACAACCCCCCCCCATCTGATCCGGTGCCGGGTATTCCCCTCAAAAAGGAATATGTCCCAGGGGGCGCGTCAACTTTGGCGTAGTCGGCAGGATTACGTGCCCGCAACACCCGGGTACTGCGTGCCTGAAGAAAAGTTCAAGTTTACCTCAGAAAGAAGACTCCTGCCGGTTCCGGAGGGTCCACGCCATCGGACTCCATCACCAGTCGTTTCCCGCCGATTGTCCGCCATTTCCAGCTTGTTCCCGCCATCTGCAGAGTTTCCCGCCACTGGGCGACGCTTCCCGCCAAAACCGCAGATTTCCCGCCTTGGAAGAGCAGCGGACGCCATTATGGGCGTGCCAAAGGAGGGCAAGAGGCCACCTCCCATCGTGGGCCAGGACAGAAAATGGCGCCAAAAGTGGAAACCGCCCCCACCAACAGAGACTGTGATGCTGGAGGTGTCTGTCAGCGTGAAAGAACTCCCCCTGGAGCTGACAGTCACCGAGTTGCCCCGGGACCGCCCTCGGAGTGGGAGGAGACGAAAGAAAAGAGCAAAGATGGGTGTCGCTTGGAGCAGTCTAGAACGAGCGCACCCGGAGGCAAGGTGTCCAGAGCGAGAGCACCCGGAGTCGAGAAGAGGAAGAGTAGACCCGGGAATGGAGCGGCAGCAGAGCAGCACCGGCCCACTGGCCAGGAGCCTGCAGAAGGAAGAAAGAGGAGAGCAGAGCAGCACCGGCCCGCTGGCCAGGAGCCTGCCGGAAGCAGAGCAGAGCAGCACCGACCCGATGGTCAGGAGCCTGCTGGAGTCAACAACCCCGCTAGGCTTAGCGGAGATCCTGGCGCAGCTTCCCCGAGATCGGGAGTGCGCGCGGAGTGCCCTGGAGGGCCTCGCGGGAAGGATGGCCCGAGTGCAGAGGGAGATCCTGGCGGAGTGGGGCCGGGAGATGGCCCAGCAAGCTGGAATCCGTCCACGGAACCCGCTCCCTTGGAAGAAGACACCGACTACCTCTGCGGATGACGCGGGAGGACCCAAGGCCGGAGACGGCGCAGAAGAGGGAGCGAGACGTATGGCAGCAGGTAAGGGGGACGCCTATACCCCATACCGGAAGACCACCCACCTGCCCCAGCTCCCCGTCGCAGAGCCCGAAAGTCCCCCTGCCGTACCCGAGACCGCCATGACACCGCCACCGACTAGGCCCCGACCGGAAGCCGCCGTCGCGACCCCGGTGACGTCACGCGTCGTGACCCGGAGCGTGGCGAAGGAAGAGGAGCCTCCGGCCTGGTCGCAGGGCCTAGCGTTTCCGGGCGCCGCATCCCCAACAGAGCCATCTACCTCCGCGGAGCCTCCGGCCTGGTCGCAAGGCCAGGTGGCCCAGGGTGCCGCCGTGTTAACAGTTCCATTTACCTTCCAGATGCCCCAGGCCTGGCCGCAAGGCCTGGGCAACCTGGGCGCCCCCACCATCGCGCCCGCACCCGTAACATCAAGGGTGCCAAGTCTGGGAGAGGACCCCTTCAGCCAGCTAGCGTGGCCGGACGGGCGGCCCTTCATCTGGCCCAAAGAATTCTTGGAACTGGAGCGACAAAAGAAGTTAGGTCCCCTGTGTGAGCCCCTGATCCCGGCTCCAAAGCCCGTGACTCGGGTCTCGCCTCCACTCGAGGAAGCCCAGTTCGTGTGGGACCCCACGGGAGAAGATTTGATGGGGTTCACCGGAGAGACTCGGGCAGCTGCAGCAGAGCGTACCGAGTGTTGCCGTCAACAGCTGGCAGAGTTCAAGAGAGAGCGGGAGGAGAGGCGGGCCAGAGAGCAATGGGCCCGGACCCGCAGCGCGGAGCAAAAGAGTCGGACCAGAAGGGACCCCTATGCAGCAGATCGTCCCCGTACCATCGGGACGGTAATAAAGTTTAATGCGCAGCATGGGTGGGGCTTCATAAAGGACCGGAACACCATGGGTGACGTCTTCGTTACCCGACGGGACGTCGAGTCCCACCTGCCAGAGGGTCACAAAGGCCGTGACCTCTACGTCGGTGACGAGGTAACGTTCACCCGGCACAAGTGTGCCAAGGGACCTTACGCCCTCCACGTGCATCGCCTGACAGAGGAGGAGTTGCGGTGTAGGGAGGAGGAGCCAGAAGACCCGGACGGGTTCAAGGCTAGAAGGTACTATGACTGAAATAGTACAAAGGAGATGTAAATAGTTACCCGTCGGGGTACACAAGTAACCGTGGCTGCTTTAAAGTTTAGTCCCCGTTGGGACCAGTGAACAGTTTAACCCGTGTGTCCCCTACCCAAACCAGGCTGAGGACTGTGAGCAGCCATCCCATTCCCTTTACTTGGCCGGGGACTGAGAACGGCCAAAACTTCCCTGTACATAGTTGCGCTTCCTAAGGCGCCCCCTACTGGTTTTATGAGAAACTGCTTATCAAAAGACTGTCGCACTTTACCTGGTCACGAGTTGCACGGTGACCAGAGGAGGAAGAAAGAAAGAGACGACGAGAATGTTATAATGATGTCTATATGAAAAAGTTATATATATATAATATTTTATATGTTTTATATGTTTATAAAAAATTGTATGTTTTGGTGTTTTTGTCTTTGCAGCCCGAGGACGTGCTGTGATTTACCAGGGGGGAATGTAGCACCCTGAGGATTCGGCTGCTACAGGGGTATTGCACCTCAACCCAGAGGTGTGATATTCCACTCCCGGGTAAGGAAGGAGTGTGGAACTGAGCTCAGATAGACTGCATGCACTACATACATCCCATTCCAGAGGAGCAGGCCGACGGCACTCCCACTTAGAAATGTGCAGGTGCGACCGAGCCTGTTCCTGGCTGGAGTGGGAGGGGGGAGGAACATCCCATGTAGTGTAGGGGCAGATAGGGGGAGCAGTCTGGGTAGTGATAGGAGCTCATTGGGTGCTGGTCACCTGAGCTCACACATAGAGGGATATATAAGGTGGGCACCAACTAGAATCAGGGTCAGACGCAGAGAGTCAGTCAGCTGCAGAGGACAAGTCAGATGCAGAGAGCAGGAAACAGCAGCCCTGGAGAGAGAGAGAGTGGAGTGAAGAAAGACCCAGAGGGGGACAAAGAAGGGACCCAAGAACCCAAATAAGAACACCGGGTGAGGAGTCAGCAAGAGGGTACCGGAACCCAAGCTGGTGGGGGCAAAGACATTCCCCAGCCAGAGACCGGAGACCGTGGGCAGTGTCTGTCACGGTCACCCACTACATTCACCCTGAAGGCACACCACAGGAAGGGTCAGGGAACCTAAGGCCAAAGGTTGCCCAACAGAAGGCCCGAGGGAGCTGGACTTAGGTGAATCACTGGTGGGGACGGCTGAAGAAAGGACAGAGGGAGAGCTCAGGGCCACGCTCCGGACTTGTTTGGGGGTTGACCGGATCCAGGACCTGGTGGACGCAGCACGGCTCGGGAGGTCACTTGGAGCTAGAGTGACCAGGAACATCTGCAGTAAGTAAAGACCCTTAACTGCACAACCCGAGTCTGTCATCATTACCGGCTGCACCGCACCACCACAACCCCCATCCTCTGCGCCTGTCCCCTCTGAGGCTATACCCCTCCCGTTGGGGGTTATCCCACCAAGCTGCGCATCCACCATCAGCCTCAGCGGACCCTGCTGCAGCGGCGGCCACAGTGACCGCATCACAACGGGTGGCGTAGTCGACACAACGAACTTTAATAACATCAGTAAAGACTGCCACATAACACTGAGCTTGACGCCCTGGGCACGGGACCGGGTCACAGCCGCTCGGAGACTACAACCCCCCCCATCTGATCCGGTGCCGGGTATTCCCCTCAAAAAGGAATATGTCCCAGGGGGCGCGTCAACTTTGGCGTAGTCGGCAGGATTACGTGCCCGCAACACCCGGGTACTGCGTGCCTGAAGAAAAGTTCAAGTTTACCTCAGAAAGAAGACTCCTGCCGGTTCCGGAGGGTCCACGCCATCGGACTCCATCACCAGTCGTTTCCCGCCGATTGTCCGCCATTTCCAGCTTGTTCCCGCCATCTGCAGAGTTTCCCGCCACTGGGCGACGCTTCCCGCCAAAACCGCAGATTTCCCGCCTTGGAAGAGCAGCGGACGCCATTATGGGCGTGCCAAAGGAGGGCAAGAGGCCACCTCCCATCGTGGGCCAGGACAGAAAATGGCGCCAAAAGTGGAAACCGCCCCCACCAACAGAGACTGTGATGCTGGAGGTGTCTGTCAGCGTGAAAGAACTCCCCCTGGAGCTGACAGTCACCGAGTTGCCCCGGGACCGCCCTCGGAGTGGGAGGAGACGAAAGAAAAGAGCAAAGATGGGTGTCGCTTGGAGCAGTCTAGAACGAGCGCACCCGGAGGCAAGGTGTCCAGAGCGAGAGCACCCGGAGTCGAGAAGAGGAAGAGTAGACCCGGGAATGGAGCGGCAGCAGAGCAGCACCGGCCCGCTGGCCAGGAGCCTGCAGAAGGAAGAAAGAGGAGAGCAGAGCAGCACCGGCCCGCTGGCCAGGAGCCTGCCGGAAGCAGAGCAGAGCAGCACCGACCCGATGGTCAGGAGCCTGCTGGAGTCAACAACCCCGCTAGGCTTAGCGGAGATCCTGGCGCAGCTTCCCCGAGATCGGGAGTGCGCGCGGAGTGCCCTGGAGGGCCTCGCGGGAAGGATGGCCCGAGTGCAGAGGGAGATCCTGGCGGAGTGGGGCCGGGAGATGGCCCAGCAAGCTGGAATCCGTCCACGGAACCCGCTCCCTTGGAAGAAGACACCGACTACCTCTGCGGATGACGCGGGAGGACCCAAGGCCGGAGACGGCGCAGAAGAGGGAGCGAGACGTATGGCAGCAGGTAAGGGGGACGCCTATACCCCATACCGGAAGACCACCCACCTGCCCCAGCTCCCCGTCGCAGAGCCCGAAAGTCCCCCTGCCGTACCCGAGACCGCCATGACACCGCCACCGACTAGGCCCCGACCGGAAGCCGCCGTTGCGACCCCGGTGACGTCACGCGTCGTGACCCGGAGCGTGGCGAAGGAAGAGGAGCCTCCGGCCTGGTCGCAGGGCCTAGCGTTTCCGGGCGCCGCATCCCCAACAGAGCCATCTACCTCCGCGGAGCCTCCGGCCTGGTCGCAAGGCCAGGTGGCCCAGGGTGCCGCCGTGTTAACAGTTCCATTTACCTTCCAGATGCCCCAGGCCTGGCCGCAAGGCCTGGGCAACCTGGGCGCCCCCACCATCGCGCCCGCACCCGTAACATCAAGGGTGCCAAGTCTGGGAGAGGACCCCTTCAGCCAGCTAGCGTGGCCGGACGGGCGGCCCTTCATCTGGCCCAAAGAATTCTTGGAACTGGAGCGACAAAAGAAGTTAGGTCCCCTGTGTGAGCCCCTGATCCCGGCTCCAAAGCCCGTGACTCGGGTCTCGCCTCCACTCGAGGAAGCCCAGTTCGTGTGGGACCCCACGGGAGAAGATTTGATGGGGTTCACCGGAGAGACTCGGGCAGCTGCAGCAGAGCGTACCGAGTGTTGCCGTCAACAGCTGGCAGAGTTCAAGAGAGAGCGGGAGGAGAGGCGGGCCAGAGAGCAATGGGCCCGGACCCGCAGCGCGGAGCAAAAGAGTCGGACCAGAAGGGACCCCTATGCAGCAGATCGTCCCCGTACCATCGGGACGGTAATAAAGTTTAATGCGCAGCATGGGTGGGGCTTCATAAAGGACCGGAACACCATGGGTGACGTCTTCGTTACCCGACGGGACGTCGAGTCCCACCTGCCAGAGGGTCACAAAGGCCGTGACCTCTACGTCGGTGACGAGGTAACGTTCACCCGGCACAAGTGTTCCAAGGGACCTTACGCCCTCCACGTGCATCGCCTGACAGAGGAGGAGTTGCGGTGTAGGGAGGAGGAGCCAGAAGACCCGGACGGGTTCAAGGCTAGAAGGTACTATGACTGAAATAGTACAAAGGAGATGTAAATAGTTACCCGTCGGGGTACACAAGTAACCGTGGCTGCTTTAAAGTTTAGTCCCCGTTGGGACCAGTGAACAGTTTAACCCGTGTGTCCCCTACCCAAACCAGGCTGAGGACTGTGAGCAGCCATCCCATTCCCTTTACTTGGCCGGGGACTGAGAACGGCCAAAACTTCCCTGTACATAGTTGCGCTTCCTAAGGCGCCCCCTACTGGTTTTATGAGAAACTGCTTATCAAAAGACTGTCGCACTTTACCTGGTCACGAGTTGCACGGTGACCAGAGGAGGAAGAAAGAAAGAGACGACGAGAATGTTATAATGATGTCTATATGAAAAAGTTATATATATATAATATTTTATATGTTTTATATGTTTATAAAAAATTGTATGTTTTGGTGTTTTTGTCTTTGCAGCCCGAGGACGTGCTGTGATTTACCAGGGGGGAATGTAGCACCCTGAGGATTCGGCTGCTACAGGGGTATTGCACCTCAACCCAGAGGTGTGATATTCCACTCCCGGGTAAGGAAGGAGTGTGGAACTGAGCTCAGATAGACTGCATGCACTACATACATCCCATTCCAGAGGAGCAGGCCGACGGCACTCCCACTTAGAAATGTGCAGGTGCGACCGAGCCTGTTCCTGGCTGGAGTGGGAGGGGGGAGGAACATCCCATGTAGTGTAGGGGCAGATAGGGGGAGCAGTCTGGGTAGTGATAGGAGCTCATTGGGTGCTGGTCACCTGAGCTCACACATAGAGGGATATATAAGGTGGGCACCAACTAGAATCAGGGTCAGACGCAGAGAGTCAGTCAGCTGCAGAGGACAAGTCAGATGCAGAGAGCAGGAAACAGCAGCCCTGGAGAGAGAGAGAGTGGAGTGAAGAAAGACCCAGAGGGGGACAAAGAAGGGACCCAAGAACCCAAATAAGAACACCGGGTGAGGAGTCAGCAAGAGGGTACCGGAACCCAAGCTGGTGGGGGCAAAGACATTCCCCAGCCAGAGACCGGAGACCGTGGGCAGTGTCTGTCACGGTCACCCACTACATTCACCCTGAAGGCACACCACAGGAAGGGTCAGGGAACCTAAGGCCAAAGGTTGCCCAACAGAAGGCCCGAGGGAGCTGGACTTAGGTGAATCACTGGTGGGGACGGCTGAAGAAAGGACAGAGGGAGAGCTCAGGGCCACGCTCCGGACTTGTTTGGGGGTTGACCGGATCCAGGACCTGGTGGACGCAGCACGGCTCGGGAGGTCACTTGGAGCTAGAGTGACCAGGAACATCTGCAGTAAGTAAAGACCCTTAACTGCACAACCCGAGTCTGTCATCATTACCGGCTGCACCGCACCACCACAACCCCCATCCTCTGCGCCTGTCCCCTCTGAGGCTATACCCCTCCCGTTGGGGGTTATCCCACCAAGCTGCGCATCCACCATCAGCCTCAGCGGACCCTGCTGCAGCGGCGGCCACAGTGACCGCATCACAACGGGTGGCGTAGTCGACACAACGAACTTTAATAACATCAGTAAAGACTGCCACATAACACTGAGCTTGACGCCCTGGGCACGGGACCGGGTCACAGCCGCTCGGAGACTACAACCCCCCCCATCTGATCCGGTGCCGGGTATTCCCCTCAAAAAGGAATATGTCCCAGGGGGCGCGTCATAAGCTCTTATGGTCAGTGGGGTCCTCTCTCTCTCCTGTAGAGTGTAAGCTCTTATAATCAGTGGGGTCCTCTCTCTTTCTCCTGTAGAGTGTAAGCTCTTATGGTCAGTGGGGTTCCTCTCTCCTGTAGAGTGTAAGATCTTATGATCAGAGGGTTCCTCTCTCTCTCCTGTAGAGTGTAAGCTCTTATGGTCAGTGGGGTCCTCTCTCTTTCTCCTGTAGAGTGCAAGCTCTTATGGTCAGTGGGGTCCTCTTTTATCCTGTAGAGTGTAAGCTCTTATGGTCAGTGGGGTCCTCTCTCTCTTCTATAGAATGTAAGCTCTTATGGTCAGTGGGATCCTCTCTCTTCTATAGACTGTAAGCTCTTATGGTCAGCGGGGTCCTCTCTCTTTCTCCTGTAGAGTGTAAGCTCTTATAATCAGTGGGGTCCTCTCTCTGTCTCCTGTAAAGTGTAAGCTCTTATGGTCAGTGGGGTCCTCTTTCTCCTGTAGAGTGTAAGCTCTTATGGTCAGTGGGGTCCTCTCTCTCTTCTATAGACTGTAAGCTCTTATGGTCAGTGGGATCCTCTCTCTTCTATAGACTGTAAGCTCTTATGGTCAGCGGGGTCCTCTCTCTCCTGTAGAGTGTAAGCTCTTATGGTAAGCGGGGTCGTCTCTCTCTCTCCTTTAGAGTGTAAGCTCTTATAGTCCGTAAACATATATTCCCTCTAAAAGAATAGATTTTATTGAGCTGATTAAAAAACACACACCAAAAAATCCCATGTATTAAAATATATTGCTGTCTTATTAGAAGACAATAGAGCTCCCAAAGTGATATGATGGCCTTGACAAGCCCTGATATGCCACTAATTGAATCCTGCCTAGCGTGGAGGTTGGCACCCTAAAATTGCGTATTTGGCGCTCCCACTCAGCTGCGGCTGTCCCTGTCTCTCCCTGTCAATCCCTATCAGGTGATCTAAACAAGGTATAAAGGTGACTGCCTAGTCTAATACAAAGTTCCTCCTAAGAAAATTGATAGACTTATCTTGTATCATATTAGCGCCTCAACGCGTTTCCCCAACGGTGTCTGGTTCATCAGGAGGAAGATGTAGGTATTATAGATTCATAAAAAATGGAGCTGCATGATAAAAGCTGCTGCAGGATGGCTGGCTCTAAGAGCTATGTCAAAGGCCAGTTTTAAATATCCCCCTTGTTAATAGATAGAACATTCCCCCGCGCCCCTCAGAGAGAGCTTATCCATGTATCAATGGGCTCCCCTGTCCCCAGGAGACGAAGTGCGCATGTCCTGTGTGTAAGCACAAGAGGCTTACCTCTCCCTGAGTAGAAGCCGGAGTGTCATGCCGGAAGTGATGAATGCGCTCCACGCTGGAGAGCAGGAAGGCTACCGCCCTCTAATGGTCTTCGATGACCCTAATCCTGAAGCTTCTGCTAAAGCTTCCCTTCCCAATATCCTGCAGCAGCCCCGATGGGTGATGTGTGTAGGTAGCCTACCAGTTCTCCAGCCTGAAGAGACTGCTGCCCACACAGAATCCACACAGGATGACAATGCTCTACAGAATACTTCCCTTCCCAACCTCAAGAGGCAGTCCAGACGTGCAAGGCATAGAGATACACCGTCACGCCAGGTTCTGTCCTTCCAAAGACCTCCTGTTCCCCAGCCTGTAGAGGCAGCTGTCCGCGCAGAATCCATGAAGGATGACTATGTTCGTCAGGCAAAGCAGAGGCCAGAACTCAGTCACAAAGTCGGATTGCGGTCCCGCTGCGGTTATTTGGGACCCCCGGGCGGTCTTTGTCCAGCGAAGGTTGGAGAATCCCAAGACATTAGGCCTGTGGGAGAGGCTGCACTTGGCGTTAGTGTTTCCTCTCCACAGATGACCATGACTGTCTCCATGGCAAGTGAAGGCCTCGGATTAACCGGAAGTTTCGGGCTTAAAGCCTTGAAGAGTCAGTGTCTGATTCCCGTCCGACAACTCCAGTTTGGGCATTGTCTGCAGAAGGACGAGCCCTACTCAGAAACAGTCAAAATATGTCTGTACAAATTAAGCTCCAGATTGGAGCACTACACATGAAGAAGTTCACATTCCAGGTGCTGTCTGGTTTACCCACAGGTCGTCCAGAGCTGAGAGATCTAGTGCCCGCTCAGGTCTGGAGATCCTGTATGGTGTTTCCTGGGGGACTCCTGAGGTGCAAGAGGTGTCCAGTCCCCATATCTTCAGGACAGTCAGCAGTTTCTTCTTCTTCTTCACCAGATCTGCTAGTCACTGACTCGCTGTGCGCTGAAGTCTCCTAAGGAAGGGAAGCGGAGGCATTGTTCCCACACAGTCTCGACGATTGTACCAATGATCTGGCTTTAGGCACCGCCCTGCCTCGCAGACATGTCATCTCAGAAACCAGACTGAAGTTGGTCCCTAATCAAGGATCCTCCATCTCTAACAAATCTGGCAATAAGTCCATCAAGGCGGTGGCTTCGTCCAAGTCTCTGCACCCCTTCAACCAGGCGGAGGACCTCCAGTTGCCTCCTGAATCCTCGGAGGTGCTATCTGATAACAAATGGAGAGAGAGTTTTCTGCACCCTGTACCTGGTACTTTGCCCACTTCATCCAGTAAGCTTGGCAAAGTGTACATCAAGGCGGTGGTTACCCCCGAGTCTCTGCACCCCTCCAATCAGGCGGAGGACCTCCAGTTGCCTCCTGAATCCTCCGAGGTGCTATCTGATAACAAATGGAGAGAGACTTTTCTGCACCCTGCATCTGGTACTTTGCCCACTTCATCCAGTAAGCTTGGCAAAGTGTACGTCAAAACGGTGGTTAACCCCGAGTCTCTGCACCCCTCCAACCTGGTGGAGGACCTCCAGTTGTCCCGTGAATCCTTTGGGGTGCTACCCGATATTGATAAGTGGAGAGAGACTTTCCTGTGTCCTGTTCCTGGTACCTCGCCCACTTCATCTGTTGCTGAGGATGGCCCGATGGAAGGAAGCATCCTAGTTACCAAGATGATGAGACCAGCTTTGTTTCCTCTAGTGGACAGAAGAGGAAATCTTCTCGAGGAGAAGGATCGGCCTCCAAATTCTCTGCAGAAAATCCTTGCTAGCTGGAGGAAGAGGGGGCATAAAGGGGGGGTACTGTAACATCCCTGGCGGTGAGCTTCCATAGTGCACCACCTACCACCATGCAAGACCACAATCTTACCTGTCAGTCCATGCTGCACTCTTTGCTCCAATACCTGCTCTGTCCATGTCTCTTGTCTGATTGCTTAGGGCGTCGGCGCGGCTTTCTGCTTGTTTCTTATAGCTACTGTGTGCACAGTCCTAATGCATCCCCAGCCTATTGCTGTGAGTCACTGGATACTTAAACCCCCTCCACCCAGTAGGAGGTGCCTGAGCAACACTTTCTTACAGTCTGTGTTTTGTGCAACTGTTAGTTGCCAGGTCCTGTCCTCACTCCAGTCTGTCCGCCACCCTGGGGGCTGAGTACCCAGGGCCTCTACCTGTACCTGTTACTTCTAGTCTGTTTCCGCCACCCTGGGGGCTGAGTTCCCAGGCTCGTTCCTGTATCTTGTTCCTGGTTCAGTTCCTGTCTGAACAGTGTCCTAGCCCGTTACCTGTTTGTCTCTATGTCCGAATCTTCCCTTTTCCTGCAGTGTCTGAACCTGCACCTAACTCCAAATCGTTGTCTCTGTACTTCTGTTTGTGAGTTTTGTGTCCACTTGCTACTTCATTGTAAGTACCTTGTGTGTATCTGGTTCTGCTTGTCCACTTTCCCTTCCTCCGTATCTACCTCCTGTGTTCTAACCATCTTCCTGTATTTTCCAGTCTGTTCCATGTGAACAGAGCCCTGTCCTGTCTGCCTTCACCTTCTGCTCTGTTCTGCTCTGCTTGTTCACCGCTCCAGCGGTTCCGCTCTGCTCTGCTTGGTTACCGCATCTCCGGTTCTATTCGGCTCTGCTTGTTCACTGCTCCGGCGGTTCCACTCTGCTTCACTTGTTTATCGCTCCTGCGGCTCTGCTCCTCTCTGCTTGTTCACCGCTCCGGCGGTTCCGCTCTGCTTCGCTTGTTTACCGCACCTGCGGTTCTGCTCCGCTCTGCTTGTTCACCACGCCTGCGGTTTTGCTCCGCTCTGCTTGTTCACCGCACCTGCAGTTTTGCTCCGCTCTGCTTGTTCACCGCGCCTGCGGTTTTGCTCCGCTCTGCTTGTTCTCCGCACCTGCGGTTTTGCTCCGCCCTGCTTGTTCTCCGCACCTGCGGTTTTGCTATGCTCTGCTTGTTCACCGCATCTGCGGTTTCACTCTGCTCTGCTGTCCACCGCACCGGTGGCTCCGTTCCTGTGTCCCAGTCTGAACTGGTCCCTATCCTACCTGCGTTCCTACCTGCCAGTACCCGCCAGTCTGCATACCAGCCGTGCCTGCCAGTGCCCACTTCTCTGTATGCCAGCCGAGCCTGCCAGTCCTCTCCTGTCTGCATACCAGCCGTGCCTGCCAATACCCACCTGTCTTCATACCAGCCGTGCCAGCCAGTACCCACCTGTCTATATACCAGCTTAACCTGCCTGTTCCTGCATTCACCGGTGTGGGTCAACAGCTGTGACCAGAGTCTGACCTGGAGTAGCACCTGGTCCCTCTGCTCGGTTCCTCCCTGGTTCACGGAGTCGACTGAGCCGCCATGTGACCTTGGTCGGACCGAGTTGATACTTAGTTGCGCCCCTCCAGGCACTCCTCAGTTCATGGTACAGTGGGATCACTAATCACCCTCACGCCAGTCAGTCTGGGCGCGAGCGTAACATAAGCTCTTATGATCAATGGGGTCTTCTCTCTCTCTCCTATTGAGCATAAGCTCTTATGATTAGCTTGGTCCTCTCTCTCACTCCTGTAAAGTGTAAGCTCTTATGATCAGTGGGGTCCTCTCTCTCCTGTAAAGTGTAAATTCTTATGATCAGTGGGGTCCTCTCTCTCCTGTAGAGTGTTAGCTCTTATGATCAGTGGGGTCCTCTCTCTCCTGTAGAGTGTAAGCTCTTATGATCAGTGGGGTCCTCTCTCTCCTGTAGAGTGTAAGCTCTTATGATCAGTGGGGTCCTCTCTCTCCTGTAGAGTGTAAGCTCTTATGATCAGTGGGGTCCTCTCTCTCCTGTAGAGTGTAAGCTCTTATGGTCAGTGAGGTTCTCTCTCTCCTGTAGAGTGTAAGCTATTTTGATCAGCAGGATCCTCTCTCTCTCCTGTAGAGTGTAAGCTCTTATGGTAAGCGGGGTCCTCTCTCACCAGTAGAGTTTAAGCTCTTACAGTCAGTGGGGTCCTCTCTCACTCCTGTATAGTGTAAGCTCTTATGGTCAGCGGGGTCCTCTCCCTCCTGTAGAGTGTAAGCTCCTATAGTCAGCGGGGTTCTCTCTCTCGCTCTCTCCTATTGAATATAAGCTCTTATGATTAGCTTGGTCCTCTCTCTCCTGTAGAGTGTAAGCTCTTACGGTAAGCGGCGTTCTCTCTCTCCTATTGAGTATAAGCTCTTATGATTAGCTTGGTCCTCTCTCTCTCTCCTATAGAGTGTAAGCTCTTATGATCAGTGGGGTCCTCTCCCTCCTGTAGAGTGTAAGCTCCTATAGTCAGCGGGGTTCTCTCTCTCGCTCTCTCCTATTGAATATATGCTCTTATGATTAGCTTGGTCCTCTCTCTCTCTCCTGTAGAGTGTAAGCTCTTACGGTAAGCAGGATCTTCTCTCTCTCTGTCTCTCTCTGTCTCTCTCTGTCTCTCTCTCGTGTATTTTACAAGCGATTGCAAGAATTTGTCCTCCATGAATCAAATTTTTATGGAAAATTCTTTGAAGCCCACAAATTTGAATTTCAAAAGATCTGCTCATCTCTACTTATTACCAGATAAGTTTCCATAGATTCTAGCTGATAGCTGGTGATCCCAAAAAGAGGGGCTTCTTTGTGTTCTGCTTATTTTCAAAAGACCCTCTTAACAAGTAGGGATTGCTCAAAGTGGACAATCCACATCATGATTTTTTTGCATTTCTGTGTAAAGGTAAATCTCAACTCCTTTCATTGGGGGACATTTATCATTGCATTTGCGCCCAAAATTTTGCTCAATTTGCGACATATCTTTTTTGTAAGTGCTTACACCAAATTTATCAATATAGTTCAAGTCCACACTCACTGCAGCAAAACAAACATACTTCGCATCTCTCATATCCTCCCTGTCTAACAACCCCAAACAACTATTCAACACCTTCAATTCTCTCCTCCGTCCCCCAGTGCCTCCTCCCTCGCCTCTTATTTCAGCCTAAGACTTTACCTCATTCTTCTAGCAGAAGATTGACACCATCAGACAAAGCTTTTGCCTAAAGCCCCCACAGCCCCTCCCCACACCTACTCAACCCTCTTCCTCCAAAACCACCTTCTCCACCATTTCTGAAGATCAACTTTCCTCTTTACTCTCCAAATCACACCTCACCACCTGTAAACTTGACCCAATCTCGTCC
The DNA here is from genome assembly GCF_046119375.1 of Phyllobates terribilis. NCBI lineage: Eukaryota > Metazoa > Chordata > Amphibia > Anura > Dendrobatidae > Phyllobates > Phyllobates terribilis. Next base: position 785,578,076 of record NW_027362764.1, read on the forward strand.
CACCTCATCCCAAACCTTACCACTATCTTCATCCCAACCCTAGCCCACCTCTTCAACCTGTCACTAACAACTGGTGTCTTTCCCTAATGCTTCAAACATGCCTCAATCACACCCATCCTCAAAAAGCCCTCCCTTGACCCATCCTCTCTGACTAGCTATCGCCCCATATCACTTCTCCCCTATGCCTCCAAACTACTGGAACAACATGTCCACTCTGAGCTGTCCTCCCACCTCTCCTCCTGCTCCCTCTTCGACCGCCTACAATCTGGTTTCCGACCGCACCATTCTACTGAAACTGCACTGACTAAAGTCACCAACGACCTACTAACCGCCAAATCTAAGCGACACTACTCTGTCCTCCTCCTCCTAGACCTGTCATCTGCCTTTGACACAGTGGACCATTCCCTCTTACTACAGACTCTCTCATCTCTCGGCATCACAGACTTGGCCCTATCCTGGATCTCCTCATACCTAACAGACAGGACATTCAGTGTCTCCCACTCACACACCACCTCCTCATCTCGCCCCCTATCTGTCGGTGTCCCCCAAGGTTCAGTTCTAGGACCGCTGCTCTTCTCCATCTACACCTTAGGCCTGGGACAGCTCATAGAATCTCATGGCTTTCATTATCACCTCTATGCTGATGACACACAGATCTACCTCTCTGGACCCGATATCACCTCCTTACTAACCAAAATCCCACAATGTCTGTCTGCTATTTCATCCTTCTTCTCTGCCAGATTTCTAAAACTTAACACGGACAAAACAGAATTCATCATCTTTCCGCCATCTCATTGAACCCCCCCAACTGACCTATCTATCAATGTCAATGGCTGCCCACTCTCCCAAGTCCCTCAAGCTCGCTGCCTTGGTGTAACCCTGGACTCTGAACTCTCCTTCAAACCACATATCCAAGCCCTTTCCACTTCCTGCCGACTCCAACTCAAAAATATCTCCTGGATCCGCACATTCCTCAACCATGAATCTGCAAAAACACTAGTGCACGCCCTCATCATCTCCCGCCTCGATTGCTGCAACCTCTTGCTCTGTGGCCTCCCTTCTACCACTCTTGCGCACCTCCAATCTATCCTAAACTCTGCTGCCCGACTAATCCACCTGTTCCCCTGCTATTCCCCGGCCTCTCCTCTCTGTCAATCTCTTCACTGGCTCCCCATTACCCGGAGACTCCAGTTCAAAACCCTAACCATGGCATACAAAGCCATCCACAACCTGTCTCCTCCATACATCTGTGACCTAGTCTCCCGTTACATACCTGCACGCAACCTCCGAACCTCACAAGATCTCCTTCTCTACTCCCCTCTTATCTCCTCCTCCCACAACTGTATACAAGATTTCTCCCGTGTTTCCCCACTACTCTGGAACTCTCTACCCCAACGTATCAGACTTTCGCTTACCATGGAAACCTTCAAAAGGAACCTGAAGACCCACCTCTTCCGACAAGCCTACAACCTGCAGTAACCACTGCTCCACCATACCGCCGCACGACCAGCTCTACCTTCACCTACTGTATCCTCACCCATCCCTTGTAGACTGTGTGTTATGTTCTGCTACCAGAGCTAAGGAAAGAGAGGAGATCTGTCCCTACGATAGAACTCAGCTAAATCCCTACGATGTAACAGGGGACCTGATCCTGCGATCAGACCTGCTAAAGTCCTAAGCTAGTCTGTACGGAGACCTATAGATGTGGGGAAGGAATCCCTACAAGTACTAAGGACTGGGAGGAATATGGGACACCTCCTAACAGAAATAGTAGCAGACAGACGAACAAACAAAATATATAGAACATAGAGGTCAGTAGACCAAGCAAACTAACAGAGCAAGACACAGAGCACAGGCTAGCTAGAAAGTAGATATACAATGAAGTCCAGCAAAGCCAGAAGGGCGGAGCAGGCTAAAATAGGCCAACAAGGTCATGTGACCAGCAAAGGAAAAAAAAACCTAAGAGCAAGGTTCTAACAGTACCCCCCCTTCTAAGAGGATCCTCCGGATCCCCTAGGACCAGGCTTATCAGGAAATCTCCTGTGAAACGCTCTGATAAGTCTGGACGCGGAAACATCATCCGACCTCACCCAAGAGTTATCCTCGGGTCCGAAACCTTTCCAGGCCACAAGATACTGCAAACTACCTCTATACAGTCTAGAGTTAAGGATGCGAGAAATTTCATATTCCCCGTCCTCCACCACCGGAGGAACAGAGGCAGAGGCGTCACAATCCGATACAACAGCTTTTTTTAACAGAGAGACATGAAATACCGGATTAATTCTCCAGGAGGTAGGAACCTCCAACCTAACAGCAGATTGGTTGACAACCTGAAGCACCTTAAAGGGCCCTACAAACTTGGGACCCAATTTCTTAGAAGGAATCCTCAACCGCAGATTCCTAGAGGACAACCAAACCATGTCACCAACAGCGAACAAAACCTCCTGTCGTTTCCTATCAAAGTAGTCCTTAGATTTTCTGTTGGCCTCCTGAAGATTACCACGCACATCCGTCCAAACTCTCTCCAAATCACCGGAAAAATTCTCCTCCTCAGGCACGGCAGATCCCAACTTGGAGAACGACCCAAACGACGGATGTCTCCCAGAACAACAAAAAAAAGGCGAACAACCAGCAGAAGAAGATGTATGATTGTTCAGAGCAAATTCAGCAAGTGGCAGAAACTCAGACCACCCCTCTTGATTGTCTGCCACAAAACAACGCAAGAACTGCTCAACATCCTGGTTTTTCCTTTCTGTCTGGCCATTAGATTCAGGATGATATCCGGACGAGAACGATAAATGAACTCCCAACCTGTCACAAAAGGCACGCCAAAAACGAGCCACGAACTGAGGACCCCTATCAGAAACAATGTCAGTAGGAACGCCATGAAGTCTGACAATTTCCTTGACAAAGGCCTTAGCGAGAGTTTTAGCACAGGGCAGTTTGACAAAGGGAACCAAGTGACACATCTTGCTAAAACGGTCCACGACCACCCAGATGACAGTAAAACCCTCAGAGGGGGGAAGGTCAGTTATAAAGTCCATAGCCAAATGTGTCCAAGGAGCACTGGGAACCTCCAAAGGACAAAGCAACCCCGCAGCAGGAGTATGTGAGGACTTAGATGTAGCACATATAGTACATTGACGCACCCACTTAATGACTTCCTTCTGCCATCCAGGCCACCAAAAACTGCGACCCACCAGTCTCTTGGTCTCAGAGATTCCGGGATGACCTGCCAACCGAGATTCGTGACACTCAACAAACAAATCTCTCCTAAAGGTCCCAGGCACAAACAACCTCCCATGAGGAGTGTTAGAAGGGGCATTCTCCTGTGCTTTAAGAATCTCATTTTCCAAAACGGAGTCCAAAGCAGCTATCACAACACCTTCTTGTAAAATGTTCTCCTCTTTCTCAGCACCGACTATGGGAGAAAAACTGCGAGACAAGGCATCCGCCTTAACATTCTTAGTACCAGGGATGTAAGTAACGGAGAAATTAAACCGCGAGAAAAACAGTGCCCACCTAGCCTGACGGGCATTCAGGCGCTTGGCAGCATCAAGATATATCAGATTTTTATGATCCGTAAGAACCTGAACGGGAAATTCCGCACCTTCCAAGAAGTGGCGCCAGTGTTCAAATGCGAGTTTAATAGCCAATAATTCCCGATTACCAATATCGTAATTCAGTTCAGTCTCCGAAAAATTTTTTGAAAAAAAGGCACAGGGATGTAATCCATCCCCGTTATCCTGAGACAATACTGCGCCAACCCCCACAGAGGAAGCATCAACCTCAACCAAAAACGGCCTAGTAACATCAGGCTGCATAAGGATGGGAGCAGAGGTGAACCTCTCCTTGAGATACACAAAAGCTTCAATGGCCTCAGAAGACCACTGAACCGCATCAGCACCTTTCCTGGTGAGATCAGTCAGAGGTTTGACAATACTAGAAAATTTTTTTATGAATTTTCTGTAGTAATTGGCGAAACCCAAAAACCTCTGTATCGATTTCAAACCAATAGGCCTAGGCCATTCCTGCACAGCCTGAACCTTAACCGGATCCATCTCAAAACCTTTGCTGGAGATAATGTAGCCCAAAAAACTAATTCTCTGTACAGCGAACTCACATTTCTCCAGCTTAGCAAAAAGCGAATTGTCCATTAATAACTGTAATACCTCACGTACGCTCCGCCAATGAGACTCCAGATCCGGCGAATAAATCAAAATGTCATCCAAATACACAACCACATTTTTGCCGATCAAAGGTCTAAGGATGTCATTAATCAGATTCTGAAAAAATGCAGGAGCATTAGTAAGACCAAAAGGCATAACCAGATTCTCAAAATGACCCACAGGAGTGTTAAAAGCAGTCTTCCATTCGTCACCCTCCTTCATGCGCAACAGATTGTATGCCCCCTTAAGGTCAATTTTAGAGAACCACTTGGCCCCCATTAACTGGTTAAACAGATCAGGAATCAATGGCAGTGGGTAAGGATTGCGTACAGTAATTTTGTTAATCTCACGAAAATCCAGACAAGGACGTAAACCGCCGTCCTTTTTTTTTACAAAAAAAAATCCAACCGCCACTGGAGACTTAGAGGGCCTAATGTGACCGGCGGCCAAACTTGTCTGTATGTATTCCTCCAAAGCCTTCCTCTCAGGAATAGTAAGGTTAAATAAATGACTTTTAGGAAGAGTCGCTCCAGGGACAAATTCAATAGAACAATCATAGTCTCTATGGGGAGGCAAAACCTGCGATTCCTTCTCAGAAAAGACTCTCCAAAAATCCTGAATAGGAACAGGCAATTCTCCCCTATCCAAAGCTGCAATACGCCCGTTACAACACTAGTGTTGAGCCACCCCCCGTAGTGTTCGAGTTCGGTTCGGTTCGTCGAACACCCGTGTGTTCGCCGAACTGTTCGTCGAACTGTTCGTCGAACACCTTCGAACACCGTTAAAACCAATGGCAGGCAAACAAAAACACATAGAAACACATAGAAAACACCTTCAAAGGTGTCCAAAAGCTGACAAACTGCTCAGAAGACATAACTAACACATGGAAAAGTGACAAGTACATATAGTCATGCGAAAATAAAAGAGGTGGAGGAGTAAAAGGAGGGGGAGACACAGATATAGGCATGTCATGCCCTTCTAAAATCCAAAAAGTGAGAAGCCGACACGGCCAGTCCGCTCCTGCCCGTGCCACCTCCGTGTCGCCGGGTTTGTGCCAGAGCCGCGGTGAACCCTGACGGCCAGCCCCCCTCTCCCAATACTGGTGCCTGTCCGCTGGTGGGTCGAGCGAGCCCCCCTGTGGTGGAGGCAGCTCTAAGCTTTTTAATTTAAATTGTCTCTCTAATTTGAATGAATACACTTTAAATCCATTTACAAGGATCTATTGGAGGGCAAGTCTCATGCCAGCAGCCGCGGTAATTCCAGCTCCAGTAGCGTCCACTAAAGCTGCTGCAGTTAAAAAGCTTTTATAAGGATCGAGCTCGGCTGTCCACCGCAAGGCATCCTAGTGCCAGTCCCAGCCCCTATGCCTTGGGGTGCCTCCTGATGCTCTTCACTAAGTATCCCATGGTCCCGAAGCATTTCCTTTGAAAAAATTAAGTGTCTAAACTACAGGTGGTGCAGCTTGCTTAACAGCCGGGATAATCCGCTTACTAGCAGACACTGCTACTAGGCACAAAGTATTTCCTGGGCTAGATGCAGTTAAAAATTTGTAATTAGATACTCTCGTTGGATGCTGAGAAAGCATTCCATAGAGTCTCCTGGCACGCCATATATGATTCTCTTAAAAAGCTTGGGGTAGGGGTCTAGGGGACCCTTTTATAGCCAAAATCACGGCCCTGTATCGCAATACGTCACCTAGGCTGAAGATAAATGGAACTGTAGCACCCTGAGGGCTCGGTTGCTAAAGACGTATTGCACCTCACCCAGAGGTGTGATATCTCACTCTCAGGTAAGGATGGAGTGTGGATCAGGACCCGACACCTGCATGCATTACACCACATTGCCGTGGGGCAGGGCGACCGATATGCCCCTGAGATGGGCACGACAGTCCCTGTCCCTGGCTGGAGTGGGGGGAGGGAACACTGAGGAAGGGGAACCCTGTAGTGCAGGAGCAGGGAGGAAGCAGTTCCTGGGTGCATTGAGAAGGGAGTATAAAAGGTGGGCACCATCTTAGTTCAGTGCAGAGAAGTCTGAGCAGAAGTGGCAGGGAGCAGGGGCTCTGCATGAGCTCTGCTCCGGAGGCGGGCCTAGTAACAGAGGCCCAGGCCTGGAAGAGGGAGAAGGAAGGAAGAGGAGCGGAGAAGGCTCCAGGAACGAGGAATGAAGGGATCCCAGGGGTGCGGACGGGCGAGTCGCCACCGCACGCCCGAATCCACCTGCGTGGAGGGGTCAGGCCAAAGGGGGAGACCGGTCCCCGAACTAGTGGAGGCAGGAAACGACCCTCAGCTAGAAACCAGAGGCTCTGACATTTTATGTGGCGCAGCCCCTCGCTACACCCGCTAGGAAGGCACCACATAGGGTCAGGGAAACTGGCGCCAAGTTTACCAAGAGGAGGCCCGAGGCAGCCGGACAGAAGTGTTGGTAAGAAAGGCCAGACAAAGGACACACAAAGGGGGTCCTGTGAAGTGCTCCAAAGTTATCTGGGAGTTGTCTGAGCCCCTCACCTGGTGAGCACAGTACGACGTAGGCAGCCGTTACCTGCAGACGTGGTCTGGATAATAAGAACTGTGAGTAAAGGCCCTGAACTGCATCACTGACTCCGTGTCGTTACTGCTGCTGCCCTGCACCATCACCCCCATCCTCCGCATACACTGCCCTGAGGCTATACTCCTCCCGTGGGGAGTTATGCTACGCTCTGCTGCACCCACAACACCAGCCTCAGTGGTCTGCCCTGTAGCGGCGGTTCACTCTGACCGCAATCCACGGGTGGCGTAGTCGGATATTTAAACATGAAAACCACATAAATAGTTCCGCCACTCGTTTCACCGCCCTGAGCCACGGAACTGGGTCGCCGCCACGAAGACTACAACCACCAGCATCCACCAAAAAGGGTCCGGCTCCGGGTGTCCCAAGGCCCAGGGGGTGCGTCAGAACATTTTCATCACCTTTCACAATCACCAATGGGACAAGGCAGTGATGTCCTCTGTCCCCACTCTTATACATCCTAGTGACGGAGCACCTGCTCTCATCAATTCGCCATAACCCCAATATTAGGTGGATTGAGGTGGGAGGCACCGAGTACAAGTGCTCTCTATTTGCTGATGATGTCCTAGTATATATCACTCAATCACATATATCCATCCATGCTGTTATGGCTGAAATAGATCACTTTGTTACATGGTAAAATTTTAAAATCAATGCAGCGAAGTCTGAGGCCCTCGATGTCTCCCTCCCCAAATCCATATAGGATTCCATCCAGTCCAACTTTCCCTTTGCCTGGCCCTCACAGGGTATCAAATACTTAGGAATTCCTATTCATAGAGACCTCTCCCATCTATGTTATCTTAATTTTGGGCCCTTTATTGAACAACTCCATTGGCAAGTTAGAACTGTGAGATTCACTACGTGAACCACTGGTGTTTTGTGGAAAAGCACATGTACACTGCGTTCCAAATTATTATACAAAAAGTGTTTAGGAGTGATAAGGGAAGAATTTGTTTGTTTGTCAGTTAAACTCATTGATGGTGATGTGTGTCAGGGCTCTTTATATCACTGTAAGCAATTGCAGACACCTGTGCTAATTAGTTTGGCAGGTGTGTCCAATGAAAGGCAAGACTACTTAAGAAGGCTCTCTCACATTATTAAGCAGCCTACATTTTCTGCCAAAATGGGAAAGAAAAAGGATGTGTCGGCTGCTGAGAAGCAACAAATTGTGGAGTGTTTAGGTCAAGGCATGACTACAATCAACATTGTGCGATGATCAGGATGAAGTGTCTTGGCAATCAAGAAGTATGTAGCTGATTCACAGTACACACGTGTGCGTGCTGATAAGGGCAAATTGAGGACTCTTTCCTACAGGCAATTACGTCAGGTTGAAACAGCAGCGGCAAAAAAGCCTTGTCATAGCAGCAGACAAGTTTTTGAAGCTGCTTGTGCCTCCAACGTCCCCCGAACAACAAGATGCAGGGTCCTTCAGAGGTTTGCAGCTGTGCATGCGCCATCCTGTCGACCTCCTCTATCCACTTCACACAAGCAGAAACGGCTCCAGTGGGCCAAACATTACATGAAGACTGATTTCAAAACTGTTTTGTTCACGGATGAGTGCCGTGCAGCGCTCGATGGTCCAGATGGATGGAGTGGAGGATGGCTGGTTGATGGACACCCCACGCAAACACGGCTACAGCGCCAACAAGGAGGAGGTGGAGTAATGTTTTGGGCTGGAATCATGGGGAGAGAGATTGTCGGCCCCTTTAGGATCCCTGAAGGCGCTAAAGATGAACTCCATAATGTATGTGGATTTTCTCAAACAGCACTTCCTGCCATGGTTCAAGAAGAAGAACCGTGTATTTCACAGCAAGATCATTTTTCTGCATGATAATGCACCATCTCATGCTGCACATAAAACATCTGCATCTCTGGCTGATATGGGCATAAAAGGGGACAGTCACAGAGGATGAAGAGGCCGCGGATGCACAAGATATGGCAGACGGTGGTTGGCCCGGCCGGCTAGACCGCATTGTAACACACTGAGCTTCCCACTGCAACTTATGCTTCATGTCCATGTGCCGGTTCATGCATGAAGTACTCAAACTATGTATTTTTTGGCCTCTACTTAGCTTTTGCTGACAAATGTTACAGATAACACGAGTTGGGTCATCTTTATCGATCTGAAAAAATGCCCAGGCTATGCAAGGCTTAGCACCCATGCGACCTGAAGAGCCAGCACGACTTGTGGTGAGAGGCAGAGTTGTGTTTGAGGATGCAGTTGTTGACATGCTTCCAGTACTACGTCTCTGTCCAGGAAGGCGCAACCTGACCTCGTCGTCACTAGCATCTTCCTCCACCTCCTCTGCTGACCTCATCTCTTGGCTGACTGTGGGTTGACAGTAAGTGGGATCTCCGACCTCATCATCATCACCCTGTGCGTTATCACACCCGTCGTCCTCAGAGCCAACCTGTTCCTGCCCTGACAAAAAACTAAAGTTGTCGCTCCAATCAGGTATTTGAGTCTTATCATCGTCTTCCTCATTGTCTCCACCAACAGGAGTTACAGTTTGGGAATGAGGGTCTACATTATGGTCAGAACCTTCTGCGTCTGGTCCTGGATCCGACTCATAAAGATTCTGGGCATCAGTGCAGATCATTTCCTCGTCTGGATTCACAGAAGCGCTGGAGTCGACCTCTGATTCCCAGGCTATAGTATGAGTAAACAGCTCTGCAGACTCAACCATCTGTTCTACCTCATACTCAGACGGGCAGCTGGAGATTTGGGAGCTGTGAGGAAGCAAGTGCGATTTGGGTGACACCTTTGAGGACTGGAGTATTTGTGATGTTGAAGTTGATGTGGAGGAGAGCCCACTTAAAGGAGCACTTGATATCCGTTGAAGCACCTGCTGTTTTTGTGCCTCATCTGGAATTTGTAGCGATTGGCGTGGCCGTAAGAAAGGGATCTTATCACATTGTCCGCTAAAAGAAGTAGACATTTTAGTTTGGCTGGAAGATGGTCTTTCTTCTGCACCTACCCCACGGACACAACCTTTTTTCCCCTTCCCAACACGCCTATTCCCCTTTCCACCAGCAGCAGGCCTTTTTCCACTCATTTTGGTGGTTAACTAATTCACAACTCTGGAGTTGTTTGCACAAAAAAACAATGGATGGTAACCGAGCAGAGCTGAGTGGCCAAACTGTGGTATTAGGCCAAAACTATTGGCTGGGTTAGATGCAGAAAAAAATTATTTTTAATTTGCAACCTGATGGAGGTCAGTATAGATGGACTAATAGACCAAGTCCCACACACCGCTAGAAGCCCAAATATTTTTTCAGAGCTAGATGCAGAAAATTTTTTTATTCAATTTGCAACCTGATGGAGGTCAGTATAGATGGACTAATAGACCAAGTCCCACACACTGCTAGAAGCCCAAATATTTTTTCAGAGCTAGATGCAGAAAAAAATTATTTTTAATTTGCAACCTGATGGAGGTCAGTATAGATGGACTAATAGACCAAGTCCCACACACTGCTAGAAGCCCAAATATTTTTTCAGAGCTAGATGCAGAAAAAAATTATTTTTAATTTGCAACCTGATGGAGGTCAGTATAGATGGACTAATAGAACAAGTCCCACACGCTGCTAGAAGCCCAAATATTTTTTCAGAGATAAATGAAGAAAAAAATTATTTTTAATTTGCAACCTGATGGAGGTCAGTATAGATGGACTAATAGACCAAGTCCCACACACTGCTAGAAGCCCAAATATTTTTTCAGAGCTAGATGCAGAAAAAAATTATTTTTAATTTGCAACCTGATGGAGGTCAGTATAGATGGACTAATAGACCAAGTCCCACACACTGCTAGAAGCCCAAATATTTTTTCAGAGCTAGATGCAGAAAAAAATTATTTTTAATTTGCAACCTGATGGAGGTCAGTATAGATGGACTAATAGACCAAGTCCCACACGCTGCTAGAAGCCCAAATATTTTTTCAGAGATAAATGAAGAAAAAAATTATTTTTAATTTGCAACCTGATGGATGTCAGTATAGATGGACTAATAGACCAAGTCCCACACACTGCTAGAAGCCCAAATATTTTTTCAGAGCTAGATGCAGAAAAAAAATATTTTTAATTTGCAACCTGATGGAGGTCAGTATAGATGGACTAATAGACCAAGTCCCACACACTGCTAGAAGCCCAAATATTTTTTCAGAGCTAGATGCAGAAAAAAATTATTTTTAATTTGCAACCTGATGGAGGTCAGTATAGATGGACTAATAGACCAAGTCCCACACACCGCTAGAAGCCCAAATATTTTTTCAGAGCTAGATGCAGAAAAAAATTATATTCAATTTGCAACCTGCTGGAGGTCAGTATAGAAGGACTAATAGAACAAGTCCCACACACTGCTAGAAGCCCAAATATTTTTTCAGAGCTAAATGAAGAAAAAAATTATTTTTAATTTGCAACCTGATGGAGGTCAGTATAGATGGACTAATAGACCAAGTCCCACACACCGCTAGAAGCCCAAATATTTTTTCAGAGCTAGATGCAGAAAAAAATTATATTCAGTTTGCAACCTGATGGAGGTCAGTATAGATGGACTAATAGAATGATGCTATGCCCAAAAGATTTTACTTCACTAGGTGCAGTAAAAAAATTGGTATTCTATACACAGGTGGTATATCTTGCAACACAGATAGGCTACTCCACTGACTAACACTCTGCAATAGGCCAAAAAGGATTAGCTTTGCTAGATTCAGCCAAATGCTGTGAAAAAAACTTGCACAGCACTGGCACAGACCTGCCTGGCAAAAACTGATAGGAACTCATGTAACCTAGTCCTGAAAAGGACTCCAATTACAATTAGTCTTTACTCCCACAATCTATCTATTTAAGAGCACAGACCTGCCTGATAAAAGTCGTAGGAAATGCTGTAACCTAGTCCTTAAAAGGACTGCAATCACAACTATTCCCTACTCCCAAGCTATCTGTATATTTGTGCGAAAATTGGCTTGAAATTAACAAGGTATAGCACACACAGCAACAGCGGTGCCGTCTAACACGCAGCTGCAGCAGTGAGAAAATGGTGGCGACGGGGAAAATGGCTTGGTCTTATAGGGCAAGGACATGTGACATACACTGCCAATGACACATGCCCTTGCTTGTGTGAAAAAAAGCACTTCGCTCCGTGTGTGCGCTGCTGATAGGCTGACAGATTGCACCTCCCCACTGCAAATGCGGGAAAGAGAAAAAAAAATGGAGATCTTCATTGTTCCTGCAGAGATCCATCCCCTGCCCCTCCCCCCACCCCGCTGTACACTCAAACTGCGTATTAACATTAATTTTCATCATTACTGAGAAAAAATCCAGTTATGATTTTGGTGCACGAACAGTTATCGAACATAACCTCGAACAGCCGAATTTTTCTCAAATTGTTCGTGTTCGCCGACCGGCTCGAACACCGCCCAAAACAGCTCGAATTTGAGATTGGCGAACAGTTCGAGTAGAACAACGCTCATCTCTATACAACACTTGTCATAACATTTATGGCTCCAGGATTTAATTTCACTGGTAGACCAATCCAGTACAGGATTGTGAAATTTTAACCAGGGCAATCCCAATATTACTGGAGAAGGCAAGTTATTCAACACTACCAAATCCAATTTCTCATGGTGAACACCATTAATAGTGAGAGGAAATTCACAGACCTTGAGAGTAATATTCTTCAAAGGGGAACCATCCACAGAAACCACAGCAATGGGGGATGATAAAGGTTCAGGTTTTAAATTGAGTCTTTCCACGAATCCCCCATCAATTACATTCAGAGTAGACCCGCAATCAACAAACACCCGAAATTCCATTAATTTTTTCTGAGCAATCGTGGAAGCAGCTAAAAATATACCCTTGGAATTTAAACAGGCAATACGGGCGTGACTGACCATTTTTTTTTCTTTCTTCATACGAAGCTCACAACCTTTAATCAAATGACCAGATTTTCCGCAATAGAAACACAAGCCTTCAGAAAATCGACGGTCTTTTTCTTGAGAGCGAGGTGCCACCGATCCAATCTCCATCGGTTCACCACTGTTAGTACACACATTCTCATAACCAGAAACTGACATAGCAGAGGATTTGCTCTCATTAACCCTTGCACGCAGTCTTCTATCCACCCGTATATCTAATTGCATAGCCTGTTGCAAATCTTCAGGTGTAGGATAAGCAATTAGCAGGTCTTTAACCCTTTCACTGAGCCCAGCAAGAAATAGACTTTTCAGAGCAGAATCGTTCCACCCTGTTTGAGTAGACCAACGACGGAAATGAGTACAATATTTTTCCACATTACCTGATCCCTGTTTTAAACGTCTCAACTCAGTCTCAGCTGATGCGACACGGTCAGGATCATCATATAATAGTCCCAAAGCAGAAAAAAAACTATCCACTGATCTGAAGCATGTATCACTAGGTTGCAAAGAAAAGGCCCACTCCTGAGGCTCTTTGCGCAAAAGTGACATTATGAACCCTACACGCTGGGATTCATCCCCAGAGGACTTAGGTCTCAAACGAAAATACAATAAGCAAGCATTTTTAAATGAAAAAAATTCTCGGTGTTCACCAAAAAATAAATCCGGCAAACATACCTTAGGCTCCAAGAAATGTGCTCCAGGACAGTTACTCACGTGCTGACGGAGCTCGGCCACCTCCAGAGAGAGTCCCTGCAGGCGATGAACCAAATCCTGAACCGACACCATGATGGAACAGAAAAATCTTTCCTTAGAGAATTTGCTGGCTGGACTTACTGTTATGTTCTGCTACCAGAGCTAAGGAAAGAGAGGAGATCTGTCCCTACGATAGAACTCAGCTAAATCCCTACGATGTAACAGGGGACCTGATCCTGCGATCAGACCTGCTAAAGTCCTAAGCTAGTCTGTACGGAGACCTATAGATGTGGGGAAGGAATCCCTACAAGTACTAAGGACTGGATGGAATATGGGACACCTCCTAACAGAAATAGTAGCAGACAGACGAACAAACAAAATATATAGAACATAGAGGTCAGTAGACCAAGCAAACTAACAGAGCAAGACACAGAGCACAGGCTAGCTAGAAAGTAGATATACAATGAAGTCCAGCAAAGCCAGAAGGGCGGAGCAGGATTAAATAGGCCAACAAGGTCATGTGACCAGCAAAGGAAAAAAAAACCTAAGAGCAAGGTTCTAACACTGTGAGCCCTTACGGGCAGGGTCGTCGCTCCTCCTGTTCAAGTCGCTGTCACATTGTGTTCAAGATTATTGTAATTGTTCTTGTATTATACCCCTTTTTCACATGTAAAGCGCCATGGAATAAATGGCGCTATAATAATAAATAATAATAATAATAATAAAATAATAATAGTTTAGTACATATTCCAGCACTTAAAAATGACATCAAAAGGAGACAGGGCTAACCTTTCTGGAGTAAAGTACAGCATGTAGATAAAATGTTGCTTATCCTAGACAGCTTACAGCGGTCTTAAACAATTCCCAATTTATGACATACAGTACAGACCAAAAGTTTGGACACGCCTTCCACTTAAAGATTTTTCTGTATTTTCAAGACTATGAAAATTGTACATTCACACTGAAGGCATCAAAACTATGAATTAACACATGTGGAATTATATACTTAACAAAAAAGTGTGAAACAACTGAAAATATGTCTTATATTCTAGGTTCTTCAAAGTAGCCACCTTTTGCTTTAATGACTGCTTTGCACACTCTTGGCATTCTCTTGATGAGCTTCAAGAAGTAGTCACCGGAAATGGTCTTCCAACATTCTTGAAGGAGTTCTCAGAGATGCTTAGCACTTGTTGGCCCTTTTGCCTTCACTCTGCGGTCCAGCTCACCCTAAACCATCTTGATTGAGTTCAGGTCTGGTCACTGTGGAGGCCAAGCCATCTGGCATAGCACCCAATAACTCTCCTTCTTCGTCAAATAGCCCTTACACAACCTGGAGGTGTGTTTGGGGTCATTGTCCTGTTGAAAAATAAATGATGGTCCAATTAAACGCAAACCGGATGGAATAGCATGCCGCTGCAAGATGCTGTGGTAGCCATGCTGGTTCAGTATGCCTTCAATTTTGAATAAATCCCCAACAGTGTCACCAGCAAAGCACCCCCACATCATCACACCTCCTCCTCCATGCTTCACGGTGGGAACCAGGCATGTAGAGTCCATCCGTTCACCTTTTCTGCGTCGCACAAAGACACGGTGGTTGGAACCAAAGATCTCAAATTTGGACTCATCAGACCAAAGCACAGATTTCCACTGGTCTAATGTCCATTCCTTGTGTTCTTTAGCCCAAACAAGTCTCTTCTGCTTGTTGCCTGTCCTTAGCAGTGGTTTCCTAGCAGCTATTTTACCATGAAGACCTGCTGCACAAAGTCTCCTCTTAACAGTTGTTAAAGAGATGTGTCTGCTGCTAGAACTCTATGTGGCATTGACCTGGTCTCTAATCTGAGCTGCTGTTAACCTGCAATTTCTGAGGCTGGTGACTCGGATAAACTTATCCTCAGAAGCAGAGGTGACTCTTGGTCTTCCTTTCCTGGGACGGTCCTCACGTGAGCCAGTTTCTTTGTAGTGCTTGATGGTTTTTGCAACTGCACTTGGGGACACTTTCAAAGTTTGCCCAATTTTTCGAACTGACTGACCTTCATTTCTTAAAGTAATGATGGCCACTCGTTTTTCTTTACTTAGCTGCTTTTTTCTTGCCATAATACAAATTCTAACAGTTTATTCAGTAGGACTATTAGCTGTGTATCCACCGGACTTCTGCACAACACAACTGATGGTCCCAACCCCATTTATCAGGCAAGAAATCCCACTTATTAAACCTGATGGGCACACCTGTGAAGTGAAAACCATTTCCGGTGACTACCTCTTGAAGCTCATCAAGAGAATGCCAAGAGTGTGCAAAGCAGTCATTAAAGCAAAAGGTGGCTACTTTGAATGACCTAGAATATAAGACATATTTTCAGTTGTTTCACACTTTT
This sequence comes from Phyllobates terribilis, assembly GCF_046119375.1. Lineage (NCBI taxonomy): Eukaryota > Metazoa > Chordata > Amphibia > Anura > Dendrobatidae > Phyllobates > Phyllobates terribilis. Next base: position 785,593,766 of record NW_027362764.1, read on the forward strand.
TTGTTAAGTATATAATTCCACATGTGTTAATTCATAGTTTTGATGCCTTCAGTGTGAATGTACAATTTTCATAGTCATGAAAATACAGAAAAATCTTTAAATGAGAAGGTGTGTCCAAACTTTTGGTCTGTACTGTACATGCACATCCTCTGTTGGGTGCAGGATCAGGAGCTGAGCCAACTCCATCCTGGGCAAGTTCCAGCTGTGTTATACAGCCAGCACCTGACACTAGCAACCAGAGCCAAAATGGTATCAAGAAAAGATACAGGTGACCATGCTAAAAACGAACCAATAACAAACAAATCTCAGTAAATAGCGACACGCACCACATTTTTTTGACAACGTTCTGAATTATTTTTTAACAACTAATCTCTGAAAAAAAAAACTACACAAGTTTGGTATCAAAATAATTGTGCTGACCTGGAGAATTGTTAAATCTGCTATTGTGGCGCCCCTGAGGGTTCGACCGCCACAGGGATGCTGCACTTCTTTAATGGAGTGTAGTGTTCCTCCTCTGAGGTAAGAACAGTGTGATAGTCGTGACCCAACCTTTGCATCTAACACCACACTTCTCCACCAGAGGGGGCTAGAATGCACTAGGTGCTGCTCCCCTGGTTACAGGGAGACTGGGGAACCAAGAGATAGGGGAACCAGTTAGTGGATGAGGGTGGAGGACTTACAAGTTAGTTACACTTTAAAATTTCATATTTAATAAAAAGCCATCTTGGGTCTTGGTTCTTTGACTGCCTTCAATCGCTCTTTGACTGTCTCTATGCTGTCAATTGCTGAGTGGACTGTGATCTCCCACCCTAACGCAGATCCTGTGTGGGCCCGCATCGGATGGAGACACAGCCCTCGTGCCCCGGCCTTGGGACGAGGGGTAGGTTGTAGACAAGGAATGTCCCGACCCGGTCAAGGACCAGGACCAAGAAGGCCCAGGAGCTTAAGAGTGTAGCTCCACAGCAAATGGATCCCAGGGAGGATGCAGACGGAGCGGTGTACGCCACCTGTCCTCGCCAACCTGATATATTCAGAGGGAGTTCGACTGCAAGAGGGGTACCGGCCCCCGATATCCGACCTTGCTACTCCAAGTCCTGGTCGGTAAAGAGCAGTAGGCCCAGAGGATCCCACCGGGTATCGGACGGAGCGGAGCTGCCACCCGTGCCCTTGTTCTGAGAGGAGCTCAGAGGGAGACCCGGCCTATTCACACACACACGGACAGGAAAGGATTCGGTCTGTAGTTCAGGAACACTCTGGTGTAGGGTCCTGATGGAACGCTGGACTTACTTGGAGATTGTCGGACCCCCGTTCCTGGTGACCGCAGGACTCCGCGGGGAACAGGGATTCGCATTCCTTTTGCCATCTCTAAAGTGAGTAAAGCCTTGGAAGTTCACCCCTATGGCCTCCGGACTGTTTATTCTGCGCCACACCGCACGACGCGGCGCCCGTTCTCCTCTACTACTACCCCCTCCATCCTGTCCCTCTGCCCTGAGGCCTTGCTTCGCCTGTGGGGAGTAGTAATAACTTTGGCTGCCACAACACCATGCCTCAGCGGAATGCAGCGGCGCTGGTGGCCTTCACCAGGAGCCACAGGTGGCGTAGTCGTAAATTAGCCACTCAACCCGGAAAAGCCCACACCATCCTTTTTAATGTGACGGCCCTGAGCACGGGTCGGGTCCGGGCCACGGCTGCACCCCATCTCTACATCATAGGACCCGACTCCGAGTCCCCCATCTCCCAGGGTAAAACAAAGGGCTTTTCGAGTAGAGGTGTCACAACTAGTGTTGAGCCACCCCCGTAGTGTTCGAGTTCGGTTCGGTTCGTCGAACACCCGTGTGTTCGCCGAACTGTTCGTCGAACTGTTCGTCGAACACCTTCGAACACCGTTAAAACCAATGGCAGGCAAACAAAAACACATAGAAGCACATAGAAAACACCTTCAAAGGTGTCCAAAAGCTGACAAACTGCTCTGAAGACACAACTAACACATGGAAAAGTGACAAGTACATATAGTCATGCGAAAAGAAAAGAGGTGGAGGAGTAAAAGGAGGGGGAGACACAGATATAGGCATGTCATGCCCTTCTAAAATCCAGAAAGTGAGAAGCCGACACGTTCAGTCCGCTCCTGCCCGTGCCACCTCCGTGTCGCCGGGTTTGTGCCAGAGCCGCGGTGAACCCTGACGGCCAGCCCCCCTCTCCCAATACTGGTGCCTGTCCGCTGGTGGGTCGAGCGAGCCCCCCTGTGGTGGAGGCAGCTCTAAGCTTTTTTATTTAAATTGTCTCTCTAATTTGAATGAATACACTTTAAATCCATTTACAAGGATCTATTGGAGGGCAAGTCTCATGCCAGCAGCCGCGTAATTCCAGCTCCAGTAGCGTCCACTAAAGCTGCTGCAGTTAAAAAGCTTTTATAAGGATCGAGCTCGGCTGTCCACCGCAAGGCATCCTACTGCCAGTCCCAGCCCCTATGCCTTAGGGTGCCTCCTGATGCTCTTCACTAAGTATCCCATGGTCCCGAAGCATTTCCTTTGAAAAAATTAAGTGTCTAAACTACAGGTGGTGTAGCTTGCTTAACAGCCGGGATAATCCGCTGACTAGCAGACACTGCTACTAGGCACAAAGTATTTCCTGGGCTAGGTGCAGTTAAAAATTTGTAATTAGATACTCTCGTTGGATGCTGAGAAAGCATTCCATAGAGTCTCCTGGCACGCCATATATGATTCTCTTAAAAAGCTTGGGGTAGGGGTCTAGGGGACCCTTTTATAGCCAAAATCACGGCCCTGTATCGCAATACGTCACCTAGGCTGAAGATAAATAGAACTGTAGCACCCTGAGGGCTAAGTTGCTACAGAGGTATTGCACCTCACCCAGAGGTGTGATATCTCACTCTCAGGTAAGGATGGAGTGTGGATCAGGACCCGACACCTGCATGCATTACACCACATTGCCGTGGGGCAGGGCGACCAATATGCCCCTGAGATGGGCACAACAGTCCCTGTCCCTGGCTGGAGTGGGGGGAGGGAACACTGAGGAAGGGGAACCCTGTAGTGCAGGAGCAGGGAGGAAGCAGTTCCTGGGTGCATTGAGAAGGGAGTATAAAAGGTGGGCACCATCTTAGTTCAGTGCAGAGAAGTCTGAGCAGAAGTGGCAGGGAGCAGGGGCTCTGCATGAGCTCTGCTCCGGAGGCGGGCCTAGTAACAGAGGCCCAGGCCTGGAAGAGGGAGAAGGAAGGAAGAGGAGCGGAGAAGGCTCCAAGAGCGAGGAATGAAGGGATCCCAGGGGTGCGGACGGGCGAGTCGCCACCGGACGCCCGAATCCACCTGCGTGGAGGGGTCAGGCCAAAGGGGGAGACCGGTCCCCGAAACTAGTGGAGGCAAGAAACGACCCTCAGCTAGAAACCGGAGGCTGTGACATTTTATGTGGCGCAGCCCCTCGCTACACCCGCTAGGAAGGCACCACATAGGGTCAGGGAAACTGGCGCCAAGTTTACCAAGAGGAGGCCCGAGGCAGCCAGACAGAAGGGTTGGTAAGAAAGGCCAGACAAAGGACACACAAAGGGGGTCCTGTGAAGCGCTCCAAAGTTATCTGGGAGTTGTCTGAGCCCCTCACCTGGTGAGCACAGTACGACGTGGGCAGTCGTTACCTGCAGACGTGGTCTGGATAATAAGAACTGTGAGTAAGCGCTGGACTGCATCACTGACTCCGTGTCATTACTGCTGCTGCCCTGCACCATCACCCCCATCCTCCGCATACACTGCCCTGAGGCTATACTCCTCCCGTGGGGAGTTATGCTACGCTCTGCTGCACCCACAACACCAGCCTCAGCGGTCTGCCCTGCAGCGGCGGTTCACTCTGACCGCAATCCACGGGTGGCGTAGTCGGACATTTAAACATCAAAACCACATAAATAGTTCCGCCACTGGTTTGACCGCCCTGAGCCACGGAACTGGGTCGCCGCCACGGAGACTACAACCACCAGCATCCACCAAAAAGGGTCCGGCTCCGGGTGTCCCAAGGCCCAGGGGGCGCGTCAGAACATTTTCATCACCTTTCACAATCACCAATGGGACAAGGCAGGGATGTTCTCTGTCCCCTCTCTTATACATCCTAGTGACGGAGCACCTGCTCTCATCAATTCTCCATAACCCCAATATTAGGTGGATTGAGGTGGGAGGCACCGAGTACAAGTGCTCTCTATTTGCTGATGAAGTCCTAGTATATATCACTCAATCACATATATCCATCCATGCTGTTATGGCTGAAATAGATCACTTTGTTACATGGTCAAATTTTAAAATCAATGCAGCGAAGTCTGAGGCCCTCGATGTCTCCCTCCCCAAATCCATATAGGATTCCATCCAGTCCAACTTTCCCTTTGCCTGGCCCTCACAGGGTATCAAATACTTAGGAATTCCTATTCATAGAGACCTCTCCCATCTATGTTATCTTAATTTTGGGCCCTTTATTGAACAACTCCATACAGACCACGGTTGGCAAGTTAGAACTGTAAGATTCACTACGTGAACCACTGGTGTTTTGTGGAAAAGCACATGTACACTGCGTTCCAAATTATTATGCAAAAAGTGTTTAGGAGTGATAAGGGAAGAATTTGTTTGTTTGTCAGTTAAACTCATTGATGGTGATGTGTGTCAGGGCTCTTTATATCACTGTAAGCAATTGCAGACACCTGTGCTAATTAGTTTGGCAGGTGTGTCCAATGAAAGGCAAGACTACTTAAGAAGGCTGTCTCACATTATTAAGCAGCCTACATTTTCTGCCAAAATGGGAAAGAAAAAGGATGTGTCGGCTGCTGAGAAGCAACAAATTGTGGAGTGTTTAGGTCAAGGCATGACTACAATCAACATTGTGCGATGATCAGGATGAAGTGTCTTGGCAATCAAGAAGTATGTAGCTGATTCACAGTACACACGTGTGCGTGCTGATACGGGCAAATTGAGGACTCTTTCCTACAAGCAATTACGTCAGGTTAAAAGAGCAGCGGCAAAAAAGCCTTGTCATAGCAGCAGATAAGTTTTTGAAGCTGCTGGTGCCTCCAACGTCCCCCGAACAACAAGATGCAGGGTCCTTCAGAGGTTTGCAGCTGTGCATACGCCATCCTGTCGACCTCCTCTATCCACTTCACACAAGCAGAAACGGCTCCAGTGGGCCAAACATTACATGAAGACTGATTTCAAAACTGTTTTGTTCACGGATGAGTGCCGTGCAGTGCTCGATGGTCCAGAAGGATGGAGTGGAGGATGACTGGTTGATGGACACCCCACGCAAACACGGCTACAGCGCCAACAAGGAGGAGGTGGAGTAATGTTTTGGGCTGGAATCATGGGGAGAGAGATTGCCGGCCCCTTTAGGATCCCTGAAGGCGCTAAAGATGAACTCCATAATGTATGTGGATTTTCTCAAACAGCACTTCCTGCCATGGTTCAAGAAGAAGAACCGTGTATTTCACAGCAAGATCATTTTTTTGCATGATAATGCACCATCTCATGCTGCACATAAAACATCTGCATCTCTGGCTGATATGGGCATAAAAGGGGACAAACTTATGGTGTGACCCCCATGCTCCCCTGACCTCTACCCCATTCAGAACCTCTGGAGCATCATCAAAAGGAGTGTCTATGATGGCGGGAGGCAGTTCACATCTAAGCAACAGCTCTGGGAGGGTAGTCTGTCCTCATGCAAAACAATTGAAGCAGAAACCATCCAAAACCTGACAAATTCAATGGACGAGAGAGTTCAGAAGCTCCTTTCGAACAAGGGGTCCTATGTGAAAATGTAACATCACCTAGAATAAAGTTTTGAGTTGAAAACTGTTTGATTTCAGTTTCTAATAACCTGCTAATGCTTATAATTTCAAAAATGACCATTTTTTTGGTCTTTATTAAAATGAAAAGGTTGATCGAAAAGTTTGGCGGATCTAAGAGTGTGGCAACCCAGTAGTCATGATTACTTCGAATTCTGACAATATGAGGGTCATGTTGCAGGTAGTGCAGCAAGAAGGCACTTATGTGTCTTGCGCATCTCGGAGCCCCAAAATTATTTTCCGGGCTAGATGCAGCTAAAAATTATTATTAATTTTAAATCTGGTGGAGCTTAGTATAGATGGCCTAATAGGATCGGTGCTGCACACTGCTACAAAGCCCAAATTATTTTCCAGCCAAGATACAGATAAACATGATTAGTAATTTTGAATCTGGTGGAGCTTATTATAGATGGCCTAATAGAATCAGTGCTGCACACTGCTACAAAGCCCAAATTATTTTCCAGCCAAGATACAGATAAACATGATTAGTAATTTGAAAGCTTAAAACGGTTGGTAGGGTGATTTTAACCAATCATCCATCTTTTACTCTCCCCAGGATGACACAGGGGTAGAAAAGTCGTTTCGGATCCATGATTTGTTCATCTTTATGAACGTGAGTCTGTCTACATTATCAGTGGAGAGCCGCATGCGCTTATCTGTCAGCACACCACCAGCAGCGCTGAACACACGTTCAGACAGAACGCTGGCTGCGGGGCATGACAAGATCTCCAAGGCGTAAGTGGCTAGCTCCGGCCATTTATCCAGATTGGAAGCCCAAAAAGAGCAAGGGTCCAGTGACACAGTCATGGCTTCAATGTTTACTTGGAGATACTCCTGTACCATCGTCTCTAGGCGTTGACTATGTGTCAGACTTCTTGTCTCCTGTGGCCTTGCAAAGGATGGGCTAAAAAAGTGGTGAAATGATTGCGCAAAATTGATGTTACCAGCAGATACTGTGGTTCTGTTATGGTTTGAGTGCTGAACACTTGACGGTCCCACGGTTGGCAAGTTGGAACTGTGAGATTCACTACGTGCACCACTGGTATTTTGTGGAAAAGCACATGTAAGATTCTGCAACAGTCTCTGCTGATACTCCTGCATGCGTGCATCCCTTTCTATGGCAGGAATAATTTCTGCAAATTTACTTTTGTACCGGGGATCTAACAGTGTGGCAACCCAGTAGTCAGGATTATTTCTAATTCTCCCAATTCGAGGGTCATGTTGCAGGTAGTGCAGCAAGAAGGTACTCATGTGTGTTGCGCATCCAGGAGCACCAAGTCCCTGTTGTGTTGGTGGCGAGGTAACAATCATGCTTCCTTCCTCTGTCCTCTCCCCCCAACCTCGCACAACAGAAATGTGATCAAGGTCTCCCTCATCTGATGAGTCTTCCATCAGTTCGTCCTCCACTTCTTCCTGGGCTCCTGCACCTTCCTCACTAGTTTGGCTGCTACCATGCGCCCTGGTAAAACCATCTCCCCCACCCTCACATGCCTGCCGCCTTGGTGCTGCCGACCGTCTGGACCTTGCAGATGTTAGCCCTTCCGCATACAACTCCTCCTCCTCTACTTCCTCCACCTCCTCTTGTGCCACCACCTGACTCCAAATTCTGTTTAACATGTGCTCCAGCATGTAAATCACCGGAATAGTCATGCTGATAATGGCATCGTCAGCACTAAACATCTTCGTCGCCATTTCAAAACTGTGCAGAAAGGTGCATAGGTCCCTGATCTGAGACCACTCCTCCAGCGTGATTTGCCCCACCTCTGGATCTCGTTGGCCCAGGCTATACGTCAGAACGTATTGCACCAGGGCTTGTCGGTGCTGCCACAGTCGCTGCAACATGTGCAGAGTTGAATTCCACCGGGTAGGCACATCGCATTTTAGCCGGTGAAGTGGCAGGCCCAACGACTTCTGTAGAGATGTAAGTCGCTGAGCTGCGGGATGCGAACGGCGGAAGTGAGCACACAGCGACCGTGCCCTCTGCAGAAGGCCATCTAGTCTGGGATAGTGGGCTAAAAATTGCTGGACAACCAGGTTCAACACGTGAGCCATACAAGGCACGTGTGTGACATTGCCCCGGCGAAGGGCCGCACCCAGGTTTGCAGCATTGTCGCACACGGCCTTCCCTGGTTTCAGGTCCAGTGGAGACAACCATTCATGAAATTGGTTCTCCAGAGCTGACCACAACTCCTCAGCTGTGTGACTCACATTTCCCAGACATTTCAAAGTAAAAACCGCCTGATGACGTTGAGCCCTACTGCCAGCATAGTAAGGAGGTGTGCAGGATCCCTTCTGCGCAGTTAGAAAGCTTGTGGCATGACCAGACAGGCTTTGAGTGCAGGTGGAAGACCGAGAGGAGGTTGAGGAGGCAGAAGCAGTGGAGGAACTTTGACATAAAGAGGATTGACGCACAACTCGTGGGGACGGCAAGACTTGGACAGCAGCCCCTTGTCCTGCTGTCACCATAGTTACCCAGTGCCCAGTCAGCGACATGTAACGCCCCTGTCCATGCCTACTCGTCCAAGTGTCTGTGGTGAAATGCACCCTGTCACACACAGAGTTTCTCAAAGAAGCGGTGATGTTGTGTGCGACATGCTGGTGGAGCGCAGGCACACCTTTCTTTGAGAAGTAGTGCCGACTGGGCATCTGGTACTGGGGCACTGCGACGGACATAAGGTCTCGAAAATCCTCTGTGTCCACCAGGCGGAAAGGCAGCATTTCTGTAGCCAAGAGCTTGCAGATGGTGAAATTCAACCTCTTAGCTTTCTCATGGCTAGGAGGAAATGGTCTTTTACTTGTCCACATCTGAGGGACCGAGGGCTGGCTATTGTGCTTAGACGGGGTTGATAAGGGTGTCCCCGGCAAACTGCCGGTCTGTGAGGAAGATGCAGGCGGACATGTTAGGTTGCCTTGATCCAAAGGTGGTGCTATCGATGTCGGACAGCGCTCAACACCAGCTGGTGTTACCACCTCCAAAGAAAATGATGACCTGCCAATCACGCTGGCTGTTGCGGGTAAAGAGGTGGCAGGTCTGCGCCCCAAAACAGGTGTGACTGCTGTCCCCCCAGTCACAGAGGATGAAGAGGCCGCGGATGCACAAGATATGGCAGACGGTAGTTGGCCCGGCCGGCTAGGCCGCATTGTAGCACACTGAGCTTCCCACTGCAACTTATGCTTCATGTCCATGTGCCGGTTCATGCATGAAGTACTCAAACTATGTATTTTTTGGCCTCTACTTAGCTTTTGCTGACAAATGTTACAGATAACACGAGTTGGGTCATCTTTATCGATCTGAAAAAATGCCCAGGCTATGCAAGGCTTAGCACCCATGCGACCTGAAGAGCCACCACGACTTGTGGTGAGAGGCAGAGTTGTGTTTGAGGATGCAGTTGTTGACGTGCTTCCAGTACTACGTCTCTGTCCAGGAAGGCGCAACCTGACCTCGTCGTCACTAGCATCTTCCTCCACCTCCTCTGCTGACCTCATCTCTTGGCTGACTGTGGGTTGACAGTAAGTGGGATCTCCAACCTCATCATCATCACCCTGTGCGTTATCACACCCGTCGTCCTCAGAGCCAACCTGTTCCTGCCCTGACAAAAAACTAAAGTTGTCGCTCCAATCAGGTATTTGAGTCTCATCATCGTCTTCCTCATTGTCTCCACCAACAGGAGTTACAGTTTGGGAATGAGGGTCTACATTATGGTCAGAACCTTCTGCGTCTGGTCCTGGATCCGACTCATAAAGATTCTGGGCATCAGTGCAGATCATTTCCTCGTCTGGATTCACAGAAGCGCTGGAGTCGACCTCTGATTCCCAGGCTATAGTATGAGTAAACAGCTCTGCAGACTCAACCATCTGTTCTACCTCATACTCAGACGGGCAGCTGGAGATTTGGGAGCTGTGAGGAAGCAAGTGCGATTGGGGTGACACCTTTGAGGACTGGAGTATTTGTGATGTTGAAGTTGATGTGGAGGAGAGCCCACTTAAAGGAGCACTTGATATCCGTTGAAGCACCTGCTGTTTTTGTGCCTCATCTGGAATTTGTAGCGATTGGCGTGGCCATAAGAAAGGGATCTTATCACATTGTCCGCTAAAAGAAGTAGACATTTTAGTTTGGCTGGAAGATGGTCTTTCTTCTGCAGACGTTACTGTTGCTTTAACACCTACCCCACGGACACAACCTTTTTCCCCTTCCCAACACGCCTATTCCCCTTTCCACCAGCAGCAGGCCTTTTTCCACTCATTTTGGTGGTTAACTAATTCACAACTCTGGAGTTGTTTGCACAAAAAAACAATGGATGGGATCCGAGCAGAGCTGAGTGGCCAAACTGTGGTATTAGGCCAAAACTATTGGCTGGGTTAGATGCAGAAAAAAATTATATTCAATTTGCAACCTGATGGAGGTCAGTATAGATGGACTAATAGAACAAGTCCCACACACAGCTAGAAGCCCAAATATTTTTTCAGAGGTAGATGCAGAAAAAAAAATATTCAGTTTGCAACCTGATGGAGGTCAGTATAGATGGACTAATAGAGAAAGTCCCACACACTGCTAGAAGGCCAAATATTTTTTCAGAGCTAGATGCAGAAAAAAATTGTATTCAGTTTGCAACCTGATGGAGGTCAGTATAGATGGACTAATAGAGAAAGTCCTACACACTGCTAGAAGGCCAAATATTTTTTCAGAGCTAGATGCAGAAAAAAATTATATTCAGTTTGCAACCTGATGGAGGTCAGTATAGATGGATTAATAGAACAAGTCCCACACACAGCTAGAAGCCCAATATTTTTTCAGAGGTAGATGCAGAAAAAAATATATTCAGTTTGCAACCTGATGGAGGTCAGTATAGATGGACTAATACAACAAGTCCACACACAGCTAGAAGCCCAATATTTTTTCAGAGCTGGATGCAGAAAAAAATTATATTCAAATTGCAACCTGATGTAGGTCAGTATAGATGGAGTAATAGAACAAGTCCCACACACAGCTAGAAGCCCAAATATTTTTTCAGAGCTAGATGCAGATAAAAAATATTTTTAATTTGCAACCTGATGGAGGTCAGTATAGATGGACTAATAGAGAAAGTCCCACACACTGCTAGAAGGCCAAATATTTTTTCAGAGCTAGATGCAGGAAAAAATTATATTCAGTTTGCAACCTGATGGAGGTCAGTATAGATGGACTAATAGTGAAAGTCCCACACACTGCTAGAAGGCCAAATATTTTTTCAGAGCTAGATGCAGAAAAAAATTATATTCAGTTTGCAACCTGATGGAGGTCAGTATAGATGGACTAATAGAGAAAGTCCCACACACAGCTAGAAGGCCAAATATTTTTTCAGAGCTAGATGCAGAAAAAAATTATATTCAGTTTGCAACCTGATGGAGGTCTGTATAGATGGATTAATAGAACAAGTCCCACACACAGCTAGAAGCCCAATATTTTTTCAGAGGTAGATGCAGAAAAAAATATATTCAGTTTGCAACCTGATGGAGGTCAGTATAGATGGACTAATACAACAAGTCCACACACAGCTAGAAGCCCAATATTTTTTCAGAGCTAGATGCAGAAAAAAATTATATTCAATTTGCAACCTGATGGAGGTCAGTATAGATGGAGTAATAGAACAAGTCCCACACACAGCTAGAAGCCCAAATATTTTTTCAGAGCTAGATGCAGATAAAAATTATTTTTAATTTGCAACCTGATGGAGGTCAGTATAGATGGACTAATAGAGAAAGTCCCACACACAGCTAGAAGGCCAAATATTTTTTCAGAGCTAGATGCAGAAAAAAATTATATTTAGTTTGCAACCTGATGGAGGTCAGTATAGATGGACTAATAGAGAAAGTCCCACACACTGCTAGAAGGCCAAATATTTTTTCAGAGCTAGATGCAGAAAAAAATTATATTCAGTTTGCAACCTGATGGAGGTCAGTATAGATGGACTAATAGAGAAAGTCCCACACACTGCTAGAAGGCCAAATATTTTTTCAGAGCTAGATGCAGAAAAAAATTATATTCAGTTTGCAACCTGATGGAGGTCTGTATAGATGGATTAATAGAACAAGTCCCACACACAGCTACAAGCCCAATATTTTTTCAGAGGTAGATGCAGAAAAAAATATATTCAGTTTGCAACCTTATGGAGGTCAGTATAGATGGACTAGTAGAACAAGTCCCACACACTGCTAGAAGGCCAAATATTTTTTCAGAGCTAGATGCAGAAAAAAATTATATTCAGTTTGCAACCTGATGGAGGTCAGTATAGATGGACTAATAGAATGATGCTATGCCCAAAAGATTTTACTTCACTAGGTGCAGTAAAAAAATTGGTATTCTATACACAGGTGGTATATCTTGCAACACAGATAGTCTACTCCACTGACTAACACACTCTGCAATAGGCCAAAAAGGATTAGCTTTGCTAGATTCAGCCAAATGCTGTGAAAAAAACTTGCACAGCACTGGCACAGACCTGCCTGGCAAAAACTGATAGGAACTGATGTAACCTAGTCCTGAAAAGGACTCCAATTACAATTAGTCTTTACTCCCACAACCTATCTATTTAAGAGCACAGACCTGCCTGATAAAAGTCGTAGGAAATGCTGTAACCTAGTCCTTAAAAGGACTGCAATCACAACTATTCCCTACTCCCAAGCTATCTGTATATTTGTGCGAAAATTGGCTTGAAATTAACAAGGTATAGCGCACACAGCAACAGCGGTGCCGTCTAACACGCAGCTGCAGCAGTGAGAAAATGGTGGCGATGGGGAAAATGGCTTGGTCTTATAGGGCAAGGACATGTGACATACACTGCCAATGACACATGCCCTTGCTTGTGTGAAAAAAAGCACTTCGCTCCGTGTGTGCGCTGCTGATAGGCTGACAGACTGCACCTCCCCACTGTAAATGCGGGAAAGAGAAAAAAAAATGGAGATCTTCATTGTTCCTGCAGAGATCCATCCCCTGCCCCTCCCCCCGCCCCGCTGTACACTCAAACTGCGTATTAACATTAATTTTCATCATTACTGAGAAAAAATCCAGTTATGATTTTGGTGCACGAACAGTTATCGAACATAACCTCGAACAGCCGAATTTTTCTCAAATTGTTCGTGTTCGCCGACCGGCTCGAACACCGCCCAAAACAGCTCGAATTTGAGATTGGCGAACAGTTCGAGTAGAACAACGCTCATCTCTAGTCACAACCATATCAGAACCTGAAAAATCATGGTCAGAATTGCATTTTTTTTCACAATTTTACCGCACTTGGAATTTTGTTTCCATTTCTTCAGTACATTACATGATAAAGTTAATGTTATCAGTCAAACCTACAAAAACAAGACCTCATACAGCGAAGTTCAAATAAAAGAAATGGCTCTTGAAAGAAGGGGAGGAAAAAGGAAGGCAAAAGAGAATATTGGACTGTCCTGATTAGGGTACACCTTGAAGCGGTGGGATGGCTTTTACGCTTTTTTGATCAAAAACTGTATTTACTAAGTACCCTATGTTACTTGTATATACTATTGATATTTACTTACAGCTCATTTTGTTTCTATCTTAGGCTTTGTCTGTTAAAAGTGAAAATTTACCCGCATGGGAAAGGGGTTAAAACAGCCATGGCACGGAGACATTCATATTTGTAACCATTTTAAATATGAATAAAATGTAAAGATTTGCGCATAATTCTAAATGAATGTGCAATATTTGACGCGTTTGTCTCCTGCTCTTTTCTAACATTGGGAAGTGTACTAGCTTCTTTCAAAAGTTTCCCTGGTGTAATTTGCATCAAAGTTATTTGCTTTAATAAATATGGAGTGGTGAAGTTTAAATGGGTAATCTTAAAAATCTACTTATACGCTATACTCATGATAGGGGGTGACTTGCAGATGTCTGGGGGCTGAACGCTGGTACCTCAGAAATCTTGAGGTCGGGGTTCTGGTACCCCAAAAATGATCTCTGAGGCAGGTGGAAATAGCCAAGGGCTGTACTCGGCAGCCCCAGTCCCATAGACAATGAATGGAGTGGAGACCGAGCATGAGCACCTCAGCTCCATTCAGGATGGACATGACGAGTTTGGTTGTTGGAGTTCCAAAACCCTTAAACTGGGATTGTTGGTGGTCCCAGAAGATGGACCCCCAAGTGATCACCACTTTATCTCCTATATTCTGAATTTTATTTTAATTTTTAATTTTTTAATAAACCCATTTTTTAAATAAAATTTGCCAACTTCCCATTAAAAATATTCTGCCGGCCTTTGGCTCTCCGTGCAGTTGGGTTGTTGGTCCCATCGCCTCCGTGCTTCTTTCTGAACCGAGCTTGTTGTCTTGAAGAATAATCCAGCACTAAACAAATACAGGGGGAGAAAATGTGTTATTGAAAGGTTTACGAGCCGCGTCTGAAATAATCTAATAACATTTCTTATAAAATAAAAAATAAGCTAATTATTCCCACTGGTTGCAGCGCGGGTCCGCTCCGAATATTTCACCGCCGTTTTCTTAATGCCGGATGGCAAGAGGCATATTTCTGAGCAACGGCACCTAAAATCACATTGAAAAGGCACTTACTGAGGTTACTCCACTGTATAAATTAACAGCAAAGATATGAAGTCAGCACACTTCCCCGCTCTTTATTGCCTCCGGGCTACTTAATATGTAGTCAATGTTCGGAATGGGAAAATGGAGATCTAAATCAAATACAAGTCGATATATCCAATCTAAAGCATTGTGTTAACACGCCGCACATGTCATCATTCCCATTTTATTATTCCTCGCAATTTGCAGACATTTTACTCGTCTTGGTTTTTTTTTATACTTGGGGTTTTATTGCTGTTTTTTTTTTTATATCAAGTGGCTTTTACTTGTTTGTTTTGTTGAGAAAATAAAATCAAATGTAGCAATACATTTCATTTTGCTGCATCTCGAGGGGGCTGGCTGACTACATAAACCTCTGTTCATCTGCCCGGTTAGAACCACGTGGACTTTATATACGCTAGACCTCTTCTCTGTGAACCAGAACAGAAAGAGGTAAACATAGTGCATACAGGTAAACCGATTCACAGTGACCCAGAAATACAGTAAAGCCCTAAAAAGATGTGTATGGCACTATTCTCTATTTCTTACACACTAAGCTTCATCACTTATGTGCTGGCACACACTATCTGTACAGTTTCTTCAGTGTTTTATGGCTTTCTCTCCTTGTGAGCTGCGATGTCCTCTTACTATCCAGATTCTCCACAATTTGGCTACTGCATTCCTTTCATTTGCTTTTATACAGGCTACTATAGTCCTTCATGATAAGCCACAGCTTATAATGAAGGAATATAGTAGCCTATATAAAAGCAAATGCAGGGAATGCAACAGCCAAATTGTGGTAAATCTGGATAGCAAGAGCATGTCGCAGATCATAGCTATACCATGTCAGGATAGTTGTTAAACAATATGGAGAACCCCAAACAGCCACAGCTGAGGTGATGTGATCCTTCTCTGACTGCAATGTGTAAAATAATGTTGGACATTTTATAGAATTTGCGCACAGCAAATTGGAAATTGTTTGAATTCCCCAGGTTCATTGATTTCATAAAAATCTGACATAGTCCTTGTCTCGACTTTAAATAAGTGAAGCCCAACCCACAACAATCTGATGATCAAGGGTTATCTTTGTAAAGTAAGCTCTTTATCATCTTTAAGGGGTTTGTACATGTTACAAAAATCAGTCACCTGATCATTGAGGAGCTGCAGGGTCTGGAGAATGGTGATCGTGATGTCATCATTTCTGGTCCCCACAGATCATCAGAGTGACAGCACTTGTAATTCTGTAAGTATGAGGTCATTGTTTACTGTCTAGTCTAAGGATCCAATTTAAGTTAAAGGATTTGGACACTTTCGGGGGCAACTTATTTTTTACTAACATGTATGTATTTTGGGCTAAAAATATTTTTTGCATTGGATTTCATTAAAAATTTTGCACCATTTGGCTTTTACCAGTTTTTTTTCCCCCTGCATATTTGTCTGCAAAATAAGTTGACTGAAATCTGTCGAGTGAGCTCGTTGCAACTCTTCTATCTGTTTTTCTTAACTCCTCTGCCTTGATTTATGATCACATCACAGTTCAAGTCAACTTTACTGTGGTCTCTGGTCATCAATCAGCACAATGGAGTTTAGAACAAAGGTACAAACTCTATTGTCAGAAAGAGCTCGCTGGTGGAGTCTCAAAGAACGTATTCTGGAGCAACCAGTGTACAGGGAAAGAAGGCAACTTTTTTTTTTAAAAAAAATTATTGCAAAAATTATTTCCAACCCAAAATACATGCATTTAAGTAAAAAATTAAGTCCCTGATGGTGTCCAGATTCGTTTACTTTTCAAAAGTAGTTGAAACTTTAAAAGAGAATGGTCCTTTGATCAAACTCTTCATCTATTGGCCAAAGTAACTACAAACATCTTCTCTCGCTCCGGAGGACCCGTCCTGCAAGGCGCAAATAACCCATTGATTCAACTGAGCATTGTGTAATACTTCATGTATCCTGTGGAGGAGCTGCAGGGAAAATGAATACTCTCTGCAAGGTTTCCTTATAGGTAAGAGCAGGGAGTCTTAGCAGCAGAACACATTATGACTTTCCTAATGTCAAGAGCCCCTTCTAAGAAGAAGGGATTGTCCAAATAAGAAAAACCTTTCTTTGGATGCTTCATATTTCAGACTCTCAGAAAGCAGCCAATATTTTATTTGTTTTTACATCATCTCCTTCCACACGCTGTAACTTTTTATATTTATAGGATGGTTTGTTTTTTTGTAGAATAACTAATATTTTTTAACAGTACCTCAAGCACTTTGCAATTTTTCCACATTTTATAGGAAATGATGAGACAACCCCTCTAAGGCTATGTGCACACGAAGCGTTTTTGATGCGTTTTCGGGGCGGTTTTTCCGCAGTGGAAATGCTGCGAAAACGCTTGTAAATAGGTCTGCCAGGTATTACAATGATAATCCTAATGTGCTGTGCACATAATGTGAAAATTTCCGCTCAGGATTACCATTGCGGTAAAAACCGCAGCATGACCATTGGAGTGATTTTACACTCCGGTCAGTATACATTGCTGACTTCTTCAGCAGTGACATCAGTGATTGCTGATATCACTGCTATAGAAGTGACCCTGATCGCCGTGGAACAATCGTTGGCTGTTCGTCGTGATGGCGGACAGGTGACGAATATGTTTTGTTTTTTTACTTTTTTTTCAGAAGATCGATGGCTTTGCGGACCCAGTACAATAAAAATATTTAAAAAATGTGTACTTTTTATTTCATTAAAATACTTTATTCTGGCGGTGTATTTATTGAAAAAGCGGTGACTATTATCTACGCGGTTAGTAATGGGGGCGTCTTATAGACGCCCTCCATTACTAACCTGGGCTTCACGTCAGCCGCCAATACAAGGCTGACGTGAACCCCAACCCCATTACCCCACTCGCCACTGCTACAGGGCAGTGGGAAGAGCGGAGGCTAAGCGCCATTTCTGGGACTGCTGAGGGGTGATATTAATAGCCGCTGAGGGGGCTAGCATTCATGGCCTCTTCCCTGGCGATTAATATCAGCCCACAGCTGTCTTTATAAAAATGATGCGGGAGCCTATGGCATTTATTTTTTTAATTTTAGGATGTGCCCACGATTCAGACTTTGCAGCGCTTTGGACGCATATTTTTGCTGCGTCCAAAACGCTGCGTTCTATTGAACGCAGGTAAATCCACGTGTTCACTGAACCATGCGTATTTACTGCATTCAATACATTCTAGTGGTCAAATTTCTGTTGAGGAGACTAGCGACTCCGCAAGAGAATTTGACATGCTGCGGTCCTGAAAGACGCGCCGCATGTCAGTATCTGCGGGTGATTTACGGCCTCTGATACACGCATAGTGGATATGGGATTTCTAGAGATCCCATCCACTATGCTGTAACATCTGGAAGCTGTGGGTTTGACGCTGTATAAACATGCAGCGTCAAACCTGCAGCTGCTCTGGTCCATGGCGACGTACCCAAACTCACCTGCAGCATGTCAATTTCTGTAGCAGACACGCTAGTCTCCGCTGCATATTTTGAGCGATTGAAGTGTCATTATATGTAGTGGATTCACATTTACCAACAAAAAAAGTGCGGCGTTAGAACACCGCCTTTTGGACAGAACAAAAATACGCTACATCCAAAGCGCTGCTGAGTGCTGATCGAGGGGACGTAGCGGCTAACAAACCAGCTGTGAGCTGTTAATTATAGCCAGGGACCATGTTTGCAAATACCACGTTCCCAGGCTAAAAATAGCAGCTCACAGCTGCCACATAAATTACATGAATAGAAATGCTAATGAAGATTGGGTGAATGGGACTAGCTGACACCTACCTCTTTTGTTTGGTGATGACAAGGTGTCAATCAGACCTTTTCATGTCCAAACCTAATTAAGATAAAGAGTTAAATAAACACACAGACACAGAGTAAGCACTTTATTTGAAATACAACAGACACATTCTTTAATCATTTAAATTAACCAATATACTTACCCCAGTTCTGATGGTAATCCAAGGGTTTAAGCAATGTCCCACCAAATAACTTTATTTAGCTCCAAAAAGTATTCATTGATGTATAAAAAAGTTTAAAAAAATGCTTAAAAAAAAGCATAAAAAAATGCGTCAAAAACGGGTCAAAACCGGGCGGAATTTCAGCGTTTTTCCTGCCAAGGAGATGCAAAAACACTCAGGAAATTTCTGCTTGAAATCCTGATCGTGCGCACATAGCCTTAAGCTTTTTTTTCCATAAATAACTATTTTAAATAATTTTTGTAAAAAAAGTCTTTTGCTTATTTTTACTTTGAATTTTTTTTTTCAATTTAACTATAGTATACATTTTTCCCCAATAGGGGATTTAAAGCTGCGATCATTTAGTAAGCAATTGGCCCGGTGTTAGAAATATATTATGGTGGCTGAAGGTGGCCTGATGAAGGCAGCAACCTCCCTTTAGGCTGGTTTCAGATGTTTCTTTCCCTCTTTTTTACCATATGCTGGATCCCTTTTTGATCCATTTTTTTTTCAATGTGTGTCATTAATTTTTTATATAAAAAAAATTGAAAGCTTCTTTTATCAACTACACAGTGAGAAACAGACAGCACTCGGATGACACCCATTTTTGCTCATGAACCTATTCACTTAAACGGGTGATTGGTTCACAATAGGGATCAAAGTAGCTCATGTCTCCGTTTCTTGCCTTTTTTTATTTTGCAGAAAATCAGTCATAAAAAAATGGTTCATTGCTTGCAATGGGTCCAGAAACTATCCGTTAAATAAATGTATAATAGGCGTACATCAAAAGCTAATGCGTGAATGAGCCCTGAGTGAAACTGCTTTTGCACCTTGGTCAACATTGACTGTGGCATTAGAGTTATCACACCAGTGGCATAGAATGGTGGGGGAGATCATAGAGGCAGCTGCCCTGGGTGAAAAATTCAATAGTTGTGCAAACATTTTGCCCCTACTATCAAATAATCAAAGGACCAACCCCTAACCCCAGGCAGTTAGTGCCTCATTAGCAAAAATTCCATAACCCTAAAAATCTACATTGCAAGTAGGTACATACTGTACATGGCACATAAGGTTGTTAAAATGGGCTTATAAAACAGTTATGCAAAAATGTAATCTTTTTTAGAATTTTATTAATTTTTCTTTTTGTGGGGAAGTAGGGGGATATATTATCTAGCCTTAAGGCAAACATGCAACATAACTTAATAAATGCTTTGTTGCTTAGTAGCTACGCATAGGTTCATATCCAGAAAGGAACATGCAGCAACAGCTTATAGTATTGTCATGGGGTATACAGTTGCTATATTAGATTTGAAACTTAAAATTTGTCCTTTTTTTAAAAAAAAAAAATACCATCCCCGGCCTTTACTATAAAGGATGGAGCAAAAAAATCTAGGTAGGGTCATGTCCCAAAAGCACGCACCTGCATGAAACCGCTGTATTTAGCTGGCATACGTACAGTCTAATATTGAAATATTACAACGAAGTTTGCAAAAAACATTAATTATTTTTCCAACTTGCATACTGTGTGAGGTAGCCAATTGTGTTTATATTTTGGAATGTGGAGATGGTTTTCTTTTGTCTTAAAAAAATATTATCCTAAAAAGGCAAAATAAATGCAAAAATACACACTCTGACACACAAGCCTTGATTTCAGGATTTTTCATCAGTAGCAAAATTAGAACAGAGGGGTATTAAAATGCCCTCCTCGTTTGCAATGTGTGAACAATAAAAAAATGCTATTATCAAGATGCTGTTAATGCAGTTTATCACAGATCAATCAATTCACAGTCCCACTGACTCTACAGGTCCAGCACTTCCCTATTTCACGTGAATCTTTGTATTATTATACTCAGACTGAGGTTACCCTTTGGAAGTGCATTGAGCTGTAGGGTGCATTGCTGGAAAAGGGGGAAAAAAAACTCTTTAAATCTCTTAGTTTGCGAGTGTGAACGAGCTGAGTGTGACCGGAGCGTAAGTGCAAACGAAAGTAAGTGTGTGACTTGTTTTTCAGTGAAGAGGTATTTGGTAATCCTGCAGAAAATACCTGTGTGAATTGTGGTGAGTTGCTGCATTGTGACCTGCTGCTGAGTGCTTTTCTACTTGTTTAGTTTTATTGGGCTTTTTAAAACCTATTTTCTCACTACAGTTGTACAGTTTCTTAGTTTACTACCTGTGTATTTAAGGGTTAACTACATTGCACTAAAATCCTCAGGTGTAGCTATACTCACAAGGGGTTAATTAAGGGGGAGGTGTCATAATTAAGGCTTTATAAGGGGCAGCTGGTTGGGCATCCAGTCCTTTGGAAGTGCATTGAGCTGAAGGGTGCATTGCTGGAAAAGGGGAAAAAAAAAAGAAAATTTAAATCTCTTAGTTTGCGAGTGTGAATGAGCTGAGTGTGACCGGAGCGTAAGTGCGAACGAAAGTAAGTGTGTGACTTGTTTTTCAGTGACTTGGATTCAGGGAGTTTGGAAGGGAGGACTTTGGACTGAATTGCTGTCTGTACTTTATTAATTCTTTACTTTTCTTTTTACTTAACATTCTGCATATTGCAATCCCCATTAGGAAATGAGCTCCATTATTGACAATGCTATCCAGTGTACATCTTGCCACATGTATGCATTCCTTGAACAGCCGGTCGGGGTTGCTTACTGCTGCGCGAGATGTGTGCACGTTGTGCGTTTGGAAGCCCAGGTAATAGATCTAAATGAGCAGCAGGCAACACTGAGATCCTTTGACAATATGGAAAGGAGTCTGCTGCTCACTGAGCAGCAGCTCACTGGGGTAGATGTGGGGGAGGGTGGTAGTCGGGAGCTGCAAGACAGTGAGGCCGCTAGTTGGGTGACAGTTAGAAGGGGGGGTAGAGGGAAGAGTGCCAGGGAGGCTAGTCCTGATCTGGCACACCCCAATAAGTTTGCAAAGCTGGCAGATGAG
Organism: Phyllobates terribilis; assembly: GCF_046119375.1. Lineage (NCBI taxonomy): Eukaryota > Metazoa > Chordata > Amphibia > Anura > Dendrobatidae > Phyllobates > Phyllobates terribilis. Next base: position 785,615,077 of record NW_027362764.1, read on the forward strand.
GGGAGTGACGGTACAGGGGTAGCACTGCTGCAGCAAGGCATGTCCCCTGAAAGCTGGAGGAGTATCAGCTCCAGTAAAGAGGGAAATAGGAGAGCAGGGCAGGCCAGGCAGGTGCTGGTAGTGGGGGACTCAATTATTAGGGGAACAGATAGGGCAATCTGTCACAAAGACAGGGATCGTCGAACAGTGTGCTGCCTACCTGGCGCTCGAGTCTGGCACATCGCTGATCGGGTTGACAGATTACTGGGAGGGGCTGGTGAGGACCCAGCAATCATGGTGCACATTGGCACAAATGACAAAGTTAGAGGTAGGTGGAAGGTCCTTAAAGATGATTTCAGGGAATTAGGCTGCAAGCTGAAAGCAAGGACCTCCAAGGTGGTATTCTCTGAAATACTACCAGTACCACGTGCCACGCCAGAGAGGCAACAGGAGATTAGGGAGATAAATAAGTGGCTCAAGAACTGGTGTAGGAAGGAGGGATTTGGGTTCCTGGAGAACTGGGCCGACTTCTCAGTTGGCTATAGACTCTACGCTAGGGACCGGCTGCACCTCAATGGGGAGGGTGCAGCTGTGCTGGGGGCGAAAATGGCTAGAAGGTTGGAGGAGTGTTTAAACTAGGGATTGAGGGGAGGGTATTAATTTTATAGGTGAGGAAGATAGTGCAGATAGTGACCTGGGCACAAATAAAGAAATTGGGGGTGGAGTTAGAACAGTCAATAAAGTAAGAAGGAATAGAGGTACAGAGAGATACATAAAATGCATGTACACTAATGCCAGAAGCCTCACCAACAAAATGGAGGAATTAGAATTAATTTTGTTGGAAAATAATTATGACATGGTAGGGATATCTGAGACGTGGCTGGACAAGAGACATGACTGGTCAGTTAATTTACAGGGCTATAGTCTGTTCAGAAATGACCGTACAGACAAGTGAGGGGGGGTGTGTGTTTATATGTAAAATCATCCTTAAAACCCGTCTTGCGGGAGGATATATGTGAATCTAATGAAAATGTAGAGTCCCTGTGGGTGGAGATAAGGGGAGGGGGAAAAAATAATAAATTACTGATAGGGGTTTGTTATAACTCTCCAAAAATAATGGAAGTAGCGGAGAATATCCTCGTAAAGCAAATAGATGAAGCAGCGACTCAAGGAGAAGTCATTATTATGGGAGACTTCAACTACCCTGAAATACATTGAGGGACAGAAACATGTAGTTCAAGCAAAGGTAATAGGTTTTTGACAACTATGAGAGACAATTACCTTTCACAACTGGTTCAAGACCCAACAAGAAGGGGGGCACTGCTAGACCTAATATTAACCAATAAGCCAGACCGCATATCAAATATACGAGTTGAGGGTCACTTGGGTAATAGTGATCACAAAATAATACGTTTTCATGTAACCTTTAATAAGATGTGTAGTAAAGGGGTTACAAGGACACTAAACTTCAGGAAGGCAAATTTCCAACGATTGAGAGATGATCTTAGAGCAATAAACTGGGACGATATCCTGAGACATAAAACTACACAAAGCAAATGGGAGACATTTATTAAAATCCTGAATAGGACCTGTGCACAATATATACCCTTTGGGAATAAACATGCTAGAAATAGGAGGAAACCACTATGGCTAAATAGAGCTGTAAGGGGCGCAATAAGTGACAAAAAGAAAACATTTAGAGAACTAAAGCAAGTAGGTAGTGATGAGGCATTAAATAAATATAGAAAATTAAATAAATTATGTAAAAAACAAATCAAGGCAGCAAAGATTGAGGCAGAGAGAATCATTGCCAGAGAAAGTAAAAATAACCCCAAAATATTCTTTAACTACATGAATAGTAAAAAACTAAAAAATGATAGTGTTGGCCCCCTTCAAAATAGTCTGGGTGAAATGGTGGATGAGGATGAGGAAAAAGCCAATATGCTAAATGATTTTTTTTCAACCGTATTTACACAAGAAAATCGCAGAAAGAAAACATGATCAGTGATAACAAAAATTCTCCATTAAATGTCACTTGCTTAACCCAGCAGGAAGTACGGCGGCGTCTAAAAATCACTAAAGTTGACAAATCCCCTGGCCCGGATGGGATACACCCGCGAGTACTGCAGGAATTAAGTAACGTCATAGATAGACCATTATTTTTAATCTTTAAAGATTCCATAATAACAGGGTTTGTGCCACACGACTGGCGTATAGCAAATGTGGTGCCAATATTCAAAACGGGGACAAAAACTGAACTTGGAAATTATAGGCCGGTAAGCTTAACCTCTACTGTGGGTAAAATCCTGGAGGGTTTCCTAAGAGATGCTACACTAGAGTATCTGAAGAAGAAGAACCTCATGACCCAATATCAACATGGGTTTACGAGGGACCGTTCCTGTCAAACTAATCTGATCAGTTTTTATGAGGAGGCAAGTTCCAGACTGGACCAAGGAAATGCAGTGGATGTTGTGTATATGGACTTTTCAAAAGCTTTTGATACGGTTCCACACAAAAGGTTGATACATAAAATGAGAACAATGGGGATAGGGGAAAATATATGTATGTGGGTTAAGAATTGGCTTAGTGATAGGAAACAAAGGGTGGTTATTAATGGAAAACACTCAGACTGGGTCTCAGTTAACAGTGGGGTACCACAGGGGTCAGTATTGGGCCCCCTTCTTTTTAACATATTTATTAATGACCTTGTAGGGGGCATACAGAGTAATATTTCAATATTTGCAGATGACACTAAACTCTGCAGGGTAATCAATACAGAGGAGGACAATTTTATATTACAGAAGGATCTATGTAAACTAGAAGCTTGGGCTGATAAATGGCAAATGAGCTTTAATGGAGATAAATGTAAGGTAATGCACTTGGGCAGAGGAAATAAAATGTATAATTATATGCTTAATTGTAAAACACTGGGCAAAACTGTCACTGAAAAAGACCTGGGTGTATTGGTGGACGACAAGCTCATGTTTAGTGGCCAGTGTCAGGCAGCTGCTGCAAAGGCAAATAAAATAATGGGATGCATTAAAAGAGGCATAGATGCTCATGAGGAGAAGATAATTTTACCTCTATACAAGTCATTAGTGCGACCACACTTAGAATACTGTGTACAGTTCTGGTCTCCGGTGTATAAGAAAGACATAGCTGAACTAGAGTGGGTACAGAGAAGAGCGACCAAGGTTATTAGAGGACTGGGGGGTCTGCAATACCAAGACAGGTTATTAGAGGACTGGGGGGTCTGCAATACCAAGACAGGTTATTACACTTGGGGTTATTTACTGTGGAAAAAAGAAGGCTTAGGGGTGATCTTATTACTATGTACAAGTATATGAGGGGACAGTACAAAGACCCCTCTACTGATCTGTTTACTCTGAGGCCTGAGACGGGGACAAGGGGGCATCTTCTACGTCTGGAGCAAAGAAGGTTTAATCATAATCACAGACGCGGATTCTTTACTGTAAGAGCAGTGAGACTATGGAGCTCTCTGCCGCATGACGTTGTAATGAGTGATTCACTGTTAAAATTTAAGAAGGGCATGGATGCCTTTCTGGAAAAGTATAATATTACAGGTTATAAATACTAGATTCCCTGATAGGGCGTTGATCCAGGGAACTAGTCTGATTGTCGTATGTGGAGTCGGGAAGGAATTTTTTTCCCCAATGTGGAGCTTAGTGTTTGCCACAGGGTTTTTTTTGCCTTCCTCTGGATCAACATGTTAGGCTATGGGTTGAACTAGATGGACTCAGTCTTCCTTCAACCTTAAAAACTATGTTACTATGTTACCACTCCTATTTTTTTCTGTACTTCAGCATTGCAGTAATACAGCACAATAAGATTTAGGTCTTTTTCAATCCCTATGCAGATTGAGCTGCGCATTCTGAATTCTTATCCTTGTGCTGTAAAATCCTAAAGTGGATGCTACTTTCCCGCTACTCATTTTATAATAGCCAGTGTGATAACTTATCTCCCCGATTGGCTGTGCTAGACCTCGTGGTGTGATAGCAGTAAATCATTATGGGGAAGGCCATGCTGCCACTCCGGATGTCATGAGCCCGGATTTTGGATGATGCAGGTTGTGAAATGACATCGGGATTTTTTTTGTGATCCTCAAGAATGGTAACTGTTAGAATTTACTGGGACCGGTGAATTTTAAGAATTTGACTCAAAGAGTGTATTGATCTGCTAAGGATTCTCAGGTCTGCGCAAATTAGAACACACTGTGATTTGATTTGCCATAAAGCACTAAAGCTATCACATCACATGGTCTAGCACAGCCAATCAGGTGGTGCCATCACTGCCAGTATAAAAGAAGTGGGTCGCCCAAGCAGTGCCATTTTATGCTTGTGCAGTGTAGTTATAGAAACTTGGAGCACACAGCATAGGGATATAAAAAGTCGTAATGCTATTGTGGTGTTCTACTGCAGTGATAAAGCACATTGAAAATGTGAGTGATAGTCTCAGTCTGTGAATAATAATCCAAAGATTCAAGTGATATTTAGGAAGTGCTGTATCTCTATAGGCACTCAGTGTGACTGTGAATTGATTGATCTGGGATATACTGCAGTAACAGTGCTTTAATAGCAGCATTTATTTTATTCTATACACACTGAAAACAAGGAGGGCAGTATTAAACCCCTCAGTGCTAATTTTGCAACTAAACGAAAATACTGAATCTATAGCGTTTGTGCCACATAAATTGTGCTTCCAGCTTTCCTTTCCACTAAAATGGGGAAGCCATATTTTTATATTTTAACATTCAAAAGAGAAATCTCTATAATCCAGACATGTAAACATCACTATCTACCTCACAAAGTGTGTGTGTTGTAAAAACTGTAAAATGTTTGCACAATTCATTGTTCTTTTTGGGTATCAGACCCATACACACTCCACCTAAATACATCAGCCTGTTTCAGATGCTTGCTATTGGGACGTGAATCTACTTAGCTTTTCCTGTCTTGTCCTAAAGGTAAAGGTAAGTTTTTAATCTTTTAAAGAAATGACACATTTTAGTGTTTGAATACCTGCTTTAATTATCCAATTTAGCAATCTTACAGCAAACATCCCACAACCATACTGCTTGCAGTGGTCTCATGTTCATTTACGGTTGTAAACCATCATGTAGCTTCTTCACAACACAGCATTTAAGGGTTATATGACATACGCTGCACTTTTGTTGAAGGTCAAAAAGGTAAAAAATAAAAAAAAAATTAAAAAGTTAAGGTTTTGCAGTAGCATTTAACAATTGTAGGCACCATAACAATTCTGGCTGTTTCCATGTGTGTATCTACGTAGCAACCTAGTTTTTTAGGGTTAAGCCGTTGTTGTTCTGGGGTGAAGAATATAAAATTAAAAAATATTTATACCTTAAAGAAGAAAAAAATAAATAAGTTTGTACATTGTTTTACTTGTTGCATAACTATTTAATATTCCATTTTGGCATATAACTATACTGTGGTCTGTTGCATCATTTTTAAGTAGTGTTCTTACTTCATTGCATTAGTTTTTATATTGTCATTTTTGGCCAGGAGGAATTAATCTGCTTTAATTTGCAAACAAAGAATTTAAGTAAATCGAGACATTTAATATTGCAGATCAGTTTTCCCACACCTGTTTAAATTGTGAAATTTGAAACACATGTTTTAAACCAAAAACATAGCACGGGCAACTGACGTGGCAGCATGATGTAACAAAAAAAGATTTTACGGAAAAAAATGTGGGATCTGCTAGCAGCAGCAACACCACTGACGCATCTGGTAGCAACGTCCCGGCAGTAGTAGAGCCAAAAGCATGACCCACTTGGCCTGTATTGCCTTTAGCTAGCTTATTAAAGGGGTGGAAAGAAAGAGCATTTTTTCTATCTGCCACTTCACTTATCTCAATCATAGCAGGATGATGTAGCTTCTGACAGCGACACCATCAGCTGTAATCAGTGCCACCATAACACTTAATGTTGTACACAGTGGAAATTCAATTTCGTTAATGATGCCTGTTTCTGTTCTGCCCCATAGTCTTCTAACCCACAGCAAAGGAACACACAACACCAGACCAACTTCTTTCAGTTAATATTTTGGAAAACATGACCGGTCATCCTTTGTTTTCAAATGATGGGGCTTGAGAAGATTGAGATCACGGTTGGAATGCCAAGCTGTGTTGCTGGCTCTGCGAGCCGTGCACTGGTAGTGGTAGTAGCTCTTTTAGCCACAGTAAATTTCAAGGTGGGAATCATTAAGGGGGAGAAGGAGATCAGGCCATTCTCCACCTTAAGGGAGCTTTCAGCTGAATCAGGCATGAGGAAGTTGATGGTTGTTTGGTGGAAAAGACCTGTGAACAAGACAAGAGTGCCGAGGAGTTGATGTCTGTTGTTGAGTTGATGTAGGAGGTTATTGGCCTTAGCGACACACAGAGCAGGCAACAAGTGGCTAAAACATAGTCTGGGGCAAAATCTGCTTTTTCTGTGGTCAGCTCTGAAGCAGGTGATTTCATGACCTGTTGATGTAGAAGGACCAGCAGTGCCTGAAAGCTGTGGTGGTGGTCAGGGTGGTGGCGAGTTCTATGTGCGGGAATCTTATGTGTGGGAATTCTTTTCCACTTTGCTGGAGGATCAATATATTGCCAGGTACATCGTGACACACATTGTAGTGAACTACATCACACTGCCACCACATGAAATGTCATCACCTGCTCATGTGGAGAAAGCAAACTAACCAGTAAAGAGAGCAAGGCTCAAGACATTTTCCTTCATCTCCTCAGGATCATTTTTCTGTTTACCAGTCTGCAGTTGCTTGCCGCTGTTATCATCATCATCATCATCCTCACGTTCTGTCTTCCATTCACTTCATCCTCTACCTCCATTGCATCATCAGTTCTCGTTTTGTGTGCCCAAGTAACATGTGTTCAATCATCCAATTACATTGAAAATGGCCTCCTATATGTCCAATTTCACCACAATTGATGCCAAAACAACCTGGATTGTATTGCTCTTTGCAAAACAATTGCGTGCCTTCAGGTTCAATGGAAGATACCTAGCCGTCATTATTCATTGCACCAAAACATTTTCCTTACCAGGTTTGGGCACAAAATGCTAAACTTTTTCAACAACAAAATTTTTCGTATTATTTGCATCAATTTTTTTTTAGGACTTATCTTCTTTGTAATTTTGAGATTCAGTTTTATTGTGACTGCATCTGTGGGGAATTTTCCTGATAACACCCTGATCAGAATTATGAGAAAAGGAAAAATTGTTGAGAATTATGAACCCAAAATTCTCTGAATTCCATAAGTGAAATTTTCTTTTAAAAAAATTATCAACTTTTTCTAAAATTGTTAATTTTTTGGGCGGGATAATTTGCGTATTTTCAGGAAAATCTGTCTTCCTTAATTTAGGAAGCTTTTGCACAGACAATGGTTGCCGACTGCATGTATGACAAGGTGACTGTTATACGCTTCCCTTTGGACGTAGCCCCTGCAGCGCTCAGCTGTGCGATTATTCCCTGTCCATCATGTCATCTATGCTGTAGTACTGATACTGCCAAGGTAGCTGTTGCTCACCATAAACTGCCACACATCTCTTTTCCTTCCCAGTCATAATTCTAATCCATGTGACTTTGGCCATTTCACAACCACGTCAGCCACTCCTGGCTACCTACTGTGTTTTATAGCTATAATGTACAGTGGATGTGAAGCATACTCTCTTTTGGGTATACAAATATGAAACAGCTCCTAAAATAGGGATAAGTTTTGGAAAGACTAGGTGACAAGCCATTGCTTTTTTACATTGAAAGCAGCTAGCCTGTTCCTGCACCATAAAAAAGGGGTAATTTTTGAGTGGATTAATAAAAAAGCCTTTGTGATTGCTTACTCATTTCGTGAATAGCAATCCTGTTGCGGATCCCAAAAGTGGGATAATTTTTTGACCCTTTATATAATTGAAGTAACCTACAAAATCTGAAACTGCTTTGTGTTTAAATAGGCTGTTATTTAACATGACTTACCATCCATTTATACCTACCTAGCCAGATAGGTTGAGAGGCAACTTGGACAATAACAATGCTATGTTTGCATTACAGAGCTTAAAACGGGTTCAACACAGCCCTCAGAGACCTCAGATTATTACATCCATATTTTTCGGGCAGTTTGAAGCTTTTCAGTATTGCAATAGAAACTATTTTTATTGCTGTAAATAAATTTTTGGGGAATATTTTGTGAAGCCTCCCCTCTCTAATCATCTCTATTACATATTTTTTCTAACCTTCTAACCTAACTAGAATTAGGGTTAGGATAAGGGTTAAGGTTAGGATTAGGGTTATTTACAAGTAAACAATGGTGCAGCGGTCTCAGGGAGCGCCAAAGGAATACTGGACAATTTAATAGATGGCAACCGACTTTTATTCTTCCTCCAATACCACTGCCACAACGTGTTTCAACGGTCTAAGCCGTCTTCATCAGGTGGGGTACACCTGAAGACGGCTTAGACCGTTGAAACGCGTTGAGGACCTGCGGTGACGTGGTATCTGGTCCAGCAGGATCGTGTGACCACTTGAGGAGCACGGAGTTGCGAGGCAAACACCGACAGGACGGTACTACAAATAGAGGTGATCCGGAGCCTCATTAATCACACGCTTAATCTTGGTTGTGTAGACGTACACAACCATCACAGGTGAGTGTACTGGCACTTTTTAAATTATATAAATAGCCCTGTGAGTCTACACATGCGCCCTTTCTTTTCTTTTCGCATAGGATTAGGGTTATGACTTGGACTAGGTTTAGAATTAGGATTAGGATCAGAACTAGAATTATAGTTAGGACTAGGGTTACAGCTAGGACTATTGTTTTGGCTAGGACTAGAATTAAGACTAGTGTTAGGGTTAGAGCTAGGACATGTTTACACAATGCTTTTTTGCTGCATTCTTTTCTGCAAGGAAAAATATTGCATATGTTATGTGCGCTTCTGATGCGTTTTTGATGGAGGATGGATTTGCGTTTCTGCTGCTTTTTTTTCATGCATTCAATTGAATGGGTAAAAAAAACACTAAAAAAGCTAAAATAATTGACATGCTGCGGTTTTAAGAATGCACACCCGACTTAAAAAAGAAAGGTAAAAATAGTGCTCCATGCGAACGAAATTTTAGAAATCTCATTTATTTTGCTGCTGCTGTAAAACGCTGAGTTAAATTAAAAGAAAAAAAAAAACATAGCAGAAATGTTATGTGTGAACGCAGCCTAACGGTTAAGGCTAAAACTAGAGACTAGACTAGAGTTAAGGTTAATATGAGGAAGGGATAGTGTAGATGATAGATAACATTTTTAAAATAGGAAATTAAGAAAAAAATTAATTAAAGAAAGAAAAGGTCAAAAAATGTAACAATCATTTTTTATCACATTTTTCGGCAAATTTCGGCAAAAAAAAAAGGCAGAAAACTACTCCATATTAGAATAGTATCCGTATCTTCAAAGAAGAAATGGAAAATGTAACCCACGTGCACCGAGCGGATCCATGATAGATGTTCACACCAACGTCTCCTCGTTTGCAGTTTATGATATTTTCCTTCCTAGAAACGGAGGTGATTTGATGCGTTATCGATTCCTTTCTGTGCCAATGAAAGGGCAATGTATCAGAAATGGGGAGTCAATTACACGAAGAAACAAATAACATTGCCAGCCGAGCTCGAAATTTATGACATCAATTTCATTTATAAACCAATATGTAACTTAATACAGGATCAGTCGCTCGTGACTTCAGATCAATTTCTGAAAAAAAAAATCAAATTTACGTCGGAGCACAGCAGTCATATATACTGTAAATACAACAAACATATATAAATGCTATACGCACTATACATACAGTGGAGAAACTAAGTATTTGATACACTGCCAATTTTCCAAGTTTTCCCACCTACAAAGAATGGAGAGGTTTTTATTTTTTATTGTAGGTACACTTCACCTGTGAGAGACAGAATCTAAAAATAAAAAAACAGAAAATCACATGATTTTTAAATAATTAAATTGCATTTTATTGCATGAAATAAGCATTTGATCACCGACCAACCAGCAAGAATTCTGGCTCTCACTGACCTGTTAGTTTTTTTCTTTAAGAAGCCTCCTACTCTGCACTAATTACCTGCATTAATTAGTTGTGTTTGAATTTGTTACCTGTATAAAAGACACCTGTCCACACACTCAATCACACTCCAACCTCTCCACCATGACCAAGTCCAAAGAGCTGTCTAAGGACACCAGGGACAAAATTGTAGACCTGCACAAGGCTGAGATTGGCTACAGGACAATAGGCAAGCAGCTTGGTGAGAAGGCAACAACTGTTGGCACAGTTATTAGAAAATGGAAGGAACACAAGATGCCTGTCAATCTTCCTCGGTCTGGGGCTCCATGCAGTTTCTCGCCTTGTGGGGTGAGGATGATTCTGAGAAAGATCAGGAATCAGCCCAAAACTACACGAGAGGACCTGGTCAATGACCTGAAGAGAGCTGGGACCACAGTCTCAAACATTACCATTAGTAACACACTATGCCGTCATGGATTAAAATCCTGAAGAGCACGCAAGGTCCCCCTGCTCACGCCAGCACATGTCCTGGCCCATTTGAAGTTTACCAATGATCCAAAGGAGGCATGGTAAAAGGTCATGTGGTCAGATGAGACCAAAATAGAACTTTTTGGTGTCAACTCCAATTGCCGTGTTTGGAGGAAGAAGGGTGAGTACAACCCAAAGAACACCATCCCAACCGTGAAGCATGGTGGGGAAAACATCATACTTTGAGGGTGACTTTCTGCAAAGGGGACAGGACGACTGCACCTTATTAAAGGGAGGATGAATGGGGTGATGTATCGCGAGATTTTGGCCAATAACCTTCTTCCCTCAGTAAGAGCATTGAAGATGGGTCATGGCTGGGTCTTCCAGCATGACAATGACCCGAAACACACAGCCAAGACAACTAATTAGTGGCTCCGTAAGAAGCATTTCAAGGTCCTGGAGTGGCCTAGCCAGTCTCCAGACCTGAACCCAATAGAAAATCTTTGCAGGGAGCTAAAACTCAATTTTGCCCAGCGACAGCCCCGAAACCTTAAAGATCTGGAGAAGATCTGTATGGAGGAGGGGGCCAAAATCCCTGCTGCAGTGTGTGCAAACCTGGTCAAGAACTACAGGAAACATCTGACCTCTGTAATTGTAACAAAGGTTTCTGTACCAAATATTAAGTTCTGTTTTTCTATTGCATCAAATACTTATTTCATTAAATAAAATGCAAATTAATTACGTAAAAATCATACAATGTGATTTTCTGGTTTTTATTTTTAGATTCTGTCTCTCACAGGAGAAGTGACCAATGATACAAATTACAGACCTCTCCATTCTTTGTAGGTGGAAAAACTTGCAAAATCGGTAGTGTATCAAATACTTATTTTTCCTACTGTGCTGTATATATATATATATATACACTGCTCAAAAAAATAAAGGGAACACTTAAACAACACAATGTAACTCCAAGTCAATAACACTTCTGTGAAATCTACCTGTCCAGTTATAAAGCAACACTGATTGTGAATCAATTTCTCCTGTTGTGCAAATGGAACAGACAACTGGTAGAAATGATCGACAGTTAGCAAGATACCCCCTATAAAGGAGTGGTTCTGCAGGTGGTGACCACAGACCATTTCTCTGTTCTCATCCGTTTTGGCTGTTGTTTTGGTCACTTTTTCATTTTGCCATTGCTCTCACCCCTAGAGGTTCAGTAGCATGAGGCGGTGTCTACAGTACAACCCACAGAAGTTGCTCAGGTAGTGCAGTTCATCCAGGATGGCACATCAGTGCAAACTCTGGCAAGAAGGGTAGCTGAGTCTGTCAGCACAGTGTCCAGAGCATGGAGCAGATACCAGGAGATGTGGAGGGAACCATAGGAGGGCAATAACCCAGCAGCAGGACCGTTACCTCCTCCTTTGTGCAAGGAGGAACAGGGTGAGCACTGCCAGAGCCCTGCAAAATGACCTCTAGCAGGCCACAAATGTGCATCGGTCTGCACAAACGGTTAGAAACCGACTCCATGAGGGTGGTATGAGGGCCCGACGTCCACAGATGGGGATTGTGCTCACAGCTCTACACCGTACAGGACGCTTGGCATTTGCCACAGAACACCATAGAATCATAGAATCATAGAATGGTAGAGTTGGAGGGGACCTCCTGGGTCATCTGGTCCAACCCCCTGCTCAAAGCAGGATTCACTAAATCATCTCAGACAGATGTCTGTCCAGCCTCTGTTTGAAGACGTCCATTGAAGGGGAACTCACCACCTCTCGTGGCAGCCTGTTCCACTCATTAATCACCCTAACTGTCAAAAAGTTTTTTCTAATATCTAATCTGTGTCTCCTCCCATTTAGCTTCATCCCATTGCTTCTAGTCTTTCCTTGTGCAAATGAGAATAAAGATGATCCTTCTACAATGTGACAGCCCTTGACATATTTGTAGACAGCTATTAAGTCTCCTCTCAGTCTTCTTTTTTGCAAGCTAAACATTCCCAAATCCTGCAACCGTTCCTCATAGGACAGGGTTTGCAGACCAGTCACCATTCTGGTCGCTCTTCTCTGAACTGATTGGCAACATGATTGTCAACATGATTGGCAAAGTCGCCACTGGCGCCCTGTGCTCTTCACAGATGAAAGCAGGTTCACACTGAGCACATGTGACAACCGTGACAGAGTCTGGAGACGCCTTGGAGAGCGATCTGCTGCCTGCAACATCCTTCAGCATGACCAGTTTGGCAGTGGGTCAGTAATGGTGTGGGGTGGCATTTATTTGAAGGGCCGCACAGCCCTCCATGTGCTCACCAGAGGTAGCCTGACTGCCATTAGGTTCTGAGATGAGATACTCAGACCCCTTGTGAGACCATATGTGGTGCGGTTGGCCCTGGATTCCTCCTAATGCAGGACAATGCCAGACCTCATGTGGCTGGAGTGTGTCAGCAGTTCCTGCAATATGAAGGCATTGAAGCTATGGACTGGCCCGCCCGTTCCCCAGACCTGAATCCGATTGAGCACATCTGGGACATCATGTCTCGCTCCATGCACCAACGTCACGTTGCACCACAGACTGTCCAGGAGTTGGCGGATGCTTTAGTCCAGGTCTGGAAGGAGATCCCACAGGAGACCATCCGCAACCTCATCAGGAGCATGCCCTGGCATTGTAGGGAGGTCATACAGGCACGTGGAGGCCACACACAATACTGAGACTCATTTTGACTTGTTTTAAGGACATTACATCAAAGTTGGATCAGCCTGTAGTGTGTTTTTCCACTTTAATTTTGGGGGTGACTCCAAATCCAGGCCTCCATTGGTTAATAAATGTGATTTCCATTGATGATTTTTGTGTGATTTTGTTGTCAGCACATTCAACTTTGTACAGAACAAAGTATTCAATGAGAATATTTCATTCATTCAGATCTAGGATGTGTTGTTTGAGTGTTCCTTTCATTTTTTTGAGCAGTGTATATATATACACTGCTCAAAAAAATAAAGGGAACACTCAAATAACACATCCTAGATCTGAATGAATGAAATATTCTGAGGAACGGGCGGGCCAGTCCATAGCTTCAATGCCTTCATCTTGCAGGAACTGCTGACACACTCCAGCCACATGAGGTCTGGCATTGTCCTGCATTAGGAGGAATCCAGGGCCAACCACACCAGCATATGGTCTCACAAGGGGTCTGAGTATCTCATCTCGGTACTTAATGGCAGTCAGGCTACCTCTGGCGAGCACATGGATAAATGCCACCCCACACCATTACTGACCCACTGCCAAACTGGTCATGCTGAAGGATGTTGCAGGCAGCAGATCGCTCTCCACGTCATCTCCAGACTCTGTCACGTCTGTCACATGTGCTCAGTGTGAACCTGCTTTCATCTGTGAAGGGCACAGGGCGCCAGTGGCGACTTTGCCAATCCTGGTGTTCTGTGGCAAATGCCAAGCATCCTGCACGGTGTTGGGCTGTGAGCACAACCCCCATCTGTGGACATCGGGCCTAATACTACCCTCATGGAGTCGGTTTCTAACCGTTTGTGCAGACACATGCACATTTGTGGTCTGCTGGAGGTCATTTTGCAGGGCTCTGGCAGTGCTCCTCCTGTTCCTCCTTGCACAAAGGCGGAGGTAGCGGTCCTGCTGCTGGATTGTTGCCCTCCTACGGCCCCCTCCACATCTCCTGGTGTACTGGCCTGTCTCCTGGTAGCGCCTCCAGCCTCTGGACACTACGCTGACAGATAAAGCAAACCTTGCACAGCTTGCATTGATATACCATCTTGGATGAGCTGCACTACCTGAGCAACTTCTGTGGGTTGTAGAGTCCATCTCCTGCTACCACGAGTGTGAAAGGACAACCAACATTCAAAAGTGACCAAAACATCAGCCAGAAAGCATTGGTACTGAGATGTGGTCTGTGGTCCCCACCTGCAGAACCACTCCTTTATTGAGGGTGTCTTGATAATTGCCAATAATTTCCATCTATTGTCTATTCCATTTACGCAGCAGCATGTGAAATTGATTGTCAATCAGTGTTGCTTCCTAAGTGGACAGTTTGATTTCACAGAAGTTTGATTTACTTGGAGTTATATTCTGTTGTTTAAGTGTTACCTTTATTTTTTTGAGCAGTGTATATATATAATGTGTTCAATAATAGAGGTGTCAATAGTTGAAATCATCAAGGTTTTAAAAATTGAATTCACCAGGTTAAGAAAATTTTTAAAAATAATTTGATTCAAGGCTAATTTATTCATAGCAAATCTCAAGTAGTCCAATGGCCTTGGAATGGTGTGTGGAATATTTTGCCATCCCCCAATATTGTACAGAAAGAGAAATAGAAAGAGAGAAAAAGAGAGAGATTCCAAACTTTTGTAATGCAAGAAGGATGAGAAATGTGTGTACTTTGAATACATTAATCCATTACACCGACTCTGCTCTCACCTGACCCACCTCTCTCCTATTGATGCAACTAAATGCAGCTCTAGTGCAGTAGTACAACACAACCAAAGTTTGGCCATTTTTCTGTCCCTATGTGGAATGATATTTGCGCTCTGACCTCCTATCTTTATACTGTAAACTCCCAAAATGACGCAGCTTGACCGGTTTCCAGATTTTAAATTGATTGTGGCAGTTCCCCTGATAGGCTTCACTAGACCATGTGTTGATATAGCTGCAGGGCGTTATGAGGATGCCCACCACCCATCTGTGGCACCCCTGAGGGTTTGACCGCCACAGGAATGCTGCACTTCTTCAATGGAGTGTGGTGTTCCTCCTCTGAGGTAAGTCCAGTGTGATGGTGGTGACCTAACCTTTTGCATCCAACACCACATTTCCACCAGAGGGAGCTAGTATGCACTAGGTGCTGCTCCCCTGGTTACAGGGAGACTGGGGAACACAAAGTGGTAGGAACCAGTTAGTGGGTGTGGGTGGAGGAACAACTAGTTGGTGACACTTCAAATCTAGTACTTAATAGAATGCCATCTTGGATCTTGGTCCTTCGGTCCTTTTCTGTCTCTTTGGTCTGTCTTTAGTCTAGCCTTTGCTAGTCTGTCGGCTGTCACTGTGCTGTTAAAATAATGTGTGTAATGTGACTTCCCCCCGGGAGCGCAGATCCTGTGTGGGCCTGCACCAGCAAGGGACACAGCCCTCATACCCTGATCTTCGGACGAGAGGAAGGTTGCAGACAAGGAATGTCTCAACCCGGCCGAGGACCAGGATCAAGAAGGCCCGGGAGCTTTAGAGTGTGGCTCCCTAGCAAATGGGTCCCGGGGAGGATGCAGACGGAGCGGAGTACGCCACCTGTCCTTGCCTACCTGATCTATTCAGAGGGATTCCGGCTGCAAGAGGGGTACCGGCCCCCGACACCCGACCTCGTACTCTACGTCCAGGATGAGAAAGCCCAGTTAGGCCCTGAGGATCCCACCGGGCGTCGGATGGAGAGGAATTGCCAACCGAGCCCTACACCTGAGAGGAGCTCAGAGGGAGACCCGGCCTATCTACACACGCACAGACGGGAAAGGGTCAAGTCTGTAGTGCAGGAACAAGGAACACTCTGGTGTAGGGTCGCTACCGAACACTGGACTTCCTCGGGGGTAGTCGGACCCCCATCCCTGGTGGCCGCAGGACTCCGCGAGGAGCAGGGAGTCGCCTTCCCGCTAATATCTCTGAGTGAGTAAAGCCTTGGAAGCTCACCCCTATGGCCCCCGGACTGTTCATTACGCGCCATACCACGTGACACGGTGCCCGTACTCCCCGCACTACTACAACCCCCCTTCATCCTGTTTGCCTGCCCTGAGGCCTTGCTCCGCCTGTGGGGAGCAGTGAGAACTTTGGCCGCCATGACACTGGGCCTCAGTGGACTGTAGCGGCGCTGGTGACCCTTCACCAGGCACCACAGGTGGCGTAGTCGTTAAAATAAGCCACTCAACCCGGACAAGCCCACACCATCTCTTTCTAATGTGACAGCCCTGAGCACGGGTCAGGCCCGGGCCACGGCTGCATCCCATCTCTTCAACACAGGGCCCGACACCGAGTCCCCCAACACCTAGGGTAAAACACGGGCTTTTCGAGTAGAGGCATCACAACCTGGCGTAGTCGGCAGGATTTCGTGCCCACAGCAAAGGAAGAAGTGCCCATTGCTATCGGGTACTGTGTGCCTTATACCTTGAACTGTCGTTTTACACTTAAAATGGCGCCCGCCCAAGAAGAACAGGCGCCATAATGCTGTGAAAAGACTGTCTTTAAACGCCTCCCATCGTGGGCTGGGCTCCCGCTTGGCGCTAAAAATGTGGACTGCCCCTTCCATCAGAGACTGTCCGCGGGGTAATGCTCGTCAAACTGGATGGGCTGAACGAAGGCGGGCCTGTCAGCATTCCGCCCAGGAACCGCCCCGAAAGAGGAGGAAGAAGCAAAGCAACAAGGTGCAGCCATTGCAGTCGGAGCTTGGCAGTCAACGGAGGCAGACATGGATGCCTCTGGGGAACAAGACCATGCGTCTACTGAACCCGGTTCAGGCCCTTCACCCGGCAGAGAGCAAGGCGGCAGCGTGTTGACCCCGAGAGATATTGCATTTCTCCATCAAGAAGCTCCGGAACTCCTAAGAAGGCAGAGAGAGGCCCAAGAGGCGGCGACGGCTGCGTGGCGGGAGGAGATGCTGCTGCGTATCCGAGACCGCCGCCAAGGAGTTGAGGTCCCAGGACAAGTCGACTCGGTGACAGAGGTCCAGGGTGACCTCGCGGCGGGTGAGTGTGCCACCCCTGCCCCGGCTGCAGAGCCAACCGTGACTATTCTGGACCTCATGTCGGAGTACTTAGTTCCCCACGCGGTCACCTGGGAGCAAGTGTTAGCTCCAGAGCTGCAATCGGCAGCCATCGGTGGGGACCTGCGATGCCGCCGAAGTCCTGATTCGGAGGTGCTTGAAGCTGCGGAGGAACTTACCGGCTCCAACTCGGACTGGTCCGCGTCTACAGAGGACTCGCAGCAACCCGTTCTTACCCCGCTACCCGCACCAGCAGTAACCTGGCCCGAGGCTGAGGAGTGGGCCTGGGAAAACCAGGGGGGCAACCTAATGGGCTTCCCTCGGGAGACCCGGTCTGAAGCGCGAAGGAGGAGCCAGTGGTGCAGCGACCAGATTTTCCAGCTCGCATGGGAGCAGCGTCGGCGGGAGCAGCGCTGCGAGCGCCTCGAGGTCAGGACCAAAGCTGCAAAGACTCAGGCGCGTCAGGAGGAGGCCACCCGTCCCAGTCCCCGGTACGAAGGCCAAGTCGTCCGTTTTCATCATGAGGCGGGGTGGGGATTCATCCAGTGTCCCCAGTTCCAGGACGATGTGTTCGTCAGCCGGCGGGACGTCGAGCCGCGCCTCAAGAAGGGACACCCCGGTCGGAACCTCCTCCCAGGCGACACAGTGACTTTCTCTCGCAACCAGGGGGAGCGTGGGTGGTATGCTCTGGACGTCCACAAAGTGTCTGGGAGCGACGCCACCCCGCCCTCAGCCTCAGGTGACCGGCTAGCCTCCATCGGGAGGAATGAGCCTTTTCCAAGAAGAGAGCCCGAGGTCTAAAGCAGCCCCCGGCTGCTGCTGTTGTTAAAGTTTTAAGTTCAATGCTGCTATTTTATGTTTTCCCCCTGTTTACAGAGACTTTGGTCCCTGCGGACTATGGCAGGTGGCGGGCTGTGCTTGTATAAAGTTATGCATCTATTTAGGTGCTTCCTATTGGTTTTATGCAAAACCGTGCCTCTTCTTCTACCTCAGACCTCAGAAGCAAAACCTGTCTGGAGTGGCTTTTGTGGAGGTCCAACTCCGGATCTTCATGCCCTGCAGCCACCCCAGGGCCCACGTAGAGGGTTTAGGGCAGGTCCCTCTTGCTACTGAACTGACCGTCGCCACTTCTAACAAGTCTGCTGCCATTGTCAAAAGTCTCTTGTCCTAATTTATGCTTTATACTTTTATAATTTTGTACTTTTGCACTTTTACACTTTTATACCTTATTATGCAACGTTTAAGAAATGTGCCTCCCATAAAGGGATGATAGTTTTGTTATTATAAAAAGAAAATTTCTTGGGTGTTACTTCCTTTGCAGCCCGCGGATGTGCTGTGTTTTACCAGGGGGGGAATGTGGTGCCCCTGAGGGTTCGACCGCCACAGGAATGCTGCACTTCTTCAATGGAGTGTGGTGTTCCTCCTCTGAGGTAAGGCCAGTGTGATGGTGGTGACCTAACCTTTTGCATCCAACACCACATTTCCACCAGAGGGAGCTAGTATGCACTAGGTGCTGCTCCCCTGGTTACAGGGAGACTGGGGAACACAAAGTGGTAGGAACCAGTTAGTGGGTGTGGGTGGAGGAACAACTAGTTGGTGACACTTCAAATCTAGTACTTAATAGAATGCCATCTTGGATCTTGGTCCTTCGGTCCTTTTCTGTCTCTTTGGTCTGTCTTTAGTCTAGCCTTTGCTAGTCTGTCGGCTTTCACTGTGCTGTCAAAATACTGTGTGTAATGTGACTTCCCTCCGGGAGCACAGATCCTGTGTGGGCCTGCACCGGAAAGGGACACAGCCCTCGTACCCTGGCCTTGGGACGAGAGGAAGGTTGCAGACAAGGAATGTCTCAACCCGGCCAAGGACCAGGATCAAGAAGGCCCGGGAGCTTTAGAGTGTGGCTCCCTAGCAAATGGGTCCCGGGGAGGATGCAGACGGAGCGGAGTACGCCACCTGTCCTCGCCTACCTGATCTATTCTGAGGGATCCCGGCTGCAAGAGGGGTACCGGCCCCCGACACCTGACCTCGTACTCTACGTCCAGGACGGGAAAGCCCGGTTAGGCCCTGAGGATCCCACCGGGCGTCGGATGGAGAGGAATTGCCACCCGAGCCCTACACCTGAGAGGAGCTCAGAGGGAGACCCGGCCTATCTACACACGCACAGACGGGAAAGGGTCAAGTCTGTAGTGCAGGAACACTCTGGTGTAGGGTCGCTACCGAACACTGGACTTCCTCGGGGTAGTCGGACCCCCGTCCCTGGTGGCCGCAGGACTCCGCGAGGAGCAGGGAGTCGCCTTCCTGCTAATATCTCTGAGTGAGTAAAGCCTTGGAAGCTCACCCCTATGGCCTCCGGACTGTTCATTACGCGCCATACCATGCGACGCGGTGCCCGTACACCCCGCACTACTACAACCCCCCTTCATCCTGTTTGCCTGCCATGAGGCAGTGAGAAATTTGGCCGCCATGACACCGGGCCTCAGTGGACTGTAGCGGCGCTGGTGACCCTTCACCAGGCACCACAGGTGGCGTAGTCGTTAAAATAAGCCACTCAACCCGGACAGGCCCACACTATCTCTTTCTAATGTGACGGCCCTGAGCACGGGTCGGGCCCAGGCCACGGCTGCATCCCATCTCTTCAACACAGGGCCCGACACCGAGTCCCCCAACACCCAGGGTAAAACACGGGCTTTTCGAGTAGAGGCCTCACACATGCCTGATGTCTTTATTCCACCCTTTGACTCTTCAGTAGTGCGTGAAATAGTGCAGGGCATTTTTTTTATTTGGGGGGGGGTGATCCTCACAAATCAAATCGTCAACTGTTCAATTTCATGGGGACTTGTGAATTTAAGAAAATTTGGCTCAAATTTGATTCTCTATGGATTGATCCGATTATCTTTAGTTAATAGTTTATTTTTATCAATTAACAAAAGAGAAATCTAAATCCCATCACTTGTGTAGAGGTTATGAATTTGCTTGGCAGGAGGTTGTTCCAAACATCTTGGAGACCAGACCCCAGATCTTCTGTGTATGAGGCTTGTGCGGATCCTTCTGTCTCTTCATGTGATCCCAGACAGACTGGATTATGTGAGATCAGGGATCTCTGCGGGCTGGATCATCACTTCCAGGATTCCTCGTTCTTAGTGACATTGGCTGGATGTTGGAGCCAATCACACATCTCCCTGATGGTATTATATGATAAGTAAGTAACTGCCTGGATTTCTCAGCATTGAGGACACCATTAATCCTGATGAAACCCCAAACTCCATTTGCTAACAGACAGCCACAGACCTGTCAGTCCCGCTACCTATGTCACTGCTCCTGCAGACCGTCATTATTGTGCCTCTCTCAAGCCCTTCAGCGAACAAACTGCTTCTGTTACAGCCAAATATTTCCCATTTGGCTCATCAGTCCAGAGCACCTGCTGTCATTTTTCTCCTATGTTTTCATGCATAGTTGGCCTTGTTTCCATGTCAAACATAGGGTTTTTCAGCCTCAATTCTTCCATGAAGGCCACATCTGGACAGATGTCTCTAAACAGTAGATGGCTGTAGTTGGGTCCCAGTGATTGCTGCATGTTCTGAGCTGATGACACTGCTGGAAGTCTTCCAGTTTTTAAGGGACATAAGCATGTTGTGTCTTTCATCTGATGCCCTAAATTTCTTTAGCCAACTACAGCTTTTATGGTAATTTAATGTTGACTATTTCTTTATGCTTCTTCAAAAGATCTTGAGCAGCACATCTTGAAACCCGAGTCTGTTTTTACATCTTTTCCTGGGAGAGACCTTTCTGATGCAGTACAACTACCTTGTGTCTTGTTGCTGTGCTCAGTCTGCTGTTGTGTATGACCTGTGACATAAAACTGTCATCCACAACCTCACCTTTGTAACCGAGTTTTGCCGCTCCTCACCCAGATTTTAGCCTCCTATACAGCTGTTTTTGCTTTAATTAATGACTATGTTTCCACCAAATAATAATTTGACTTAGATTTCTCTTTTATTCATTTACTTTGCATTTTGTTAATTGATAAAAATAAACTATTAACATTACTATTTTTGAAAGCTTCTTACTTTGCAGTATTTTTGCCACACCTGCCTAAAACTTATGCACAGTTCTGAATCTGTTAAGAAAATTATATATGAATGATAGACAGCAGGGGTCAACATGCAAGAACAGTATATAGGCTCTTAGCTTTCCAGTAGATCATTTTAGAGTATCTTTTTTCATTTATTGTACACTTTGTTAAATTTTTGGGGGAACTAATATTTAACCCCTTCCTAACCGGGCGATTTTTGCTTTTGCGATTTAATTTTTTCCTATCCCTCTTTCAAGAGCCATAACATTTTGATTTTCCTGCCGACATAGCCTTGAGAGGGTGTGAGGAATTAGATCACATTCACTTTATCATATAATATCCTGAAAAATGGGAACAAAATTCCTTACACGATCAAATGGTGTAAAAAAGCAATTCTACCATTATTTTCTGGGTTCTATTTTTAGTGTTCAATGAGTGTAAAAACTACCCAGCAACAGGATGATTTCCCAGGTCAGTGTAATTACCATAATATTAAAATGATATAATTTTTTAGATTTTAATGGCTGGAAAAAAAAATCAAAAATGAGTAAAAAAAAAATAATAATAACAATTCTTGATTGGTTTCACCAGTAGAGATAAGCGAGCGTGCTTGTAAATCGAGTTTGTTGAGGGTGCTCGGGTATGAACAGAGTAGCGCGGGTGATCGAGTGACATGTTCGAGTCCCCCGTGGCTGCATGTTCCACGGCTCTTAGATGGCCACAAAACATGCGGGGATTGCCTGACAAACACAGGCAATCCCCGCATGTCTTGTGGCCATCTAAGAGCTGCAAAACATGTGGCCGAGGGACGCGAACATCTCACTAATACCGATAAATTAAGAAACGTTCTGAAATGTAGTAAAATGAACCCTAACTGAATTATTCGCAATGTACCTTGAAGATCTTTTTGTAATTGCCATTTATTTTTCAGTCTTTTTAAATGAAATCTACCAGATCAATATAATTTTAACAAAATCTAATTTAATCCTAATGGAAATATAAGAGAAGTTATATTAGAATTTTAATTTTGGGACTTCCAATATTTCATAAAATGATAACATTTAAATTTAATAACTCGATCATTAATCTCCGAAATCTAAAATATCACCGGATACAACACTTTATCTTGTTTAACAAAAAAACCCCAAACCTCGATTGTTCCGGTGAATGAGTATTGACTGGTAACTTTTCATTGTTTTTTGCTCTGGGCATTTAATCACTATTCATGTTCATAAAAATATAAATCATAAATTATTGCGCAAAAAAGTGTTCATTTGGAGACATATAAAACAGTATTGACTTTCCAATAAAAGCTTCTGAAATCTAAAGACCAAATATTGTGACTGCTTGGTGGAAAATGAATCTAAAAATCATCGAGGTTGTCACTTAATATGGAAAAGTTATATTTTAGAAATGAAAGTAAAGCTTTGAAAAAAAAGTATAAAATCGATCATTTCAACTCAATGTATTGTGCCGTTTTAGATTTACAAATATTCATTGTTTGGTTTAGAAATGAAAATGTAACAATATCATGCAATTTTCCCCACAAGTTAGATGGTCGCTGTCGTTTTAATCAACTTTGCATAAATCAACAGTAGAAACAAATATAAGAAACTTTGTAATATATCTAATCAGCGAAATACACTTCTGAGCCACTTCCCTTCCCTTACTTCCTAAACTCTCCATCCCCTTTGAAACAGTGCAAAAATGTATCTTGCTCACTGAGGGATCAGATTACAGCTGATTACATTTGTCTAAAGCAGTCAACAGTAGTCAATACGAGGGAGAATAGGAGGGTCAATCAGAGTAAAAAGCAACTTTCTACAATTTTTTTTTATGTAGTGCAAGATCTGGATTCACAGTTACACAGCTCACTAGTGCTGCTTAATCCCATTCCTGCTGCTTCTCTGCATGTGCTACATAGAGACAGAAGAGCAGGAATCTCTCGTGTCAGTGTGTGCCCTGTATGGGAGATATCATAGCAGCTAGTATCATCTCACCAGCTCAGAGACAACTGAAAATTATACTGTGTGCATTAGTCAATTTTGTATATTTTTCATGACTTTATTATTGAACATCTGCAGAGCTGTCAGTCAATCGGAATGGTTAATAAACCTGAATATTTAAGAAGGTAAAAGTGCGGTTTTATCTTTCTTAGGAGAATATCTATGTGCAGAATAATTATGCAACTAAATGAAAAACATAAATTTTTCATCTCAATTGTTTATTTTCATCGGTTACAGTGAGAATAAGAACCAAACAGCTCAATGTACAAACTACATTTCTGACATTTCAGAAAAATCAGAGTGACAATATATATATATATTTATATATATATATATATATATATATATATATATATATATATATATATTAATATGGCCGCCCATTTTTCTCAGTAACAGCCATAAGCTCCATCCATGGAGTCTGCCAGTTTCTTCATCTTTTTGGGCAGCAGAAACCACAGTCCCAGACACTGATCACTGTAAATTTCCAGTGTAAGGAAGGCCACAGGTTCTCACTAGAGTTTAGGTCAGGTAAGCAAGGTGTTGTGTCATTATTTTCCATCTTTAAGACCTTTCCTGGCACTCAGCAGTGGAGACTTTGATGCTGCGTTGGAGCCTTGTCCTGCAGAAACATCCTGTTTTTCTTCAAATATAGACTTTTTTTCTGTATCACTGCTGGAAGAATGTGTCTTCTAAACATTGGCAGGAGGTTTGGGAGTTGATATTGAGTCCATCTTCAACCCGAAAAGGTCCAACTAGCTCATCTTTAATAATCTCAGCCCTGGCTGGTGTCTGAGGGGATGTGGAGGTTTGTGCCCATTACTGATCCAGCCATGGGCTCATTCATCTGGTCAAGAGTCGCTGTCATCTCATCAGTCCATAAAAGCTGTGAAAATTCTGTCCTCAGATATTTCTTGGCCAAAAGTTTGTATAAAAATGACGATGGTCAAAATACTGACATGCCTAATAATTCTGCACACAGTGTAGATATCGAGCCTGCAGAGGGGAGAACTGGTGAAAAACACATATTCACTGATCCATGGAACAGGACTCTGAAGTGCCTTTTTAGGATGGAGTGATGGGCGCACATGCGCAACACTGCCTCAATTATCGTCTATAGAACGGATGGAGACAGCCGGGCACACCTTACACCGCTAGACTATCTCCATCTATTCCATAGAGAATGATTGGAGTGCATCAATGGCCACCGCTCCTTTCCGACCATTTCAAAGCCCAGTTATTTTAAAGAAGTGGAGAAGCTGCCCACACACCCCCTTAAGGACCTTATTATTATATAATGCATTGCTTTCTATCTTTTAAATGTTTTTTTATCTATTAGTTACTTAGTTAATCAGTTAGTTAGTTAGTTAGTTAGTTAGTTGCAGACTGGGTTAACTATTGGGAACAGCCCAGGATGGGAGGAGTTACATGGGCACATGGAGATGCAGTTTCCTGTTGTTAGTCAGATAAGGATGAATACTTGAGAAGTAAAGACCTATGGTCTTGTTGCTCGCAGACATGCATGTACGGATGTTTGCGTACCGTGATGGGAGGCCATATTGGATAGCATGTTCTAAGGACTAAGCGGCAGCAGGATTCCAGAACTCAGGCAAGGTGGCCTAGCAAGGACTCAGCAGAAAGGAGGATTTCTTATCTCAGGCAATAGACTCGAATGGACTTTGAGATTAGTTGTGAGGGGCCGTAGAGACACACCTCAACCTGTACTCACGGGGGAACATGGAGGTTTGCTGGACTTATGTGAAATGTAATGGAAATAATGTACTGCCATGTGTAACCGTAAAGTTGCTGCTTCAGGATTGTGCAGAAGAAGTATTCTTGAAGTGTTGTGCCTGCTATTTGATGTATATACTTCTCATCAAGTTGTTAAGTACAGTTTATTTTTGGACTCTGGTCTGCCTCATTCATCTTCATTCCATCTTGTCCTTATCTGCCATGTCAAGCATGTGGTCTGGTGAGGTATACCGCCAAGCCAAGGTAACAGCAGCACACATCCAGCCAGGAACCCATTTTCCTGTAGCGCGGCTGTGCGCGGATGATGCACACCTGCTTGCCGCCCTTGACCACATTACATTTGGTGTAGTTGGCAGGAACGAGTCTCACAAAAGCAAAGGATAAATGTGGGGAAGACTCGTGAACAAGGTAAAATGGCAACTGCAGCATGTTCACAATGGCATTTGAACTGAATGACAAGATGGTGGTTGGTGTCAAAGCACAGAAAGAAGAACACGCCCATCGTGGGCATAGAGGACACAAAATGGCGCAAACAATTGCCCAGCCCTTCAGGAGGTCCGTCCCAATAACTGAGTGCCCTGCAAATGGTAGCTGGCATGTTGTGGGAAGTGCTTTCCTAAGGAAGTTGAGATGGAAGGAAAAGGCCTGTCCACCAGTAGGTGAAGGAGGAGAACAGAAAGAAGCACCAAAGAAAAGGCCTTACGCGCCAGAAGAAGTTCAGCCCATGAAAAAGTTTAGGAAGTGCCTAGCGAGGAAAAGGTCGGCACCATTAGTCTACTGGGATCCGGAGAGGAAGCAGAACTATTCAATTGGAGAGAGACATAAGTGTGTGTGGTCATATCAGCAATCGGGGAGGATGTCTACGAGAAGACGTGGAGATGGTGAGGAGAGTAGGGACATCTCCTCCTCCAGATGAGGACGGATGGAGCCAGTGCCGGACTGGGGTGCCAAGGGCCCACCAGTAGCATTGAGTCTGGTGGCCCACTGTTCAGCTACATGCAAATATAACATTACCCTCACTCACAACTTTGCCTTTATTTCTATGTAATAATAAACGGGGTAGTTCCTTAATTGAATGTTGAGATGATGCCCTTGTCTGTACATGGTGAAACATGTATTGTGCCAACTACATATCATAGGTGGCTTGGAGAGCCCATCCCGGAGGATTCTCCTGTTCTCCTGTGGACCAGTCCGAGCCTAGATGGAGCTTCCCATAATGGTTTGCTGGACTTATGTAACGTGTAACAGAAATAATGTACCGCCATGTGTAACCGTAAAGGTCCTACCTCTGGATTGTGCAGAAGAAGTATTAATAAGGTGTTGTGCCTGCTATCTGATGCATGTACTTGTTAAATGAAGAAAAGTTTATTTTTGGACTCTGGTCTCCCTCATTCCTCTTCATTCCATCTGGTCATGGTTGGCCATGTCAGTTTGCAGAGGCGTATCGCCAAGGTAAGAGCAGCACACAGCAAGCCAGGCCCCTCATTTTCCTGTAGCATGTTGGGGCGCGGATGATGGGTACCTCGGCCACAGCTGCCGCCCTGCACCACATTACATTATCAAATTGGGACAACTCTTTTAAGACTGTAAAAGTGGTGTGAGGAAAGTTTTACATTATGCAAATGAGCAGAATTAATGTGTAACATAAATTATCAGGTCCTGATGTTATTATTGAGCAGCTCTATTATACCGGACAGTGTAAGATTCATCTGTGTTATAAAAAAAGTCCATGTTTGCAGTAAAAACTCTATGAGCCGACAGAGCTGAAGAGGAATGGAGTGAATGAATGTGCAGCGTTCCTCTGCCGGGCTATCAAGTGTCACATTCACACTATTGTATATAACAAGTTCCCGCAAACTTTATCCCTTGTTGCTTCTTCAGTCATCTGTATCATGTTACTTTCCCGGAGCTCGTCTGGGCCACACGCCTCATTGCTTTAATTAATGGACAAAATCCCATATTCAAGAGGAAACAATCAATACTAGCTTGTCCAATTCTGTTCCTGCTGAATTTTCTACTATTTTTTTTTGATACATTTAAAAATATTTTGGCATTGCTGTATATACAGTATGTACATACCCAACCAATTACCAGATACACAGAGAATGCTGAAAGTCAATAATAAGAATGGGGCTGCTGAAAATGCAAGTATATCTTATTATGTATCACTGTATACAGGGAGCTCCCCCTAGTGGCGAATACAGACCGAATCTTATCACATGTCTCTGTATACAGGGAGCTCTCCCTAGTGGTGGCTGCAGACAGAATCTTATTATGTATCACTGTATACAGGGAGCTCTCCCTAGTGGCGAATACAGACCGAATCTTATCACATGTCTCTGTATACAGGGAGCTCCCCCTAGTGGTGACTGCAGACAGAATCTTATCATGTATCTCTGTATACAGGGAGCTCCCCCTAGTGGCGAATACAGACCGAATCTTATCACATGTCTCTGTATACAAGGAGCTCCCCCTAGTGGTGACTGCAGACAGAATCTTATCATGTATCTCTGTATACAGGGAGCTCCCCCTAGTGGCGAATACAGACCGAATCTTATCACATGTCTCTGTATACAGGGAGCTCCCCCTAGTGGTGACTGCAGACAGAATCTTATCATGTATCTCTGTATACAGGGAGCTCCCCCTAGTGGCTAATACAAACCGAATCTTATCACATGTCTCTGTATACAGGGAGCTCCCCCTAGTGGTGACGGCAGACAGAATCTTATCATGTATCTCTGTATACAGGGAGCTCCCCCTTAGCGGTGACTGCAGACAGAATCTCATCATGTATCTCTGTATACAGGGAGCTCCCCCTAGTGGTGGCTGCAAGCAGGATCTCATCATGTATCTCTGTATACAGGGAGCTCCCCCTAGTGGTGGCTGCATACAGAATCTCATCATGTATCTCTGTATAGAGGGAGCTCCCCCTAGTGGTGACTGCAGACAGGATCTTATCATGTATCTCTGTATACAGGGAGCTCCCCCTAGTGGTGGCTGCTGACAGGATCTTATCATGTATCTCTGTATACAGGGAGCTCCCCCTAGTGGTGACTGCAGACAGAATCTTATCATGTATCTCTGTATACAGAGAGCTCCCCCTAGTGGTGACTGCAGACAGAATCTTATCATGTATCTCTGTATACAGGGAGCTCCCCCTAGTGGTGACTGCAGACAAAATATTATCATGTATCTCTGTATACAGGGAGCTCCCCCTAGTGGTGACTGCAGACAGAATCTCATCATGTATCTCTGTATAGAGGGAGCTCCCCCTAGTGGTGACTGCAGACAGGATCTTATCATGTATCTCTGTATACAGGGAGCTCCCCCTAGTGGTGACTGCAGACAGAATCTTATCATGTATCTCTGTATACAGAGAGCTCCCCCTAGTGGTGGCTGCAGACAGAATCTTATCATGTATCTCTGTATACAGGGAGCTCCCCCTAGTGGTGGCTGCAGACAGAATCTTATCATGTATCTCTGTATACCGGGTGCTCCCTCTAGTGGTGGCTGCAGACAGAATCTTATCATGTATCTCTGTATACAGGGAGCTCCCCCTAGTGGTGACTGCAGACAGAATCTCATCATGTATCTCTGTATACAGGGAACTCCCCCTAGTGGTGGCTGCAGATAGAATCTTATGTATCTCTGTATACAGGGAGCTCCCCATAGTGGTGGCTGCAGACAGAATCTTATGTATCTCTGTATACAGGGAGCTCCCCCTAGTGGTGACTGCATTCACAATCTTATCATGTATCTCTGTATACAGGGAGCTCCCCCTAGTGGTGGCTGCAGACAGAATCTTATCATGCATCTCTGTATACAGGGAGCTCCCCCTAGTGGTGTCTGTAGGCAGAATCGCACCATGTATCTCTGTATACAGGGAGCTCCCCCTAGTTGTGGCTGCAGACAGAATCTTATGCTATATCTCTATATTTAGGGAACTCCCCCTAGTGGTGACTACAAACAGAATCTTATCATGTATCTCTGTATATAGGGAACTCCCCCTAGTGTTGGCTTCTGACAGAATGTTGTTATATGTCTATATATACAGGGAGCTCCCTCTAGTGGTGGCTGTAGACAGAATCTTATCATGTATCTCTGTATACAGGGAGCTCCCCCTAGTGGTGGCTGCAGACAGGATCATATCATGTATCTCTATATACAGGGAGCTCCCTCTAGTGGTGGCTGCAGACAGGATCTTATGATGTATCTCTGTATACAGGGAGCTCCCCCTAGTGGTGGCTGCAGACAGAATCTTATCATGTATCTCTGCATACAGGGAGCTCCCCCTAGTGGTGGCTGCAAACAGAATCCTATCATGTATCTCTGTATACAGGGAGCTCCCCCTAGTGGTGGCTGCAGACAGAATCTCATCATGTATCTCTGTATACAGGGAGCTCCCCCTAGTGGTGGCTGCAGACAGAATATTATCCTGCTTCTCTGTATACAGTTCCCAATAGTGGTGCAAATCACCTTACTCATAATAGAAGACACTTTGCAGATCAAGTATTACTCATATAACTTTTCATAATCCACAACAACCCTTCACACATAACATATCACAGATACTGATCGTGTTCTGTTCACCGCTATTAATTAGGACTAATCAGTTTGCACCATTAGCTGTTTTTTCTCGTGTTATTTCATCTCATATGCTATATCGTATGGAAAGCCATATGCTTGTCTAAAGTGACATCACGGTATTTAAACCCACACTGATGTTTTCTCTTTTTATGAGAAAAACAGAAAATCTAAAAAATATGAATAGATGATGTAAGATTATTAGGGATGAGCTAATCTTTTGATAATTGAATTGATAACTTTATTAATTTAAATAAATAAATAAATACATTTTCAGCTCCTCGATTCACCGTCAATTGCACGCACTGCAAAATCTCTAACTACCCTTAAAGACGTGTGTTAAATTCTGAGGGCTCCGAAGAGTTTATTGAACCCTTTTCAAGCTCTTTATGTAAACATAACCTTATTAATGTCCAAGTGGACTCAATCTATCTACCTAGGGGAAAACGGATGGTAACCGGTGGTTAATAACAGGCTATTTAACGTCACACTGCAGTTTCAGACTTTTTGGGCTACTTTAATTGTAAAAAGCAATCCAAAAATTATCCTTTTTGGGGGGGCTAGACGCCTGCCTTGCTGATATTGATACAAAGAGAGTGCAAACAAAGGAAGCCATGGCTTTTTTTCACAAGTGATGGTCCAAAAATTATCCCTGCAATAGGTTTGCAGTCAGGAAAGAGAAAATGTAATAGCTTTTTATTTTAACAAGCCGTTGTAAAATAATCCTTTTTTTTTTTGGACTAGTTTCAGTTTTTTTTTAACATGTACATGGCAGGGTTCCCAGCAGCAATACGTTATAGCTATACAACACATTGGACAAGCAGGAGATGAGTGGCTGTCTATTATCAGTGGCAATAGGAATGGCAAAGGCACCAACTGCACAGTATAGACTATGATGGGACAGGCAAGAAGATGACTGTAGGGCCATCACTGGAAGCCCCAGCAGCAGCAGAACAGTATGACTACAAAACACATTGGGTAGGTGGGAAATATGTGATTGTCTAATGGCAGTAAGTTACATAGTTACATAGTTACATAGTTTATAAGGCCGAAAAAAGACAAGCGTCCATCCAGTTCAGCCTATTTCTTGTGCACTGCAGCTATTCCGCAGCGTTGATCCAGGGGAAGGCAACAAAAAACCATGCGGTATAGGCCAATTTACATCATTGAGGAAAAATTCACTTCCCGACACCAATCTGGCAGTCAGATTAAATCCCTGGATTAATTAACTAAGCATAAGATGTAATTTTATTGTTCTCAAGAAAGGTGTCCAGGCCTCTCTTGAACTCTTTAAGTGAGTTGGACATCACCACTTCCTCTCCCAGTTGTACAACACATTTCTGTCTTTAGTATGTGTCCAATGTTTTAGGGCATTCTCCTAATATCTCTTTTGCTGATTTGTGAAGTCCGACATTCTCTCACTATCTTGAATCACCTTAAAAAGGCCATTACATTCCCTGCCTCAGCTTTTATGGGGGCTGTGATTATTCCTCTTGATTGGCTTTGATATGCCATGTGAAATGATAGCTGCAAGGCATAATAAGGAAGACTGCCTAGCCGTGCATGAGGTCATATGATCCTTCTCTGGCTATTGCAATCTTTTGCGATGTGTAAAATTGAAATATAAGACATAATTATGTGATTCGCAAGAATTGAATTGCAAATTGAATTTGCTGAGACAAGCAAATATCGTAGAATTCGACAAGCATTTGCATTGAGTTGATTCACCCATGTCTACTGATTATCATATTTTTCTTGCCATTCAAAGTGGGATTTTTTACATATGCACTGTATGTACATACATTATCTTACTTATCATGCACATATCATAGATTTTAGTGCTCACTCACTAAATTAGAATATCATCAAAAAGTTAATTTATTTCAGTTCTTCAATACAAAAAGTTAAACTCATATATTATATAGAGTCATTACACACAGAGTGATCTATTTCACGTGTTTATTTCTGTTAATGTTAATGATTATGGCTTACAGCCAATGAAAACACAAAAGTCATTATCTCAGTAAATTAGAATAATTAACAAAAAACACCTGCAAAGGCTTCCTACGCATTTAAAAAGGTCCCTTAGTCTGTTTCAGTAGGCTCCACATGTTAGAACTCTCCTGTTAGGTTTTTTCTATCTTGCTGGTCACATGACCTTTTTTGCCTATTTAGTCCTGCTCCGCCCTCCTGGCCTTGCTGGACTTCATTGTATTTTCTACTCTGTAGCTAGCCTGGTGCTTAGTTACCTTTCTCAGTCAGTTTAGCTAGGTCTTCGGACCTTTATGTTCTATGTTGTGTGTTTGTCTTTTACTGCTACAATTTCTGCTAGGAGGTGTCCAACTTTATCCCAGTCCCTAGTTCTTGTAGGGATCCCTTCCTTGCATCTATAGGTCTTCGTACAGACTAGCCGAGGACTTTAGCGGGTCTGATCGCAGGATCAGGTTCCCCGTTACATCGTAGGGATCTAGCTTAGTTCTATTGTAGGGACAGATCTCCTTTCTTTCCTTAGTGCTTGTAGCAGATCATAACAGTAAGTCCAGCCCAAAAATATCTCTAAGGAAAGACTTCCAGTTTCCATCATGGTGTCGGTTCAGGATTTGGCTCAACGCCTGCAGGGACTCTCTCTGGAAGTGGCCGAGCTCCAACAACACGTGAGTAGCTGTTCTGGAGCACATTTTGTGGAGCCAAAGGTACGTTTGCCTGATTTATTTTTTGGTGATCAACAAGAATTTTTTTCCTTTAAAAATGCTTGTTTGTTGTATTTTCGTTTGAGACCCAGATCCTCTGGTGATGAATCACAGCGCATAGGGTTCATAATGTCACTTTTGCGCAAAGAACCTCAGGGATGGGCCTTTTCTCTCCAACCTAGTGATCCATGCTTTAGATCAGTGGATAGTTTTTTTTCTGCTTTGGGTTTGTTGTATGATGATCCTGATCGTGTCTCATCAGCTGAGACTGAATTGAGACGTTTGAGACAGGGATCAGGTAATGTGGAAAAATATTGTTCTCACTTCCGTCGGTGGTCTGCCCAGGTGGGGTGGAACGATTCAGCTTTGAAAAGTTTGTTTCTTGCGGGGCTAGGTGAAAGGGTTAAGGATTTGCTGATTGCTTATCCCACACCTGGAAACTTGCAGGAGGCAATGCAATTAGCTATACGGGTGGACAGGAGACTGCGTGCAAGGGTTAATGAGAGTAAATCCTCTGCCATGTCAGCTCCGAGTCTTGAGAGGATCTGTACTGACATTGGAGAGCCGATGGAGATTGGGACGATGGCACCCCACTCTCAGGAAAAAGACCGCAGGTCTTCTGAAGGTTTGTGCTTTTATTGCGGGAAATCTGACCATTTTATTAAGAACTGTGTGCTTCGTATGAACAAAGAAAAAAAAAAGGTCAGTTACGCCCATATAGCCTGTTTAAATACTAAGGGTGTATTTCTTTCTGCTACTACTGCTGCTCAGGAAGAATTAATTGAATTTCGGGTATTTGTGGATTGTGGTTCTACTCTGAATGTGATTGATGGGGGATTCTTGGAAAAACTTAAATTAAAACCCAAACCTTTGTCATCCCCTCTTGCTGTGGTTTCTGTCGATGGCTCTCCCTTGAAGAGTGTTACTCACAAGGTCTGTGAATTTCCCCTCACTATTAATGGTGTTCACCAAGAGAATTTGGATTTGGTAGTATTAAATAATTTGCCTTCTCCAGTAGTTTTGGGGTTGCCCTGGTTAAAACTGCACAATCCTGTACTGTATTGGTCTACCAATGAAATTAAGTCCTGGAGCCCTAAGTGTTATGACAAGTGTTGTAACGGACGTATTGCTGCGGTGGAAAAAGGGGAATTACCTGTACCTATTCAGGATTTTTGAAGAGTTTTTTCTGAAGAGGAGTCACAAATTTTGCCTCCCCATAGAGACTATGATTGTACCATTGAATTTGTCCCTGGAGCGACCCTTCCTAAAAGTCGTTTATTTAATCTTACTATTCCTGAGAGAAAGGCTTTGGAGGAATACATACAGACGAGCTTGGCCGCCGGTCATATCAGACCCTCTAAGTCACCTGTGGCTGTTGGATTTTTTTTTGTTAAAAAAAAGGATGGCGGTTTACGTCCTTGTTTGGATTTTCGTGAGATTAATAAAATTACTGTACACAATCCTTACCCACTGCCATTGATTCCTGATTTGTTTAACCAGTTAGTGGGGGCCAAGTGGTTCTCTAAAATTGATCTCCGGGGGGCATACAATTTGTTGCGCATGAAGGAGGGTGACGAATGGAAGACTGCTTTTAACACTCCTGTGGGTCATTTTGAGAATCTGGTTATGCCTTTTGGTCTCACCAATGCTCCAGCATTTTTTCAGAATCTTATTAATGACATCCTTAGACCTTTGATCGGCAAAAATGTGGTTGTGTATTTGGATGACATTTTGATTTATTCACCGGATCTGGAGTCTCATTGGCGGAGCGTACGTGAGGTATTACACTTATTAATTGACAATTCGCTTTTTGCTAAGCTGGAGAAATGTGAGTTCGCTGTACAGAGAATTAGTTTTTTGGGCTACATTATCTCCAGCGAGGGCTTTGAGATGGACCCGGTGAAAGTTCAAGCTGTGCAGGAATGGCCTAGGCCTATTGGTTTGAAATCGATACAGAGGTTTTTGGGTTTCGTCAATTATTACAGAAAATTCATTAAAAATGTTTCTATTATTGTCAAACCACTGACCGATCTCACCAGGAAAGGTGCTAATGCGGTTCAGTGGACTACTGAGGCCATTGAAGCTTTTGTGTTTCTAAAGGAGAGGTTCACCTCTGCTCCCATCCTTATGCAGCCTGATGTGACTAAGCCGTTTTTGGTTGAGGTTGATGCTTCTTCGGTGGGGGTCGGTGCGGTGTTGTCTCAGAAAAACAAGGATGGAGTACATCCCTGTGCTTTTTTTTAAAAAAAAATTTTAAGACTGAACTTAATTACGATATTGGTAATCGGGAATTGCTGGCTATTAAACTCGTATTTGAACACTGGCGTCATCTCTTGGAAGGTGCTGAATTTCCCATTCAGGTTTTCACTGATCATAAAAATCTGATCTATCTTGATGCTGCCAAGCGCTTGAATGCACGTCAGGCTAGGTGGGCACTTTTTTTCTCGCGGTTTAATTTTTCCGTTACTTACATCCCGGGTACCAAGAATGTTAAAGCTGATGCTTTGTCTCGCAGCTTTTCTCCCATGGTCGGTGCTGAGGAGGAGGAGAGCATTTTACAAGAAGGTGTTGTGATTGCTGCTTTGGACTCCGTTTTGGAAGATGAGATTCTTAAAGCACAGGAGAATGCCCCATCTAACACTCCCCATGGGAGGTTGTTTGTGCCTAGGACCTTTAGGAGAGATTTGTTTGTCGAGTGTCATGAGTCTCGGATGGCAGGTCATCCAGGAATTTCTGAGACCAAGAGACTTGTGGGTCGCAGTTTTTGGTGGCCTGGATGGCAGAAGGAAATCATTAAGTGGGTGCGTCAATGTACGGTGTGTGCTAGATCTAAGTCTTCACATACTCCTGCAGCGGGGTTGCTTTGCCCTCTGGAGGTTCCTAGTGCACCTTGGACACATCTGGCTATGGACTTTATTACTGACCTTCCCCCCTCTGAGGGTTTCACGGTCATCTGGGTGGTCGTGGACCGTTTTAGCAAGATGTGTCACTTGGTTCCTTTCATCAAACTGCCCTGCGCTAAGACACTCGCTAAGGCCTTTGTCAAGGAAATTGTCAGACTACATGGCATTCCTACTGACATTGTTTCGGACAGGGGACCTCAGTTCGTGGCTCGTTTTTGGCGTGCTTTTTGTGACAGGTTGGGAGTTCATTTGTCGTTTTCATCCGGATATCATCCTGAGTCTAATGGCCAGACAGAAAGGAAGAATCAGGATGTTAAGCAGTTCTTGCGTTGTTTTGTGGCAGACAATCAGGAGGTGTGGTCTGAGTTTCTGCCACTTGCTGAGTTTGCTCTTAACAACCATACATCTTCTTCTGCTGGTTGTTCGCCTTTTTTTTGTTGTTCTGGGAGACATCCGTCTTTTCGGTCATTCTCCAAATTGGTATCGGCTGTGCCTGAGGAGGAGAGTTTTTCCGGTGATTTGGAGAGAGTTTGGACGGATGTGCGTGGTAATCTTCAGGAGGCTAACAAAAAATCTAAGAGGTACTTTGATAGGAAACGGCAAGAGGTTTTGTTTGCTATTGGTGACATGGTTTGGTTGTCCTCTAAGAATCTGCGGTTGAGGATTCCTTCTAAAAAATTGGGTCCCAAGTTTGTAGGGCCCTTTAAGGTGCTTCAGGTAGTTAATCAATCTGCTGTTAGGTTGGAGGTTCCTACCTCCTGGAAGATTAATCCGGTGTTTCATGTTTCTCTGTTGAAAAGAGCTTATGTGTCGGATGGAGACGCCTCTGCCACTGTTCCTCCGGTGGTGGAGGACAGGGAATACGAAATTTCCCGCATCCTAAATGCTAGACGGTATAGAGGGAGTTTGCAGAATCTCGTCGCTTGGAAGGGTTTCGGTCCCGAGGATAACTCAAGGGTGAGGGCGGATGATGTTTCTGCTTCCAGACTTGTCAGAGAGTTTAACAAGAGGTTTCCTGATAAGCCTGGGCCTAGGGGATCCGGAGGATCCTCATAGAAGAGGGGGTACTGTTAGAACTCTCCTGTTAGGTTTTTTCTATCTTGCTGGTCACATGACCTTTTTTGCCTATTTAGTCCTGCTCCGCCCTCCTGGCCTTGCTGGACTTCATTGTATTTTCTACTCTGTAGCTAGCCTGGTGCTTAGTTACGTTTCTCAGTCAGTTTAGCTAGGTCTTCGGACCTTTATGTTCTATGTTGTGTGTTTGTCTTTTACTGCTACAATTTCTGCTAGGAGGTGTCCAACTTTATCCCAGTCCCTAGTTCTTGTAGGGATCCCTTCCTTGCATCTATAGGTCTTCGTACAGACTAGCCAAGGACTTTAGCGGGTCTGATCGCAGGATCAGGTTCCCCGTTACATTGTAGGGATCTAGCTTAGTTCTATTGTAGGGACAGATCTCCTTTCTTTCCTTAGTGCTTGTAGCAGATCATAACACCACAATTATTTTTGGAGATGGAAATGTCATTCTCCAGCAGGACTTGGCCCCTGTCCACACTGCCAAAAGTACCAATACCTGGTTTACACACAACAGTATCACTGTGCTTGATTGGCAGCAAACTCGCCTGACCTTAACCCCATAGAGAATCTATTATAGAGAATCTATGGAGTATTGTCAAGAGGAAGATGATAGACCCCAGACCCAACAATGCAGACGAGCTGAAGGCTGCTATCAAAGCCACCTGGGCTTCCATAACACCTCAGCAGGGCCACAGGCTGATCCCTCCATGCCGCATTGCTGCATTGATGCAGTAATTGATGCAAAAGGAGCCCGACCAAGTATTGAGGGCATTTACTGAACATACATTTCAGTAGGACAACATTTCGGATTTTAAAAACATTTTTCAAGCTGTTGTCATAAAGTATTCTAATTTACTGAGATAATGACTTTTGTGTTTTCATTGGCTGTAAGCCATAATCATCAATATTAACAGAAATAAACACGTGAAATAGATCCCTCTGTGTGTAATGACTCTATATAATATAGGAGTTTCACTTTTTGTATTGAAGAACTGAAATAAATAAAATTTTGATGATATTCTAATTTAGTGAGATGCACCGGTACATTGCTTATCCTGTACTGATCCCAAGTTAGTGGCATGTAAAAGTTTGGGCAAATTACCGTTATTGTGAACAGTGAAGCAAGTTGAAGATGAAATGATCTCTAAAAGGCCTAAAGTTAAAGATGACAAATTTCCTTAGTATTTTACATTTCAAAAATTACAAAAAAAAATGGGCCGATGCAAAAGTTTGGGCACCCTGCATGGTTAGTACCTAGTAGTGCCCCCTTTTGAAAATATCACAGGTTGTAAAAGCTTTTTGTAGCCAGACAAGAGTCTTTCAATTCATGTTTGAGGGATTTTCATCCATTTTTCCTTGGAAAACTCTTCCAGTTCTGTGAGATTCCTGGGTCATCTTGCATGTTCTGCTATTTTGAGGTCTAGCCACAGATTTTCAATGATGTTCAGATCAGGGGACTGTGAGGGCCATTGTAAAACCTTCAGCTTGCACCTTTTGAGGTCGTCTATTGTGGATTTTGACGTGTGTTAAGGATCATTCTTCATTTGCAGAAGCCATCCTCTTTTCAGCTTCAGCTTTTTTACAGATGGTGATATGTTTTCATCAAGAATTTGTTGAAATTTTATTGAATCCATTCTTCCCTCCACCCGTGAAATGTTCCCCGTGCCATTGGCTGCAATTCAACCCCAAAGCATGATTCATCCTCCCCCTTGCTTAATGGTTGGCGAGATGTTCTTTTCCTGATATTCAAGCTTTTTTTTCTCCACACGTAGCTTTGATCATTGTGGTAACAGAGTTCTATTTTAACCTCATTGGTCCACAGGACTTGTTTCCACAATGCATCAGGCTTGTTTAGATGTTCTTTTGCATACTTCTGAAGCTGAATTTTATGGTGAGGACTCAGGAGAGGTTTTCTGCTGACTCTTCCAATGAAAGCCATATTTGTGCAGGTGTCTCTGAACAGGAGAACAATGTACCACAACGACAGTCTGCTAAATATTTCCGAAGGTCTTTTGCAGTCAACAGGGGATTCTAATTTGCCTCTCTAGCAATCCTGCGAGCAGCTCTCACTGAAATTTTGCTTCGTCTTCCAGACCGTATCTTGACCTCCACTATTCTTGTTAAATGGGTTGTCCACTACTAGGACAACTCCTTCTGGAACTAAATGTTTGACCTCAATAAAATAACAAAACCCTATACTCACCTCCCATGCCAGTGCCGTTCCAGCAGTGTCGGCACTCACGGTCCCGGGGCTCTGGGGGGGTGGAATGACATGTGATGCCCGGCACCCAATCAGCACTGGCGTCACTGTACCCACCTTTGTACAAAATTGAACATGAAGAGGAAGTCAGAGATCAGCTGCAAACTGGACTTCCTCTTCAGGTACAAAATGCCTGAAGGTGGGGACAGTGATGCCAGCGCTGATTGGGCGCCGTGTACCACGTCATAGTGGAAAACCCCTTTAACTGTCATTTCTTAATTATACTTTAAACTGAGGAAAGGGCAACTTGAAAATGCTTTGCTGTCTTCTTATAGCCTCCTCCTGCTTTGTGGGCCTCCACTATTTTCATTGTCAGATGCTGGCAGCTGCTTAAAAGAGCCAATGGCTGCTGTTTTTTGACACAAAGTTAGAGGAGGCTGGGCTTTAATAAAGCTGAAAAATTTGCATCACCTGGTCTGTCCAAACAATGCCCGTGACTAGTGTTGAGCGAGCACTAAATTGCTCGGGTGCTCGAAGCTCGGGCCGAGCTCACTGTGATACTCGGGTGCTCGACCTGAGCAACGAGCCCAATGTTAGTCTATGGGAGACCGGAGCAATTTTGCGGCGGCACCCCCGGCAGTCTGTAGAAAGCCTAAAAAGTGCCCAAAACGATAGTGACAGTGCTCAAATGACATGGGGACAGCATGGGGATCGCTTCAGGAAGCATTTCTGACCCCCAGGTCCCTGCTGTCAACAACGTGGTCAGAGGTATTAAGCCACTTTTACGGGCTCACAATCAAACGTTCAAAAACGAAACTGAAACTGCTTTCCTGTGAAATATGTTAAGGAACTTCCTTTCCAGGGTAAAGACTTGTGTATAAGGTAAAATAAATAACCAAAAACAAAAATACTCCTCCACACCTTGTGCTATGTTCACAAATAGCATTTTTTATGGGTTTTTGCACTTTTGTATTGCTTTCAAATGCATTCACCGGGAAATGTCATTTTAACATTTTACAACCTTATCTGGCCATGTGCTGTGTGACACATGCATACAGTGCTGAAAAGACATGGGAACAGCATGGGGAAGACCCCTGGAAGCATCTCTGACACCCAGGTCACTGCCTAAAAGTGTGCCCATCAGAAGTGATCCTTGCCGAATCAGAAGATGCAGACTTGCAACTATCCCCGTGCAAGTCTTTGTCCCAGGGCACTGTTCAATTGTACCTCCCCCGTTCCTTGCAATGCAAGCGCAAGTATGCAGCCTGCCACCCACCCACCCCCAGGCTGCAATACCATACTGCTTGCTTGCACTTGAAATTGGGCCTTTTAGGCATGTGGAGGCGGAATCTGGCCACCACGTCATGGCTGCGTCGGCGGCCTGGTATCCATACTCAGTCCCCAGCCGCCCCGCGGCCGGGAGCCTACGCACAGTCCCCAGCCGCCTGGGGGCGGACGGGTGTCCATAAACAGTCCCCAGCCGCACCTATTTGAAGGACAGCCTAACCACAAACACGTGGACAAGTGAATGTGGCCAGGGATGGTCCATCTCACTGACGCCTTCACACTGGGTTAATATTGCGGAAGCTGGGACACAGTTGGACACTGGGATGCGACACGTCCTCCAGACATAGAGGATTGCGGGTCCAGGGTCAATCAGGCTTCAACAAAAAGTTCAGAAGGTAGACAGCAGCAGTGGTCGGCCTCCTACACAACGAGTAAATTATTCATGATCATGAGGCCATCCATCTCCTTAGCTTTCTGTTCCTTGGAATGCAAGCGCATGTATGTAGTAGCAGCTAGGCCTGAGGTGGTCAGCGTTTTGGCGCATATCCTACCTCCTTCGATGATAGCTGGATGTTTTCCTGCTACTATCCCAGTTCTATGACTCCCGTTAAAACAAAGCTTCAGGTGATGAATGATGGATGAGGTGGTGGCAAAGGAGAAAGAGCAGGAGGAACAGGGACCATTCACATCAATATCAGGCAAGTCAACCACACATGTCTGGTAGGATATGTTTCTGTACCAAAAGGAGCGGTTCGGCTACACAGTTATAGGGCATGCAGTGAGTGCAATGCCTACCAAAAATTTCGAGGCACTCCAATGCCCCTTGGAAGTGACATGGAGGTCAGAGGGCCTTAACTAAACCATTTTTTCCATTTATAGCAACTGGGTCTCCTGTACACTGTTGGCCTAAGCAGTGAATGGAAGGCCTTCCAAAAATTATGAGGAACTGCAATGCCCCTTGAAACAGACGTGGAATACAGCGTACTTAAAACCTTCTACCCATTATTGGGGAATGGGTCTCCCTTAGTGTTCACCTATGCATTGAAAAGCAAAAACTGACTAAAATTTAGAGGAAATGCAATGCCTGTTGGAAGAGACGTGGAGGTTAGAGTTAATTAAAAACAACATTTCAATGCCCCTTGGAAGAGCTGTGGAGTTCAGAGTGGTTTAACAAGACGCTTTTAATGCCCCTTGGAAGAGACGTGGAGGTCACAGTAGCTTAACAAGATGGTTTTAATGCCCCTTGGAAGAGACGTGGAGGTCACAGTAGCTTAACAAGACGGTTTTAATGCCCCTTGGAAGAGTGGTGGAGGTTACAGTAGCTTAACAAGACGGTTTTAATGCCCCTTGGAAGAGTGGTGGAGGTCGCAGTGGAATAAAAAGACAATATCAATGCCCCTTGGAAGAGTGGTGGAGGTCGCAGTAGCTTAGCAAGATGATTTTAATGCCCCTTGGAAGAGACGTGTCGGTCACAGTAGCTTAACAAGATGGTTTTAATGCCCCTTGGAAGAGTGGTGGAGGTCGCAGTAGCTTAACAAGATGGTTTTAATGCCCCTTGGAAGAGTGGTGGAGGTCGCAGTGGAATAAAAAGACAATATCAATGCCCCTTAGAAGAGTGGTGGAGGTCGCAGTAGCTTAACAAGACGGTTTTAATGCCCCTTGGAAGAGACGTGTGTTACACTCGCGCCTGGACTGACTGGCGTGAGCGTGATTAGTGATCCCACTGTACCATGAACCGTGGAGTGCCTGGAGGGGGGTAACTAAGTATCAACCCGATCCGACCAAGGTCACACGGCGGCTTAGTCGACTCCGTGGACCAAGGAGGAACCGAGCAGAGAGACCAGGTGCGACTCCAGGTCAGACCCCGGTCACAGTTGTTGACCCACACCGGAGAATGCAGGGACAGGCAGGTTAGACTGGCATACTGGCCGGTGGGTATTGGCAAGTACGGCTGGTATGCAGACAGGTGGGTATTGGCAAGTACGGCTGTTATGCAGACAGGTGGGCACTGGCAAGCACAGCTGGTATGCAGACAGGTGGGCACTGGCAAGCACGGCTGGTATGCAGACAAGTGGGCACTGGCAAGCACGGCTGGAGTGCAGACAGGGAGATACTGGCAAACACGGCTGGGGTGCAGACAGGGAGGTGCATCCACAGCAGCTATAAGAATCAGGAAGTATCCGGACCGCCGCCCTAAGCAGTCAATCAAGAGAGATGCACACAGCATGAACTGGAGCAAGGTTTGTAGGCTGGACTGACAGGTAAGATTGCGGTCTTGCATAGTGGGAGGTGGTGCACTATGCAAGCACACCGCCAGGGATTTTACAGTACCCCCACTTTTCGCCCCCTCTTCTTCAAGCCTGCAAGGGTCTTCTGCAGAGAATTTGGAGGCCAATCTTTCTCTTCAAGGGGATTACCTCTTCTGTCCATTAGAGGAAATGAAACTAGTCTCATCATCTTGGTGACTAGGATGCTTCCTCCTCTCAAGCCATCCTCAGCAACAGATGAAGTGGGTGAGGTACCAGGAACAGCACACAGAAAAGTCTCTCTCCATTTGTTATCAGGTAGCACCCTGGTGGATTCAGGAGACAACTGGAGGTCCTCCGCCTGGTTGGAGGGGTGCAGAGACTCGGGGGTAACCACCGCCTTGACGTACACTTTGCCAAGCTTACTGGATGAAGTGGGCGGCGTACCAGGTACCAGGTGTAGGAAAGTCTCTCTCCGTTTAACAGGTAGCACCCCGGGGAATTCAGGAGACATCTGGAGGTCTTCCGCCTGGTTGGAGGGGTGCAGAGACTCGAGGGTAATCACTGCTTCAAAGTACACTTTGCCAGGCTTACTGGATGAAGTGGGCGAAGTACCAGGTAGAGGGTGTAGAAAAATCTCTCTCCATTTGTTATCAGGTAGCACCCCGGAGGATTCAGGAGACAACAGGAGGTCCTCCGCCTAGTTGGAGGGGTGCAGAGACTCGGGGGTGATTACTGCTTCGAAGTACACTTTGCCAAGCTTACTGCATGAAGTGGGTGAAGTACTAAGTACAGGGTGTAGGAAAGTCTCTCTCCCTTTGTTATCAGGCAGCACCCCGGAGGATTCAGGAGACAACTGTAGGTCCTCCCCTTGGTTGGAGGGGTGCAAAGACTCGGGGGTAACACCGCCTTGATGGACGTAAGACCAGATTTATTAGAGACGGAGGATCCTTGCTTTAGGACCATCTTCAGACTGGTTTCAGAGATGACATGTATGTAAGGCGGGACGGTACCTGAAGCCAGATCATTGGTACAATCGTCGAGACTGTGTGGGGACATCGCCTCTGCTTCTCCTCCTTCGGAGACTTCAGCGCACAGCGAGTCAGCGACTAGCAGATCTGGTGAAGAAGAAGAAGAAACTGCTGACTGTCCTGAAGATGTGGGGACTGGACACCCCTTGTACCTTAGCAGTCCCCCAGGATACACCATGCAGGAACTCCAGACCTGAGCGGGCACTAGATCTCTCGGCTCTGGACGACCTGT
Organism: Phyllobates terribilis; assembly: GCF_046119375.1. Lineage (NCBI taxonomy): Eukaryota > Metazoa > Chordata > Amphibia > Anura > Dendrobatidae > Phyllobates > Phyllobates terribilis. The sequence goes on from NW_027362764.1 coordinate 785,658,424, forward strand.
GGGTAAACCAGTCAGCACCTGGAATGTGAACTTCTTCATGTGCAATGCTCCTATCTGGAGCTTAATTTGTACAGACATATTTTGACTGTTTCTGAGTAGGGCTCATCCTTCTGCTGACAATGCCCAAACCGGCTTCTGGAGTTTTTGGACGGGAATCAGACACCTTCTCTTCAAGGCTTTAAGCCCGAAACTTCCGGTTAATCCGAGGCCTTCACTTGCCACGGAGACAGTCATGGTTATCTGTGGAGAGGAAACACTAACGCCGAGGGCAGCCTCTCCTACAGGCCTAATGTCTTGGGATTCTCCAACCTTCGCTGGATAAAGACCGTCAGGGGGTCCCAGGGACCGCAATCCGATTTTGTGACTGAGTTCTGGCTTCTGCTTTGCCTGACGAACATAGTCATCCTTCATGGATTCTGTACGGAAAGCTGCCTCTACAGGCTGGGGAACAGGAGGTCTTTGGGAGGACAGAACCTGGCGCGACAGTTTACCTCTACGCCTTGCACGTCTGGACTGCCTCTTGAGGTTGGGAAGAGAAGTATTCTGTGGAGCATACTCATCCTGTGTGGATTCTGGGTGGGCAGCAGTCTCTTCGGGCTGAAGGACTGGTAGGCTACCTACACACATTGCCCATCGGGGCTGCTCCGGGATAATGGGAAGGGAAGCTTTAGCAGAAGCTTCAGAATTAGGGTCATCGAAGACCATTAGAAAGGCCACCAGGAAGGCCTGCAGGTCAAAGACGATAGGATCCCATGCTTCCCATAGGGGGGTGATCCATTTCAAGGTATCACTAGAGATGAGCGTTGTTCTACTCGAACTGTTCGCCAATCTCAAATTCGAGCTGTTTTGGGCGGTGTTCGAGCCGGTCGGCGAACACGAACAATTTGAGAAAAATTCGGCTGTTCGAGGTTATGTTCGATAACTGTTCGTGCACCAAAATCATAACTGGATTTTTTCTCAGTAATGATGAAAATTAATGTTAATACGCAGTTTGAGTGTACAGCGGGGCGGGGGGAGGGGCAGGGGATGGATCTCTGCAGGAACAATGAAGATCTCCATTTTTTTTTCTCTTTCCCGCATTTGCAGTGGGGAGGTGCAATCTGTCAGCCTATCAGCAGCGCACACACGGAGCGAAGTGCTTTTTTTCACACAAGCAAGGGCATGTGTGATTGGCAGTGTATGTCACATGTCCTTGCCCTATAAGACCAAGCCATTTTCCCCGTCGCCACCATTTTCTCACTGCTGCAGCTGCGTGTTAGACGGCACCGCTGTTGCTGTGTGCGCTATACCTTGTTAATTTCAAGCCAATTTTCGCACAAATATACAGATAGCTTGGGAGTAGGGAATAGTTGTGATTGCAGTCCTTTTAAGGACTAGGTTACAGCATTTCCTACGACTTTTATCAGGCAGGTCTGTGCTCTTAAATAGATAGATTGTGGGAGTAAAGACTAATTGTAATTGGAGTCCTTTTCAGGACTAGGTTACATCAGTTCCTATCAGTTTTTGCCAGGCAGGTCTGTGCCAGTGCTGTGCAAGTTTTTTTCACAGCATTTGGCTGAATCTAGCAAAGCTAATCCTTTTTGGCCTATTGCAGAGTGTGTTAGTCAGTGGAGTAGCCTATCTGTGTTGCAAGATATACCACCTGTGTATAGAATACCAATTTTTTTACTGCACCTAGTGAAGTAAAATCTTTTGGGCATAGCATCATTCTATTAGTCCATCTATACTGACCTCCATCAGGTTGCAAACTGAATATAATTTTTTTCTGCATCTAGCTCTGAAAAAATATTTGGGCTTCTAGCGGTGTGTGGGACTTGGTCTATTAGTCCATCTATACTGACCTCCATCAGGTTGCAAATTAAAAATAATTTTTTTCTGCATCTAGCTCTGAAAAAATATTTGGGCTTCTAGCAGTGTGTGGGACTTGGTCTATTAGTCCATCTATACTGACCTCCATCAGGTTGCAAATTAAAAATAATTTATATCTGCATCTAGCTCTGAAAAAATATTTGGGCTTCTAGCAGTGTGTGGGACTTGGTCTATTAGTCCATCTATACTGACCTCCATCAGGTTGCAAATTAAAAATAATTTTTTTCTTCATTTATCTCTGAAAAAATATTTGGGCTTCTAGCAGCGTGTGGGACTTGTTCTATTAGTCCATCTATACTGACCTCCATCAGGTTGCAAATTAAAAATAATTTTTTTTCTGCATCTAGCTCTGAAAAAATATTTGGGCTTCTAGCAGTGTGTGGGACTTGGTCTATTAGTCCATCTATACTGACCTCCATCAGGTTGCAAATTGAATAAAAAAATTTTCTGCATCTAGCTCTGAAAAAATATTTGGGCTTCTAGCAGTGTGTGGGACTTGGTCTATTAGTCCATCTATACTGACCTCCATCAGGTTGCAAATTGAATAAAAAAAATTTCTGCATCTAGCTCTGAAAAAATATTTGGGCTTCTAGCAGTGTGTGGGACTTGGTCTATTAGTCCATCTATACTGACCTCCATCAGGTTGCAAATTAAAAATAATTTTTTTCTTCATTTATCTCTGAAAAAATATTTGGGCTTCTAGCAGCGTGTGGGACTTGTTCTATTAGTCCATCTATACTGACCTCCATCAGGTTGCAAATTAAAAATAATTTTTTTCTGCATCTAGCTCTGAAAAAATATTTGGGCTTCTAGCAGTGTGTGGGACTTGGTCTATTAGTCCATCTATACTGACCTCCATCAGGTTGCAAATTAAAAATAATTTTTTTCTGCATCTAGCTCTGAAAAAATATTTGGGCTTCTAGCAGTGTGTGGGACTTGGTCTATTAGTCCATCTATACTGACCTCCATCAGGTTGCAAATTGAATAAAAAAATTTTCTGCATCTAGCTCTGAAAAAATATTTGGGCTTCTAGCGGTGTGTGGGACTTGGTCTATTAGTCCATCTATACTGACCTCCATCAGGTTGCAAATTAAAAATAATTTTTTTCTGCATCTAACCCAGCCAATAGTTTTGGCCTAATACCACAGTTTGGCCACTCAGCTCTGCTCGGTTACCATCCATTGTTTTTTTGTGCAAACAACTCCAGAGTTGTGAATTAGTTAACCACCAAAATGAGTGGAAAAAGGCCTGCTGCTGGTGGAAAGGGGAATAGGCGTGTTGGGAAGGGGAAAAAAGGTTGTGTCCATGGGGTAGGTGCAGAAGAAAGACCATCTTCCAGCCAAACTAAAATGTCTACTTCTTTTAGCGGACAATGTGATAAGATCCCTTTCTTACGGCCACGCCAATCGCTACAAATTCCAGATGAGGCACAAAAACAGCAGGTGCTTCAACGGATATCAAGTGCTCCTTTAAGTGGGCTCTCCTCCACATCAACTTCAACATCACAAATACTCCAGTCCTCAAAGGTGTCACCCAAATCGCACTTGCTTCCTCACAGCTCCCAAATCTCCAGCTGCCCGTCTGAGTATGAGGTAGAACAGATGGTTGAGTCTGCAGAGCTGTTTACTCATACTATAGCCTGGGAATCAGAGGTCGACTCCAGCGCTTCTGTGAATCCAGACGAGGAAATGATCTGCACTGATGCCCAGAATCTTTATGAGTCGGATCCAGGACCAGACGCAGAAGGTTCTGACCATAATGTAGACCCTCATTCCCAAACTGTAACTCCTGTTGGTGGAGACAATGAGGAAGACGATGATAAGACTCAAATACCTGATTGGAGCGACAACTTTAGTTTTTTGTCAGGGCAGGAACAGGTTGGCTCTGAGGACGACGGGTGTGATAACGCACAGGGTGATGATGATGAGGTCGGAGATCCCACTTACTGTCAATCCACAGTCAGCCAAGAGATGAGGTCAGCAGAGGAGGTGGAGGAAGATGCTAGTGACGACGAGGTCAGGTTGCGCCTTCCTGGACAGAGACGTAGTACTGGAAGCACGTCAACAACTGCATCCTCAAACACAACTCTGCCTCTCACCACAAGTCGTGGTGGCTCTTCAGGTCGCATGGGTGCTAAGCCTTGCATAGCCTGGGCATTTTTTCAGATCGATAAAGATGACCCAACTCGTGTTATCTGTAACATTTGTCAGCAAAAGCTAAGTAGAGGCCAAAAAATACATAGTTTGAGTACTTCATGCATGAACCGGCACATGGACATGAAGCATAAGTTGCAGTGGGAAGCTCAGTGTGCTACAATGCGGCCTAGCCGGCCGGGCCAATCACCGTCTGCCATATCTTGTGCATCCGCGGCCTCTTCATCCTCTGTGACTGGGGGGACAGCAGTCACACCTGTTTTGGGGCGCAGACCTGCCACCTCTTTACCCGCAACAGCCAGCGTGATTGGCAGGTCATCATTTTCTTTGGAGGTGGTAACACCAGCTGGTGTTGAGCGCTGTCCGACATCGATAGCACCACCTTTGGATCAAGGCAACCTAACATGTCCGCCTGCATCTTCCTCACAGACCGGCAGTTTGCCGGGGACACCCTTATCAACCCCGTCTAAGCACAATAGCCAGCCCTCGGTCCCTCAGATGTGGACAAGTAAAAGACCATTTCCTCCTAGCCATGAGAAAGCTAAGAGGTTGAATTTCACCATCTGCAAGCTCTTGGCTACAGAAATGCTGCCTTTCCGCCTGGTGGACACAGAGGATTTTCGAGACCTTATGTCCGTCGCAGTGCCCCAGTACCAGATGCCCAGTCGGCACTACTTCTCAAAGAAAGGTGTGCCTGCGCTCCACCAGCATGTCGCACACAACATCACCGCTTCTTTGATAAACTCTGTGTGTGACAGGGTGCATTTCACCACAGACACTTGGACGAGTAGGCATGGACAGGGGCGTTACATGTCGCTGACTGGGCACTGGGTAACTATGGTGACAGCAGGACAAGGGGCTGCTGTCCAAGTCTTGCCGTCCCCACGAGTTGTGCGTCAATCCTCTTTATGTCAAAGTTCCTCCACTGCTTCTGCCTCCTCAACCTCCTCTCGGTCTTCCACCTGCACCCAAAGCCTGTCTGGTCATGCCACAAGCTTTCTAACTGCGCAGAAGGGATCCTGCACACCTCCTTACTATGCTGGCAGTAGGGCTCAACGTCATCAGGCGGTTTTTACATTGAAATGTCTGGGAAATGTGAGTCACACAGCTGAGGAGTTGTGGTCAGCTCTGGAGAACCAATTTCATGAATGGTTGTCTCCACTGGACCTGAAACCAGGGAAGGCCGTGTGCGACAATGCTGCAAACCTGGGTGCGGCCCTTCGCCGGGGCAATGTCACACACGTGCCTTGTATGGCTCACGTGTTGAACCTGGTTGTCCAGCAATTTTTAGCCCACTATCCCAGACTAGATGGCCTTCTGCAGAGGGCACGGTCGCTGTGTGCTCACTTCCGCCGTTCGCATCCCGCAGCTCAGCGACTTACATCTCTACAGAAGTCGTTGGGCCTGCCACTTCACCGGCTAAAATGCGATGTGCCTACCCGGTGGAATTCAACTCTGCACATGTTGCAGCGACTGTGGCAGCACCGACAAGCCCTGGTGCAATACGTTCTGATGTATAGCCTGGGCCAACGAGATTCAGAGGTGGGGCAAATCACGCTGGAGGAGTGGTCTCAGATCAGGAACCTATGCACCCTTCTGCACAGTTTTGAAATGGCGACGAAGATGTTTAGTGCTGACGATGCCATTATCAGCATGACTATTCCGGTGATTTACATGCTGGAGCACATGTTAAACAGAATTCGGAGTCAGGTGGTGGCACAAGAGGAGGTGGAGGAAGTAGAGGAGGAGGAGTTGTATGCGGAAGGGCTAACATCTGCAAGGTCCAGACGGTCGGCAGCACCAAGGCGGCAGGCATGTGAGGGTGGGGGAGATGGTTTTACCAGGGCGCATGGTAGCAGCCAAACTAGTGAGGAAGGTGCAGGAGCCCAGGAAGAAGTGGAGGACGAACTGATGGAAGACTCATCAGATGAGGGAGACCTTGATCACATTTCTGTTGTGCGAGGTTGGGGGGAGAGGACAGAGGAAGGAAGCATGATTGTTACCTCGCCACCAACACAACAGGGACTTGGTGCTCCTGGATGCGCAACACACATGAGTGCCTTCTTGCTGCACTACCTGCAACATGACCCTCGAATTGTGAGAATTAGAAATAATCCTGACTACTGGGTTGCCACACTGTTAGATCCCCGGTACAAAAGTAAATTTGCAGAAATTATTCCTGCCATAGAAAGGGATGCACGCATGCAGGAGTATCAGCAGAGACTGTTGCAGAATCTTACATGTGCTTTTCCACAAAATACCAGTGGTGCACGTAGTGAATCTCACAGTTCCAACTTGCCAACCGTGGGACCGTCAAGTGTTCAGCACTCAAACCGTAACAGAACCACAGTATCTGCTGGTAACATCAATTTTGCGGAATCATTTCACCACTTTTTTAGCCCATCCTTTGCAAGGCCACAGGAGACAAGAAGTCTGACACATAGTCAACGCCTAGAGACGATGGTACAGGAGTATCTCCAAGTAAACATTGAAGCCACGACTGTGTCACTGGACCCTTGCTCTTTTTGGGCTTCCAATCTGGATAAATGGCCGGAGCTAGCCACTTACGCCTTGGAGATCTTGTCATGCCCCGCAGCCAGCGTTCTGTCTGAACGTGTGTTCAGCGCTGCTGGTGGTGTGCTGACAGATAAGCGCACGCGGCTCTCCACTGATAATGTAGACAGACTCACGTTCATAAAGATGAACAAATCATGGATCCGAAACGACTTTTCTACCCCTGTGTCATCCTGGGGAGAGTAAAAGCTTGATGATTGGTTAAAATCACCCTACCAACCGTTTTAAGCTTTCAAATTACTAATCATGTTTATCTGTATCTTGACTGGAAAATAATTTGGGCTTTGTAGCAGTGTGCAGCACTGATCCTATTAGGCCATCTATAATAAGCTTCACCAGATTTAAAATTAAAAATAATTTTTAGCTGCATCTAGCCCGGAAAATAATTTTGGGGCTCCGAGATGCGCAAGACACATAAGTGCCTTCTTGCTGCACTACCTGCAGCATGACCCTCATATTGTCAGAATTCGAAGTAATCATGACTACTGGGTTGCCACACTCTTAGATCCCCCAAACTTTTCGATCAACCTTTTCATTTTAATAAAGACCAAAAAAATGGTCATTTTTGAAATTATAAGCATTAGCAGGTTGTTAGAAACTGAAATCAAACAGTTTTCAACTCAAAACTTTATTCTAGGTGATGTTACATTTTCACATAGGACCCCTTGTTCGAAAGGAGCTTCTGAACTCTCTCGTCCATTGAATTTGTCAGGTTTTGGATGGTTTCTGCTTCAATTGTTTTGCATGAGGACAGAATACCCTCCCAGAGCTGTTGCTTAGATGTGAACTGCCTCCCGCCATCATAGACACTCCTTTTAATGATGCTCCAAAGGTTCTGAATGGGGTAGAGGTCAGGGGAGCATGGGGGTCACACCATAAGTTTGTCCCCTTTTATGCCCATATCAGCCAGAGATGCAGATGTTTTATGTGCAGCATGAGATGGTGCATTATCATGCAGAAAAATGATCTTGCTGTGAAATACACGGTTCTTCTTCTTGAACCATGGCAGGAAGTGCTGTTTGAGAAAATCCACATACATTATGGAGTTCATCTTTAGCGCCTTCAGGGATCCTAAAGGGGCCGACAATCTCTCTCCCCATGATTCCAGCCCAAAACATTACTCCACCTCCTCCTTGTTGGCGCTGTAGCCGTGTTTGCGTGGGGTGTCCATCAACCAGCCATCCTCCACTCCATTCATCTGGACCATCGAGCGCTGCACGGCACTCATCCGTGAACAAAACAGTTTTGAAATCAGTCTTCATGTAATGTTTGGCCCACTGGAGCCGTTTCTGCTTGTGTGAAGTGGATAGAGGAGGTCGACAGGATGGCGTATGCACAGCTGCAAACCTCTGAAGGACCCTGCATCTTGTTGTTTGGGGGACGTTGGAGGCACAAGAAGCTTCAAAAACTTGTCTGCTGCTATGACAAGGCTTTTTTGCCGCTGCTCTTTCAACCTGACGTAATTGCCTGTAGGAAAGAGTCCTCAATTTGCCCTTATCAGCACGCACACGTGTGTACTGTGAATCAGCTACATACTTCTTGATTGCCAAGACACTTCATCCTGATCATCACACAATGTTGATTGTAGTCATGCCTTGACCTAAACACTCCACAATTTGTTGCTTCTCAGCAGCCGACACATCCTTTTTCTTTCCCATTTTGGCAGAAAATGTAGGCTGCTTAATAATGTGAGAGAGCCTTCTTAAGTAGTCTTGCCTTTCATTGGACACACCTGCCAAACTAATTAGCACAGGTGTCTGCAATTGCTTACAGTGATATAAAGAGCCCTGACACACATCACCATCAATGAGTTTAACTGACAAACAAACAAATTCTTCCCTTATCACTCCTAAACACTTTTTGCATAATAATTTGGAACGCGGTGTACATGTGCTTTTCCACAAAACACCAGTGGTTCACGTAGTGAATCTTACAGTTCTAACTTGCCAACCGTGGTCTGTATGGAATTGTTCAATAAAGGGCCCAAAATTAAGATAACATAGATGGGAGAGGTCTCTATGAATAGGAATTCCTAAGTATTTGATACCCTGTGAGGGCCAGGCAAAGGGAAAGTTGGACTGGATGGAATCCTATATGGATTTAGGGAGGGAGACATCGAGGGCCTCAGACTTCGCTGCATTGATTTTAAAATTTTACCATGTAACAAAGTGATCTATTTCAGCCATAACAGCAGGGATGGATATATGTGATTGAGTGATATATACTAGGACATCATCAGCAAATAGAGAGCACTTGTACTCGGTGCCTCCCACCTCAATCCACCTAATATTGGGGTTATGGCGAATTGATGAGAGCAGGTGCTCCGTCACTAGGATGTATAAGAGAGGGGACAGAGGACATCCCTGCCTTGTCCCATTGGTGATTGTGAAAGGTGATGAAAATGTTCTGACGCACCCCCTGGGCCTTGGGACACCCGGAGCCGGACACTTTTTGGTGGATGCTGGTGGTTGTAGTCTTCGTGGCAGCGATCCGGTTCCGTGGCTCAGGGCGGTCAAACCAGTGGCGGAACTATTTATGTGGTTTTGATGTTTAAATGTCCGACTACGCCACCCGTGGATTGCGGTCAGAGTGAACCGCCGCTACAGGGCAGACCGCTAAGGCTGGTGTTGTGGGTGCAGCAGAGCGTAGCATAACTCCCCACGGGAGGAGTATAGCCTCAGGGCAGTGTATGCGGAGGATGGGGGTGATGGTGCAGGGCAGCAGCAGTAACGACACGGAGTCAGTGATGCAGTTCAGGGCCTTTACTCACAGTTCTTATTATCCAGACCACGTCTGCAGGTAACGGCTGCCCACGTCGTACTGTGCTCACCAGGTGAGGGGCTCAGACAACTCCCAGATAACTTTGGAGCGCTTCACAGGACCCCCTTTGTGTGTCCTTTGTCTGGCCTTTCTTACCAACACTTCTGTCCGGCTGCCTCGGGCCTCCTCTTGGTAAACTTGGCGCCAGTTTCCCTGACCCTATGTGGTGCCTTCCTAGCGGGTGGAGCAAGGGGCTGCGCCACATAAAATGTCAGAGCCTCCGGTTTCTAGCTGAGGGTCGTTTCCTGCCTCCACTAGTTCGGGGACCGGTCTCCCCCTTTGGCCTGACCCCTCCACGCAGGTGGATTCGGGCGTGCGGTGGCGACTCGCCCGTCCGCACCCCTGGGATCCCTTCATTCCTCGTTCCTGGAGCCTTCTCCGCTCCTCTTCCTTCCTTCTCCCTCTTGCAGGCCTGGGCCTCTGTTACTAGGCCCACCTCCGGAGCAGAGCTCATGCAGAGCCCCTGCTCCCTGCCACTTCTGCTCAGACTTCTCTGCACTGAACTAAGATGGTGCCCACCTTTTATACTCCCTTCTCAATGCACCCAGGAACTGCTTCCTCCCTGCTCCTGCACTGCAGGGTTCCCCTTCCTCAGTGTTCCCTCCCCCCACTCCAGCCAGGGACAGGGACTGTCGTGCCCATCTCAGGGGCATATTGGTCGCCCTGCCCCACGGCAATGTGGTGTAATGCATGCAGGTGTCGGGTCCTGATCCACACTCCATCCTTATCTGAGAGTGAGATATCACACCTCTGGGTGAGGTGCAATACGTCTGTAGCAACCGAGCCCTCGGTGCTACAGTTCCATTTATCTTCAGCCTAGGTGACGTATTGTGATACAGGGCCATGATTTTGGCTATAAAAGGGTCCCCTAGACCCCTACCCCAAGCTTTTTAAGAGAATCATATATGGCGTGCCAGGAGACTCTATGGAATGCTTTCTCAGCATCCAACGAGAGTATCTACTTACAAATTTTTAACTGCATCTAGCCCAGGAAATACTTTGTGCCTAGTAGCAGTGTCTGCTAGTCAGCGGATTATCCCGGCTGTTAAGCAAGCTACACCACCTGTAGTTTGGACACTTAATTTTTTCAAAGGAAATGCTTCGGGACCACGGGATACTTAGTGAAGAGCATCAGGAGGCACCTCAAGGCATAGGGGCTGGGACTGGCACTAGGATGCCTTGCGGTGGACAGCCGAGCTCGATCCTTATAAAAGCTTTTTAACTGCAGCAGCTTTAGTGGACGCTACTGGAGCTGGAATTACGCGGCTGCTGGCATGAGACTTGCCCTCCAATAGATCCTTGTAAATGGATTTAAAGTGTATTCATTCAAATTAGAGGGACAATTTAAATTAAAAAGCTTAGAGCTGCCTCCACCACAGGGGGGCTCTCTCGACCCACCAGCGGACAGGCACCAGTATTGGGAGAGGGGGGCTGGCCGTCAGGGTTCACCGCGGCTCTGGCACAAACCCGGCGACACGGAGGTGGCACGGGCAGGAGCGGACTGGCCGTCTCGGCTTCTCACTTTTTGGATTGTAGAAGGGCATGACATGCCTATATCTGTGTCTCCCCCTCCTTTTACTCCTCCACCTCTTTTCTTTTCGCATGACTATATGTACTTGTCACTTTTCCATGTGTTAGTTGTGTCTTCTGAGCAGTTTGTCAGCTTTTGGACACCTTTGAAGGTGTTTTCTATGTGTTTCTATGTGTTTTTGTTTGCCTGCCATTGGTTTTAACGGTGTTCGAAGGTGTTCGACGAACAGTTCGACGAACAGTTCGGCGAACACACGGGTGTTCGACGAACCGAACCGAACTCGAACACTACGGGGGTGGCTCAACACTAGGTATCACCTGCTAGATAGGACATCATGAATGCTGCTTTAACCCGATCAGTAGGAAAATAGTGAGCATAGAACTTGAAATGCAGCATGCATTGCTCCACAAATGCACGGCTTCGTTTTGGATACCCATAGTACAGTGGTGGATCCACAGGAACGAGTGCTGATAGATCCATTTGGGCTGGTGCGTAAATCGCCTGGGCAATAGCTTGAGAAAAAATTTTTTCTTGGTGCACGTATTCACCAGACAAGGACTCAAAATGTCTCTGAGAGCAAAAGGCTTTGGGGCTCAACGGGAACCATGGCCTGAGCAAACTGTTACGCTCGCGCCCAGACTGACTGGCGTGAGCTTGATTAGTGATCCCACTGTAAAATGAACCGAAGAGTGCCTGGAGGGGCGTAACTAAGTATCAACCTGATCTGACCAAGGTCGCACGGCGGCTTAGTCGACTCCGTGGACCAAGGAGGAACCGAGCAGAGGGACCAGGTGCGACTCCAGGTCAGACCCCGGTCACGGTTGTTGACCCACACCGGAGAATGCAGGGATAGGCAGGTTAGACTGGCATACTGGCCGGTGGGTATTGGCAAGTACGGCTGGTATGCAGACAGGTGGGTACTGGCAAGTACGTCTGGTATGCAGACAGGTGGGCACTGGCAAGCACGGCTGGTATGCAGACAGTTGGGCATTGGCAAGCATGGCTGGTATGCAGACAGGTGGGCACTGGCAAGCACGGCTGGAGTGCAGACAGGGAGATACTGGCAAGCACGGCTGGGGTGCAGACAGGGAGGTACTAGCAGGTTGGAGCGCAGGCTGGTTAGGATCCAGTACAGACTGGGAGACAGGTGCAGAGTAAAGCAAAACCCGCCGTAGCAGAGGACAAGGCAGAGCAGAGAGGAACTGCTGGTGGCGTGAGCAAGCAGAGCGGAGCGAAAACCGCAGGTGCGGTGGGCAAGGCAGAGCAGAGCAGAACTGCCGGAGCGGTGGGCAAGACAGAGCAGAGCGGAACCGCCGGAGCGGTGGGTAAGGCAGAGCAGAGAGAATCCGCCGGAGCGGTGGGTAAGGCAGAGCAGAGGGAAGCCGCCGGAATGGTGGGCAAGTCAGAGCAGAGAGAAACTGCCGGAGCGGTGGGCAAGACAGAGCGGAGTGAAACCGCCGGAGCGGTGGGTAAGGCAGAGCAGAGAGAATCCGCCAGAGCGGTGGGTAAGGCAGAGCAGAGAGAAACCGCCGGAGAGGTGGGTAAGGCAGAGCAGAGAGAAACCGCCGGAGAGGTGGGCAAGACAGAGCGGAGCAAAACCGCAGGTGCGGTGGACAAGGCAGAGAGGACAGGGCTCTGTTCACATGGAACAGACTGGAAAATACAGGAAGATGGCTAGAACACAGGAGGAAGATACGGAGGAAGAGAAAAGGGACAAGCAGAACCAGATACACACAAGGTACTTCCTATGAAGTAGCGAGTGGACACAAAACTCACAAACAGAAGTACAGAGACAACGAGTTGGAGATACGTGCAGGTTCAGATACTGCAGGAAAAGGGAAGGTACGGACATAGAGACAAACAGGTAACAGGCTAGGAAACAGTTCAGACAGGAACTGCTACTGCAATGAGATACAAGAACGAGCCTGGGTATACAGCCCACAGAGAGGCGGATGTGAAAAGAAAAGAAAGGGCGCATGTGTAGACTCACAGGGCTATTTGCTGAATTTAAAAAGTGCCAGTACACTCACCTGTGAAGGTTGTGTACGTCTACACAACCAAGATTAAGCGTGTAATTAATGAGGCTCCGGGTCACCTCTATTTGTAGTACCGTCCTGTCGGTGTTTGCCTCGCAACTCCGTGCTCCTCAAGTGGTCACACGATCCTGCTGGACCAGATACCACGTCACCGCAGGTCCTCAGTAGTTTAACCCGGTGGTTGGATACCGCAGGTCCTCAAACATCCAAATAGACCAGGCCGCTCCTGCCGCTTTAGCTCCGCATGGAGATATCTCACAAGTAAACAATGGTGCAGCGGTCTCAGGGAGCGCCAAAGGAATACTGGAAAATTTAGTAGATGTCAACCGACTATTATTCTTCCTCCAATACCACTGCCACAACGCGTTTCAACGGTCTAAGCCGTCTTCATCAGGTGGGGTAACGGGGAATGTTACAATGACAGCTTTATAAAGGGGTGGTATTTTACAAAATTTAGACCACGTGTTGTAATCAATTAACCCTTTCATTGAAAAACTCCATATAATACATTCTTAACCAATTAACCTCTTATTTCCCCTGGAAACAGCATTGTGCACTAAAAAATCCCTACATGGATTCTTAAAATCACAATTCTTAGTAAAAACTTCCTATTTGTAAAAAAATAAATAAGTTTTTTTTTTTTTGTTTTTTTTTTAAATATATTTATTACCAACTATTAAAAATTATTAATAATTAAGAATACCACCCCTTTATAAATCTGTCATTGTAACATTCCCCGTTACCCCACCTGATGAAGACGGCTTAGACCGTTGAAACGCGTTGTGGCAGTGGTATTGGAGGAAGAATAATAGTCGGTTGACATCTACTAAATTTTCCAGTATTCCTTTGGCGCTCCCTGAGACCGCTGCACCATTGTTTACTTCACAGAGAGGCGGAAACAGACTAGAAGTCACAGGTAACAGGCCTGGGTATACAGCCCCCAGAGTGGCGGGAACAGACTAGAAGTCAGAGATAACAGGTCTGGATATGCAGCCCCCAGAGTGGCGGAAACAGTCTAGAAACAGGACAGGACCTGGCAATACAGTTGAAAAGACAAACTGAGTGAAGGTGTTGCTCAGGCACCTCCTTCTGGGTGGAGGGGATTTAAATATCCAGTGACGCACAGAAATAGGCTGGAGACGCATTAGGGGTGCGCCCACAGCAGCTATAAGAATCAGGAAGTAACCGGGCCGCCGCCCTAAGCAGTCAGTCAAGAGACATGCACACAGCATGAACTGGAGCAAGGTTTGTAGGCTGGACTGACAGGTAAGATTGCGGTCTTGCATAGTGGGAAGTGGTGCACTATGCAAGCACGCCGCCAGGGATGTTACAACATGGAGGTCACAGTAGCTTAACAAGACGGTTTTAATGCCCCTTGGATTAGACGTGGAGGTCAAAGTGGAATAAAAATACAATATCAATGCCCCTTGGAAGAGTGGTGGAGGTCGCAGTGGCTTAACAATACGGTTTTAATGCCCCTTGGAAGAGACGTGGAGGTCATAGTAGCTTAACAAGATGGTTTTAATGCCCCTTGGAAGAGACGTGGAGGTCAGAGTGGAATAAAAAGACAATATCAATGCCCCTTGGAAGAGTGGTTGAGTTCGCAGTGGAATAAAAAGACAATATCAATGCCCTTAGAAGAGTGGTGGAGGTCGCAGTAGCTTAAAAAGACGGTTTAAATGCCCCTTGGAAGAGACGTGGAGGTCACAGTGGAATAAAAAGCCAATATCATTGCCCCTTGGAAGAGTGGTGGAGGTCGCAGTAGCATAACAAGACGGTTTTAATGCCCCGTGGAAGAGTGGTGGAGGTCGCAGTAGCTTAACAAAACGGCTTTAATGCCACTTGGAAGAGTGATGGATGTCGCAGTGGAATAAAAAGACAATATCAATGCCCCTTGGAAGAGTGGTGGAGGTCGCAGTAGCTTAACAAGACGGTTTTAATATCCCTTGGAAGAGACGTGGAGGTCACAGAAGAATAAAAAGACAATATCAATGCCCCATGGAAGAGTGGTGGAGGTCGCAGTAGCTTAACAAGACGGTTTTAATGCCCCTTGGAAGAGTGGTGGAGGTCACAGTAGCTTAACAAGACGGTTTTAATGCCCCTTGGAAGAGTGGTGGAGGTCGCAGTGGAATAAAAAGACAATATCAATGCCCCTTGAAAGAGTAGTGGAGGTCGCAGTAGCTTAACAATACGGTTTTAATTCCCCTTGGAAGAGTGGTGGAGGTGACAGTAGCTTAACAAGATGGTTTTAATGCCCCTTTGAAGAGACGTGGAGGTCACAGTGGAATAAAAAGACAATATCAATGCCCCTTGGAAGAGTGGTGGAGGTCGCAGTAGCTTAACAAGACGGTTTTAATGCCCCTTGGAAGAGTGGTGGAGGTTGCAATAGCTTAACAAGACGGTTTTAATGCCCCTTGGAAGAGTGGTGGAGGTCGCAGTGGAATAAAAAGACATTATCAATGCCCCTTGGAAGAGTGGTGGAGGTCGCAGTAGCTTAACAAGACGGTTTTATTGGCGCTTGGAAGAGACGTGGAGGTCACAGTGGAATAAAAAGACAATATCAATGCCCCTTGGAAGAGTGGTGGAGGTCGCAGTGGAATAAAAAGACAATATGAATGCCCCTTGGAAGAGTGATGGAGGTCGCAGTAGCTTAACAAGACGGTTTTAATGCCCCTTGGAAGAGACGTGGAGGTCATAGTAGCTTAACAAGACGGTTTTAATGCCCCTTGGAAGAGACGTGGAGGTCACAGTGGAAAAAAAAGACAATATCAATGCCCCTTGGAAGAGTGGTTGAGTTCGCAGTGGAATAAAAAGACAATATCAATGCCCTTAGAAGAGTGGTGGAGGTCGCAGTAGCTTAACAAGACGGTTTAAATGCCCCTTGGAAGAGACGTGGAGGTCACAGTGGAATAAAAAGCCAATATCATTGCCCCTTGGAAGAGTGGTGGAGGTCGCAGTAGCATAACAAGACGGTTTTAATGCCCCTTGGAAGAGTGGTGGAGGTCGCAGTAGCTTAACAAAACGGCTTTAATGCCACTTGGAAGAGTGATGGATGTCGCAGTGGAATAAAAAGACAATATCAATGCCCCTTGGAAGAGTGGTGGAGGTCGCAGTAGCTTAACAAGACGGTTTTAATATCCCTTGGAAGAGACGTGGAGGTCACAGAAGAATAAAAAGACAATATCAATGCCCCATGGAAGAGTGGTGGAGGTCGCAGTAGCTTAACAAGACGGTTTTAATGCCCCTTGGAAGAGTGGTGGAGGTCACAGAAGCTTAACAAGACGGCTTTAATGCCCCTTGGAAGAGTGGTGGAGGTCGCAGTGGAATAAAAAGACAATATCAATGCCCATTGGAAGAGTAGTGGAGGTCGCAGTAGCTTAACAATACGGTTTTAATTCCCCTTGGAAGAGTGGTGGAGGTGACAGTAGCTTAACAAGATGGTTTTAATGCCCCTTTGAAGAGACGTGGAGGTCACAGGGGAATAAAAAGACAATATCAATGCCCCTTGGAAGAGTGGTGGAGGTCGTAGTAGCTTAACAAGATGGCTTTAATGCCCCTTGGAAGAGACGTGGAGGTCACAGTGGAATAAAAAGACAATATCAATGCCCCATGGAAGAGTGGTGGAGGTCGCCGTAGCTTAACAAGACGGTTTTAATGCCCCTTGGAAGAGTGGTAGAGGTTGCAATAGCTTAACAAGACGGTTTTAATGCCCCTTGGAAGAGTGGTGGAGGTCGCAGTGGAATAAAAAGACATTATCAATGCCCCTTGGAAGAGTGGTGGAGGTCGCAGTAGCTTAACAAGACGGTTTTATAGCCGCTTGGAAGAGACGTGGAGGTCACAGTGGAATAAAAAGACAATATCAATGCCCCTTGGAAGAGTGGTGGAGGTCGCAGTGGAATAAAAAGACAATATGAATGCCCCTTGGAAGAGTGATGGAGGTCGCAGTAGCTTAACAAGACGGTTTTAATGCCCCTTGGAAGAGACGTGGAGGTCATAGTAGCTTAACAAGATGGTTTTAATGCCCCTTGGAAGAGACGTGGAGGTCACAGTGGAATAAAAAGACAATATCAATGCCCCTTGGAAGAGTGGTTGAGTTCGCAGTGGAATAAAAAGACAATATCAATGCCCTTAGAAGAGTGGTGGAGGTCGCAGTAGCTTAACAAGACGGTTTAAATGCCCCTTGGAAGAGACGTGGAGGTCACAGTGGAATAAAAAGCCAATATCATTGCCCCTTGGAAGAGTGGTGGAGGTCGCAGTAGCATAACAAGACGGTTTTAATGCCCCTTGGAAGAGTG
The DNA here is from genome assembly GCF_046119375.1 of Phyllobates terribilis. Taxonomy (NCBI): domain Eukaryota; kingdom Metazoa; phylum Chordata; class Amphibia; order Anura; family Dendrobatidae; genus Phyllobates; species Phyllobates terribilis. Next base: position 785,675,702 of record NW_027362764.1, read on the forward strand.
GTGGAGGTCGCAGTAGCTTAACAAAACGGCTTTAATGCCACTTGGAAGAGTGATGGATGTCGCAGTGGAATAAAAAGACAATATCAATGCCCCTTGGAAGAGTGGTGGAGGTCGCAGTAGCTTAACAAGACGGTTTTAATGCCCCTTGGAAGAGTGGTGGAGGTCGCAGTGGAATAAAAAGACAATATCAATGCCCCTTGGAAGAGTAGTGGAGGTCACAGTAGCTTAACAATACGGTTTTAATTCCAATTGGAAGAGTGGTGGAGGTGACAGTAGCTTAACAAGACGGTTTTAATGCCCCTTGGAAGAGACGTGGAGGTCACAGTGGAATAAAAAGACAATATCAATGCCCCTTGGAAGAGTGGTTGAGTTTGCAGTGGAATAAAAAGACAATATCAATGCCCTTAGAAGAGTGGTGGAGGTCGCAGTAGCTTAACAAGACGGTTTAAATACCCCTTGGAAGAGACGTGGAGGTCACAGTGGAATAAAAAGCCAATATCATTGCCCCTTGGAAGAGTGGTGGAGGTCGCAGTAGCATAACAAGACGGTTTTAATGCCCCTTGGAAGAGTGGTGGAGGTCGCAGTAGCTTAACAAAACGGCTTTAATGCCACTTGGAAGAGTGATGGATGTCGCAGTGGAATAAAAAGACAATATCAATGCCCCTTGGAAGAGTGGTGGAGGTCGCAGTAGCTTAACAAGACGGTTTTAATATCCCTTGGAAGAGACGTGGAGGTCACAGAAGAATAAAAAGACAATATCAATGCCCCATGGAAGAGTGGTGGAGGTCGCAGTAGCTTAACAAGACGGTTTTAATGCCCCTTGGAAGAGTGGAGGAGGTCACAGTAGCTTAACAAGACGGTTTTAATGCCCCTTGGAAGAGTGGTGGAGGTCGCAGTGGAATAAAAAGACAATATCAATGCCCCATGGAAGAGTGGTGGAGGTCGCAGTAGCTTAACAAGACGGTTTTAATGCCCCTTGGAAGAGTGGTGGAGGTTGCAATAGCTTAACAAGACGGTTTTAATGCCCCTTGGAAGAGTGGTGGAGGTTGCAGTGGAATAAAAAGACATTATCAATGCCCCTTGGAAGAGTGGTGGAGGTCGCAGTAGCTTAACAAGACGGTTTTATAGCCGCTTGGAAGAGACGTGGAGGTCACAGTGGAATAAAAAGACAATATCAATGCCCCTTGGAAGAGTGGTGGAGGTCGCAGTAGCTTAACAAGACGGTTTTAATGCCCCTTGGAAGAGACGTGGAGGTCATAGCAGCTTAACAAGACGGTTTTAATGCCCCTTGGAAGAGACGTGGAGGTCACAGTGGAATAAAAAGACAATATCAATGCCCCTTGGAAGAGTGGTTGAGTTCGCAGTGGAATAAAAAGACAATATCAATGCCCTTAGAAGAGTGGTGGAGGTCGCAGTAACTTAACAAGACGGTTTAAATGCCCCTTGGAAGAGACGTGGAGGTCACAGTGGAATAAAAAGCCAATATCATTGCCCCTTGGAAGAGTGGTGGAGGTCGCAGTAGCATAACAAGACGGTTTTAATGCCCCTTGGAAGAGTGGTGGAGGTCGCAGTAGCTTAACAAAACGGCTTTAATGCCACTTGGAAGAGTGATGGATGTCGCAGTGGAATAAAAAGACAATATCAATGCCCCTTGGAAGAGTGGTGGAGGTCGCAGTAGCTTAACAAGACGGTTTTAATATCCCTTGGAAGAGACGTGGAGGTCACAGAAGAATAAAAAGACAATATCAATGCCCCATGGAAGAGTGGTGGAGGTCGCAGTAGCTTAACAAGACGGTTTTAATGCCCCTTGGAAGAGTGGTGGAGGTCACAGTAGCTTAACAAGACGGTTTTAATGCCCCTTGGAAGAGGGGTGGAGGTCGCAGTGGAATAAAAAGACAATATCAATGCCCCTTGGAAGAGTAGTGGAGGTCGCAGTAGCTTAACAATATGGTTTTAATTCCCCTTGGAAGAGTGGTGGAGGTGACAGTAGCTTAACAAGATGGTTTTAATGCCCCTTTGAAGAGACGTGGAGGTCACAGTGGAATAAAAAGACAATATCAGTGCCCCTTGGAAGAGTGGTGGAGGTCGTAGTAGCTTAACAAGATGGCTTTAATGCCCCTTGGAAGAGACGTGGAGGTCACAGTGGAATAAAAAGACAATATCAATGCCCCATGGAAGTGTGGTGGAGGTCGCAGTAGCTTAACAAGACGGTTTTAATGCCCCTTGGAAGAGTGGTGGAGGTTGCAATAGCTTAACAAGACGGTTTTCATGCCCCTTGGAAGAGTGGTGGAGGTCGCAGTGGAATAAAAAGAAATTATCAATGCCCCTTGGAAGAGTGGTGGAGGTCGCAGTAGCTTAACAAGACGGTTTTATTGCCGCTTGGAAGAGACGTGGAGGTCACAGCGGAATAAAAAGACAATATCAATGCCCTTTGGAAGAGTGGTGGAGGTCGCAGTGGAATAAAAAGACAATATGAATGCCCCTTGGAAGAGTGATGGAGGTCGCAGTAGCTTAACAAGACGGTTTTAATGCCCCTTGGAAGAGACGTGGAGGTCATAGTAGCTTAACAAGACGGTTTTAATGCCCCTTGGAAGAGACGTGGAGGTCACAGTGGAATAAAAAGACAATATCAATGCCCCTTGGAAGAGTGGTTGAGTTCGCAGTGGAATAAAAAGACAATATCAATGCCCTTAGAAGAGTGGTGGAGGTCGCAGTAGCTTAACAAGACGGTTTAAATGCCCCTTGGAAGAGACGTGGAGGTCACAGTGGAATAAAAAGCCAATATCATTGCCCCTTGGAAGAGTGGTGGAGGTCGCAGTAGCATAACAAGACGGTTTTAATGCCCCTTGGAAGAGTGGTGGAGGTCGCAGTAGCTTAACAAAACGGCTTTAATGCCACTTGGAAGAGTGATGGATGTCGCAGTGGAATAAAAAGACAATATCAATGCCCCTTGGAAGAGTGGTGGAGGTCGCAGTAGCTTAACAAGACGGTTTTAATATCCCTTGGAAGAGACGTGGAGGTCACAGAAGAATAAAAAGACAATATCAATGCCCCATGGAAGAGTGGTGGAGGTCGCAGTAGCTTAACAAGACGGTTTTAATGCCCCTTGGAAGAGTGGTGGAGGTCACAGTAGCTTAACAAGATGGTTTTAATGCCCCTTGGAAGAGTGGTGGAGGTCGCAGTGGAATAAAAAGACAATATCAATGCCCCTTGGAAGAGTAGTGGAGGTCGCAGTAGCTTAACAATACGGTTTTAATTCCCCTTGGAAGAGTGGTGGAGGTGACAGTAGCTTAACAAGATGGTTTTAATGCCCCTTGGAAGAGACGTGGAGGTCACAGTGGAATAAAAAGACAATATCAATGCCCCATGGATGAGTGGTGGAGGTCGCAGTAGCTTAACAAGACGGTTTTAATGCCCCTTGGAAGAGTGGTGGAGGTCGCAGTGGAATAAAAAGACATTATCAATGTCCCTTGGAAGAGTGGTGGAGGTCGCAGTAGCTTAACAAGACGGTTTTATAGCCGCTTGGAAGAGACGTGGAGGTCACAGTGGAATAAAAAGACAACATCAATGCCCCTTGGAAGAGTGGTGGAGGTCGCAGTGGAATAAAAAGACAATATGAATGCCCCTTGGAAGAGTGATGGAGGTCGCAGTAGCTTAACAAGACGGTTTTAATGCCCCTTGGAAGAGACGTGGAGGTCATAGTAGCTTAACAAGATGGTTTTAATGCCCCTTGGAAGAGACGTGGAGGTCACAGTGGAATAAAAAGACAATATCAATGCCCCTTGGAAGAGTGGTTGAGTTCGCAGTGGAATAAAAAGACAATATCAATGCCCTTAGAAGAGTGGTGGAGGTCTCAGTAGCTTAACAAGACGGTTTAAATGCCCCTTGGAAGAGACGTGGAGGTCACAGTGGAATAAAAAGCCAATATCATTGCCCCTTGGAAGAGTGGTGGAGGTCGCAGTAGCATAACAAGACGGTTTTAATGCCCCTTGGAAGAGTGGTGGAGGTCGCAGTAGCTTAACAAAATGGCTTTAATGCCACGTGGAAGAGTGATGGATGTCGCAGTGGAATAAAAAGACAATATCAATGCCCCTTGGAAGAGTGGTGGAGGTCGCAGTAGCTTAACAAGACGGTTTTAATATCCCTTGGAAGAGACGTGGAGGTCACAGAAGAATAAAAAGACAATATCAATGACCCATGGAAGAGTGGTGGAGGTCGCAGTAGCTTAACAAGTCGGTTTTAATGCCCCTTGGAAGAGTGGTGGAGGTCACAGTAGCTTAACAAGACGGTTTTAATGCCCCTTGGAAGAGTGGTGGAGGTCGCAGTGGAATAAAAAGACAATATCAATGCCCCTTGGAAGAGTAGTGGAGGTCGCAGTAGCTTAACAATACGGTTTTAATTCCCCTTGGAAGAGTGGTGGAGGTGACAGTAGCTTAACAAGATGGTTTTAATGCCCCTTTGAAGAGACGTAGAGGTCACAGTGGAATAAAAAGACCATATCAATGCCCCTTGGAAGAGTGGTGGAGGTCGTAGTAGCTTAACAAGATGGCTTTAATGCCCCTTGGAAGAGACGTGGAGGTCACAGTGGAATAAAAAGACAATATCAATGCCCCATGGAAGAGTGGTGGAGGTCGCAGTAGCTTAACAAGACAGTTTTAATGCCCCTTGGAAGAGTGGTGGAGGTTGCAATAGCTTAACAAGACGGTTTTAATGCCCCTTGGAAGAGTGGTGGAGGTCGCAGTGGAATAAAAAGACATTATCAATGCCCCTTGGAAGAGTGGTGGAGGTCGCAGTAGCTTAACAAGACAGTTTTATTGCCGCTTGGAAGAGACGTGGAGGTCACAGTGGAATAAAAAGACAATATCAATGCCCCTTGGAAGAGTGGTGGAGGTCGCAGTGGAATAAAAAGACAATATGAATGCCCCTTGGAAGAGTGATGGAGGTCGCAGTAGCTTAACAAGACGGTTTTAATGCCCCTTGGAAGAGACGTGGAGGTCATAGTAGCTTAACAAGACGGTTTTAATGCCCCTTGGAATAGACGTGGAGGTCACAGTGGAATAAAAAGACAATATCAATGCCCCTTGGAAGAGTGGTGGAGGTCGCAGTAGCATAACAAGACGGTTTTAATGCCCCTTGGAAGAGTGGTGGAGGTCGCAGTAGCTTAACAAGACGGTTTTAATGCCCCTTGGAAGAGACATGGAGGTCGCAGTGGAATAAAAAGACAATATCAATGCCCCTTGGAAAAGTGGTGGAGGTCGCAGTAGCTTAACAAGACTGTCTTTATGCCCCTTGGAAGAGTGGTGAAGGTCGCAGTAGCTTAACAAGACGGTTTTAATGCCCCTTGGAACAGACGTGGAGGTCACAGTGGAATAAAAAGACAATATCAATGCCCCTTGGAAGAGTGGTGGAGGTTGCAGTAGCTAAACAAGACGATTTTAATGCCCTTTGGAAGAGTGGTGGAGGTCGCAGTGGAATAAAAAGACAATATCAATGCCCCTTGGAAGAGTGGTGGAGGTCGCAGTAGCTTAACAAGACGGTTTTAATGCCCCTTGGAAGAGTGGTGGAGGTCGCAGTAGCTTAACAAGACGGTTTTAATTCCCTTCTGAAGAGTGGTGGAGGTCTCAGTAGAATAAAAAGACAATATCAATGCCCCTTGGAAGAGTGGTGGAGGTTACCATATCTTAACAAGATGGTTTTAATGCCCCTTGGAAGAGACGTGGAGGTCAAAGTGGTTTAACAAGACAGTTTTAATGCCCCGTGGAAGAGACGTGGACGTCACAGTAGCTTAACAAGACGGTTTTAATGCCCCTTGGAAGAGATGTGGAGGTCACAGTAGCTTAACAAGAAGGTATTAATGCCCCTTGGAAGAGACGTGGAGGTCAGAGTGGTTTAACAAGATGGTTTTAATGTCCCTTGGAAGAGACGTGGAGGTCTCAGTAGCTTAACAAGACGATTTTAATGCCCCTTACAAGAGCCATGCAGTACAGCATATTAAAAACATTATTCACATTATTGGGGAGTGGGTCTCCCATAGTCTTTGTCTATGCCTTCCAAGGAAACGATACCAAAAATTAGGATGGAGGAACTTGCAATGCCTCTTACAAGATCCATACAGTACAGCATATTAAAAACATTATTCCCATTATTGGGGAGTGTGTCTCCCATAGTCTTTGCCTATGCCTTCCAAGCAAAAGCTGCCAAAAATTAGGATGGAGGAACTTGCAATGCTGGCAACACGGACCACGGTCACCCTGGTGGTATAGTGGTGGTGGAGGCTGAGGATAAGAGCAAAAAACAGCCGAAATGAGAAAGCGTATACCCATGTGTGGGTGTGAAACGGTGCATGGGAATACTCCTCCAGAAACAACACAGTGGATTTGACTTTATGTTACTCTGCTGTTATTTGGTGGTGATGAGAAGTCTGGCCCAATCCAGCCCTTGTTCATTTTGATAAGGGTCAGCTTGTCAGCATTGTCAGTTGACAGGCGAGTGCGCTTATCAGTTATAATTCCCCCAGCGGCACTAAAAACACGCTCCGATAACACGCTAGCGGCAGGGCAGGCCAGGACATCCAAGGCGTGCAGAGCGAGTTCATTACAAGTGCCCAGCTTGGATACCCAATAATTAAAAGGCACAGAGGAATCACGGAGGACGCTGGTACGGTCAGCAAGGTACTCCTTCACCATCTTTTGAAACTTTCCACTCCTTGTGAGAGTACCCCGCGCCTCAGGGCCTGTAAGTTGGGCGGGTCTCAGAAAACTGTCCCAGAACATTGACAGCGTTCCCCTGCCTCTGCTGGATTGGAGTTGCGTCTCTCTCGCCTGTATGCCTTGGTTGGGTAACAAACTGTGACCTCTGCTGCTAGCGTGTTCAGATGGGAATTTTTTTAACAGTTCTGCAGCAAGGGCCTTCTGTTACTGCCCCATGTTTGTAGACCTCTCCACCTCAGGAATAAGAGAGTGAATGTTCTCCTTGTAGCGGGGGTCTAAAAGTGTCACCAACCAGTAATGACTGTCACCCAACATTTTGACAACGCGAGGGTCACGGTTAACATAAAGTCAGCCATGCGTGCCAGACTGGTAACGGGCAAGACTTCCATGTCCTCACCAAGATGACAACTGACCATGCTCTCCTCCTCCTCCTCCTCCCCCCTGTCCTCAGGCCACCCACGCTGAACCGACGGTATGACAGTTGTACAGGTTGTACCGTCTACAGCGCATGATACCAGCTCCTGTTCTTCCTCCTCCTCCTCCTCTCCCTCATTGCCCCCAATGCACGTTGGGATGGGATGAGGCTGGGCTGTGTGTAATCGCCCGCTACGTCTTCTTGATCCATCTCATCATACTCTGGCTGCAATGCCTCCTCTTTAATTCTCTGCAGAGAGCGTTGCAAAAGACAGACAAGTGGGATGCTGACGCTAATGATGGCGTCATCGCCACTCACCATCTTGGTGGACTCCTCAAAGTTTGTCAGGATGGTACATATGTCAGACATCCAGGTCCACTCCTGAAGTCTTATGTGTGGAGTCTGACCTGAATATCGACGGCCTTGTTGCAGCTGGTACTCCACAACTGCTCTCTTCTGCTCACAAATCCTTTGCAACATGTGGAGGGTAGAGTTCCAACGTGTGGGGACATCACACACCAGTCGGTGTGCCGGAAGCTGCAAACGCTGCTGCAACACAGCAAGGGCGGCAGAAGCTGTAGCCGACTTCCGAAAATGAGCTGACAGGTGGCAAATTTTGATGAGCAGATCTGGCAGATCGGGGTACGATTTAAGAAACCGCTGAACCACGAGGTTAAGCACATGAGCCAGGCATGGTACGTGTGTGATCTTGCCTCGCCTCAGAGCCGCCACCAGGTTACGGCCATGTTCAGCGGTCTCAGCCACAAATCTGCCTGCTCTTTCACAGCTGTCCACAACTCACAAGCAGTGTGAGGTTTATCACCTAAGCTTATGAGTTTCAGCACAGCCCGTTGCCACTTGGCTGAGGCAGTACTGCAGTGCTTCCAGCTTGCAACTGATGTGGTGATATCTGAGATGGAGGCTGAACATGAAGAGGAGGAGGAGGATGATGCGCAGGAGCTGTACACTGTGGGGGCAACTCTGACTGACATAGGGCCCGCAATCCTCTGTGTGGGGAGGATGTGTTCCATCCCAAGGTCCAACTGGGTCCCGGCTTCCACAATGTTTACCCAGTGTGCCGTCAGGGAGATGTACTGTCCCTGGCCACAAGCAGTTGTCCACGTGTCCATTGTCTCCCAATAACTGCGTTATTGAGGGCACGGCAGATGTTTTGGGACACGTGCTTGTGTAGTGCGGGGATGGCACACCGGGCAAAATAGTGTCGGCTGGGGACCGAGTACCAAGGGACGGCCACCGCCATAAGGTTGCGGAAGGATTCCGTCTCCACCAGCCTAAAAGGCAGCATTTCCAATGCAAGCAGTCGTGAAATGTGCGAATTTAGGACTGTGGCCTGTGGGGCGTTGGATGCGAATTTGTGCTTTCGTTCAAAGCTCTGGGTTATGGACAATTGAACGCTGCAGTGGGACGTGGACGTGAACGTTGATACTGTTTCTTGAGAAACTGCCATAATGTAACGGGTCTGGGAGGTGGAACCTCTGAGCTACTATACAAAGGGGCAGTCCTTGTAAGGAAGCGGGTGGCTCCCAAGGAAAGCGGGCAGGCAGTCACGTCAAGTGACAGGGATAGTCTCTGGGTAGAAGGGCAGGAGGTCACGGCGAGTGACCGGGACAGTCTCTTGACAGGCGGGTGGTCACGGCAAGTGACAGCAGGATAAGAGTCTCTAGACAGGCAGGTGGTCACGGCAAGTGACAGCAGGATAAGAGTCTCTGGACAGGCAGGTGGTCACGGCAAGTGACAGCAGGGTAAGAGTCTCTGGACAGGCAGGTGGTCACAGCAAGTGACGGCTAAGCCTCCAGGTAGGCTAGCAGGCGGGTAGCAGGTGAGCGCTCCCAGGTGAGCGGGTAAGCGTCTCTGGACAGGCTGGCAGGCAGGTATCAGGCGGGTATCAGGCAGGTATCTAGCAGGTGCTTCCTGGTCCGCGGGCGGACTGATCCATAGACAGACTGGCAGATGCTGGTAGGCAGACTGTCGGACCGCAGGATTGCAAGCAGGTAGACAGCACTGGAAAGCAAGCTGGCAACGGGACCTGAGGGCTGAAGCAGAGTTGAAAGGCTTTGCAACAACAATGCTCGGGCACCTCCATTTTGGAGGAGGTGCCTTATATATGGTGAGATCCTCCGGCCTTTGGCCGGGGACTCCTTAGGACGGCGCGCGCGTCCCCTTTAAGAGAGAGGGAGTGCGCGCGCGCCCTAAGCACAGTGACCGGGAAGTAGCGCGCGCTGCCAGCAGAGCGGGAGGAGGACGCCGGGCACGGAGCGGAGAGGTGAGGGGAACGGCGTCCCTGCCTAGCAGGAGGCAGGGACGCCGACGCTACACATATCAAGTGAAGACTGAGTGGAGGGGGCATCTTTGCATGCAGTATGGACAGGGGATTGCCTTGCACGCACAACAGGGGGTTCTCTTACACGCACAACAGTGGAAGAAGCAGTGGTGACACCCGCTGACACTGGTCGTGGACCCTGGGGTTCGCCCCACACTGAAAATGTTTTATGCAAAAAAGACAAAAAAGTGGATAATACAGAGATTTGAACTGTGGAACTGCAAAACCACAGTTATAATTTCCTGGTGTATACCAGAATTGTTAAAATAGATATATTGGTGTCTGAACAGTCAGCGACACACTCAAACTGTTTTTTTTTTATGGAAAAAAGGCAAGCAGGTTGATAACACCCAGATTTGAACCGTGGAAGAGGAAAAACACAGTTCTAGTTTTCTGGCCTACACCAGACTCTTTTAAGCAGATATATTTGTGTCTGAAAACTCACAGACGCTCTCAATTTTTTTGGGGGCGGGGGAATACCAAAAGGTTAATAAGACGGGTATTTGTACAGTCTGACTGAGAGAAAAACAAAACAGGATTTAGATGAAAAAAAAAGGATTTTTCCTGGCCCCTGAGACCGGGGGATAAGTCTAGCAATTTGAGCAGCAGGAGCACACAGGACTGTAATGCAGCGTTTGCTGGTATAACCACTGCGTCTCCTCTACAGCCTGCCTGCCTGATATCTGGGATGGATATTAGTCCTGAGAAGGACTGTTTGTTTGATTTTGCAGGCTTTAGAGACCCTACACTACCTATTTCGCAGTATAAATCTCTCCCTAACTCAGCAGCGCTGTCCCTACACTGTCTGATCCGGAGCGACTGTGTCCAAGATGGCGGCGCCCGGTTTTAAATACTCGAGGTGACGCTGTGCAGCCAGCCAATCACTGTAATGCCCACAAACAACATGGCTGCGGCATTACAGTGACTGGCTGGCAATCCCTGCATGTTCATTGGCTCTGTAAAGAGCGCCAAACGTGCAGGGCGGAGACCCGAGCTCCCGCCCGAGTAACCCGGAAATGCTCGGTGCTCGCTGAACATCCCGAGTAGTGAGATGCTCGGGCGAGTACCGAGCAGTGTCGAGCATGCTCGCTCAACACTACCTATGACCAAGCCATAACCCTACAGGCTAATTAAGGACTGAAATCTTAGTCAAAGTTATCTGAGGACACAAATCTCCAGGGGTGGCCAAACTATTTCATCGGCCCATTTTTGTTTTGTAATATTTAAAATGAAAAAAATATTACAATATATATTTTTTGCCTAAAATACCGTACAAAGGAAATGTGCCATCTTTAACTTTAGGCCTTTTACAGATCATTTCATCTTCAACTGTTCACAATAACAGTAATTTTCACAGGGTGCCCAAACTTTTACATGCCATTCTATATCCTGTATTATACTCCAGAGCTGCACTCACTAGTCTGCTGGTGCAGTCACTGTGTACATACATTACATTACTGATCCTGAGTTACATCCTGTATTATACTCCAGAGCTGCACTCACTATTCTGCTGGTGCAGTCACTGTGTACATACATTACATTACTGATCCTGAGTTACCTCCTGTATTATACCCCAGAGATGCACTCACTATTCTGCTGGTGCAGTCACTGTGTACATACATTACATTACTGATCTTGAGTTACATCCTGTATTATACCCCAGAGCTGCACTCACTATTCTGCTGGTGCAGTCACTGTGTACATACATTACATTACTGATCCTGTACTGATCCTGAGTTACATCCTGTATTATACTCCAGAGCTGCACTCACTATTCTGCTGGTGGTGTCACTGTGTACATACATTACATTACTGATCCTGTACTGATCCTGAGTTACATCCTGTATTATACTCCAGAGCTGCACTCACTATTCTGCTGGTGCAGTCACTGTGTACATACATTACATTACTGATCCTGACTTAACTTCTGTTTTATACTCCAGAGCTGCACTCACTATTCTGCTGGTGCAGTCACTGTGTACATACATTACATTACTTATCCTGTACTGACCCTGAGTTACATCCTGTGTTATACTCCAGAGCTGCACTCACTATTCTGCTGGTGCAGTCACTGTGTACATACATTACATTACTTATCCTGTGCTGATCCTGAGTTACATCCTGTATTATACTCCAGAGCTGCACTCACTATTCTGCTGATGCAGTCACTGTGTACATACATTACATTACTGATCCTGAGTTACATCCTGTATTATACTCCAGAGCTGCACTCACTATTCTGCTGGTGCAGTCACTGTGTACTTACATTACTGATCGTGAGTTACATCCTGTATTATACTCCAGAGCTGCACTCACTATTCTGCTGGAGCAGTCACTGTGTACATACATTACATTACTGATCCTGAGTTACATCCTGTATTATACTCCAGAGCTGCACTCACTAATCTGCTGGTGCAGTCACTGTGTACATACATTACATTACTGATCCTGTACTGACCCTGAGTTACATCCTGTATTATACTCCAGAGCTGCACTCACTATTCTGCTGGTGGAGTCACTGTGTACATACATTACATTACTGATCCTGTACTGACCCTGAGTTACATCCAGTATTATACTCCAGAGCTGCACTCACTATTCAGCTGGTGCAGTCACTGTGTACATACATTACATTACTGATCCTGAGTTACATCCAGTATTATACTCCAGAGCTGCACTCACTATTCTGCTGGTGCAGTCACTGTGTACATACATTACATTACTGATCCTGTACTGAACCTGAGTTACATCCTGTATTATACTCCAGAGCTGCACTCACTATTCTGCTGGTGCAGTCACTGTGTACATACATTACATTACTGATCCTGTACTGATCCTGAGTTACATCCTGTATTATACTCCAGAGCTGCACTCACTATTCTGCTGGTGCAATCACTGTGTACATACACTACATTACTGATCCTGAGTTACATCCTGTATTATACTCCAGAGCTGCACTCACTATTCTGCTGGTGCAGTCACTGTGTACATACATTACATTACTGATCCTGAGTTACATCCAGTATTATACTCCAGAGCTGAACTCACTATTCTGCTGGTGCAGTCACTGTGTACATACATTACATTACTGATTCTGTACTGACCTGAGTTACATCAAGTATTATACTCCAGAGCTGCACTCACTATTATGCTGGTGCAGTCACGGTGTACATACATTACATTACTGATCCTGAGTCGCTTCCTATATTATACCCCAGAGCTGCACTCACTATTCTGCTGGTGCAGTCACTGTGTACATACATTACATTACTGATCCTGTACTGACCCTGAGTTACATCCTGCATTATACCCCAGAGCTGCACTCACTATTCTGCTGGTGCAGTCACTGTGTACATACATTACATTACTAATCCTGTACTGATCCTGAGTTACATCCTGTATTATACTCCAGAGCTGCACTCACTATTCTGCTGGTGCAGTCACTGTGTACATACATTACATTACTGATCCTGAGTTACATCCTGTATTATACTCCAGAGCTGCACTCACTATTCTGCTGGTGCAGTCACTGTGTACATACATTACATTACTGATCCTGTACTGATCCTGAGTTACATCCTGAATTATACTCCAGAGCTGCACTCACTATTCTGCTGGTGCAGTCACTGTGTACATACATTACATTACTGATCCTGTACTGACCCTGAGTTACATCCAGTATTATACTCCAGAGCTGCACTCACTATTCTGCTGGTGCAGTCACGGTGTACATACATTGCATTACTGATCCTGTACTGACCCTGAGTTACATCCAGTATTATACTCCAGAGCTGCAATCACTATTCTGCTGGTGCAGTCACTGTGTACATACATTACATTACTTATCCTGTACTGACCCTGAGTTACATCCTGTATTATACTCCAGAGCTGCACTCACTATTCTGCTGGTGCAGTCACTGTGTACATACATTATATTACTGATCCTGAGTTACCTCCTGTATTATACTCCAGAGCTGCACTCACTATTCTGCTGGTGCAGTCACTGTGTACATACATTACATTACTGATCCTGAGTTACATCCTGTATTATACTCCAGAGCTGCACTCACTATTCTGCTGGTGCAGTCACTGTGTACATACATTACATTACTGATCCTGAGTTACATCCTGTATTATACTCCAGGGCTGCACTCACTATTCTGCTGGTGCAGTCACGGTGTACATACATTACATTACTGATCCTGTACTGATCCTGAGTTATATCCTGTATTATACTCCAGAGCTGCACTCACTATTCTGCTGGTGCAGTCACTGTGTACATACATTACATTACTGATCCTGAGTTACATCCTGTATTATACTCCAGAGCTGCACTCACTATTCTGCTGGTGCAGTCACTGTGTACATACATTACATTACTGATCCTGTACTGATCCTGAGTTACATCCTGAATTATACTCCAGAGCTGCACTCACTATTCTGCTGGTGCAGTCACTGTGTACATACATTACATTACTGATCCTGTAATGACCCTGAGTTACATCCAGTATTATACTCCAGAGCTGCACTCACTATTCTGCTGGTGCAGTCACGGTGTACATACATTGCATTACTGATCCTGTACTAACCCTGAGTTACATCCAGTATTATACTCCAGAGCTGCAATCACTATTCTGTTGGTGCAGTCACTGTGTACATACATTACATTACTTATCCTGTACTGACCCTGAGTTACATCCTGTATTATACTCCAGAGCTGCACTCACTATTCTGCTGGTGCAGTCACTGTGTACATACATTACATTACTGATCCTGAGTTACATCCTGTATTATACTCCAGAGCTGCACTCACTATTATGCTGGTGCAGTCACTGTGTACATACATTACATTACTGATCCTGAGTTACATCCTGTATTATACTCCAGAGCTGCACTCACTATTCTGCTGGTGCAGTCACTGTGTACATACATTACATTACTGATCCTGTACTGATCCTGAGTTACATCCTGAATTATACTCCAGAGCTGCACTCACTATTCTGCTGGTGCAGTCACTGTGTACATACATTACATTACTGATCCTGTACTGACCCTGAGTTACATCCAGTATTATACTCCAGAGCTGCACTCACTATTCTGCTGGTGCAGTCACGGTGTACATACATTGCATTACTGATCCTGTACTGACCCTGAGTTACATCCAGTATTATACTCCAGAGCTGCACTCACTATTCTGCTGGTGCAGTCACTGTGTACATACATTACATTACTTATCCTGTACTGACCCTGAGTTACATCCTGTATTATACTCCAGAGCTGCACTCACTATTCTGCTGGTGCAGTCACTGTGTACATACATTACATTACTGATTCTGAGTTACCTCCTGTATTATACTCCAGAGCTGCACTCACTATTCTGCTGGTGCAGTCACTGTGTACATACATTACATTACTGATCCTGAGTTACATCCTGTATTATACTCCAGAGCTGCACTCACTATTCTGCTGGTGCAGTCACTGTGTACATACATTACATTACTGATCCTGAGTTACATCCTGTATTATACTCCAGGGCTGCACTCACTATTCTGCTGGTGCAGTCACTGTGTACATACATTACATTACTGATCCTGTACTGATCCTGAGTTATATCCTGTATTATACTCCAGAGCTGCACTCACTATTCTGCTGGTGCAGTCACTGTGTACATACATTACATTACTGATCCTGTACTGACCCTGAGTTACATCCAGTATTATACTCCAGAGCTGCACTCACTATTCTGCTGGTGCAGTCACTGTGTACATACATTACATTACTGATCCTGAGTTACATCCTGTATTATACTCCAGAGCTGCACTCACTATTCTGCTGGTGCAGTCACTGTGTACATACATTACATTACTGATCCTGTACTGATCCTGAGTTACATCCTGAATTATACTCCAGAGCTGCACTCACTATTCTGCTGGTGCAGTCACTGTGTACATACATTACATTACTGATCCTGTACTGACCCTGAGTTACATCCAGTATTATACTCCAGAGCTGCACTCACTATTCTGCTGGTGCAGTGACGGTGTACATACTTTGCATTACTGATCCTGTACTGACCCTGAGTTACATCCAGTATTATACTCCAGAGCTGCAATCACTATTCTGCTGGTGCAGTCACTGTGTACATACATTACATTACTTATCCTGTACTGACCCTGAGTTACATCCTGTATTATACTCCAGAGCTGCACTCACTATTCTGCTGGTGCAGTCACTGTGTACATACATTACATTACTGATCCTGAGTTACCTCCTGTATTATACTCCAGAGCTGCACACACTATTCTGCTGGTGCAGTCACTGTGTACATACATTACATTACTGATCCTGAGTTACATCCTGTATTATACTCCAGAGCTGCACTCACTATTCTGCTGGTGCAGTCACTGTGTACATACATTACATTACTGATCCTGAGTTACATCCTGTATTATACTCCAGGGCTGCACTCACTATTCTGCTGGTGCAGTCACGGTGTACATACATTACATTACTGATCCTGTACTGATCCTGAGTTATATCCTGTATTATACTCCAGAGCTGCACTCACTATTCTGCTGGTGCAGTCACTGTGTACATACATTACATTACTGATCCTGTACTGACCCTGAGTTACATCCAGTATTATACTCCAGAGCTGCACTCACTATTCTGCTGGTGCAGTCACTGTGTACATACATTACATTACTGATCCTGAGTTACATCCTGTATTATACCCCAGAGCTGTGCTCACTATTCTACTGGTGCAGTCACTGTGTATATACATTACATTACTGATCCTGTACTGACCCTGAGTTACATCCTGTATTATACTCCAGAGCTGCACTCACTATTCTGCTGGTGCAGTCACTGTGTACATACATTACATTACTGATCCTGAGTTACATCCTGTATTATACTCCAGAGCTGCACTCACTATTATGCTGGTGCAGTCACTGTGTACATACATTACATTACTGATCCTGAGTTACATCCTGTATTATACTCCAGAGCTGCACTCACTATTCTGCTGGTGCAGTCACTGTGTACATACATTACATTACTGATCCTGTACTGATCCTGAGTTACATCCTGAATTATACTCCAGAGCTGCACTCACTATTCTGCTGGTGCAGTCACTGTGTACATACATTACATTACTGATCCTGTACTGACTCTGAGTTACATCCAGTATTATACTCCAGAGCTGCACTCACTATTCTGCTGGTGCAGTCACGGTGTACATACATTGCATTACTGATCCTGTACTGACCCTGAGTTACATCCAGTATTATACTCCAGAGCTGCACTCACTATTCTGCTGGTGCAGTCACTGTGTACATACATTACATTACTTATCCTGTACTGACCCTGAGTTACATCCTGTATTATACTCCAGAGCTGCACTCACTATTCTGCTGGTGCAGTCACTGTGTACATACATTACATTACTGATTCTGAGTTACCTCCTGTATTATACTCCAGAGCTGCACTCACTATTCTGCTGGTGCAGTCACTGTGTACATACATTACATTACTGATCCTGAGTTACATCCTGTATTATACTCCAGAGCTGCACTCACTATTCTGCTGGTGCAGTCACTGTGTACATACATTACATTACTGATCCTGTACTGATCCTGAGTTATATCCTGTATTATACTCCAGAGCTGCACTCACTATTCTGCTGGTGCAGTCACTGTGTACATACATTACATTACTGATCCTGTACTGACCCTGAGTTACATCCAGTATTATACTCCAGAGCTGCACTCACTATTCTGCTGGTGCAGTCACTGTGTACATACATTACATTACTGATCCTGAGTTACATCCTGTATTATACTCCAGGGCTGCACTCACTATTCTGCTGGTGCAGTCACTGTGTACATACATTACATTACTGATCCTGTACTGATCCTGAGTTATATCCTGTATTATACTCCAGAGCTGCACTCACTATTCTGCTGGTGCAGTCACTGTGTACATACATTACATTACTGATCCTGTACTGACCCTGAGTTACATCCAGTATTATACTCCAGAGCTGCACTCACTATTCTGCTGGTGCAGTCACTGTGTACATACATTACATTACTGATTCTGAGTTACCTCCTGTATTATACTCCAGAGCTGCACTCACTATTCCGCTGGTGCAGTCACTGTGTACATACATTACATTACTGATCCTGAGTTACATCCTGTATTATACTCCAGAGCTGCACTCACTATTCTGCTGGTGCAGTCACTGTGTACATACATTACATTACTGATCCTGAGTTACATCCTGTATTATACTCCAGGGCTGCACTCACTATTCTGCTGGTGCAGTCACTGCGTACATACATTACATTACTGATCCTGTACTGATCCTGAGTTATATCCTGTATTATACTCCAGAGCTGCACTCACTATTCTGCTGGTGCAGTCACTGTGTACATACTTTACATTACTGATCCTGTACTGACCCTGAGTTACATCCAGTATTATACTCCAGAGCTGCACTCACTATTCTGCTGGTGCAGTCACTGTGTACATACATTACATTACTGATCCTGAGTTACATCCTGTATTATATCCCAGAGCTGCACTCACTATTCTGCTGGTGCAGTCACTGTGTACATACATTACATTACTTATCCTGTACTGACCCTGAGTTACATCCTGTATTATACTCCAGAGCTGCACTCACTATTCTGCTGGTGCAGTCACTGTGTACATTCATTACATTACTGATCCTGAGTTACATCCTGTATTATACTCCAGAGCTGCACTCACTATTCTGCTGGTGCAGTCACTGTGTACATACATTACATTACTGATCATGTACTGATCCTGAGTTACATCCTGTATTATACTCCAGAGCTGCACTCACTATTCTGCTGGTGCAGTCACTGTGTACATACATTACATTACTTATCCTGTACTGACCCTGAGTTACATCCTGTATTATACTCCAGAGCTGCACTCACTATTCTGCTGGTGCAGTCACTGTGTACATACATTACATTACTGATCCTGAGTTACATCCTGTATTATACTCCAGAGCTGCACTCACTATTCTGCTGGTGCAGTCACTGTGTACATACATTACATTACTGATCCTGAGTTACATCCTGTATTATACTCCAGGGCTGCACTCACTATTCTGCTGGTGCAGTCACTGTGTACATACATTACATTACTGATCCTGAGTTACATCCTGTATTATACCCCAGAGCTGCACTCACTATTCTGCTGGTGCAGTCACGGTGTACATACATTACATTACTGATCCTGAGTTATATCCTGTATTATACTCCAGAGCTGCACTCACTATTCTGCTGGTGCAGTCACTGTGTACATACATTACATTACTGATCCTGTACTGACCCTGAGTTACATCCAGTATTATACTCCACAAACCTCTTTATCTCTATACTTATAAAAAGTTATATAACTTTGTAATGTTCTTTATGTTTTAATTCTTCAAAATTGTAAGATGTGTTTCCTGTCTGTGAATGAGAACATAATTTTATTCAGAGGCAGTAAATCTGTATATTTGTATCTGTACTATATGCTGCACACATCAGCAGCAGCTGCACATGTTACTTGTGTAGTTTGTTACAATGTATCAGGCTGGATACAACATTATCTAGACTGTTTGCACTCTTCCCTTTAATGCAGGACCAGTTATGTTCTGGTTTGCAGCCTCTTACCTGCAGTTTATATCTGTGTAGGATATTCTGTGAGATATGACAACACCATTGAGAACCTCTGCAGACCACATTACAATTAATGGCTTTTATAGGCGACGTTGTTCTTTTCCTTTATGTGGCGGAAACGGCAACCTCATTAATTTCTTTTTCCAGTGTCAATGACTGAACAGAGAATGGACTTATAAGCATTGATGTCAATCTATGTTTAATGCATCCAAGTGTTTTCATTCACTGGCATTCAGTAGAGATCTTGACGTGTGAGTAATAAATAGTCATTTAAATTACACAGTATAAAGTTTTAGAACTTTTTTAGCTTTATTTACACAAAATAAAAAAAACCACTCTTTTTTACTTTTGCCATAACTTTTTTTTGCATCAATGCATACAATATTGGGTGCAGGTGAACCGTAATATATATTTTGTCTAATAAAAATCTCATACATTACTGTTTTTTTTTTTTTTAATCTTTTTACTAGGGGTAAATAAGTTACCATCATTAGCCTTACTGTTGTTTCCAAGTACAATTTTGCCTGCCTCTAGTCACCACCAGGGGGAGCTTAAGAGCTTAGTGAAGACAGATATCTCATAGAGCATTCTATGCAATGCTCCCTCTAGTGGTGGTTGCAAGTAGACACAATTTTATAACTAACTCAGGATTTGGAGCTGTGTATCAGAAAAACTGCATTTTTGTACTGAGTAGAATGCAGTACTCAGCGAGCAGCAATCCAGCAATGTTTGCACATTGTCACGACACCTCAGTCTACAGCTAGGAACCTTCATTCTGCCTTTCTGGCTACCAATCTGCTGTTGTCCATCTGCGGGATCGGTTCTATTTTGGTGCGTTTGGATTTTTAGCTGACAGCTCCGGTAACAGACACTTCCCCTAATCTGCTCCTCACATCTCTGCTCCTCTCCCGCCAGCTGCACGCTTGCATTTTCTAAAATAAGATTTCATTTTTTATTACCGTCTAAATGGAAATCTTTTCGGTGTCGGCCAATGTAGGAAACATGTTTCCAGTCATTTACATGAGAACAAACAATAACATGGCGTCCGGTCCAGCTGGCGCTGCAGATAATATTAATGGCTGAACAGGTTTGCTGATGTATAAACGCCGTGAAATTGCTCGTTATTTCGCTTCCGTACAATAATACACAAGTCTGATTATTTTCTTCTTCTGCCGCATTATAAGAATCTCATAAATAGACAACTTCGGCTTTTCTATCAGAATTGCAAACCAATCATTCCTGCTGTCAGAGCCTCAGATTTAAGGTCTGACTCCGCGGCGGGCGCTGCATACATATAGTGTGATTAGTGTTAGATACTTCACACAACTTGGGTTTAGTTCCCAGATTACCGTATTTTGCAGGTTGTTTTAGCCCTGAAGGTCCAGGAAGAACTTCACTTTTTGTCTGGGGGACCACTAGGATTTACTTGCTGTGGAATCAGAGTGGCCTAATATTGGGGAAAAGACCCTGATTCCAGCGATGTGTCACTTACTGGGCTGCTTGGTGCAGTTTTGATAGAATCCCTGTTTTCTCTGCTGTCGATGTAGCAGTGGTCAGAATGCTGAGCTGTGTATAACCCCGTCCACACTACTGATTGGCAGCTTCCTGTGTACACTATGCATAGGCAGAAAATTTCCAATCAGTGGTGGGGGCGGGGTTACACAGCTCAGCTGGACTGTCTGGCACATGACAGCTAGTCCTGCTGTAACAATCTCCTGCTGATAAGACACTGATTGCGTTGAAATTTCAGCAAGCTGCTAATCAAGCAACACATTACTGGAGTCAGGCTCTCTGCCCCTACATTATGAAGCTTTTATATAGCAGTCACAGTGAGAGGAGTGCAGAAGTCACAGAGAAAGCGCTGTGAAGGAACAAGGGTCTCGGAGCCCTTCTAGGGAAAGCAGACAGACCGTCTGTGACCCCTGTGACAAGGGTGTAGAGAGAAAAACATGCTGCAGTCACAGTGAGAGTGCTGTGCAGACGCCGCTCCTGCCCTCCTCTAACGAAACTGCTATGTATAAACAGGCAGCGCACAGTATGAAGGCTCAGCGCTCTCCCCGTACTCACAGCTGGAAGATCCATACTCTAGATATGGCGTACGGGTCTATACCCTTGAAAAAGCAAACTGTAGCACTTATTTTTACAATAAAAGCATCAAAATAGAGTAGCTAGCCATATTTCCAAAAGTATCTAAATTACATTTCTATTTTAAAAATAAAAATAAATAAATAAAAGTTTGGTAACTCTTTCTATACCTGACCTCCAGAAAAATCCCATCTTCCCCCACAACAAGGTTTGGGGCACATTCCAGTCTTTAATATCAAGGTGATGTCCCGATTCTCATGCTTTGTAACTTGTTACTCTCAGTATTTTTTAGCACTATGGGAGCTGGAACTCACTTCCAAGTATGCATTTCTCCTACCTTTGTCCAATGGTCTGCCTGTCATGAATTGAAACGCTTTTATTTTTTTTTTGAGCTTGACAAAATGAAGAGCAGTAGCAGAAAGATAAAGACCCTCCCTTGCTTCCTGTAAAGATAAGGACCCTCCCCTGCTTCCTGTAAGGATAAAGACCCTCCCCTGCTTCTTGTAAAGATAAAGACCCTCCCTTTCTTCCTGTAAGGATAAAGACCCTTCCCTGCTTCCTGTAAAGATAAGGACCCTCCCCTGCTTCCTGTAAAGATAAATACCCTCCCCTGCTTCATGTAAGGATAAAGACCCTCCCCTGCTTCTTGTAAAAATAAAGACCCTCCCATTCTTCCTGTAAGGATAAAGACCCTCCCCTGCTTCCTGTAAAGATAAAGACCCTCCCCTGCTTCCTGTAAAGATAAAGACCCTCCCCTGCTTCCTGTAACGATAAAGCCCCATCCTTGCTTCCTGTAAAGATAAAGACCCTCCCCTGCTTCCTGTAAAGATAAAGATCCTCCCCTTCTTCCTGTAAAGATAAAAACCCTTCCCTTCTTCTTGTAAAGATAAAGAAACTCCCCTGCTTCCTGTAAGGATAAAGACCCGCCCTTGCTTCCTGTAAAGATAAGGACCCTCCCCTGCTTCCTTTAAAGATGAAAACCCTCCCCTGCTTCCTGTAAGGATAAAGACCCTCCCCTGCTTCCTGTAAAGATAAAGACCCTCCCATGCTTCCTCTAAAAATAAAGATCCTCCCCTTCTTCCTGTAAAGATAAAGACCCTTCCCTGCTTCCTGTAAGGATAAAGACCCGCCCTGGCTTCATGTAAGGATAAAGACCCTCCCCTGCTTCTTGTAAAAATAAAGACCCTCCCCTTCTTCCTGTAAGGATAAAGACCCTCCACTGCTTCCTGTAAAGATAAAGACCCTCCCCTGCTTCCTGTAAAGATAAAGACCCTCCCCTTCTTCTTGTAAAGATAAAGACCCTCCTCTGCTTCATGTAAAGATAAAGCCCCATCCTTGCTTCCTGCAAAGATAAAGACCCTCCCCTGCTTCCTGCAAAGATAAAGACCCTCCCCTTCTTCTTGTAAAGATAACGAACCTCCCCTGCTTCCTGTAAGGATAAAGACCCGCCCTTGCTTCCTGTAAAGATAAGGACCCTCCCCTGCTTCCTATAAGGCTAAAGACCCTCCCCTGCTTCCTGTAAAGATGAAGACCCATCCTTGCTTCCTGTAAAGCTAAAGACCCTCCCATGCTTCCTGTAAAAATAAAGATCCTCCCCTTCTTCCTGTAAAGATAAAGACCCTCCACTGCTTCCTGTAATGATAAAGACCCGCCCTTGCTTCCTGTAAAGATAAAGACCCTTCCCTGCTTTCTGTAAAGATAAAGATCCTCCCCTTCTTCCTGTAAAGATAAAGACCCTCCCCTGCTTTCTGTAAAGATAAAGACCCTCCCTTGCTTCCTGTAAAGATAAAGACCCGCCCTTACTTCCTGTAAGGATAAAGACCCTCCCCTGCTTCCTGTAAAGATAAAAACCCTCCCCTGCTTCCTGTGAGGCTAAAGACCCTCCCCTGCTTCCTGTAAAGTTAAAGACCCGCCCTTGCTTCCTGTAAGGATAAAGATCCGCCTTTGCTTCCTGTAAAGATAAAGACCCTTCCCTGCTTCCTGTAAGGATAAAGACCCGCCCTTGCTTCCTGTAAGGATAAAGATCCGCCTTTGCTTCCTGTAAAGATAAAGACCCTTCCCTGCTTCCTGTAAGGATAAAGACCCTTCCCTACTTACTGTAAGGATAAAGAACCTCCCCTGCTTCCTGCAAAGATAAAGACTCACCCCTTCTTCCTGTAATGATAAAGACCTGCCTTTGCTTCCTGCATAGAGACAAAGATGAATACCCTTTTCCTGTAGAGACCAAAAACATTCTTCCTGTAAAAAGACAAAAACCTACTACCACTTCCGTACCTCCCAACATTTTAAGAACAGGAAGAGGGACAAATCAATCTTTTAGCTACTGCCTGCAATGATACAGGTTGTGGGTTAGATTCCCAGGGGGGTTCAGGTCTCAAGAAAAGAAGATAATTGTTTACTTAAATAATTGTGTGTGCAAAGAGATGTCGGTCCTGCCCCCCAGGAGGAGGAGGGAGTTGAAGTTGGGACAGAAGTCTTGACCTGCCTGGTCAGCGGGACTGTCCCCTCAAATCAGGACAGTGCCGGTGAATCCAGGATGGTTGCAAGCTATGTCACTTTTGTAGAGAGACAAAGACCCACCCTAACTTCCCATAGAGAGCTATAAAAACCCTCCCCATTTCTGGTACATATAAAGACACACCCCAACTTCCTGTAGAGAGACAAAGACCCGCCCCAAGTTCCTGTAAAGAAACAAATATCAGCCCACAATTCTTGTAGAGAGACAAAGACCCACCCCTCACTTATTTTATGGAAGTAAAAGTCCCACCCCCACTTCCTGTATATATGAACATACAGAAAAAGAGAAGGTGCTTTATAAGGCACCATTGTAGTAATACAAAGATATAAGTGGAGTGCAAACTCTCACCTTATATAGTTATTTTAGGAGCATAATATCTGAAGTAGTCTGTGATGAAAGAGGCGGCTGCCAGACCTCTCCCCGTTAAGGTCTCGCGTGTGAGGTCGGTGAACAGATGAGTGAGGATGATAGCATAATGGTACTGGGAGTCATTGGCTAGCGCTTAATCCCCTACACAAACAACTACCATTATCCCAATACTGTCATTCTCATTTCCTGTATAGAATTAAAGACCCCCCCCACTTCCTGAAAAGAGATCAAGACTTGTCCACACTCCATATTGAGAGACATGGACCCACCCCTACTTGTGATGAGAGATAAAATCCCGCTGACCCTTCGTGTTAATAGACGAAAGCCCCCCCTCACTTCCTGATCAAAAATAAAGACCCACCCCCACTTCCTGTAGAAGAACAAAGACCCGAACCCACATCCTGCAGAGACACATGGATCATCCTCAACTTCCTGTAGAGTGACAAAGACCCAACCCCTCTTCCTGTAGAAGACATTTTCCGTCCCTACTTCCTGTAGCAAGACCACCCAATCTTCCTGTAGAGGGACATGGACCTGTCCCCACTTCCTATAGAGAGACAAAGACCCTCCCCTACTTCCTATAATCCATCTCAGCCTTTCTGCTGTTTGAGACAGATTTCACTTGACAACAGGCCGTGACAGCAAGTTATAAAAAAAAGGAGACACCTTCAGTTGCCGGAAATTTAGAAGGTTTTTTCAAGTCAACATCATTTATAAAGTGATTTGCAGATTGTACATTTATCGCTTGGTTTTAGCAAGTTGCTACATGTACATTGAGAAAGAAACTTATTTTTTTTTAAACTTGAGATCTTTCAGTTCTGTAACAGCAATCAACAATTTTAAAAATGGGAAAAATGAAAAAAATGAGAGTTTAAAAAAGTGCTGCCAAATTCTGAGACATAATGATGGTTACCAAAACGGATCAACGTATAAAAAAAAAACCTGTTTTTTTTTTTAAATGCTACTCATTTCAGAGCTGAACTAACTCCTTCTTCAGGCAAATACAAATGATTTATACATCATGGTTGTTTTATATCCTCCAAAACAGGCGTCACTAATCCAATTGATTGATTCATTAATTAAACCACACCTATAGTGCACAGTTTTTTTGTGTGGTTTAATTAATGAATCAATCAATTAATTAGGATGAATGACGCCTGTTTTGGAGAATATAAAACAACCATGATGTATAAATCATTTGGGTCCAAGCCTTGTATCCAGTGGGTTGAGCAGCTGCCATTGCAGTGCCTGTTTCGCTATCTTCAGAGTTGTGCCTGGAGTTATACTCTCTGTACTCTGCTACATTATTGTCAGACCTGCACAAAGAGCGCTTCCCCTTTTTTCTTTTCTTCCTTTCAATTTTAAAAATGGTGAGTACAGAATCTTAGAAAGTTAACTTTTCCTTATATTAAGATTAATGTACCACTCTGGAGGATTCTTTATTCTACTACTGGTTTAGTATCAATGTACATTCTGTGTGTATAGTAAAATACTTACCAGTCGCCGTCTTCTGCTGTTCCAAGTGTTGTTTCGGTCCTTCTCTGTCATCTTGTGACCGCAGGTCTGTCTGACCAGATAACACGTCTGTTACTTCCTCTCTTAGGCCACGGCCCCACTATCAGTATTTGGTCAGTATTCGGTCAGTATTTTTTCTCAGGAGTGG
The DNA here is from genome assembly GCF_046119375.1 of Phyllobates terribilis. Lineage (NCBI taxonomy): Eukaryota > Metazoa > Chordata > Amphibia > Anura > Dendrobatidae > Phyllobates > Phyllobates terribilis. The sequence goes on from NW_027362764.1 coordinate 785,701,504, forward strand.
GTGATAAATGCAGAATTGGTGACTTGTTTCTATTATACCTTTTCTCTGATTGTTCCTCACCTGGTTTGGCTCCCACTCCTGAGAAAAATACTGACCGGATACTGACCAAATACTGATAGTGGGACCGTGGCCTTAATGTAAGTCTTTGAGTGTCTCGTTCTGAGTATCATAGACTTACATTAAGGCCACGTTCAGTATTTGATCAGTATTTTATATCAGTATTTATAAGCAAAAACGGAGAGGAACAATCAAAGGAAAAGTATACTAGAAACACGTCATTTTTCACCCACTCCTGGTTTTGGTTTACAAATACTGATGCAAAATACTGATGCAAAATACTGACCATATACTGAAAGTGTGAACCTGACCTAAGATGTGATGTCGGGCTGCACAGCAAACACCGGAGTGATCAGGCTAGTTACAACTCTCAGTCATGTGTTGCAGAAGAGGAGCGGAGCAGCGCTGGAAACGGCAGAAGACAGCGACTGATAATTATTTTACTACATACAAGTAACATACTGTACTGATATTTATCCAGTGCAGAAATGACAAAAATGGTACTTGAAGCTTTATTTCTTTATATTAAAATGGAAGATCGCTTTAAGCCACCAACATGTTTGCAGCAGGTGACCGTAGGGAAATAATGGATTTGTCCATTCCGTTGTTGTGAGCTGACCATTGAATGGGGAAAGTCTTATATAATCTGTTCTGTACAGTATATACTTGTTATTGGGTGACTAGTCCATTCTCCTCCACCCTCAACCTCTGAGTGTCAGGTCTCTCTGTATACACACATAGGGAAAGGCCAAACCACAAGCAACAAGTATCAGCTGTCAGGATCCCTTTTGCAACCATGTAAAGTGATGGTACATATCATTTGGATTTGCTGACACTATGAAACTGTTGAGCATCTGACCACCCGGTCCTGAGAATGGCGGAGCCAGCGCATCTCATCCCAGAGGCCAGATCTTCATTTATTATCCTATTTGTCATCATTTTTTGAGATGGGAATACCCTGGTAAACCTTGATTTTGCTCTATCCTGTTTTCCAGAAACAGCGCCACTCTAGTCCATAGGATGTGCACGGTATTGCAGCTGAGCCTCATTCATCTATATCATTCCGTGTTCATGGACCATACAATGGTCGTTCTTGCTCCCCTATGACCATCGACCTCCTGATGACTTTGCCTCGTTACATCTCACCATATATGCACTGAAGCCGCTTCCTAAAAGAAACTCTGCAGATCGGATGATTGCTTTCCCCATTGTGCTGTCAGTGGTGTTCAGATCCTAAACGTTTAGTGCTTTTACCTAACCATCTGTATATGCTACTGCCTCATAAAACTGTAAAAAAATCCGTCGGAAACTGCACAAAGCCCCAAAACTGCTGCAGCGGTGTTACACTGAGCATATGCCGGAGTCCAGGAGCGTCGGAGCCATTACATTTACAGCGCGGTCATATAAGAAAGCACCGCTTCTCAGGGGTGAGATTGGTTAGGACTTGGAATGTGGGAGCTACATACCCATAGAAAATGAGCCGCAGGAGAAGGTCACTGAATATTACATTCTGCAATCTTTACTTTTCAACATAATTCTGTGCTGAATAATTTTGCAGTACAAAGAGGTAAGATCTCAGGTTTACTGTTAAATAATTCCCTTCATCCAGAGTGACATAAAAAAATATCAATTTCCTATAGTCACCACAAGGGGGAGCTGACAATGAGCTTGTAAACGCCCTCTAGTGGTGACTGCAGGCAGCCCACGGTGGCCCTTTAACTAGAATACTTTTTGTTTTTCCTGTACTGACTGACCTCTGCCTGCCCTGATCTACAGTTGGTCTGTGCACCCTGCTGATTGAACCTGCCCTCTATGAGCTCATTATTGAACGACTAGACTTCTACTAATGATCTTCTACCTCATCAACGAGATGTCTGCAAACTCAATAACCCCCTTAAGGACATTTTAAGATAAACATCCCGACACAAACCAGGTAGCATAACGCTCGATAGAAAATTTGGAATGCAGTACTACCACCCCATTATGACATCTGCAGCAGAAATTCCAGAAAACGTAATGTTTAATGATTATTTTGACCTTCCTAACATAGAGGAATAACATAGTATATTGTCACAGCACAGAGATAATGCACACAGTGATGTCACAGCACAGAGATAATACACACAGTGATGTCACAGTACAGGGATAATACACACAGTGATGTCACAGTACAGGGATAATACACACAGTGATGTCACAGTACAGGGATAATACACACAGTGATGTCACAGTACAGGGATAATACACACAGTGATGTCACAGTACAGGGTTCGTAAATACAGTGATGTCACAGTACAGAGATAATACACACAGTGATGTCACAGTACAGGGATAATACACACAGTGATGTCACAGTAAAGAGATAATACACAGTGATGTCACAGTACAGGGATAATACACACAGTGATGTCACAGTACAGAGTTCGTAAATACAGTGATGTCACAGTACAGAGATAATACACACAGTGATGTCACAGTACAGAGATAATACACACAGTGATGTCACAGTACAGGGATAATATACACAGTGATGTCACAGTACAGGGATAATACACACAGTGATGTCACAGTACAGGGATAATACACACAGTGATGTCACAGTACAGGGATAATATACACAGTGATGTCACAGTACAGGGTTAATGCACACAGTGATGTCACAGTACAGGGATAATGCACACAGTGATGTCACAGTACAGGGATAATACACACAGTGATGTCACAGTACAGAGATAATACACACAGTGATGTCACAGTACAGGGATAATACACACAGTGATGTCACAGTACAGGTATTATACACACAGTAATGTCACAGTACAGGGATAATACACACAGTGATGTCACAGTACAGGGATAATACACACAGTGATGTCACAGTACAGGGATAATGCACAGAGTGATGTCACAGGATAGAGATAATGCACACAGTGATGTCACAGTACAGGGATAATACACACAGTGATGTCACAGTACAGGGATAATACACACAGTGATGTCACAGTACAGGGATAATACACAAAGTGATGTCACAGTACAGGGATTATACACACAGTGATGTCACAGTACAGGGATTATACACACAGTGATGTCACAGTACAGGGATAATACATACAGTGATGTCACAGTACAGAAATAATACACAGTGATGTCACAGTACAGGAATTATACACATAGTAATGTCACAGTACAGGGATAATACACACAGTGATGTCACAGTACAGGGATAATACACACAGTGATGTCACAGCACAGAGATAATGCACACAGTGATGTCACAGCACAGAGATAATGCACACAGTGATGTCACAGTACAGGGATAATACACACAGTGATGTCACAGTACAGAGATAATGCACACAGTGATGTCAGAGTACAGGGATAATACACACAGTGATGTCACAGTACAGAAATAATACACAGTGATGTCACAGTACAGGAATAATATACACAGTGATGTCACAGTACTGGAATAATACACACAGTGATGTCACAGTACAGGGATAATGCACACAGTGATGTCACAGCACAGGGATAATTCACAATGTGATGTCATAGTACAGAGATAATGCACACAGTGATGTCAGAGTACAGGGATAATACACACAGTGATGTCACAGTACAGAGATAATACACACAGTGATATCACAGCACAGAGATAATACACTCAGTGATGTCACAGTACAGGGATAATACACACAGTGATGTCACAGTACAGGGATAATACACACAGTGATGTCACAGTACAGAGATAATACACACAGTAATGTCACAATAGAAAGATAATAAACACAGAGATACCCAAAGAATACTGCTAAAGCAACACTCGAGTGGTGTAAGGGGAAACATGGAAATGTTTTGGAGGGGCCCAGTCACAGCCCAGACCTAAATCCAATGGAGATTCTGTAGTCAGACTTGAAGATTGCTGTTCTCCAGAGGAAACCATCTAACGTGAAGGAGCTGGAGAAGTTTTACTTTGAGAAATGGGCACAAATCCCAGTGATGAGATGTGGTAATCTCAGAGACTTATCCAAAGTGACTGCAGCTGTAATTGCCGCCAAAGGAGGCTCCACAAAGTACTGACTTTATTGGGGTGAATAATCATGCACACTGAAGTTTTCAGTTATTTTGTACTGGTTGTTGTTTGATTCACAATTAAAACAGTGAAATTGCAGGTTGTATGGTAGCAAAAACATGCAAAATGCCAAGGGGGGTGGGGGTGAATCTTTTTACAAGCCACTGTACCTCCCCAGACCAACTTCTTCCAGTTGATGTAATGGAAGAGATGAACAGCAGCCTTTATACTCAGAAGACATAGGGCCGGAGGAGATGAAGGAGCAATCTTAACATGAAGCTGTGTTGCTGGCTCTACGAGCCATGGTGGTAGGGGCAGCGGCAGTATCACTTTGAGCCAGGGAAAATCTCTTGAAGGAAATGTAGCGAGGACAAGGAGCTAATGCCATTTCCCACACGGAGTCAACTGTCATCTTAATCCAGGGTGAAGATGATGATTCTGTTGTGGACAAGACCTGGGAATGAGACAGGGGTGCTGAGGAGGTGATGTAATCAAAGGAGCCGGGTGTTGATCTTGGTGTTACACAACGCTGGTGACTTGCAGCTACGAGAAACCCTGGGCAAAATCTGCGGTCAGCTCTGGAGTAAGTGATGTTGGTGGAGGAAACTCAATAGCGCTTGGAAGGTCTGTTAGCAGAGGTGGTGAGATGAGTGTGCATGGATCTTGTGTGTGGTCGTTCTCTTGAGCGTTGTCCCCACATGATTCTTTGGCACTCTGCAGGCTCTACAACAGGAAAATAAGTTATGGACATTCCGATTCTTATAGACTAGGAACTACGACTGTCCAACAGTACATGAAGCGATATGAGCTGCTCATTTGAGGAAAGCAAGGTAGTCAGTGTTCAGAGAAGCCTTGGGTTGTCCTCCTCCCCTTCTCACCACAGGTCTTTCTGCCATCGAGGCAGCACCTTCATGCAGTACTTGTTCAGTATCATCATCATCATCACTTTTGTTATGCACCAGGGTTGGCATGTGTCCAGAATTTCCAGGACAGTCTGTAAAAATAGGTCACTAATCTGCCCTGTCCATAAAAATTGTGATATTTTTGAAGCAGAAGAAACTTATACAGATTATTTTGATTGTAATTATCACCATTTTACAGTGAATGCTGCTGATATCTCATACCAGAATTATGGGCTGTAGACACGGATCACTTATAGTCATAATAATTCATAATCATTTTCCAATGTGTCCATAAAAAAATATTATCTGTCTGTGATATTTTTGTCCAGAAAAAAAATAAAAAGTCAAGTTGACAACTCTGTCATCCACCACTACTGCCAATCATACATATACAGTCATGGCCGAAAGTGTTGACACCTTTACACATGTTTTGTTTCACAATGGCCATGAATCAGAAAAACCTACAAGAAGCAAAACGAACAAAACCCTGCTGTAAATAAATAAAAAGCAAGTGCATTTAAATAAAATAGGGTTCTTAGTAACACTGTTTTTAATCAAAAATAGTATATGAGCCATCACACCACGACAAGGTGAACCCGTTCGGGATGGTCCTACGCTGTCTAATATTAAAAACCTTACCATGTGTCAATGTTGACTTCAATGTGGGAATAAGGGTAGAAAAGGGCTGAGTCACAAACTGTGAAGACCCAGCCTAGGGAAGCTTTAAATGTATTATCCAGCTCTAGGAAGGGAGGCCACTCCCAGGTTTGCAAAAAATACAAAGAAAAGACCACAACATTTGAGCTTGGTTTAAGTTAGTATACATGCAGCACATAAAAGCATGTTTCACAATGCCATGAAACTTGGGTGTGAGAATAAACACAAGGATGTCACAGTGCAGGGATAAAACACACAGTGATATGTTACACGCATGCCGCTAGGTTCAGATAGGGGTGAGACAGGTTACATGAATTCTTTGGAATCCTGGGGGAACCGTTACGCCGGGCGACCATAAACCATGTGCTGCAGCTTCTCTCAGGCACACAGGGGTATTGACCCTCAGGCAAGGTTGTTTCACTTGCTGACCAGACACACTTGACAAGAGTCCTCATAAATAGTAGAACAGTAGCATTTAATAAAAAGCCGCACAGTCAGTGCAAGTTAAGCCTTATGAGCAACAGGCTCCAGTGACAAACAGCACAGTTTCCTTAGCAGAACAGCAGTTCACAGTCTTCCCAGTAGTACAGGACAGGACCGTTCTAATGCAAAGGCACATTAATGAACACAGCATTCTTTACAGCACAGTGAGATGGTGGAAGGGGGAGGGTTTGCTGAGGGAGATGATCCCTGTGACACCATTTTTTACAGTCCTTATCTTTCTGCTAGTTCAGGAACTCTGCCTGACCTGTGCTTAGCTTCATTCCTGGCTTGAATCCTTTTCACTTGCAGGGGCACTTCTGTCAGATGCAGAACACACACACCACCTTTCTCTTCGGATCCAGCCAGACAGTAAACAACTTCCCCACTATCCCCCTGGGGCTTTGCTAAAACACTCCCCTTCTCATGTGACTGTGTTAACCCCTCTAGTTGCTGGATGCTTCTGGAGCACAACACTTTCTGTCTCATGTGCTTGTGTTACTTCTAATAGTTGCTGAATGCTTTTAAAGCAACAGCACCACTTCTGCATGACACACTCTGCAATAGCACTTCTTCCACATGTCACACTCTGCAACAGTACTACTTCTGCATGTTACACTCTTCCCTCCTTTTTGAATGTCGTCCTCGACATTCGTCTTAATTAGTCAATCTGACCAATTCTGAGACAGTGGTGAAAGTTGGATAGCTTTATATACAAATTGGCATTGTGAAATTGGTGTAAACATTGATAACAACCTAATCTTGCGACCTTTTTCTTGTAGGATGCCTGTAAGAAATAAAGAATTAACACAATTAAAACAATCAGCATCTCTTCAGCTGGAGTTTTTCGTATGCCTTCAACCAACTCTCTCTATCTATGCTTTAACAGTTCTTTTTTTCTACAAAGTCTTTTAAGAAAAATCAAAGCATGAAAACAAGTCTTTCCAGTAGGCAACATCTTCCATACTGCCTCTCAGTGGAGAATACCACTCAAGTGGGCTTACCTGGTCCGCCGGCAGAGATACCTGTTTCCAGTCGACAGTCCTTGGCACTTGACTCAGTTCACCAAGTGTCTCATACGTCAGCAACACGGGCCTCCTCAGTTCTCGACTCGAGTCAACATGTTCCCGGTGGGTTGTTCCTCAGAGACTACGGGTTCTTCGGTCACAGAAGTTTCTTCCGCCGCACTCATTTCCTGTGCTTCCTCAGATGCTCTTGGAGCTGCCTCTGTAAGTTAATTTTTTCAGTTAGGGCTTCGTCCAGAATGCCAGGATCTTCTAGGTACTGTTTCAGCTGCAACTTGATGTCTTTGCTGATTAACCCATTCCCAATGATCTCAAGAACTTCTTCTGGACTAATCCAGCATTAAACTTTTCTTCCGCTTCTACATTTCTGGATGCAAACGACAGTCTATCCTTCAGTTCAATTGCTCTGAACAAGAAACTTTGGGGTGATGCCTTATTTTTCTGTGAGAGGTTAATGAGTCGGTGGAACAATTCTGAAGTACTCTCTTCTTTACAGTGCCCTTTTAAAATCATCTTCAGCTGTTGCAAGGTCAGTTGACTCTTCATTTCTAGCATACTACGGAGGTTAAGTGCTGGGCTAATCGCTTTCACCACCCCCCTCAACAATCTCATCTGGCTGGTAGCCTTTCTGTAAGCCTGCATCGATCTGGTGCAACAAGTTCCTATAAGATAGTCTCTCTTTCTGTTCACACTCTCCAGTCTGTCCCAGGATCTTGAATTCTTTCCTTATGGTGATTTGTAGTGTTAATGAGGACTGTCTCCTTGATTTATCTAACCCGAGCAGGTTAAGGGTCCAGTCTGGGTCTCCGTCACCCGTTCAGAAGGTTTGGTCGATTCCTGCAGGGCTTTTAGGGCATTGAACTGTTCTTTCAATTCCTGTAGTTCTGTTTGTGGACAGAGATTCCCACATTTAGTAGTTGGTGTCGCCCCTCCATCCTCCAACTTCAACCTGGTTAGAAACTGTGTTAGCTCCTGGAGGAATGTCCCCATGATGTCTTCAGCTTCTTTCTTCCCCAGCTCATTCATTTTTCCATTAATGGCAGCTAACAGTTGCCTGCGGTTGTGTGCTTTAGAAATCTGTTCTTCTTTCTTCTAACATCTTTATATGTTCTGCTACTATTCTCAATTCTTCACAGGTTAACTGAAAAAGCAGCTCACTAATTCTGTCCATTTGTATTTCCACATCCATTGCTGCTAGTGAGTTTTCTTTAGGGCTGGTCCCCTTTAACTGGTGTAGCAGAGTTGAGTTGAGGTGCTGTGCTGCTGTGTTTTTCCAGACACTTTTCCTCTTTTCCCTCTACACTCTAATTCCCGCTCAGGACTGCCCGTACAGACCACAAATGTTACACGCATGCCGCTAGGTTTAGATAGGGGTGAGACTGGTTACATAAATTCTTTGGAATCCTGGGGGAACCGTTACTCAGGGCGACCATAGACCATGTGCTGCAGCTTCTCTCAGGCACACAGGGGTATTGACCCTCAGGCACAGACACGTAGGTTGTTTAAGTTGCTGACCAGACACACTTGACATGAGTCCTCATGAACGGTAGAACAGTAGCATTTAATAAGAAGCCACACAGCCAGTGCAAGTTAAGTCTTATGAGAAACAGGCTCCAGTGACAAACAGTACAGTTTCCTTAGCAGCACAGCAGTTCACAGTCTTCCCAATCGTACAGGACAGCATCATTCTAATGTAAAGGCACATTAATGAACACAGCATTCTTAACAGCACAGTGAGATGGTGGAGGGGGGAGGATTTGCTGAGGGAGATGATCCTTGTGACACCATTTCTTACAGTCCTTATCTTTCTGCTAGTTCAGGAACTCTACCTGACCTGTGCTTAGCTTCATTCCTGACTTGAATCCTTTTTACTTGCAGGGGCCCTTCTGTAAGATGCAGAACACACACCACCTTTCTCTTCGGCTCCAGCCAGACAGTAAACAACTTCCCCACAATCCCGCTGGGGCTCTGCTAAAACACTCCCCTTCTCATGTGACTATGTTAACCCCTCTAGTTGCTGGATGCTTCTGGAGCACAACACTTTCTGTATCATGTGCTTGTGTTACTTCTAAGAGTTGCTGAATGCTTTTAAAGCAACAGCACTACTTCTGCATGTCACACTCTGCAACAGCACTACTTCTGCATGTCACAGATACCACAGTACAGAGATAATTCACACATTGAACTTTCAAGAGTTTGAGGCCACCTGGCCGGTAATAATTGCTGAAGAGAATAAATTCTAGATTTTGTAAATATCCTGACTGATGTCAGAAAGTCAATTAACAGAAATCTTGGCTTCATTATCGGATATAGGCTGCAATTCTTATAATTCAGATTTCTCGCAGGTTTGTAAGTAGCTTTAAGACCTGTTCTAATAAAACCTGAAGCGGAGAATAATTCTTCCATTTCTAGGTGATATTCTTTCATTTGTCCCTAGCAGCGAATTCCTGGAGTAAAGACGTAAAATCATCATCTGCTCTCCGGTCCTGAGATGGAATGATCCATCTGTTGCCATCGTAGATTATATAGTTGTGTCTAAGATGACTTTTATGATTTTATATTTACAGTTTCAAACAATTTATGAACTCGTTGATGATCGTTTCCGCATATGAGAAGAGTACAAGTGTAATTATTATATCATCATAGAGGACACAATGTACAGAGAGAGCACTGAGAAATGCAGTATTTGCTTCAGGCAAAAAAAATAATTCATATTACCTTACAGGAACCATGGATGTGATAAATCAGGATTGGGAATTCTTGAGAATGGGATCAGGGGTAACGTGCCAGGTAGCAGCATAACAGTGGTTACATTCTTGTACATAGGGGCAGTATTATAGTAGTTATATTCTTGTACATAGAGGCAGTATTATAGTAGTTATATTCTTGCACATAGGGGGCAGTATTATAGTAGTTATATTCTTGTACATAGGGGCAGTATTACAGTAGTTACATTCATGTACATAGGGGCAGTATTATAGTAGTTATATTCTTGTACATAGAGGCAGTATTATAGTAGTTATATTCTTGTACATAGGAGCAGTATTATAGTAGTTATATTCTTGTACATAGGGGCAGTATTACAGTAGTTACATTCATGTACATAGGGGCAGTATTATGGTAGTTATATTCTTGTACATAGGGGCAGTATTATAGTAGTTATATTCTTGTACATAGGGGGCAGTATTATAGTAGTTACATTCATGTACATGGGGCAGTAATATAAGAGTTATATTCTTGCACATAGGGGCAGTATTATGGTAGTTATATAGTTGAACATAGGAGCAGTATTATAGTAGTTATATTCTTGTACATAGCAGCAGTATTATAGTAGTTATATTCTTGTACATAGGAGCTGTATTATAGTAGTTATATTCTTGTACATAGGGGGCAGTATTATAGTAGTTACATTCATATACATAGGGGCAGTATTATAAGAGTTATATTCTTGCACATAGGGAGCAGTATTATGGTAGTTATATAGTTGAACATACAGTGCTGGCCAAAAGTATTGGCACCCCTGCAATTCTGTCAGATAATACTCAGTTTCTTCCTGAAAATGATTGCAATCACAAATTCATTGGTATTATTATCTTCATTTAATTTGTCTTCAATGAAAAAACCACAAAAAGAATTGTCCTAAAGCCAAATTGGATATAATTCCACACCAAACCTAAAAAAGGGGGTGGACAAAAGTATTGGCACCCTTTGAAAAATCATGTGATGCTTCTCTAATTCGTGTAACTAACAGCACCTGTAACTTACCTGTGGCACCTAACAGGTGTTGGCAATAACTAAATCACACTTGGTCCAGTTAACATGGATTAAAGTTGACTCAACCTCTGTCCTGTGTCCTTGTGTGACCACATTGAGCATGGAGTAAAGAAAGAAGACCAAAGAACTGTCTGAGGACTTGAGAAACCAAATTGTGAGGAAGCATGAGCAATCTCAAGGCTACAAGTCCATCTCCAAAGACCTGAATGTTCCTGTGTCTTCCGTGCGCAGTGTCATCAAGAAGTGTAAAGCCCATGGCACTGTGGCTAATCTCCCTAGATGTGGACGGAAAAGAAAAATTGACGAGAGATTTCAATGCAAGATTGTGTGGATGGTGGATAAAGAACCTCGACTAACATCCAAACAAGTTCAAGCTGCCCTGCAGTCCGAGGGTACAACAGTGTCAACTCGTACTATCCGTCGACTGGTAGTCTTCAGACTTCATAATGCCATGCACACGGTCAAGCAGTCCAGTGCCAGAGGCAGCAAAGCAACCCCAAAACATCAGGGAACCTCCGCCATGTTTGACTGTAGGGACCGTGTTCTTTTCTTTGAATGCCTCTTTTTTTTTCCTGTACACTCTATGTTGATGCTTTTTCCCAAAAAGCTCTACTTTTGTCTCATCTGACCAGAGAACATTCTTCCAAAACGTTTTAGGCTTTCTCAGGTAAGTTTTGGCAAACTCCAGCCTGGCTTTTTTATGTCTCGGGGTAAGAAGTGGGGTCTTCCTGGGTATCCTACCATACAGTCTCTTTTCATTCAGACGCCGACGGATAGTACGTTGACACTGTTGTACCCTCGGACTGCAGGGCAGCTTGAACTTGTTTGGATGTTAGTCGAGGTTCTTTATCCACCATCCGCACAATCTTGCGTTGAAATCTCTCGTCAATTTTTCTTTTCCGTCTACATCTAGGGAGGTTAGCCACAGTGCCATGGGCTTTACACTTCTTGATGACACTGCGCACGGAAGACACAGGAACATTCAGGTCTTTGGAGATGGACTTGTAGCCTTGAGTTTGCTCATGCTTCCTCACAATTTGGTTTCTCAAGTCCTCAGACAGTTCTTTGGTCTTCTTTCTTTTCTCCATGCTCAATGTGGTACACCCAAGGACACAGGACAGAGGTTGAGTCAACTTTAATCCATGTTAACTGGCTGCAAGTGTGATTTAGTTATTGCCAACACCTGTTAGGTGCCACAGGTAAGTTACAGGTGCTGTTAATTACATGAATTTGAGAAGCATCACATGATTTTTCAAACAGTGCCAATACTTTTGTCCACCCCCTTTTTTAGGTTTGGTGTGGAATTATATCCAATTTGGCTTTAGGACAATTCTTTTTGTGTTTTTTTCATTGAAGACAAGTAAAATGAAGAGAACAATACCAAAGAATTTGTGATTGCAATCATTTTCAGGAAGAAACTGAGTATTATCTGACAGAATTACAGGGGTGCCAATACTTTTGGCCATCACTAAATATACTTATAGATAGGAGCAGTATTATAGTAGTTATATTCTTGCACATAGGTGCAGTGTTATAGTAGTTAAATTCTTGTACATAGGGGGCAGTATTAGAGTAGTTATATTGTTGTACATACGGGCAATGTTATAGTAGTTATATTCTTGCAAACAGGGGGCAGTATTATAGTAGTTATATTTTTGTACATAGGGGGCAGTATTATAGTAGTTATATTCTTGTACATAGGGGCAGTATTATAGTAGTGATATTCTTGTACATAGGGAGCAGTATTATAGTAGTTATATTCTTGTACATAGGGAGCAGTATTATAGTAGTTATATTCTTGTACATAGGAGCACTATTATAGTAGTTATATTCTTGTACATAGAGGGCAGTATTATAGTAGTTATATTCTTGTACATAGGGGCAGTATTATAGTAGTTATATTCTTGTTCATAGGGAGCAGTATTATAGTAGTTATATTCTTGTATATAGGAGCAGTATTATAGTAGTTATATTCTTGTACATAGGTGCTGTATTATAGTAGTTATATTTTTGTACCTAGGGGGCCGTATTATAGTAGTTATATTCTTGTACATAGGGGGCAGTATTATAGTAGCTATAATCTTGTACATAGGAGCAGTATTATAGTAGTTATATTCTTGCACATAGGGGCAGTATTATGGTAGTTATATAGTTGAACATACAGTGCTGGCCAAAAGTATTGGCATATTAAAGTATTAAAGTAGTTATATTCTTGTATATAGGAGCAGTATTATAGTAGTTATATTCTTGAACATAGGAGCAGTATTATAGTAGTTATATTCTTGTATATAGGAGCAGTATTATAGCAGTTATATTCTTGTACATAGGAGCAGTGTTATAGTAGCTATATTCTTGTACATAGGTGGCAGTAGTATATTAGTTATATTCCTATACACAGGGGGCCAAATTATAATATTTATATTCGTGCCTATAGGGTCAGTTTTATATTAGCTATATTCTTGTATATAGGGGCAGTATTATAGTAGTTATATTCTTGTACATAGGGGGCAGTATTATAGTAGATATATTCTTGTACATAGAGGCAGTATTATAGTAGTTACATAGTTACATAGTTTATAAGGCCGAAAAAAGACAAGCGTCCATCCAGTTCAGCCTAATTCTTGTGCACTGCAGCTATTCTGCAGCGTTGATCCAGGGGAAGGCAAAAAAAACCCATGCGTATAGGCCAATTTACATCATTGAGGAAAAATTCACTTCCCGACTCCAATCTGGCAGTCAGATTAAATCCCTGGATTAATTAACTATCACTAAGCATAAGATGTAATTTTATTGTTCTCAAGAAAGGCGTCCAGGCCTCTCTTGAACTCGTTAAGTGAGTTGGACCTCACCACTTCCTCTCCCAGAGAGTTCCAGAGTCTCACGGCTCTGACCGTAAAGAATCCCCTTCTATGCTGGTGCAGGAACCTCCTTTCCTCCAGATGCATAGTGTGCCCCCTCGTCTTTGTCACCATCCTTGGTATAAACAGGTCATGGGAGAGATCTCTGTACTGCCCCCTGATGTATTTATACATGTTTATGAGGTCTCCCCTAAGCCTTCTCTTTTCCAACGTAAATAGGCCTAATTTTGACAACCTCTCTGGGTATTCTAGTCCCTCCATTCCCTTTATTACCTTAGTCGCCCTCCTTTGTACCCTCTCTAGCTCCAATATGTCTTTCCTGAGCACCGGAGCCCAGAACTGTGCACAATATTCTAAGTGCGGCCTTACCAGCGCTTTATACAGAGGAAGAACAATGTTCTCATCATATGCCCCTATTCCTCTTCTGATGCATGCCATGACTCTATTTGCCTTCGCAGCTGCTGCCTGACACTGGGCACTCCAATTTAATTTGCTATTAACCAAGACGCCCAGGTCCTTCTCCATGTCAGATTTCCCCAACGGTTTCCCATTTAATCTGTAGCTGTGCCCTATCCTCATCTGTATTAACTACTTTACAAAGTTTAGTATCATCTGCAAATATTGCTATTTTACTATGCAACCCTTCCACTAGATCATTAATAAATATATTAAATAATATAGGGCCCAAGACAGACCCTTGAGGCCCCCCGCTAGTAACCCTGACACCCCCGGAGCTTACTCCATTGATAACCACCCTCTGCTTTCTATCACTCAGCCAGCTATTTACCCACTTGCACACATTATCCCCCAGACCAAGCATTCTCATTTTATATACCAACCTTTTGTGTGGCACAGTATCAAATGCTTTGGAGAATTCAAGGTATACAACATCCACTGACTCTCCCCGGTCCAGCTGTGAGCTCACCTCCTCGTAGAAGGCCATCAGGAGCGATCCCTCATGAATCCATGTTGATATGGCGTTAGACAGTTATTATCATTAAGATATTCTACAATAGCATCTCTAAGAAATCCTTCAAACAATTTACCCACAACAGACGTTAAGCTGACTGCTCTATAGTTCCCAGGGTCACTTTTAGACCCCTTTTTGAATATTGGTACCACATTTGCTTGGCGCCAGTCTAGTGGGACAGTCCCTGTCCATAAAGAGTGCTTGAATATAAGATACAGTGGTCTGTCTATCACATTACTTAATTCTTTTAGTACCCGGGGGTGTATGCCATCTGGGCCTGGTGACTTGTCTATTTTGATATTATTTAGGCGTTTCTGAACTTCCTCCTGGGTTAGGTGGGTGATATTTAGCGGAGGGTTTACTTTATCACTCTGCATTTCCTCCGATAAATTGTTTTCTTTTGTGAAAACAATGGAGAAGAAGCTATTGAGTAGGTTTGCTTTACCCTCATCGCCCTCTATGATTTTACCCAGGTTATTTTTCAATGGGCCAACTCCATCAGTTTTAATCCTTTTACTGTTTATATAGTTAAAGAACAGTTTCGTATTCGTTTTACTTTCCTTGGCAATTAGTCTCTCTGTCTCCTCTTTTGCTATTCTTATTTGTTTCTTACAGATTTTGTTTTTTTCCCTATAAGATATTAGCGCTTCCTCGCTGCCTTCTTGTTTAAGTTTACTGAAAGCCCTTTTTTTGTTTTTCATTGCCCTCTTGACTTCCTTATTTA
Organism: Phyllobates terribilis; assembly: GCF_046119375.1. Classification (NCBI taxonomy): domain Eukaryota; kingdom Metazoa; phylum Chordata; class Amphibia; order Anura; family Dendrobatidae; genus Phyllobates; species Phyllobates terribilis. The sequence continues at coordinate 785,717,026 of NW_027362764.1, forward strand.
GCCCCATTGGCTTCCTCCTATTCCTCGCCCTTTTATTCCCATAAGGTATGTACCTTCTACAGTGACTATGTAGGACTGTTTTGAAAATTTCCCATTTTCTATCCGTGCTCCTATTACTAAAGATACTATCCCAGTCTATAAGGTGAAGGGCATCTCTTAGCTGAAGTTCAGTGTTTTTGTGACTCCCTTGCTGGGCACCTACTGAAGCACATGTGGAATTGTATAATGTTGTGGTCACTATTTCCCAGGTGCCCCCCGACCTGCACCTCAGTTATTCTGTCTGGCCTGTTAGTTAATATTAAGTCTAAAAGGGCCGTCCCTCTAGTTGGTTCCTGCACAAGTTGTGACAAATAATTGTCTTTGATAATTGACAGAAACCTGTTTCCTTTCTGAGATCTACAGCTTTCGGTTTCTCAGTGTAGCGTCGGCGTCCCTGCCCCCTGCTAGGCAGAGACGCCGTTCCCCTCACCTCCCTGCTCCGTCCTCGGCGTCCTCTTCCCGCGCTGCTGGCAGCGCTCGCTGCTTCCTGGGCACTGTGCTTAGGGCGCGCGTGCTCCCTCTCTCTTAAAGTGGCCGCGCGCGCCGGCCAATTGCCGGTGGAGCTCCCATATATAAGGCACCTCCCCCAAAATGGAGGTGCCCGAGCAAAGTTGTTGCAAAGCCTTTCACCTCTGCTTCAGCCCTCAGGTCCCGTTGCCAGTCTGTTTTCCAGCTCTGTCTACCTGCTTGCATTCCCTGCGGTCCGACAGTCTGTCTACCAGCATCCGCCAGTCTGTCTATGGACCAGTCCGTCTACGGATCAGGAAGCACCTGCCTGATACCTGCCTGATACCTGCCTGATACCAGCCTGATTCCTGCCTGATACCTGCCTGATACCTGCCTGAGACCACCTGCCAGCCAGCCGAGAGACTCTTACCCGCTCACCTGGGAGCGCTCACCAGCTACCCGCCAGCTAGCCTACCTGGAGGCTCTGCCGTCACTTGCCGTGACCACCTGCCAGCCAGCCGAGAGACTCTTATCCGCTCACCTGGGAGTGCTCACCTGCTACCCGCCTGCTAGCCTACCTGGAGGCTTTGCCGTCACTTGCTGTGACCACCTGCCTGTCTAGAGACTCTTACCCTGCTGTCACTTGCCGTGACCACCCGCCTGTCAAGAGACTTTCCCCGTCACTTGCCGTGACCACCTGCCCTTCTACCCAGAGACTGTCCCTGTCACTTGCCGTGACTACCTGCCCGCCTTCCCTGGGAGCCACCCGCTTCCTTACAAGCACTGCCCCTTTGTATAGTAGCTCAGAGGTTCCACCTCCCAGACCCGTTACACCCAGTCTATATCGGGGTAGTTGAAGTCCCCCATAATAATCACCTCGTTATTTTTTGCTACTTCGTCTATTTGTCTCATTATTTGTGCGTATAGGGGCAGTATTATATTAGCTATATTCTTGTATATAGGTGCAGTATTATAGTAGTTATATTATTGTATATAGGTGCAGTATTATAGTAGTTATATTATTGTATATAGGGGCAGTATTATAGTAGTTATATTCTTGTATATAGGGGCAGTATTATAGTAGTTATATTCTTGCACATAGGGGGCAGTATTATAGTAGTTATATTCTTGTACATAGGGGCAGCATTATAGTAGTTATATTCTTGTACATAGGAGCAGTATTATAGTAGTTATATTCTTGTACATAGGGAGCAGTATTATAGTAGTTATATTCTTGTACACAGGGGGCAGTATTATAGTAGTTATGTTCTTGTACATAGGGGCAGTATTATAGTAGTTATATTCTTGTACATAGGGGGCAGTATTACAGGAGTTATATTCTTGCACATAGGGGGCAGTATTATAGTAGTTATATTCTTGCACATATGAGCTGTATTATAGTAGTTATATTCTTGTACATAGAAGGCATTATTATAGTAGTTATATACTTATAGATAGGAGCAGTACTATAGTAGTTATATCCTTGTACATAGGTGTATTGTTATAGTAGTTATATTCTTGTACATAGGGGGCAGTATTAGAGTAGTTATATTGTTGTATATACGGTCAGTATTATTGCAGTTATATTCTTGCAAACAGGGGGCAGTATTATAGCAGCTATATTCTTGCTCATAGGGGCAGTATTATAGTAGTTATATGCTTTAATATAGGAGCAGTATTATGGTAGCTATATTCTTGTACATAGGGGCAGTATTATAGTAGTTATATTCTTGTACATAGGGAGCAGTATTATAGTAGTTATATTCTTGTACATAGGGGGCAGTATTATAGTAGTTATATTCTTGTACATAGGGAGTAGTATTATCTATATATATATAATCGTCTTATCTCGTCTGTCTGTCTGTCTGTCTGTCTGTCTGTCTGTCAGTCCTGGAAATCCCGCGTCGCTCATTGGTCCGGCAGCGGCCAATCAGCGCCGCGGGATTTCTGAAAAAAGATGGCGGCCGTTAGCGGCTCATCTGCGAGACGGAGATCAGTGGCGATGCAGCCGGGAGATGACCGGCGCGAGGCGCTCAACTCCCGGCCGGTACCAGCAGAAGGACCTCGACCGCCGGACCCATCTGCGGGACGGAGATGCAGCCGGGAGATGAGTGGCGCGAGGCGCTCATCTCCCAGCTGCTCGCAGCGGAAGGACCCGGACCTCCGGCGGCGCTGCGGGTCGGGATACTTCTGCTGCGAGCGCCCGCTCATGTCCCGGGTTCTCGCTGCGGAAGTAGCCGCACAGGCAGCGCCGCTCCCCGGTCCTCACCAATATGATTCCGCTCCCCGGTCGTCACCAAGACGATTAGATGATTGGTCGCGGTCTTCGGACCCGACCAATCACTAATCTTACTGCAAAAGTTAAACACCGAGATTGGCGCCAAATTTAAACAACGCTCTGCTGACTGGTCGCTGCTGCCAGCCACGACCAATCAGCGAGTTTGGCATCAAATTTAAACAACGCTCTGCTGATTGGTCGCGGACGCCAGACACGACCAATCAGCGAGATTGGCGCCAAATTTAAACAACGCTCTGCTGATTGGTCGCGGCTGTCAGCCATGACCAATCAGCGAGATTGGCATCAAATTTAAACAACGCTCTGCTGATTGGTCGCGGACGCCAGACGCGACCAATCAGCGAGATTGGCATCAAATTTAAACAACGCTCTGCTGATTGGTCGCGGCTGCAGAGCGTTGTTTAAATTTGACGCCAATCTCGCTGATTGGTCACGGCTGGCGTCCGCGACCAATCAGAAGAGCGTTGTTTAAATTTGGTGCCAATCTTGCTGATTGGTCGCAGCTGGAGTCCGCGACCAATCATCAGAGCGTTGTTTGAATTTGGCACCAATCTCGCTGATTGGTCGCGGCCGCCAGCCGACCGCGACCAATCAGCGAGATTGGCGCCAAATTTAAACAACGCTCTGCTGATTGGTTGCGGCCGCCAGCCAACCGCGACCAGTCAGCGACATTGGCGCCTAATTTAAACAACGCTCTGATCTCCCGACGGCAAGTGTGAATGGAGGACCGAGGAGAGGCGCCGCCAGTCGGGATGCTTCTGCTGCGAGCAGCCGCTCATCTCCCAGCTGCTCGCAGCGGAAATACCCGCACAGGCAGCGCCACTCCCCGATCCTCACTAATACGACGCGATATGGGCGGCAAATTTAAACCCCGCTCTGCTGATTGGGCGGCGATATGGGCGGCAAATTTAAACCCCGCTCTGCTGATTGGTCGCGACCGCCGACCGTGACCAATCTGCGATATAGGCGCAAAATTTTAACACCGCTTTGCTGATTGGTCACGGTTGCCGGCCTCGACCAATCAGCGATTTTGGCGCCAAATTTAAACACTGCTCTGCTGATTGCGCCCGGTCGGCCGCATACATATTCAAGAATACCCGATGCGTTACAATCGGGCCACCATCTAGTAGTAGTTATATTCTTCTTCATAGGGAGCAGTATTATAGTAGTTATATTCTTGTACATAGGAGCAGTATTATAGTAGTTATATTCTTGTACATAGGGGGCAGTATTATATTAGTTATATTCTTGTACATAGGAGCAGTATTATAGTAGTTATATTCTTGCACATAGGAGCATTATTATAGTAGTTATATTCTTGTACATAGGGAGCAGTATTATAGTAGGTATATTCTTGTACATAGGGGCAGTATTATAGTGGTTATATTCTTGTACATAGGGGCATTATTTTAGTAGTTATATTCTTGTACATAGGAGCATTATTATAGTAGTTATATTCTTGTACATAGGGGCAGTATTATAGTAGTCATATGCTTGTACATAGGAATAGTATTATAGTAGTTATATTCTTGTACATAGGGGCAGTATTATAGTAGTTACAGTACAGACCAAAAGTTTGGACACATCTTCTCATTTAAAGATTTTTCTGTATTTTCATGACTATGAAAATTGTACATTCACACTGAAGGCATCAAAACTATGAATTAACACATGTGGAATTATAGCCTCTCACCTAGCCAAATCAGATCTTATACTTTGCACTGACGAGGGCCAACAGCCCGAAACACAGTTTCTGCAAATTGAGATTCTGATTTGGCTTTTATCCGAAGTCATATTCCTACTGAATAGACTGTTAGAATTTGTATTATGGCAAGAAAAAAGCAGCTAAGTAAAGAAAAACGAGTGGCCATCATTACTTTAAGAAATGAAGGTCAGTCGGTCCGAAAAATTGGGAAAACTTTGAAAGTGTCCCCAAGTGCAGTTGCAAAAACCATCAAGCGCTACAAAGAAACTGGCTCACATGAGGATCGCCCCAGGAAAGGAAGACCAAGAGTCACCTCTGCTTCTGAGGATAAGTTTATCTGAGTCACCAACCTCAGAAATCGCAGGTTAACAGCAGCTCAGATTAGAGACCAGGTCAATGCCACACAGAGTTCTAGCAGCAGACACATCTCTACAACAACTGTTAAGAGGAGACTTTGTGCAGCAGGCCTTCATGGTAAAATAGCTGCTAGGAAACCACTGCTAAGGACAGGCAACAAGCAGAAGAGACTTGTTTGGGCTAAAGAACACAAGGAATGGACATTAGACCAGTGGAAATCTGTGCTTTGGTCTGATGAGTCCATATTTGAGATCTTTGGTTCCAACCACCGCGTCTTTGTGCGATGCAGAAAAGGTGAACGGATGGACTCTACATGCCTGGTTCCCACCGTGAAGCATGGAGGAGGAGGTGTGATGGTGTGGGGGTGCTTTGCTGGTGACACTGTTGGGGATTTATTCAAAATTGAAGGCATACTGAACCAGCATGGCTACCACAGCATCTTGCAGCGGCATGCTATTCTTCCGGTTTGAGTTTAGTTGGACCATTATTTATTTTTCAACAGGACAATGACCCCAAACACACCTCCAGGCTGTGTAGGGGCTATTTGACCAAGAAGGAGAGTGATGGGGTGCTACGCCAGAGACCTGGCCTCCACAGTCACCAGACCTGAACCCAATCGAGATGGTTTGGGGTGAGCTGGACCGCAGAGTGAAGGCAAAAGGGCCAACAAGTGCTAAGCATCTCTGGGAACTCCTTCAAGATTGTTAGAAGACCATTTCCGGTGACTACCTCTTGAAGCTCATCATGAGAATGCCAAGAGTGTGCAAAGCAGTCATCAAAGCAAAAGGTGGCTACTTTGAAGAACCTAGAATATAAGACATATTTTCAGTTGTTTCACACTTTTTTTGTTAAGTATATAATTCCACATGTGTTAATTCATAGTTTTGATGCCTTCAGTGTGAATGTACAATTTTCATAGTCATGAAAATACAGAAAAATCTTTATATGAGAAGATGTGTCCAAACTTTTGGTCTGTACTGTATATTCTTGTACATAGGGGCAGTATTATAGTAGTTATATTCTTGTATACAGGAGCAGTATTATAGTAGTTATATTCTTGTACATAGGGGGCAGTATTATAGTAGTTATATTCTTGTACATAGGGGCAGTATTATAGTAGTTATATTCTTGTACATAGAGGCAGTATTATAGTAGTTATATTCTTGTACATAGGAGCAGTATTATAGTAGTTATATTCTTGTACATAGGAGCAGTATTATAGTAGTTATATTCTTGTACATAGGAGCAGTATTATAGTAGCTATATCCTTGTACATAAGGGGCAGTATTATAGTAGTTATATTCTTGTACATAAGAGTTGTATTATAGTAGTTATATCCTTGTACATAAGGGGCAGTATTATAGTAGTTCTATTCTTGTCCATAGGAGAGGATAGACGTGTGCTTGAGAGCTCTCAGCAGGGCGGAGGCATGGCTTCTGACCCAGGTGGAGGGGAGGGGAGCTGGGCTGATGATCCAGGGAAAGCCCCTGGTCTGGAGTCTGGCCTGCAGCATGCATCTGATGGTAATGGAAAGCTGGAGATGGTGGCTGGTGAGTCTTCTAAATCTGCTTGTTATGTTGGAGGATTAAATGCTAAAGTAACAAGGCAAAGTATATTTAAGCTGGAATTGCAAATCAGCAAACTAAAAGAAGAAATTAAGAAAGAGACTGATCCTAAGGTAAAACTGATGAAGTGCGAGTGTCTGGATGATTGCAGCCGAGAGCTGCTGATCAGGAAAGAAAAACTGGAGAAAGATTTAATCTCTGTGCCCAGAAAGGAGACTTTGGCTAAAGAGAAAAAAAAAGGATCCAGAGCCCAGACTGTGAGCAGAAAACGCTTTATTGAGAATAAGGACATTAAATATAAAACTGTGTACAGCATTGTGGAGCAAGGAAGCCCAGTGAGAAGTGCAGCGCTGATATCAGGGGCACAATGTGAGGGGTCCGAGACACCAGAAAGTGTTGCAGAGGAAAGTGTGCCAGCAAATGAGGGGTTAACTGCAGTGACCTCTGTATGCAGCAATGAAGTGAGCTCAGCTGCTGAGAGTGAGAAAGAAAGTGCACCCTGTACTGATACTGTGAGTGAGACCCCCCTCAGCGCTGTGAGTGAGACCCCGCTCACTGGTGCTAGTGAATGTCTGTCTGCAACAGATAATACAAATATTATAATGGACTCTGAACCATCCATGTCAGTGACTGGAGATAATACTGTGCAGCAATCAGTGGTGATGGACTCTATGTCATGTGTGTCAGTGGATGGAGACCACACTGCAGGGGTAATGGACTCTCAACCCTCCATGTCAGTGAATGGAGATAATACTGTGCAGTAATCAGTGGTGATGGACTCTATGTCATGTATGTCAGCGGATGGAGACCACACTGCAGGGGTAATGGACTCTGAACCCTCCTTGTCAGTGAATGGAGACAATACTGTGCAACAATCAGTAGTAGATCTGGGCGTTGTTGCAGCACAGTCAGGTGTCAGTAATCATGGAGCTAGGGAGAGCTCCAGCACTAATCCTCCAGCAGCGGTGGAGATTTCCAGCACTGACCCATCTGCGGCTGGTGAAAGCTCCGGCACTGACCCATCTGCGGCTGGTGAAAGCTCCGGCACTGACCCATCTGCGACTGGTGAAAGCTCCGGCACTGACCCATCTGCGGCTGGTGAAAGCTCCGGCACTGACCCATCTGCGGCTGGTGAAAGCTCCGGCACTGACCCATCTGCGGCTGGTGAAAGCTCCGGCACTGACCCATCTGCGGCTGGTGAAAGCTCCGGCACTGACCCATCTGCGGCTGGTGAAAGCTCCGGCACTGACCCATCTGCGACTGGTGAAAGCTCCGGCACTGACCCATCTGCGACTGGTGAAAGCTCCGGCACTGACCCATCTGCGGCTGGTGAAAGCTCCAGCACTGACCCATCTGCTGACCATCAGTTCAGGAGACTGTTTTCTAATGTCACCAGACCAGTGAACCCCCAGCCTCAGAGGAGAAACGCAGTAAGGATAAAATACACAGGACCAGAGGAGAACATCCAATCTAGAATTTACATTGGGAAAGTTCTCCTGAAAGACTTCATGAAGTTCAATGCGTCTGAGGTCTACGCTGTGATCCATATCCCATCCAGCAGGATCTATGACATCAGCTTTAAGCTCCAGTGTGATCTGGATCTGTTCTGGAACATCTATAATGACACCAGAGAAGATGAGATCTGGGATCACCTCCATTGTATCCAGCTGTCTAAGCCGCAGGAGATAACGGCCACTGTCCTGTTCCAGTCTGAGGTGGTGGCGGTGGCGGATCTGCAGCACTGGCTGAGCCGGCAGTGCATAGTGAGAAGTCATCCTGACAAGATCTATGATGAGGAGCAGATATGGAATGGAGGATATACGGTAAGAATCCAGCTTATGCAAGAGAGCGGTGTAACCAGACATCTGCCGCACTCCTTCTACCTGGGCTCAGAGAGGGGGATCTGCTACTACCCTGGTCAGCCACGTCTGTGCCATAGATGTGGGGGCCGGCATCTCGCCATAAACTGCTCTCGTATCACATGCTCATTATGTGGACAGTCAGGTCATACAAAGGACAAATGCACAGGACCCGTCATCTGTAATCTGTACTCAGAACCAGGGCATACGTTCCGGGACTGCCGGCATGCAGAACATAATAAATATAATGGCCAGACCTCCTCAGAAGTTGTACAGGAAGATGTCACCAGAGGTTCTGATGTTGTCCCAGAAGCCGGTATGGATGAGGACAGAAGTGACATTATCAGTGAACCTGCTCCAGAGTCTCATGTATTAACGGATGCTGCACTACTAGGACCACCAGCCACTGAAGAACCATCTAAAGGCCCACCAGCCACTAAAGAAAGACCTAAAGCGTCATCAGCCAATATAATAAGACCTAAGCTTCGATCAGCCACTAAAGTAGGGCCTAAAACGCCAGTTGTTAAAGAGAGGCCTAAGGTGTCCAGAAAGCCTGTCACCAAACCATCCAAACATCAGCCCAGTACATCTGTGGAAGCAGTTAGTCCGCCTGCACTGTCCAGTGTGGATGAGGAAGGCTTTGTGACCGTAAAAAGAAAAAATGCATCTGTGGATCCCACCAGAAAAGTCACAACAGTACAGAAAACCTCTGAGCCTCCAGTGATGGCGATAAGTCCTGGACGTTACAATGTGCTGGGAAAAGACGACCAAGAAGAAGAGGCACAAATGGAGCAAAGTCCTTCATGCGTCCTAGAAAACGTCTCTGATGAGGTGGATCCTGACCCTCCCGTGTCCACAAAGAGATGGGGCACTACAGGTGACAGCAGTGGAAGGAGGAAGAAGACTAAAAAGTCCAAGTGATCAGGATGCAGCTGAGAATAAGCTCCATTAATGTGAACAGTGTGAGGACTGCGAGCCGGCGCCAGGCGATTTACCAGCGTTTATCTGACGAGAGATCTGACGTCTTCTTCTTGCAGGAGACGTATCTGAAGAGCAATGCCCATGTGTATGCTGCTAAGAGAGACTGGAGACTTGGGCCGTCATACTGGTCCTTCGGTCTGGAGAGAAATGACGGTGTGGGGGTCCTCTTTAATACCATGAATGTCCAGGTGGACAGAGTCCTGGAGATCTGTCCGGGTCGCTGTCTGATGCTGGACTTTACATTGGACTCCATCCATTATAGAGCGATAAACATTTATGCTCCGCAGACCAGGAAAGAGCGGAGGGAACTATTTGACCACATGAAACCATATTGCTTTACATCTAAAGTATTTATATTGTGTGGGGACTTTAATAATGTGTCCTGTAATGTGGACAGATCCAGTAGTCATAAGCAACTAAGATATGATGAGACGTTCCTTAATAATATAGTCCAGCAGGCCCACCTAGTAGACCCCTATGGGTCTCATCATACCAGTAAGACGTACACTTACCATAAGGGTGGTAATGCCAGTAGGATAGACCGGGTGTATATAAAGAGGGAGGTGAGATGCTCTCAGTACAGGATCAGCCCCCTGGAGTATTCGGACCATTGTATGGTGAGTGTGACGCTGGATTTGGCCCAAGCTGTGGTCTGTGGAAAGGGGTACTGGAAGGTGAACAGCTCTGTAGTCCAAGATCCTTGGTTCAGAGAGGCCTTCACCACATTCTATAATGAGCGTAGGACCACCCAATGTATGTGTGATGACACAGCCGAGTGGTGGGAGATCATGAAGAGTGACATCAAGCAGTTTATTGTAGGAGCAGCCAGGAGACGTAGTAATATGGATTATATGAGATACACAGCCCTGAGACTGCACCTCAGCCGGCTATACAGCAGGATGAATGGTGGAGAGAAGGTGGATGGACGGAGCGTCAGCCATATAAAGCAGCGGATGAGGGAGCTGCAGTACGATCGCCTCAAGTCTCTCAAGGCGGAGGGACAGTTTGATAGTTGGGGCGTCCATAATCCAGATCCCTTTATTGCCTGTAAGAACAGGGTCAGTAAGAAGCTGATCATTGGCTTGTTAGATGAGAATGGGGTGGAGCAGTCAGAGCCGGAGAAAGTCCACAGGATCATTGGTGATTATTATAGAGATCTGTATAAAGGGGCTCATATTGATAAGGATGACATTAAAGCCTATCTGAAGGGGGTGTCCCTACCAACGTTAGACCTGGTGCAGGCAGATAGTATGGCCGATCCCATAACTGAGGATGAGGTGAAGAGGAGCATTGACTCCTTAAAGGCCAACAAGAGCCCAGGACTGGACGGCCTGACCAGTGAGTTTTACAAAGAGTTCAGGGACTTGTTGGCTCCGGACCTGGTGCAGGTTTATAATGATTGCCTCTCTGCAGGGAAGCTCCTACAGTCCCAGTATAGATCTGTTCTGGTTCTCTTAGCAAAGAAGGGAAATCTAAAAGATGTAAAGAACTGGCGTCCACTGTCTTTGCTAAACACTGACTATAAAATCCTGGCCAAGATCTTGTATTATCGGCTGAGCGAGGTGGCGGGTGAGCTGATCATCGCCAACCAGACGTGTGGTGTGAAGGGTCGGACGATAGAGGACTCATTGCTGCTGGTGAGAGAAGCAGTGACGTACATTAAGCAGCACAATGTGGGGGCGTATATTGTGGGCTTAGACCAGTGTAAAGCCTTTGATAGAGTCCATCATGACTACCTGTACCAGGTGTTGTTACACTATGGCCTCCCGGTGCGGTTTGTGAAGTGGCTGCAGGTTGTGTATAAGGAGGCTGTAAGCCTGCCGCTGATTAATGGTCACTTGACCGAGCCCTTCAGGATCATGTCAGGGGTGAGGCAGGGCTGTCCTCTCAGCCCATTGTTGTATGTTTTCAGTCTGGATCCTTTCCTCAGAAAAGTGCAGGATCATAGAGGTTTCACAGGGCTGAGGTGTCGCCTGCAGAGTACAGTGGAGGATGTAAAGTTCTGCGCCTATGCGGATGACGTTTCGGTGGTGGTGTCGTCTAGAGATGACTGTGCGGCTCTACAGCAGGAGATCACAGCCTTCTCCAATGTGTCTAACTCCTCTGTGAACATGGAGAAGAGCGAGGCGTTGTGGTTGGGGGGTGACAGTGATGTCTTCTCTGTGCCCTTCAGAACAGTTCAGGGTCAGATAAAGATTTTGGGAGTAGTGTTTGGAGCTGTAGATGATGGGAAGGTGAACTGGGAGGAGAAGCTGGTGGTGTGTGAGCAGAAGGTGCAGAGCTGGAGACACTGGAAGCTGACGTATCTGGAGAAGGTCCGCCTGCTGAAGACCTTCTTGCTCCCGCTCTTCCTCTATATCAGTGTGGTGTTCCCGGTGCCCGATGTGTTACTCCCCAGACTTACCAATGTCTTCTTTCACTTCTTGTGGGGTAACAGAGTGAACGTGGTCAGGAGAAACATTGTCTATCTCCCCCATAAGGAGGGTGGTCTCTCCATGCCCTGTCCTGAGCTCTTCTTTAATCTCATGTTTCTTATGAAGAATTTTTCATTTTGTAAGAATTCAGAGAAGACGCCATGGTCTTGTTTGTTTAAGAGCCAGATCCAGCAGTTTGTGTCCTTGTGGTCGGTAGGGGACCCCATCAAGAGAATCTCAGGACGACTAAAGAATAATGTTTCTTGGTATGGTGTCCATGTAATAAGTAAGGTTATTAGATGGAGGATCCTGTATAAGGACGTCAGGCAGCTCAGTAGGAAGGAGTTGTATAAGAACGTGCTGTCATCTCACTTTAGTGTCCATGTTCAATTGAGGGGCGCCCCAAGTCTAGATGTAAAACAGGCTGCAAAAAACGTACTAGATCCCAGAATTCCCCCTCATATGAGAGATGTGGCGTGGCTGGGGCTCCATGGTAAGATGTACGTCAGAGACAACCTAAAGTGCAGGAATGTATCAGACAGATCCTGTCCTAGGGAAGAGTGCCCCCATATACAGGAGACTATGGAGCATCTGCTGCTAGAGTGTCCTTTTAGTATGCAGGTATGGGAGTGTGTGTCCTTGTCCCTAAAGTTACCGCACCTGGTGGGACAGTCGTATGGTCAGCTGCTGTACGGAGACTTTCAGCCTGAGCTCAGGGCGTATAACCGAAGCTCACTATATGTAATAAATGTGGTGACCATCTATCATCTGTGGTGTGCACGGTGCTGCCTGCTCATCAATAAGGAGGTCCTGTCCTGTGATAGTGTCAGGTATAAGATCCTGGAAAGTCTTAAGACAGTGTATAAAAAAGATATAAAGATTAACTCAGGTAATGTGAACTGGAGGAACATTCATGTGGCGGGATTTATCAATGTTATCTAATATTATTGTGTAAGTGATGTAACAACACAGTATTTATTTTCTTTAATATTTATTATTTTGTGATTTTAATGTAATTATTCTGTAATATTTGGTTGTCAGTTTTAAATAAAAAGATCATTATAGTAGTTATATTCTTGTACATAGGGAGCAGTATCATAGTAGTTATATTCTTGTACATAGGGGGCAGTATTATAGTAATTATATTCTTGTACATAGGGGCAGTATTATAGTAGTTATATTCTTGTACATAGGGGGCAGTATTATAGTAGTTATATTCTTGTCCATAGGAGCAGTATTATAGTAGTTATATTCCTGTACATAGGGGCAGTATTATAGTAGTTATATTCTTGTACATAGGAGCAGTATTATAGTAGTTATATTCTTGGACATAGGAGCAGTATTATAGTAGTTATATTCTTGTATATAGGAGCAGTATTATAGTAGTTATATTCTTGTACATAGGGGTAGTATTATAGTAGTTATATACTTGTACATAGGGGGCAGTATTATAGTAGTTATATTCTTGTACATAGGAGCAGTATTATAGTAGTTATATTCTTGTACATAGGGGGCAGTATTATAGTAGTTATATTCTTGTACATAGGAGCAGTATTATAGTAGTTATATTCTTGTACATAGGAGCAGTATTATAGTAGTTATATTCTTGTACATAGGGGCAGTATTATAGTAGTTATATTCTTGTACATAGGGGTAGTATTATAGTAGTTATATTCTTGTACATAGGGAGCAGTATTATAGTAGTTATATTCTTGTACATAGGGGTAGTATTATAGTAGTTATATACTTGTACATAGGGGGCAGTATTATAGTAGTTATATTCTTGTACATAGGAGCAGTATTATAGTAGTTATATTCTTGTACATAGGGGGCAGTATTATAGTAGTTATATTCTTGTACATAGGAGCAGTATTATAGTAGTTATATTCTTGTACATAGGAGCAGTATTATAGTAGTTATATTCTTGTACATAGGGGCAGTATTATAGTAGTTATATTCTTGTACATAGGGGCAGTATTATAGTAGTCATATTCTTGCACATAGGAGCAGTATTATAGTAGTTATATTGTTGTATACAGGGGGCAGTATTATAGTAGTTATATTCTTGTACATAGGGGTCAGTATTAGAGTAGTTATATTGTTGTATATACAGGCATTATTATTGTAGTTATATTCTTGTACATAGGGAGCAGTATTATAGTAGTTATATTCTTGTATATAGGGGCAGTATTATAGTAGTTATATTCTTCTACATAGGAGCAGTATTATAGTAGTTATATTCTTGTACATAGGAGCAGTATTATAGTAGTTATATTCTTGCTCATAGGGGACAGTATTATAGTAGTTATATTCTTGTATATAGGAGCATTATTATAGTAGTTATATTCTTGTACATAGGAGGCAGTATTATAGTAGTTATATTCTTGTACATAGAGGGCAGTATTTTAGAATTTATATTCTTGTACATAGAAGGCAGTATTATAGTAGTTATATTCTTGTACAAAGGAGCAGTATTATACTAGTTATATTTTTGTACATAGGAGCAGTATTATAGTAGTTATATTCTTGTACATAGGGAGCAGTATTAAAGTAGTTATATTCCTGTACATAGGGGCAGTATTATAGTAGTTATATTCTTGTATATAGGGGCAGTATTATAGTAGTTATATTGTTGTATACAGGGGGCAGTATTATAGTAGTTATATGCTTGTACATAGGAACCATATTATAGTGGTTATATTCTTGTACATAGGGGCAGTATTATAGTAGTCATATGCTTGTACATAGGGGGCAGTATTATAGTAGTTATATTCTTGTACATAGGGGCAGTATTATAGTAGTTATATTCTTGTCCATAGGGGCAGTATTATAGTAGTTATATTCTTGTACATAGGAGCAGTATTATAGTAGTTATATTCTTGTACATAGGAGCAGTATTATAGTAGTTATATTCTTGTACATAGGAGCAGTATTATAGTAGTTATATTCTTGTACATATGGGGCAGTATTATAGTAGTTATATTCTTGTACATAGGGGGCAGTATTATAGTAGTTATATTCTTGTACATAGGAGCAGTAATATAGTAGTTATATTCTTGTACATAGGGGCAGTATTATAGTAGTTATATTCTTGTACATAGGGGCAGTATTATAGTAGTTAAATTCTTGTACATAGGAGTAGTATTATAGTAGCTATATCCTTATACATAGGGGACAGTATTATAGTAGTTATATTCTTGTATATAGGGGCAGTATTATAGTAGTTATATTGATGTACGCAGGGAGCAGTATTATAGTAGTTATATTCTTGTACATAGGAGCAGTATTATAGTAGTTATATTCTTGTACATATGGGGCAGTATTATAGTAGTTATATTCTTGTACATAGGGGGCAGTATTATAGTAGTTATATTCTTGTACATAGGAGCAGTAATATAGTAGTTATATTCTTGTACATAGGGGCAGTATTATAGTAGTTATATTCTTGTACATAGGGGCATTATTATAGTAGTTAAATTCTTGTGCATAGGAGTAGTATTATAGTAGTCATATGCTTGCACAGAGGAGTATTATTTTAGTAGCTATATCCTTGTACATAGGGGGCAGTATTATAGTAGTTATATTCTTGTACATAGGGAGCAGTATTATAGTTGTCATATTCTTGTACATAGGAGCAGTATTATAGTAGTTATATTCTTGTACATAGGGGCAGTATTATAGTAGTCATATGCTTGCACAGAGGAGTATTATTTTAGTAGCTATATCCTTGTACATAGGGGGCAGTATTATAGTAGTTATATTCTTGTACATAGGGAGCAGTATTATAGTTGTCATATTCTTGTACATAGGAGCAGTATTATAGTAGTTATATTCTTGTACATAGGGGCAGTATTATAGTAGTCATATGCTTGCACAGAGGAGTATTATTTTAGTAGCTATATCCTTGTACATAGGGGGCAGTATTATAGTAGTTATATTCTTGTACATAGGGAGCAGTATTATAGTTGTCATATTCTTGTACATAGGAGCAGTATTATAGTAGTTATATTCTTGTACATAGGGGGCAGTATTATAGTAGTTATATTCTTGCACATAGGGAGCAGTATTATAGTAGTTATATTCTTGTACATAGTGGCAGTGTTATAGTAGTTATATTCTTGTATATAGGGGGTAGTATTATAGTAGCTATATCCTTGTACATAGGGGGCAGTATTATAGTAGTTATATTCTTGTACATAGGGAGCAGTATTATAGTTGTCATATTCTTGTACATAGGAGCAGTATTATAGTAGTTATATTCTTGTACATAGGGGGCAGTATTATAGTAGTTATATTCTTGTACATAGGGGGCAGTATTATAGTAGTTATATTCTTGTACATAGTGGCAGTGTTATAGTAGTTATATTCTTGTATATAGGGGGGCAGTATTATAGTAGTTATATTCTTGTACATAGGGGACAGTATTATAGTAGTTATATTCTTGTACATAGGGGCAGTATTACAGTACTTATATTCTTGTACATAGGGGCAGTATTATAGTAGTTATATTCTTGCACATTGAGGGCAGTATTATAGTAGTTATATTCTTGTACATAGGGGCAGTATTATAGTAGTTATATTCTTGTACATAGGGGACAGTATTATAGTAGATATATTCTTGTACATAGGGGCAGTATTATAGTAGTTATATTCTTGTATAGGAGCAGTATTATAGTAGTTATATTCTTGTACACAGGAGCAGTATTATAGTAGTTATATTCTTGTACATAGGAGCAGTATTATAGTAGTTATACTCTTGTACATAGGGGGCAGTATTATAGTAGTTATATTCCTGTACATAGGGGCAGTATTATAGTAGTTATATTCTTGTACATAGGAGGCGGTAATATAGTAGTTATATTCTTGTACATAGGAGCAGTATTATAGTAGTTATATTCTTGTACATAGGGGGCAGTATTATAGTAGTTATATTCCTGTACATAGGGGCAGTATTATAGTAGTTATATTCTTATACATAGGAGGCAGTAATATAGTAGTGATATTTTTGTACATAGGAGCAGTATTATAGTAGTTATATTCTTGTACATAGGGGCAGTATTATAGTAGTTATATTCTTGTATAGGAGCAGTATTATAGTAGTTATATTCTTGTACATAGGAGCAGTATTATAGTAGTTATATTCTTGTACATAGGGGCAGTATTATAGTAGTTATACTCTTGTACATAGGGGGCAGTATTATAGTAGTTATATTCCTGTACATAGGGGCAGTATTATAGTAGTTATATTCTTGTACATAGGAGGCAGTAATATAGTAGTTATATTCTTGTACATAGGAGCAGTATTATAGTAGTTATATTCTTGTACATAGGGGCAGTATTATAGTAGTTATATTCTTGTACATAAGAGGCAGTAATATAGTAGTTATATTCTTGTACATAGGAGCAGTATTATAGTAGTTATATTCTTGTACATAGGAGGCAGTAATATAGTAGTTATATTCTTGTACATAGGAGCAGTATTATAGTAGTTATATTCTTGTACATAGGGGCAGTATTATAGTAATTATGTTATTATAAACTGATAGAATACGGATATTTTTAATTTGGTAGAAGATTCCTGATTCCACAGAACATGTTGGAAATAATGGGGTGTCTTTGTTCCTCAGTTTTATGGAATTTGAAATTTGGGAGAAGTAAATTCCGAATTGAGGGAATTGCTATAAGTTTTATAAAGTGGTTAAATGTTTTTCCTCTTTTTTTTTTCTTACTTTATAAGACTTTCTGTCAATTTCTGAGCATAGAGCTATATAAATGCCACTATGTATTAAGTGGCACACAGATTTACTGATAGTCTTCTGAGTTTTATTTTTCTGTGTTCACGCATCCTAAATTGGAAATTAGCTTTTATATTGAGGTGGTGCGGCCGCCTCTTCCATCATTAGAAGAGACAGTTATCAGGTGGAGAGAACTGAAATCTGTCAATTTATTTCAATAACCAGCCATTTTTAGACCAGCATAAGAAATCAATAAAACACTATAAATCTTGGCCTTTTACTGGAGGTCTGTCTAAATCTGAGACAATATTTATTGCGAGCTCCACAGGTAACTCGTTTACCAGCCATAAAAACACAATCAAATGAAATAAAACCGTAGAGATTTTATATTCCCTCTTCTGAAATGTCTCCTTGGTTTTGTGTCGACCTTCAAAAATCTGTATTTCTTCAAGCAGCCGACCTTGCGGAAAGGTCAAAAAATTCTGGGCCGCTAAAATTCTTTATGTAGATGACTGAGCCATGTGCCTTTCCAATGGCCTATAGAAATGTCATTATAGCTCTGTAGATTGAGGCATAGATACATTGTCCGCCATGGTAAGGGTCCACCATATGCTTCAAGTGGGGGAGGACACCTTTGTAAAGATATTGGAGGCATGTAAAGATACAATGTGGATCTATTTTTACCTCTTCATCCAGGATTTGTGAGGTCAGACAATGATGTTGGCTCAAAATATCCAGTCTAGTTGTTGGATGGAAAGTTTGGTAGAAGAACAAGAGCTGCCGACACAGAGCCCGGACCTCAACCCCATCCATGTCTGTATGGAGCTTGTGCACTGGCCACGGTCATGGGGGCAGGAAACGGTCTTCCACAAACTGTTCCCACAAAGCTGAAGCTACAATTGTCCAAAATGTCTTGTGCTGAAGATTAAGATTTCCCATCACTAGAGCTGAGGGGCCGAGGCTGCCCCCTGATAGCAGCCCAGAGCATTATCCTCCTCCACCATCTGTAGAGTGGGCAGAAGATGTCAGCGCCGATGAGCAGAGGTCCAAGATTTCGTCTCCCAAGACCTCAATCTGCGCATGCGCCGTTGGAGGTGGTGATTTTTTCCGAAGCCCACCGCAGAGATATGTACGGGAGAGGGGACCTCCACTCACCGGCGCCATCTTCTGAGAAGATGGGGTCCGCAGCATTGCCCCACTCCTCCAGCCGCCACCGCCGGCGACCTCCTTAATCCTGGGACCCCGCTCCACCGCCACCCAGGTAAGCCATCGTTAAAACAGATTCTAAGGCGCACCACCATTTTATTTAAAAATGTTTTTCCTATTTTCCGTCCCTAAATTTGGGGTGCGTTTTATAATCCGCAAAATATGGTACTTATTTTTACCTTAGGAAAAGGGGGATGATTTGGATTTTTTATAGTTGTTTTAGGAACTTTTTTTTTTACTTCCGACTCTAACTTTCTTAGTTCCCATGATGGATTTGAACTTGTAATCTTTTGATCGCTTACTCTGTAAACCGTAAGAATGCAGAATGTCACAAAAATTACAGTTTCCTATAAAGCCTAGCTAGCCGACCCCAAAATGGCATAGAAACTAGTGATGAGCGAGCACTAAAATGCTCGGGTACTCGTTGCTCGGGTCTAGCAAATTGGAATACTCGGGTGCTCAACCCGAGCAACGAGCCCAATGTAAGTCCATGGGAAACTCGAGCATTTTTCAGGCGACTCCCCCTGGCGGTCTGCAGAGGGCCTAAAAATTGCCCAACTCGATGGGAACTGTGCTCAAATGACATGGGAACAGCATGGGGAAGACCCTTGGAAGCATTTCTGACTCCCAGGTCACTGCTGTCAACAATGTTGTCAGAGTATTACACCACTTTTATGGATTCACAATAAAACATACAAAAACAAAATGGATTTTCCTGGGAAATATGTTAAGGAACATCCTTTCCAGGGTAATGACTTGTATACAGTATAAGGCAAAATAAATAACCTAAACCAAAAATACTCCTCCTCACCTTGGGCTATGTTCACACGTAGCTTTTTTGATGCGTTTTTGCACTTTTGCATTGCTTTCAACAAAGACATATGCATTCACTGGGAAATGTCATTTTAACATTTTACAACCTTATCTGGCCATGTGCTGTGTGACATATGCATACAGTGCTGAAAAAACATGGGAACAGCATAGGGAAGACCTCTGGAAGCATCTCTGACTCCCAGGTCACTGCCTAAAAGTGTGCCTGTGGCGCCCCTGAGGGTTCGACCGCCACAGGGATGCTGCACTTCTGTAATGGAGTGTAGTGTTCCTCCTCTGAGGTAAGGACGGCGTGATGATCAGGACCCTTCCTGCACATCCAACACCACACTTCTCCACCAGAGGGAGCTAGAATGCACTAGGTGCTGCCCTCCTGGCTACAGGGAGACACAGAAAAGTTGTAGGAACCAGTTAGTGGGTGAGGGTGGAGGACTCACAATTTAGTGACACTGAAAATCTAATATTTAATAGAAAGCCATCTTGGCTCTAGGTTCTTCGACTGTTTCCTGACAGTACTCGGCTGTACTATGGCTGTACCCTGGTTGGTGTCAGAACGTGAGCTCCTACCCTGGGAGTGGATCCTGTGTGGGCCTGCAGGAGATGGAGACACGGCCCTAGTCCCTTGGCCTTGGGATGATGGGCAGGCGGGAGATAAGGAATATCTCAGCCCGGTCGAGGACCATGAGCAAGAAGGCCCGGAGCTCTAGAGTGTGGCTCCCCAGCAAATGGGTCCCGGGGAGGATGCAGACGGAGCGGTGTACGCCACCTGTCCTCGCCTACCTGATCTATTCAGAGGGATTCCGGCTGCAAGAGGGGTACCGGCCCCCGACACCCGACCTTGCCACTCTATGTCCTGGTTGGGAAAGCCCATTAGGCCCTGAGGATCCCACAGGGCATCGGACGGAGCGGAGCTGCCACCCGTGCCCTTGTTCTGAGAGGAGCTCACAGGGAGACCCGGCCTATCTACACACACACAGAGACGGGAAAGGGATGAGGTCTGCAGTTCAGGATCACTCTGAGCGGGGTCCTGATCGAATGCTGGACTTTCTCGGAGGTAGTCGGACCCCCGTCCCTGGTAGCCGCAGGACTCCGCGGGGAGCAGGGAGTCGCCTTCCCGCTGTCATCTCTGATGTGAGTAAAGCCTTGGAAGTTCACCCTATGGCCTCCGGACTGTTATTTCTGCGCCACACCACACGACGCGGCGCCCGAACTCCTCTACTACTACCCCTTCCATACTGTCTGTCTGCCCTGAGGCCTTGCTCCGCCTGTGGGGAGTAGTAAGAACTTTGGCCGCCATGACACCGGGCCTCAGCGGACTGCGGCGGCGCTGGTGGCTCGTCACCAGGTGCCACAGGTGGCGTAGTCGGATTCAGCCACTCAACCCGGATAATCCCACAACATCATTTTAAATGTGACGGCCCTGGGCACGGAGCGGGTCCGGGCCACGGCTGCACCCCATCTCCACAACATCTGGACCCGTCTCCGAGTCCCCATCTTCCCTGGGCGAGGGCTTCGAAGAGTCACATCTCTGGGGTAGTCGGCAGGATCGCGTGCCCGCAGCAAAGGAAGGAATTGCCCATTGCTACCGGGTACTGTGTGCCTTATACCTTGAACTTTCGGTTTTACACCTAAAATGGCGCCCGCCCAAGAAGAGCAGGCGCCATAATACCGTGAAAAGACTGTCTTCAAACACCTCCCATCGTGGGCTGGGCTCCCGCTTGGCGCCAAAAATGTGGACTGCCCCTTCCATCAGAGACTGTCCACAGGATAATGCCCGTCAAACCGGATGGGCTGAACGAAGGCGGGCCTGTCAGCATTCCGCCCAGGAACCACCCCGAAAGAGGAGGAAGAAGAAAAGCAACAAGGTGTGGCCATTGCAGTCGGAGCTTGGCATCCGTCAGAGGCGAACATGGACGCTTCTGGAGAGCAAACAGCGAACCTTCTGAACCCGGTTCAGGCCCTTCACCCGGCAGAGAGCGAGGCAGCAGTGTTCTCACATCGGGAGATTTTGAATTTCTCCGGCAGGAAGCTCCAGGTCTCGTGCGGAGACAGAGAGAGGCCCAGGAGGCGGCGACGGCTGCGTGGCGAAAAGAGATGATGCTACGTATCCGGGCCCGCCACCAAGGAGACGAGGTCCCAGGACAAGGAGACGTGGTGACAGAGGTCGAGAGCGGCCCAGCGGCGGGTGAGTGCACTACCCCTGGCCCGGCTGCAGAGCCTACCGTAACAATCCTGGACCTCATGACGGAGTATTTAATACCCCACGCAGCCACCTGGGAGCAGGCCTTGGCTCCGGAGCTGCAAGCGGCAGCTATGAGTGGGGACCTGCGATGCCGCCCTAACTCTGAACCCGAAGTGCCTGAAGTTGCAGAGGTATCCACCGGCGCCAACCCGGACTGGTCCGCACCTGTAGAGGACCCGCAGCAACCCGTGATGACCCCGCTACCCGCACCAGCAGTAACCTGGCCCGAGGCTAAGGAGTGGGCCTGGGACAACCAGGGGGGGAACTTAATGGGCTTCCCCCTGGAGACCCGGGCTGAAGCGCGGAGGAGGAGCCAGTGGTGCAGCGACCAAATCTTCCAGCTCGCTCGGGAGCAACGTCAACGGGAGCTCCGCTGTGAACGTCTAGAGGTACGGGCCAAAGCTGCCAAATCCCGGGCTCGTCAGGAAGAGGCCACCCGTCACAGTCCCCGAGTGGAAGGGCAAGTTGGACACTTCCACCATGAGGAGGGGTGGGGGTTCATTAGAAGTCCCCAGTACCAGGATGATGTGTTTGTCAGCCGGTGGGACGTCAAGCCGCGTCTGAAGAAGGGACAACCTGGCCGGAACCTCTTCCCGGGCGATACGGTGACCTTTTCTCGCCATCAGGGGGTGCGGGGGTGGTGCGCCCTAGATGTACACAAGGTGTCCAGGAGCGTCGCCCCCTCGCGCTCGGCCTCAGGGGACCAGTTAGCCTCCGTCGGGAGGAACGAGCCTTTTCCCAGGAGGGAGCCCGAGGTCTAAAGCAGCCCCCGGCTGTTGCAGTTTGTTTACCAGTTAATGTGTGTTGACTTTTCTATTTTTGCTTATTTTATAATCCCCGGTTTCTAGAGACATGTGTCCCTGCGGACTGGCAGCAGACAGACTCTTTTCCCTTGTATATAGTTTGCATCTCTTTAGGTGCTCAATATTGGTTTTATACAAAAACCGCTGATAATTCTACCTCAAGACCTCAGAAGGAAAAGCTGTCAGGGTGGCTCTCCTGGAGGTCCAACTCAGGATCTGCATGCCCTGTAGCCACCCCAGGGCCCACGTTGAGGGTTTGGGACAGGTCTCTCGCACTTCTGAACTGACTCTGCGTCTTTGCACCATAACCTGTCTGTTTTGCACAAAATGTCTCTAGAAAATGCTAGCACTTTTATAATTTTATACTTTTGTACTTTTAT
The DNA here is from genome assembly GCF_046119375.1 of Phyllobates terribilis. Taxonomy (NCBI): domain Eukaryota; kingdom Metazoa; phylum Chordata; class Amphibia; order Anura; family Dendrobatidae; genus Phyllobates; species Phyllobates terribilis. The sequence goes on from NW_027362764.1 coordinate 785,739,886, forward strand.
ACTGTATAACCTGTTATGCAACGTTTAAGAAAATGTGCCTCCCATAAAGGGAAGATAGTTCATGTTTATATATAAAAAGAAAATTTCCTGGGTGTTATTCTTTTGCAGCCCGTGGACGTGCTGTGTTTTACCAGGGGGGAATGTGGCGCCCCTGAGGGTTCGACCGCCACAGGGATGCTGCACTTCTGTAATGGAGTGTAGTGTTCCTCCTCTGAGGTAAGGACTGCATGATGATCAGGACCCTTCCTGCACATCCAACACCACACTTATCCACCAGAGTGAGCTAGAATGCACTAGGTGCTGCCCTCCCGGTTACAGGGAGACTGGGGGAACACAAAAGTGGTAGGAACCAGTTAGTGGGTGGAGGACTCACAATTTAGTGACACTGAAAATCTAATATTTAATGGAAAGCCATCTTGGCTCTAGGTTCTTCGACTGTTTCCTGACAGTACTCAGCTGTACTATGGCTGTACCCTGACTGGTGTCAGAACGTGAGCTCCTACCCTGGGAGTGGATCCAGTGTGGGCCTGCAGGGGATGGAGACACGGCCCTAGTCCCTAGGCCTTGGGATGATGGGCAGGCGGGATATAAGGAATATCTCAGCCCGGTCGAGGACCATGAGCAAGAAGGCCCGGAGCTCTAGAGTGTGGCTCCCCAGCAAATGGTTCCCGGGGAGGATGCAGACGGAGCGGTGTACGCCACCTGTCCTCGCCTACCTGATCTATTCAGAGGGATTCCGGCTGCAAGAGGGGTACCGGCCCCCGACACTCGACCTTGCCACTCTATGTCCTGGTTGGGAAAGCCCGGTAGGCCCTGAGGATCCCACCGGGCATCGGACGGAGCGGAGCTGCCACCGGTGCCCTTGTTCTGAGAGGAGCTCACAGGGAGACCCGGCCTATCTACACACAGAGAGATGGGAAAAGGATGAGGTCTGTAGTTCAGGAACACTCTGGTGCGGGGTCCTGATCGAATGCTGGACTTTCTCGGAGGTAGTCGGACCCCCGTCCCTGGTAGCCGCAGGACTCCACGGGGAGCAGGGAGTCACCTTCCCGCTGTCATCTCTGATGTGAGTAAAGCCTTGGAAGTTCACCCCTATGGCCTCCGGACTGTTATTTCTGCGCCACACCACATGACGCGGCTCCCGAACTCCTCTACTACTACCCCTTCCATCCTGTCTGTCTGCCCTGAGGCCTTGCTCCGCCTGTGGGGAGTAGTAAGAACTTAGGCCACCATGACACGGGCCTCAGCGGACTGCGGCGGCGCTGGTGGCTCGTCACCAGGTGCCACAGGTGGCGTAGTCGGATTCAGCCACTCAACCCGGATAAGCCCACAACATCATTTTAAATGTGACGACCCTGGGCACAGAGCGGGTCCGGGCCACGGCTGCACCCCATCTCCACAACATCTGGACCCGTCTCTGAGTCCCCATCTTCCCAGGGCGAGGGCTTCGAGGCGTCACATGCCCATCATAAGTGATCTTCGGCACATGCGAAGATGCCTACCGCCATGCACCTGTCGTTGCAGACTTGCAACAATCACCGTCCACGTCCTTGTCCCAGTACAGCATTCAGTTGTCCGTACCCCATTCCTTGGAATGAAAGCGCAAGTATGTAGCCAGCCACCCACCCACCCACCCACAGGCTGCAATACTATACTGCCAAATTTTTGACAGCTGCTTGCACTTGAAATGTGTCCTTTTAGGCTTGTGGAGGCGGAAGCTTTTCATAACCTCATGCTGGCGGCAGCCGGGTGTCCATACTTGGTCCCCAGCCGCCACTATTTCTCCCGGTATCGTCTCCGCCTTCCACAAGCATGGGTCCCACAACATTACCCGTGACCTCCCCAGTGCACTTACTGGGAAGGACCGCCTAACCACAAATACGTGGCCAGGGACGGTATGGAGCCAGTCCACAGCTTTTTTTGCTGAGAGTTGTATTTAGCTCGGTGAAAGGACTGGCATAGAGGGAAACCGTATCTACCCTGGGTGTCATTTCTCCCAGGAAGTCCTCTAATGCAGCTTGTTGCAGAAGCAATGGCAGCCTGTCCAACATCAACTCGCACTTGTCGGTGGTGCTTTGACACACAACCATCTTTCTTTGCGCATTTAATTTCATGAATACAGAGTTGGACAATGGCCTGATCTGCAATGCGGTTTAAGAAATAACATGCATAAGCATGTCCGATCCACATTAAAAAAGCAGCCATAGAGTGTCCGGGAACCTTCCCCCACACTTTTCTTAGCCAGGTCTGCTTCTCGGCAGGGTTGGATGGGCCCTGGCTTCTCCTTCAGCAGAGTTCATAGTGCCGAGGTGAGGCCATGATGATGATAGAGGCCACCATCTGCTTAGTTTTCTGTTACTTGGAATGCAAGCGCAAGTATGCAGCCAGTCACCCACCCACCCACAGGCCGCAACACTAAACTGCCAGATTTCTGGGCAGCTGCTTGCACTTGAAATGTGGCCTTTAAGGCTCGTGGAGGTGGAAGCTGTCCACAATCTTATGGCGGCGGCGACCTTGGATACCCGGACCCCAGCCACTATTATTTTTCTCGGTATCATCTCCGCCTTCCACAAGCATGGGTCCCACAACACTTACTGGGAAGGACCGCCTACCCACAAACACATGGACCGGTGAATGTGGCCAGAGATGGTACGGAGCCAGTCCACAGCTATTTTTTTTTTTACTGAGAGTTGTATTTAGCTCAGTGAAAAGACTGGCATAGAGGGAAACCGTATCTACTCCGGCTGTCATTTCTCCGTCACCAGGTTCCGCCCATTGTCACACATGACCATGCTTGGCTGTATGTTCAGCGGTGAGAGCCACAGATCAGGCTGCTGTGTTACAGCTTTCAACAACTCTGTAGGGCTGGGCGGTTTGTCAATTAAGCATTAAGCATGTTATCTTCAGCACAGCCTGTTGCCGCTTGGCCAAGGCAGTGCTGCAGTGCTGTCAGCTTGTGACTGATGTAGTCATTTCAGAGATGCAGGAGGAGGTGTAGGAGCTGAGCAATGTGATTACATTGAGATTAAATTGGTGACGCTGTTTTTTATACTAAAGAAAGATCCTATTGTTTTATTTTTTTTACGTTATTTTTAATACAAATGCATTAATTGAAAATGTAATTTTAACATTTTATAACCTTATCTGGCAATGTAGTGTGTGACACATCATCAGACACATCCTGTTTTATTTATGATGGAGGGACTCTGAAAGTCATAAAGCCTATTTTTATAGGGACTTCAGACGGCCCTTGCTATTCTTAAAAGGCCAGCAGTCGGCTCTCGCTATTGTTAGAGAGCCATCAGCCGGCTATGCTTTGTTGTTCCCATTATTAACAAGTGGGTCTCCTATACTGTTATTGCTTATCCAGTGACTGCAAGGGCTGCCATAAAACTTGGACGCAACCCAATCCCCCTTTGAAGAGACATAGAGGAGGGTCTCAGTAAAAAAAATGTTCCCATTATAAAGGACCGCAAGGGCTGCCAAAATTTGGGAAAAACCCCACTAAGAATTTAAAGACACATGGAGCAGGGCCACAGTAACAAGGTACGACATGTTCCCATTAGAAAGGAGAGAGTCTGCTATACATTTATAGGGTATGCAGTGAGTCCAACGGCTGACCAAGTTTAGGAAAAAACCCACTAAGAATTTAAAGACACATGGAGCAGGGCCACAGTAACAAGGTACGACATGTTCCCATTAGAAAGGAGAGGGTCTGCTATACAGTTATAGGGTATGCAGTGAGTCTAACGGCTGACCAAATTTAGGAAAAACCCCACTAAGAAATTAAAGACACACAGAGCAGGGCCACAGTAACGACAAATTCCCATTAGAAAGGAGAGAGTCTCCCATAGTATTGGCCTATGCAGTGAATGCAAGGGCTGCCAAAAATTTGGAGGCACTTCAATGCCCGTTGGAAAAGACGTGGAGGAGGGCCTCATAAAAAAATGTTCCCATTAGAAAGGAGCGGGCATCTTATACTTGTAATGCCCATGCACTAAGTGTATGGGCTGACAAACATTTACCCCTGGGGGGTATGCATGAACATACAGTATAAAAAAAATTTTTTCCGGGCATCATAAACACCCTTTAAAAACATTATGTGGGTGTTGCATCACGGACCACGGTCACCCTGGTGATATGGTGGTGGAGGATGAGGAGAAGGAGGAGGACAAGAGCGAATAGCCAAAATCAGGAAGCGTATACCCATGTGTGGGTGTGAAAATGTGCATGTGAATAAACCTCCCAAGAAAAGACACTGGATTTGAGTTTATGTTACGCTGCTATCATTCGTTGGTGTTGAGAAGTCTGGCCCAATCCAGCCCTTGTTCATTTTCAGTTGACAGGCGGATGCGCTTATTAGTTATAATTCCACCAGCGGCACTAACAACCCGCTCTGATAAAACGCTGGCGGCAGGGCAGGCCAGGACCTCCAAGGCATAGAGAGCCAGTTCATTCCACGTATCCAGCTTGGATACCCAATAATTATAAGGCACAGAGGAATCACGGAGGACGTTGGTACGGTCAGCAAGGTACTCCCTCAGCATCTTCCAAAACTTTGCACTCCTTGTGAAAGTACCCCGCGCCTCAGGGCCTGTGCGATGGGAGGGTCTGAGAAAACTCTCCCATAACTTTGACAGTGTTCCCCTGCCTCTGCTGGATTGAAGTTGTGTCTCTGTCGCCTGTACTCCTTGGTTGTCCAACAAAGTGTGCCCTCTGCCGCCAGCGTTTTCAGATGGGAATTTTTTTAATAGTTCCGCAACAAGGGCCTTCTGGTACAGCCCCATTTTTGTAGACCTGTCCGCCTCAGGAATAAGAGATATCAAGTTGTCCTTGTAGCGTGGGTCTAGAAGTGTCACCAACCAGTAATGACTGTCACCCAAAATTTTGAGAATGCGAGGTTCATGGGAAAGGCAGCGTAACATAAACTCAGCCATGCGTGCCAGACTGCTAACAGGCAAGACTTCTGTGTCCTCACCAAGAGGATGACTGACCATGCTCTCCTCCTCCTCCTCCTCTCTGTCCTCTGGCTATCCACACTGAACAGACGGTATGACAGCTGTGCAGGTAGTACCGTCTATAGTGCATGAAACTAGCTCCTGTCCTTCCTCCTCCTCCTCTTCCTCATTGTCACTCAATCCACGTTGGGATAAGATGAGGCTTGGCTGTGTGTAATCACCCTGTATGGTTCCTTGCTCCATCTCATCGTGCTCCGCCTGCAATGCATCCTCTTTGATTGTGAGCAGAAGACAGAGAAGCGGGATGGTGACGCTAATTATGGCGTCATTGCCACTCACCATTATGGTGGAGTCCTCAAAGTTTTGGAGGATGGTACATATGTCTGACATCCATGTCCACTCCTGAGGTCTTATGTGTGGAGTCTGAACTGAATACCGACGGCCTTGTTGATGCTGGTACTCAACAACTGCCCTCTTCTGCTCACAAATCCTTCCCAACATCTGCAGTGTAGAGTTCCAACGCATGGGGACATCACACACCAGTCTGTGAGCTGGAAGCTGCAAATGCTGCTGAAACATGGCAAGGGCGGCGGAAGCTGTAGCTGACTTTCTAAAATGGGCACACAGGCGGAGAACTTTAACAAGCAGATCCGGCAGCTCCGGGTAATATTTGAGAAACCCCTGAACCACGAGGTTAAGCACATGGGCTTCGCCTCAGAGCCGCCACCAGGCTCCGGCCATTGTCACACACGACCATGCCTGGCTGTAGGTTCAGCGGTGTGAGCCACAGATCTGCCTGCTCTTTCAGAGCTGTCCACAACTCTTCAGCATTGTGCGGTTTGTTACCTAAGCATATTAGCTTCAGCACAGCATGTTGCCGCTTGGCCGAGGCAGTGCTGCAGTGCTTCCAGCTTGTGACTGATGTGGTCATTTCGGAGATGGAGGCTGAAGAGGAGGAGGAGGCTGAGGAGGATGAGGTGCAGAAGCTGTAGACTGTGGGGGCAACCCTGATTGACCTAGGGCCCGCAATCCTTGGCATCGGGAGGACGTGTTCCGTCCCAAGGTCCGAATGGGTCCCGGCTTCCACTATCTTAACACAGTGTGCCATCAGCGAGATGTGCCGTCAGTGAGATGTGCCGTCCCTGCCCACAAGCACTTGTCCATGTGTCCGTGGTTAGGTGGACTTTCCCGGTAACTGCGTTGTTGAGGGCACGGCTAATGTTTTGGGACACGTGCTTGTGTAATGCGGGGACGGCACACCGCGAGAAATAGTGGCGGCTGGGGACCGAGTACCGAGGGACGGTCACCGCCATCAGGTTGGGGAATGCTTCGGTCTCCACGAGCCTAAAAGGCAACATTTTGACCGCAAGCAGTTGTGAAATGTGAGAATTTTGTAGTGTGGCCTGTGGGGCGCTGGCTGCATATTTGCGCTTGCGTTCCAAGGACTAGGGTATGGGCAACTGAACGCTGCACTGGGACAAGGACATGGACGTGCTTCCTGATGCTGCTACTTGAGAGTGCACAACCACAGGTGCAGGGCAGGAGGCATCTTCGTAAGCACCATGGACAGGAGATTGGCTTGCATGCACAACAGCGGAAGAAGCAATGGTGCCACCCGCAGACACTGTTCCTGGACCCTGGGGTTCGGCCCACAAAGTCAGGTGCTTTGCTACCATGTGCCTGATCATGTTGGTGGTGGTCAGGCTGGTCGTTTTGCCACCCCTGCTGATGCTTGCCTGTCAGGTGGTGCAAATGGCCTTTTTGGGGTTATCGGCAGAGTCTTTTAAAAACAACCAGACTCGGGAAGACCTAACAGTTGTACTGGCAACTTCCTTCGTGTTGGTGTTACGGGGAATGGTTGCCTGCCTTCTGTCTGCGGCCACCACACTGCTTCTTCTTGCCTGTTGGGGTGCACTGCCTCCCTCCCCCTGTGTGCTGCTGTCCTTGCTCTGCATGTCCTCCTGCCAGGTTGGGTCAGTTACTATATCATCCACCACCTCGTCTTCCACTTCCGCACCCTGGTCCTCCTCCTGACTTTATGGCAATTGTGTCTCATCATCGTCTACCTCTTGTGACACTTTCCCACCGTCACCTTCGTGTGACCGTGGCTGCTCAAATATTTGGGCATCGCTACACTCAATCTCCTCTTGCCCCGTTTCAAGTGGACCGGGCGAGAGGCCCTAATCTATAAATGGAAAAGTGAACAGCTCTTCAGAGTGTCCAAGTGTGGGATCAGTTGTCTCTGGGCACTCGGCATGGTGGGAGTAAGGAGGATCGGAGTGAGGAATATGCAGTCCAGACTCACGGCTACTGAGACTTGACCGTGTGGAAGACAGGGTGGTGGAGTTGGTGGTGGCTAAGTGACTGGAAGCATTATCCACTATCCAACCAACAACCTTTTAACACTGCTCTGGGTTTAATAGTGATGTGCTCCGGTCCCTTAGAAATTAGGACAGGAAGGTCTGGCGAGAAGATGTGGGTGTTTGTTGTGGCACAATTTCAGCTTGCCCACGGCCTTGTCCTCGGCCTCTGCATGCACCATTACCATCACGTCCAGTTCCCCGTCCCTTGACACGTGCCTTGCCCATTTTAAATGGAGGACAGTATCTTCCACGCTCACTACAAATGACTGAGTTTGGAGCGAACTTACAGTATATGTGATCCGTGTGACGGAGAAAACACAGTTTTAAATACCTGACCTGTAGATAAGTAGTTTGAACAGCAAACTGCTGTGAATTGCTTCACTGACACACTAAAGGAATTTTTTAATGAAGGCCAGAAATGGCAGTATTTTCTGACAACGTATATGTGATCCATGTGACGGAGAAAACAAAGTTTTAAATAGCTGGATTTCTTGCGCTGTAATATGGAAAGGACCTGGCTGTATTCTGCAGTGCCAAAAAGCAAATGGCGCAGAAAAACTGTGTTCTCTAGATTGCTTTTTAAGCAAATAATGAGGCTTATGATCTAAAGAAAAGTATTCCTGGCCCCTGAGACCTGGGCCTATTTCCAGAAATATCTAACAGCAGCAGAAGGCAGAACTGGAATGGAGTCTCTTGTGCTATATGCACTGCAGTCTGCTATATGCACTGCCTGCCTATATACACAGCCTGCCTATATACACAGCCTGCCTGATATCTCTGCAGATGGATTAGTTAGTCCTCAAAAGGACTGTTTGTTAAGATGGATGTGTGTAATGTACGGTTTTTCTCCCTACGCTACCTAATACACGATTAAATCTCTCCCTGACGCAGCAGCACCTCTCCCTACACTGTCTGATCCGGAGTGACTGTGACGAGCATGGCGGCGCCAGCTCTGATATAGACCTGATGATGCTGTGCGGCCAGCCAATCACTGTAATGCCCACAACCAACATGGCTACAACATTACAGTGCGTGGCAGGCAATCCCTGCATGTTCATTGGCTCTCTAAAGAGCGCCAAACATGCAGGGAGGGGACCCGAGTTCCCGCCAAGCAACCCTGGAAATACTCGGCGAGCCCCGAGCATCTCGAGCAGTGAGATGCTTGGGCAAGCACCGAGCAGTAGCGAGCATGCTCGCTCATCACTAATAGAAACCCATTGGAGCCTTGTGGTCACGTTGTGAGTGAGTCGAAAGGCTCCGAATGGATCTGTCACCGAGATGATGCAACTTAAAAACTGCAATCAAAGATTGACATTGGCACCGGCCAATGGCAGCCAGCTCTGATCGCTGCTTTTAGAAGTAGGTGCTGGCTGTATAGCACTGCTGGCACCGGCTGTGCATGTTCCATACACCCGCAACATGATGTAATAGATAAGGGATAATGACTTGTGCCCTTGCTGTCACTTTGGTGGCAACTGACATCCTGTTCTCCATGAGACACGGTTGAAGATTGCTCTGGCTGTTGAGGTCCTTACGAGACCCCGGCTCCGTCATCATAAGTGCTGATTATGGTGTATACTATTGTAATTTGACTTCATTATAACCCACCAGATATCACTTTCCTCTAAGGTGTCATGCTTACTCTCTGGTCATCGAGAACTGGGCATAGTTCAGACTCCCGGGCAGCGTCCCTCTCTCCAGTCCTCTCCAGCCGTGGTCGACTTTCCCAGAAGTTTTATTATAGTTTTGTGACGCCCAGCTGGGCTTGGTATCACAGATCCTGGAAGAGTGCATTGATGGATTCCTCCACAAGAGGCCCCCATAACCATTCACACATCTTCACCTTCCACCTCAGACCACCAGAGGGAGCCCGTTAGGGATAGATATAAATAGGGAAGGTGGAGCCAGGCAGCAGTTAGTCTGTTGAGAGAGTTCCTGCAGTAAAGAAACCTGAGAGAGGTCAGTCTGCAGAGGAGCACAGTCCAGACTTAGTTGCAGCTCAGAGAGGTGAGCTTTAGGTGTGCCGGCGCCATAAGATCGGTGAAGCGCGGCAAGCTGCCGTTAGTGTGAGTAGCCTAGTGAGGGCCCGAGTAGGCCGAAGGCAAGTGGAGAGTTAGTACATAGGGGGCAGAGGAGCTTAACTAGCTCACCCCGAAGCATTTACCGGACACCGGGTCCGAAGTTTACCGGGATCTCTAGGACCCAGTAAGGCATAACCGGAATCCCTGGAGAACTACAAGTCCCAGGATCGCTAAAGTGCTGATACGTAACAGAGCCGGAAGACACATAGGCCCGCAGCTAAGGTGCATGTACTCCAAGAAAAGGCCCTACCACAAGGTCAGCCAGCGCAGGACAGAGACCAAGTTAGGCCTAGCTCCAGGCAGGTCAGAAACTTAGTACGCAGAGGCAAGTGTGACGCCTCAGTCCGTTGCGAGCCCGTGTTTTACTCTGGGTGTTGGGGGACTCGGTGTCGGGCCCCGTGATGGAAAGGCGGGATGCAGCCGTGGCCCGAGCCCGACTCATGCTCAGGGCCGTCACAGTTTAAAAAGAGATCGTGCTGTGGGCTCGTCCGGTTCAGTGGCTTTATTTATCGACTACGCCACCTGTGGTGCCTGGTGAAGGGCCACCAGCGCCGCTGCAGTCCGCCGAGGACTGGTGTCGTGGCGGCCAAAGTTCTCGCTGCTCCCCACAGGCGGAGCAAGGTCTCAGGGCAGAGGGACAGGAGGGATGGGGGTAGTAGTGCGGGGAGTACGGACACCGCGTCACGTGGTATGGCGCATAATGAACAGTCCGGAGGCCATAGGGGTGAACTTCCAAGGCTTTACTCACTTAGAGATGACCACGGGAAGGCAACTCCCTGCTCCCCGCGGAGTCCTGCGGCTACCAGGGACGGGGGTCCGACTACCTCCGAGGAAGTCCAGCATTCAGTAGTGACCCTACGCCAGAGTGTTCCTGCACTACAGACTTCACCCTTTCCCGTCTGTGCATGTGTATATAGGCCGGGTCTCCCTCTGAGCTCCTCTCAGGACTAGGGCACGGGTGGCAATTCCTCTCCATCCGATGCCCGGTGGGATCCTCGGGGCCTACCGGGCTTTCCCAACCAGGACTTGGAGTGCAAGGTCGGGTGTTAGGGGCCGGTACCCCTTTTGCAGCCGAAATCCCTCTGAATAGATCAGGTAGGCGAGGACAGGTGGCGTACTCCGCTCCGTCTGCATCGTCCCCGGGACCCATTTGCTGTGGAGCCACACTCTTAAGCTCCGGGCCTTCTCCGGGGTACGAGGGCCGCATCTCCCTCCCCTGCAGGTCCACACAGGATCCACGCTCGGGGTGGGAGGCCACAGTAACACACAGTAATTTGGCAGTACAAAGACCAAGATCAAAGATGGCTTTCTCTTAAATATTAGATTTGAAGTGTAACTAACTTGTTGTTCCACCACCCACACCCACTAACTGGTTCCTACCACTTTGTGTTCCCCAGTCTCCGTGTAACCAGGGGAGCAGCACCTAGTGCATACTAGCTCCCTCTGGTGGAGAAATGTGGTGTTGGATGCAAGGGCTGGGTAACAACTGTCACGAAAACAACACCTACTTTTGGGTCAGACCTTGCAGCTCTCTGGCGCCCCCTGATCCTGCTGGTCAAACACGGTATTGATCGAGGATAAGCACGGGTGCAGCTGCTCTAATTTATGTCGAATATTGCGGCACGTGATGTGACAGGACGTATATATACCACCAGTTCCTTCCAGGAACGTATATATACCTCCGACCAGCCACCCTCAAACCACAATATCACATAAATACTGGTATACTGCCACCACCGATCGCTTAACAGGTGGATCGGGTACCTGTTAGATAACGTGAATTAGCGGGTGAGGAACGTGTTTGCTCGACATAGGACAAGATGGACGAAACTGGTAAATAATTAATGATTTACTCCCAAAAGGGGGGCAGTGTTTACAAAATATATACAAGATATTATAAAGGAGACAATTTATATATATGCATAAACAGTTATTAAAATAAAAGGGATAAGTAATAGCAAAACCTGCTTCACAAGGTGATGGTCTCAGATTCTGTGGGGGGGACGGCTCCCCGGAAAGTAGACGTGATTCTTCCGCGCAGCGTGGTGTGCGTTTGTCTGACGTCCCTGAGAAGAATGACTTGGAAAATGGCCGATCTGGTTTTTACTAACGGGCCAAACGATTAGGAAACACCCATTTTATTCACCTCACAAGGGGGCTCGGCTTTGCGAGCCCACCCAGCTGCATAGAACATAAAAACCTTCAGATTTCATATCTTGGTGTGGGGGGGTCCCACATCCAAGATGGAGACATCATGTTGGCCGTCACTAATTTTCATGCAGATGGATATTAAACAGGACCTCTCTATGATGCTCAGAATCTAAGAAACCAATTCCTCGATTTCTGGGGGTATCCAAGTTATGAAAAATATATCATTGTAACCAGGAAAATGTGAGCAATCCAAAAATGTGGTCCCTGGGTTAGTGACAGTCCTGTGCAGTACTAAATTCTACATTAACTGTACAAGCTTTTAAACAATGGGAATTTTGGAGGGAATAATCTAGTTTGAGCTAGAAGCTGCTCTACACTGAGTTTTTTTATGACGCTAATAAAAATTCTTAGGGTGGGGGCCAGCACTGCAGTTCTATGTCTTACAAATGGACAGGGGTGGAAATTTAAGACAGCTTTCATTTTTTAAAACTGGGACCAAAATTACATTTTGCCTGACAACAACTATCACACTGGCCTTACATCAGAGGAGGAACACTACACTCCATTAAAGAAGTGCAGCATCCCTGTGGCGGTCGAACCCTCAGGGGCGCCACATTCCCCCCTGGTAAAACACAGCACATCTGCGGGCTGCAAAAGAAGTAACACCCAGGAAATTTTCTTTTTATAATAACAAAACTATCTTCCCTTTATGGGAGGCACATATACTTAAACGTTGCATAACAGGGTATATAGTATAAAAGTATAAAATTATAAAATCATAAAAGTGCTAGCATTTCTCCAGAGACATTTTGGCAAAAGACAGGTTAAAGTGCACGGACGCAGAGTCAGTTCAGAAGTGCGAGGGACCTGTCCTAAACCCCCAACATGGGCCCTGGGGTGGCTGCAGGGCATGAAGATCCCGAATTAGACCTCCCGGAGAGCCACCCTGACAGGTTTTTCTTCTGAGGTCTTGAGGTAGAAGAAAGGCACGGTTTCACATAAAACCAATATGGAGCACCTAAAGAGATGCAAACTATATACAATGTAAAGAGTCTGTCTGCTGCCAGTCTGCAGGGACACGTGTCTCTAGAAAATTAAAGTAAACATAATGTAATAACACAACCAGTATAACTCAACTTATAACAGCAGCCGGGGGCTGCTCAGTCCATGTATCCCCGCCGGGGAAAGGGCTCATTCCTCCCGACAGAGGCTAGCCGGTCCTCCGCAGAGGAGTGTGCAGGGGCCTTGCTCCTGAACATTTTATGGATATCCAGGGCGTACCAACCATGCTCTCCATGGTGGCGGGTGTACGTTACCATGTCACCCACGGAGGGACTCCGGCCAGGGTGTCCCTTCTTGAGCTGGGGTTCGACGTCACGCCGGTTAAAGAAGACGTCCCGCTCCAGCCCAGGACTCCTTATGAAGCCCCATCCTGCCTCGCGATGGAAGCGGACCACCTGCACTTCTTCACGGGGGCTTGGGTTGGACGCCTCCCTCTGGCGGGCCCTGGACTTGGCAGCCTTGGCCCGCACTTGAAGCTGCTCGCAGCAAAGCTCCCATTCCTGCTGCTCCCGACTCAGCTGCTGGATTTGCTGGGAGCAATACTCGCTCCTCCTCTGAGCTTCAACTTGGGTCTCCCTGGGGAAGCCCATTAAGTCGCCCCCTGGTTTTCCCAGGCCCACTCTTCTGCCGCCGAGCAGGTCACGGTGGGGGCCGGAAGCGGCATTAGGGGTTGCTGCAGCAGGCCCGAGTATGCGGACCAGTCCGGGTTGGGGCGGGAGGTGGGACGGGAGGTGAGAGACCACGGAGGTCTCCGGAGATGGCAGCGGTTTGGGGCTCCGCGGAGAAGGCTTCCTCCCAGAATACCGCACCTGGGAACTGGCACTCGGACCACAGGTCCAGGAGGGGCTCGGCCTGTTCCACGGCCGGGGTAAGGGATTCCGACTCACCCGGTGCTAGGCCGCAGGCGCCCTCCAGGAACTCTTCTTCTGGGGCAGCTGCCTCTTGGGTCAAGGACTCACTCCTCCGCCGCTCCTCTCGCTTCCTCATAGCCGCCTCCATGAGCTCCCGGGCCACTTTGGCCGGTCCATAGCTGGGGACCGCAGGGGCTCTCAGGTAGGGAGGGGATCTGGCTCCGTCTCCGCTGGCATCCATCGTCGCTGCTCATGGTGACGATGCTGGAACTCGCACAGCAATGGCTGCACCTCTTCGTCTCCACCTCCTTTTTTTGGGGGGGGCGTCTCCATGGCTGCAGGCCGTCCGGCACTCCCTCGGACATCCCCTCCGGGGTGATGGACACTACCCCGCGGACAGTCTGTAATGGAAGGGGCGGTCTGATCTCTTGGCGCCATTGGGGGGGCCAGGTCCACGATGGGAGGTGCTGAGACGCTGTCCTTCCTTCACATTATTGCGTCTGTTCTTCTTGGGCAGGCGCCATTTTAAGTGGAAAACGACAGACTGTTTAGAAATGCGTGCAGAACCCGGTAGCAACGGGCACTCTTTTCCGTTGCTGCGGGCACGAGATCCTGCCGACTATGCAAGTTCTGTGATGCTTCAGTCCGTTGCGAGCCCGTGTTTTACCCTGGGTGTTGGGGGACTCGGTGTCGGGCCCCATGAGGGAAAGCTGGGATGCAACCGTGGCCCGGGGCCGACCCATGCTCAGGGCCGTCACAGTTCAAAAAGAGTTGGTGCTGTGGGCTCGTCCGGTTGAGTGGCTTTATTTATCGACTACGCCACCTGTGGTGCCTGGTGAAGGGCCACCAGCGCCGCTGCAGTCCGCCGAGGCCTGGTGTCGTGGCGGCCAAAGTTCTCGCTGCTCCCCACAGGCGGAGCAAGGCCTCAGGGCAGAGGGACAGGATGGATGGGGGTAGTAGTGCGGGGAGCACGTACACCGCGTCGCGTGGTATGGCGCATAATGAACAGTCCGGAGGCCATAGGGGTGAACTTCCAAGGCTTTACTCACTTAGAGATGACCACGGGAAGGCAGCTCCCTGCTCCCCGCGGAGTCCTGCGGCTACCAGGGACGGGGGTCCGACTACCTCCGAGGAAGTCCAGCATTCAGTAGTGACCCTACGCCAGAGTGTTCCTGCACTACAGACTTCACCCTTTCCCGTCTGTGCGTGTGTAGATAGGCCGGGTCTTCCTCTGAGCTCCTCTCAGGACTAGGGCACGGGTGGCAATTCCTCTCCATCCGATGCCCGGTGGGATCCTCGGGGCCTACCGGGCTTTCCCAACTATGACTTGGAGTGCAAGGTCGGGTGTCGGGGGCCGGTACCCCTTTTGCAGCCGGAATCCCTCTGAATAGATCAGGTAGGCGAGGACAGGTGGCGTACTCCGCTCCGTCTGCATCCTCCCCGGGACCCATTTGCTGTGGAGCCACACTCTTAAGCTCCGGGCCTTCTTGATCCTGGTCATTGGCCGGGTTCAGACATTCCTGGTCTACAACCTGCCTCTCGTCCCAAGGCCGGGGTACGAGGGCCGCATCTCCCTCCCCTGCAGGTCCACACAGGATCCACGCTCAGGGTGGGAGGCCACAGTAACACACAGTAATTTGGCAGCACAAAGACCAAGATCAAAGGTGGCTTTCTCTTAAATATTAGATTTGAAGTGTAACTAACTTGTTGTTCCTCCACCCACACCCACTAACTGGTTCCTACCACTTTGTGTTCCCCAGTCTCCGTGTAACCAGGGGAGCAGCACCTAGTGCATACTAGCTCCCTCTGGTGGAGAAATGTGGTGTTGGATGCAAGGGCTGGGTCACAACTATCACACTGGCCTTACCTCAGAGGAGGAACACTACACTCCATTAACGAAGTGCAGCATCCTTGTGGCGGTCGAACCCTCAGGGGCGCCACACAAGAAACAGGAGGCCCAAAACCCACTCATTGGGGAGGATCCTGACATGCACCCTTCACCCTACAGTGCTCCGGGACGTGCCTGAATTTCCATCAGTAAAAGGTACTGAAGTGACTATCGTGTCTGTCCCTGTTCTTGCTCTGACCCGGCTGGGCCTCGCCTGTCCTGCATACCCCGTCATACACTGCCCTGAGGCCTAGCTCCACCTGTGGGGAGCTATACCATCGAGCTGCCTTATCATCGGCCTCAGTGGACTGCGTAGCGCTGGTGATCCTCACCAGAAGCCACAGGTGGCGTCACAAACTCTTTCTTAAAAATAAACATCTATCAACCCCTTTTTAAAGGAGAGACCCCAGGGTACGGGCCCGGGAGCCGACCACCGCGACATCCCTAAAGGCTAAAGGCCCGGGTACCGAGTCATCCCCAGTCCCCTGGGCGAGTCATCTCCAACTGGCGTCACGAACAGGATCACGTGCCCGCTGCAACGACGGAGTGTTATGCCCGTTGCCACCGGGCACTGTGCGCCTTTATTCTGAACTGTGTACATAAAGTTGTGGTGAAGATTGCCGTCATTGTTGGGCCGCCGAGCGAGTAGGTTGCAGGTCTGCAGGAAAATTAGGGGCGTACCTGCAAAAGAGCGCGAAGCCCCGGACACGCCCCACGCCTCGACGTCAAACCAGGAAGCGCCAGGTCCTGTAAGAAGCGTCGCTGAACGCTCTGACGTAGGACGCAAGAGACACAAGGTCCTGAAGACGACCGTCACCTGCGGAGCTGCGGCCTACCGGAAGAAAAACTAAAAGGTAGGCCACGGTTAACTAGGAGCGCGCCAAGATGTCCAACGAACAGCAGAACGCCGACGTGCCGGTCAACGTCCCTGAAGTTCAGCCCGCGCCCGATGATGAGCAGGCCGAAGCCGCCGCTCCACCAGCAGCACCTGTAACACCTGTCATTCCTATGACTTTACCGTACATTCCTGGAGCGAAGTGGCTCCCCCAGTACAACGGCAAACCAGATACCCTGTCTGGATTTAAACGGAAGATATGTGATATCTTAGACATGTACTCTATGACAGGCAAACAAAGAGCCGCCGTTGTATTAGGACAACTGACTGGTGCTGCGGAATGGGAAGTGGAAACATGGTCGGCCGCAGACCAGGAGTCAGTGTCCACAATATTCCAAAAACTACAGACTGTCTTTGAGGACCTTACTGAGGCGGACCTCCGGATGAGGTTCTACAGCTGTTCCCAACAACCGGAGGACAATGTTCGGGACTACGCCTGGCGTCTACAGGGGGCCCTGCGGCTCTGAACCAGGTTAGTCCAACCAGCGTTGAGAATGAGAACAAAATGCTGAAGGAACAGTTTGTCCGGGGACTGAGGTCTCCAGAGGAGAGCAGGACTGTGCGTTGGTGGTCCCTGGATCATCCAGATGCCACCTTTGACAATCTTAAGGACATGGCTATAAAAGGACTGCAGCCCCTAGAAACAAATGCCATCCAACGTTACCAGGGTGGGGCTACCCCAGTGCCTGCTACACCTACCTTTTCCCCAGTGGCTGCTGAAGCCAAGGTTCCAGCAACGTTCCCTAGAGAGCTGGACAGCCTGCGCTCTGAGGTGCGTCAGTTGAGCAAAACCCTGACCACTGTGCTGAGTGCCCTGCAGCTGCGGACGGAGGCCGAGGAAGGAGGGAAGAACCTGTTAGCCGATAGCCCTGAGGATGTCCCCTGGATGAGGAGGAGGAGGAGACCAACACCACCCTCGCCGAGGACCAGAGACCAGCGCCGTCCACCCAAGGACCCTACCTGCTACCGCTGCCGCAAGACCGGACATATCGCCCAGGATTGTCCTTTAAACGAGAAAACCCTGGGTCCGAGGGCCGACACCCAGGAGTAAGCTCACCAGGCCCACCAGACTGGTACAACAGGTTCGTCGGAGGAAGACCTTTCCTGTCCATTGTACTGGACGGGATCCTGACGCACGCCCTGCTGGACACAGGATCTCAGGTAACCATCATGCCTGATGTCCTCTACAAGAGGTTCTGGTCCATGGACGACCTACGTCCGCCAGCTCCAAATCTTTCTGTTTACGCCTCAAATGGACTCCCCCTTAACCTAATCGGGGTTAAGAATGTGACTGTGAAGGTGGGGAGAGTGGAGCTGAAGCACCAGGGACTAATTGTAGTTGAGACCAATCATGATGACACCAATTCGTATATGGTACTAGGCGCTAACATTGTTGGTAACTGTTTGGGAAAAGTTGTGTTCTTGCTCCAACAGACCGCCGACACTGCCAGACCAAGACAGAGGAGGGCACTGCAAAGGGAGATCCGAGTCCTGATGTATCAACAGCAAGTAAGGTTAACAGATGGTGAAATCGGTAACGTGAGGGTAACAGACCCCATACCCATTGTCGTTCCCCCAATGAGTGAAATGCTCATCTGGTGTAGAGCTGCTATAGGTCTTAGAGGACAGAGCTACCAGGCAGTAGTAGAACCCCTTTGCTCCGAGCATAGACCCACGCTCTTAACCGCCAGGGGAGTGGTGGATGTACGTAATGGGAGGGTGCCCGTCCGTCTTCTCAACTTAGGGGAAGATGAGGTCAGACTGCCACGTTATGCCACTGTTGCCAAATTACATGCTGTCAATAACAATTGCATTCACAAGGCGGAGTCCTTAACTTCACCAGACGAAGTGGAGGATAATGACCCTGCAACCCAGGTGGAGGATTGGTGTCAACAGCTCCATGTTGGGACAGACACTACTCCTGCCCATCAAAAACAGGGTGTACACCGGGTGGTTCAAGAATACTCGCAGGTGTTCAGTAAACATCCACTTGACTTCGGGAGGGTTAAGGGGGTTCAACATCATATCCCCACAGGCAACCATTCCCCAATCAAAGAACATTATAGGCTTATACCACCGGCTCACTACCAGAAGGCTAAGGAAATGCTGCATGACATGAGGAAGGCAAGAGTAATAAGGGATAGTTGTAGTCCCTGGGCAGCTCCCCTAGTGCTAGTTAGGAAAAAGGATGGGAGCATGAGAATGTGTGTAGATTACCGTCAAGTAAATCGCATTACACATAAAGATGCATACCCTTTACCACACATAGAGGAGTCCCTAGCTGCCATAAAGTCTGCAAATTACTTTTCCACCATTGACCTCACTAGTGGGTACTGACAAGTAGCTGTGGCTGAGGAGGATCGGGAGAAGACGGCCTTCACCACCCCGATGGGACTCTGCGAGTTCAACAGTATGTCGTTTGGACTCTGCAATGCCCCCGGAACGTTCCAGAGGTTGATGGAGTGCTGCCTGGGACACCGCAACTTCGAGACTGTGTTACTTTACCTGGACGACATGATAGTGTACTCCAGAACGTACGAGGACCACTTGAAACACCTGGCGGAGGTATTTGAGTCACTGTCCCGGTACGGGATGAAGTTGAAACCCTCAAAGTGCCACCTGCTTAAGAGAAAGGTACAGTACCTGGGGCACATTGTCAGTCCGGAAGGGGTAGCACCAGACACGGAGAAGGTCACAGCCATCTAGAAGTGGCCGGAGCCGAAGAACCTCAAGGAGGTGCGTCAGTTCTTGGGACTAGTAGGATACTACTGGAGGTTCGTAAAGGACTACACTAAGAAAGCAGCTCCTCTGCAAGAGCTCCTGGTAGTGCAGTCCCCCAAAGGCAAAAACCCCCCATTCCACTGGGGTAAGGAGCAAGCCGAGTCGTTTCAGGAGATGAAGGAGATCCTGACAGGTGATGAGATCCTAGCCTACCCTGACTACAGCCAACCGTTTCTGCTGTATACAGATGCCAGCAACGAAGGTCTGGGCGCTGTCTTAAGTCAGAAGCAGAATGACCAAGAGAAAGTGATCGCATACGCAAGCAGGAAGCTCCGCCCTACTGAGAGAAACCCAGAGAACTATAGCAGCTTTAACTTGGAGGTCCTGGCTTTGGTCTGGCCATCACTGAAAGGTTTAAGCACTACTTGGCCTCCAGCAAGTTTACTGCCTTCACTGATAACAACCCCTTGACCCATCTTGAAACAGCTAAGTTGGGGGCACTGGAACAACGATGGATGGCTCGGCTGTCAAACTACCAATTTACAATTAAATACCGGGCGGGCCGCAAGAACGCCAACGCCGATGCCCTGTCTAGGATGCCTCACCAGTCAGACACAGAAGAGGAAGTGGATGACCTGGAAGAGATAGAGCTACCTGCCTTTCACCGGAGTGGGATGATCCACGAGCAACGAGCCTCCAGGAAACAGCGTGGAAAGACGTTAAACCCCCTGCCTCACCACAGCTGGAAAGAGACCCAGGACAGTGACCCGGTTGTCAGCCGCATCAAACAGCTGATAACCCAAGAAAGTGCCTCCCTGGAGAAGGAAGCGTCTCTGCAAGCAAAGCAGCTGTGGAACGAGAGAAGCTGGCTGTTTATCTACCGTGAGAAGGTGTGCCGGAGGTACGTCAATCCAAAAACCCATGAGATGGTATGGCAGATAGTGGTCCCTAAGACAGACATCCAGATGGTATTAGAAGCTTACCACGATCAGGCGGGGCACTTTGGCTGGAAAAAGCTAGAGACCCTGCTGAAGTGTCGATTCTACTGGGTAGAAATGCGCAGCTCCATTGAGAGGTGGTGCCGGGACAGTGGACCCTGTGGCCTTAGAAGAAAAGACTACAGCAGCCAGAAGGCACCCCTGCAACCCATCAAGACGACTCGACCCCTGGAGATCGTGGCCCTGGACCATGTCAAGCTGTCCCCCAGCAGGTCAAGGTGCTCCTATGCTTTGACCATGGTGGATCACTACTCACGTTTCATGGTGGTCGCCCCTGTCAAAGACCTGACGGCAGAGACTGCAGCAAAGACGTTCCAAGCGTACTTCTGTAGACCCCATGGTTATCCCGAGCAGGTGCTGACGGACCAAGGCCCGGCCTTTGAGGCTGAGTTGTTCAAGAAGTTCTGCCATTTGTACGGTTGTAAGAAGATAAGAACTACACCTTACCACCCACAAACCAAAGGTCTCTGCGAAAAGATGAACAACATCATCATCGACCTGCTAAAGACCATACTACTTGAGGAGAGAAACCAGTGGCCAGACCTACTACCTGACCTAGTGGATCTGTATAATCATATACCAGTAAGTTCCACCAATTGCACTCCGGCATATCTCATGCGGGCAAGGCTAGGAAAGCTGCCCATGGATCTGGAGTTTGGTGTTGTAGAACCTGAAGCTGATATGACCACTGAGGACTGGGACACGACCAGACAAGAGCAGTACAGAAGGGTACAAGCCTGTGTCGAGGACAGTCTCACTCGGGTGAGAGAAAAGCAGGAAGCTCAATACAACAAAAACGCACCAGCAGAACCCTTCACAAACTTGATGACCAGTGGGAAAAAGAACCCTACACTGTGTTACCGTCAAGATTTGATAACAAGAAGACTTGCAAAATCAGTCGAGATGGAGGAAAAACGTCTACAACAGTGTCCAGGGACCACCTAAAGTTGTGTCCAGAATTACTGAAACCTCAAGATAAAGTACCTCTCGCAATCCTGGAAGAACCCAAATAGGAAATGATCCACACTGACTTAGGGGATTTTCCAGCAGATTGGACTCAAATAGGAGGTGCAGTAATAATTCCAGTATTCCAATTCTATGAACAGCCAGAAAACCCTCCACAGCAAGTTGAACCTGTAAGTGCTGCAGAAGAGCCAGCTCAAGAAGTATCCCCGGATGAAGGATCCCCGGTAGGAGCGGAGCAAGAGGGCCCAGGCAATGGTGAAGTTGCCAGTCCAAGAGAGCGGTTAAGGCAGTTTTATAACATGGTTGCACGTAGAACTAGTAGAGTAACTGAGAATATAGACACTGACACCCCACAGACCACCACACTACACAAATCAACACGTAGCACGAGAGGTAAACCCCCTGTGAGGTACACTCAGTAGATGGTCAAAATTTCTGAAAATGTAGATAGTTACCCCTGGGGTATTGTGTATTAGATTGAAATGTACTGTATTATTGTGTACTTCCTTGAATATATGTCTTTATTAATTTGTGCTTTACCTCATGAATTCTTTTATGCATACCTAAAGAACTGCGAGGCTGAGGACTGTGTGCAACCCAAAAACTGCTTTTGTATATAATTGCGCTTCCTGGAGTGCCCCTATAGGTGACCTCAGAAGGAAAACCTGTCGGAGTGGCTCTATTGGAGGTCCAACTCGGGATCTTCATGCCCTGTAGCCACCCCAGGGCCTACGTTGAGGGTTTAGGACAGGTCCTTCAAAAACCACCAAGTACTCTACCCTGTGAGATGGACATCCTGTATGGGAACCTCACCATAGGAGACTTAAATTCTGAGGGCACTCTGTATTTGTTATTGTTATGCAACGTTTAAGCTTGGTGCCTCCCATAAAGGGAAGATTGTTCTTATTGTGATTGCATTGTTCATGTTTCCTATTGTCATTGTTTTATAAAATGTACTTCAGCCCGGGAGTGCTGAGTTTAACTAGGGGGGAATGTGACGCCCAGCTGCGCTTGGTATCACAGATCCTGGAAGAGTGCATTGATGGATTCCTCCACAAGAGGCCCCCATAACCATTCACACATCTTCACCTTCCACCTCAGACCACCAGAGGGAGCCTGTTAGGGATAGATATAAATAGGGAAGGTGGAGCCAGGCAGCAGTTAGTCTGTTGAGAGAGTTCCTGCAGTAAAGAAACCTAAGAGAGGTCAGTCTGCAGTGGAGCACAGTCCAGACTCAGTTGTAGCTCAGAGAGGTGAGCTTTAGGTGTCTCGGCGCCATAAGATCGGTGAAGCGCGGCAAGCTGCCGTTAGTTTGAGTAGCCTAGTGAGGGCCCAAGTAGGCCGAAGGCAAGTGGAGAGTTAGTACATAGGGGCCAGAGGAGCTTAACTAGCTCACCCCGAAGCATTTACCAGAGACCGGGTCTGAAGTTTACCGGGATCTCTATGACCCAGTAAGGCATAACCGGAATCCCTGGAGAACTACAAGTCCCAGGATCGCTAAAGTGCTGATACGTAACAGAGCCAGGAGACACATAGGCCCGCAGCTAAGGTGCGTGTACTCCAAGAAAAGGCCCTACCACAAGGTCAGCCAGCGCAGGACAGAGACCAAGTTAGGCCTAGCTCCAGGCAGGTCAGAAACTTACTACGCAGAGGCAAGAAACAGGAGGCCCAAAACCCGCTCATTGGGGAGGATCCTGACATGCACCCTTCACCCTACAGTGCTCCGGGACGTGCCTGAATTTCCATCAGTAAAAGGTACTGAAGTGACTATCGTGTCTGTCCCTGTTCTTGCTCTGACCCGGCTGGGCCTCGCCTGTCCTGCATACCCCGTCATATACTGCCCTGAGGCCTAGCTCCACCTGTGGGGAGCTATACCATCGAGCTGCCTTATCATCGGCCTCAGTGGACTGCGTAGCGCTGGTGATCCTCACCAGAAGCCACAGGTGGCGTCACAAACTCTTTCTTAAAAATAAACATCTATCAACCCCTTTTTAAAGGAAAGACCCCAGGGTACGGGCCCGGTAGCCGACCACCGCGACATCCCTAAAGGCTAAAGGCCCGGGTACCGAGTCATCCCCAGTCCCCTGGGCGAGTCATCTCCATCCATTAAGTTTTTATTTACCAGAAGATGTCAATGTCTGGAGCAGAAACGAAGCCGAGAAGATGGTGAGGAGAAACTCAGCGTAATTGTAAATGCCTCATAACGAGCCTATAAAGGATGAATCAAGCAGACGATAGGAATCCTATATGCGGAGGGAACAGCGCACTTGTTTTAATTGTTTATTGGACCAATTAAGTGCAGCTTTTCCATGGAGGAATATGAGTGCTAATTGGGAAGATCCATCATTGGGATTAATATGTTGTATTAGCGGATTATGTGTCGTTATTATCCCCAGGAACATGGAGGGAAGAACGTAGCACGGAGGCGCCATCAACGTCATTACAGATGTCATGCAGCACAATATGTCACCTGCACATAAACCTCCTTGATTTTTAGTAACATGGGTGGGGGAGGGATGCGTCATTAAATATCAAGATCATTTTTTTTATTTAGGAATATGGAAATGTTACATTAGGTTTAAAGTCCCAACGCCGCGTGAGAATTAGTGGTGGCCTTATCGGTCATCAACAATGGTAAGATGAATGAGCAACAACAGACGGAGACAACGCACATCTCGCCCTAACCTAGACCACCAGGGATGATTGTATAACCTTTTCCCTATTCCAGAGCACCAGGGCAGCTGTTATTATCCTCTTCCATACTATAGGCTACAGGGATGCTAGTATTAACCCCTCTCTACTCTAAGCCACCAGAGATGCTGAAATTAACCCATTCCCTTGGCTAGATCACTGTAGAAACAGGAGGTCAATTTTCTTTGCACAAGTCATGAGTCACTGCAAATGTCTATGGCAGGGGGGAAGGAGGAGCAGCTGGGTCAGGAGGTGAAGAAGGGAATGATTTCTGCAGGGACAATAGACTTCCTGTTTTTACATATAGCACTCTATACCACCAAGGATGCTTTAATTAACCCCCCACCTACTCTAGATCACCATCTATGCTGGTATTAACCCATTCTACACTCTTGACTACCAGGCAGGGATGGACATATCGCCGATGCAGCTGCATCAGGGCCTGGAGGAGGAGGGGGCCAACCAATGCCAGCGCTGTTTCAGCTGGATGTATGACCGTGGATTCAGTACATTCAGCTGAAATGTGCTACGGTGCAAGGTCCCTGTACCGAAATAAACACCGCCGGCCAATCCGACAGCTGACGTCGGGGTGCCTGTCACTGGGGACGCATTGTAGTGACATCATGCACCTTGGCAGGGAAGCAGAAGTCAATTGCAGGCTCATGTGCCAGATATAAAAAGCAACAGTGCGCGTTTTGGGAGAGGAGAAATGTGAGAATAATCTTTTTTTATATATGTTACATATAGTTACATAGTTTATAAGGCCGAAAAAAGACAAGTGTCCATCCAGTTCAGCCTATTTCTTGTGCACTGCAGCTATTCCGCAGCGTTGATCCAGGGGAAGGCAAAAAAAAAACATGCGGTATAGGCCAATTTACATCATTGAGGAAAAATTCACTTCCCGACACCAATCTGGCAGTCAGATTAAATCCCTGGATTAATTAACTATCACTAAGCATAAGATGTAATTTTATTGTTCTCAAGAAAGGCGTCCAGGCCTCTCTTGAACTCATTAAGAGAGTTGGACATCACCACTTCCTCTCCCAGAGAGTTCCAGAGTCTCACGGCTCTGACCGTAAAGAATCCCCTTCTATGCTGGTGCAGGAACCTCCTTTCCTCCAGACGCATAGTGTGCCCCCTCGTCTTTGTCACCATCCTTGGTATAAACAGTAGAGATGAGCGTTGTTCTACTCGAACTGTTCGCCAATCTCAAATTCGAGCTGTTTTGGGCGGTGTTCGAGCCGTTCGGCGAACACGAA
The DNA here is from genome assembly GCF_046119375.1 of Phyllobates terribilis. Taxonomy (NCBI): domain Eukaryota; kingdom Metazoa; phylum Chordata; class Amphibia; order Anura; family Dendrobatidae; genus Phyllobates; species Phyllobates terribilis. Next base: position 785,764,770 of record NW_027362764.1, read on the forward strand.
CAATTTGAGAAAAATTCGGCTGTTCGAGGTTATGTTCGATAACTGTTCGTGCACCAAAATCATAACTGGATTTTTTCTCAGTAATGATGAAAATTAATGTTAATACGCAGTTTGAGTGTACAGCGGGGTGGGGGGAGGGGCAGGGGATGGATCTCTGCAGGAACAATGAAGATCTCCATTTTTTTTTCTCTTTCCCGCATTTACAGTGGGGAGGTGCAATCTGTCAGCCTATCAGCAGCGCACACACGGAGCGAAGTGCTTTTTTTCACACAAGCAAGGGCATGTGTCATTGGCAGTGTATGTCACATGTCCTTGCCCTATAAGACCAAGCCATTTTCCCCGTCGCCACCATTTTCTCACTGCTGCAGCTGCGTGTTAGACGGCACCGCTGTTGCTGTGTGCGCTATACCTTGTTAATTTCAAGCCAATTTTCGCACAAATATACAGATAGCTTGGGAGTAGGGAATAGTTGTGATTGCAGTCCTTTTAAGGACTAGGTTACAGCATTTCCTACGACTTTTATCAGGCAGGTCTGTGCTCTTAAATAGATAGGTTGTGGGAGTAAAGACTAATTGTAATTGGAGTCCTTTTCAGGACTAGGTTACATCAGTTCCTATCAGTTTTTGCCAGGCAGGTCTGTGCCAGTGCTGTGCAAGTTTTTTTCACAGCATTTGGCTGAATCTAGCAAAGCTAATCCTTTTTGGCCTATTGCAGAGTGTGTTAGTCAGTGGAGTAGCCTATCTGTGTTGCAAGATATACCACCTGTGTATAGAATACCAATTTTTTTACTGCACCTAGTGAAGTAAAATCTTTTGGGCATAGCATCATTCTATTAGTCCATCTATACTGACCTCCATCAGGTTGCAAACTGAATCTAATTTTTTTCTGCATCTAGCTCTGAAAAAATATTGGGCTTCTAGCTGTGTGTGGGTCTTGTTCTATTAATCCATCTATACTGACCTCCATCAGGTTGCAAACTGAATATAATTTTTTTCTGCATCTAGCTCTGAAAAAATATTGGGCTTCTAGCTGTGTGTGGGTCTTGTTCTATTAATCCATCTATACTGACCTCCATCAGGTTGCAAACTGAATATATTTTTTTCTGCATCTACCTCTGAAAAAATATTGGGCTTCTAGCTGTGTGTGGGACTTGTTGTATTAGTCCATCTATACTGACCTCCATCAGGTTGCAAACTGAATATATTTTTTTCTGCATCTACCTCTGAAAAAGTATTGGGCTTCTAGCTGTGTGTGGGTCTTGTTCTATTAATCCATCTATACTGACCCCCATCAGGTTGCAAACTGAATATAATTTTTTTCTGCATCTAGCTCTGAAAAAATATTTGGCCTTCTAGTAGTGTGTCGGACTTTCTCTATTAGTCCATCTATACTGACCTCCATCAGGTTGCAAATTAAAAATAATTTTTATCTGCATCTACAGTACCTCTGAAAAAATATTTGGGCTTCTAGCTGTGTGTGGGACTTGTTGTATTAGTCCATCTATACTGACCTCCATCAGGTTGCAAACTGAATATATTTTTTTCTGCATCTACCTCTGAAAAAATATTGGGCTTCTAGCTGTGTGTGGGTCTTGTTCTATTAATCCATCTATACAGACCTCCATCAGGTTGCAAACTGAATATAATTTTTTTCTGCATCTACCTCTGAAAAAATATTTGGCCTTCTAGTAGTGTGTCGGACTTTCTCTATTAGTCCATCTATACTGACCTCCATCAGGTTGCAAATTAAAAATAATTTTTATCTGCATCTACAGTACCTCTGAAAAAATATTTGGGCTTCTAGCTGTGTGTGGGACTTGTTGTATTAGTCCATCTATACTGACCTCCATCAGGTTGCAAACTGAATATATTTTTTTCTGCATCTACCTCTGAAAAAATATTGGGCTTCTAGCTGTGTGTGGGACTTGTTGTATTAGTCCATCTATACTGACCTCCATCAGGTTGCAAACTGAATATATTTTTTTCTGCATCTACCTCTGAAAAAATATTGGGCTTCTAGCTGTGTGTGGGTCTTGTTCTATTAATCCATCTATACAGACCTCCATCAGGTTGCAAACTGAATATAATTTTTTTCTGCATCTAGCTCTGAAAAAATATTTGGCCTTCTAGTAGTGTGTGGGACTTTCTCTGTTAGTCCATCTATACTGACCTCCATCAGGTTGCAAACTGAATATATTTTTTTCTGCATCTACCTCTGAAAAAATATTGGGCTTCTAGCTGTGTGTGGGTCTTGTTCTATTAATCCATCTATACAGACCTCCATCAGGTTGCAAACTGAATATAATTTTTTTCTGCATCTAGCTCTGAAAAAATATTTGGCCTTCTAGTAGTGTGTGGGACTTTCTCTGTTAGTCCATCTATACTGACCTCCATCAGGTTGCAAACTGAATATATTTTTTTCTGCATCTACCTCTGAAAAAATATTGGGCTTCTAGCTGTGTGTGGGACTTGTTGTATTAGTCCATCTATACTGACCTCCATCAGGTTGCAAATTGAATATAATTTTTTTCTGCATCTAACCCAGCCAATAGTTTTGGCCTAATACCACAGTTTGGCCACTCAGCTCTGCTCGGTTACCATCCATTGTTTTTTTGTGCAAACAACTCCAGAGTTGTGAATTAGTTAACCACCAAAATGAGTGGAAAAAGGCCTGCTGCTGGTGGAAAGGGGAATAGGCGTGTTGGGAAGGGGAAAAAAGGTTGTGTCCGTGGGGTAGGTGTTAAAGCAACAGTAACATCTGCAGAAGAAAGACCATCTTCCAGCCAAACTAAAATGTCTACTTCTTTTAGCGGACAATGTGATAAGATCCCTTTCTTACGGCCACGCCAATCGCTACAAATTCCAGATGAGGCACAAAAACAGCAGGTGCTTCAACGGATATCAAGTGCTCCTTTAAGTGGGCTCTCCTCCACATCAACTTCAACATCACAAATACTCCAGTCCTCAAAGGTGTCACCCAAATCGCACTTGCTTCCTCACAGCTCTCAAATCTCCAGCTGCCCGTCTGAGTATGAGGTAGAACAGATGGTTGAGTCTGCAGAGCTGTTTACTCATACTATAGCCTGGGAATCAGAGGTCGACTCCAGCGCTTCTGTGAATCCAGACGAGGAAATGATCTGCACTGATGCCCAGAATCTTTATGAGTCGGATCCAGGACCAGACGCAGAAGGTTCTGACCATAATGTAGACCCTCATTCCCAAACTGTAACTCCTGTTGGTGGAGACAATGAGGAAGACGATGATAAGACTCAAATACCTGATTGGAGCGACAACTTTAGTTTTTTGTCAGGGCAGGAACAGGTTGGCTCTGAGGACGACGGGTGTGATAACACACAGGGTGATGATGATGAGGTTGGAGATCCCACTTACTGTCAACCCACAGTCAGCCAAGAGATGAGGTCAGCAGAGGAGGTGGAGGAAGATGCTAGTGACGACGAGGTCAGGTTGCGACTTCCTGGACAGAGACGTAGTACTGGAAGCACGTCAACAACTGCATCCTCAAACACAACTCTGCCTCTCACCACAAGTCGTGGTGGCTCTTCAGGTCGCATGGGTGCTAAGCCTTGCATATCCTGGGCATTTTTTCAGATCGATAAAGATGACCCAACTCGTGTTATCTGTAACATTTGTCAGCAAAAGCTAAGTAGAGGCCAAAAAATACATAGTTTGAGTACTTCATGCATGAACCGGCACATGGACATGAAGCATAAGTTGCAGTGGGAAGCTCAGTGTGCTACAATGCGGCCTAGCCGGCCGGGCCAACCGCCGTCTGCCATATCTGATGCCTGCAGGTCATCATTTTCTTTGGAGGTGGGAACACCAGCTGGTGTTGAGCGCTGTCCGACATCGATAGCACCACCTTTGGATCAAGGCAACCTAACATGTCCGCCTGCATCTTCCTCACAGACCGGCAGTTTGCCGGGGACACCCTTATCAACCCCGTCTAAGCACAATAGCCAGCCCTCGGTCCCTCAGATGTGGACAAGTAAAAGACCATTTCCTCCTAGCCATGAGAAAGCTAAGAGGTTGAATTTCACCATCTGCAAGCTCTTGGCTACAGAAATGCTGCCTTTCCGCCTGGTGGACACAGAGGATTTTCGAGACCTTATGTCCGTCGCAGTGCCCCAGTACCAGATGCCCAGTCGGCACTACTTCTCAAAGAAAGGTGTGCCTGCGCTCCACCAGCATGTCGCACACAACATCACCGCTTCTTTGAGAAACTCTGTGTGTGACAGGGTGCATTTCACCACAGACACTTGGACGAGTAGGCATGGACAGGGGCGTTACATGTCGCTGACTGGGCACTGGGTAACTATGGTGACAGCAGGACAAGGGGCTGCTGTCCAAGTCTTGCCGTCCCCACGAGTTGTGCGTCAATCCTCTTTATGTCAAAGTTCCTCCACTGCTTCTGCCTCCTCAACCTCCTCTCGGTCTTCCACCTGCACCCAAAGCCTGTCTGGTCATGCCACAAGCTTTCTAACTGCGCAGAAGGGATCCTGCACACCTCCTTACTATGCTGGCAGTAGGGCTCAACGTCATCAGGCGGTTTTTACATTGAAATGTCTGGGAAATGTGAGTCACACAGCTGAGGAGTTGTGGTCAGCTCTGGAGAACCAATTTCATGAATGGTTGTCTCCACTGGACCTGAAACCAGGGAAGGCCGTGTGCGACAATGCTGCAAACCTGGGTGCGGCCCTTCGCCGGGGCAATGTCACACACGTGCCTTGTATGGCTCACGTGTTGAACCTGGTTGTCCAGCAATTTTTAGCCCACTATCCCAGACTAGATGGCCTTCTGCAGAGGGCACGGTCGCTGTGTGCTCACTTCCGCCGTTCGCATCCCGCAGCTCAGCGACTTACATCTCTACAGAAGTCGTTGGGCCTGCCACTTCACCGGCTAAAATGCGATGTGCCTACCCGGTGGAATTCAACTCTGCACATGTTGCAGCGACTGTGGCAGCACCGACAAGCCCTGGTGCAATACGTTCTGACGTATAGCCTGGGCCAACGAGATTCAGAGGTGGGGCAAATCACGCTGGAGGAGTGGTCTCAGATCAGGGACCTATGCACCCTTCTGCACAGTTTTGAAATGGCGACGAAGATGTTTAGTGCTGACGATGCCATTATCAGCATGACTATTCCGGTGATTTACATGCTGGAGCACATGTTAAACAGAATTCGGAGTCAGGTGGTGGCACAAGAGGAGGTGGAGGAAGTAGAGGAGGAGGAGTTGTATGCGGAAGGGCTAACATCTGCAAGGTCCAGACGGTCGGCAGCACCAAGGCGGCAGGCATGTGAGGGTGGGGGAGATGGTTTTACCAGGGCGCATGGTAGCAGCCAAACTAGTGAGGAAGGTGCAGGAGCCCAGGAAGAAGTGGAGGACGAACTGATGGAAGACTCATCAGATGAACGAGACTTTGATCACATTTCTGTTGTGCGAGGTTGGGGGGAGAGGACAGAGGAAGGAAGCATGATTGTTACCTCGCCACCAACACAACAGGGACTTGGTGCTCCTGGATGCGCAACACACATGAGTGCCTTCTTGCTGCACTACCTGCAACATGACCCTCGAATTGTGAGAATTAGAAATAATCCTGACTACTGGGTTGCCACACTGTTAGATCCCCGGTACAAAAGTAAATTTGCAGAAATTATTCCTGCCATAGAAAGGGATGCACGCATGCAGGAGTATCAGAAGAGACTGTTGCAGAATCTTACATGTGCTTTTCCACAAAATACCAGTGGTGCACGTAGTGAATCTCACAGTTCCAACTTGCCAACCGTGGGACCGTCAAGTGTTCAGCACTCAAACCGTAACAGAACCACAGTATCTGCTGGTAACATCAATTTTGCGGAATCATTTCACCACTTTTTTAGCCCATCCTTTGCAAGGCCACAGGAGACAAGAAGTCTGACACATAGTCAACGCCTAGAGACGATGGTACAGGAGTATCTCCAAGTAAACATTGAAGCCACGACTGTGTCACTGGACCCTTGCTCTTTTTGGGCTTCCAATCTGGATAAATGGCCGGAGCTAGCCACTTACGCCTTGGAGATCTTGTCATGCCCCGCAGCCAGCGTTCTGTCTGAACGTGTGTTCAGCGCTGCTGGTGGTGTGCTGACAGATAAGCGCACGCGGCTCTCCACTGATAATGTAGACAGACTCACGTTCATAAAGATGAACAAATCATGGATTCGAAACGACTTTTCTACCCCTGTGTCATCCTGGGGAGAGTAAAAGCTTGATGATTGGTTAAAATCACCCTACCAACCGTTTTAAGCTTTCAAATTACTAATCATGTTTATCTGTATCTTGACTGGAAAATAATTTGGGCTTTGTAGCAGTGTGCAGCACTGATCCTATTAGGCCATCTATACTAAAGCTTCACCAGATTTAAAATTAAAAATAATTTTTAGCTGCATCTAGCCCGGAAAATAATTTTGGGGCTCCGAGATGCGCAAGACACATAAGTGCCTTCTTGCTGCACTACCTGCAGCATGACCCTCATATTGTCAGAATTCGAAGTAATCATGACTACTGGGTTGCCACACTCTTAGATCCCCCAAACTTTTCGATCAACCTTTTCATTTTAATAAAGACCAAAAAAATGGTCATTTTTGAAATTATAAGCATTAGCAGGTTGTTAGAAACTGAAATCAAACAGTTTTCAACTCAAAACTTTATTCTAGGTGATGTTACATTTTCACATAGGACCCCTTGTTCGAAAGGAGCTTCTGAACTCTCTCGTCCATTGAATTTGTCAGGTTTTGGATGGTTTCTGCTTCAATTGTTTTGCATGAGGACAGAATACCCTCCCAGAGCTGTTGCTTAGATGTGAACTGCCTCCCGCCATCATAGACACTCCTTTTAATGATGCTCCAAAGGTTCTGAATGGGGTAGAGGTCAGGGGAGCATGGGGGTCACACCATAAGTTTGTCCCCTTTTATGCCCATATCAGCCAGAGATGCAGATGTTTTATGTGCAGCATGAGATGGTGCATTATCATGCAGAAAAATGATCTTGCTGTGAAATACACGGTTCTTCTTCTTGAACCATGGCAGGAAGTGCTGTTTGAGAAAATCCACATACATTATGGAGTTCATCTTTAGCGCCTTCAGGGATCCTAAAGGGGCCGACAATCTCTCTCCCCATGATTCCAGCCCAAAACATTACTCCACCTCCTCCTTGTTGGCGCTGTAGCCGTGTTTGCGTGGGGTGTCCATCAACCAGCCATCCTCCACTCCATCCATCTGGACCATCGAGCGCTGCACGGCACTCATCCGTGAACAAAACTGTTTTGAAATCAGTCTTCATGTAATGTTTGGCCCACTGGAGCCGTTTCTGCTTGTGTGAAGTGGATAGAGGAGGTCGACAGGATGGCGTATGCACAGCTGCAAACCTCTGAAGGACCCTGCATCTTGTTGTTCGGGGGACGTTGGAGGCACAAGCAGCTTCAAAAACTTGTCTGCTGCTATGACAAGGCTTTTTTGCCGCTGCTCTTTCAACCTGACGTAATTGCCTGTAGGAAAGAGTCCTCAATTTGCCCTTATCAGCACGCACACGTGTGTACTGTGAATCAGCTACATACTTCTTGATTGCCAAGACACTTCATCCTGATCATCGCACAATGTTGATTGTAGTCATGCCTTGACCTAAACACTCCACAATTTGTTGCTTCTCAGCAGCCGACACATCCTTTTTCTTTCCCATTTTGTCAGAAAATGTAGGCTGCTTAATAATGTGAGAGAGCCTTCTTAAGTAGTCTTGCCTTTCATTGGACACACCTGCCAAACTAATTAGCACAGGTGTCTGCAATTGCTTACAGTGATATAAAGAGCCCTGACACACATCACCATCAATGAGTTTAACTGACAAACAAACAAATTCTTCCCTTATCACTCCTAAACACTTTTTGCATAATAATTTGGAACGCGGTGTACATGTGCTTTTCCACAAAACACCAGCGGTTCACGTAGTGAATCTTACAGTTCTAACTTGCCAACCGTGGTTTGTATGGAGTTGTTCAATAAAGGGCCCAAAATTAAGATAACATAGATGGGAGAGGTCTCTATGAATAGGAATTCCTAAGTATTTGATACCCTGTGAGGGACAGGCAAAGGGAAAGTTGGACTGGATGGAATCCTATATGGATTTGGGGAGGGAGACATCGAGGGCCTCAGACTTCGCTGCATTGATTTTAAAATTTGACCATGTAACAAAGTGATCTATTTCAGCCATAACAGCATGGATGGATATATGTGATTGAGTGATATATACTAGGACATCATCAGCAAATAGAGAGCACTTGTACTCGGTGCCTCCCACCTCAATCCACCTAATATTGGGGTTATGGCGAATTGATGAGAGCAGGTGCTCCGTCACTAGGATGTATAAGAGAGGGGACAGAGGACATCCCTGCCTTGTCCCATTGGTGATTGTGAAAGGTGATGAAAATGTTCTGATGCACCCCCTGGGCCTTGGGACACCCGGAGCCGGACCCTTTTTGGTGGATGCTGGTGGTTGTAGTCTTCGTGGCGGTGACCCGGTTCCGTGGCTCAGGGCGGTCAAACCAGTGGCGGAACTATTTATGTGGTTTTGATGTTTAAATGTACGACTACGCCACCCGTGGATTGCGGTCAGAGTGAACCGCTGCTACAGGGCAGACCGCTGAGGCTGGTGTTGTGGGTGCAGCAGAGCGTAGCATAACTCCCCACGGGAGGAGTATAGCCTCAGGGCAGTGTATGCGGAGGATGGGGGTGATGGTGCAGGGCAGCAGCAGTAACGACACGGAGTCAGTGATGCAGTCCAGGGCCTTTACTCACAGTTCTTATTATCCAGACCACGTCTGCAGGTAACGGCTGCCCACGTCGTACTGTGCTCACCAGGTGAGAGGCTCAGACAACTCCCAGATAACTTTGGAGCACTTCACAGGACCCCCTTTGTGTGTCCTTTGTCTGGCCTTTCTTACCAACACTTCTGTCCGGCTGCCTCGGGCCTCCTCTTGGTAAACTTGGCGCCAGTTTCCCTGACCCTATGTGGTGCCTTCCTAGCGGGTGTAGCGAGGGGCTGCGCCACATAAAATGTCAGAGCCTCCGGTTTCTAGCTGAGGGTCGTTTCCTGCCTCCACTAGTTCGGGGACCGGTCTCCCCCTTTGGCCTGACCCCTCCACGCAGGTGGATTTGGGCGTGCGGTGGCGACTCGCCCGTCCGCACCCCTGGGATCCCTTCATTCCTCGTTCCTGGAGCCTTCTCCGCTCCTCTTCCTTCCTTCTCCCTCTTCCAGGCCTGGGCCTCTGTTACTAGGCCCGCCTCCGGAGCAGAGCTCATGCAGAGCCCCTGCTCCCTGCCACTTCTGCTCAGACTTCTCTGCACTGAACTAAGATGGTGCCCACCTTTTATACTCTCTTCTCAATGCACCCAGGAACTGCTTCCTCCCTGCTCCTGCACTACAGGGTTCCCCTTCCTCAGTGTTCCCTCCCCCCACTCCAGCCACGGACAGGGACTGTCGTGCCCATCTCAGGGGCATATTGGTCGCCCTGCCCCACGGCAATGTGGTTTAATGCATGCAGGTGTCGGGTCCTGATCCACACTCCATCCTTACCTGAGAGTGAGATATCACACCTCTGGGTGAGGTGCAATACGTCTGTAGCAACCGAGCCCTCAGGGTGCTACAGTTCCATTTATCTTCAGCCTAGGTGACGTATTGCGATACAGGGCCATGATTTTGGCTATAAAAGGGTCCCCTAGACCCCTACCCCAAGCTTTTTAAGAGAATCATATATGGCGTGCCAGGAGACTCTATGGAATGCTTTCTCAGCATCCAACGAAAGTATCTAATTACAAATTTTTAACTGCATCTAGCCCAGGAAATACTTTGTGCCTAGTAGCAGTGTCTGCTAGTCAGCGGATTATCCCGGCTGTTAAGCAAGCTACACCACCTGTAGTTTAGACACTTAATTTTTTCAAAGGAAATGATTCGGGACCATGGGATACTTAGTGAAGAGCATCAGGAGGCACCCCAAGGCATAGGGGCTGGGACTGGCAGTAGGATGCCTTGCGGTGGACAGCCGAGCTCGATCCTTATAAAAGCTTTTTAACTGCAGCAGCTTTAGTGGACGCTACTGGAGCTGGAATTACGCGGCTGCTGGCATGAGACTTGCCCTCCAATAGATCCTTGTAAATGGATTTAAAGTGTATTCATTCAAATTAGAGAGACAATTTAAATTAAAAAGCTTAGAGCTGCCTCCACCACAGGGGGGCTCGCTCGACCCACCAGCGGACAGGCACCAGTATTGGGAGAGGGGGGCTGGCCGTCAGGGTTCACCGCGGCTCTGGCACAAACCCGGCGACACGGAGGTGGCACGGGCAGGAGCGGACTGGCCGTGTCGGCTTCTCACTTTTTGGATTTTAGAAGGGCATGACATGCCTATATCTGTGTCTCCCCCTCCTTTTACTCCTCCACCTCTTTTATTTTCGCATGACTATATGTACTTGTCACTTTTCCATGTGTTAGTTATGTCTTCTGAGCAGTTTGTCAGCTTTTGGACACCTTTGAAGGTGTTTTCTATGTGTTTCTATGTGTTTTTGTTTGCCTGCCATTGGTTTTAACGGTGTTCGAAGGTGTTCGACGAACAGTTCGACGAACAGTTCGGCGAACACACGGGTGTTCGACGAACCGAACCGAACTCGAACACTACGGGGGTGGCTCAACACTACTCAACACTAATAAACAGGTCATGGGAGAGATCTCTGTACTGCCCCCTGATGTATTTATACATGTTTATGAGGTCTCCCCTAAGCCTTCTCTTTTCCAACGTAAATAGGCCTAATTTTGACAACCTCTCTGGGTATTCTAGTCCCTCCATTCCCTTTATTACCTTAGTCGCCCTCCTTTGTACCCTCTCTAGCTCCAATATGTCTTTCCTGAGCACCGGAGCCCAGAACTGTGCACAATATTCTAAGTGCGGCTTTACCAGCGCTTTATACAGAGGAAGAACAATGTTCTCATCATATGCCCCTATTCCTCTTCTGATGCATGCCATGACTCTATTTGCCTTTGCAGCTGCTGCCTGACACTGGGCACTCCAATTTAATTTGCTGTTAACCAAGACACCCAGGTCCTTCTCCATGTCAGATTTCCCCAACGGTTTCCCATTTAATATGTATGGGTGACTGCTGTTTTTCTTTCCCATGTGCATGACCTTACATTTATCGGCATTGAACCCCATTTGCCATTTTTTGGCCCAACTCCCCAATTTATCTAAATCCTCCTGTAGCTGTGCCCTATCCTCATCTGTATTAACTACTTTACAAAGTTTAGTATCATCTGCAAATATTGCTATTTTACTATGCAACCCTTCCACTAGATCATTAATAAATATATTAAATAATATAGGGCCCAAGACAGACCCTTGAGGCACCCCGCTAGTAACCCTGACACACCCTGAGCTTACTCCTTTGATAACCAACCTTTTGTGTGGCACAGTATCAAACGCTTTGGAGAAGTCAAGGTATACAACATCCACTGACTCTCCCCGGTCCAGCTGTGAGCTCACCTCCTCGTAGAAGGCGACGTCGGGGTGTCTGTGACTGGGGATGCATTGCAGTGACATCATGCACCAGGGCGGGGAAGCAGAAGTCAACTGCCAGCTCCTGTGCCAGATATAGAAAACAACAGCGCGCGTCGTGGGAGAGGAGAAATGTGAGAATAATCTTTTTTTTATATTTGTTTGAAAACACATTAACAACAGGATGGGAACCAGGATGGGACACATTATCCACAGGAAGGGGATCAGGATGGGACACATTAATCCCACGAAGGGAACCAGGATGGGACACATTAACCCCAGGAGGGAACCAGGATGGCAAACATTATTCCCAGGAAGGGAACCAGGATGAGACACATTATCCCCAGGAGGGAACCAGGATGGAAAACATTATTCACAGGAAGGGAACCAGGATGAGACACATTAACCCCAGAAAGGGAACCAAGATGGGACACATTAATCCCAGGAAGGGAATCAGGATGAGACACATTAACCCCAGAAAGGGAACCAGGATGGGACACATTAATTCCAGGAAGGGAACCAGGATGAGACACATTAACCTCAGGGAGGGAACCAGGTTGGGACACATTATCCCCAGGAAGGGAACCAGGATAAAACACATTATCCCCAGGAAGGGAACCAGGATAGGACACATTATCCCCAGGAAGTGAACCAGGATGGGACACATTATCCCCAGGAAGGGAATCAGTATGAGACACATTAATCCCAGGAGGGAACCAGAATGGGACACATTAACCTCAGGAGGGAACCAGAATTGGACACATTAACCCCAGGAGGGAACCAGGATGGGACACATTAATCCCAGGAGGGAACCAGGATGGGACACATTAATCCCAGGAGGGAACCAGGATGGGACACATTAGCTCCAGGAAGGGGACCAGGATGGGACACATTAATCCCAGGAAGAGAACCCGGATGGGACACTTTAGCCTCAGGAAGGGGACCAGGATGGGACACATTAATCCCAGGAAGGGGACCAGGATGGGACACATTATCCCCAGGAACAGAACCAGGATGGTACACATTAACCGCAGGAAGGGAACCAGGATTGGACACATACACCCCAGGAAGAGGACGAGGATGAAGGACATTATTATATGGAGGGCGAACAGATATGTTTTTATAGGATCTAGAATGCTACAAGGGCCCATACATCTGACCAACATGCAGGTGGCGGCCCAGGACCAAATTTTGCTAAGTACATGATAGTATCCTCTACCATCCCCTCCATTTCATTATAAGACTTATAATAATAGCCTTCAAATGAATTGGGGGAAAGTCACAGTGATTGATTCATTTTATCTTTATTGAGAATCGGAGATTATAGTTAATGGGGGGCACAGTGCTGGCTAATCAGTTTATATTGTGAATGGTGCTTGTCTAATAGTATATTAATGCTGGGATACATACATATCTGGGGCGCAATGTGGGGGATATAAATGTATACAGTATACATACAATGTATGTGACCTTATTATTTACAGGGTTGCAGTGATCAGTGTGGCTAGAGGAGTCATGGCTGGGAGATGTCAACATGAAGGTCTGACCAGATGGAGAAGAAACAAGAGAAAACTACTCTAATCAGACGATATGTCAGCGGTCACTGGATGTAAGTATTTATTCTTTATTCTGCATGACCTGGAGTAACTCTGTTATTTGTAAAACAACCTCCCTTAAGCCACATTCTCACATTCGTGTGAAATGTCCTTGTGCTGCAAGATTTTTTTATCTGAGGGCACACATACTCAATAAGTATTTGATCCACTGCCGATTTTGCAAGTTTTCCCACCTATGAATGGAGAGGTCTGTAATTTTTATCGTAGGTACGCTTCACCTGGACAGAATCTACAAAGAAAAAATAGTAAATCTCATTGTTTGATTTTTAAGTAATTAAATTTTATTTTATTGCATGAAATAAGTATTTGATCACTTATCAACCAGCAAGAATTCTGGCCACCCACTCAATCAATCACACGCCAACCTCTCCACCATGGCCAAGACCAAAGAGCTGTCTAAGGACACCAGGGACAAAATTGTAGACCTGCACAAGGCTGGGATGGGCTACAGGACAATAGGCAAGCAGCTTGGTGAGAAGGCAACAACTGTTGGCACAATTATTAGAAAATGGAAGAAACACAAGATGACTGTCAATCTTCCTCAGTCTCGGGCTCCATGCAGGATCTTGCCTTGTGGGGTAAGAATGATTCTGAGAAAGGTCAGGAATCAGCTCAGAACTACATGGGAGGACATGTTCAATGACCTGAAGAGAGCTGGGATCACAGTCTCAAACATTACCGTTAGTAACACACCACGCTGTCATGGATTAAAATCCTGCAGCTAACGCAAGGTCCCCCTGCTCACACCAGCACATGTCCAGGCCCGTTTGAATTTCGCTAATGACCATCTGGATGATCCAGAGGAGGCATAGGAGAAGGTCATATGGTCAGATGGGACCAAAATAGAACTTTTTGGTATCAACTTCACTCATTGTGTTTGGAGGAAGAAGAAGGATGAGTCCAACCCCAAGAACACCTTCCCAACTGTGAAGCATGGTGGGGGAAACATCATACTTTGGGGATGCTTTTCTGCAAAGGGAACAGGACGACTGCACCGTATTGAAGGGAGGATGGATGGGGTAATGTATCGCGAGATTTTGGCTAACAACCACCTTCCCTCAGTAAGAGCATTGAAAATGGGTCATGGCTGGGTCTTCCAGCATGACAATGACCCGAAACACAGAGCCAGGGCAACTAAGGCGTGGCTCCATAAGAAGCATTTCAAGGTCCTGGAGTGGTCGAGCCAGTCTCCAGACCTGAACCCAATAGAAAATCTTGGGAGGGAGCTGAAACTCAATGTTGCCTAGCGACAGCCCCGAAACGAGAAAGATCTGGAGAAGATCCGTATGGAGGAGTGGGCTAAAATCCCTGCTGCAGTGTCTGCAAACCTGGTCTAGAACTACAGGAAACCTCTGTAATTGCAAACAAAGGTTTATGTACCAAATTTTAAGTTCTGGTTTTCTATTGTATCAAATATTTATTTTATGCAATAAAATGCTAATTCATTTTGTAAAAATTATACAATTTGATTTCCTGGATTTTTTCAAGATTCTGTCTCTCACAGGTGAAGTATCTACGATAAAAATTACAGACCTCTCCATTCTTTGTAGGCGGGAAAACTTGCAATATCGGCAGTGCATCAAATACTTATTTTCCCCACTGTACATCCTCTGTTAGGTACAGCGCCGTCCATTATTACATAGTATCATCTCTTGTTATATATGGCACCGTCCCTTTCATAGCGTATTCTCGTAATTTTTAGTCACATCGCCCTCTCTTTATTACATAGTCCTCTCTTCAGGGTGTGTCGCTAGCGTCAAAGATCTGGGCACCAGCCCTGAACATTTTGCCCAGAGCCCTGGATCTCCTGCCAGACTGCAGTGGGGGCAACAGCGAGTAATGAGAAAGTTACTCTGTGAACTACATAAATGTGGTATCACTGTAATCACACCGACCTGAAGAATAAACCCACCTTATCACTTGTAGTGAATCGTGAAAAAATAAAATTAAGAACTATTCTTGTACTGCAGTGTATTTGTTCATTCTGCCTTCCAAAAATCAGAATAAGGCTCAGCTCACATTTATCCTGCGCTCTCCGCTGAGCACTTACGTCTGGGCATCTGTGTAAATTCCGAAAACCGCGATTCAGACAAAAACCCCGACAGAGCCATTCACTTATGAAGCAGAATCAGTTTGTACTCCCCGATGTAAGCGCTCATCATAAAACACAAGAATGTGATCCTATCCCTATACTGAAAGTGATCAAAAAAATGTTATGTACCCCAAAATGTTACCAATAAAAACCCAACTTATCCCGCACAAAACCAGCTAACACTCACATCCGTTATCAGGTATCATGTTCACTTTAACCCCTTCCTGACATTCGTCGTACATGTACGGTGCAAATTGGGAGCTGATGAATGGAGCGGGCTCACTGGCTGAGCCCACATTTTAGTGCAGGCTCAGCCCAGTTGTAGATGTTACCCAGTCTTATGCTAAAAGTCTGCAGTCACTCTATGTGACTATAGACTTCTGAATCCACACAGTGAGCATCACACGCTGTAAGGATTCTCCAGTGTTGACAGTAAGAGTGGGCGGTCATGTGACCATAAGTATGTGTTCTATACTTCCGGCCACTTTCCATCTAGACATGTATTGAGCAAGGCAACGCACGTCTAGTCTGAATATGGCCGGAAGTGTGGAAATCAAATATTTGTGGTCACATGACCGTCCAGTCTCACTGTCAATACCAGAGAATCCTCACAACATGTGATGCATGCGATGAGATGATTCAGAAGTCTGCAGTCACATACAGTACAGACCAAAATTTGGGACACACCTTCTCATTTAAAGATTTTTCTGTATTTTCATGACTATGAAAATTGTACATTCACACTAAAGGCATCAAAACTATGAATTAGCACATGTGGAATTATATACTTAACAAATAAGTGTGAAACAACTGAAAATATGTCTTATATTCTAGGTTCTTCAAAGTAGCCACCTTTTGCTTTGATGACTGCTTTCCACACTCTTGGCATTCTCTTGATGAGCTTCAAGTGGTAGTCACTGGAAATGGTTTTCACTTCACAGGTGTGCCCTGTCAGGTTTAATAAGTGGCCTTTCTTGCCTTATAAATGGGGTTGGGACCATCATTTGTGTTGTGCAGAAGTCAGGTGGATACACAGCTGATAGTCCTACTGAATAGACTGTTAGAATTTGTATTATGGCAAGAAAAAAGCAGCTAAGTAAAGAAAAACGAGTGGCCATCATTACTTTAAGAAATGAAGGTCAGTCAGTCCGAAAAATTGGGAAAACTTTGAAAGTGTCCCTAAGTGCAGTTGCAAAAACCATCAAGCGCTACAAAGAAACCGGCTCATGTCAGGACCGCCCCAGGAAAGGAAGACCAAGAGTCACCTCTGCTTCTGAGGATAAGGTTATCAGAGTCACCAGCCTCAGAAATCGCAGGTTAACAGCAGCTCAGATTAGAGACCAGGTCAATGCCACACAGAGTTATAGCAGCAGACACATCTCTTCAACAACTGTTAAGAGGAGACTTTGTGCAGCAGGCCTTCATGGTAAAATATCTGCTAGGAAACCATTGCTAAGGACAGGCAACAAGCAGAAGAGACTTGTTTGGGCTAAAGAACACAAGGAATGGACATTAGACCAGTGGAAATCTGTGCTTTGGTCTGATGAGTCCAAATTTGAGATCTTTGGTTCCAACCACCGTGTCTTTGTGCGACGCAGAAAAGGTGAACGAATGGACTCTACATGCCTGGTTCCCACCGTGAAGCATGGAGGAGGAGGTGTGATGGTGTGGGGGTGCTTTGCTGGTGACACTGTTGGGGATTTATTCAAAATTGAAGGCATACTGAACCAGCATGGCTACCACAGCATCTTGCAGCGCATTCTATTCCATCCGGTTTGCGTTTAGTTGGACCATCATTTATTTTTCAACAGGACAATGACCCCAAACACACCTCCAGGCTGTGTTAGGGCTATTTGACCAAGAAGGAGAGTGATGGGGTGCTACGCCAGATGACCTGGCCTCCACAGTCACCAGACCCGAACCCAATCAAAATGGTTTGGGGTGAGCTGGACCGCAGAGTGAAGGCAAAAGTGTCAACAAGTGCTAAGCATCTCTGGGAACTCCTTCAAGATTGTTGGAAGACCATTTCCGGTGACTACCTCTTGAAGCTCATCAGGAGAATGCCAAGAGTGTGCAAAGCAGTCATCAAAGCAAAAGGTGGCTACTTTGAAGAACCTAGAATATAAGACATATTTTCAGTTGTTTCACACTTTTTTGTTAAGTATATAATTCCACATGTGTTAATTCATAGTTTTGATGCCTTCAGTGTGAATGTACAATTTTCATAGTCATGAAAATACAGAAAAATCTTTAAATGAGAAGGAGTGTCCAAACTTTCGGTCTGTACTGTACATTGACGTCAGTGTTTTAGTAAAAAGACTGGACAACCCCTTTAACAATGTGGGCCCATCGGCCACCCTGCGACATGGTCCTGGGACTCTAATGATTTCTATCACAGCCAGGAGTCTGTTGAAGACCCCCATGCCTGCCATCACAGAGCTTTGTTGAAACTCAGCCGTGTCTGGGCTTCAAAGAAGAGTTTTGCTCTATACAGCAGTACTAAAGTATTACAGTATATAGCACAAGCGATCAGACAAATGCAGGTTCCGGTCACCTAAAACCGGTAAGGAGTGATCAAAATGTCATGTCTATTCCAAAAAGGTATGAAAATAAATGTAGTATTGCCCCACAAAAAATATGGAATCACACAGCTCCATGGACTGAAAAATAAAAACGTTAAGGGTCTCTGGAAATGGTGACACAGTAAAAAAATAAAATATATAAATATATTTTACAAATGGTAAAGTAGGGACCATCATACAGTGTATAGGGAGATGTAGGGACCATCATACAATGCATAGGGAGCTGTGGGGGCCATCATACAATGTATAGGGAGCTATGGGGACCATCATACAGTGTATAGGGAGCTGTGGGGACCATCTTGCAGTGTATAGGGAGCTGTGGGGACCATCTTGCAGTGTATAGGTAGATGTGGGGACCATTTTGCAGTGTATAGGGAGCTGTGGGGACCATCATTCAGTGCATAGGGATCTGTGGGGACCGTCTTACAGTGTATAGGGAAATGTGGGGACCATCATACAATGCATAGGGAGCTGTGGGGACCATCATACAATGTATAGGGAGCTATGGGGACCATCATAAAGTGTATAGGGAGCTGTGGGGACCATCTTGCAGTGTATAGGGAGATTGTGGGGACCATCATACAGTCTATAGGGAGCTGTTGGGACCATCATTCAGTGTATAGGGATCTGTGGGGACCATCTTACAGTGTATAGGGAGATGTGGGAACCATCATACAATGCATAGGGAGTTGTGGGGACCATCATACAATGTATAGGGAGTTGTGGGGACCATCATACAATGTATAGGGAGCTATGGGGACCATCATAAAGTGTATAGGAAGCTGTGGGGACCATCTTGCAGGTATTTAAAACTGTGTTTTCTCCGTCACACTGATTACATATACGTTTTCAGAAGATACTGCCATTTCTGGCCTCCATTAAAAAAAAATTTCAGTGTGTAAGTGAAGCAATTGACACCAGTTTGCTGTTCAAAATAGTTACCTACAGGTCAGGTATTTAAAACGGTGTTTTCTCCATCACACGGATCACATATAAATTCGCTCCAAACTCAGTGTGATCCGTGTGACGGAGAAAACACCGTTTTAAATACCTGGCCTGTAGGTAACTATTTTGAACAGCAAACTGGTGTCAATTGCTTCACTTACACACTGAAATTTTTTTTTAATGGAGGCCAGAAATGGCAGTATTTTCTGAAAACGTATATGTGATCTGTGTGACGGAGAAAACACAGTTTTAAATAGATGGATTTTTAGTGCTGTAATATGGAAAGGACCTGGCTGTATTCTGCAGTGCCAACGAGCAAATTGCGCAGAAAAATTGTGTTCTCTGGATTGCTTTTTAAGCAAATAATGAGGATTAAGATCCAAAAAAATTATTCCTGGCCCCTGAGACCTGGGCCTATTTCCAGAAATATCTAACAGCAGCAGAAGGTAGAACTGGAATGGAGCCTCTTGTCCTATGTGCACTGCAGTCTGCTATATACACTGCCTGCCTATACACCCTGCTTGCCTGATATCTCTGCAGATGAATTAGTCCTCTGAAGGACTGTTTGTTAAGATGGATATGTGTAATGTACGGTTTTTCTCCCTACACTACCTAATACACAAGCAAATCTCTCCCTGACGCAGCAGCAGCTCTCCCTACACTGTCTGATCCGGAGTGACTGTGACGAGCATGGCGGCGCCAGGTCTGATATAGACCTGATGATGCTGTGCGGCCAGCCAATCACTGTAATGCCCACAACCAACATGGCTACGGCATTATAGTGTGTGGCAGACAATCCCTGCATGTTGATTGGCTCTCTAAAAAGCGCCAAACATGCAGGGAGGGGACCAGAGTTCCGAGCAGTGGCGAGCACGTTCGCTAATCACTAGTGATGAAGCTGAAAGTACCTGGGATCTTGTAGTCCTGATGTGAGTTGGGATCTTTATCTTGTCTGTGGTCTTTATAAATGGACAGGTTTTACATTTTTTATGGTTGCAGGAAAGGTTTCTGTAGCTGGTGGAGATGACAGGGAGCTTCTGACAATGATGCTTCTTAAATTTGGGGGCTGCCTGAAACACAGAAGTGGGGGGGTCTGGAAATATGGATTGTAATCGGGCTTCTTTTTGTAGTAAAGGTTGTAGTTTCCGTGCAGCTCTTCTTAGCGCCTACAGATTTGGATTGTAGGTGACTACTAGAGGCACCCGGTTGATTTCTTGTTTGCTTTTGTAATGTCGGAGATGATTCCTTGATATTCTGGTGGCTCTTGTAATCTGGTTCTCAATTGTTCTTGGATGGTAGCCCTGATTCAAAAATGTCTTTCTGAGGCCACCAAGGTGTTTGTCTCTTTTCATAGGGTTGGAACATATCCGATTGTATCTGATGGCTTGGCTGTAGACAATAGAGTTTTTGATGTGTTTCGGATTGAAAGAGCAGGCAGATCTGTGGCTCACACCGCTGAACCCACAGCCAGGCATGGTCGTGTGTGACAATGGCCGGAACCTGGTAGCGGCTCTGAGGCGAGGCGAGCTCACACACGTACCATGCCTGGACCATGTGCTTAACCTCGTGGTTCAGCGGTTTCTCAAATCCTACCCGGAGCTGCCGGATCTGCTTGTTAAAGTATGCCGCCTGTGTGCCCATTTTAGAAAGTCAGCTACAGCTTCCACCGCCCTTGCCGTGTTTCAGCAGCATTTGCAGCTTCCGGCTCACAGACTGGTGTGTGATGTCCCCACGCGTTGGAACTCTACACTGCAGATGTTGGGAAGGATTTGTGAGCAGAAGAGGGCAGTTGTTGAGTACCAGCATCAACAAGGCCAATGCTATTTAGTTCAGACTCCACACATAAGACCTCAGGAGTGGACATGGATGTCAGACATATGTACTATCCTCCAAAACTTTGGGAAGCATTTAAGGAAACCAGGATGGATGAACACAGAACTTAAACACATGCTAAAAAGAAAGAAAGAAATGTTTATCAAATGGAAAGAGGGAGGCATATCTAAAGAAGATTATAATGCAGTCTGCAGATCCTGCAGGGCACATATCAGGTTAGCTGAAGCTGACAATGAATTAATGCTTGCAAGAGATGTCAAAAGCAATAAAAAAGGATTTTGGGGGTATGTCAAAAGTAAAAGAAAAGTCAAAGATGCTATAGGATTTTTACAGGATGAAAATGATGAAATGGTAAGAAAGGATGTTGAGAAGGCCGAAGTTTTTAATTCCTATTTTGCATCTGTTTTCTCTCAGAAAGAAAATGTAACATCAACTGATCTTCACTGTCCTATTAAAGGAATAGAAGAATCCAAGTTATCTGTAAACAGAGAGATTGTGAGGGAATATTTAGCTAACATAAATGAGTTCAAGTCTCCAGGTCCAGATGAATTACACCCCAGAGTACTGAAGGAGATCGTAGAAGAAATTTTAGAACCACTCTCCATAATCTTTGAAAATTCTTGGAGAACAGGAGAAGTCCCAGAAGACTGGAGAAGAGCAAATGTTGTTCCTATCTTCAAAAAGGGGAAGAAGGTGGACCCAGGGAACTATAGGCCGGCGAGTCTGACTTCTATACCAGGAAAGATCTTTGAACAAATTATTAAACAACATGTATGTAAGTACCTGGATAAGAATGAAGTGATTAACCAGAGTCAGCATGGGTTTGTAACTAACAAGTCATGTCAGATTAACTTAATTTCCTTCTATGACAGAATCACTGACTGGGTGGATCAGGGAAATGCTGTAGATATAGTATATCTTGACTTTAGCAAAGCATTTGACAAAGTATCTCATACCATCCTTATTGAAAAAATGACCAAGTATGGAATGGACAAGGCAACTGTTAGGTGGATTCATAACTGGCTTAGTGATCAGACTCAAAGAGTGGTCGTAAATGGCTTCACATCCAGTTGGATGAATGTCTCAAGTGGGGTACCACAGGGCTCCGTCCTGGGACCTGTATTGTTCAACATCTTTATCAGTGATTTAGATGAAGGAACTGAGGGTAAACTGATTAAATTTGCTGATGACACAAAGCTAGGATAGCTAATACTAGAGAAGAGAGAGAGAGGATTCAAAAATACCTAAATAAACTGGAGCAGTGGGCAGTAACTAACAGAATGGTTTTTAACAGGGAAAAATGCAAAGTACTACATCTGGGCAATAAAAATGAAAAAAAGCATATACAAAATGGGAGGAATAGAGCTAAGCAACAGTACATGTGAAAAAGACTTAGGTATACTAATAGATCATAGACTGAACATGAGTCAACAGTGTGATGCAGCAGCAAAAAAGGCAAATACAATTCTGGGATGTATTAACAGAAGCATACAGTCTAGATCACCTGAAGTCATTATCGGACTTTACTCCTCTTTGGTCAGACCTCATCTGGAATACTGCATCCAGTTTTGGGCACCACATTTTAAAAAAGACATCGACAAACTGGAGCAAGTTCAGAGAAGAGCGACCAGAATGGTGACTGGTCTGCAAACCATGTCCTATGAGGAACGGTTGCAGGATTTGGGAATGTTTAGCTTGCAAAAAAGAAGACTGAGAGGAGACTTAATAGCTGTCTACAAATATCTCAAGGGCTGTCACATTGTAGAAGGATCATCTTTATTCTCATTTGCACAAGGAAAGACTAGAAGCAATGGGATGAAACTGAATGGGAGGAGACATAGATTAGATATTAGAAAAAACTTTTTGACAGTTAGGGTGATCAATGAGTGGAACAGGCGGCCACGAGAGGTGGTGAGTTCCCCTTCAATGGACGTCTTCAAACAGAGGCTGGACAGACATCTGTCTGAGATGATTTAGTGAATCCTGCTTTGAGCAGGGGGTTGGACCAGATGACCCAGGAGGTCCCCTCCAACTCTACCATTCTATCATTCTATAATTCTATAAGATCTTGAGCTGTGATGACGCCATAATTAGCATCACCATCCCGCTTCTCTGTCTTCTGAAACGTTCTCTGCTCACAATCAAAGAGGATGCATTGCAGGCGGAGCACGATGAGATGGAGCAAGGAACCATACAGGGTGATTACACAGAGCCAAGCCTCATCTCATCTCAACGTGGATTGGGTGACAATGACGAAGAGGAGGAGGAAGGACAGGAGCTAGTTTCATGCACTATAGACGGTACTACCTGCACAGCTGTCATACCGTCTGTTCAGCGTGGATGGCCAGAGGACAGAGAGGAGGAGGAGGAGAGCATGATCAGTCATCCTCTTGGTGAGGACACGGAAGTCTTGCCCATTAGTAGTCTGGCACGCATGTCTGAGTTTATGTTACGCTGCCTTTCCCATGACCCTTGCATTCTCAAAATTTTGGGTGACAGTCATTACTGGTTGGTGACACTTCTAGACCCACGCTACAAGGAGAACTTTATATCTCTTATTCCTAAGGCGGACAGGTCTACAAAAAAGGGGTTGTACCAGAAGGCCCTTGTTGCGGAACTATTAAAAAAATTCCCATCTGAAAACACTGGTGGCAGAGGGCACACTTCATTGGACAACCAAGGAGTACAGGCGAGAGAGACACAAATTCAATCCAGCAGAGGCAGGGGAACACTGTCAAAGTTCCTGGCCTGCCCTGCCGCCAGCGTTTTATCAGAGAGGGTTTTTAGTGCCGCTTGTGGAATTATAACTGATAAGCACATCCGCCTGTCAACTGAAAATGCTGACAGGCTGACTCTTATAAAAATGAACAAGGGCTGGATTGGGCCAGACTTCTCAAAACCACCGAATGATAGCAGCGTAACATAAACTCCAATCCAGTGTCTTTTCTTCGGAGATGTATTCCCATGCACCTTTTCACACCCACACATGGGTATACGCTTCCTGATTTTGGCTATTTGCTCTTGTCCTCCTCCTTCTCCTCATCCTCCACCACCATATCACCAGGGGTGACTGTGATCCGTGATGCAGCACCCACCTAATTTTTTTAAAGGGTGTTTATCATGCCTGTAAAAAAATTTTTTTATACAGTATGTTCATGTATACCCCCCAGGGGTAAATGTTTGTCAGCCCATAGACTTAGTGCATGGGCATTACAAGTATAGGAGGCCCGCTCCTTTCTAATGCGAACATTTTTTTATGATGCCCTCCTCTACGTCTCTTCCAAGGGGCATTGAAGTGCCTCCAAATTTTTACCAGACCTTGCATTCACTGCATAGGCCAACACTATGGGAGACTCTCTCCTTTCTAATGGGAATTTGTCGTTACTGTTGCCCTGCTCTGTGTGTCTTTAAATTCTTAGCGGGGTTTTTCCTAAAATTGGTCAGCCGTTGGACTCACTGCATACCCTATAACTGTATAGCAGACTCTCTCCTTTCTAACAGGAACATGTCGTACTTGTTACTGTGGCCCTGCTCTGTCTGTCTTTAAATTCTTAGCGAGGTTTTTCCCAAATTTTGCCAGCCCTTGCAGTCACAGCATGGGCATTACCACTATAGGAGACCCGCTCCATTATAATGGGAACATTTTTTTACTGAGACCCTCCTCTATGTATCTTCAAAGGGGTATTGGGTTGCGTCCAAATTTTTGGCAGCCCTTGCAGTCACTGGATACGCAATAACAGTATAGGAGACCCACTTGTTAATAATGGGAACAACAAAGTGTAGCACCCCGAGGGCTCGGCTGCTACAGGGGTATTGCACCTCAAACCAGAGGTGTGATATTCCACTCCCAGGTAAGGATGGAGTATGGACCAGGGCTCAGTAAGCTGCATGCACCACACACACCCCATTTCCGAGGGACAGCTCAACGGTGCTCCCACTAGACAGAAGTGCAGGCACGACAGCATCTGTTCCTGGCTGGAGTGGGGAGGGGGAGGAAAACCCAGTGGTGTAGGAGCAGATAGGGGTGGGTCTCTGGGCATAGGTAGGAGCCCATTGGTTGCTAGTCACCTGGGCTCGGGTGTTAGAAGGAGGTATATAAGGTGGGCACCATCTTAGAACAGTGTGCAGTGCAGAGAAGAAGTCAAGAGTGAGAGGAGAAGACAGGAAGCAGAGCCCCTGCATGGGCTCTGCTCTGCAGGCAGGCCTGGTCAGGAGGCTGGAGCCTGAGAGAGAGAGAAAGGAGAATGAACAGAAAGGACAGTAAGAAAGGAAGCAAGGAACAGGAACACAGAGAAAGGCCCAGAGACATGAGGACAGAAGGAACCCCATGTGCCCAGGAGATACAGGGTGAAGGGTTGGCAGAGCAGGGTACCGGAACCCAAATTGGTGGAGGCGACTAATCCTCAGCCAAAACCGGAGGTTGTGACCACATCTTGGTGCGACCCCTCACTACATCCACCAGGAAAGCATACCACATAGGGTCAGGGAAACCGGAGAGAGGTTTCGCCGACAGAAGGCCCGAGGAAGCTGGACAAAGGTGGGTCACTGGTGGGGACGGCCAGAGAAAGGAAAGGAAGGGAGTCCTGTGCCACGCTCTGGAATTGCCTGGGAGTTGGTCGAGCCCCTTGCCTGGTGGACGCAGCACGGCTTGGGCAGTCACCGCCGGTACCGAGGTGACTAGGACCAGTAAAGAACTGTGAGTAAAGCATTGGAAACTGCAACCACACGTCTCTGTGTTTCATCGCCGCACCAGCACCATTAGTACTGGGACGCTCACACCATCACTCCCAGCATCCACACTAGCTGCCCTGAGGCAATACTTCTCCCGTGGGGAGTTATCCCATACTCGGCTGCGCAAACTACATCAGCCTCAGCGGTCTGCAGCGCAGCGGCGGTCCCCACTGACCGCAATCCACGGGTGGCGTAGTCGGACACTTATTATAACACCAATAGACTGCCACTGGTTTGACCGCCCTGGGCACGGACCGGGTCACCGCCACGGAGGACTACAACCCCCAGCGATCCAGCTCCGGGTATCCCCCTGCACAGCACAGGCCCAGGGGGCGCGTCAATTTTGGCGTAGTCGGCAGGATCGAGACCAACCCGCCACAAACGGGTATTGCGTGCCTGAAGAAAATTGTACATGTACCTGGAAAAGAAGTCTCCCGCCATTTCCCGAAGTTTCCCGCCGTCCAGAGTCGTTTCCCGCCATCCGGAGCCGATTCCCGCCATCGGACGCCATCTTGGATCGTTTCCCGCCATCCGCAGCCGCTTCCCGCCATTGGACGCCATCTTCGGGACGCCGCGCAGGAAGAAGAGGGGCGTGGACCCCGAAAGCGCGCGAGATCCAAAGCTCCGCCCCACGCACTGACGCTGCGTAAGGTCCTGGAAGGGAGAGAGAGCGACGCTGACGTCACAGGAGCACGATGCAAGGTCCTCAACCCCGACGATCAACTGCGGAGCCGCGGCCTACGGAGGAAGATCAACGCAAGGTAGGCCACGGTCCACCAGGGGGAGGAGGACACCAGGAACGGAGAGCAAGATGGCGGACCGGCAGCAGACTAAGCTGCCCGGCATCGGCAGTGCCCCAGCCGTCACGGGCCCCGACCAGCGCCAGGAGAAGACGCGTGATGCAGGAGCGGTCGCGGGAGCAGGTAAGAGGAGTCTCCCTGTCCCGGACGCTGCCAGCGTCAGCCTGCTCTCGGGCCCCCTGGTGGAGCCGCCGATCCCGGGCGCTGCAGACACCGACCTGCTCCAGACCCCGCAACAAGCCCTGCAGCCGAGCCCTCCAGCACTGGGCACCGCCACCACCAGCCCGTGCCCAGGCCCAAAGTCGCACCCTCTGACCCCGGGCGTCATCAACGGCGGCCCTCTCCAGGCCCGGTCGCAAGGCCTGAACTCCCCAGGCGCAAAAGGACTGTACGCCCTCCACGTCAACCGGCTAACCGAGGAAGAGCTGCAGTACCACCAGTGCGAGGAAAGCCAAGAGGACACGGACGGGTCTGAAGATTTCGAGGAAGGAGCATCAGGAGGACACCGTTACTAATGAACGGTAAATGGAACTGTATATAGTTACCCGTAAGGGTATAGAAACTGTTGCTGAGTGGAGTGTGGTCCCCTTTGGGACTGTTATAGAACTGTGTAGAAGTTACCCCCTATATCCCTTATCTGGCTGGGGACTGAGAACAGCCATCTATTTTTCCTAATCTGGCTGGGGACTGAGAGCAGCCATTCCCCTAAGAAGAAAGAACACCTGGTCGCAAGTTGCACGGCGGCCAGAACTCAAGAATGTGTTTTTGAAAAAAAAAAAAAATGTTTTACTTAAGAATGTCTTATACTGAAAAAGTTTAATTTGCTGCTAAAAGAGCCTATAGTATTTTCCGTGTATGAAGAAAGTCTTATAATATTTTATGAAAATGTTTTATACTAGTAACGTTAAAAAGAGAAGAATACCTCCCATAAAGGGATGAGTGAAAAGTTAATGTCTTATATGCGAATGCATTCTAAAAATTTGCATGTTTTAAATTGTTTTGCTCTTTTCCAGCCCGAGGGCGTGCTGTGATTTACCAGGGGGGAATGTAGCACCCCGAGGGCTCGGCTGCTACAGGGGTATTGCACCTCAAACCAGAGGTGTGATATTCCACTCCCGGGTAAGGATGGAGTGTGGACCAGGGCTCAGTAAGCTGCATGCACCACACACACCCCATTTCCGAGGGACAGCTCAACGGTGCTCCCACTAGACAGAAGTGCAGGCACGACAGCATCTGTTCCTGGCTGGAGTGGGGAGGGGGAGGAAAACCCAGTGGTGTAGGAGCAGATAGGGGTGGGTCTCTGGGCATAGGTAGGAGCCCATCGGTTGCTAGTCACCTGGGCTCGGGTGTTAGAAGGAGGTATATAAGGTGGGCACCATCTTAGAACAGTGTGCAGTGCAGAGAAGAAGTCAAGAGTGAGAGGAGAAGACAGGAAGCAGAGCCCCTGCATGGGCTCTGCTCCGCAGGCAGGCCTTGTCAGGAGGCTGGAGCCTGAGAGAGAGAGAAAGGAGAATGAACAGAAAGGACAGTAAGAAAGGAAGCAAGGAACAGGAACACAGAGAAAGGCCCAGAGACACGAGGACAGAAGGAACCCCATATGCCCAGGAGATACAGGGTGAAGGGTTGGCAGAGCAGGGTACCGGAACCCAAATTGGTGGAGGCGACTAATCCTCAGCCAAAACCGGAGGTTGTGACCACATCTTGGTGCGACCCCTCACTACATCCACCAGGAAAGCATACCACATAGGGTCAGGGAAACCGGAGAGAGGTTTCGCCGACAGAAGGCCCGAGGAAGCTGGACAAAGGTGGGTCACTGGTGGGGACGGCCAGAGAAAGGAAAGGAAGGGAGTCCTGTGCCACGCTCTGGAATTGCCTGGGAGTTGGTCGAGCCCCTTGCCTGGTGGACGCAGCACGGCTTGGGCAGTCACCGCCGGTACCGAGGTGACTAGGACCAGTAAAGAACTGTGAGTAAAGCATTGGAAACTGCAACCACACGTCTCTGTGTTTCATCGCCGCACCAGCACCATTAGTACTGGGACGCTCACACCATCACTCCCAGCATCCACACTAGCTGCCCTGAGGCAATACTTCTCCCGTGGGGAGTTATCCCATACTCGGCTGCGCAAACTACATCAGCCTCAGCGGTCTGCAGCGCAGCAGCGGTCCCCACTGACCGCAATCCACGGGTGGCGTAGTCGGACACTTATTATAACACCAATAGACTGCCACTGGTTTGACCGCCCTGGGCACGGACCGGGTCACCGCCACGGAGGACTACAACCCCCAGCGATCCGGCTCCGGGTATCCCCCTGCACAGCACAGGCCCAGGGGGCGCATCAAAAGCATAGCCGGCTGATGTTTCTCTAACAATTGCTAGGGCCGACTGCTGACCTTTTAAGAATAGTAAGGGCCGTCTGATGTCCCTATAAAAATAAGCTTCATGACTTTCACAGTCCCTCCATCATAAATAAAACAGGATGTGTCTGATGATGTGTCACACAGCACATGGCCAGATAAGGTTGTAAAATGTTAAAATGAAATTTCCCGGTGAATGCATTTGTCTTAAAAAAAAACGTAAAAAAAAAAACAATAGGATCTTTGTTTAGTATAAAAAACAGCGTCACCAATTTAACAACAATGTAATCACATTGTTCAGCTTATGCGCCTCCTCCTCCATCTCCGAAATGACCACATGAGTCACAAGCTGACAGCACTGCAGCACTGCCTTGGCCAAGCGGCAACAGGCTGTGCTGAAGATAACATGCTTAATGCTTAATTGACAAACCACCCAGCGCTGCAGAGTTGTTGAAAGCTGTAACACAGCAGCCTGATCTGTGGCTCTCACCGCTGAACATACAGCCAGGCATGGTCGTGTGTGACAATGGGCGGAACCTGATGACGGAGAAATGTCAGCCGGGGTAGATACGGTTTCCCTCTATGCCAGTCCTTTCACCGAGCTAAAGAATAAGTCTGTGGTGAAATACAACTCCCACTGAGAAGCTGTTTCAGATTGAAAAACATTGTGCCCACCAGAGGATTTGATTCTGAGGGCTAACCTTTCTCCCCCACTCAAGAGCCCCATAGAAGCTGCAAAGTTAGCGCTATCATGAACTCTCCTGAGGTAGAAGCCAAGGCACACCAGAGGATTCTCTGGTGGGACCGTCCAACCCTGCCAAGAAGCAGTCCTGGCTAAGAAAAGTGTGTGGAAAGGTTCCCGGACACTCTATGGCTGCTTTTTTACTGAGGAGGAAACACCCACAAACATGGGGAGAACATACAAAGTCCTTGCAGATGTTGTCCTTGCTGGGATTTGAACCCAGGATCCCAGTGCTGCAAGTCTTCAGTGCTAACCACTGATCCAATGTGATGCCGTTCACCCTCTAATATCTAACAGGCTGGAGAAACTTGCACCTACTGCCACTCTATCTTCAGCTCCTTTGTGAGAAAATGTATTTGGGCAACCACTCAGTCTACCAAATAAAATTCCTGAGAAGGAAATTGGGGATGGCTTCACTACTGGTACTGGGGGCAGTGCTAATACCATGGCGTTGTACCATAGTTTGCTGGAAATATTCCAGGCTGGTAGGAGGCAAGCAAATTCCCACAGAAAAGTACCAGCAGTAATGTTCAGGGACCCGCGCTTGTACAAGACGGAGACAACACCGGGAGAAATAGTGACGGCTGGAGACCGAGTATGGACACGAGGCATGAGGCATGTGGTTGTGAAAAGCTTCTGCCTCCACGAGCCTAAAAGGCCACATTTCAAGTGAAAGCAGCTTTACAGGACTTCCTGTGAGAAATGACACGCAGGGTAGATAGGGTTTCCCTCTATGCCAGTCCTTTCACCGAGCTAAATACAACTGTCAGCAAAAAAAGTTGTGTACTGGCTCCGTACCGTCCCTGGCCACATTCACCTGTCCACGTGTTTGTAGTTAGGCGATCCTTCCCAGTAAGTGAACTGGGGAGGGCACAGGTAATGTTGTGGGACCCGTGCTTGTGGCAGGCGGAGGCGATACAGGGAAATATAGTGGCGGCTGGGGACCGAGTATGGACACCCGGCCGCCGCTGGCATGAGGTTCTGAAAAGCTTCCGCCTCCAAAGAGCTTAAAAGGCCATATTTCAAGTGCAAAAAGCTGCCCAGAAATCTGGCAGTTTAGTGTTGCAGCCTGTGGGTGGGTGGGTGGCTGGCTGCATACTTGCACTTGCATTCCAAGTAACAGAAAACTTAGCAGATGGCGGCCTCTATCATCATCATGGCGTCACCTCGGCACTATGAACACTCCTGAAGGAGAAGCCTGGGCCCGCCGGAGGAGTCTCCGGTTCTCTGGTGGGCCCATCCAACCCTGCCGAAAAGCAGCCCTGGCTAAGAAAAGTGTGGGGGAAGGTTCCCGGACACTCTATGGCTGCTTTTTTAATGTGGATCGGCCATGCTTATGCATGTTATTTCTCAAACCGCATTACAGATTAGGCCATTGTTCAACTTTGCACTCAAGAATTTAAATGCGCAAAAAAAGATGTGTGTGTGTCAAAGCACCACCGACAAGGGTGAGTTGATGTTGGACGGGCTACCATTGCTTCTGCAACAAGCTGCATTACAGGACTTCCTGTGAGAAATGACATGTAGGCTAGATACGGTTTCCCTCTATGCCAGTCCTTTCACCGAGCTAAATACAACTGTCAGCAAAAAAAGTTGTGGTCTGGCTCCGTACCGTCCCTGGCCACATTCACCTGTCCACGTGTTTGTGGTTAGGCGGTCCTTCCCAGTAAGTGCACTGGGGAGGGCAAGGGTAATGTGGTGGGACCCGTGCTTGTGGAGGGCGGAGGCGATACCGGGAAATATAGTGGCAGCTGAGGACCGAGTATGGAAACCCGGCCGCCGCCGGCATGAGGTCGTGAAACGCTTCCGCCTCCACGAGCCTAAAAGGCCACATTTCAAGTGCAAGCAGCTGTCAAAAATTTGGCAGTATAGTATTGCAGCCTGTGGGTGGGTGGATGGCTGGCTGCCTACTTGTGCTTGCATTCCAAGGAATGGGGTAGGGACAACTGAACGCTGCAGTGGGACAAGGATGGTGATTGTTGCAAGTCTGCAACGACAGGTTCATGGCGGGAGGCATCTTCGCATGCGCCAAGGATCACTTATGATGGGCACACTTTTAGGCAGTGACCTGGGAGTCAGAGATGCTTCCAGAGGTCTTCCCCATGCTGTTCCCATGACTTTTCAGCACTGTGTGCATGTGTCTGATGATGTGTCACACACAACATGGCCAGATAAGGTTGTAAAATGTTAAAATGAAATTTCCTGGTGAATGCATTTGTCTTGGTTGAAAACAATGCAAAAGTGCAAAAATGCATCAAAAACGCTACGTGTGAACATAGCCCAAGGTGTGGAGGAGTATTTTTGTTTTTGGTTATTTATTTTGCCTTATATACAAGTCATTACCCTGGAAAGGATGTTCCTTAACATATTTCCCAGGAAAATACATTTTGGTTTAGTTTTTGTATGTTTTATTGTGAGTCTGTAAAAGTGGCGTAATACTCTGACCACGTTATTGACAGCAGTGATCTGGGAGTCAGAGATGCTTCCAGGAGTCTTCCCCATGCTGTTCCCATGTCATTTGAGCACTGTTCCCATCGATTTGGGCAATTTTTAGGCCTTCTGCAGACCGCCGGGGGGAGCCACCTGAAAAATGCTCGAGTTTCCCATAGACTTACATTGGGCTCGTTGCTCGGGTCGAGCACCCGAGTATTCCAATTTGCTCGACCCGAGCAACGAGCACCCGAGCATTTTAGTGCTCGCTCATCACTATTCATCACATCTAATGTAGTGTACTTAATTATATGTGCCAAATGTCCAGCAGGGGGTCTGTATGTTGGGGAGATGGGGCAAAAACTTCGGACAAGGATGAAGCATCATCGCCACACAATAAAAGAAAAAAAATAGATCTATCTGTGGCAAAACATTTTTGTTCCCCTGATCACAGCATCGCAGACATGAAATTATTGGTATTAAAAGGTAACTTCAAATCTCAGAGAGAAAGAAGAGTCTCGGAATATAAACTTCAGAGCAGGTATCGTATGGATTTATGTCATTCTACATCAACTAAGGAATGTGATCCTCAGAACTTTGGGTCATCATAACAGTCCTTATCTATGAACCAATCCAATATTTACAGCCAAATCTGTTTATCTCTCCCATAGTAATAGCATAGTAATAGCTTTGCTTAATGTTACCTGTCTCATCTATTGAATTATTTCTGTGTCCTACTGTGTATAAATATGTGACTCTTCAGATTTTGTGGTATACTATCCTGATGAAGAGACCTGAGTAGTCTCAAAAGCTTGCAACCTGTTACCATCTTTTCATCTAGCCATTAAAAGGCATCAACCACTGAGGACTCTCAAATCTAAATATTTTTCTATCTACTGGCTAACATGGTACAAAAATATATATATTTTTTTTTCCCCTGTATTATAATACTATATATTCACTGTGTAGGGGTGATGCTAGAGGGCATTGTGTAGCTGTATTGATTTGCATATAGTATATATATAGTAGTATTGTTGGTAATATTGGTCTTTGCATAGTGTATTTTAGGTTAGCAACAGTGGTATAACTATAATTATATATGTATAAGTGGTGGGGAGGTTGTATGAGGAAACACCTACTTTGGGGCTTGGGCCCTGATCTTCTAGGACCCTAGCAATGCTCCTGCCTCTCTTGTTAGATATGAAATGACTGTTGATGGAGCAACATCTGACCAAGAGATCAGTCTGTCAGCTCCTCCATCACAAAAGAAGCTTTCCCATGCTCCATCAGCCATCATTGCATTATATATCTAACAAGAGAGGTCAGTATGTAATAAAGAACAGGACTCTATAAATAACAAAAATAACTGTAAGGGATCCGATATGTAAGGGACGATGCTGTACATAACGAGAGGGAACTGTGTAATAGGGACGGCGCTAAACATGAAGAGAGGGTATTGTGTAATAAGGGATGGCGCTATACATGAAGAGAGGACACTGTGTAATAAGGAATGGTGCTATACATGAAGAGAGGGCACTGTGTAATAAGGGACGGCACTATACATGAAAAGAGGGCACTATGTAATAAGGGACGGTGCTATTCATGAAGAGAGGGTACTATGTAATAAGGGACGGCGCTATACATGAAGAGAGGGCTCTGTGGAATGAGGGATGGTGCTATACATGAACAGAGGAGACTATATATACAGTGAGGAAAAAAAGTATTTAGTCAGCCACCAATTGTGCTAGTTATCACACTTAAAAAGATGAGAGAGGCCTGTGATTGACATTATAGGTCGACCTCAACTATGAGAGACAAAATGAGAAAACAAATCCTGGAAAATAAGTATTTGGTCAATTACTAAAGTTCATCTCAATACTTTGTTATATATCTTTTGTTGGCAATAACAGAAGTCAAACGTTTTCTGTAAGTCTTCACAAGGTTGGCACACACTGTTGCTGGTATGTTGGCCCATTCCTCCATGCAGTTCTCCTCTAGACAGTGATGTTTTGGGGCTGTCGCTGGGCAACACAGACTTTCAACTCCCTCCAAAGATTTTCTATAGACTGTGGCTAGGCCACTCCAGGACCTTCGTTGCCCTGGCAGTGTGCTTGGGATCATTGTCATACTGAAAGATCCAGCCACGTTTCATCTTCAATGCCCTTGCTGATGGAAGGAGGTTTGCACTCAAAATCTCACGATACATGGCTCCATTCATTCTTTCATGTGCACGGATCAGTTGTCCTGGTCCTTTGGCAGAAAAACAGCCTTAAAGCATGATGCTGCCACACCCATGCTTCACAGTAGGTATGGTGTTCTTTGGATGCAACTCAGCATTCTTTCTCCTCCAAACACGAGTTGTGTTCCTACCAAACAGTTCTACTTTGGTTTCATCTGACCATATGACATTCTCCAAATACTCTTCTGGATCATCCTACTGCTTTCTAACAAACTTCAGACGGGCCCGGACATGTAATGGCTTAAGCAAGGGGACTCGTCTGGCACTGCAGGATCTGAGTCCCTGGCGGCGTAGTGTGTTACTGATGGTAGCCTATGTAACATTGTGGATAATAGAAGGGACCACATCATTAGACCACGGTAACATTAACCAACAACCCCTAAGCTCAGTAGTTTAGGAGGTTGTAGTCAATGTATTCAGATGGTATCATGACCCTTTGTGAGTGCTCCCTGGTTTTTCCCCTGTTCCTCCATATAAACTGTTGGGAGCAGCTTAAATGTGACAAAAAAGCTGAGGACCCCAAAAACGAATAGACACAAGTTACCGAAATCCTATGATCAACGATATATGGAGTCCATTATTGTGGGGAGAAGAGTGCCTTGTAGGTAAAACTTTTGGCCTTGACTATATGACCAAAAGATAAAAAACAGACAGTGAACAGTTTTGAGGCCACACGAAACACATTTCTGGACTGATACAGGACCATTTGCACCCTCCCCAATGCCAATGCATGAGATCAAATGCTCATCAAACACTTTCTAATATTCTGCGCTCCACAAAATAAGCGACGGCGCCATAAAGAGGGAGAATGGGAACGTTTCCAGACAGAGGCCGGTAATTATACATGAAGATATGACCGGCATATTGTGCAAATTGAATCAGCCGAGAACCTGTGGAAATGATCAAAGAGTAACGATAGGACCTGGGTGTCACGCTGAGGATTTCACAGAGTTTTTCTTTTTTTTCAGCTCATTTTTGTGTTTGTGCAAATGAAGCGACTGCTCACATCGCAGCCATCAAAGAGTAGAGGGAGGGCGAAGCAATGCAACCCCTGTCACCATTTCTCGGCTGTAAAATATTGCACACCAGCTCTTAGAGACAGGATTAAATTAGACTTTTATAATGTATTTAGTATCGTGTCATGACTTGCTGGAGGTGCGCGGTGGGGAGGGGGCGAACGAGCTGGCGACAAACTTATCGACTCGTTTTAGTATCTGCCGTCGGAAAAGTGAGAAGATTGATTTGCTGTTCTTAAAAGGACAAAAACACTAAATTCATCACTGGTCATCCTGATATTGGTTGTAACTAGTGTTGAGCGAGCACTAAAATGCTCGGGTGCTCGAAGCTCGGGCCGAGCTCGCCGTGATACTCGGGTGCTCGACCCGAGCAACGTGCCCAATGTTAGTCTATGGGAGACCCGAGCATTTTTGCGGCGGCACCCCCGACAGTCTTTTAAAAGCCTAACAAGTGCCCAAAACGATAGTGACAGTGCTCAAAAGACATGGGGACAGCATGGGGATCGCCCCAGGAAGCATTTCTGACCCCCAGGTCACTGCTGTCAACAACGTGGTCAGAGGTATTAAGCCACTTTTACGGGCTCACAATAAAACGTTCAAAAACGAAACTGAAACTGCTTCCCTGTGAAATATGTTAAGGAACTTCCTTTCCAGGGTAAAGACTTGCGTATAAGGTAAAATAAATAACAAAAAAAAAAAATACTCCTCCACACCTTGGGCTATGTTCACAAGTAGCATTTATTATGCGTTTTTGCACTTTTGTATTGCTTTCAACCGTGACAAATGCATTCACCGGGAAATGACATTTTAACGTTTTACAATCTTATCTGGCCAAGTGCTGTGTGACACATGCATACAGTGCTGAAAAGACATGGGAACAGCATGGGGAAGACCTGACGCGCCCCCTGGGCCATGGGGTACTCGGCAGCCGGGCCTCTGGTCGCTGGGGAATATCACGGTGGCTGGCCCGGTCCGTGACCCAGGGCGGTCAGTAAAAGGGGGATTTATTTATAAGGGATTTGTAAGGTTTTTCGTGACGCCACCTGTGGAATGCAGCTAAAGGGTGCCGCCGCTGCGGAGCAGTCCTCTTCACCTGGTGTTACAGCAGCAGGGATGGTGTGGCTCTCCACAGGTAGAGCTAGCTCCAGGGCAGCGTGGGGATGGTGTGAAGGGATGCAGGAGAGATGGGACCCAGCCGGGTCAAAGGAAGAACAGACACACACACCGGGGCTAGTTTCAGTTCCTTTACTGCAGATGGTAGGTACGGTCCGGGGCACTTGTAGGTGGTGTGCACTTCTGGTCTTGCTCCCCAGTGACCGGTGTAAGGCCTCCTTTCTCTATCTTCCTGTCTCTCTCCCTGGAGCTTCTGACCTGCCTGGAAAAGGGTCTAACTCCCTTGATGTTTCTCTCACCCGTCTTGCTCGGCTGCGAGGGCTTTCCCACTGGTTACCACGATCCCTGGACGCTGGGGCCTTCGTGGTACCTAGTCCTCTAAATATGCGATATTCACAGGTGGACTGAGGGATATGAAATCCTCCTCAGTATGCCAGATTCCCTACTGGGCATAGAGATCCCAATAGGCTCAGGCCCGGTGCCCGGCTTGCTTCAGGGGACGAACTGTCTGTGGTTCCTCTGTCCCTCATGGCTCTTCTCTTCTCCTTGCCTTCTATCCCACTCTAGGATCTCACTGGCCAGACTAGCCCACAGCTTGGGCCTAGCCTGGCTTTAAGCCACACAGACTTCAGC
This sequence comes from Phyllobates terribilis, assembly GCF_046119375.1. NCBI lineage: Eukaryota > Metazoa > Chordata > Amphibia > Anura > Dendrobatidae > Phyllobates > Phyllobates terribilis. The sequence goes on from NW_027362764.1 coordinate 785,801,483, forward strand.
TTGTCTGGTGCTGCAGCATCATGTCACACTCACTGCTTCCCACTGACTGACTTCCTGAACTCCACCCCCTCAGTATATATATACCTGACAGGGCTCCATCTAGTGGACTTGGGTGGAGATGTCTGCATGTAATGAGGCCACTGGGGAGAAACCATCTGTGCAACACCAAGGAGTTCTGTGACAGCCTGCAGCCGCAGGGCATCACTGACCACTGGAAGCATCTCTGACACCCAGGTCACTGCCTAAAAGTGTGCTTATCAGAAGTGATCATTTCCGCATCAGAAGATGCAGACTTGCAACTATCCCCATGCAAGTCCTTGTCCCAGGGTAGTGTTCAATTGTACCTCCCCCATTCCTTGCAATGCAAGCGCAAGTATGCAGCCTGCCACCCACCCACCCCCAGGCTGCAATACCATACTGCTAGCTTGCTTGCAATAGAAATGGGGCCTTTTAGTTTGGAGGAGGCCTAAGCTGGCCACTACCTCATGGCTGCTTTGGCAGCGAGGTATCCATACTCAGTCCCCAGCCGCCCGGCGGCCAGGTGTCCACGCTTGGTCCCCAGCCGCCTCGCGGCCTGGTGTCCACACACGGTCCCCAGCCGCCTGGGGACGGCCGGGTGTCCATAAACGGTCCCCAGCCGTCCCTATTTCTCCTTGGAACATCCTCCCACAGTTTTCTTAGCCCGGCCTGCTTTAGGGCAGCATTGGACGAGCCCACCAGAGAACCAGACTCCTCCGGTGGGCCCTGGCTTCTCCATCAGGGGAGTTGAGAGTGCCAAGGTGAGGAGCATGATGATGATGATAGAAGTTAGCATCTGCTTTGTTTTCTTGAAATGCAAGCGCATGTATGTAGTAGTGGCTAGGCCTGAGGTGGTCAGCGTTTTGGCACATATCCTTCCTCCTCCGAGGATTGCTGGATGTTTTCCTGCTACTATCCCAGTTCTATGACTCCCGTTAAAACAAAGCTTCAGGTGATGAATGATGGATGAGGTGGAGAAAGAGCAGGAGGAACAGGGACCATTCACATCAATATCAGGCCAGTCAACCACACATGTCTAGTAGGATATGTTTCTGTACCAAAAGGAGAGGTTCAGCTACACAGTTATAGGGCATGCAGTGAGTTCAATGCCTACCAAAAATTTCGAGGCACTCCAATGCCCCTTGGAAGTGACATGGAGGTCAGAGGGCCTTAACTAAACCATTTTTTCCATTTATAGCAACTGGGTCTCCTGTGCACTGTTGGCCTAAGCAGTGAATGGAAGGTTTTCCAAAAATTATGAGGAACTGCAATGCCCCTTGAAACAGACGTGGATTACAGCATACTAAAAACCTTCTACCCATTATTGGGGAGTGGGTCTTCCTTAGTGTTCGCCTATGCATTGAAAAGCAAAAGCTGACTAAAATTAGGAGGAAATGCAATGCCCGTTGGAATAATGGTGGAGTTCGCAGTGGAATAAAAGGACAATATCAATGCCCCTTGAAAAAGTGGTGGAGGTCGCAGTAGCTTAACAAGACGGTTTTAATGCCCCTTGGAAAAGTGGTGGAGGTCGCATTAGCTTAACAAGACGGTTTTAATGCCCCTTGGAAGAGACGTGGAGGTCGCAGGAGCTTAGCAAGATGGTTTTAATGCCCCTTGGAAGAGTGGTGGAGGTCACAGTAGTTTAACAACACAGCTTTAATGCCCCTTGGAAAAGTGGTGGAGGTTGCAGTAGCTTAACAAGACAGCTTTAATGCCCCTTGGAAAAGTGGTGGAGGTCGCATTAGCTTAACAAGATGGTTTTAATGCCCCTTGGAAGAGACGTGGAGGTTGCAGTAGCTTAACAAGATGGTTTAAATGCCCCTTGGAAGAGACGTGGAGGTCAGAGTGGTTTAACAAGACGGTTTTAATTCCCCTTACAAGAGCTATGCAGTACATCATATTAAAACATTATTCCCATTATTGGGGAGTAGGTCTCCCATAGTCTTTGCCTATGCCTGCCAAGCAAAAGATGCCAAAAATTAGGACGGCGGAACTTGCAATGCTTACAACACGGACCACCGTCACCCTGGTGGTATAGTGGTGGTGGAGGCTGAGGATAAGGAGAAGAGCAAAAAAAAGCCGAATTGAGGAAGCGTATACCCATGTGTGGGTGTGAAGCGGTGCATGGGAATACACCTCCCGAAATAACACAATGGATTTGACTTTATGTTACTCTGCTGTCATTTGGTGGTGATGAGAAGTCTGGCCCAATCCAGCCCTTGTTCATTTTGATAAGGGTCAGCTTGTCAGCATTGTCAGTTGACAGGCGAGTGCGCTTATCAGTTATAATTCCCCCAGCGGCACTAAAAACACGCTCCGATAACACGCTAGCGGCAGGGCAGGCCAGGACCTCCAAGGCGTACAGAGCGAGTTCATTCCAAGTGTCCAGCTTGGATACCCAATAATTAAATAAAGGCACAGAGGAATCACGGAGGACGCTGGTATGGTCGGCAAGGTACTCCCTCACCATCTTTTGAAACTTTCCACTCCTTGTGAGAGTACCCCACGCCTCAGGGCCTGTAAGCTGGGCGGGTCTCAGAAAACTGTCCCAGAACATTGACAGTGTTCCCCTGCCTCTTCTGGATTGGAGTTGCCTCTCTCTCGCCTGTACGCCTTGGTTGGTCAACGAACTGTGACCTCTGCCGCTAGCATGTTCAGATGGAAATTTTTTTAACTGTATGACAGTTGTACAGGTACTAAAGTCTACAGCGCATGATACCAGCTCCTGTTCTTCCTCCTCCTCCTCCTCTCCCTCATTGTCCACCAATGCACGTTGGGATGAGATGAGGCTGGGCTGTGTGTAATCGCCCATTATGGGTTCTTGATCCATCTCATCATACTCTGGCTGCAATGCCTCCTCTTTAATATTCTGCAGAGAGCGTTGCAAAAGACAGACAAGTGGGATGCTGACGCTAATGATGGCGTCATCGCCACTCACCATCTTGGTGGACTACTCAAAGTTTGTCAGGATGGTACATATGTCAGACATCCAGGTCCACTCCTGAGGTCTTATGTGTGGAGTCTGACCTGAATATCGACGGCCTTGTTGCAGCTGGTACTCCACAACTGCTCTCTTCTGCTCTTCTGCTCACAAATCCTTTGCAACATGTGGAGGGTAGAGTTCCAACGTGTGGGGACATCACACACCAGTCGGTGTGCCGGAAGCTGCAAACGCTGCTGCAACACAGCCGGAAGCTGTAGCCGACTTCCGAAAATGAGCTGACATGCGGCGTACTTTGACGTGCAGATCCGGCAACTCGGGGTACGATTTAAGAAACCGCTGAACCACGAGGTTAAGCACATGAGCCAGGCATGGTACGAGTGTGATCTCGCCTCGCCTCAGAGCCTCCACCAGGTTACGGCCATTGTCACACACGACCATGCCTGGATGTAGGTTCAGAGGTCTCAGCCACAGATCTGTCTGCTCTTTCACAGCCGTCCACAACTCACAAGCAGTGTGAGGTTTATCACCTAAGCTTATGAGTTTCAGCACAGCCTGTTGCCGCTTGGCTGAGGCAGTACTGCAGTGCTTCCAGTTTGTAACTGATGTGGTGATATCTGAGATGGAGGCTGAACATGAGGAGGAGGAGGAGGATGATGCGCAGGAGCTGTACACTGTGGGGGCAACTCTGACTGACATAGGGCCCGCAATCCTCGGTGTGGGGAGGATGTGTTCCGTCCCAAGGTCCGACTGGGTCCCGGCTTCCACTATGTTTACCCAGTGTGCCGTCAGGGAGATGTACCGTCCCTGGCCACAAGCACTTGTCCACGTGTCCGTTGTCAGTTGGACTCTCCCAGTAACTGCGTTGTTGAGGGCACGGCAGATGTTTTGGGACACATGCTTGTGTAGTGCGGGGATGGCACCCCGGGCAAAATAGTGTCAGCTGGGGACCGAGTACCGAGGGACGGCCACCGCCATAAGGTTGCGGAAAGATTCCGTCTCCACCAGCCTAAAAGGCAGCATTTCCAACGCAAGCAGTCGTGAAATGTCCGAATTTAGGACTGGCCTGTGGGGCGTTGGCTGCGAATCTCTGCTTTCGTTCAAAGCTCTGGGATATGGACAATTGAATGCTGTGGTGGGACGTGGACGTTGATGCTATTTCTTTAGAAACTGCCATAACAAGTGAAGACTGAGAAGAGGGGGCATCTTTGCATGCAGTATGGACAGGGGATTGCCTTACACGCACAACAGGGGGTTCTATTACACGTACAACAGCGGAAGAAGCAGTGGTGACACCCGCTGACACTGGTCGTGGACCCTGGGGTTCGTCCCACAAAGTCGGGTGCTTTGCTGCCGTGTGCCTGATCATGCTGGTGGTGGTCAGGCTGGTAGTTTTGTCACCCCTGCTGATGCTGGTGACGCGCCCCCTGGGCCGTGGGGTACCCGGAGCCGGGCCTTGTAGATGCTGGGGGTTGTAGTCACCGTGGCGGTGACCCGGTCCGTGACCCAGGGCGGTCAAACCAGGGTAGTCTGTGTGTCCGTTATGTATAGTCCGACTACGCCACCTGTGGAATGCGGTTATTGGGAACCGCCGCTGAAGCTGGTGGTATGTGCTGCAAGGTGATGTAACTCCCCACAGGAAGAGTGTAGCTTCAGGGCAGCGCGTATGGATGATGGTGGTGATGGTGCAAGGTGTCGCGGTGCAAGAATAATCACAGAGTCCAAACGATCCAGTCCCAGATCCTTTACTCACGGTTTAAGCAGTTCCAGTTACAGGGCCAGTGTAAGAGCCCACGGCGTCCTGTGCTCACGCAGTGAGGGGCTCGGACGACTCCCAGATACCTCCAGAGTATTTATCAGGACCCCCTTCTGTGTGTCCCTTCTGGCCTTCTCCCTGCACCTCACACCTAGTAGCACTCCTGTCCGGTGTCCTCGGGCCTTGGTGGGCGACGTGTGTTCCGTCCCCTTGGTCCTATGCGGCTACCTTCCTAGCACACTGGTATGGACTTATGGTCTGCGGTATTTGAAATGCTGCAGCCTCTGGTTCTCTAGTTAGGCTTTGTAGCTCTTGGCTAGTTAAGGGACCGGTTCCCTTTTTACGGCCTGACCCCTATACCTCCTGGCAGCGGCGGGCGTACGTGTGGCTTGCTGCACAGCTCGTACCCCTGGGGTCCCTTCTCTTCTCGTCCTGGAGCCTCTCCTGCTCCCCTTTTCTCTCCCTTCTCCTTCAGGCTCAGGCCTCCTGACTTGGCCCGCCTGTGGAGCAGAGCTCGTGCAGAGCCTCTGCTCCTGTCACTTCTCCTCACAACTCCAACTCTGACTCCCCTTGAACCAAGATGGTTCCTTCCTTTTATATCTCCTACTCCAGTGCTCCCAGGATCTACGTCCTCCACCCATCCACTACTTAGTTCCCCCTCTCAAAGTGGTTCCTCCCCACTCCAGCCAGGGATCAGGGACTGTGCTCTCCTGTAGGAGCAATCTCTCCCTGTCCCCTGGAAATGTGGTGTAGTGGATGTAGTGTTAGGGTCCTGAGCCATACTCCTACCTTACCTGAGAGTGAGATACCACACCTCTGGATAAGATGCAATACCTCTGTGGCGACCGAACCCTCAGGGGCGCCACACTGGCATGGCAGGTGGTACAAATGGCCTTTTTGGGGTTATCAGCAGAGTATTTAAAAAAATTCCAGACTCTGGAAGACCTACTGGTTGTACTGGTAACGTTCCTCGTGTTGGTGTTCCGGGGAACTGTTGCCCGCCTTCTGTGTGCGGCCACCACACTGCTACTTCCTGCCTGTTGGGGTACTCTGCCTCCCTCCCCCTGTGTGCTTCTAGCCTCGCTCTGCGTGTCCTCCTGCCACGTTGGGTCAGTTACTAGATCATCCACCACCTCCTCCTTTTCCACTTGCGCACCACAATCCTCCTCCTCACTTCCTGGCAATTGTGTCTCGTCATTGTCCACCTCTTGTGACAAATTGCCAGCATCGACTTCCTGTGGCCGTGGCTGTTCAAATATTTGGGCATCGCTACATGGGATCTCCTCTTCCACCACTTCAAGGGGAGCAGGCGAGGGGCACAAATATGGAAATGGGCCAGTGAACAGCTCTTCAGAGTGTCCAAGTGTGGGATCAGTTGCTGTCTGACAACACTCGGCATGGTGGGAGGAAGGAGCATCAGGGTGAGGAGGAGTATGCGGTCGAGACTCACGGCTACTAAAACTTGACCGGAGGTGGTGGTGCCCAGGTAACTGGAAGTATTATCTGATATCCAATTAATAACCTGTTCACACTGATCAGTTCGCAATACTGGTGTTGTAGTGTGCTTCCCTAGTAATTCAGTCAAGAACTGGGAGCGAGAAGATGTGGCTGTTGGTTGTGGCACATTTTCACCTTGGCCACGGCCCCGTCCTCTACACGCACCATCACCAGAACGTCCAGTTCCACGTCCCTTGCCACGTGCCTTGCCCATTGTAAATGAAGTAAAATAGCTTACACTCGAACTATCAATGGAAAAAGGGTAATGAAAAGGAGAGTAGAACCATGGAAGAGGAAAACCACAGTTCTATTTCTCTGGCCTACACCCGACTCTTTTAAACAGATATATCTGTGAGTGAACAGACAGGGAGACACTATTACTGTTTTTTTTACATAAAACAGGCAAAAAGCTGGATAATACAGAGATTTGAACAGTGGAACTGCAAAACCACAGTTCTAATTTACTGGCGTATACCAGACTTTTTTAAATAGATATATTTGGGGCTGAACAGTCAGCGACACACTCAAACAGTTTTTTTTATGTAAAAAAGGCCCAAAAGTGGATAATACAGAGATTTGAACCGTGGAACTGCAAAACCACAGTTATAGTTATGTGGCGTACACCAGAATCTTTCAAACAGATATATTTGTGTCTGAACAATCAGGGAGACACTATTAATGTTTTTCTTTACGGAAAAAATACCAAAAGCTGGATAATTCAGAGATTTGAACCATGGAACTGCAAAACCACAGTTCTAATTTACTGGCGTATACCAGACTTTTTTAAACAGATATATTGGTGTCTGACCAGTCAGGGAGACACTATTACAGTTTTTTTTTTACAGCAAAAAATGTCTAAAACAGGATAATACAGAGATTTGACCCGTAGAACTGCAAAACCACAGTTATATTTTTCTGGCCTACACCAGACTCTTGTAAACAGATATATTGGTGTCTGACCAGTCAGGGAGACTCTATTACAGTTTTTTTTACGGCAAAAATGCCAAAAGCAGGATAATACAGAGATTTGACCCGTGGAACTGCAAAACCACAGTTATATTTTTCTGGCCTACACCAGACTCTTTTGAACAGATATATTGGTGTCTGACCAGTCAGGGAGACACTATTACAGTTTTTTATTATGGCAAAAAATGGCAAAAACAGGATAATACAGAGATTTGAACTGTGGAACTGCAAAACCACAGTTATATTTTTCTGGCCTACACCAGACTCTTTTAAACAGATATATTGGTGTCTGAACAGTCACAGACACACTCAATTTTTTTTTTGGGGGGGGGGTGGGAATACCAAAAGGTTAATAAGAAGCGTATTTGGACAGTCTGACTGAGGAAAAAAAAATACAGGATTTAGAAGAAAAAAAAAAAAATCTTTCCTGGCCCCTGAGACCGAGGTGATAAGTCTATTAATTTGACCAACAGGAACACACAGGACTGTAATGCAGCGTTTGCTGGTATAACCACCGCGTCTTCTATACCGCCTGCCTGATATCTGGGATGCGTATTAGTCCTGAGGACTGTTTGTTTGATTTTGCAGGCTTTAGAGACCCTACACTACCTATTTCGCAGTATAAATCTCTCCCTAGCTCAGCAGCACTCTCCCTAGCTCAGCAGCACTCTCCCTACACTGTCTGATCCGGAGCGACTGTGTCCAAGATGGCGGTGCCCGGTTTTAAATACTCGAGGTGACGCTGTGCGGCCAGCCAATCACTGTAATGCCCACAAACAACATGGCTGCGGCATTACAGTGACTGGCTGGCAATCCCTGCATGTTCATTGGCTCTGTAAAGAGCGCCAAACGTGCAGGGCTGAGACCCGAGCTCCCGCCCGAGTAACCCGGAAATGCTCGGTGCTCGCCAAACATCCCGAGTAGTGAGATGCTCGGGTGAGTAACGAGCAGTGTCGAGCATGCTCACTCAACACTAGTTGTAACTGCTTCTGGGAAAGTTGGGAGACCGGTTCACTCTGATTATCAAGGTACCTAAAAGGGAAACGCGTTTAGTGTAAAAAAAAAGATTCGATGATCGGTTTAGTCCAAACTTTCTGCAATGCACGGGTACCGGAGGTGTCATACCTGCACAGCTCTAATACAGTTGGCAATCTGCGAGGTCAGAGATAACTCTGATCCTGGCTATTTAAATGCTAAGATGCTGCTAAAATACTACTAGAAGCACCTAAGGGGTTTACTAGAGGGAGATTTTATCACTGAAGCTCCAGTAGCAATCCTAAAAGTCAATTTCGACTCTCTAGCGAGCCTTGTCACATCACTTATGATAAAAGCCAGAACCAGAATCTCAATTTGCAGACACTGTGATTCAGGGTACTGCCGATATTGACTTGCAGGATTGCTGCTTCCTAATTGTGGCATTAGAGTTCTAGTCCTCTTCCTCTCTGAAGAGACAATTTGCATATTTCCCAGAGGAGCAGTGCAGCTTAAAAGTCTCCTCACCTTAACATACTTAACATGTCGCTCTCCGCAAGGAGAAACATTACCCCTTGGATCCTGGTTAGACGCCTCTCATCCAGCCAAACCAGATTTCACACCCTGCACTGATGAGGGACAGTACCATGAAACACAGTGTCTGCCAATTGTGATTCTGGTTCTGGCTTTTATTCAAAGTCATGTGATAAGGCTCATTAGAGAGTCGATATTGACTTTTAGGATTGCTACTTCCTATAGGTGGAAGTTCTAGTCCTCTTCCTCTCTAAAGAGACAATTTGCCGTTTATTGCATAAAATACGTATTTAATACAATAGAAAAACAGAGCTCAATATTTAGTACAGAAACCTTAGTTTACAATTAAAGAGTAGTGTTGAGCCATCCCCCGTAGTGTTCGGGTTCGGTTCGGTTCGTCGAACATCGGGATGTTCGTGGAACTGTTCGTCGAACACCGTCGAACACCGTTGCAACCAATGGCAGGCAAACAAAAACTCATAGAAACACATAGAAAACACCTTCAAAGCTGTCCAAAAGCTGACAAATTGCTCAGAAGACACTCTCTTTAAAAAAGCCGGCTGGCAATTCAGCAGCGGCATACACCGGTACCCGACAATTTAGAACAGAAAGAATAAAGCATCACACATAGATTAGATAGATAGAAACATGTCAGTCACATATATAAGAAGTACAGTGACAGTGTTGCTTACTGTACTTGTCACTTAGTGTTAAAGGATTTATTAAAAAAAATAATAGTGTTTTCATGCACCGTCTCTTTAAAAAAGCCGCCGGCAATTCAGCATCGGTACCCGACAATTTATAACAGAAAGAATAGAGCATCACACATAGATTAGATACATAGAAACATGTCAGTCACATATATATGAAGTACAGTGATAGTGTTGATTACTGTACTTGTCATTTAGTGTTAAAATAAAGGATTTATTAAAATAAAAATTGGCGTGGGTTTCCCCGTAATTTTAGTCTCTAGCGGAGGTTAAGCAGATGGCTGGGGCAGATGTTTGAAGCCTGGGAAGGGGGTGATACCCACGGAGCTTCCCAGGCTACTAATATCAGCCCCCAGCTGAATACCTAACCTTTACTAGCTATTAAAATGGGGGACCCCAAAAAAATGACGTGGGGTCCCCCCTATTTTAATAGCTAGCAAAGGCTAGGCAGACAGCTGGGGGCTGATATTAATAGCCCAGGAAGGGTGCCATGAATATTGGCCCCCTCCCAGGCTAGAAACACCAGCCGTCAGCCACCCCAGAAATGGCGCATCCATAGGATGCGCCAATTCTGGCACTTAGCCTCGCTCTTCCCACTGCCCTGTAGCGGTGGCAGTGGGGTAATAGGGTTGGGGTTGATGTCAGCTTATAATGCCAGCTGACATCAAGCCCAGGTTAGTAAAGGAGAGGCATCTATAAGACACCCCCATTACTAACTCCATAGTCAAAGTTAAAAAAAACACAAACACCCAGAATAAAGTCCTTTAATTGAAATAAACACACAGTTCTTTATTGTTCTAAATTAAACCATACTTACCGTCACACCTATTCCAGCTGAAGCTAATGTCTTCTGCAATAAAAGTAAAATAATAAAGCACATCATCCTTACCTTTCCATGGTTCCCACGACAGCTTCAGCTCTGCTACATTCACATGACAGGCTGGATCGCAGCCGAAAGCTGCCATCCAGCTTGCCATGCCGCAGACACTGAGAAGCGCAGGCATGCTTGTGCTCCTCAGTGTCTCGCTGTGACGGCATAAAGATCACCCGAGGTCATGTCCAATGAACTCAGCTCACCTCATGCACGTCACTGACAGCGTGGGAAAATTCTCCTGCGCTCAGCGCTTGAGCAGGAGAATTCTCCCACGCTGGGATGGCATTGAGATGACAGGCTGGATCACAGCTGAGCTCTGCCATCCAGCTTGTCATCCTTCAGAGACACTGCAGAGCGCAAGCATGCCTGGGCTCTGCAGTGTCTATGAAGGATGGCATGCTGGATGGCAGCGCTCAACTGCCATCCAGCCTGTCATCTCAATGCCATCCCAGCGTGGGAGAATTCTCCTGCTGAAGTGCTGAGCGCAGGAGAATTTCCCACGCTGTCAGTGACGTGCATGAGGTGAGCTCATGTCCAATGAACTCAGCTCACCTCATGCACGTCACTGACAGCGTGGGAGAATTGCCTGCGCTCTGCAGTGTCTATGAAGGATGGCATGCTGGATGGCAGCGCTCAGCTGCCATCCAGCCTGTCATCTCAATGCCATCCCAGTGTGGGAGAATTCTCCTGCTCAAGCGCTGAGCGCAGGAGAATTCTCCCACGCTGTCAGTGACGTGCATTGGAGATGAGCTCACCTCATGCACGTCACTGACCGCGTGGGAAAATTCTCCTGCGCTCAGCGCTTCAGCAGGAGAATTCTCCCACGCTGGGATGGCATTGAGATGACAGGCTTGCCCTCTGCAGTGTCTCTGAAGGATGACAAGCTGGATGGCAGCGCTCAGCTGTGATCCAGCCTGTCATATCAATGCCATCCCAGCGTGGGAGAATTCTCCTGCTCAAGCGTCAGTGACGTGCATGAGGTGAGCTGAGTTCATTGGACATGACCTCGGTTCATCTTTATGATGTCATAGCGAGACACTGAGAAGCACAAGCATGCCTGCGCTTCTCAGTGTCTGCGGCATGGCAAGCTGGATGGCAGCTTTTGGCTGCGATCCAGCCTGTCATGTGAATGTAGCAGAGCTGAAGCTGTCGTGGGAACCATGGAAAGGTAAGGATGAGGTTGGTTTATTATTTTACTCTTATTGCAGAAGACATTGGCTTCAGCTGGAATGGGTGATACAGTAAGTATGGTTTAATTTAGAACAATAAAGAATTGTGTGTTTATTTCAATTAAATTACTTTATTCTGGGTGTTTGTGTTTTTTTAACTTTGACTATGGGGTTAGTAATGGGGGTGTCTTATAGACGCCTCTCCATTACTAACCTGGGCTTGATGTCAGCTGGCATTATAAGCTGACATCAACCCCAGCCCTATTACCCCACTGCCACCGCTACAGGGCAGTGGGAAGAGCGAGGCTAAGTGCCAGAATTGGCGCATCCTAAAACACCGCCCAAAACAGTTCGAATTTGAGATTGGCGAACAGTTCTAGTCGAACACCGCTCATCTGTATTAAAGAGGTCAGATGTTTCGTGTAGTTCTTGACCAGGTTTGCACACATTGCAGCAGGGATTTTGTCCCACTCCTCCATACAGATCTTCTCCAGATCTTACAGGTTTCTGGGCTGTCGCTGAGCTACATTGAGTTTCATCTCCCTCCAAAGATTTTCTATTGGGTTCAGGTCTGGAGACTGGCTAGGCTACTCCAGGACCTTGAAATGCTTCTTACGGAGCCACTTCTTAGTTGCCCTGGCTGTGTGTTTTGGGTCATTGTCATGCTGGAAGACTCAGCTATGACCCATCTTCAATGCTTCTACTGAGGGAAGGAGGTTGTTAGCCAAAATCTCGCGATACATGACCCCATCCATCCTCCCTTCAATATGATGTAGTCATCCTGTCCCCATTGTAGAAAAGCACCCCCAAAGTGTGATGTTTCCCCCACCATGCTTCACAGTTGGGACAGTGTTTTTGGGGTTTCACTCATCCTTCTTGCTCCAAATGGTCATTGGTGAACTTCAAATGGGTCTGGACATATGCTGGTGTGAGCAGGGGGATCTTAATCCATGATGGCATAGTGTGTTACTAACAGTAATGTTTGAGACTGTGGTCCCAGCTCTATTCAAGTCATTGACCAGGTCCTCTCATGTAGTTCTGGGCTGATTCCTGATTTTTCTCAGAATCATCCTTACCCCATGAGGCCAGATCTTGCATGAAGCCCCAGACTGATGACGAATGACAGTCATCTTGTGTTTCTTCCATTTTCTAATAATTGTTATTGTTACAGTTATTGCCTTCTCACAAAGTTGCTTGCCTATTGTCCTGTAGCCCATCTCAGGCTTGTGCAAGTCTACAATTTTGTCCCTGGTGTCCTTAGACAGCTATTTGGTCTTGGTCGTGGTGGAGAGGTAACGAGTTCAAAGAGGTGCAATTAATACAGGTAATGTGTGCAGAGTAGGAGGGATTCTTAAAGAAAAATTAACAGGTGTGTGAGAGCCAATATTTTTGCTGGTTGTTAGGTGATCAAATACTTATTTCATGCATTAAAATGCAAATTAGTTATGTATATATCACACAATGTGATTTTCTGGAATTTCTTTTACCTTCTGTCTCTCACAGGTGAAGTATACCTACAATAGAAATTACAGATCTCTCCATTCTTTGTAGGTGGGAAAACTTGCAAAATTTACAGTGTATCAAATACTTATTTTCCCCACTGTATGTGGAGATTTGCTATTCCAGCTCTGTTTACATCCAGCCAATGTTGGAGCTGCAAACTGCCCTCGCCGATCTGCTATTGATGACCTATCATATGAATAGGTGATCAATATCCTAAGCCTGGAAAACTTTTTTGACTTAATTTGGGTCTGTCGCATTACTACTCAGAACTGCTGACAGGCAGGTTTTAGACATATCTTGGCTGATGGACATATTGGATTAGCCAGAATAAAAAGCTTTATTCCTGCTCACTCTGTGACTTTAAGTGTCCGGGGGGCGGACCCTTCATGGGAGGTGTCCTGGGCTCTCTGCTCTGCACACTCTGCAGCTCTCCCCTCTGCTTTTGAGTGATGGGTTGTAGTAGCCATTCAGGACGCTCGCGGAGCAGAAGGGAGGGGCTAGAGAGTCCAGGACCCCTTCACATGATAGGAACGCCCCTCTGACTCCCGCGATCACATCCAAGTCTTATCAAGTTGCCAGTTGGCAACCACAGCCTATGCCCAAAGCATCACAGAGGCAGATACTGTAGGTGCCCTGCAAACAGCTCCTAATATCTCAGCATCCTGGACCCAGCAGGGGTGTATCTTCAGGTTTTCGGTGGAGTTGCCCTTTAAGAAGCCATATCTGATTTACCTTCCACATAAGTGGATATTGCTTTTCTAAATGGCTGCACATTAATTACTCGCCATCGATCCGACCTTAAATTGAAAATATCGATTCTATATAATTAGGCAGAATGACATTGTCACAATCCGAAACTGATTAAGGAGAAAATAGTGTCCCAGCGTTCACCGCCACGAGGAGCGTAATTGAATTATCGTAAATATTATCTAGGGGGGGGACGGGAATTGGAGGATATTACGAGGGAGGGCGGATCTGATTAGGAACCAGGGAAAAGGGGAGCAGTAGAAAAGTGATGACGAGGAGCAGCGTATGAGTGCTCCATGTAAGCTGTGAGCTATAGAAAGGAAAGGGTTAAAATTGCGCGTATATGAGGAGCTCGGCCAGCCCAATGCCAGTTCTACTGTGTCTGGAAAATTGGCATTTTAACCCCATCATATCCAAAGAGAAAGCTGAAGAAACATTCTGCTCGGCATAAACAGGACAGATTTAAAGGGGTATTCCAGACAGCAAACACTTTTAACCTATCCATTAGTAGAATGTGGGGCTCCTCACTAATTGTCAGAGCTGAGAACTTATGTCCCCACTTCCCACATATCATCATCACATAGATAATGAATGAAGCACATGCGCATAAAGTCGCTCCATTTATCTCCATGGTCTTGATGATGAAAACTTCACATACCCTGATGGGACCCTAAGGGTACATGACAATTAGGATGTGCGCGTATGGAGCAAGACCAAAAGCTGTGCCTACTCCATACCAGCCAGATGTCGACTGTAATATACAGCCAGCACCTGCTTCTAATGGCAGCCATTGGAACTAAGTTTGATTGCTGCAATTTAACTGTTTAGATGCTGCAGACAATCTCCAACCGCAGCAATTAAGGGGGGGTTGTCAACTAACTTTTTAAAATGAAGTAGTTCCCGTAATAAGATTAAAATAACAGATACTTATGTGGCGCCCCTGCGGGTTCAGTCGCCACAGGGGTACTGCTTCTCACCCAGAGGTGTGGTGTCTCATGCTCAGGTAAGGAAGGAGTACTGCCCGGGACCCCAACACCTGCATCCAACACTACACTACTCCAGACCAGCAGGAGGGGCAAGATGCTCTGCTACATGGCTGAGCCCTATCCCTGGCTGGAGTGGGGGGAACCAAGAGAGGGGGAACCATGTAGTGGGTGTGGGTGGAGGAAGCAGTTCAGGGGAACACTTGAGAAGGAGGATATAAAAAGAGAAGCCATCTTGTGAGGTGAGGTCAGTCAGAGGAGTCCAGAGGAGTCCAGTCAGGGAGTTCAGTTCAGAGGAGGAAGGAGAGGGCCTAAGTTGAGAGACCAGGCTTGACTGAGGGAAGAGGACAGGAGCAGAGAAAGGCTCCAGGAAGACAGAAAGGATCCCAGGTGCATGGGCAGTGCAGATGCCACCCGTCCGCCCAAATTCACACCGACGTGGAGGGATCAGGTCGCAGAGGGGACCGGCCCCTAAACTAGCGGCGTTTCTTCAAGTCTCAGCTAAATAACAGGAGGGTGCAGCATTTCAGGTGGTGCAGCCGCAGCTACATCTAAATCGCCAAAAAGGTGGCCATAGAGGACCCAGGGGACAGAGAAGACGTCGCCCGGCAAGGTCCACGGTCACTGGCTTGGAACACTGGTTGCGAGGCGCAGGGCACGAGGGTGAGAGCCAGCGCAGGAAGACGACCGAGGAAGGCACACAGAATAGGGTCCCGTTAAGTGCTCTTGAATTACCTGAGGGATTGCTGAACCCCTTCCTTGGTGAACGCAGGACGACGTGGGAAGTCACATACCGGTACTGGTGACCTGGAGTCTAACAACTGTGAGTAAACCTTGAAGACTGCACCCCACTGTGTCCTGGCATTATTGTCTGCGCCATCCCCTGCACTACACTGCACAGCAACATCTACTTCATCTATAATCATCACAGCACTGCCCTGGAGCTTAGCTCTACCTGTGGAGAGCTGAACCAACTCTGCTGCATTAACAACAGCTCCAGAGGATCTGCACCTCAGCGGCGGCTCCTTATAGCCGCATACCACAGGTGGCGTCACGAACATTATATATAAAAACTTTATTCCCTTTTCTTTATTCCCCTTTTATTGACCCTGGGTCACGGACCGGATCACCTCCACTGTGACATCCCCCAGCATCGACCGGCCCGGCTACTGAGTACCCCACGGCCCAGGGGGCGCGTCACTTACGTCCCACTCAGGCGCCATTCCAGTGACGTCAGTGCTGGTTATGTTGTCGGTGCCCAGCTGTCACGCAGGGTGAGGGAAGGAACAAGTGTATAATGACGGTAAGAGGGGGAAGAGAGCCCAACAACTAGGAAAAGTGTGAGTGGAGACCCCTAGGCAGATATAATATTACCCTGACTGCCCTATCGTCCCTAAATAGGTTCCGCACCTCTCGCCGAGCAGGAAACCTAAACCCTGGCTGACCATAGAGCTAAGCCCTAGGTAGGGAGGGCAAGGGGTGAACACTAGTCAGCCCCCATTGTAACTAAAGAAAACAAGGTAAACAAACAAAAGGGATACACTTAGCTTGAGAAGACACCAGAGAGATCATGCCAACTATCCTTCAAGGGAACTACAAGGAGATACTAGCCAACTACTAGTACTTCAGGCCTGGACAGAGGAAAATAGAGCTATCACCGGCAACTCTCTAGAGACACTGAGAGTTTTTAACTATCAAGCAAGGGTGTGTCAATTAGCAGCAGAAGGTGGAGGTCACTGCTGGATCCTAGAAGGAGAAGGATATCACTACACTACAGAGATAAAAGAATCAAGAAGGCATCTGCAAAGCCAAGTACAGTGACCTTCTACAGCCGGATCCAGAACAACTGTCTGTCACACTTCATACACCCGTGACACCAGCAGTCGTTATCAGGCTGTTGAGCTCTGAAATACCTCGGACAAACCTCAGAAAAGCACGCAGCATAATAATATTGAAAGCTGATCGGCTGCAGTGGTCAGGTGGCATAACAATTTGACAGAGAGATCCAATGCCAACATCCCTGGAACAGCATCGGTGCGGGAGGTGAGAATATGTTATTTTTATTTTACGAGGGGGACTACTTCATTTCAAAAGGGATTGTTCAACAACCCCTTTAAGGGGCCTGCTTGGCAGTGTGTTCCTGGGGTTACACCACAGTTTACCATGGCAGCTGGGATCCTGATGAAGGCCACCATTGTTGCCATGCTACCCTTACTACAGTATGTCCCCTGAAGAAGCTGGTCAGTATCAGCGATACCCTTGGGGACCTTTTCCCCCTCATTTCATATGATCTTTATCTGTATGACACACAACTTATAGGTATTTATATTTACTATGTGAGTATCTTGTTATATTCATTGGATGATTTATATTAGTGTGGGGACTCACTTGTTTAATAGTGTGAGCCAAATACACTCTCTTCTCTGCCTTTCGAACTCCAAATGAATAAGATTTGTTTTACGAGCTCTCTCAAAATTAATACAGCATAACCTAGTATGGTGTACTCAGGATTTCTGGGTACAGACAAAGAAAAAGTTCCCTCTGAGCTATGAGCCAATAGGAATTTTAGGGGCGTTAAAAGAATTGTGAAACTTCCTCGCCCATAAGTGTTACTTGATCACTACTACAGAGGGATTATAAGACGAGATGGATAAAACAGTCACAAAATGGAATCTTTTCTTTCACAATTAAATGCGGGGTTCATTTACAACTTATTGCTTATAGCTTGTATTTAAAGACATTTTTCCATGTAAAATGTTCTTTAATTGAATAATAAAAGTTTATTTTTTGGATGAGACAGGATTTTTGAGGGTGTATCGTCTTTGCCTTTTTGTTTCAAGTCCTACTATGAAACTCCAACAGTGGCTAAGCTTCACAGAAGAACATCAATTTACCTGCATACTGCAATAGTTTATTGTACAAACGATCAAATAATCAGCAATATTATAGTTGTTATATTCTTGTACAAAGGAGCAGTATTATAGTAGTTATATTCTTGTACATAGGGGCAGTATTATAGTAGTTATATTCTTGTACATAGGAGCAGTATTATAGTAGTTATATTCTTGTACATAGGAGCAGTATTATAGTAATTATATTCTTGTACATAGGGGCAGTATTATAGTAGTTATATTCTTGTACATAGGAGCAGTATTATAGTAGTTATATTCTTGTACATAGGGGCAGTATTATAGTAATTATATTCTTGTATATAGGGGGCAGTATTATAGTAGTTATATTCTTGTACATAGGGAGCAGTATTACAGTAGTTATATTCTTGTACATAGGGGCAGTATTACAGTAGTTATATTCTTGTACATAGGAGCAGTATTATAGTAGTTATATTCTTGTACATAGGAGCAGTATTATAGTAGTTATATTCTTGTACATAGGGAGCAGTATTATAGTAGTTATATTATTGTACATAGGGGCAGTATAATAATAGTTATATTGTTGTACATAGGAGCAGTATTATAGTAGTTATATTCTTGTACATAGGGGGCAGTATTATAGTAGTTATATTCTTGAACATGGGGGCAGTATTATAGTGGTTATATTCTTGTACATAGGGGCAGTATTATAGTAGTTATATTATTGTACATAGGGGGCAGTATTATAGTGGTTATATTCTTGTACATAGGGGGCAGTATTATAGTAGTTATATTATTGTACATAGGGGACAGTATTATAGTAGTTATATTCTTGTACATAGGGGCAGTATTATAGTAGCTATATTCTTGTACATAGGGAGCAGTATTATAGTAGTTATATTATTGTACATAGGGGCAGTATAATAATAGTTATATTGTTGTACATAGGAGCAGTATTATAGTAGTTATATTCTTGTACATAGGGGGCAGTATTATAGTAGTTATATTCTTGAACATGGGGGCAGTATTATAGTGGTTATATTCTTGTACATAGGAGCAGTATTATAGTAGTTATATTATTGTACATGGGGGCAGTATTATAGTGGTTATATTCTTGTACATAGGGGGCAGTATTATAGTAGTTATATTATTGTACATAGGGGGCAGTATTATAGTAGTTATATTCCTGTACATGGAGAGCAGTATTATAGTAGTTATATTATTGTACATAAGGGGCAGTATTATAGTAGTTATATTCCTGTACATGGGGAGCAGTATTATAGTAGTTATATTCTTGTACATAGGGGCAGTATTATAGTAGTTATATTCTTGTACATAGGGGCAGTATTATAGCAGTTATGTTCTTGTACATAGGGGGCAGTATTATAGTGGTCATATTCTTGTACATAGGGGCAGTGTTATAGTAGTTATATTCTTGTACATAGGGGCAGTATTATAGTAGCTATATTCTTGTACATAGGGGCAGTATTATAGTAGTTATATTCTTGTACATAGGGGCAGTATTATAGTAGTTATATTCTTGTACATAGGGGCAGTATTATAGTAGTTATATTCTTGTACATAGGGGCAGTATTATAGTAGTTATATTCTTGTACATAGGGGCAGTATTATAGTAGTTATATTTTTGTACATTGGAGCAGTATTATAGTAGTTATATTCTTGTACATAGGAGCAGTATTATATTAGTTATATTCTTGTACATAGGGGCAGTATTATAGTAGTTATATTCTTGTACATATGGGGCAGTATTATAGTAGTTATGTTCTTGTATATAGGGGCAGTATTATAGTAGTTATATTCTTGTACATAGGAGCAGTATTATAGTAGTTATATTCTTGTTCATAGGAGCAGTATTATAGTAGTTATTAGTGTTGTGCGAGCATGCTCGACACTGCTCGGTACTCGCCCGAGCATCACGCTACTCGGGATGTTCGGTGAGCACCGAGCATTTCCAGGTTACTCGAGCGGGAGCTCAGGTCTCCGCCCTGCACGTTTGGCGCTCTTTACAGAGCCAATGAACATGCAGGGATTGCCAGCCAGTCACTGTAATGCCGCAGCCATGTTGTTTGTGGGCATTACAGTGATTTGCTGGCCGCACAGCGTCACCTCGAGTATTTAAAACCGGGCGCCGCCATCTTGGACACAGTCGCTCCGGATCAGACAGTGTAGGGACTGTGCTGCTAATTTAGGGAGAGATATATCCTGCAAAATAGTTAGTGTGGGGTCTGTAAAGGCTGCCAGATCAAACAAACAGTCCTTCTCAGGACTAATATCCATCCCAGATATCAGGCAGGCCGTCAGGCTGTATAGGAGACGTAGTGGTTATACCAACAAACGCTGCATTACACTCTTGTGTGCTCCTGTTGCTGATATTGCTGGACTTAGCTCCAGGTCTCGGGGGCCAGGAAAAATTTTTTTTTTTTCATTTAAATCCTCTTTTTTTTTTCCTCCTTCACATTGTACAAATACAGTGTCCCCCCCCCCCCCAAAAAAAAAGTGTGTCTCTGATTTTTCAGACAAATATATCTGTTGAAAACATTCTGGTGTAGGTCAGAGAAATAGAAGTGTGGTTTTGCAGTTCCATGGGCCATCTGTATCTAAAAAAAACAGTTTGAGTGTGTCGCTCACTGTTCAGCCGCAAATATACGTATTTTAAAAAGTCTGGTATACACCAGTAAATTATAACTGTGGTTTTGCTGTTCCACGGTAAAAAATCTCTATTATCCTGTTTTTGGCATTTTTTGCCATAAAAAAAAATAATAGTGTCTCCCTGATTTTTCAGACACAAATATATCTGTTGAAAATAGTCTGGTGTAGGCCAGAGAGACAGTAGTGTGGTTTTGCTGTTCCATGGTAAAAATTCTCTATTATCCTGCTTTTTTGCATTTTTTGCTGTAAGAAAAACAGTAGTGACTCCTTATTGTTCAGACACAAATATATCTGTTGAAAAGAGTCTGGTGTAGGCCCGAGAAATACAAGTGTGGTTTTGCAGTTCCACGGGTCAAATCTCTGTATTATCCTGCTTTTGACATTTTTTGCCGTAAAAAATAAATAATAGTGTCTCCTGATTGTTCAGACACAAATATATCTGTTGAAAATAGTCTGGTGTAGGCCCGAGAAATACAAGTGTGGTTTTGCAGTTCCACAGTTCAAACCTCTGTATCATCCACTTTGGGGCCATTTGTATCTAAAAAAAACAGTTTCAGTGTGTCGCTCACAGTTCAGCCGCAAATATATATATTTAAAAAAGTCTGGTATACACCAGTAAATTATAACTGTGGTTTTGCTGTTCCACGGTAAAAAATCTCTATTATCCTGCTTTTGGCATTTTTTGTCATAAAAAATAAATAATAGTGTCTCCTGATTGTTCAGACACAAATATATCTGTTGAAAATAGTCTGGTGTAGGCCCGAGAAATACGAGTGTGGTTTTGCAGTTCCACGGTTCAAACATCTGTATTATCCACTTTTGGACCATTTGAATCTAAAAAAAACAGTTTGAGTGTGTCGCTCACTGTTCAGCCGCAAATATATATATTTTAAAAAGTCTGGTATACACCAGTAAATTATAGCTGTGGTTTTGCTGTTCCACGGTAAAAAATCTCTATTATCCTGTTTTTGGCATTTTTTGCCGTAAAAAAAAATAATAGTGTCTCCCTGATTTTTCAGACACAAATATATCTGTTGAAAATAGTCTGGTGTAGGCCAGAGAGACAGTAGTGTGGTTTTGCTGTTCCATGGTAAAAAATCTCTATTATCCTGCTTTTTTGCATTTTTTGCTGTAAGAAAAACAGTAGTGACTCCTTATTGTTCAGACACAAATATATCTGTTGAAAATAGTCTGGTGTAGGCCCGAGAAATACAAGTGTGGTTTTGCAGTTCCACAGTTCAAACATCTGTATTATCCACTTTGGGGCCATTTGCGTCTAAAAAAAACAGTTTGAGTATGTCGCTCACTGTTCAGGCACAAATATATATATTTAAAAAAGTCTGGTATACACCAGTAAATTATAACTGTGGTTTTGCTGTTCCACGGTAAAAAATCTCTATTATCCTGCTTTTGGCATTTTTTGCCGTGAAAAATAAATAATAGTGTCTCCTGATTGTTCAGACACAAATATATCTGTTGAAAATAGTCTGGTGTAGGCCCGAGAAATTCAAGTGTTGTTTTGCAATTCCACGGGTCAAATCTCTGTATTATCCTGCTTTTCGCAATTTTTGCCGTAAAAAATGAATAATAGTGTCTCCTGATTGTTCAGACACAAATATATCTGTTGAAAATAGTCTGGTGTAGGCCCGAGAAATACAAGTGTGGTTTTGCAGTTCCACGGTTCAAACCTCTGTAGTATCCACTTTTGGGCCATTTGTATCTAAAAAAACAGTTTGAGTGTGTCGCTCACTGTTCAGCCGCAAATATATATATTTAAAAAAGTCTGGAATACGCCAGTAAATTATAACTGTGGTTTTGCTGTTCCACGGTAAAAAATCTCTATTATCCTGCTTTTGGCATTTTTTGCCTTAAAAAATAAATAATAGTGTCTTCCTGATTGTTCAGACACAAATATATCTGTTGAAAATAGTCTGGTGTAGGCCCGAGAAATACAAGTGTGGTTTTGCAGTTCCACGGGTCAAATCTCTGTATTATCCTGCTTTTGGCATTTTTTGCCGTAAAAAATAAATAATAGTGTCTCCTGATTGTTCAGACACAAATATATCTGTTGAAAATAGTCTGGTGTAGGCCCGAGAAATACAAATATGGTTTTGCAGTTCCACGGTTCAAACCTCTGTATTATCCACTTTTGGGCCATTTGTACCTAAAAAAAACAGTTTGAGTGTGTCGCTCACTGTTCAGCCGCAAATATATATATTTAAAAAAGGCTGGTATACACCAGTAAATTATAACTGTGGTTTTGCTGTTCCACGGTAAAAAATCTCTATTATCCTGCTTTTGGCATTTTTTGCCGTAAAAAATAAATAATAGTGTCTCCTGATTGTTCAGACACAAATATATCTGTTGAAAATAGTCTGGTGTAGGCCCGAGAAATACAAGTGTGGTTTTGCAGTTCCACTGGTCAAATCTCTGTATTATCCTGCTTTTGGCATTTTTTACCGTGAAAAATAAATAATAGTGTCTCCTGATTGTTCAGACACAAATATATCTGTTGAAAATAGTCTGGTGTAGGCCCGAGAAATACAAGTGTGGTTTTGCAGTTCCACGGGTCAAATCTCTGTATTATCCTGCTTTTGGCATTTTTTGCCGTAAAAAATAAATAATAGTGTCTCCTGATTGTTCAGACACAAATATATCTGTTGAAAATAGTCTGGTGTAGACCCGAGAAATACAAGTGTGGTTTTGCAGTTCCATGGTTCAAACCTCTGTATTATCCACTTTTGGGCCATTTGTATCTAAAAAAAAACAGTTTGAGTGTATCGCTCACTGTTCAGCCACAAATATATATATTTAAAAAAGTCTGGTATACACCAGTAAATTATAACTGTGGTCTTGCTGTTCCACGGTAAGAAATCTCTATTATTCAGCTTTTGGTATTTTTTCCGTAAAGAAAAACAGTAATAGTTTCTCCCTGATAGTTCAGATTGTTTAAAAGAGTCGGGTTAGGCCAGAGAAATAGAACTGTGGTTTTCATCTTCCACGGCTCTTATCTACTTTTTATTACCGTTTTTCCATTGATAGTGCGAGTGTAAGCTATTTTACTTCCTTTACAATGGGCATGGTGCGTGGCAAAGGACGTGGAAGTGGACGTTCTAGTGATGGTGCGTGCAGAGGACGGGGCCGTGGCCAAGGTGAAAATGTGCCACAACCAACAGCCACATCTTCTTGCTCCCACTTCTTGACCGAATTACTAGGGAAGCACAGAACAATACCAGTATTGCGAACTGATCAGTGTGAACAGGTTATTAATTGGATAGCAGATAATACTTCCAGTTACCTGGGCACCACCACCTCCGGTCTGTCTTCCACACGGTCGACTCTTAGTAGCCGTGAGTCTCGACCGCATACTCCTCCTTACCCTGATGCTCCTTCCTCCCACCATGCCGAGTATCGTCAGACAGCAACTGATCCCACACTTGGACACTCTGAAGAGCTGTTCACTGGTCCATTTCCAGATTTGTGCCCCTCGCCTGCTCCGCTTGAAGTGGTGGAAGAGGAGATCCCATGTTGCGATGCCCAAATATTTGAATAGCCACGGCCACAGGAAGTCGACGCTGGCAATTTGTCACAAGAGGTGGACAATGACGAGACACAATTGCCAGGAAGTGAGGAGGAGGATCGTGGTGCGCAAGTGGAAGAGGAGGAGGTGGTGGATGATCTAGTAAGTGACCCAACGTGGTAGGAGGACATGCAGAGTGAGGCCAGCATCACACAGGGGGAGGGAGGCAGAAAACCCCAACAGGCAGGAAGAAGCAGTGTGGTGGCCGCAGACAGAAGGCGGGCAACCTTTTCCCGTAACACCAACACGAGGGACGTTGCCAGTACAAGCGGTAGGTCTTCCAGAGTCTGGAATTTTTTTTAAAGACTCTGCTAATAACCCCAAAAAGGCCATTTGTACCACCTGCCATGCCAGCATCAGCAGGGGTGACAAAACTACCAGCCTGACCACCACCAGCATGATCAGTAGAGATGAGCGTTGTTCTACTCGAACTGTTCGCCAATCTCAAATTCGAGCTGTTTTGGGCGGTGTTCGAGCCGTTCGGCGAACACGAACAATTTGAGAAAAATTCGGCTGTTCGAGGTTATGTTCGATAACTGTTCGTGCACCAAAATCATAACTGGATTTTTTCTCAGTAATGATGAAAATTAATGTTAATACGCAGTTTGAGTGTACAGCGGGGTGGGGGGAGGGGCAGGGGATGGATCTCTGCAGGAACAATGAAGATCTCCATTTTTTTTTTCTCTTTCCCGCATTTACAGTGGGGAGGTGCAATCTGTCAGCCTATCAGCAGCGCACACACGGAGCGAAGTGCTTTTTTTCACACAAGCAAGGGCATGTGTCATTGGCAGTGTATGTCACATGTCCTTGCCCTATAAGACCAAGCCATTTTCCCCGTCGCCACCATTTTCTCACTGGTGCAGCTGCGTATTAGACGGCACCGCTGTTGCTGTGTGCGCTATACCTTGTTAATTTCAAGCCAATTTTCGCACAAATCTACAGATAGCTTGGGAGTAGGGAATAGTTGTGATTGCAGTCCTTTTAAGGACTAGGTTACAGCATTTCCTACGACTTTTATCAGGCAGGTCTGTGCTCTTAAATAGATAGATTGTGGGAGTAAAGACTAATTGTAATTGGAGTCCTTTTCAGGACTAGGTTACATCAGTTCCTATCAGTTTTTGCCAGGCAGGTCTGTGCCAGTGCTGTGCAAGTTTTTTTCACAGCATTTGGCTGAATCTAGCAAAGCTAATCCTTTTTGGCCTATTGCAGAGTGTGTTAGTCAGTGGAGTAGCCTATCTGTGTTGCAAGATATACCACCTGTGTATAGAATACCAATTTTTTTACTGCACCTAGTGAAGTAAAATCTTTTGGGCATAGCATCATTCTATTAGTCCATCTATACTGACCTCCATCAGGTTGCAAATTGAATATAATTTTTTTCTGCATCTAGCTCTGAAAAAATATTGGGCTTCTAGCTGTGTGTGGGACTTGTTGTATTAGTCCATCTATACTGACCTCCATCAGGTTGCAATCTGAATATATTTTTTTCTGCATCTACCTCTGAAAAAATATTGGGCTTCTAGCTGTGTGTGGGACTTGTTCTATTAATCCATCTATACTGACCTCCATCAGGTTGCAAACTGAATATATTTTTTTCTGCATCTACCTCTGAAAAAATATTGGGCTTCTAGCTGTGTGTGGGACTTGTTCTATTAATCCATCTATACAGACCTCCATCAGGTTGCAAACTGAATATATTTTTTTCTGCATCTACCTATGAAAAAATATTGGGCTTCTAGCTGTGTGTGGGACTTGTTGTATTAGTCCATCTATACTGACCTCCATCAGGTTGCAAACTGAATATATTTTTTTCTGCATCTACCTCTGAAAAAATATTGGGCTTCTAGCTGTGTGTGGGACTTGTTCTATTAATCCATCTATACAGACCTCCATCAGGTTGCAAACTGAATATATTTTTTTCTGCATCTACCTCTGAAAAAATATGTGGCCTTCTAGCAGTGTGTGGGACTTTCTCTATTAGTCCATCTATACTGACCTCCATCAGGTTGCAAACTGAATATAATTTTTTTCTGCATCTAGCTCTGAAAAAATATTTGGCCTTCTAGCAGTGTGTGGGACTTTGTCTATTAGTCCATCTATACTGACCTCCATCAGGTTGCAAATTAAAAATAATGTTTATCTGCATCTACAGTACCTCTGAAAAAATATTTGGGCTTCTAGCTGTGTGTGGGACTTGTTCTATTAGTCCATCTATACTGACCTCCATCAGGTTGCAAATTGAATATAACTTTTATCTGCATCTAGCTCTGAAAAAATATTTGGCCTTCTAGCAGTGTGTGGGACTTTCTCTATTAGTCCATCTATACTGACCTCCATCAGGTTGCAAATTGAATATAATTTTTATCTGCATCTAGCTCTGAAAAAATATTTGGTCTTCTAGCAGTGTGTGGGACTATCTCTATTAGTCCATCTATACTGACCTCCATCAGGTTGCAAATTAAAAATAATTTTTATCTGCATCTACCTCTGAAAAAATATTTGGGCTTCTAGCTGTGTGTGGGACTTGTTCTATTACTCCATCTATACTGACCTCCATCAGGTTGCAAACTGAATATATTTTTTTCTGCATCTACCTCTGAAAAAATATTGGGCTTCTAGCTGTGTGTGGGACTTGTTGTATTAGTCCATCTATACTGACCTCCATCAGGTTGCAAATTAAAAATAATTTTTATCTGCATCTACAGTACCTCTGAAAAAATATTTGGGCTTCTAGCTGTGTGTGGGACTTGTTCTATTAGTCCATCTATACTGACCTCCATCAGGTTG
This sequence comes from Phyllobates terribilis, assembly GCF_046119375.1. Taxonomy (NCBI): domain Eukaryota; kingdom Metazoa; phylum Chordata; class Amphibia; order Anura; family Dendrobatidae; genus Phyllobates; species Phyllobates terribilis. Next base: position 785,828,060 of record NW_027362764.1, read on the forward strand.
CAAATTGAATATAATTTTTATCTGCATCTAGCTCTGACAAAATATTTGGGCTTCTAGCTGTGTGTGGGACTTTCTCTATTAGTCCATCTATACTGACCTCCATCAGGTTGCAAATTAAAAATAATTTTTATCTGCATCTACCTCTGAAAAAATATTTGGGCTTCTAGCTGTGTGTGGGACTTGTTATATTAGTCCATCTATACTGACCTCCATCAGGTTGCAAACTGAATATAATTTTTTTCTGCATCTAGCTCTGAAAAAATATTTGGCCTTCTAGCAGTGTGTGGGACTTGTTCTATTAGTCCACCTATACTGACCTCCATCAGGTTGCAAATTCAAAATAATTTTTTGTCTGCATCTAGCTCTGAAAAAATATTTGGCCTTCTAGCAGTGTGTGGGACTTTCTCTATTAGTCCATCTATACTGACCTCCATCAGGTTGCAAACTGAATATTTTTTTTTTCTGCATCTACCTCTGAAAAAATATTGGGCTTGTAGCTGTGTGTGGGACTTGTTCTATTAATCCATCTATACAGACCTCCATCAGGTTGCAAACTGAATAAAAAATTTTTCTGCATCTACCTCTGAAAAAATATTTGGGCTTCTAGCTGTGTGTGGGACTTGTTCTATTAGTCCATCTATACTGACCTCCATCAGGTTGCAAATTGAATATAATTTTTTTCTGCATCTAACCCAGCCAATAGTTTTGGCCTAATACCACAGTTTGGCCACTCAGCTCTGCTCGGTTCCCATCAATTGTTTTTTTGTGTAAACAACTCCAGAGTTGTGAATTAGTTAACCACCAAAATGAGTGGAAAAAGGCCTGCTGCTTGTAGAAAGGGGAATAGGCGTGTTGGGAAGGGGATAAAAGGTTGTGTCCGTGGGGTAGGTGTTAAAGCAACAGTAACATCTGCAGAAGAAAGACCATCTTCCAGCCAAACTAAAATGTCTACTTCTTTTAGCGGACAATGTGATAAGATCCCTTTCTTACGGCCACGCCAATCGCTACAAATTCCAGATGAGGCACAAAAACAGCAGGTGCTTCAACGGATATCAAGTGCTCCTTTAAGTGGGCTCTCCTCCACATCAACTTCAACATCACAAATACTCCAGTCCTCAAAGGTGTCACCCCAATCGCACTTGCTTCCTCACAGCTCCCAAATCTCCAGCTGCCCGTCTGAGTATGAGGTAGAACAGATGGTTGAGTCTGCAGAGCTGTTTACTCATACTATAGCCTGGGAATCAGAGGTCGGCTCCAGCGCTTCTGTGAATCCAGACGAGGAAATGATCTGCACTGATGCCCAGAATCTTTATGAGTCGGATCCAGGACCAGACGCAGAAGGTTCTGACCATAATGTAGACCCTCATTCCCAAACTGTAACTCCTGTTGGTGGAGACAATGAGGAAGACGATGATAAGACTCAAATACCTGATTGGAGCGACAACTTTAGTTTTTTGTCAGGGCAGGAACAGGTTGGCTCTGAGGACGACGGGTGTGATAACGCACAGGGTGATGATGATGAGGTTGGATATCCCACTTACTGTCAACCCACAGTCAGCCAAGAGATGAGGTCAAAAGAGGAGGTGGAGGAAGATGCTAGTGACGACGAGGTCAGGTTGCGCCTTCCTGGACAGAGACGTAGTACTGGAAGCACGTCAACAACTGCATCCTCAAACACAACTCTGCCTCTCACCACAAGTCGTGGTGGCTCTTCAGGTCGCATGGGTGCTAAGCCTTGCATAGCCTGGGCATTTTTTCAGATCGATAAAGATGACCCAACTCGTGTTATCTGTAACATTTGTCAGCAAAAGCTAAGTAGAGGCCAAAAAATACATAGTTTGAGTACTTCATGTATGAACCGGCACATGGACATGAAGCATAAGTTGCAGTGGGAAGCTCAGTGTGCTACAATGCGGCCTAGCCGGCCGGGCCAACCACCGTCTGCCATATCTTGTGCATCCGCGGCCTCTTCATCCTCTGTGATTGGGGGGACAGCAGTCACACCTGTTTTGGGGCGCAGACCTGCCACCTCTTTACCCGCAACAGCCAGCGTGATTGGCAGCTCATCATTTTCTTTGGAGGTGGTAACACCAGCTGGTGTTGAGCGCTGTCCGACATCGATAGCACCACCTTTGGATCAAGGCAACCTAACATGTCCGCCTGCATCTTCCTCACAGACCGGCAGTTTGCCGGGGACACCCTTATCAACTCCGTCTAAGCACAATAGCCAGCCCTCGGTCCCTCAGATGTGGACAAGTAAAAGACCATTTCCTCCTAGCCATGAGAAAGCTAAGAGGTTGAATTTCACCATCTGCAAGCTCTTGGCTACAGAAATGCTGCCTTTCCGCCTGGTGGACACAGAGGATTTTCGAGACCTTATGTCCGTCGCAGTGCCCCAGTACCAGATGCCCAGTCGGCACTACTTCTCAAAGAAAGGTGTGCCTGCGCTCCACCAGCATGTCGCACACAACATCACCGCTTCTTTGAGAAACTCTGTGTGTGACAGGGTGCATTTCACCACAGACACTTGGACGAGTAGGCATGGACAGGGGCGTTACATGTCGCTGACTGGGCACTGGGTAACTATGGTGACAGCAGGACAAGGGGCTGCTGTCCAAGTCTTGCCGTCCCCACGAGTTGTGCGTCAATCCTCTTTATGTCAAAGTTCCTCCACTGCTTCTGCCTCCTCAACCTCCTCTCGGTCTTCCACCTGCACCCAAAGCCTGTCTGGTCATGCCACAAGCTTTCTAACTGCGCAGAAGGGATCCTGCACACCTCCTTACTATGCTGGCAGTAGGGCTCAACGTCATCAGGCGGTTTTTACATTGAAATGTCTGGGAAATGTGAGTCACACAGCTGAGGAGTTGTGGTCAGCTCTGGAGAACCAATTTCATGAATGGTTGTCTCCACTGGACCTGAAACAAGGGAAGGCCGTGTGCGACAATGCTGCAAACCTGGGTGCGGCCCTTCGCCGGGGCAATGTCACACACGTGCCTTGTATGGCTCACGTGTTGAACCTGGTTGTCCAGCAATTTTTAGCCCACTATCCCAGACTAGATGGCCTTCTGCAGAGGGCACGGTCGCTGTGTGCTCACTTCCGCCGTTCGCATCCCGCAGCTCAGCGACTTACATCTCTACAGAAGTCGTTGGGCCTGCCACTTCACCGGCTAAAATGCGATGTGCCTACCCGGTGGAATTCAACTCTGCACATGTTGCAGCGACTGTGGCAGCACCGACAAGCCCTGGTGCAATACGTTCTGACGTATAGCCTGGGCCAACGAGATCCAGAGGTGGGGCAAATCACGCTGGAGGAGTGGTCTCAGATCAGGGACCTATGCACCCTTCTGCACAGTTTTGAAATGGCGACGAAGATGTTTAGTGCTGACGATGCCATTATCAGCATGACTATTCCGGTGATTTACATGCTGGAGCACATGTTAAACAGAATTCGGAGTCAGGTGGTGGCACAAGAGGAGGTGGAGGAAGTAGAGGAGGAGGAGTTGTATGCGGAAGGGCTAACATCTGCAAGGTCCAGACGGTGGGCAGCACCAAGGCGGCAGGCATGTGAGGGTGGGGGAGATGGTTTTACCAGGGCGCATGGTAGCAGCCAAACTAGTGAGGAAGGTGCAGGAGCCCAGGAAGAAGTGGAGGACGAACTGATGGAAGACTCATCAGATGAGGGAGACCTTGATCACATTTCTGTTGTGCGAGGTTGGGGGGAGAGGACAGAGGAAGGAAGCATGATTGTTACCTCGCCACCAACACAACAGGGACTTGGTGCTCCTGGATGCGCAACACACATGAGTGCCTTCTTGCTGCACTACCTGCAACATGACCCTCGAATTGTGAGAATTAGAAATAATCCTGACTACTGGGTTGCCACACTGTTAGATCCCCGGTACAAAAGTAAATTTGCAGAAATTATTCCTGCCATAGAAAGGGATGCACGCATGCAGGAGTATCAGCAGAGACTGTTGCAGAATCTTACATGTGCTTTTCCACAAAATACCAGTGGTGCACGTAGTGAATCTCACAGTTCCAACTTGCCAACCGTGGGACCGTCAAGTGTTCAGCACTCAAACCGTAACAGAACCACAGTATCTGCTGGTAACATCAATTTTGCGGTATCATTTCACCACTTTTTTAGCCCATCCTTTGCAAGGCCACAGGAGACAAGAAGTCTGACACATAGTCAACGCCTAGAGACGATGGTACAGGAGTATCTCCAAGTAAACATTGAAGCCACGACTGTGTCACTGGACCCTTGCTCTTTTTGGGCTTCCAATCTGGATAAATGGCCGGAGCTAGCCACTTACGCCTTGGAGATCTTGTCATGCCCCGCAGCCAGCATTCTGTCTGAACGTGTGTTCAGCGCTGCTGGTGGTGTGCTGACAGAAAAGCGCACGCGGCTCTCCACTGATAATGTAGACAGACTCACGTTCATAAAGATGAACAAATCATGGATCCGAAACGACTTTTCTACCCCTGTGTCATCCTGGGGAGAGTAAAAGCTTGATGATTGGTTAAAATCACCCTACCAACCGTTTTAAGCTTTCAAATTACTAATCATGTTTATCTGTATCTTGGCTGGAAAATAATTTGGGCTTTGTAGCAGTGTGCAGCACTGATTCTATTAGGCCATCTATAATAAGCTCCACCAGATTTAAAATTACTAATCATGTTTATCTGTATCTTGACTGGAAAATAATTTGGGCTTTGTAGCAGTGTGCAGCACTGATCCTATTAGGCCATCTATACTAAAGCTTCACCAGATTTAAAATTAATAATAATTTTTAGCTGCATCTAGCCCGGAAAATAATTTTGGGGCTCCGAGATGCGCAAGACACATAAGTGCCTTCTTGCTGCACTACCTGCAGCATGACCCTCATATTGTCAGAATTCGAAGTAATCATGACTACTGGGTTGCCACACTCTTAGATCCCCCAAACTTTTCGATCAACCTTTTCATTTTAATAAAGACCAAAAAAATGGTCATTTTTGAAATTATAAGCATTAGCAGGTTGTTAGAAACTGAAATCAAACAGTTTTCAACTCAAAACTTTATTCTAGGTGATGTTACATTTTCACATAGGACCCCTTGTTCGAAAGGAGCTTCTGAACTCTCTCATCCATTGAATTTGTCAGGTTTTGGATGGTTTCTGCTTCAATTGTTTTGCATGAGGACAGAATACCCTCCCAGAGCTGTTGCTTAGATGTGAACTGCCTCCCGCCATCATAGACACTCCTTTTAATGATGCTCCAAAGGTTCTGAATGGGGTAGAGGTCAGGGGAGCATGGGGGTCACACCATAAGTTTGTCCCCTTTTATGCCCATATCAGCCAGAGATGCAGATGTTTTATGTGCAGCATGAGATGGTGCATTATCATGCAAAAAAATGATCTTGCTGTGAAATACACGGTTCTTCTTCTTGAACCATGGCAGGAAGTGCTGTTTGAGAAAATCCACATACATTATGGAGTTCATCTTTAGCGCCTTCAGGGATCCTAAAGGGGCCGACAATCTCTCTCCCCATGATTCCAGCCCAAAACATTACTCCACCTCCTCCTTGTTGGCGCTGTAGCCGTGTTTGCGTGGGGTGTCCATCAACCAGCCATCCTCCACTCCATCCATCTGGACCATCGAGCGCTGCACGGCACTCATCCGTGAACAAAAATGTTTTGAAATCAGTCTTCATGTAATGTTTGGCCCACTGGAGCCGTTTCTGCTTGTGTGAAGTGGATAGAGGAGGTCGACAGGATGGTGTATGCACAGCTGCAAACCTCTGAAGGACCCTGCATCTTGTTGTTCGGGGGACGTTGGAGGCACCAGCAGCTTCAAAAACTTGTCTGCTGCTATGACAAGGCTTTTTTGCCGCTGCTCTTTCAACCTGACGTAATTGCCTGTATGAAAGTGTCCTCAATTTGCCCTTATCAGCACGCACACGTGTGTACTGTGAATCAGCTACATACTTCTTGATTGCCAAGACACTTCATCCTGATCATCGCACAATGTTGATTGTAGTCATGCCTTGACCTAAACACTCCACAATTTGTTGCTTCTCAGCAGCCGACACATCCTTTTTCTTTCCCATTTTGGCAGAAAATGTAGGCTGCTTAATAATGTGAGACAGCCTTCTTAAGTAGTCTTGCCTTTCATTGGACACACCTGCCAAACTAATTAGCACAGGTGTCTGCAATTGCTTACAGTGATATAAAGAGCCCTGACACACATCACCATCAATGAGTTTAACTGACAAACAAACAAATTCTTCCCTTATCACTCCTAAACACTTTTTGCATAACAATTTGGAACACAGTGTACATGTGCTTTTCCACAAAACACCAGTGGTTCACGTAGTGAATCTTACAGTTCTAACTTGCCAACCGTGGTCTGTATGGAGTTGTTCAATAAAGGGCCCAAAATTAAGATAACATAGATGGGAGAGGTCTCTATGAATAGGAATTCCTAAGTATTTGATACCCTGTGAGGGCCAGGCAAAGGGAAAGTTGGACTGGATGGAATCCTATATGGATTTGGGGAGGGAGACATCGAGGGCCTCAGACTTCGCTGCATTGATTTTAAAATTTGACCATGTAACAAAGTGATCTATTTCAGCCATAACAGCATGGATGGATATATGTGATTGAGTGATATATACTAGGACATCATCAGCAAATAGAGAGCACTTGTACTCGGTGCCTCCCACCTCAATCCACCTAATATTGGGGTTATGGCGAATTGATGAGAGCAGGTGCTCCGTCACTAGGATGTATAAGAGAGGGGACAGAGAACATCCCTGCCTTGTCCCATTGGTGATTGTGAAAGGTGATGAAAATGTTCTGATGCGCCCCCTGGGCCTTGGGACACCCGGAGCCGGACCCTTTTTGGTGGATGCTGGTGGTTGTAGTCTCCGTGGCGGCGACCCGGTTCCGTGGCTCAGGGTGGTCAAACCAGTGGCGGAACTATTTATGTGGTTTTGATGTTTAAATGTCCGACTACGCCACCCGTGGATTGCGGTCAGAGTGAACCGCCGCTCCAGGGCAGACCGCTGAGGCTGGTGTTGTGGGTGCAGCAGAGCGTAGCATAACTCCCCACGGGAGGAGTATAGCCTCAGGGCAGTGTATGCGGAGGATGGGGGTGATGGTGCAGGGCAGCAGCAGTAACGACACGGAGTCAGTGATGCAGTCCAGGGCCTTTACTCACAGTTCTTATTATCCAGACCACGTCTGCAGGTAACGGCTGCCCACGTCGTACTGTGCTCACCAGGTGAGGGGCTCAGACAACTCCCAGATAACTTTGGAGCGCTTCACAGGACCCCCTTTTTGTGTCCTTTGTCTGGCCTTTCTTACCAACCCTTCTGTCCGGCTGCCTCGGGCCTCCTCTTGGTAAACTTGGCGCCAGTTTCCCTGACCCTATGTGGTGCCTTCCTAGCGGGTGTAGCGAGGGGCTGCGCCACATAAAATGTCACAGCCTCCTGTTTCTAGCTGAGGGTCGTTTCCTGCCTCCACTAGTTTCGGGGACCGGTCTCCCCCTTTGGCCTGACCCCTCCACGCAGGTGGATTCGGGCGTGCGGTGGCGACTCGCCCGTCCGCACCCCTGGGATCCCTTCGTTCCTCGTTCCTGGAGCCTTCTCCGCTCCTCTTCCTTCCTTCTTCCTCTTCCAGGCCTGGGTCTCTGTTACTAGGCCCGCCTCCGGAGCAGAGCTCATGCAGAGCCCCTGCTCCCTGCCACTTCTGTTCAGACTTCTCTGCACTGAACTAAGATGGTGCCCACCTTTTATACTCCCTTCTCAATGCACCCAGGAACTGCTTCCTCCCTGCTCCTGCACTACAGGGTTCCCCTTCCTCAGTGTTCCCTCCCCCCACTCCAGCCAGGGACAGGGACTGTCGTGCCCATCTCAGGGGCATATTGGTCGCCCTGCCCCACGGCAATGTGGTGTAATGCATGCAGGTGTCGGGTCCTGATCCACACTACATCCTTATCTGAGAGTGAGATATCACACCTCTGGGTGAGGTGCAATACCTCTGTAGAAACCGAGCCCTCAGGGTGCTACAGTTCCATTTATCTTCAGCCTAGGTGACGTATTGCGATACAGGGCCGTGATTTTGGCTATAAAAGGGTCCCCTAGACCCCTACCCCAAGCTTTTTAAGAGAATCATATATGGCGTGCCAGGAGACTCTATGGAATGCTTTCTCAGCATCCAACGAGAGTATCAAATTACAAATTTTTAACTGCATCTAGCCCAGGAAATACTTTGTGCCTAGTAGCAGTGTCTGCTAGTCAGCGGATTATCCCGGCTGTTAAGCAAGCTACACCACCTGTAGTTTGGACACTTAATTTTTTCAAAGGAAATGCTTCGGGACCACGGGATACTCAGTGAAGAGCATCAGGAGGCACCCCAAGGCATAGGGGCTGGGACTGGCAGTAGGATGCCTTGCGGTGGACAGCCGAGCTCGATCCTTATAAAAGCTTTTTAACTGCAGCAGCTTTAGTGGACGCTACTGGAGCTGGAATTACGCGGCTGCTGGCATGAGACTTGCCCTCCAATAGATCCTTGTAAATGGATTTAAAGTGTATTCATTCAAATTAGAGAGACAATTTAAATTAAAAAGCTTAGAGCTGCCTCCACCACAGGGGGGCTCGCTCGACCCACCAGCGGACAGGCACCAGTATTGGGAGAGGGGGGCTGGCCGTCAGGGTTCACCGTGGCTCTGGCACAAACCCGGCGACGCGGAGGTGGCACGGGCAGGAGCGGACTGAACGTGTCGGCTTCTCACTTTTTGGATTTTAGAAGGGCATGACATGCCTATATCTGTGTCTCCCCCTCCTTTTACTCCTCCACCTCTTTTCTTTTCGCATGACTATATGTACTTGTCACTTTTCCATGTGTTAGTTGTGTCTTCTGAGCAGTTTGTCAGCTTTTGGACACGTTTGAAGGTGTTTTCTATGTGTTTCTATGTGTTTTTGTTTGCCTGCCATTGGTTTTAACGGTGTTCGAAGGTGATCGACGAACAGTTCGACGAACAGTTCGGCGAACACACGGGTGTTCGACGAACCGAACTCGAACACTACGGGGGTGGCTCAACACTAATGATCAGGCACATGGCAGCAAAGCACCCGACTTTGTGGGGCGAACCCCAGGGTCCACGACCAGTGTCAGCGGGTGTCACCACTGCTTCTTCTGCTGTTGTGCGTGCAATAGAACCCCCTGTTGTGTGTGCAAGGCAATCCCCTGTCCATACTGCATGCAAAGATGCCCCCTCCTCTCAGTCTTCACTTGTTATGGCAGTTTCTCAAGGAACAGCATCAACGTCCACGTCCCACCGCAGCGTTCAATTGTCCATATCCCAGACCTTTGAATGAAAGCAGAAATTCGCAGCTAACGCTCCACAGGCCACAGTCCTAAATTCGCACATTTCATGACTGCTTGCGTTGGAAATGCTGCCTTTTAGGCTGGTGGAGACGGAATCCTTCCTCAACCTTATGGCGGTGGCCGTCCCTCGGTACTCGGTCCCCAGCCAACACTAGTTTGCCCGGTGTGCCATCCCCGCACTACACAAGCACGTGTCCCAAAACATCTCCCGTGCCCTCAACAACGCAGTTACTGGGAGAGTCCACCTGACAACGGACACATGGAAAAGTGCTTGTGGCCAGGGACGGTACATCTCCCTGACGGCACACTGGGTAAACATAGTGGAAACCGGGACCCATTCGGACCTTGGGACGGAACACATCCTCCCCACACCGAGGATTGCGGGCCCTATGTCAGTCAGAGTTACCCCCACAGTGTACAGCTCCTGCAAATCATCCTCCTCCTCCTCCTCATGTTCAGCCTGCATCTCAGATATCAACACATCAGTTACAAGCTGGAAGCACTGCAGTACTGCCTCTGCCAAGCGGCAACAGGCTGTGCTGAAACTCATAAGCTTAGGTGAGAAACCTCACACTGCTTGTGAGTTGTGGACAGCTGTGAAAGAGCAGGCAGATCTGTGGCTGAGACCGCTGAACCTACATCCAGGCATGGTCGTGTGTGACAATGGCCGTAACCTGGTGGCGGGTCTGAGGCGAGGCGAGATCACACACGTACCATGACTGGCTCATGTGCTTAACCTCTTGGTTCAGCGGTATCTTAAATTGTACCCCGAGTTGCCAGATCTGCTCGTCAAAGTACGCCACCTGTCAGTTCATTTTCACAAGTCGGCTACAGCTGTGTTGCAGCAGCGTTTGCAGCTTCCGCCACAATGACTGGTGTGTGATGTCCCCACACGTTGGAACTCTACCCTCCACATGTTGCAAAGGAGTTGTGAGCAGAAGAGAGCAGTTGTGGAGTACCAGCTGCAACAAGGCCGTCGATATTCAGGTCAGACTCCACACATAAGACCTCAGGAGTGGACCTGGATGTCTGACACCTGTACCATCTTGACAAACTTTGAGGAGTCCACCCAGATGGTGAGTGGCGATGACACCATCATTAGCGTCAGTATTCCACTTGTCTGTCTTTTGCAATGCTCTCTGCAGAGAATTAAAGAGGAGGCATTGCAGCCAGAGTATGATGAGATGGATCAAGAAGCCGTAGCGGTCAATTACACACAGCCTAGCCTCATCTCATCCCACCGTGCATTGGTTACAATGAGGGAGAGGAGGAGGAGGAAGAACAGGAGCTTGTATCATGCCCTGTAGACGGTAGTACCTGTACAACTGTCATACCGTCGGTTCAGCGTGGGTTGCCTGAGGACAGGGGGGAGGAGGAGGAGGAGGAGAGCATGGTCAGTCATCATCTTCGTGAGGACACGGAAGTATTGCCCGTTACCAGTCTGGTACGCATGGCTGACTTTATGTTACGCTGCATTAACCGTGACCCTCGCGTTGTCAAAATGTTGGGTGACAGTTATTACTGGTTGGGGACAGTTTTAGACCCCCGCTGCAAGAAGAACTTTCACTCTCTTATTCCAGAGGTGGAGAGGTCTACAAAAATGGGGCAGTACCAGAAGGCCCTTGCTGCAGAACTGTTAAAAAAGTTCCCATCTGAACACGCTAGTGGCAGAGGTCACAGTTCGTTGACCAACCAAGGCGTACAAGTGAGAGAGAGGCAACTCCAATCCAGCAGAGGCAGGGGAACACTGTCAACGTTCTGGGACAGTTTTCTGAGACCCGCCCAGCTTACAGGCCCTGAGGCGCGGGGTACTCTCACAAGGAGTGGAAAGTTTCAAAAGATGGTGAGGGAGTACCTTGCCGACCGTACCAGCGTCCTCCGTGATTCCTCTGTGCCTTTTAATTATTGGGTATCCAAGCTAGACACTTGGAATGAACTCGCTCTGTACGCCTTGGAGGTCCTGGCCTGCCCTGCCGCTAGCATGTTATCGGAGCGTGTTTTTAGTGCCGCTGGGGGAATTATAACTGATAAGCACTCTCGCCTGTCAACTGACAATGCTGACAAGCTGACCCTTATCAAAATAAACAAGGGCTGGATTGGGCCAGAATTCTCATCACCACCAAATGACAGCAGAGTAACATAAAGTCAAACCCACTGTGTTTTTTCGGGAGGTGTATTCACATGCACCGCTTCACACCCACACATGGGTATACGCTTCCTCATTTCGGCTGTTTTATGTTCTTCTCCTTATCCTCAGCCTCCACCACCACTATACCACCAGGGTGACCGTGGTCCGTGTTGCCATTATTGAAAGTTTCTCCGTCCTTATTTTTGTCAGCTTTTGCTTGGAAGGCATAAGCAAAGAATGTGGTAGACCCACTCCCCAATAATGGGAATAATGTTTGTAATATGCTGTACTGCATGGCTCTTGTAAGGGGCATTGCAAGTTTCTCCGTCCTAATTTTTGGCAGCTTTTGCTTGGAAGGCATAAGCAAATACTATTGGAGACACACTCCCCAATAATGGGAATAATGTTTTTAAGATGCTGTACTGTATGGCTCTTGTAAGGGGCATTAAATCCGTCTTGTTAAGCTACTGCGACCTCCACCACTTTTCCGAGGGGCATTAAAACCGTGTTGTTAAGCTACTGTGACCTCCACGTCTCTTCAAAGGGGCATTAAAAGCATCTTCTTAAGCCACTCTGAACTCCACAGCTCTTCCAAGGGGCATTGAAATGTTGTTTTTAATTACCTCTAACCTCCACGACTGTTCCAACGGGCATTGCATTTCCTCCTAATTTTAGTCAGCTTTTTACTTTTCAATGCAAAGGCGAAAACTAAGGGAGACCCACTCCCCAATAATGAGTAGAAGGTTTTTAGTACGCTGTAATCCACATCTGTTTCAAGGGGTATTGCAGTTCCTCATAATTTTTGGAAAGCCTTCCATTCACTGCTTAGGCCAACAGTGTACAGGAGACCCAGTTGCTATAAATGGAAAAAATGGTTTAGTTAAGGCCCTATGACCTCCATGTCATTTCCAAGGGGCATTGGAGTGCCTCAAAATTTTTGGTAGGCATTGCACTCACTGTATGCCCTATAACTGTGTAGCTGAACCGCTCCTTTTTTTACAGAAACATATCCTACAAGACATATGTGGATGACTGGCCTGATATTGATGTGAATGGTCCCTGTTCCTCCTGCTCTTTCTCCTTTGCCACTACCTGATCCATCATTTATCACCTGAAGCTTTGTTTTAACGGGAGTCATAGAACTGGGATAGTAGCAGGAAAACATCCAGCAATCCTAGGAGGAGGTAGGATATGCGCCAAAACGCTGACCACCTCATGCCTAGCCGCTACTACATACATGCGCTTGCATTCCAAGGATCAGAAAGCTAAGAAGATGGATGGCCTCATGATCATGAATAATTTACTCGTTGTGTAGGAGGCCGACCACTGCTGCTGTCTACCTTTTGAACTTTGTGTTGAAGCCTGATTGACCCAGGACCCGCAATCCTCTATGTCTGGAGGACGTGTTGCATCCCAGTGTCCAACTGTGTCCTGGCTTCCACAATATTAACCCAGTGTGAAGGCGTGAGATGGACCATCCCTGGCCACATTCACTTGTCCACGTGTTTGTGGTTAGGCTGTCCTTCAAATAGGGGCGGCTGGGAACCGTTTATGGACACCCGGCCGCCCCCAGGCAGCTGGGGACCGTGTGTGGACACCCGGCCGCGGGGCGGCTGGGGACCGAGCGTGGACACCCGGCTGCCGGACGGCTGGGGACTGAGTATGGATATCAGGCCGCCGACGCAGCCATGACGTGGTGGCCAGATTCCGCGCCACATGCCTTAAAGGCCCAATTTCAAGTGCAAGCAAGCTAGTAGTATGGTATTGCAGCCTGGAGGTGGGTGGGTGGGTGGCAGGCTGCACACTTACGCTTGCATTCCAAGAAAACAAAGCAGATGCTAACTTCTATCATCATCATCATGGTCCTTACCTTGGCACTCTCAACTCCCCTGATGGAGAAGCCAGGGCCCACCGGAGGAGTCTGGTTCTCTGGTGGGCTCGTCCAATGCTGCCCTAAAGCAGGCCGCGCTAAGAAAAGTGTGTGGGGGGGATGTTCCATGGAGAAATAGGGGCGCCTGGGGACCGTTTATGGACACCCGGCTGCCCCCAGGCGGCTGGGGACCGTGTGTGGACACCCGGCCGCGGGGCGGCTGGGGACCGAGTATGGACACCCGGCCACCCGCTGGCGGCTGGGGACCGAGTGTGGACACCCGGCCGCCGGGCAGCTGGGGACTGAGTATGGATACCAGGCCGCCAACGCAGCCATGAAGTGGAGGCAAGATTCCACCTCCACGTGCCTAAAAGGCCCAATTTCAAGTGCAAGCAAGCAAGCAGTATGGTATTGCAGCCTGGGGGTGGGTGGGTGGCAGGCTGGACACTTACGCTTGCATTCCAAGAAAACAAAGCAGATGCTAACTTCTATCATCATCATCATGCTCCTCACCTTGGCACTCTCAACTCCCCTGATGGAGAAGCCAGGGCCCACCAGAGGAGTCTGGTTCTCTGGTGGGCTCGTCCAATGCTGCCCTAAAGCAGGCCGGGCTAAGAAAAGTGTGTGGGGGGATGTTCCACGGAGAAATAGGGGTGGCTGGGGACCGTTTATGGACACCCGGCTGCCCCCAGGCGGCTGGGGACCGTGTGTGGACACCCGGCCGCGGGGCGGCTGGGGACCGAGTATGGACACCCGGCCGCCCCCTGGCGTCTGGGGACCGAGTGTGGACACCCGGCCGCCGGGCGGCTGGGGACTGAGTATGGATACCAGGCCGCCAACGCAGCCATGACGTGGTGGCCAGATTCCGCCTCCACGTGCCTAAAAGGCCCAATTTCAAGTGCAAGCAAGCAAGCAGTATGGTATTGCAGCCTGGGGGTGGGTGGGTGGCAGGCTGCACACTTACGCTTGCATTCCAAGAAAACAAAGCAGATGCTAACTTCTATCATCATCATCATGCTCCTCACCTTGGCACTCTCAACTCCCCTGATGGAGAAGCCAGGGCCCACCGGAGGAGTCTGGTTCTCTGGTGGGCTCGTCCAATGCTGCCCTAAAGCAGGCCGGGCTAAGAAAAGTGTGTGGGGGGATGTTCCAAGGAGAAATAGGGGCGGCTGGGGACCGTTTATGGACACCCGGCTGCCCCCAGGCGACTGGGGACCGTGTGTGGACACCCGGCTGCGGGGCGCCTAGGGACCGAGTATGGACACCTGGCCGCCCCCTGGCGGCTGGGGACCGAGTGTGGACACCTGGCCGCCGGGTGGCTGGGGACTGAGTATGGATACCAGGCCGCCAAAGCAGCCATGACGTGGTGGCCAGATTCCTCCTCCACATGCCTAAAAGTCCCAATTTCAAGTGCAAGCAAGCAGTATGGTATTGCAGCCTGGAGGTGGGTGGGTGGATGGCTGCATATTTGTGCTTGCATTGCAAGTAATGGGGGAGGTACAATTGAACACTGCCCTGGGACAAGAACTTGCACGGGGATAGTTGCAAGTCTGCATCTTCCGATGCGGCAAGGATGACTTCTGATGGGCACACTTTTAGGCAGTGACCTGGGTGTCAGAGATGCTTCCAGGGGTCTTCCCCATGCTGTTCCCATGTCTTTTCAGCACTGTATGCATGTGTCACACAGCACATGGCCAGATAAGGTTGTAAAATGTTAAAATGACATTTCCCAGTGAATGCATTTGTCTTTGTTGAAAGCAATACAAAAGTGCAAAAACGCATAAAAAATGCTACTTGTGAACAAAGCCCAAGGTGTGGAGGAGTATTTTTGTTTTTGGTTATTTATTTTACCTTATACACAAGTCTTTACCCTGGAAAGGATGTTCCTTAACATATTTCACAGGAAAGCAGTTTCAGTTTCGTTTTTGAACATTTTATTGTGAGCCCGTAAAAGTGGCTTAATACCTCTGACCACGTTGTTGACAGCAGTGACCTGGGGGTCAGAAATGCTTCCTGGGGCGATCCCCATACTGTCCCCATGTCATTTGAGCACTGTCACTATCGTTTTGGGAACTTGTTAGGCTTTTAAAAGACAGCCTGGGGTGCCCCCGCAAAAATGCTCGGGTCTCCCATAGACTAACATTGGGCTCATTGCTCGGGTCGAGCACCCGAGTGTCACGGCGAGCTCGGCCCGAGCTTCGAGCACCTGAGCATTTTAGTGCTCGCTCCACACTAGTAGTTATATTCTTGTACATAGGAGCACTATTATAGTAGTTATATTCTTGTACATAGGAGGCAGTATTATAGTAGTTATATTCTTGTACATACGGGCAGTGTTATAGTAGTTATATTCTTGTATATAGGAGCAGTATTATAGTAGTTATATTCTTGTACATAGGAGCAGTATTATAGCAGTTATATTCTTGTACATACGGGAAGTGTCATAGTAGTTAAATTCCTGTACATACGGGCAGTGTTATAGTAGTTATATTCTTGTATATAGGAGCAGTATTATAGTAGTTATATTCTTGTATATAGAAGCAGTATTATAGTAGTTATATTCTTGTACATAGGGAGCAGTATTATAGTAGTTATATTCTTGTACATAGGGGGCAGTATTATAGTAGTTATATTCTTGTACATAGGAGCAGTATTATAGTAGTTCTATTCTTGTACATAGGGAGCAGTATTATAGTAGTTATATTCTTGTACATAGGAGCAGTATTATAGTAGCTATATTCTGGTACATGGGAGCAGTATTATAGTAGTTATATTCTTGTACATAGGGGCAGTATTATAGTAGTTATATTCTTATACATAGGGGCAGTATTATAGTAGTTATATTCTTGTACATAGGGGCGGTACTATAGTAGTTATATTCTGGTACATAGGAGCAGTATTATAGTAGTTATATTCTTGTACATACAGTGGTGGCCAAAAGTATTGGCACCCCTGCAATTCTGTCAGATAATACTCAGTTTCTTCCTGAAAATGATTGCAATCACAAATTCTTTGGTATTATTATCTTCATTTAATTTGCTTGCAAGGAAAAAACACAAAAGAGAATGAAGCAAAAATCAAATCATTGATCATTTCACACAAAACTCCAAAAATGGGCCGGACAAAAGTATTGGCACCCTCAGCCTAATACTTGGTTGCACAACCTTTAGCCAAAATAACTGGGAACAACCGCTTCCGGTAACCATCAATGAGTTTCTTACAATGCTCTGCTGGAATTGCAGACCATTCTTCTTTGGCAAACTGCTCCAGGTCCCTGATATTTGAAGGGTGCCTTCTCCAAACTGCCATTTTGAGATCTCTCCACAGGTGTTCTATGGGATTCAGGTCTGGACTCATTGCTGGTCATCTTAGAAGTCTCCAGTGCTTTCTCTCAAACCATTTTATAGTGCTTTTGGAAGTGTGTTATGGGTCATTGTCCTGCTGGAAGACCCATGACCTCTGAGGGAGACCCAGCTTTCTCACACTGGGCCCTACATTATGCTGCAAAATTTGTTGGTAGTCTTCAGACTTCATAATGCCATGCACACGGTCAAGCAGTCCAGTGCCAGAGGCAGCAAAGCAACCCCAAAACATCAGGGAACCTCCGCCATGTTTGACTGTAGGGACCGTGTTCTTTTCTTTGAATGCCTCTTTTTTTTTTCCTGTACACTCTATGTTGATGCTTTTTCCCAAAAAGCTCTACTTTTGTCTCATCTGACCAGAGAACATTCTTCCAAAACGTTTTAGGCTTTCTCAGGTAAGTTTTGGCAAACTCCAGCCTGGCTTTTTTATGTCTCGGGGTAAGAAGTGGGGTCTTCCTGGGTATCCTACCATACAGTCCCTTTTCATTCAGACGCCGACGGATAGTACGGGTTCACACTGGTGCACCCTCGGACTGCCGGGCAGCTTGAACTTGTTTGGATGTTAGTCGAGGTTCTTTATCCACCATCCGCACAATCTTGCGTTGAAATCTCTCGTCAGTTTTTCTTTTCCGTCCACATCTAGGGAGGTTAGCCACAGTGCCATGGGCTTTACACTTCTTGATGACACTGCGCACGGAAGACACAGGAACATTCAGGTCTTTGGAGATGGACTTGTAGCCTTGAGATTGCTCATGCTTCCTCACAATTTGGTTTCTCAAGTCCTCAGACAGTTCTTTGGTCTTCTTTCTTTTCTCCATGCTCAATGTGGTACACACAAGGACACAGGACAGAGGTTGAGGCAACTTTAATCCATGTTAACTGGCTGCAAGTGTGATTTAGTTATTGCCAACACCTGTTAGGTGCCACAGGTAAGTTACAGGTGCTGTTAATTACACGAATTAGAGAAGCATCACATGATTTTTCAAACAGTGCCAATACTTTTGTCCACCCCCTTTTTTAGGTTTGGTGTGGAATTGTATCCAATTTGGATTTAGGACAATTCTTTTTGTGTTTTTTCATTGAAGACAAATTAAATGATGATAATAATACCAAAGAATTTGTGATTGCAATCATTTTCAGGAAGAAACTGAGTATTATCTGACAGAATTGCAGGGGTGCCAATACTTTTGGCCACCACTGTAGGAGCAGTATTATAGTAGTTATATTCTTGTACATAGGGAGCAGTATTATAGTAGTTATATTCTTGTACATAGGGGGCAGTATTATAGTAGTTATATTCTTGTACATAGGGAGCAGTATTATAGTAGCTATATTCTGGTACATGGGAGCAGTATTATAGTAGTTATATTCTTGTACATAGGGGCAGTATTATAGTAGTTATATTATTATACATAGGGGCAGTATTATAGTAGTTATATTCTTGTACATAGGGGCAGTATTATAGTAGTTATATTCTGGTACATAGGAGCAGTATTATAGTTGTTATATTCTTGTACATAGGGGCAGTATTATAGTAGGTATATTCTTGTACATGGGAGCAGTATTATAGTAGTTATATTCTTGTACATAGGGGCAGTATTATAGTAGGTATATTATTATACATAGGGGCAGTATTATAGTAGTTATATTCTTGTACATAGGGGCAGTATTATAGTAGTTATATTCTGGTACATAGGAGCAGTATTATAGTTGTTATATGTTTATACATTGGAGCAGTATTATAGTAGTTATATTCTTGTACATAGGGAGCAGTATTATTGTAGTTATATTCTTGTACATAGGGGGCAGTATTATAGTTGTTATATTCTTGTACATAGGGGTAGTATTATAGTAGCTATATTCTTGTACATGGGAGCAGTATTATAGTAGTTATATTCTTGTGACGCACCCCTGGGCCTGTGTCGCGCAGCGTTGCGCACGCGGGAGCTTACCCGGAGCCGGATCTGTTGAGGGTTGTAGTCTCGTGGCGGTGACCCGGTCCGTGCCCAGGGAGTCAGACTAAGTGGCGCTGTATTAGCGGTAGATGTTGTACGACTACGCCACCCGTTGAGTGCAGCCAGGGAGCTGCTGCTGCAGGGCAGACCGTTGAGGCCGGTGGTAGGATTGTGCAGCGTGATAGTATAACCTCCAACGGGAGGGGTATGGCCTCAGGGCAGCCGACGTGGATGATGGGGGTAGCAGGAACCACTCGGAGACGGTACTGTGTAGTTCAGGGTCTTTACTGGTGACAAAGATAGACCCTCCCGGAGTACTGGCTAGCGATTGGGGCCTGGTCAGTCCTTGAGCAGATGGGATCTCCCCTGGCCAGGCGGAGTTGTAGGCCTCCCAAACTAACGATACTCTTCTGGCTACCTTGCTAGAGGCGGGATATAAGTAGCCCACGTCCCTGAGTGTACCGTGTGGTGCTCACCCGTATGGCCGGTGACTCGGGGCCTTCGGGTTTCTGGGCCAGAGGACCTGCAATCCCCTGCCGGTCGGTTTCTGCTGCTGGATAGGAGTTAGTCCCCACAGCCTCGGACTCCGGGTCCGGTGATAACTTCTCAGTCAGGGCGAGCTCTGTAGCTGCCAGCCCCTGACTCCTTGCAACACTGCTCCCACAGAGCTCCTGTTGTTTCTTCCTATATTTGCTTCTTTTCTCTGCTTCTTCTCTACTCTCTCACCCTGCCTCAGCCCTAGGTTTATATAGGGGAAGTTCTTCCCCTCCCAGGACTGGGCAGGAGGTGTGGCATGCATAGGATCCCTGACCAAGAGACCTCCCACCTGCTCTCAGACATAACATTGCTGTTACTGTGGAAAACCAGACCCCTGGGGTGCCACATTCCCCCCTAGTGAAATTTAGCACTCCGGGACTAAACATATTTTAGAAAAACATAACAAGATATAACAATAACAATAAAGAAACACATAAAGGTGGTCACGGCATGTCCATAACCGGGTGCAGTCTTTGAAGAAAGCAAGGTGTCCATTTCACCAAAACAGGGAGACGTAACCAGGTAGGGGTCTGTCCTGCCCCGAGTCCTTAACAGTCTTTAGTCCGTCTTGGGTTACGCTCCACTAACTGTACAAAGGATTCCCGGTAAATCCACCAAGGACTCCTATAAATTACTAGAAACACATAATTATTTACAGGATATGGCCGCTCTCAGTCCTCGGCCAGTGGGGATAAGGATTGGCTGCTCACAGTCCTCAGCCTGGTAAGGGATAGGGGATGGCTGCTCACAGTCCTCAGCCTGGTAAGGGATAGGGACACACGGGGAACAATTCACTAATCCCAACGGGGACCATATTTTAATTAGCAGCAGTCCTTGTACCCTAACGGGTAACTATGTACAGCTGTTTATTCACGCTACTTCCCTTCAGTAGCTATGTCCTCTTTGTGCTCCCTCCTGAGGGTAGTCCTCAGACCCGTCCGGGTCCTCTTGGCTTTCCTCGTATTGGTAGTACTGCAGCTCCTCCTCGGTTAGCTGGGTTAGTATCTCTGCGACAGTCCTCCTCCCAGGTGGCCAGGGCTTTACCTCCCTTTGGGCTGCCCCGGTTAATTTGGCCACCAGGATGCTCACTTTTTGCTCCTCTGTGAGGGGGTACACCTGGAAGAGGCTATCCAGCTTTTCTCTAAAGTCATGCAGGGTATGTGACTCCCCTGAGTACTGGGGTAGCCAGGCTGCCCCCGGGATATAGGGCATGGTGAAAGGTATGACCGCAACAGCGGTGGCGCTGGCGGGGGTTGAAGCGGTGAAGCTCTCCTCCGTATCCGGCATCCTTCTCCCCCCTAGTGGACCGTGGCCTACCTTGCGATGATCCTCTTCCGTAGGCCGCGGCTCCGCAGTGAATCATCAGGGTTGAGGACCTTCCGTCGCGCTCCTGTGACGTCGGCGTCTGCTGGGCTCCTTCCAGGACCTTACGCGACGTCTGGACGTGAGGCGGGGCTTCAGTTCTCGCGCGCTTTTGGAGTCCACGCCCCTCTTCTTCCCGCGCGGCGTCTTCAAGATGGCGTCCAACGGCGGGAAACCTCCACGGAAGGCGGGAAGAAGGCTGAAAATGGCGCCGGATGGCGGGAATCTTCACCGATGGCGGTAAGAAGGCTGAAGATGGCGCCGGATGGCGGGAATCTTCACCACGGGTAAGTTTTCACAGTCTTTTTCAGGCACGCAGTACCCGGTGGTTGCGGGCACGAGATCCTGCCGACTACGCCAAAAGTTGACGCACCCCTGGGCCTGTGTCGCGCAGCGTTGCGCACGCGGGAGCTTACCCGGAGCCGGATCTGTTGAGGGTTGTAGTCTCGTGGCGGTGACGCGGTCCGTGCCCAGGGAGTCAGACTAAGTGGCGCTGTATTAGCGGTAGATGTTGTACGACTACGCCACCCGTTGAGTGCAGCCAGGGAGCTGCTGCTGCAGGGCAGACCGTTGAGGCCGGTGGTAGGATTGTGCAGCGTGATAGTATAACCCCCAACGGGAGGGGTATGGCCTCAGGGCAGCCGACGTGGATGATGGGGGTAGCAGGAACCACTCGGAGACGGTACTGTGTAGTTCAGGGTCTTTACTGGTGACAAAGATAGACCCTCCCGGATTACTGGCTAGCGATTGGGGCCTGGTCAGTCCTTGAGCAGATGGGATCTCCCCTGGCCAGGCGGAGTTGTAGGCCTCCCAAACTAACGATACTCTTCTGGCTACCTTGCTAGAGGCGGGATATAAGTAGCCCACGTCCCTGAGTGTACCGTGTGGTGCTCACCCGTATGGCCGGTGACTCGGGGCCTTCGGGTTTCTGGGCCAGAGGACCTGCAATCCCCTGCCGGTCGGTTTCTGCTGCTGGATAGGAGTTAGTCCCCACAGCCTCGAACTCCGGGTCCGGTGATAACTTCTCAGTCAGGGCGAGCTCTGTAGCTGCCAGCCCCTGACTCCTTGCAACACTGCTCCCACAGAGCTCCTGTTGTTTCTTCCTATATTTGCTTCTTTTCTCTGCTTCTTCTCTACTCTCTCACCCTGCCTCAGCCCTAGGTTTATATAGGGGAAGTTCTTCCCCTCCCAGGACTGGGCAGGAGGTGTGGCATGCATAGGATCCCTGACCAAGAGACCTCCCACCTGCTCTCAGACATAACATTGCTGTTACTGTGGAAAACCAGACCCCTGGGGGCCACACTTGTACATAGGGGGCAGTATTATAGTAGCTATATTCTTGTACATAGGGGCAGTATTATAGTAGTTATATTATTATACATAGGGGCAGTATTATAGTAGTTATATTCTTGTACATAGGGGCAGTATTATAGTAGTTATATTCTGGTACATAGGAGCAGTATTATAGTTGTTATATGTTTATACATTGGAGCAGTATTATAGTAGTTATATTCTTGTACATAGGGAGCAGTATTATTGTAGTTATATTCTTGTACATAGGGGGCAGTATTATAGTTGTTATATTCTTGTACATAGGGGCAGTATTATAGTAGCTATATTCTTGTACATGGGAGCAGTATTATAGTAGTTATATTCTTGTACATAGGGGGCAGTATTATAGTAGCTATATTCTTGTACATAGGGGCAGTATTATAGTAGCTATATTCTTGTACATAGGAGCAGTATTATAGTAGTTATATTCTTGTACATAGGAGTAGAGATGAGCGTTGTTCTACTCGAACTGTTCGTCAATCTCAAATTCGAGCTGTTTTGGGCGGTGTTCGAGCCGTTCGGCGAACACGAACAATTTGAGAAAAATTCGGCTGTTCGACGTTATGTTCGATAACTGTTCGTGCACCAAAATCATAACTGGATTTTTTCTCAGTAATGATGAAAATTAATGTTAATACGCAGTTTGAGTGTACAGCGGGGCGGGGGGAGGGGCAGGGGATGGATCTCTGCAGGAACAATGAAGATCTCCATTTTTTTTTCTCTTTCCCGCATTTTCAGTGGGGAGGTGCAATCTGTCAGCCTATCAGCAGCGCACACACGGAGCGAAGTGCTTTTTTTCACACAAGCAAGGGCATGTGTCATTGGCAGTGTATGTCACATGTCCTTGCCCTATAAGACCAAGCCATTTTCCCCGTCGCCACCATTTTCTCACTGCTGCAGCTGCGTGTTAGACGGCTCCGCTGTTGCTGTGTGCGCTATACCTTGTTAATTTCAAGCCAATTTTCGCACAAATCTACAGATAGCTTGGGAGTAGGGAATAGTTGTGATTGCAGTCCTTTTAAGGACTAGGTTACAGCATTTCCTACGACTTTTATCAGGCAGGTCTGTGCTCTTAAATAGATAGGTTGTGGGAGTAAAGACTAATTGTAATTGGAGTCCTTTTCAGGACTAGGTTACATCAGTTCCTATCAGTTTTTGCCAGGCAGGTCTGTGCCAGTGCTGTGCAAGTTTTTTTCACAGCATTTGGCTGAATCTAGCAAAGCTAATCCTTTTTGGCCTATTGCAGAGTGTGTTAGTCAGTGGAGTAGCCTATCTGTGTTGCAAGATATACCACCTGTGTATAGAATACCAATTTTTTTACTGCACCTAGTGAAGTAAAATCTTTTGGGCATAGCATCATTCTATTAGTCCATCTATACTGACCTCCATCAGGTTGCAAACTGAATCTAATTTTTTTCTGCATCTAGCTCTGAAAAAATATTTGGCCTTCTAGTAGTGTGTGGGACTTTCTCTATTAGTCCATCTATACTGACCTCCATCAGGTTGCAAACTGAATATAATTTTTTTCTGCATCTAGCTCTGAAAAAATATTGGGCTTCTAGCTGTGTGTGGGACTTTCTCTATTAATCCATCTATACTGACCTCCATCAGGTTGCAAACTGAATATAATTTTTTTCTGCATCTAGCTCTGAAAAAATATTTGGCCTTCTAGTAGTGTGTCGGACTTTCTCTATTAGTCCATCTATACTGACCTCCATCAGGTTGCAAATTAAAACTAATTTTTATCTGCATCTACAGTACCTCTGAAAAAATATTTGGGCTTCTAGCTGTGTGTGGGACTTGTTGTATTAGTCCATCTATACTGACCTCCATCAGGTTGCAAACTGAATATATTTTTTTCTGCATCTACCTCTGAAAAAATATTTGGGCTTCTAGCGGTGTGTGGGACTTGTTGTATTAGTCCATCTATACTGACCTCCATCAGGTTGCAAACTGAATATATTTTTTTCTGCATCTACCTCTGAAAAAATATTGGGCTTCTAGCTGTGTGTGGGTCTTGTTCAATTAATCCATCTATACTGACCTCCATCAGGTTGCAAACTGAATATAATTTTTTTCTGCATCTAGCTCTGAAAAAATATTTGGCCTTCTAGTAGTGTGTCGGACTTTCTCTATTAGTACATCTATACTGACCTCCATCAGGTTGCAAATTAAAACTAATTTTTATCTGCATCTACAGTACCTCTGAAAAAATATTTGGGCTTCTAGCTGTGTGTGGGACTTGTTGTATTAGTCCATCTATACTGACCTCCATCAGGTTGCAAACTGAATATATTTTTTTCTGCATCTACCTCTGAAAAAATATTGGGCTTCTAGCTGTGTGTGGGACTTGTTGTATTAGTCCATCTATACTGACCTCCATCAGGTTGCAAACTGAAAATAATTTTTTTCTGCATCTAGCTCTGAAAAAATATTTGGCCTTCTAGTAGTGTGTCGGACTTTCTCTATTAGTCCATCTATACTGACCTCCATCAGGTTGCAAATTAAAACTAATTTTTATCTGCATCTACAGTACCTCTGAAAAAATATTTGGGCTTCTAGCTGTGTGTGGGACTTGTTGTATTAGTCCATCTATACTGACCTCCATCAGGTTGCAAACTGAATATATTTTTTTCTGCATCTACCTCTGAAAAAATATTGGGCTTCTAGCTGTGTGTGGGTCTTGTTCTATTAGTCCATCTATACTGACCTCCATCAGGTTGCAAATTCAAAATAATTTTTTTCTGCATCTAACCCAGCCAATAGTTTTGGCCTAATACCACAGTTTGGCCACTCAGCTCTGCTCGGTTACCATCCATTGTTTTTTTGTGCAAACAACTCCAGAGTTGTGAATTAGTTAACCACCAAAATGAGTGGAAAAAGGCCTGCTGCTGGTGGAAAGGGGAATAGGCGTGTTGGGAAGGGGAAAAAAGGTTGTGTCCGTGGGGTAGGTGTTAAAGCAACAGTAACATCTGCAGAAGAAAGACCATCTTCCAGCCAAACTAAAATGTCTACTTCTTTTAGCGGACAATGTGATAAGATCCCTTTCTTACGGCCACGCCAATCGCTACAAATTCCAGATGAGGCACAAAAACAGCAGGTGCTTCAACGGATATCAAGTGCTCCTTTAAGTGGGCTCTCCTCCACATCAACTTCAACATCACAAATACTCCAGTCCTCAAAGGTGTCACCCAAATCGCACTTGCTTCCTCACAGCTCCCAAATCTCCAGCTGCCCGTCTGAGTATGAGGTAGAACAGATGGTTGAGTCTGCAGAGCTGTTTACTCATACTATAGCCTGGGAATCAGAGGTCGACTCCAGCGCTTCTGTGAATCCAGACGAGGAAATGATCTGCACTGATGCCCAGAATCTTTATGAGTCGGATCCAGGACCAGACGCAGAAGGTTCTGACCATAATGTAGACCCTCATTCCCAAACTGTAACTCCTGTTGGTGGAGACAATGAGGAAGACGATGATAAGACTCAAATACCTGATTGGAGCGACAACTTTAGTTTTTTGTCAGGGCAGGAACAGGTTGGCTCTGAGGACGACGGGTGTGATAACGCACAGGGTGATGATGATGAGGTCGGAGATCCCACTTACTGTCAACCCACAGTCAGCCAAGAGATGAGGTCAGCAGAGGAGGTGGAGGAAGATGCTAGTGACGACGAGGTCAGGTTGCGCCTTCCTGGACAGAGACGTAGTACTGGAAGCACGTCAACAACTGCATCCTCAAACACAACTCTGCCTCTCACCACAAGTCGTGGTGGCTCTTCAGGTCGCATGGGTGCTAAGCCTTGCATAGCCTGGGCATTTTTTCAGATCGATAAAGATGACCCAACTCGTGTTATCTGTAACATTTGTCAGCAAAAGCTAAGTAGAGGCCAAAAAATACATAGTTTGAGTACTTCATGCATGAACCGGCACATGGACATGAAGCATAAGTTGCAGTGGGAAGCTCAGTGTGCTACAATGC
Source organism: Phyllobates terribilis (assembly GCF_046119375.1). Lineage (NCBI taxonomy): Eukaryota > Metazoa > Chordata > Amphibia > Anura > Dendrobatidae > Phyllobates > Phyllobates terribilis. Next base: position 785,853,957 of record NW_027362764.1, read on the forward strand.
GGCCTAGCCGGCTGGGCCAACCACCGTCTGCCATATCTTGTGCATCCGCGGCCTCTTCATCCTCTGTGACTGGGGGGACAGCAGTCACACCTGTTTTGGGGCGCAGACCTGCCACCTCTTTACCCGCAACAGCCAGCGTGATTGGCAGGTCATCATTTTCTTTGGAGGTGGTAACACCAGCTGGTGTTGAGCGCTGTCCGACATCGATAGCACCACCTTTGGATCAAGGCAACCTAACATGTCCGCCTGCATCTTCCTCACAGACCGGCAGTTTGCCGGGGACACCCTTATCAACCCCGTCTAAGCACAATAGCCAGCCCTCGGTCCCTCAGATGTGGACAAGTAAAAGACCATTTCCTCCTAGCCATGAGAAAGCTAAGAGGTTGAATTTCACCATCTGCAAGCTCTTGGCTACAGAAATGCTGCCTTTCCGCCTGGTGGACACAGAGGATTTTCGAGACCTTATGTCCGTCGCAGTGCCCCAGTACCAGATGCCCAGTCGGCACTACTTCTCAAAGAAAGGTGTGCCTGCGCTCCACCAGCATGTCGCACATAACATCACCGCTTCTTTGAGAAACTCTGTGTGTGACAGGGTGCATTTCACCACAGACACTTGGACGAGTAGGCATGGACAGGGGCGTTACATGTCGCTGACTGGGCACTGGGTAACTATGGTGACAGCAGGACAAGGGGCTGCTGTCCAAGTCTTGCCGTCCCCACGAGTTGTGCGTCAATCCTCTTTATGTCAAAGTTCCTCCACTGCTTCTGCCTCCTCAACCTCCTCTCGGTCTTCCACCTGCACCCAAAGCCTGTCTGGTCATGCCACAAGCTTTCTAACTGCGCAGAAGGGATCCTGCACACCTCCTTACTATGCTGGCAGTAGGGCTCAACGTCATCAGGCGGTTTTTACATTGAAATGTCTGGGAAATGTGAGTCACACAGCTGAGGAGTTGTGGTCAGCTCTGGAGAACCAATTTCATGAATGGTTGTCTCCACTGGACCTGAAACCAGGGAAGGCCGTGTGCGACAATGCTGCAAACCTGGGTGCGGCCCTTCGCCGGGGCAATGTCACACACGTGCCTTGTATGGCTCACGTGTTGAACCTGGTTGTCCAGCAATTTTTAGCCCACTATCCCAGACTAGATGGCCTTCTGCAGAGGGCACGGTCGCTGTGTGCTCACTTCCGCCGTTCGCATCCCGCAGCTCAGCGACTTACATCTCTACAGAAGTCGTTGGGCCTGCCACTTCACCGGCTAAAATGCGATGTGCCTACCCGGTGGAATTCAACTCTGCACATGTTGCAGCGACTGTGGCAGCACCGACAAGCCCTGGTGCAATACGTTCTGACGTATAGCCTGGGCCAACGAGATTCAGAGGTGGGGCAAATCACGCTGGAGGAGTGGTCTCAGATCAGGGACCTATGCACCCTTCTGCACAGTTTTGAAATGGCGACGAAGATGTTTAGTGCTGATGATGCCATTATCAGCATGACTATTCCGGTGATTTACATGCTGGAGCACATGTTAAACAGAATTCGGAGTCAGGTGGTGGCACAAGAGGAGGTGGAGGAAGTAGAGGAGGAGGAGTTGTATGCGGAAGGGCTAACATCTGCAAGGTCCAGACGGTCGGCAGCACCAAGGCGGCAGGCATGTGAGGGTGGGGGAGATGGTTTTACCAGGGCGCATGGTAGCAGCCAAACTAGTGAGGAAGGTGCAGGAGCCCAGGAAGAAGTGGAGGACGAACTGATGGAAGACTCATCAGATGAGGGAGACCTTGATCACATTTCTGTTGTGCGAGGTTGGGGGGAGAGGACAGAGGAAGGAAGCATGATTGTTACCTCGCCACCAACACAACAGGGACTTGGTGCTCCTGGATGCACAACACACATGAGTGCCTTCTTGCTGCACTACCTGCAACATGACCCTCGAATTGTGAGAATTAGAAATAATCCTGACTACTGGGTTGCCACACTGTTAGATCCTCGGTACAAAAGTAAATTTGCAGAAATTATTCCTGCCATAGAAAGGGATGCACGCATGCAGGAGTATCAGCAGAGACTGTTGCAGAATCTTACATGTGCTTTTCCACAAAATACCAGTGGTGCACGTAGTGAATCTCACAGTTCCAACTTGCCAACCGTGGGACCGTCAAGTGTTCAGCACTCAAACCGTAACAGAACCACAGTATCTGCTGGTAACATCAATTTTGCGGAATCATTTCACCACTTTTTTAGCCCATCCTTTGCAAGGCCACAGGAGACAAGAAGTCTGACACATAGTCAACGCCTAGAGACGATGGTACAGGAGTATCTCCAAGTAAACATTGAAGCCACGACTGTGTCACTGGACCCTTGCTCTTTTTGGGCTTCCAATCTGGATAAATGGCCAGAGCTAGCCACTTACGCCTTGGAGATCTTGTCATGCCCTGCAGCCAGCGTTCTGTCTGAACGTGTGTTCAGCGCTGCTGGTGGTGTGCTGACAGATAAGCGCACGCGGCTCTCCACTGATAATGTAGACAGACTCACGTTCATAAAGATGAACAAATCATGGATCCGAAACGACTTTTCTACCCCTGTGTCATCCTGGGGAGAGTAAAAGCTTGATGATTGGTTAAAATCACCCTACCAACCGTTTTAAGCTTTCAAATTACTAATCATGTTTATCTGTATCTTGACTGGAAAATAATTTGGGCTTTGTAGCAGTGTGCAGCACTGATCCTATTAGGCCATCTATACTAAAGCTTCACCAGATTTAAAATTAAAAATAATTTTTAGCTGCATCTAGCCCGGAAAATAATTTTGGGGCTCCGAGATGCGCAAGGCACATAAGTGCCTTCTTGCTGCACTACCTGCAGCATGACCCTCATATTGTCAGAATTCGAAGTAATCATGACTACTGGGTTGCCACACTCTTAGATCCCCCAAACTTTTCGATCAACCTTTTCATTTTAATAAAGACCAAAAAAATGGTCATTTTTGAAATTATAAGCATTAGCAGGTTGTTAGAAACTGAAATCAAACAGTTTTCAACTCAAAACTTTATTCTAGGTGATGTTACATTTTCACATAGGACCCTTTGTTCGAAAGGAGCTTCTGAACTCTCTCGTCCATTGAATTTGTCAGGTTTTGGATGGTTTCTGCTTCAATTGTTTTGCATGAGGACAGAATACCCTCCCAGAGCTGTTGCTTAGATGTGAACTGCCTCCCGCCATCATAGACACTCCTTTTAATGATGCTCCAAAGGTTCTGAATGGGGTAGAGGTCAGGGGAGCATGGGGGTCACACCATAAGTTTGTCCCCTTTTATGCCCATATCAGCCAGAGATGCAGATGTTTTATGTGCAGCATGAGATGGTGCATTATCATGCAGAAAAATGATCTTGCTGTGAAATACACGGTTCTTCTTCTTGAACCATGGCAGGAAGTGCTGTTTGAGAAAATCCACATACATTATGGAGTTCATCTTTAGCGCCTTCAGGGATCCTAAAGGGGCCGACAATCTCTCTCCCCATGATTCCAGCCCAAAACATTACTCCACCTCCTCCTTGTTGGCGCTGTAGCCGTGTTTGCGTGGGGTGTCCATCAACCAGCCATCCTCCACTCCATTCATCTGGACCATCGAGCGCTGCACGGCACTCATCCGTGAACAAAACAGTTTTGAAATCAGTCTTCATGTAATGTTTGGCCCACTGGAGCCGTTTCTGCTTGTGTGAAGTGGATAGAGGAGGTCGACAGGATGGCGTATGCACAGCTGCAAACCTCTGAAGGACCCTGCATCTTGTTGTTCGGGGGACGTTGGAGGCACAAGCAGCTTCAAAAACTTGTCTGCTGCTATGACAAGGCTTTTTTGCCGCTGCTCTTTCAACCTGACGTAATTGCCTGTAGGAAAGAGTCCTCAATTTGCCCTTATCAGCACGCACACGTGTGTACTGTGAATCAGCTACATACTTCTTGATTGCCAAGACACTTCATCCTGATCATCGCACAATGTTGATTGTAGTCATGCCTTGACCTAAACACTCCACAATTTGTTGCTTCTCAGCAGCCGACACATCCTTTTTCTTTCCCATTTTGGCAGAAAATGTAGGCTGCTTAATAATGTGAGAGAGCCTTCTTAAGTAGTCTTGCCTTTCATTGGACACACCTGCCAAACTAATTAGCACAGGTGTCTGCAATTGCTTACAGTGATATAAAGAGCCCTGACACACATCACCATCAATGAGTTTAACTGACAAACAAACAAATTCTTCCCTTATCACTCCTAAACACTTTTTGCATAATAATTTGGAACGCAGTGTACATGTGCTTTTCCACAAAACACCAGTGGTTCACGTAGTGAATCTTACAGTTCTAACTTGCCAACCGTGGTCTGTATGGAGTTGTTCAATAAAGGGCCCAAAATTAAGATAACATAGATGGGAGAGGTCTCTATGAATAGGAATTCCTAAGTATTTGATACCCTGTGAGGGCCAGGCAAAGGGAAAGTTGGACTGGATGGAATCCTATATGGATTTGGGGAGGGAGACATCGAGGGCCTCAGACTTCGCTGCATTGATTTTAAAATTTTACCATGTAACAAAGTGATCTATTTCAGCCATAACAGCATGGATGGATATATGTGATTAAGTGATATATACTAGGACATCATCAGCAAATAGAGAGCACTTGTACTCGGTGCCTCCCACCTCAATCCACCTAATATTGGGGTTATGGCGAATTGACGAGAGCAGGTGCTCCGTCACTAGGATGTATAAGAGAGGGGACAGAGGACATCACTGCCTTGTCCCATTGGTGATTGTGAAAGGTGATGAAAATGTTCTGACGCACCCCCTGGGCCTTGGGACACCCGGAGCCGGACCCTTTTTGGTGGATGCTGGTGGTTGTAGTCTTCGTGGCGGCGACCCGGTTCCGTGGCTCAGGGCGGTCAAACCAGTGGCGGAACTATTTATGTGGTTTTGATGTTTAAATGTCCGACTACGCCACCCGTGGATTGCGGTCAGAGTGAACCGCCGCTACAGGGCAGACCGCTGAGGCTGGTGTTGTGGGTGCAGCAGAGCGTAGCATAACTCCCCACGGGAGGAGTATAGCCTCAGGGCAGTGTATGCGGAGGATGGGGGTGATGGTGCAGGGCAGCAGCAGTAACGACACGGAGTCAGTGATGCAGTTCAGGGCCTTTACTCACAGTTCTTATTATCCAGACCACGTCTGCAGGTAACGGCTGCCCACGTCGTACTGTGCTCACCAGGTGAGGGGCTCAGACAACTCCCAGATAACTTTGGAGCACTTCACAGGACCCCCTTTGTGTGTCCTTTGTCTGGCCTTTCTTACCAACACTTCTGTCCGGCTGCCTCGGGCCTCCTCTTGGTAAACTTGGCGCCAGTTTCCCTGACCCTATGTGGTGCCTTCCTAGCGGGTGTAGCGAGGGGCTGCGCCACATAAAATGTCAGAGCCTCCGGTTTCTAGCTGAGGGTCGTTTCCTGCCTCCACTAGTTCGGGGACCGGTCTCCCCCTTTGGCCTGACCCCTCCACGCAGGTGGATTCGGGCGTGCGGTGGCGACTCGCCCGTCCGCACCCCTGGGATCCCTTCATTCCTCGTTCCTGGAGCCTTCTCCGCTTCTCTTCCTTCCTTCTCCCTCTTCCAGGCCTGGGCCTCTGTTACTAGGCCCTTCTCCGGAGCAGAGCTCATGCAGAGCCCCTGCTCCCTGCCACTTCTGCTCAGACTTCTCTGCACTGAACTAATGTGGCACCCCAGGGGTCTGGTTTCCCACAGTAATGTAATGTTATGTCTGAGAGCAGGTGGGAGGTCCTTTGGTCAGGGATCCTGTGCATGCCACACTTCCTGCCCAGTCTTGGGAGGGGAAGACCTTCCCCTATATAAACCCGGGGCTGAAGCAGGGTTAGTCAGTCAAGGAGAGTAGAGACAAGAAACAGTCACAGGAAGAAACAGCAGAAGCTCAGTGGGAGCAATACTACTACAAGTCAGGGGCTGGCAGCTGCAGAGCTCGCCCTGACTGAGAAGATTTCTTACCGGACCCGGCGTCCGAGGCTGTGGGGACTAACTCTTACCCAGCAGCAGAAGCCGACCGGCAGGGGATTTCAGGTCCTCAGGCCCAGAAACCCGAAGGCAAGGTCACACGCGTGGGACCAGCACCGCCATCGTTGAGCGGAAGCCATTAGAAGGCCCCGAGTCACCGGCCATACGGGTGAGCACCACACGGTACACTCAGGGACGTGGGCTACTTATATCCGCTTCTAGCAAGGTAGCCAGAAGAGTACAGTCAGTTTTGGAGGCCTACAACTCCGCCTGGCCAGGGGAGATTCCATCTGCTCAAGGACTGACCAGGCCCCGTTCGCTAGCAAGTACTCCGGGAGGGTCTATCGTTGTTACCAGTAAAGACCCTGAATTACACCGCACCGTCTCTGAGTGGTTCCTGCTACCCTCATCTTCCACGTCGGCTGCCCTGAGGCCATACCCCTCCCGTTGGGGGTTATACAATCACGCTGCACAATTCTACATCGGCCTCAGCGGTCTGCCCTGCAGCGGCAGCTCCATAGCTGCAAATCAACGGGTGGCGTAGTCGACACTCAAATAACATCTATCAAGACTGCCACACACTGAGTTGACTCCCTGGGCACGGACCGGGTCCCCGCCACTCGGAGACTACAACCCTCATCTGATCCGTTTCCGGGTAAGCCCCCGTGCGCGAGACGCTGCGCGACACAGCAGGCCCAGGGGCGCGTCAACTTTGGCGTAGTCGGCAGGATTTCGTGCCCGCAACCACCGGGTACTGCGTGCCTGAAAAAGAGACTTTTAAAACTTACCATCCGTGAAGTTTTCCCGCCATCGGTGAAGATTCCCGCCATCCGGCGCCATCTTCAGCCTTCTTCCCGCCATCCGTGGAGTTTTCCCGCCGTTGGACGCCATCTTGAGGACGCCGCGCGGGAAGAAGAGGGGCGTGGACTCCGAAAGCGCGCGAGAACTGAAGCCCCGCCTCACGTCCGGACGTTGCGTAAGGTCCTGGAAGGAGCCCAGCAGACGCCGACGTCACCGGAGCGCGACGGAAGGTCCTCAACCCTGACGATCTACTGCGGAGCCGCGGCCTACGGAACAGGATCATCGCAAGGTAGGCCACGGTCCACTAGGGGGGAGGAAGATGTCGGATGCGGAGGAGAGCTTCATTGCCTCAACCCCCGCCAGCGCCACCGCTGCTGCAGTTATGCCCTTCACCATGCCCTATATCCCGGGAGCAGCTTGGCTACCCCAGTACTCAGGGGAGTCACATACCCTGCATGACTTTAGAGAAAAGCTGGATAGCCTCTTCCAGGTGTACCCCCTCACAGAAGAGCAAAAAGTGAGCATCCTGGTGGCCCAACTAACCGGGGCAGCCAAAAGGGAAGTAAAATCCTGGCCACCTGGGAGGAAGACTGTCGCAGGGATACTAACCCGGCTGAAGGATACCTTTGATACCCGCACCTCAGCCGAGATTAAGCTTAGATTCTACGGGTGCAAGCAGCGAGCGCATGAGAGTATAAGGGACTATGCACTAAATCTACAAGAGGCCCTGAGGGCCATTAAGCAGACCGACCCTGATGGAGTGGGAAACGAGGACAGGCTGTTGACCGAACAATTTATAGAGGGACTATATTGTAATGCCCACCGAACCCAGTTGCGGGCGATGGCCTTACAGGATCCCCATCTGGGCTTTGCACAGTTCAAGGACAGAGCCATCCGGGTGCTCCGAGAACCGGCACCGGGTGGCGTTGTGACCCACAGGCGCCCAGCTAGCACTTACCACCAGGAGGCGGCGCCCTTGTCGGCAGGGCCTGTGGGAGCTGATGCGCAGGCTTTGGACAATGACCCAGCTCCAGACCTACACCATCAGGTCCAAGAGCTAGCTAAGAGCGTTGCTGCGCTAACCCGAACTGTGCAGTCTTTACAGGTTTCCACCCCAGGGAAGATCCAGCTGGCATCCGGACCGGAGGACATCCCGTGGCGTCGACCAAGGAGGACCCCACCGGCCAGAGGAAGACCCAGTGACCGATACAGCGAAGACGGACGACCCATCTGCCGCCGCTGCAATCAACCCGGACATATGGCAAGGTACTGTTCTTTAAACGGGCACAACCTGGGGTAGAGGGCCAACCCCCAGGAAAAAGATCACCAGGCCCATCGAACTGGCGCGACAGATATGTGGGAGGACGTCCAGTCTTGCCTGTGGTACTGGATGGCATTCCCATGAGTGCCCTACTGGACACCGGGTCACAGGTCACCACCATCCCGTACGTGCTCTTTAAACAGTACTGGAATGACTCGGATATTACCCGCTACCCTGACGACGACTTGAGTATCATCGCCAGCAATGGCCAGCCCGTGCCACAGATCGGATTTAAAGAGGTGACCATCAAAATCGGTAGAGTCGAACTGGCAGCACAGGGACTGATCATTGTAGATATTGACAAACATGAGAGTCACCCAAAAATAACTCTAGGAACTAATGTAATTGAAAATTGTCTTGCAGAGGTGATTTTCCTTTTACAGCAGGTGGCCAAGAACGCCAGCTCCGGCGAGCAGCGGGTGCTCCACAAAGAGATCCGGGCACTGATGCGACGGCAACAGGTGGAACTCTCCGGCGGTGAGATTGGTAGCATAAGAATGTGTGACCCTTTTCCTATTGCCATGCCCCCAAAAAGTGAAATGATGATTTGGTGCCGGGCAGCTATTGGTCTGAGAGGTAGAGATTACCAGGCAATGGTAGAACCAGTTTACTCAGACAGTAGGCCCACCATCTTGACAGCACGGGGGGTGGTTAATGTACGCCATGGGAGGGTGCCCGTTCGCATAATCAATATCGGGAAGAGGGAAGTGTACCTGCCCCGGTATGCCACGCTAGCCAAATTATATACCATTAACCAAAATGCTATACAATCTGTGGAACCCTTGCCTCCATCTCACCCGGAGGAAGGTAACGGCTCTAAGAAAACAAAGGAGGACTGGTGTCAGCAACTACATTTGGGTACTGACTCCACTCCCTCACATCAGAAACAGGGAGTCTATCGGGTGGTTCAAGAGTACGAGAGATTGTTTAGTAAACACCCGTTAGACTTCGGGCGAGTCAAGGGGGTAGAACACCACATCCCCACGGGAGACCATCCTCCCATAAAAGAGAGGTATCGACCCGTACCCCCTGCACACTACCAACACGCCAAGGGGATGCTTAGAGACATGAAGGAGGCTGGGGTGATCAGGGATAGCTGTAGCCCCTGGGCAGCTCCACTAGTCTTAGTCAGAAAAAAAGACAACACCATGAGGATGTGTGTAGATTACCGGAAAATCAACCGTATCACACACAAGGATGCGTACCCCTTACCAAGGATAGAGGAGTCATTGGCTGCTTTAAGATCTGCTAACTTCTTCTCTACCTTGGATCTCACTAGCGGGTACTGGCAGGTTCCTGTAGCAGAGGCGGACCGGGAGAAGACCACATTCACCACCCCGATGGGACTTAGCGAGTTCACCTGCATGCCGTTCGGACTCTGCAACGCACCAGGAACCTTCCAACGACTAATGGAGTGTTGTCTGGGCCACAGAAACTTCGAGACGGTCCTGTTGTACCTGGACGATGTCATCGTATATTCCAAGACGTATGAGGACCACCTGAAACACCTGGCGGAAGTGTTCGAAGCTCTGGCGAGTTACGGCCTAAAGGTGAAACCCTCCAAGTGTCACCTCCTGAAACCAAAGGTGCAGTACCTGGGACACGTGGTGAGCGCTGACGGAGTGGCTCCCGACCCTGATAAGATCACCGCAATTAAGGAATGGCCAAGCCCCTCCAGCGTAAAAGAAGTGCGGCAGTTCCTCGGGTTGGTAGGCTACTACCGAAGGTTTATTCCCGGTTTCACCAAAAAGGCAGCACCTATGCAGGACCTCCTGATAGGCCAGTCCCGGAAGGCCAAGAACCAGAAGCCGCCCTTCAAATGGGAGGAGCTGGAAGAAGAGTCCTTCCGCCAGCTGAAGATGGCCCTCACGGGGGACGAAATCCTGGCGTACCCGGATTATAGCCAGCCCTTTATCCTCTACACCGACGCCAGTAACATCGGGCTAGGAGCCGTACTGTCCCAGATCCAGCAGGGGAAGGAACGAGTAATCGCCTACGCCAGCCGAAAGCTGCGACCCACCGAAAGGAATCCCGAGAATTACAGCTCATTTAAGCTAGAGTTCCTGGCCGTAGTATGGGCAGTCACCGAGCGCTTTAAGCATTACCTCGCTTCTTCCCGGTTCACCGTGTACACGGATAACAACCCGTTGACACACCTGGACACGGCAAGACTCGGTGCCCTGGAGCAGAGGTGGATGGCCCGTCTGTCCAACTACGAGTTCACAATCAAGTACCGGGCCGGACGCTCCAATACCAACGCGGACGCCCTGTCCAGGATGCCCAACCTGCCGGACGAAGGAGAAGATCCGGAGGGACTGGAAGAAGTTGAACTCCCTGCGTTCCACCGTCATGGGACTATCCAGTACTCCCACCGGGTAAGGAGTAAGCAGGCTGCTACGTTGAACCCCTTACCTCACTACAACTGGGCGGAAGCGCAAGACAGCGACCCTGCCGTCCGACTGGTGAAGGAGATGCTGACTCGCCCGGAGGCTTGCTTTGAACCAGACGCTCCGGAGGAAGCCAAACAACTATGGGCAGAGAGGAGTCGACTGTTCCTTTACAAGGGGAAGTTGTGCCGCAGAATGGTTAACTCCCGGACGCATGAACTACTCTGGCAAGTAGTGGTGCCACGAAGAGACGCAGCCATGGTGATGGAGGCATACCACGACGGAGCTGGACACTTCGGGTGGAAGACGCTGGAGTTCCTGCTGCGCGAGCGATTCCACTGGGTAGGCATGAGGGGAACCATTGAGAAGTGGTGCAGAGACTGTGGCCCATGCAACCTAAGAAGGAAGGATCGTGCCAGCCAGAAGACTCCCCTGCAGTCCATCGTCACCCGGCAGCCGTTGGAACTGGTAGCCTTGGATCATGTAAAACTGACCCCAAGCAGAAGTGGCTACGTCTACGCACTAACCATCGTGGATCACTACTCCCGGTTCTTGGTTGTCGTCCCCGTCAAGGACTTAACAGCTCGAACAGCAGCGAGAGCATTCCAGCAGCATTTCTGCCGTCCACACGGGTACCCGGACCAAGTGTTGACAGACCAGGGACCTGCCTTTGAAGCGGAGGTCTTCCAAGAATTCTGCACTCTATATGGCTGCCGGAAGATAAGGACGACACCCTACCATCCGCAAACTAATGGACTTTGTGAGAAAATGAACCAGGTGGTAATGGATCTTCTGAAAACGTTGCCCCTGGAAGAACGCAGTCTGTGGCCTGAGAAGCTGCCCGATCTGGTGGACCTATACAACCACATCCCGGTAGGTTCCACCAACTGTACCCCGGCTTACCTAATGAGGGCAAGACCTGGTAAGTTACCTGTTGACCTGGAAATGGGAGTCCTGACACCCGAGGACACTTCACCAGAAGCAGACTGGGACACAGAAAGGCAGCAGCAGTACCGGAGAGTACAGGAGAGCGTGGAGCGAAGTCTCTGTCAGGCTAGGGAAAGACAAGAGAAAACTTACAACCAGTATGCTCCCGCTGTTCCCCTGGTACCCGGAGAGCAGGTCTTGAAGAGGAAGAGACGGCTCCACAAGTTGGACGACCAGTGGGAGAAGGACCCGTACACCGTACTGCCCTCAAGCCACGAGAACCTGAAGGTTTGTACCATCAGTAAAGACGGAGGGGAAACCACAGCCATTGTATCCCGGGACCACCTGAAGAAGTGTCCCGAACAACTGAGGAACCCTGAAGAGGAACAAGAAGACCATCGACCCGTAGAGGAAAGGGAAGATATGGTTAGTACTGTGCTCGGGGACTTCCCTCGGTCTTGGACTCAAGTCAGTGGTGCAGTTGTGGTACCCGTACTCACCATCCTCCAACCAGCATCCCAAGCACCTACGGAGCAACAGGTAGAGCTGGAAGAACAGCCGGTCCAGGAGGCAGAAGACCCCCACACCCGCAGACCAGGAGGATCAACCCTCTGCTTGCAGTGAGCCTGCCATATCCCTAGTGAGCCAAAGAGCCGGTAGACAGCTGCCCAGTTTACCCTTGACAGCTCCTACACCCTGTAGTTCAGGGCTAGACAGTCAGCTCCGTAGGTCCACTAGGGCCACTAGAGGCCAGTTACCCGCACGTTGGAGGATTTGAAGTGTATAAATTGTTTTATTTATGTTTACCTGTGTATTGTTGCTTGTGTATAATTTTGTGTTTCTAGTTATTTGTAGGAGTCCTTGGTGGATTTACCGGGAATCCTTTGTACATAGTTGGAGCGTAACCCAGGACGGACTAAAGACTGTTAAGGACTCGGGGCAGGACAAACCCCTACCTGGTTACGTCTCCCTGTTTTGGTGAAATGGACACCTTGCTTTTCTTCAAAGACTACACCCGGTTACGGACATGCCGTGACCACCTTTATGTGTTTCTTCTTATTGTACTATTATTGTTGTTATATCTTGTATGTTTTTCTAAAATATGTTTAGTCCCGGAGTACTAAATTTCACTAGGGGGGAATGTGGCACCCCAGGGGTCTGGTTTCCCACAGTAATGTAATGTTATGTCTGAGAGCAGGTGGGAGGTCCTTTGGTCAGGGATCCTGTGCATGCCACACCTCCTGCCCAGTCTTGGGAGGGGAAGACCTTCCCCTATATAAACCCGGGGCTGAAGCAGGGTTAGTCAGTCAAGGAGAGTAGAGACAAGAAACAGTCACAGGAAGAAACAGCAGAAGCTCAGTGGGAGCAATACTACTACAAGTCAGGGGCTGGCAGCTGCAGAGCTCGCCCTGACTGAGAAGATTTCTTACCGGACCCGGCGTCCGAGGCTGTGGGGACTAACTCTTACCCAGCAGCAGAAGCCGACCGGCAGGGGATTTCAGGTCCTCAGGCCCAGAAACCCGAAGGCAAGGTCACACGCGTGGGACCAGCACCGCCATCGTTGAGCGGAAGCCATTAGAAGGCCCCGAGTCACCGGCCATACGGGTGAGCACCACACGGTACACTCAGGGACGTGGGCTACTTATATCCGCTTCTAGCAAGGTAGCCAGAAGAGTACAGTCAGTTTGGGAGGCCTACAACTCCGCCTGGCCAGGGGAGATTCCATCTGCTCAAGGACTGACCAGGCCCCGTTCGCTAGCAAGTACTCCGGGAGGGTCTATCGTTGTTACCAGTAAAGACCCTGAATTACACCGCACCGTCTCTGAGTGGTTCCTGCTACCCTCATCTTCCACGTCGGCTGCCCTGAGGCCATACCCCTCCCGTTGGGGGTTATACTATCACGCTGCACAATTCTACACCGGCCTCAGCGGTCTGCCCTGCAGCGGCAGCTCCATAGCTGCAAATCAACGGGTGGCGTAGTCGACACTCAAATAACATCTATCAAGACTGCCACACACTGAGTTGACTCCCTGGGCACGGACCGGGTCCCCGCCACTCGGAGACTACAACCCTCATCTGATCCGGTTCCGGGTAAGCCCCCGTGCGCGAGACGCTGCGCGACACAGCAGGCCCAGGGGCGCGTCACTAAGATGGTGCCCACCTTTTATACTCCCTTCTCAATGCACCCAGGAACTGCTTCCTCCCTGCTCCTGCACTACAGGGTTCCCCTTCCTCAGTGTTCCCTCCCCCCACTCCAGCCAGGGACAGGGACTGTCGTGCCCATCTCAGGGGCATATTGGTCGCCCTGCCCCACGGCAATGTGGTGTAATGCATGCAGGTGTCGGGTCCTGATCCACACTCCATCCTTACCTGAGAGTGAGATATCACACCTCTGGGTGAGGTGCAATACGTCTGTAGCAACCGAGCCCTCAGGGTGCTACAGTTCCATTTATCTTCAGCCTAGGTGACGTATTGCGATACAGGGCCGTGATTTTGGCTATAAAAGGGTCCCCTAGACCCCTACCCCAAGCTTTTTAAGAGAATCATATATGGCATGCCAGGAGACTCTATGGAATGCTTTCTCAGCATCCAACGAGAGTATCTAATTACAAATTTTTAACTGCATCTAGCCCAGGAAATACTTTGTGCCTAGTAGCAGTGTCTGCTAGTCAGCGGATTATCCCGGCTGTTAAGCAAGCTGCACCACCTGTAGTTTAGACACTTAATTTTTTCAAAGGAAATGCTTCGGGACCATGGGATACTTAGTGAAGAGCATCAGGATTCACCCCAAGGCATAGGGGCTGGGACTGGCAGTAGGATGCCTTGCGGTGGACAGCCGAGCTCGATCCTTATAAAAGCTTTTTAACTGCAGCAGCTTTAGTGGACGCTACTGGAGCTGGAATTACCGCGGCTGCTGGCATGAGACTTGCCCTCCAATAGATCCTTGTAAATGGATTTAAAGTGTATTCATTCAAATTAGAGAGACAATTTAAATTAAAAAGCTTAGAGCTGCCTCCACCACAGGGGGGCTCGCTCGACCCACCAGCGGACAGGAACCAGTATTGGGAGAGGGGGGCTGGCCGTCAGGGTTCACCGCGGCTCTGGCACAAACCCGGCGACACGGAGGTGGCACGGGCAGGAGCGGACTGGCCGTGTCGGCTTCTCACTTTTTGGATTTTAGAAGGGCATGACATGCCTATATCTGTGTCTCCCCCTCCTTTTACTCCTCCACCTCTTTTATTTTCGCATGACTATATGTACTTGTCACTTTTCCATGTGTTAGTTATGTCTTCTGAGCAGTTTGTCAGCTTTTGGACACCTTTGAAGGTGTTTTCTATGTGTTTCTATGTGTTTTTGTTTGCCTGCCATTGGTTTTAACGGTGTTCGAAGGTGTTCGACGAACAGTTCGACGAACAGTTCGGCCAACACACGGGTGTTCGACGAACCGAACCGAACTCGAACACTACGGGGGTGGCTCAACACTACATAGGAGCAGTATTATAGTAGTTATATTCTTGTACATAGGGGGCAGTATTATAGTAGTTATATTCTTGTACATAGGGGCAGTATTATAGTAGATATATTCTTGTACATAGTGGGCAGTATTATAGTAGTAATATTCTTGTACATAGGGGGGCAGTATTATAGTAGTTATATTCTTGTACATAGGGAGCAGTATTATAGTAGTTATATTCTTGTACATAGGAGCAGTATTATAGTAGTTATATTCTTGTACATAGGGACAGTATTATAGTAGTTATATTCTGGTACATAGGAGCAGTATTATAGTTGTTATATGTTTATACATTGGAGCAGTTTTATTGCCCCTTTTCTGTACTGCAGGAAAAGTGTGATTATTTGTCTCACCAACAGCTGAATGGACTGGAAGTGTGACAATCCCTTTTTTGAGCCAGAAAGTCATTTACAACTTTTGTTATTCAGTCTTTCATTCCTCTTGGCAGCTCACTGTATATTACACAGTTGGGGGCGACTCTGAGCTCATGACATACTCTCAGGTAAAATTAAAAATGAAAACCTGCCGAGGTATAATGAATTTCCATTAGTAAGTCGCTTGTTGCAGCTACTTTGTATATTCTGGCCCAGTCACATATGATAATTAGCAGGTGCTTTATGTGTTGGACGATATAAAGTCTGCATCGTGCGCTCATCAGTTTTGCTTATTTAATTAACACAGGGATGCATTGTACGGCTGCTCGCCGGCATCCAGGATCCACGCGCATTACCCATGCATATTTAGACCAGTGATGACAAGGCCATATGTTTCATGTGAACACAAAAGCCAAAGCTGAAAGGTGTCAGAAAATCCAAAAAGAATAATTAGACTCCATTTTACTCCTTGTCGCGTTTGTTGCATGAAAAATTATTTAGCAAAATATTTTGGTACGAAAATCCAGCACAGCAGAAGAGCAACGGTAATTTATAGCTCGTAAACGAAATTTATCTTTATTTTTATGAGGTTTGTAAAAATCCATCTGTAATATAATCAGTAAAAAAAAACGAAAAAAAAAAAAGTCTGAGCCGCGTTCCCAGATCTGACGGCGGGAGAATGGCATTTCCTGTTTTTGAGCCAAATCAGATAGTCTTACATTTGTCCATTTTCTGACAATGCCACAATGGAGAGGAAAGTACAGTTATATTTCCTGTTCTGTCCTGAAATTAACGAGATGAATAAAAGTCGCGTGTTCTCATTAAATTCTCGTAGCCACTTGTGATCCTGGCCAAGCGCTGACAGATATGATAATATATAAAGAGCGAAACATAAATAACCAGATGCCAAAGTTGGAGAACATCAGTGATGAGCCGGGGAGGCCTCACACGAGGCATCATCGACGCGTTTCGGAGTTTGCAATGATTTTTTAAAACTTCTTGAAAACTCTCATGACAGATTGCACCCTACGTAAAAACATAAAGGAGAATTAAATTGGTTGTTCAGGACTTTCACACTGATCACCTATTATTAGGATAGGTCATCAATGTTTGATCAGTGGGGGCCCAACACCTGACACCCCTCCTGCCGATCAGCTATTCCTGGTGTCAGCGGCAGCTTGAACTTCTAAGTTACGGAGCTGCACAGCTCCGTCGATTGTATAATGGCCGCGGCTGGGTACTTCACATCCACCCGCTATGCAGATCAATAGGGCGTGGATGTGCAATAACCGGCCATGGCTACTATTCTCATGATGGAGCTGTGCAGCTCCGTAACTGAGTAGTTCCGGACGTCACTGGGAACAGTTGATCGGAGGGGGTGCTGGGTGTTGCACCCACTACTGATCAAGTCATTGATGACCTATCCTAAGGATAGGTCATTAATGTAAAAGTCCCAAACAACCCCTTTAATTTAATGAAAATTCATAGCACAGAGATAAATTAATTGCACAGTACTAGAAAAACTCAACTGCTTCCTTCCCAAAACAGCTCCATACTTATTCAATGGTTGTGTGTGGTATTGCAGCTCAGCTCCATTTAATTTATTGGTGTTAAGATGCAATACCAGATATGGACAGATGTGGCAGTATTTCTAAAAAAAAAAAAAAAAAACAGTCAAGATTTTCAATATTTATAGAACCACGGATGGGAGGATGGGTGAGGGTGCTAGGCGCTAGCATCAAGTAAGGAGAAATAACCTCTAGAATTGAGTCACTTGATGAAACCAATAGGATCCAATGATATCCATCATACGAAGAGAGCAATCACCGGAGAAGGACATCATGGTCAGAAGAATAGAAGGAACAAGGCGAAGAGGAAGAACAGCAACCCGATGGCTTGATACAATAAAGATAATGATGGAGTAGACCTTGGTGGACCTATCTAGGCTTACAAATGATCAATCTTCCTACCGAGCATTCATCCATCAAGTCACCTAATTTGGACACATCATACGAAGAGAGCAATCACTGGAGAAGGACATCATGGTCGGAAAAATAGAAGGAGCAAGGCGAAGAGTAAGACCAGCAACATGATGGCTTGATACTATCAAGATAACAGTTGAGGAGACCCTTGTGGACATATCTAGGCTTGTACGAGAGCGTTAATCCATCAAGTGGCCATGACTCAAGACCAAGCTGAAGGCTCGTCACAGTCATTCCGGAATCAGGCAGTGTAGGGAGAGGTGCTGCTGAGCTAGGGAGAGATTTGGTTGTGTATTAGGTAGTGTAGGGAGAAAACAAGTACATTACACATATCCATCTCAACAAACAGTCCTTCTGAGGACTAATCCATCTGCAGAGATATCAGGCAGGCAGGGTGTATAGGCAGGCAGTGTCTATAGCAGACTGCAGTGCATATAGCACAAGAGGCTCCATTCCAGTTCTGCCTTCTGCTTCTGTTAGATATTTCTAGACAAAGGCCCAGGTCTCAGGGGCCAGGGATACTCTTTTTGGATCGCATGTAGCGATGCCCAAATATTTGAGCAGCCACGGTCACACGAAGGCGATGGTGGGAAAGTGTCACAAGAGGTGGACGATGATGAGACACAATTGCCAGAAAGTCAGGAGGAGGACCAGGGTGCGGAAGTGGAATACGAGGTGGTGGATGATATAGTAACTGACCCAACCTGGCAGGAGGACATGCAGAGCGAGGACAGCAGCACACAGGGGGAGGGAGGCAGAGTACCCCAACAGGCAGGAAGAAGCAGTGTGGTAGCCGCAGACAGAAGGCAGGCAACCGTTCCCCGTAACACCAACATGAAGGAAGTTGCCATTACAACTGTTAGGTCTTCCCGAGTCTGGTTGTTTTTTAAAGGCTCTGCCGATAACCCCAAAAAGTCCATTTGCAACACCTGCCAGGCCAGCATCAGCAGGGGTGGCAAAACTAGCAGCCTGACCAGCATCATCAGACACATAGCAGCAAAGCACCCAATATTGTGGGCCAAACCTCAGGGTCCAGTAACAGTGTCTGTGGGTGGCACCATTGCTTCTTCTACTGTTGTGCAAGCAAGTCAATCCCCTGTCCATGGTGCATGTGAAGATGCCTCCTGCCCTGCACCTGTTGTTGCACACTCTCAAGTAGCAGCTTCAGGAAGCACGTCCACATGCTTGTCCCAGCGCAGCGTTCCGTTGTCCATGCCCCAGTGTTTGGAATGCAAGCCAAATACGCAGCCAATGCCCCACAGGCCACACTACTAAATTCTCACATTTTGCGACTACTTGTGCTCAAAATGTTGCCTTTTAGGCTCGTAGAGACAGAAGCATTCCGCAACCTGATGGCGGGGGCTGTCCCTCGGTACTTGGTGCCCAACCGCCACTATTTCTCCCAGTGTGCCATCCCCGCATTATACAAGCACGTGTCCCAAAACATTAGCCGTGCCCTCAACAACGCAGTTGCCGGGAAAGTCCACCTAACCACAGACACGAGGACAAGTGCTTGTGGGCAGGGACGGTACATCTCGCTGACGGCACACTGGGTTAACATTGTGGAAGCCAGGAACCAATAGGACCTTGGGACGGAACACGTCCTCCCGACGCCAAGGATTGCGAGCCCTAGGTTAATCAGGGTTGCCCCCCACGGTCTACAGCTCCTGCACCTCATCCTCCTCAGCCCCCTCCTCCTCTTCAGCCTCCATCTCCGAAATGACCACATCAGTCACAAGCTGGAAGCACTGCAGCACTGCCTCGGCCAAGCGGCAACAGGCTGTGCTGAAGCTAATATGCTTAAGTGACAAACCGCACAATTCTGAAGAGCTGTGGACAGCTCTGAAAGAGCAGTCAGATCTGTGGCTCACACTGCTGAACCTACAGCCAGGCATGGTCATGTGTGACAATGGCCGGAACCAAGTGGCAGCTCTGAGGCGAGGTGAGCTCACACACATACCATGCCTGGCCCATTTGCTTAACCTCATAGTTCAGCGGTTTCTCAAATCCTACCCGGAGCTGCCAGATCTTCTTGTTAAAGTACGCCGCCTGTGTGCCCATTTTAGAAAGTCACATACAGCTTCTGCAGCCCTTGCAGTGTTTCAGCAGCGTTTTCAGCTTCTGGCTCACAGACTGGTGTGTGATGTCCCCACGCAATGGAACTCTACACTGCAGATGTTGGGAAGGATTTGTGAGCAGAAGAGGGCAGTTGTTGAGTATCAGCATCAACAAGGCCATCGGTATTCAGTTCAGACTCCACACATAAGACCTAAGGAGTGGACATGGATGTCAGACATATGTACCATCCTCCAAAACTTTGAGGACTCCACCAAGATGGTGAGGGGCGATGACGCCATAATTAGCGTCACCATCCCACTTCTCTGTCTTCTGAAACGCTCACTGCTCACAATCAAAGAGGATGCATTGCAGGCGGAGCACGATGAGATGGAGCAAGGAACCATACAGGGTGATTACACACAGCCCAGCCTCATCTCATCCCAACGTGGATTGGGTGAAAATGAGGAAGAGGAGGAGGAGGAGGAAGGACAGGAGCTAGTTTCATGCACTAGAGACGGTACTACCTGCACAGCTGTCATACTGTCTGTTCAACGTGGATGACCAGAGGACAGAGAGGAGGAGGAGGAGAGCATGGTCAGTCATCCCCTTGGTGAGGACACAGAAGTCTTGCTAGGTAGTAGTCTGGCACGCATGGCTGAGTTTATGTTATGCTGCCTTTCCCATGACCCTCGCGTTCTCAAAATTTTGGGTGACAGTCATTACTGGTCGGTGACACTTCTAGACCCATGTTACAAGGAGAACTTTATATCTCTTATTCCTGAGGTGGACAGATCTACAAAAATGGGGCTGTACCAGAAGACCCTTGTTGCGGAACTATTAAAAAAATTCCCATCTGAAAACGCTGGCGGCAGAGGGCACATTTCGTTGGACAACCAAGGAGTACAGGCGAGAGAGACACAACTTCAATCCAGCAGAGGCATGGGAACACTGTCAAAGTTCAGGAAGAATTTTCTCAGCCCCTCCCATCGCACAAGCCCTGAGGCGCGGGGTACCCTCACAAGGAGAGCAAAGTTTGGGAAGATGCTGAGGGAGTACCTAGCCGACCGTACCAACGTCATCCATGATTCCTCTGTGCCTTATAATTATTGGGCATCCAAGCTGGATACGTGGAATGAACTGGCTCTCTACGTCTTGGAGGTCCTGGCCTGCCCTGCCGCCAGCGTTTTATCAGAGCGGGTTTTTAGTGCCGCTGGTGGAATTATAACTGATAAGCGCATCCGCCTGTCAACTGAAAATGCTGACAGGCTGACTCTTATAAAAATGAACAAGGGCTGGATTGGGCCAGACTTCTTAACACCACCGAATGATAGCAGTTTAACATAAACTCAAATCCAGTGTCTTTTCTTGGGAGGTGTATTCCCATGCATCTTTTTACACCCACACATGGGTATACGCTTCCTGATTTTGGCTATTTGCTCTTTTCCTCCTCCTTCTCCTCATACTTCACCACCATATCACCAGGGTGACCGTGGTTCGTGATCCAACACCCACATAATTTTTTTAAAGGGTGTTTATGATGCCTGTAAAATAAAAAATGTATACAGTATGTTCATGTATACCCCACAGGGGTAAATGTTTGTCAGTCCTTACCCTTAGTGCATGGGCATTACAAGTATAGGAGACCCGCTCCTTTCTAATGGGAACATTTTTTATGAGGCCCTCCTCCACGTCTCTTCCAATGGGCATTGGAGTGCCTCCCAATTTTTGGCAGCCCTTGCATTCACTGCATAGGCAAACACAATGGGAGACCCACTTCCTAATAATGGGAACATTGTTTTCAGGAGGCCCTCTGACCTCCACGTCTCTTCCAAGGGTCATTGAAGTGCCTCCAAATTTTTGGCAACCCTTGCATTCACTGCATAGGTAAACACAATGGGAGACCTACTTCCTAAGAATGAGAACATTGTTTTCAGGAGGTCCTCCTCTAAGTCTCTTCAAAGGTGCATTGGGGTGCATTCAAATTTTCAAAGTGGTATTGGGGTGCGTCCTGCCACTCACTGCATACGCAATAACAGTATAGGAGACAAACTCTTTAGTAATGAGAACAATAAAACATAGCCAGCTGATGGCTCTCTAAGAATAGTAATGGCCCACTGCTGGCCCTTTAAGAATAGTAAAGGCTGCCTGATGGCCCTATAAAAATAGGCTTTGTGACTTTCAGAGTCCCTCCTTCATAAATGAAACAGGATGTGTCTGATGATGTGTCACACACCACATGGCCAGATAAGGTTATAAATGTTAAAATAACAGTTCCCAGTGAATGCATTTGTCACAGTTGAAAGCAATGCAAAAGTGAAAAAACACATCAAAAACGCTACGTGTGAACATAGCGCAAGGTGTGGAAGAGCATTTTTGTTTTGGGTTATTTATTTTGCCTTATATACAAGTCATTACCCTGGAAAGGATGTTCCTTAACATATTTCCCAGGAAAATCCATTTTGGTTTTGTTTTTGTATGTTTTATTGTGAGTCCGTAAAAGTGGCATAATACTCTGACAACGTTGCTGACAGCAGTGATGTGGGAGTCAGAAATGCTTCCAGGGGTCTTCCCCATGCTGTCCCCATGTCATTTGAGCACTGTTCCCATCGATTTGGCCAATTTTTAGGCTCTCTGCAGACAGTCGGGGGGGAGCCGCCTGAAAAATGCTCGAGTTTCCCATAGACTTATGTAGCACCCTGAGGATTCGGCTGCTACAGGGGTATTGCACCTCAACCCAGAGGTGTGATATTCCACTCCCGGGTAAGGATGGAGTGTGGAACTGAGCTCGGTAGGCTGCATGCACTACATACATCCCATTTCCGAGGAACAGGCCGACGGTACTCCCACTTAGAAATGTGCAGGTACGACCGAGTCTGTTCCTGGCTGGAGTGGGAGGGGGGTGGTACATCCCAAGTAGTGTAGGGGCAGATAGGGGGAGCAGCCTGGGTAAAGATAGGAGCTCATTGGGTGCTGGTCACCTGAGCTCACACATAGAGGGTGTATATAAGGTGGGCACCATCAAAGAACAGGGTCAGTTGCAGAGAGAAAGTCAGCGAGCAGAGGAGAAGAGAGACCCAGAGTGAGAGAGGAGAAAGAGAGACCCAGAGGGGGAAACAGAAGAGAGGACTCTAAGAACCCAAATTAAATCCCCGGGTGAAGAGTTGGCATCAGGGTACCGGAACCCAAGCTGGTGGGGGCAAAAACACTCCCCAGCCAGAGACCGGAGGCCGTGGGCAGCGTCTGCCACGGCCACCCACCATATCCACCACGAAGGCATACCACGTGGAGGGTCAGGGAACCCAAGGCCAAGGGTCTCCCAACAGAAGGCCCGAGGGAGCTGGACCTGGGTGGATCAATAGTGGGGACGGCCAGAGAAAGGACAGAAGGAGAGCTCAGGGTCACGCTCCGGACTTGCTTGGGGGTTGGCTGGATCCAGGACCTGGTGGATGCAGCACGGCTCGGGAGGTCACTCGAAGCTGGAGTGACCGGAACATCAGCAGTGAGTAAATACCCTTAACTGCATAACCCGACTCTGTCTTCATTTAACACCTATGCTGCACCACCACAACCCCCATCCTCTGCACCTGACCCCCTGAGGCTATACCCCACCCGTTGGGGGTTATACCATCACAAGCTGCACCAACACCATCAGCCTCAGCGGACCCTGCTGCAGCGGCGGCCGTAGTGACCGCAATACAACG
Source organism: Phyllobates terribilis (assembly GCF_046119375.1). Lineage (NCBI taxonomy): Eukaryota > Metazoa > Chordata > Amphibia > Anura > Dendrobatidae > Phyllobates > Phyllobates terribilis. Next base: position 785,877,053 of record NW_027362764.1, read on the forward strand.
GGTGGCGTAGTCGACATTAAGAACTTATCAACATCTGTAGGACTGCCACATACAACTGAGTTTGACACCCTGGGCACGGACCGGGTCATAGCCACTCGGAGACTACAACCCCCATCTGATCCGGCTCCGGATGTTCCCATAAAGAATATGGCCCAGGGGGCGCGTCAACTTTGGCGTAGTCGGCAGGATCACGTGCCCGCAACACCCGGGTACTGCGTGCCTGAAGAAAAGAACAAGTTTACCTCAAAAAGTAGTCTCCTGCCGGTTCCGGAGGGTCCCCGCCATCGGACTCCATCACAGGTCGATTCCCGCCGGTTGTCCGCCATTAACAGCTTTTTCCCGCCATCTGCAGAGTTTCCCGCCACTGGGAAGCGATTCCCGCCATTTCCGAAGATTTCCCGCCTTGCCAGAGCGGACGCCATTATGGGCGTGCCAGAGGATGGCAAGAGGCCGCCTCCCATCGTGGGCCAGGACCGAAAATGGCGCCAAAAGTGGAAACCGCCCCCACCAACAGAGACTGTGATGCTAGAGGTGTCTGTCAGCGTGAAAGAACTGCCCCTGGAGCTGACAGTCACCAAGTGGCCCCGGGACCGCCCTCGAAGTGGGAGGAGACGAAAGGGGAGAACAAAGATGGGTGTCGCTTGGAGCAGTCTAGAGCGAGCGCACCCGGAGGCAAGAAGCCTGGAGAAGAGTATCGGAGGAGCTTACCCGGAGATGGCGAGAAAGCAGAGCAGCACCGGCCCGTTGGCCAGGAGCCTGCTAGAGACAGAGGAAGGAGAGCAGAGCAGCACCGGCCCGCTGGCCAGGAGCCTGCTGGAAGAAGAGCAGAGCAGCACCGACCCGTTGGTCAGGAGCCTGCTGGAAACCACGACCCCACTAGGCCTAGTGGAGGTCCTCGCACAGCTCCCCCGAGACCGGGAGTGTGCACAGACTGCCCTGGAGGGCCTCGCACGGAGGATGGCCCGGGTACAGCGAGAGACATTGGCGGAGTGGAGCCGAGAGATGGCCCAGCAAACCAAGACCCGGAGCACGCCAGCCAAGATGAGGAGACAGACCGCCTCTGAGGATGGCGCGGGAGGACCCAAGGCCGGAGACGGCGCCGAGAAGGGAGCCGAACGCATGGAGGCAGGTAAAGGGGACGTCTATACCCCAAACCGGGAAACCGCTTACCTGCCCCAGCTCCCCGTCGCAGAGCCCGAAAGTCCCCCTGCTGTGCCCGAAAACGCCATGTCACCGACGCAGACTAGGCCCCAACCGGAAGCCGCCGCCGCGACCCCTGTGACGCCATGCGCAACGACCCCGAGCGTGGCAAAACAGGAAGCAACACCAGCCTGGTCGCAGGGCCTAGAATTCCCGGGCGTCGCATCACCAACAGCGCCCCCTACCTCCGCGGAGCCTCCGGCCTGGCCGCAAGGCCAGGTAGCCCAGGGCGCCGCCGTCCTAACGGTGCCCTTCACCTTCCAGGTGCCCCAGGCCTGGCCGCAAGGCCTGGGCAACCCGGGCGCCACCACCACAGCGCCCGCGCCCGTAAAACCAAGGGTGCCGCGTCTGGGAGAGGACTTGTTTGCCCAGCACACGTGGCCGGACGGGCAGCCTTTCATCTGGCCCCAGGAATATTATGGACTGGAGCACCAGAGGAGGGTTGGGGCCATGTGTGCACCCCTGATTCCGGCTCCGAAGCCCGTGATAAGGATCTCGCCCCCGCTTGAAGAGACCCAATTTGAGTGGGACCCCACCGGAGAAGATCTAATGGGGTTCACTCAAGAAACCCGGGCAGCTGCAGCGGAGCGTGCTGAGTGCTGCCGACAGCAGCTCGAGGAGTTTGCGAGGGAGCGGAGAGAGAGGCGGGTCCGGGAACAACAGGCCCAAATAAGGAGCGCCGAGCAGAAGAGCCGGACCAGGAGGGACCCCCGTGCAGCGCACAGTCCCCGCACCACCAGGACTGTAATCAAGTTCAACATGCAGCACGGGTGGGGCTTCATCCGAGACCACAACACCCCCGGCGACGTCTTTGTCACGCGCAGAGACGTGGAGTCCCATCTGCCGGAGGGGCACAGAGGTCGTGACCTTTACATCGGGGACGAGGTCACCTTTACCCGGCACAAGTGTGCCAAAGGACCTTACGCCCTCCATGTGCATCGCCTGACAGAGGAGGAGCTGCGATGTGAGGAGGAAGAGCAAGAGGACCCGGACGGGTCTGAAGCTAAGATCCCCAAAGAAAGAGCAGGAGGAAGACGTCGTTAAGTACAGCGGAGCAGGTGCTGTAAATAGTTACCCGACCGGGGTACAAAGAAACTGTTACTGCAAATATAGTCCCTGTTGGGACCAGCTGATGTGAACTGTTTACCCGTATTTCCCTTAATCCCACTGACCGAGGACTGAGAGCGGTCATTCCTCCCCAATACCTGGCCGAGGACTGAGAGCGGCCACACTGTCCCTTGTACATAGTTGCGCTTCCTAAAGCGCCCCCTACCGGTTTTATAGGAAAACCAGTTTTCCAGAAAGACTGTCGCACTTTACCCGGTCACGCATTGCACAGTGACCGGAGGAGGAGCCAGAGGCGACGAGAATGTTTTATATATATATAATGTTTTTATATGTTTTATATGTTCATGCAAAAATTTGTATGTTTTTGGTGTTATGTCTTACAGCCCGAGGACGTGCTGTGATTTACCAGGGGGGAATGTAGCACCCTGAGGATTCGGCTGCTACAGGGGTATTGCACCTCAACCCAGAGGTGTGATATTCCACTCCCGGGTAAGGATGGAGTGTGGAACTGAGCTCGGTAGGCTGCATGCACTACATACATCCCATTTCCGAGGAACAGGCCGACGGTACTCCCACTTAGAAATGTGCAGGTACGACCGAGTCTGTTCCTGGCTGGAGTGGGAGGGGGGTGGTACATCCCAAGTAGTGTAGGGGCAGATAGGGGGAGCAGCCTGGGTAAAGATAGGAGCTCATTGGGTGCTGGTCACCTGAGCTCACACATAGAGGGTGTATATAAGGTGGGCACCATCAAAGAACAGGGTCAGTTGCAGAGAGAAAGTCAGCGAGCAGAGGAGAAGAGAGACCCAGAGTGAGAGAGGAGAAAGAGAGACCCAGAGGGGGAAACAGAAGAGAGGACTCTAAGAACCCAAATTAAATCCCCGGGTGAAGAGTTGGCATCAGGGTACCGGAACCCAAGCTGGTGGGGGCAAAAACACTCCCCAGCCAGAGACCGGAGGCCGTGGGCAGCGTCTGCCACGGCCACCCACCATATCCACCACGAAGGCATACCACGTGGAGGGTCAGGGAACCCAAGGCCAAGGGTCTCCCAACAGAAGGCCCGAGGGAGCTGGACCTGGGTGGATCAATAGTGGGGACGGCCAGAGAAAGGACAGAAGGAGAGCTCAGGGTCACGCTCCGGACTTGCTTGGGGGTTGGCTGGATCCAGGACCTGGTGGATGCAGCACGGCTCGGGAGGTCACTCGAAGCTGGAGTGACCGGAACATCAGCAGTGAGTAAATACCCTTAACTGCATAACCCGACTCTGTCTTCATTTAACACCTATGCTGCACCACCACAACCCCCATCCTCTGCACCTGACCCCCTGAGGCTATACCCCACCCGTTGGGGGTTATACCATCACAAGCTGCACCAACACCATCAGCCTCAGCGGACCCTGCTGCAGCGGCGGCCGTAGTGACCGCAATACAACGGGTGGCGTAGTCGACATTAAGAACTTATTAACATCTGTAGGACTGCCACATACAACTGAGTTTGACACCCTGGGCACGGACCGGGTCATAGCCACTCGGAGACTACAACCCCCATCTGATCCGGCTCCGGATATTCCCATAAAGAATATGGCCCAGGGGGCGCGTCACTTACATTGGGCTCGATGCTCGGGTCGAGCACCCGAGTATTCCAATGTGCTCGACCCGAGCATCAAGCACCCAAGCATTTTAGTGGTCGCCCACCACTATTCACACCCAATAAAGTCAACATTTGTATCTCATGTGGCGGCAGTCTCGTCTCTTGGTCTCCTTCTCAGTCTACAAGTCCATGCGATTGCACTCCCTATAGCTATGACACTAGGTAGGACTTCCATCTAAAAGATTTGCTTCAGCATATAATTATATGGTTCCATAGTTGGAACTTTTGAACAGCTAGATTTACGTGAGGGTCAGGAGGAAACTGTTCATCGCTGTCATAGACTATAATATTTTCCCGAGAAAAGCAAGACAATTAGAGCTAGAATGCCTAACATGAAGCAGATTTGACAGTTGGACTCCAAGGACATTAACATCTATCAAGCAATCATTGTGAGATGATAGATAGTATCATTGGAATCAAGCTCAGCTAAGCAGCCATGTAGCTCAAATCAAGTTACTATGGCCATGACAATTGACAAAAGACGTCAGTCCATTCACAACCAACAAATGTATGTTAGGCGTGATATCTCCTGTGGCTTCTGTTTGGTGTCCTGGTGTCCTTCACAGTCTATAAGTCCAAATAATTTCATTAACATGTTTTATGTCATAGACTTGCCTTTGGACTCTGTCGGGTGATGAGCCGGGTGGTGGCAGCCACCTCTTTACTTTCTACAACTCTGCCAATGGATCGGACTCCAATACGCGATGAACAAGTATATTGAGATTTGAATTCTCTATGTTCGATGAATTTGTTTTCAAAATTTGAGTTGTAGCAAATCAAAAAAATGGCCCGGAAAAGATTTGAAACACTCTGAGGGCGCTTAGGACTATATCACATGCCTTTCAACACAAACACTGTCTAAGTGATGTCAAAGTGGTCTCACCATAGACACGAATGGTGTAACTAACAGCTCATTTAATTACACAGTTATGGTTTTTTTAATTAGAAAATGTACAAAATTATCTTTTTTAGACATTTGTGATGAGGCAAAATGTTTTGGGCAGATCACTGACTCAAACTGATGGTGTCGCTAACAGAGGGAACATCACCCAACTGTGACTGAGACGAGTGATATGCCATATATTCCATAACGCACTCAGAGTCCTCCCAACTAATACACTTGACAAAGGGCACCAATTATGATCTGCATTTGCTAGTACTACTGTCTGGACGACTGGTGTCACTGGTGGTGGTGCTTCTGCTAGTGACTAGTGGTAAAGATTTATTCTTTTACACTACCCCCGTCTGTTGTTACACTGATTTCAGATATTTTTTGGTGAAATGCTGCTGCTGTCTAGTGCATTAAGAATGAAAAAAAATAATATGCATGGGTATGTGCACACATTCAGCATTTTCAGCAGAAAAATCTGTTGCAAATACTGGAGTGTTGGCAGTAAAAATGCTGCATAAAATATGTGCTTCTTTCTTGCATTTTTTAAATGCATTTTTTTCCTATTTATTTGAATGGATGAAAAACTTTGCAAAAAACGTTGATAGAAATTACATACTGCAGATTTGAAATTGCTTCAAATCTGGAAGGAAGAAATAAGCAGCATGTGCATGAGATTTCAGAAATGTAATTCACTTTCCTTGTACAGGAAAAAAGTCGCGAAAAAAACTGTAAAGGAAAAATGCAATGTGTAAACATTCCCTAATGGCCCTATCACACGTCAGTATCTCCGGTATGAGTGAGACACTGACACACGCAGACCCATTAAATTCTATGGGTCTGCGTACATGTCAGTGTGTTTATGTGGCACCCCAGGGGTCTGGTTTCCCACAGTAATGTAATGTTATGTCTGAGAGCAGGTGGGAGGTCCTTTGGTCAGGGATCCTGTGCATGCCACACCTCCTGCCCAGTCTTGGGAGGGGAAGAACTTCCCCTATATAAACCTGGGGCTGAGGCATTGTTAGGGAGTAGAGAAGAAGTAGAGACGAGAAACAGTCATAGGAAGAAACAGCAGAAGCTCAGTGGGAGCAATACTACTACGAGTCAGGGGCTGGCAGCTGCAGAGCTCGCCCTGACTGAGAAGCTTTCTTACCGGACCCGGCGTCCGAGGCTGTGGGGACTAACTCTTACAGATGCCAGTGTAGCACCCTGAGGATTCGGCTGCTACAGGGGTATTGCACCTCAAGCCAGAGGTGTGGTATTCCACTCCCGGGTAAGGATGGAGTGTGGAACTGAGCTCAGTTAGCTGCATGCACTACACACATCCCATTTCCGGGGAACAGACCGATGGTACTCCCACTAGAGAAATGTGCAGGTACGACAGTGTCTGTTCCTGGCTGGAGTGGGAGGGGGGTGGAACATCCCAGTAGTGTAGGGGCAGATAGGGGGAGCAGTCTGGGTAAAGCTAGGAGCTCATTGGGTGCTGGTCACCTGAGCTCACACATAGAGGGAGTATATAAGGTGGGAACCATCTTAGATCAGGGTCAGTCTTTTTGCAGAGTCAGAGGAAGAGAGCAGAGGAGAAGAGCAGCTCCAAGGCCCAGAGAGAGAGAGGAGAGAGAAAGACCCAGAGGGGGAGAAAGAAGGAACTCCAAGAGCCCAAATTAGACCAGAGGGTGAAGAGTTGGCAACAGGGTACCGGATCCCAAGCTGGCAGAGGCTACAGCACACCTTAGCCAGGAACCGGAGGTCGTGGGCAGGATCGATCTGCCACGATCACCCACTAAATCCACCCGGAAGGCAGACCAGGAATAGGGTCAGGGAACCCAGAGACAAGGGTTTACCACCAAGAGGCCCGAGGGAGCCGGACATAGGTGGATCCCTGGTGGGGAAGGCCAGAGAAGAGGACAGGACAGAAAGGGAGCTCAGGACCACGCTCCAGAATCACCTGGGGGTTGGCCGAGTCCAGGACCTGGTGGACGCAGCACGGCTCGGGTGGTCACTTAAGGCCGGAGTGACCAGAACAACTGCAGTAAGTAAACAAACCCTGAACTGCACAGCCCGACTCTGAGTCTCATTTCCATCCCCGCTGCACCACCACAACCCCCATCCTCTGCAACTGACCCCCTGAGGCTATACCCCTCCCGTTGGGGGTTATACTACCTGAGCTGCACATACATCACCAGCCTCAGCGGACCCTGCTGCAGCGGCGGCCGTACTGACCGCAATTCAACGGGTGGCGTAGTCGACACAAAAGAACATCTAGTAACATCATAAGGACTGCCACACACTGAGCTTGACACCCTGGGCACGGACCGGGTCACAGCCACTCGGAGACTACAACCCCCATCTGATCCGGCTCCGGGTATCCCCAACAACACTGGCCCAGGGGGCGCGTCAACTTTGGCGTAGTCGGCAGGATAACGTGCCCGCAACAACCGGGTACTGCGTGCCTGAAGAAAAGTTCACCGTTACCTTAAAAAGAAGTCTCCCGCCGGTTCCGGAGGGTCCCCGCCAACGGACCCCATCACAGGTCGTTTCCCGCCGGTTGTCCGCCATTTGCAGCTTTTTCCCGCCATCCATGGAGTTTCCCGCCACTGGGAGACGATTCCCGCCATTTCCAAAGATTTCCCGCCTTGGAAGAGCGGACGCCATTATGGGCGTGCCAGAGGGTGGCAAGAGGCCACCTCCCATCGTGGGCCAGGTCGAAGAATGGCGCCAAAAGCGGAAACCGCGCCCACCAACAGAGACTGTGATGCTGGAAGTGTCCATCAGCGTGAGAGAACTGCCCCTGGAACTGAAGTTGCCCCGGGACCACCCTCGATGTGGGCAGAGACAGAAGAAGAGAACAAAGATGGGTGTCGCCTGGAGGAGTCTGGAGAGAGCGCACCCGGAGACAAGACGTCTGGAAGAGAGTCCAGAGAGAGCCTACCCGGAGATGGAGGGAGAGTCAGGCAGCACCGACCCAGTGGTCAGGAGCCTGTTGCAGGTCGCCACTCCAGAAGGCCTGCTGGAGATCCTAGCACAGCTCCCCCGAGACCGGGAGTGTGCACAGACCGCGTTGGAGGGCCTCGCACAGAGGATGGCCCGGGTGCAGCGGGAGACGTTGGCGGAGTGGAGCCGAGAGATGGCCCAGCAGACCGAAACCCGTCAGCGGAGCACGCCACCTGAGACGAGGAGACAGACCGCCTCTGAGGATGGCGCAGGAGGAATGAAGGCAGGAGACGGCGCCGAGAAGGGAGCTGAACGGACGGAGGCAGGTAAAGGGGACGTCTCTACCCCGAGCCGGGAAACCGCGTGCCTGCCCCAGCTCCCCGTCGCAGAGCCCGAAATTCCCCCTGCCGTGCCCGTCGCTGCATCGTCACCGCCGCAGACTAGGCCTCAACCGGAAGCCGCGGCCGCGACCCCTGTGACGTCACACGCCTCGACCTCGAGCGTGGCCAAGCAGGAAATACCACCGGCCTGGTCGCAAGGCCTAGTACCTCCGGGCGCCGCAATACCAACAGCGCCCCCTACCTCCGCGGAGCCACCGGCCTGGCCGCAGGGCCGAGTAACCACGGGCGCCGCCGTTCTTACGGTGCCCTTTGCCTTTAAGGTGCCCCAGGCCTGGTCGCAAGGCCTGGTTAACCCGGGCGCCACTACCATCAATGCGCCCTCAACATCTAGAGTGCCGCACCTGGGTGAAGATCTATTCGCCCAGCATACGTGCCCGGATGGGCAGCCCTTTATATGGCCACCGGAGTTTCACCATCCCCGACTCCGGAAAGAAAGACCCCTAGACGAGCCCCTGATTCCGGCTCCGAAGCCTGTAAAGAGGACCTCGCCCCCGCTGGAGGAGGAGCTGCGGTGTGAGGAGGAGCAAGAGGATCCGGACGGGTCTGAAACTTAAACCAACCAACAAGAAAGAGCAGGAGGACGCCGTCGTTGAAGTACGGTAGAAAGAGACTGTACATAGTTACCCGTCAGGGTATAAGAACTGTTCTAGTTAAAATATAGTCCCCGTTGGGACCAGTCAATTGAACTGAACCCCGTATGTCCCTATTCCCACTGACCGAGGACTGAGAGCGGCCATATTCCCTTGTATATAGTTGCGCTTCCTAAAGCGCCCCCTACCGGTTTTATAGGAAACCGTGTTTCTTCAAGAGACTGTCGCACTTTACCCGGTCACAAGTTGCACCGTGACCGGAGGAACCAGAAACAAGAATGTTTATATGAAAAGTTTATTGCTGCTGATGATGTTTTATATGTTTATGTTTATGAAAAAAAATTGTATGTTTTGGATGTTTTTGTTTATATCTTACAGCCCGAGGACGTGCTGTGATTTACCAGGGGGGAATGTAGCACCCTGAGGATTCGGCTGCTACAGGGGTATTGCACCTCAAGCCAGAGGTGTGGTATTCCACTCCCGGGTAAGGATGGAGTGTGGAACTCAGCTCAGTTAGCTGCATGCACTACACACATCCCATTTCCGGGGAACAGACCGATGGTACTCCCACTAGAGAAATGTGCAGGTACGACAGTGTCTGTTCCTGGCTGGAGTGGGAGGGGGGTGGAACATCCCAGTAGTGTAGGGGCAGATAGGGGGAGCAGTCTGGGTAAAGCTAGGAGCTCATTGGGTGCTGGTCACCTGAGCTCACACATAGAGGGAGTATATAAGGTGGGAACCATCTTAGATCAGGGTCAGTCTTTTTGCAGAGTCAGAGGAAGAGAGCAGAGGAGAAGAGCAGCTCCAAGGCCCAGAGAGAGAGAGGAGAGAGAAAGACCCAGAGGGGGAGAAAGAAGGAACTCCAAGAGCCCAAATTAGACCAGAGGGTGAAGAGTTGGCAACAGGGTACCGGATCCCAAGCTGGCAGAGGCTACAGCACACCTTAGCCAGGAACCGGAGGTCGTGGGCAGGATCGATCTGCCACGATCACCCACTAAATCCACCCGGAAGGCAGACCAGGAATATTGTCAGGGAACCCAGAGACAAGGGTTTACCACCAAGAGGCCCGAGGGAGCCGGACATAGGTGGATCCCTGGTGGGGAAGGCCAGAGAAGAGGACAGGACAGAAAGGGAGCTCAGGACCACGCTCCAGAATCACCTGGGGGTTGGCCGAGTCCAGGACCTGGTGGACGCAGCACGGCTCGGGTGGTCACTTAAGGCCGGAGTGACCAGAACAACTGCAGTAAGTAAACAAACCCTGAACTGCACAGCCCGACTCTGAGTCTCATTTCCATCCCCGCTGCACCACCACAACCCCCATCCTCTGCAACTGACCCCCTGAGGCTATACCCCTCCCGTTGGGGGTTATACTACCTGAGCTGCACATACATCACCAGCCTCAGCGGACCCTGCTGCAGCGGCGGCCGTACTGACCGCAATTCAACGGGTGGCGTAGTCGACACAAAAGAACATCTAGTAACATCATAAGGACTGCCACACACTGAGCTTGACACCCTGGGCACGGACCGGGTCACAGCCACTCGGAGACTACAACCCCCATCTGATCCGGCTCCGGGTATCCCCAACAACACTGGCCCAGGGGGCGCGTCACCAGCAGGTGTAGTGCTATAGGAACTTAAAACTTAACATTTATTACCATTAGATAAAATATGTGCAAAATGCAAGGACCTAAAAACACACAGTTAGACTGTCTGTGATATACAATAGCCAAAAGAACTTCCATATATTGTTACTTCCAGAGATATAAATATATGTCATATAAGCATACTGTATCTCTAACACAGACCAAGGAAGAAATGGCAATAGGAAAATAATGGAGCCCACAATACACTATCAACTTATTGTGCCCCAATATATGGGAACATGAAAACACTCGCCCTGAGATATGGAAACATGAAAACACTCACCCTACCAATGATGACCATTTGACTTAGTTATATATAGAAATGGAACATCCTCACCAATTTTGATGACTGTCCATGCTCTCAGATTTCAGAGGGGGCTCCATGTGATGGAGGTGAACCGAAATATCATGAGGTCACCAACCAAATACCGCTCCCCAGACAGCGCTGTCTGGTGAATGAGCTGCGCGACTTTGGGCAGCATGCATACCGCATGTCCTCTTCCCTTTTCCCCTGATGAATAGCTAAGGCTAAGAAACGCGTCGGGAGCGGCATCTGGGGAGCGGTATTTGGTTGGTGACCTCATGATATTTCGGTTCACCTCCATCACATGGAGCCCCCTCTGAAATCTGAGAGCATGGACAGTCATCAAAATTGGTGAGGATGTTCCATTTCTATATATAACTAAGTCAAATGGTCATCATTGGTAGGGTGAGTGTTTTCATGTTTCCATATCTCAGGGCGAGTGTTTTCATGTTCCCATATATTGGGGCACAATAAGTTGATAGTGTATTGTGGGCTCCATTATTTTCCTATTGCCATTTCTTCCTTGGTCTGTGTTAGAGATACAGTATGCTTATATGACATATATTTATATCTCTGGAAGTAACAATATATGGAAGTTCTTTTGGCTATTGTATATCACAGACAGTCTAACTGTGTGTTTTTAGGTCCTTGCATTTTGCACATATTTTATCTAATGGTAATAAATGTTAAGTTTTAAGTTCCTATAGCACTACACCTGCTGGCATCTATATCTACTTTTGTGTAGTTTTTTCTATTATCCCCGTTGCTGCATATTGGACTAACTCTTACCCAGCAGCAGAAGCCGACCGGCAGGGGATTTCAGGCCCTCAGGCCCAGAAACCCGAAGGCAAGGTCACACGCGTGGGACCAGCACCGCCATCATGGAGCGGAAGCCATTAGAAGGCCCCGAGTCACCGGCCATACGGGTGAGCACCACACGGCACACTCAGGGACGTGGGCTACTTATATCCGCTTCTAGCAAGGTAGCCAGAAGAGTACAGTCAGTTTGGGAGGCCTACAACTCCGCCTGGCCAGGGGAGATCCCATCTGCTCAAGGACTGACCAGGCCCCGTTCGCTAGCAAGTACTCCGGGAGGGTCTATCGTTGTTACCAGTAAAGACCCTGAATTACACCGCACCGTCTCTGAGTGGTTCCTGCTACCCCCATCTTCCACGTCGGCTGCCCTGAGGCCATACCCCTCCCGTTGGGGGTTATACTATCACGCCGCACAATTCTACACCGGCCTCAGCGGTCTGCCCTGCAGCAGCAGCTCCAGAGCTGCAAATCAACGGGTGGCGTAGTCGACACTCAAATAACACCTATCAAGACTGCCACACACTGAGTTTGACTCCCTGGGCACGGACCGGGTCCCTGCCACTTGGAGACTACAACCCTCATCTGATCCGGTTCCGGGTAAGCCCCCGTGCGCGAGACGCTGCGCGACACAGCAGGCCCAGGGGCGCGTCAACTTTTGGCGTAGTCGGCAGGATTTCGTGCCCGCAACCACCGGGTACTGCGTGCCTGAAAAAGAGACTTTTAAAACTTACCATCCGTGAAGTTTTCCCGCCATCGGTGAAGATTCCCGCCATCCGGCGCCATTTTCAGCCTCCTTCCCGCCATCTGTGAAGATTCCCGCCATCCGGCGCCATCTTCAGCCTTCTTCCCGCCATCCGTGGAGTTTTCCCGCCGTTGGACGCCATCTTGAGGACGCCGCGCGGGAAGAAGAGGGGCGTGGACTCCGAAAAGCCCGTGAGAACTGAAGCCCCGCCTCACGTCCGGACGTTGCGTAAGGTCCTGGAAGGAGCCCAGCAGACGCCGACGTCACCGCAGCGCGACGGAAGGTCCTCAACCCTGACGATCCACTGCGGAGCCGCGGCCTACGGAAGAGGATCATCGCAAGGTAGGCCACGGTCCACTAGGGGGGAGAAGGATGTCGGATACGGAGGAGAGCTTCACCGCTTCAACCCCCGCCAGCGCCACCGCTGTCGCGGTCATGCCTTTCACCATGCCCTATATCCCGGGGGCAGCCTGGCTACCCCAGTACTCAGGGGAGTCACATACCCTGCAGGACTTTAGAGAAAGGCTGGATAGCCTCTTCCAGGTGTACCCCCTCACAGAGGAGCAAAAAGTGAGCATCCTGGTGGCCCAATTAACCGGAGCAGCCCGAAGGGAGGTAAAGTCCTGGCCACCTGGGGGGAGGACTGTCGCAGGGATACTAACCCGGCTGAGGGACACCTTTGATACCCGCACCTCAGCCGAGATCAAGCTTAGATTCTACGGGTGCAAACAGCGGGCCCATGAGAGTATAAGGGACTATGCCCTGAACCTACAAGAGGCCCTGAGAGCCGTTAAGCAGACCGACCCTGACGGCGTGGGAGACGAGGACAGGCTGTTGACTGAACAATTTATAGAGGGTTTATATTGCAATGCCCACCGAACCCAGTTGCGGGCAATGGCCCTACAGGACCCTCATCTGGGATTTGCACAGTTCAAGGACAGAGCCATCCGGGTGCTCCGAGAACCGGCACCAGATGGCGTTGTGACCCACAGGCGCCCAGCTATCACTTACCACCCGGAGGCGGCGCCCTTGTCGGCAGGGCCTGTGGGGGCTGATGCGCAGGCTTTGAACAATGACCCGGCTCCAGACCTGCACCATCAGGTCCAAGAGCTAGCTAAAAGCGTTGCTGCGTTAACCCGAACTGTGCAGTCTTTACAGGCTTCCACTCCAGGGAAGATCCAGCTGGCATCCGGATCGGAGAACATCCCGTGGCGTCGACCAAGGAGGACCCCACCGGCCAGAGGAAGACCCAGTGACCGGTACAACGAGGACGGACGACCCATCTGCCGCCGCTGCAATCAACCCAGACATATGGCAAGGTACTGTCCTTTAAACTGGCACAACCTGGGGGTAGAGGGCCAACCCCCAGGAAAAAGATCACCAGGCCCATCGAACTGGCGCGACAAATATGTCGGAGGACGTCCAGTCTTGCCTGTGGTACTGGATGGCATCCCTATGAGTGCCCTACTGGACACCGGGTCACAGGTCACCACCATCCCGTACGTGCTCTTCAAGCAGTACTGGAATGACTCGGATATAACCCGCTACCCTGACGACGACTTGAGTATCATCGCCAGCAATGGTCAGCCCGTGCCACAGATCGGATTTAAAGAGGCGACCATTAAAATTGGTAGAGTCGAACTAGCAGCACAGGGACTGATTATTGTAGACATTGACAAACACGAGAGTCACCCAAAGATAACGCTAGGAACTAATGTAATTGAAAATTGTCTTGCAGAGGTGATTTTCCTTTTACAGCAGGTTGCCAAGAACGCCAGCTCCGGCGAGCAGCGGGTGCTCCAGAAAGAGATCCGGGCACTGATGCGACGGCAACAGGTGGAACTCTCCGGCGGTGAGATTGGTAGCGTAAGAATGTGTGACCCTTTTCCTATTGCCATGCCCCCAAAAAGTGAAATGATGATTTGGTGCTGGGCAGCTATTGGTCTGAGAGGTAGGGATTACCAGGCAATGGTAGAACCAGTTTACTCGGACAGTAGGCCCACCATTTTGACAGCACGGGGGGTGGTTGATGTACGCCATGGGAGGGTGCCCGTTCGCATAATAAATATCGGGGAGAGGGAAGTGTACCTGCCCCGGTATGCCACGCTAGCCAAATTATATACCATTAACCAAAATTCTATACAATCTGTGGAACCCTTGCCTCCATCTCACCCGGAGGAAGGTAACGGCTCTAAGAAAAACATGGAGGACTGGTGTCAGCAACTACATCTGGGTACTGACTCCACTCCCGCACACCAGAAACAAGGAGTCTATCGGGTGGTTCAAGAGTACGAGAGAGTGTTCAGTAAACACCCGTTAGACTTCGGGCGAGTCAAGGGGGTAGAACACCACATCCCCACGGGAGACCATCCTCCTATAAAAGAGAGGTATCGACCCGTACCCCCTGCCCACTACCAACACGCCAAGGGGATGCTTAGAGACATGAAGGAGGCTGGGGTGATCAGGGATAGCTGTAGCCCCTGGGCAGCTCCACTAGTCTTAGTCAGAAAAAAAGACAACACCATGAGGATGTGTGTAGATTACCGGAAAATCAACCGTATCACACACAAGGATGCGTACCCCTTACCAAGGATAGAGGAGTCATTGGCTGCTTTAAGATCTGCTAACTTCTTCTCTACCTTGGATCTCACTAGCGGGTACTGGCAGGTTCCTGTAGCAGAGGCGGACCGGGAGAAGACCGCATTCACCACCCCGATGGGACTTAGCGAGTTCACCTGCATGCCGTTCGGACTCTGCAACGCACCAGGAACCTTCCAACGACTAATGGAGTGTTGTCTGGGCCACAGAAACTTCGAGACGGTCCTTTTGTACCTGGACGATGTCATCGTATATTCCAAGACGTATGAGGACCACCTGAAACACCTGGCGGAAGTGTTCGAAGCTCTGGCGAGTTACGGCCTAAAGGTGAAACCCTCCAAGTGTCACCTCCTGAAACCAAAGGTGCAGTACCTGGGACACGTGGTGAGCGCTGACGGAGTGGCTCCCGACCCTGATAAGATCACCGCAATTAAGGAATGGCCAAGCCCCTCCAGCGTAAAAGAAGTACGGCAGTTCCTCGGGTTGGTAGGCTACTACCGAAGGTTTATTCCCGGTTTCACCAAAAAGGCAGCACCTATGCAGGACCTCCTGATAGGCCAGTCCCGGAAGGCCAAGAACCAGAAGCCGCCCTTCAAATGGGAGGAGCTGGAAGAAGAGTCCTTCCGCCAGCTGAAGATGGCCCTCACGGGGGACGAAATCCTGGCGTACCCGGATTATAGCCAGCCCTTTATCCTCTACACCGACGCCAGTAACATCGGGCTAGGAGCCGTACTGTCCCAGATCCAGCAGGGGAAGGAACGAGTAATCGCCTACGCCAGCCGAAAGCTGCGACCCACCGAAAGGAACCCCGAGAATTACAGCTCATTTAAACTAGAGTTCCTGGCCG